>NC_134179.1:16394288-17609288 GCF_964188355.1 Buteo buteo
TAGACAAATGGTAGTGCAAGGGAAGCTATCTGTTGTATGGCACTTAACCTTTAGTCTTGAGTAGGGATATGCCTGTTTTTCTGATCAATGCACTTAGTTGTTGAAGACGAGTATCATTACAGAGACTTTTAAGCAGTGAACAGGCTAGCCTTCGTGAACCGCGCTGTAAGTAAAGGTACTTAATTGGATGTTAATCCATGGTTTATATTTGACTGAACTTATACCTAAAAATGCAGAATATGTTTTCTGTTACTACTTCTACCTCAGCTGTTCTCCCTGAGAGGAATTGCAAAGTACTACGTTGGGGGAAAAGATGCTTTCTGCTTTATATAAAGTTTTAATCAATTATTGAAGAAATTCTTTCTAAGTTCTTGCAAGTATGTGTAAGCGTTCCAAAAAATGACTAATGCCAACTTAGGAAAAAAAAATGTAAATATTTGATAGATTTTTTTAAATTCTATTTCAGGAAACAGTTGAAAAACTTATTCAAGTTGATATTGCAGAGAATGCTTTAGTAAGTAGCTTTCCGAATGCTAATGTGTTTCAATTCCATAATACAGGAAAACAAAAGAAGTGAGTTTCTGATGTTGTTTTTCTTCTAACCCAACATTAGAAAAATGCTGTACAATCTGAAATCCCTATGGTCAGTGTTGTAGCTGATGAGGAATACCTTCCTTTCAAAGAAGATACATTTGATCTTGTTGTTAGCAGCTTAAGGTATGTGTTAATCATTTCTTTACATTTTATTTTTTGGTTCAAGATGTTAAATGATGTTCTTTTCACAGTAACTTTAAGAAAAAAGAAGAGATAGATTAATTGTCCATTAAACAGCAGTAAGAAATGTACTTGCATAGTTAACATGAGTGTACATTAGGAAAAACTGCTTTTCTCATGATTCTTACTGGTTTGTTTGTTTTCCTTCAAAAGACATGTACTTTCTCTCTTTCCTGCATTTTGATAACTAGTTTCCAGGACCTTCATCTTCTCAACTTAACAAAAAAAAAAAAAAAAAAAAAAAGCTATTTGTATGAACTTTTGTTTTTATTTAGTATCACTTTTAGGCAGGCATTTCAGAAGTTTTGCAGCTTGAGAAACTAGTTTGTTGCTTTGGCTTCTGAAACAGATAATGTAACTATTATTTGCATTCCCTAAATTTTATTTAATGTGCAATTATAAAATGTACGCTTCTGTTATTTCAGTTTACATTGGGTGAATGACCTTCCTAGAGCTTTTAGAGAGGTAAGAAACTGCTTTTTGGTACTAAAAACACTTGCCATTACTTGCCTCCAGAGCACTCTCTATTTCCAGGTCTTTTTAAAATAAGAGACACAGAAATAGCTCATGTTGCACACAAGTATTTCTTGCAGTATTTTTGGTAGTTTGAGGAGCATCAGTTGATATTTCTATTTATTTACTGTCTCAAATCAATTTGGAATAAATAACTGTGAAACAACATGTTTGTATAGTATTTTATAGTCTCAATAGCTGAGATCACAGTAACTAATGTAAACTGAGGCAATGCTATTTATTTTTATTGTGTGTTAGTTCTTACTACTTGTAGTACAAGAGTTTTCCAAATCTAACTTCTCTAGAACTGGTTTATGGAACTTTTATTATTTTTATGTCTCAGCTATTTACTTTGAAATACAACTTTAATCAGATAAAGGCTTTTTGATTTTGAAATGAAGCGAATACTTGTTGAGGACAGGAAACTGAAACTGTTACTGAAAAAAATCTGATTTGGGATTATTTCAGGGCCTTCCTACAGGTGAAAACTTCTTTCAAACTGGAGCAAGAGCAAGGAATATTTTAACCAATTTGCTGTTTTTTCATTTATTTCAAATTTGTGAGTCGTTACAGTGCTATTCTACCACCTGTTGGTATGAATAGGAGTACCTTACTGTTACGGAAATAATAAAAATAGAAATTGGAATGCCTTCAGTACTTTAAAACAAACAGACAGAAAGACTTGGAAAGAAATACATAATTTTCTCTGGAACTTAAGTGTTCTATAGAGTGTCAAATATTTTTACCCCCATGGTAAAAATAACTGACACCTTATAATGTCCCTCAAAGGGGACGGAACTGGGGTTCTTGGCCAACTTTCATTGTGAATGCTCATTTCCTATGTCGGGACTACTGGTTTTAACTAGTGGAAACTGCCTTCAACTGCTTAAATTTCTTACTTGTCAATTAAAGGCTCATTTACTAGCATAGAAAAGGTAGCTTGATTAATACTGAATTAAAAACCAGTTTAAAAGATTTTTGCTTCAAATCAGTAAGGTAAACTGTTTGAAGCCTTTGCTGTCTTGTTAAACTGATTATGTAATACGGCTCTTCTGGATATCTAAACCAGGGACCATTGCCAATTCTTAAGGAAACAAGAAAGCATGAATTTATTGGCCTTCTCAGTAGGAATGGGGCTAGGACTTACTAGATGAGAAAGCAGCTTGTCAGCCTTGACGTTTGAGTCATGATATTGCTTTTCTGGCTAGTTAAAAATAAGTAGAGGTAGACATAATAAGAATTGCATTACTCTATTGTGTGTTCAGAAGTGCAAGATCACTACTGGAAAGTAAGACCTCCATTTCTCTTAAATCAGGCCATTAAAAAGTATTTTTGCTGCCTTCATCTGAGAAAGTAAAAGTAAGCAGAAGCTATCTTAATCTACCTTACTTTCAGAAGGACATTAATTGAGGATTTTTTTTTTTAGGAGTATCCCACTGAAAATAGTTTTGCCCTAGGTTTCCACAGTGCATTTTGTGTTTCCGGACTGTAAGTGTAATTACTGGGGATTCACTCTTTCTTAAGAGCAAATAGTCTCTTTTCAGACAGGTTAGTTATCTTGCAGCGCTACCAAAAGCTTTGGCGCAGCGTGCCTTGTGGAATACAGTCAATATTAAAAGTCTGTTACAAGTAGCATAACTATTGCTTTTAAGTTCATTTAAAAAAAAAAAAAAAAAAGTCCTAACAACTTCTTAGTTACATAGGCTTAATAACAAAAAACATTTTACATTTTTTTTTCTGTGTTCTAGATTCACCAAGTTCTGAAGCCAGATGGAGTATTCATTGGTGCAATGTTTGGGGGAGACACTCTGTATGAGCTTCGCTGCTCTTTGCAGCTAGCAGAATTGGAGAGAGAAGGGGGATTTTCTCCTCATGTATCACCGTTCACTGCTGTCTCTGATTTGGGACACCTGCTGTCGAGAGCTGGCTTTAACACCCTGACTGTGGTAATTCTAAATAAGAGAACAATCAGATAGAACAATCCAGCACATGAGAGCTGCTGGTATATAAAAAATACTATTTATGAATGTATTGGTAATGTAGTGCTTCTTTCTGCATGTTGCGCACCTTGCTGAATAAGTTTCTGAAATAGCCTGGACTGCCTCTCTTCTCAGCTTCACTGTGATTAATGAAACCAACTGAAGTGTATCTTTGGCTGGTGGCCCAGTAGAATTTGGATGGTCTTCTTGGCAAAATGTCAGAAAATGTTAGACCTGCTTGAAAAAACTTTAGACAGTCTTGCTGTTTCTTCTAAAACCAAGGAGAAAATAATGGCATTTCAATTAAAATTTGATTTCATTTGGGCTACTAACCCAAACTTTTTAGAAATGATAAGACAGAATATTCTTCTGAGAAATACGCAGTTTGAATAGAAGTGGTAGGTGAATAGTCCTTTAGCAGCTTTGAAGGCTAGCATAATGTTACTGTTTTAGCTTGATATGCTCTAAAACCAAGCTTCTCAATTCTTTTAGGATACTGATGAAATTCAGGTAAACTACCCAGGGCTGTTTGAGATTATGGAAGACTTGCAAGGCAAGTATATACTTTGTGGAAACATGAATGTTTTGTGTATTGGTGATGCAGACACAGAAGAGTTTCACTGTGGTTTTTTTTAACTCCAAATCATAGAATGGTTTGGGTTGGAACGGACCTTTAAAGGTCATCTAGTCTAATCCTCCTGCAATGGTCTTCAACTAGATCAGGTTGCTCAGAGCCCTGTCCAGCCTGACCTTGAATGTTTCCAGGGATGGGGTATCTATACCATCTCTGGGCAACCTGTTCTAGTGTCTCACTACCCTTGTAAAAAATTTCTTCCTTAAAAAAATATAAATAAATAATAAATAAAGCTTATTGTAACAGTGGAAGCATTACTTTTTTCCCTGATCTCTAGTGATTCAAGAGATTATGCCTGTCAGCAGATTTGTGTTGGGAAACAGAAGTCAAAGATTTGCAACTTCATGGTCTGCTATGAATTTTCTGCTTCCCTTGTATTCCCATTCTTTGTGAGCCTGTTCAGTGTAAGCTGCTGAAGAGCCCTGAAAGGGAGACAGAAGCATGTATGCCACATACTAACTTTTCCTGCAAGCCTCTCTAAGTATCAGGACTTCAGGAAACTGCTTTGGAATGAGCATAAATAGGCCCTCAAATTGGAGTCTGCTGAGGAATGCAAAAAACAATTGAGATGCTTAACAATTGAGTTAGTATTCTGATTGCATTTGTCATGGATTGTAAAGTAGTCGTTCCTATGCAGTCAGTTGTTATTTACAGAGCAATTCTGGGCATCTTCTTATTCTGAATCAGCTGTTGTTGTTTAGACTAACTCCTTAATGAAAATAAAACTTTCACTCTCTGCAGAAACATTCAGGTGCAATAAGTGATTAAAGAGATTAGAATTGTGGCTATTTTATTTCTTATTAAAAATCTCTTGGGATAGTCATTTTGATGCTTATCTGTGTTAAAAAAAATACGTATAAGTGGTGTGTTTGAATAAACACTGTGTACTTATGCTTAAAATCAATGATACTAGAAAGCCTAAAAGTTGGAAGACTCAGGCTGAAGAAGTAATAATTTGAAATCATTCCTAGCAATACAAACTGTAAATTGCAAAGCATTGGCATTGAAAGGTTTGGATTCTTATAGGTAAGAAACTCACCTAGTTATGTGCAGTATGTTGGTCTCTCTTACAGGGAGATTCAGAGGATTCTATACTTGTTATGGTTTAGTAAAAATCTGTCATTAGTGCATGACACTTAACTCATGGCATGTGCAATATCTTCTTTTTCTTAAAGCTAAAACGTATTTTTAGGTATGGGGGAGAGTAATTGCTGTTGGAATAGAAAACCTCTGCTACACAGGGAGACAATGTTGGCAGCTGCTGCAATATACCAAGGTAAGTATTTGAGAGGTAATGAGTTAATCCGAAATGACTTTAAGAACATATTTTCTATGTCTCTTTCTCTGACCTCTGTGTAAAAGAAACCATTTTGGAATAGAACAAAATACCATTACTGTACAGATATTTTTAACCTTAATTATGATGACATGATTTGAACTGTGTTGATGCACCAGAATGAGATATTTTTATTGTCCCAAATCTTTCACCAAGAGTAATTATGATGAATATGTCATACTTAGTTCTAATGTTGTGAGAGCTAAGTATTTCTTAGAACTGATGTTCTGTGTACCTTTTTTCCTCTCCCTTCCTGCCCTAACAGAAATGTACGGAAATAGCGATGGCTCAGTACCTGCCACATTTCAGATCTACTACATGATTGGCTGGAAGTTCCATGAATCACAGGTAACATGAAGCTGAGCTATTTTCTCTTTGAAGCTACTTTTTAAATTACTGATGCTTTAAAAGCTTTTTACAAAATATTTTAATTTAAAATTAGCCCTGTACATATTTATTTTTTTTGTCTTTTTTTCTTAGGCAAAACCAGCCCAGAGAGGTTCTGCAACAGTTTCATTTGGAGATCTGGCAAAAATAGATGGACTTCTTTCAAGAGGAAAAAAATAGTTCTCCATCAGAAATAATAGTTGTCTTGAAGCTTCTATAAAACTTCTCATTGCAGATAGTCTTCAGTTGTGCTTATTTTGTGATGACATGCTGACATTATAATAATCTGCAAGCAACAGAGTTTTGGGGGTTTTTTGTACTGCCTGTGCTACATCATCAGCTGTCGAAAATGGTGTTCATTTTTTGTTTCTAGAGAAATATTTGAGCAGTATTCTAACTGAATACATGTTCTCACAACTTTTGATTGAATTACCATTCTCAAATGTAATGCCTCTTCCAGCATTTCAGTAGCACAGACTGCTCCAGGTATGATTTGCAAGTCTTGAGTGTATATCACCCTGCATTGTTTTTGAATTATTCCTAAAGGATGGTAGATCATAATAAAGAATAGTACTTGGTGGCAAGTGTATTTATAAGACATACTATAAGATAAAATAACAGCAAATACACAGATCTAACTTAATATGTGTTTTGGGGTTGGAAATTATGCGTAAAAAGTTACTGTCAGTTACTGTTTCAAACTTGAATGTTTGACTTGTGTATAAGGAAGTGGTTAAGTAAATTCTGTATTATAAAAATACCTCAGGTTGCTACCTTTCACTTACAACCCTCAAATTCAATTACTTTTCCTTCCACCCCCAAAGCTAGAAATGTTCTGAATGTGAATAGTAGAGCTCAGCCATAGGGAAAGTTGAATGCTTCATTGTAGCTTTAACAGAATGTACGTATCATGATTTGACTTAATTTACTGAAAGGAGCAGCAAGCAGAAGGGTCATCTAGCACTCAGAAGGATGTGTATGTTTCAAATTAACTATCTTAGAATTGGCATTCTCTGGAGTTGGTACTCTTCTGGAGTTCCGAGGCATTTTTTTAACCTTTTCTTTTATCTCATAGCATTTGAAAAATTAAAGGTGGTTCTTACATTTGCACATTACTTTCTGCATTTCTACTATCAGAGGCTGAAAAGCATGAAGTATACTTTTTTTCTCCTTAGCTGTAACATGAAGCTATGACTTTTCCTGTATATAACTGCATTACTAGAAATCGATATTAGTTGTGAATATGGCCAGTTAACCTGATGTGTTTAGAAAAAATAATCTATCCAGAGGTTTCACTTGATTGTAGTACTGACAGAGAATGGTAGAAAGGAAAACATGAAGAATGTATAATCAGGTATACTGTTCAATCAGTTTTATCATTGTATCTAGATTTTGTATTAATAGTGGTGAAACAAAAGCTTCTCTAGGCTTGTTGTAAGATGATTATCCAGCAGGTGGAGTTTCAGAATGGTGTGGCACAGACCAAATAGGCAAGGTAGGCAGAAGCCTTCCTATTCTGTCAGGGATTATTGAATTATGATTCAAAGACTAATACAGATAGTAAAGTTACCTCCTACTGCTTAACCAATACAAAATTTTCAAAATAACAGAAATGCTGTTTAAAAAATACAGCTATTCATGCACTATTCAGCTGACTAGAAGATCAATTTAACGGCCTAATTTGAGGGTTTATTTTATCTACCAGGCTTTGACTTTAAATAAGAAATGGGCAGAGAAGGTGCAAAAAATCCTGATAAGGATGGAAGGAATCTTCTGTCCAGCTTTTGATTACAAGCCTAATCCATAGTTATTCAAGGGGAATGAGTTCATTTTTCATTTTACTTAGAAAAGAAGAGTAACCCTTCTGGGAGAAGGGGGAGAAGTGGTCTGGTAACCTTTGTAACCCTTTATGTTAAGACTAAATCTAAAAGAAGAGTTTGTCTCTCTGAAAGCCTTCATTTTTTTCGTAGTACATCAATGGACTTAATACAAGACACTGCATCTCTCTACAGGTCCTCTCTGTCTTTAATAAAATTAACTTATTTCCAGGGGAAACTCTCTACTTTCCCAAATGTAGGTTTCTATGAAGTTATGTGTCCAATGACTGTGTAACTTTATGCATTTTTTGCTTTAGTAGGTTATTTTCCAGTCACTTGAGCTGGTGGTTGTGAGTCAGATGTATTAAGGGAATGAGGAGGTGGAATGTGCTGGGTAAATGTTAATTGGAGAAGTGCTCCTACTGTGCTTGTTTGAAGCACTCAGTTAAGTTATGGAGAAAAGGAAGGATTTCCAGTTCTTTGATTCCATATTCCACAAATGGAATATATAAACAGTAAAGTAGGTAAGAATTTGGTTGTTAATAGGGGAGGGTACCTTCTGGACAGAAAGTAGTGGAAGAGTAGTTTTCTTCTAGCACTTGGAAAAAAAAAGTACAGATATTCAGTTAACTTGGAAAAGTGCTTAGGAGCAGTAGAAGTGGGGAGTAATAAATACAGCATTGGAGCAGTGTTGGTTGGAACTAGAGGGGATGCAACTGTCAGCTAAGGTGTTCATTTCCCAGGCTGACTACATGTGAATAACTGCCTTTTATGTGTTTTTTTTAACTGCAATTTTTTTTTTCTTTAGTATTTCTTGGAATTCTAGATTACTCTGGTTTCCACTAGCCACTTTCTTTGTATGGCATTTGTATGAATAGCTTTGAAAACAGTTACGTGACAAAAACATGTGTTCGTAGTAAACTAAGACTCTGTAATATTTTGATACTATTTTTCAGATTTAAGTCTTTATGGCTTTCTGAAATTGTAACGAAGAATGCCAGTTGCTAGTGTAGAAATTATTTTAAACTCTAAGTGCATGTTAAAAATCAGCTCTTACAGAGTAAGTGACTTCTAAAAAGTAGTTGCTAAGGTGACAATGTTTCTTGTAAGCTTAGTTTTAAAAATCCTGATGCATAATACAGAATGCTTTAATCTTGATTACAGAAGAAAGGAAAAAGAATTCTGGGAGATAATTATTTTTATTAATCAAAAGTTAGGAGCCCATAAATAAAAACCAAATTCTAGTAGTAGTACATTTACACTTAATGAACATCAGTATTTTTGAGCCTCCAAAAGGTTCTGAGTCATGGATCAATGTCAATGTATAGTTTTATGCAAGTCTACTTAGGATATAGGGATGATAATGAGGCCCTACATTTTGTAACCCAGGCATTAGATTTTGCAGTTCTACACTTTCAAAAGACTTCGAGAATTTGTGAAGTTAAAAAACGGGAAAGTATTCTTGATTATCTCTAATTTATAAAAATGTCATCAGCAGAAGCTCAGAAGCAAACCATACAAAATTAAATGTAACTATTTTTTTACTCTGCTTAAAAAAAGAAATAAATATGAATGACACTTTTTTCAATGTGTTCTAGAAGTGACCTAAAACTAAACTTTGCCCGTTGCAGGGGGTAGAAATACACCAATCTTTCATATGGTGTTTAATTTGAATTTCCTGATGCAAAAATCTCATTTAGTGGATTAAATTCATTAGAGCATCTTGTTCAAGAAGCCACATGAAGAAAGCTAGAATATATGTTAAATCTTTTAAATTTGCATTTGTCTAGCCCAAGAATTTAATATCCACTTTTCAAAGACATGATCTATTTTGGTCCAGGTTTTGGAGCTGTTATTATGGGGGACTACAGTTACCATAGTAGTTTGGTTGGAATCAGTCTTGAGTACTGAAGCAAATGTTACCTGTATAGCTAGTTGGTTGTTTTCCTGAATGTCTTAGGTGCCCTCAGGTGAAGGAAAAGGAAAAAATAATAATAAAATAAAAACAAACAAAAAAACCCAAAACCAACCAACCAAACAAAAAAAAACCCAAACAAAAAAAAAAAAAAGAAAAAACCCTCTGGGTATCAGTATGAAGAAGAAAACACTGAAGAGAGTGCATATGCTTGTTGTAGGGGAATACAACTCTTGGCTTAAATGAAGTTGGAATTGAAGTGGTTTGTTGATTTATTCATAGCTTGTAATTAACTGTTAGTCTGTGAACTATACATGCAGGATTAATAGCAGCAATATAACAGATAAATGTACTAGACCCTTACAAAACCTTAGTGAACACCTTCAGGTATCTAAATGGCTTTCTTCAGCAATTTCCCCACAAGTTTGCAGTGACATGCTCACCTCTATCCTATTAACGGGAGGTTTGGGTTATAAGAGCCCACCCTTCTAGGAGTGCCTTACAATATTTAGGTCCATCTTCTTGGGAGACATGGGTGCTGTAGCTGCATGTGTACCCATGCTGTTCCCTACACTCTGCTAATCCATCCACCCAGCTGCTGGGATAGCACCCCACAAGGTGATGTGCAGACACCCCAGGGGTGCTGGGGGCTTGTTGCACCCTGTGCTGTCAGCCCACTGGCCAGAATGCAGGCTGCTCCAGGCTGCCATGGAGGGTCTCAACAGAGCCAGAGAGGCCAGGAGGGCATCTTCTCAGTGTCAGATCAGGTTTTGACTGCTACCCTCTTCTGAATTTTACTGCTTTTTATACTTGGTCTTAAACCGACTCTCTTTTTTTCCCCCACCCAAGGTCTCTTGGTAACTGCCTGGTTAGTGTTTAATGTGGCTGATGGTTGTCATAATTTTCAGCCTTACCGGATTTTGAGCAAACACCCTCACAGTTTTGGATATTCTGTTCACACACGTTGCACTTGTATTTCTCTCTTAGCAGCTGATTTTGTCCAGGCTTTTTATGCCAAGAGAAGGCTATGTGGATTTCCACCGTGATTTGGAGCTGGTTCTTGGGTTACAAGGTACTTTACTCATAAAGTAAGAGACAAAGTCCTCAGAAAAAAATGTTCCTGGTTGGAGCAGTGATGATGAATACTGGGGAATCCTGGTTGGCTTCAAAGTGTTCATGATAGGCTGGAATGTATCACAGCATAGCAGTTTTCTCATGATAATGCGTAAAATAAGGAGGCTTCATTTTTACCACACTAACGAATCCCAATTCATACGTTTGTTTTTCTGCATTCTGTAGGGATTCCTCACACTTTATACAAGTAGAAGTGCAACTTGAAGTTGGGATCTGCACATTATGTGTGACTTCTGATCATTGACATGTTCCTTTAATATTGCATCCAAAGTTTGAGTACACTAAGAAAACAAAGAATAAAACTACCCTTGTGAATAAATGTAGTTACCATGAAAATTTCCATACTTCTGATCAAATATAACTTTGCGTTTCATGGATGACAAAACTACAGGGACAGAAATGCATTGGATGCATTTTTGCTGTATATAACACCAAGTTTTTAGCCAATTGAACAACCTACAAAAAAGTGACTACTTAGTGCATACATTATTTTAAATCGTTTGAAGCTCTAATCTTAAACTTTTTCCTTCTAAGGTGAAGTGCCCTAATATTAAGAAATTACTCTGTGGAAATACTGTCCAAAATGAGCAATTTAAGGGAATCTATTCAGTAACAGGTAATTACATCTAGTGTATATCTAGTAGGTAGTAACTTCAAATTTTTGTGGATACTGGAATTGCTGTACTCTTTTTTTCTCCCTGAACTGAGCCACTGATGGATGTATGGAATGCCCCTCTTGTAGCTCCTCCACCATGTCATCTCTACAAAGTATATACTGCTTTAGCATCCAGGTGGCAGGTGCATCCATTCCTACCAAAAACTACTTTAGGAATGTTAAGTCTCCCACTTCTTCTCTACTATGTATTCTAACTTTTTTGGGGGGTGAAGATCTATTAGTTTATTCAAGTTCTAGAATATTTCACTGCTTTAATTTGATGCAGAACTTACTGACATTTGATACAGGACTTCTGATGTTCTTTCCTAATATCAGAGTTGCTTTCACTTTTGTAATTAAAAATGTAATACCCATAAAGAACCACTTTAGATTTGATTATTCTATTCCCAGTCAGTATCTTTCCTGATACAACAGCAGAATGCCCGGTCTTACAGGAGTAATATTGCTGTTCTAAGGCAATGGCTGTAGCAAGATTTAGTTGGTGAACTAATGCTGCACTTCACAGGTAGCCAGGTTCAAAATACAAACCACTCTCATAGCTTAGTATCTGCATAACGTGCATTTGCATAACATCCCATCCATGCCTAATTTTTTTTGTGTGAATTTCTTTAGTTACCTACAGTTATTTCTGGAATTCCAAAAAATAGCAGAGATGTAGCTACTGCCAAGCGGTTTTGTTAGTCATATCTCAAACAAAGCAATCCTTAGATTATTTTGCCTACAGAATTCAACTTAGAAGGCATTCTCAGGAGGACCTGCGGTGCTGTCACAGCACTGTTCAGTCAACAGACTTAGAGCACTTGTTTGATGCAGGGATGACTGATCTTCAATTACCACCTTTCACAAAACAAACTGAAACATCTGTTGTTTTGTTTATATGTGAGCTTTCCAAATAGTAGCTTACAGTTCTGGTTTTGTTTTTTTTCCTCCTGGCTCAGTTAATCTTTATTGTATGGAAAGTGGAACTTTGAACACTAAATGAATTGGGTGACTGCATCTATATTCAGGACATTGTACAGCATGGTGGCTGATAACTTTTTGGTAGCTAGGAGTTAATTGTCCCTTATTCAGAAGATAGAATTTAATTTATAGCTTGTATACCTCTCTGGTTAGCTATCTCAAAGATATGAAATTAAAAGATAATAGTGTGATAATTTATTAGCCTCTGAGATGTTTGGAGTAGGCTTAGTTGTTCCACTTTGGGAAAGAATTCAGGTTTATGAACCCAAAGCCTTCAGAAGTGCAGGGAAGTGTTTCCTTGCAGCTCCCTGCAGAGAGTTAGTATATCTTCACAAATATAAAATTTCTGTCTCTGCACTCTTTGCTAGTATTTTCTAGTGGACAGCTTGGCTTTGTTATACTAGTTTTCCTAGATCTCTGAACAGTCACATAGAGACTGTGCATAATTTTAGGAGTCTTGAGCATGGAAGTCAGAGTCCCTTAGTTGTAAAAGGAAGGATCTAAGAGTTTGTCATGGTTTAACCCCAGCTGGCAACTGAGCACCACACTGCTCACTCACTTCCCCTGCCCAGAGGGATGGGGGAAAGAATCGGGGGGAAAAAAGTAAAACTTGTGGGTTGAGAGAAAGACAGTTTAATAGGATGGAAAGGAAGAAAATAGTAATGATAAAAATAATTACGTGACAATAATAATTAGAAAAGAATTAGGATCTACAAAACAAGTGATGCACAATGCAATTACTCACTGACTGATGCCCAGTTAGTTCCCAAGCCGTGATCTGCACCCACCAGGCCAACTCCCCCCAGTTTATACACCGGGCATGATGTCACCTGGCATGGAATACCCCTTTGGCCAGTTTGGGTCAGCTGTCCTGGCTGTGTCCCCTCCCAGCTTCTTGTGCCCCTCCAGCCTTCGTGCTGCCTGGGCATGAGAAGCTGAAAAAATCCTTGACTTAGTCTAAGCACTGCTTAGCAACAACTGAAAACATCAGTGTGTTATCAATGTTCTTCTCATACTGAACCCAAAACATAACACTATACCAGCTACTAGGAAAACAATAACACTGTCCCAGCTGAAACCAGGACAGAGTTAGGTGTTTCAGTACTGAGTACTGCAGCATGCAAATGCTTCTGTACACCTATCTTTTCAGATTCTGCTTTTGAGTATTGCTGAATAACTCCATTTAACTGTACTGTAAATATTATTTGTTTTCTAGCAGTTAACCATCTTGAAAACACATCAACATGACTTAGTAAGTATAACACCTGGGTTAAATTTACAAATGAATCTTGGCATAGGACAAACATATTTTAACACTGCGGTTTGTATGCCTGCTCCCTGCATATTTATTTTCAACCTCCATTTGATTAGCTGCTTTGTCTTGTGTACAGAAATCGACTGTTTAATGCAGTGGGAAGTCAAGTAGAAGCCAGCATTTGTTAATGGATGCTTAGAACAGGCACAGTCAGACATTTTAAATTATTCTAACTAAGCAGTAATTCTAATTTATTTCTAAAGATAGAAGTATAACAACCCAATTACCTAGTTTCCTCACAGACTGTAATGAGTACAGTTAGCATAAAATTGGTCTATAAATTTAATGAGCAATTTCTTGTTGTGTGGACATTGAAAACACTAGCAAAAATGTGGCAAGCCGTGTTGAGTCTATATAGTAACTTGCTCCCATTGGATGCTTCCTTGACAAAATGCATTAAAGTAAAATATCAATCTAATCTGTTCAGTACAAGGAGTTTTTAAAGTATTGGCTCAAACAGGGATGGCAGTAGAGTTGAAAGTTCCTGCAAGAAAAAATACTGGATTAGCAGTAGGGTTTTTTCCCCTTTTAAAATGGTATTATGACTATGTATTCAAACTTGTAATATATGTCAGGATGTGGCTAGTACCAGGCCAGTTCTGTATGTGCAGCCTTACAAGAATAGTTGGGTCAGTTCTTCTAAATGTAGAATATACACATGGATCATAAAGATAAAAAAATGCATGTTAATACTCTGCTGAAGGGGGAAGGGGGTGCTGGGGTCCCACAGCTGACACACAGATTCTCAAACCATGATTCAGGCACCTGCTGCTGCACACAGGTGCCAGCAGTTTTGCAGTTCCTTGGATGTAATCAGGTGTGGAGCACTTCAGAATTTCTAGATAGAGCCCAAGGACACTTTTCCTTCCCTTCTAGAGCTGATTTGTTTATGATGGGCAATACTCTTTGTGACCACATTTTCATATGGCACAGTAAAGAAAACCGATAAAGACATAGCTAAGTTGTAGTGAACTGCCGAGACTGAAGTGGTGAAAATTACGGGCCATGAGAACACATACTTAGTAAAACATGAAGTTTCTTCTACTTTGCCTGTTCCCTAGAGAGTGAATAAACAAAGAAAAAAACCCAAGGCTTGAAGAATAGAACCAAGTTTTCAAAGTATGTTTTCATGATGGACTTTTGATTTCACCTCTCCTATGCAAGCAGGCATTACTGGAAGGAGGGATGAATGTAAGAGTCTCTTCCCTATCGTGGGCTTCTTGATCATGAAAATGCCTTAATTACTTCAAATGCATCCATTTTAAAAGTACTTTTATTACATCATTTTGTTAAATACAGTGAATAAAATTATAACTGCGACTGTGAAAGTAGCAAGTTATTTCTTGCGCATTAGAACATTGACTTTGTGGCACTGACTTCCCTAGGGATTTATGCCCTACCACACCTTCTCCTACCTGATAATTTTGTACAGCACACTTGCCTGCCTTTCCCTTTTGCCTTACAATGCTAACTGAGCAAATGGAATAGTGTGGCTGATCCTGGGCTGCTTTTGTGAACCGGTGGGGCACTGTATACTCTGGGGCTAGCAGCCTGCCAAACAAAACAGGCAGTGTGTTCAATTTACTCTTGTTTGGAGGTCCATTAAAAGATGTATCTTTGCCCTGAGGTAAATCCTAGAAATGTAATGTAAATTATTTTATTAAAATGTATTATTTGCTTACATTATATAAAGAAATTTGATCTTTCAGTTTCTGGGATTAACAATTGCGTTCCAGCTTAGACCCAAGGAATTTTAATCCTGTGAGACTTTTAACTTTAGTTTATTCAAGAAATAATATTTAAAAGCAGGTATTAAAATAATTTTTTTTTTCTAGTTCCTGAGCTCAATGTCAACTCCTCAGCGAGGGGAGAAAAGCATGGAGCAGTCCATTGCTGGCCTCCATCAAACTAAGCTGTACTTTTCTAAAATAGAAATTCTTATGCAGGAGAAGCATACTCAGGACATTTGTTCAGAGAGGGTCACTGAAAAGGTAGGTCGAAGTTTTAAATAAATCTCTTTAGAGAGTGCATTCACATCTTATCCAGTCAATCAGTGCCTCTCTCTTCACTAGTAGCTAAAGACTAAAGATCTTAATAAAGTGGAAATTAAAACATGTATTCCTTCTGTAAAATGCTTTGGGACTGACAAAATAGAAGTAGATGTAAGCACAAAGCAAGCCCCTGTTTCCCAAGAAGTTTCATACGCAAAAAATGGATACATGGGTAAGTTTGGAAGCTGGCTGCAAGACCAGGTAAGTAAAGCAACATTACAGTTTGTAAGAATATTTCTGTTGCAGTCCAATACTTGATTTTTCTCTTCTGTGATTTATTTATTTTTTTAATCACAGATCTTCGCCATCTATTGGAAGTAGAACACCTATGCTCTTAATGAATGTAAATATTTGTTGAAATATATGTCATAGGTCCGTGCTATGTCAGTACTGTCTGCCACATACCTTCTCTTACATAACAGAGAAATTAAAACTAAAGGAAGGAAAAAGTTACTAAATCCTATACACAACTTCAACTTTTAAGTGAAAATGAGAATATGATGTTAATGAGATACTGCTTGGGAAAGACACTTCAGTGCTGCAGTGATGAGAACAGTAAAATAATCTCTGTTCATGTAACTTTCTTAGGCCAGAGTTTTTCTGTAGAGTCATTCTCACAGTTTTTGGGTTGCATATGAGCTTGTGGTGGGTTGACCCTGGTTGGATGCCAGGTGCCCACCAAAGCCGCTCTATCACTCCCCCTCCTCAGCTGGGGGGGAAGAAAATATAACAGAAGGCTCATGGGTCAAGATAAGGACAGTTTAATACAGTGATAGCAAAGGTCGCGCGTGCGAAAGCAAAGAAAAAAAACAGATGATGTTATTCTCTACTTCCCATCAGCAGGCGATGTCTAGCCACTTCTCGGGAAGCAGGGCTTCAGTACGCGTAGTGGTTGCTCCGGAAGACAAAATGCCCCCCCTCTGTCTCCCTTTACTTAGCTTTTATATCTGAGCTGACGTCATATGGTATGGAATATCTGTTTGGTTAGTTTAGGTCAGCTGTCCTGATTGTGTCCCCTCCCAAGATCTTGCCCTGCCCCAGCCTGCCATTGAGGGGAGGGCAAAAAATGTTGGGGAGACAGCCTTGATGCTGTGCCAGCACTGCTCAGCAGTAGCCAAAACACTGGTGTGCTATCAACACCTTTCTAGCTACTGATGCAGGGCACAGTGCTATGAGGGCTGCTGTGGGGAGTATTAACTCCATCTCAGCCAGACCCAATACAGAGCTACAGCTCAAGACTTGCAATGTAAACCCCAGCACACTGCTCTACATGTGTGCAGCCCTCTTCATGCAACAGTTTACATTCAGAATAGGGACCTAGAGCAATCCCCATCAGCTGCCCATCAAAAGTCCTACATCAATCTGATCTTAGTGTTTTCCTAATAATCATATTTTCAGTAGTGTTCTTACAGAACAGAATTTCTAGGCATACTTCTTTTAAAAAAAAATAAATTTAAACTCCAATACGGTGCCATTAACTGACAATATTTTTACTAAATGGTACGTGTGAGAAGAAAATAATTTAACAGTAACAAGGACATTAAAATCAGTATTCTATGGGCCATATATGGTTTGTATTTTAGTAAAACATGCATCTTTCATTTTTTATAATTGTCCTGGTTTTGGCTGGGATAGAGTTAATTTTCTTTCTAGTAGCTGGTACAGTGTTATGTTTTGGGTTCAGTATGAGAAGAATGTTGATAATACACTGATGTTTTCAGTTGTTGCTCAGTAGTGTTTAGACCAAGTCAAGGATTTTTTCAGCTTCTCATGCCCAGGCAGCACGAAGGCTGGAGGGGCACAAGAAGCTGGGAGGGGACACAGCCAGGGCACCTCACCCAAACTGGCCAAAGGGGTATTCCATGCCAGGTGATATCATGCCCGGTGTATAAACTGGGGGGAGTTGGCCTGGTGGGTGCAGATCGCTGCTCAGGAACTAATTGGGTGTTGGTCGGCGAGTGGTGAGCGACTGCATTGTGCATCACTTGTTTTGTATATGCCAATCCTTTTATTATTATTGTTATTATTATCATTATTAGTTTCTTCCTTTCTGTCCTATTGAACTGTTCTTACCTCAACCCACGAGTTTCACCTTTTTTTTCCCCTGATTCTCTCCCCCATCCCTCTGGGTGGGGGGGAGCAAGTGAGTGGCTGCAAGGTGCTTAGTTGCTGGCTGGGATTAAACCATGACATCCCATTTGCTTGAAAATATCTGGGAGTTTTTCAGGTTGATTGGTAAAGTTTTTTGTGCTTAGGGTCTTGACTACTTCAGGGGCTTGATACCTCTTTTCCTGCCATCACCTCATAGTGCCATCATTCATAATACTGAAGAAGCCTGAATGACTTCAGTAAAGGACCCAAAAGGCATTTAATCCTGATCTGAGAGCTCAAATGCCAGAGAACCCTCCACAGGCCCTATTTGCAATGGTTTATTATTTTCACTTTTTAAAAAGGCGAACCTTACCTTCAGCCTTAAGTCTTGAGCTTCCAGCTGTTTAATTTATTATGGATTGCTATATATGACTGTAGCTCTTCAGAGTCAAAGCTTATCCAAGAGTGGTTAGTGATCAAATTAGTTTTTAACACACTTGGATGAAGAATCAAGTAAATGTTTTTAGAACTGTTTATTCTTGAAATAGTACTTAATTGAATTAAGTACTGTATGTTTAACCAGGAACATCTTTTTACCTGTTTCTCTCAATTTTTATGCCTAATTTCCTTCAATTTTTTGAGGGAACAAGATGACATTTTTTTCTGGAAGAGATTCATTTAGCTAAAGACGACTTATTTTTTTCTTTTACAGTTTTACTGATTGTAGGTATACAGACTGTACACGGTAGATAATTTTTGATGCAAAAAATGTTCATGTATAATGATTATGTAAATGAGTAGTATGATTGTACAACCTGAGGATGTGAAAACCTACTCTCTGTCCATCATTTTTAATATGCTTAAGGCTTTATAGGACATCTTATTTTGTGAACTGATGCAAGAATAAATCCTTTGATGATAGAATAACTGCAGTTTGCAGTACCAAACCAAATGTGGACTGGTTTCACCAATTTGGGAAAGAAAATATGCAGTATAGAAGTTCTTAGAGCAGCTTTCTAGTTCAAAAGCACTTTGGTAATGCTGGACAGAAAGCTAGCAATAGAACTAAATGAGATTTTACACTTCTGCAGCACATCTGAGCAATCAGCCAGACCTTAGTGTTTTAATATGCATAACCTATTCTATGGTTTAATGAGATCTTGAGCTATTGACTCTTGAAGATTGTTAGTACCCTGGTGAATAGCCCTTTAGACTTCAGGCATACAATGAGAATTTGCTTCCTCTTTCAATTCTTCAAATTCTAGGGTAGAATTTATTATTTCCTTAAACATAAGCAGCTGCCAAAATTCATTATATATTATAGTACTCCTTTCTGCTATATTTAACTCTGTTTCATTAAGTGGATTAGATGGTTTCCTCTTATAATTAAGTGCAGATCAAATATTGTATTGCAATATTATATAAAAAACATAAGAAATGACACCATTTCAGCTGCCATTCTGAAATTCTTAGCTACTCTGACGCTGATGTTTTTTTCCAGAAACATCTGTTCAATAAAAAACTGTATCTTCTTATAGATGTGATAGTAAAGTCAGAAATATTACAGATGAAATGTGCTCTGTTCTTTCCCACTTGAATTACATTTAAAGAGAATTCTTTCTTTGCCTATTTTATCCTTTCAGTCTCTGGGTAATAATGACTTCCTTCAAAGATTTCTGTTGGATATGGTTATCTGGACACCAGCAAACTTAAATATTAGTAGAGCTCAGGGAACAGATCAAAAAATTTAAATCTAGTAGGGGCTTATGTATTAATTTGGTAAGTATTTATTTGATAACAAAATAACATTTCTATTTCTACTAGCTACTTAGGGTCAAATCAGTCTATGAGAATTACTCATAAAAATTCTCTTCCATGTTTTAAAATTTGATTAAGACAAGCATTGTGGACCCAAATCTTTCTTCATATAAACTTGCAGAGTCCCCAATCTGAATTCAACCCATTTAACATCAATCACATAACTAAGGTTCTTCAGTTAAGACTCTCTATAGAAATAAGAGAGGGATTAGTTGTCCTAGAGATTTGATCCCCACCGAAGACTTGTGTTAGCCTTGAAAGCACCTCTCTCCCTTATTGACCACAAGGCAGGTGCAAGGCAGCCACACTCCCAATCTAATCTAAGTGTCCCGTCAGTGCCAAAAGTTGGGGGATGTATGCTCAGGGGTCTCCACGGAGCTCAGTGTAACCAAAATGCTCAGTGTAAATTGTTCCTGTATCTTTGGAGTTAAGTAGCAGGCAAATATACAGCATTTCTCTGAGTTTGGTTCAGCTATGATTTAAGTTTAAACTAAGTTGTATGTTATTAGTAATCTCAATCTGTATCCTACAGCGATTTCTTTGGATAATACTGTCACTAATTCTAATTTATCTGGTTTCAAACTGAGCCGCTAATTACTTGATTTCTAGGCTAAATTGTTTCCTAGCTCTGAGGGTAAGTAGAGATGAGAAGAAGGCCAGTTTACTACTGCACATATAAGAAAACAATTACCATTATGCGTATGTGCTGGCTTTGTTTCGCCCATTACTCTTTTGTACCTTTTTTCAACCTACATGGCTGTGATGTAGTGGCAATCAGCCGATTCTGTCACCAGTGCTTGAGTCAAGTTACAGCATTTTCTCGAAAAGAACAAAGAACAGGCATCATCCTACTCTTATTTACCTGAGCAGCTGCAGTAGACCTAGCCATTATGAAGTCCTTAATTATGGCAATTTGTCAAATTATCCTTAAAATAATACATAACTTTTCCCAAATGCCATGTCATTAATATGCCCTATTTTGGCTGTCTTTATGAAATAGTAGAAAGCTTTCTTTAAAATAAGACAGTCTTTCTACTCATCCCCCAAAACTGAAACAAACTTAATATATTGTACATTTTCATTTTGTTTTATATAGCTTGAAAAGTATTAAAATGCACAAAAATGGGTTTCCCTGGTTAGGTTCTTAATCTGTAATTTCTTGCAAAAAGTGATTATTGCACGTGCAGTCCCACTCAACAGAGATTCACAATGACACAATAGCCGTAGTTTAGTGTGGGAGGTGGTAAGTGGCTGAATTTAAGGTCATATGAGACCAGTTATATATTTCAGCTGAAAAGACTTCTCTCTAAAGAACGAGGTCTAGTTAGAGATTCTAGTAGAGGTTAACTCTACTAGAACCATACAAACCAGCAATCTGAAATGCTTGTTGCAGTGAATTGGTGTATATGGAAGATACATTACTTTTCGTGAAAATATGCATTAGTGTTCATAAGTATTATCACTTAAAATACATTCTCTGGTCTGCCCAGCCGATGGTATTATCTCCAAAAGTGCTCAGCAAAGTATAATATGTAATCAATATATATATTTATGTGTGTATAATTTATATTTATCTCTTTTTGAGAGGGCAAGCTTTAGGCATAAGAAAGTACTTGCATCTTTGTTATTTTGCAAAGTCTTCCGGGCTATGCAGACCTGGTAAGTCAAAAGTTGTTCCATCTTCTCTTCTGACAGTAGGAATAGAAAGAGAAGACACTCACCTTCTGATTCAATTTTTTCCTATAGCACTGAAGTGGGAAGGAACTTTCTCCAAGTTTCATTCTGTCAGGCAGCCTCAGTCGCACTTCAGTTGGAGACCTAGAACCTACTTTGATTCCAGATTTGCAGCTTATTGTCTTTTTGTCATATTTCTAGGTTTTATAACTGTTGCTATATTAGAAATTCTTAGGATCCAGATTGGAGTCTCATAAATCTGGGCACTTTGAAAACAAGTACAAGAACTAGCTTCCACCGCAAGAAGTCTTAAAATACAATCTGCTCTTCTGTGAGCTTTTCAGTTCTGTAGGCTGTGTCTGTGTTAGCAAATAGTGTGAGCAGTGGCTGTGGATCTGCAGAAACAAACAGGTGGTGTTGCAGGCTCAGTGTACTCACTGTATGTGTTTTGAAGGGGTGGGGTTTACATCAGCCTAGTTAAGATCTCATTCTATGAACTAAATGCCCATTAATGGTTGATGTGCACTTCCAATTTAGTTTCATCTTAAACTAGTCTAGTTAGTGCACACCAAAAATAGTCCACAATGTGAACTAAAGCAGGTAAATGGGGACAATCAGGAGATTTACTTTGAAAGTACATTATTGAGCAAAATTAGCACACCCATGATTTTTTGTGTAAAACATGCTGTTGTAGTAGTGCAAACACATTATCTGTGTCCAAGAAGTTCATATCCTGAGTGCCTAATGAATCCATGTATCTGAATGGAATCCAGTTGAAACCAATGGCTTGGCTTAATACCTTCCAATGAGTCCTTGGTTTCTATTATTCTCTATGCCTAAAACAGAGGCCCTAATGACTTACGAAATAACACTCAAAGGTTCTTTGTGTATGATGGTGACTATCTTGAGCAAAATTCAGGAAACGCTGTTAGAGCAGAGGGCTCAAACATATCCAAGTGTTTCTTTTTGTACTGCTCCCTTTTTGCTCCACACCCCCAAAAAATTTTACCAAAATATTTGAGTGTCCCCCAAACCCTCTGTTACACAGCACATAGCTTAGTGACTAAGGGCTGACTTTTTGTAACTGGTATGTCTTCAATCTTTTTAACCTAACAGCAGTTGTTAATAAACTATAAGACCTCAAGTTGAGATGAAATAGCAGTATATAGTAGAACAAAGATATCGAAACAGCCAGCTGATGTTAAACGTAATGAAACTGTGCATAGACTTGTTAGGTAACTAGAATAAACATGCACAAGAAAGTATTTTCAATGTTCTTCATTTCTCCTTTTAGTCATTATTGGATGGTTCAGGAAAACAAGAACAGTATCTTTGTGTAAGATCACTTCTTACTAGTGGCAAAATTCCTGAACACTTCAGCACAGAGTGGGTTGTTTTGGGGGATGGAGGAAGATCTGTAGATATGTTTCTTTGTTAAGAAATAATGCCTTGGCTCTACTATTATTGTTGTAGTATGATTCAGGATAACTGGCCTGCCTCCTGGTCCTGTGTACCCAAGTATATTGGTGAAATGCAAAAAGCTACCAAAAAGCCTCTAACAAATCATCATACTGATTGTTTTGCTAACAGGAGCTGGATCTAAGAATGAGAGAAGCAGACAGAGCCCCCACTTGTTTGCCCTTTATGAGACAAAAGGTAAGAATTAGAAGTTGGAAAAAGAGTCAGTGCCAGGGTTTACACTGGAAATTATCAACAGTTTATCCTTCATGTGGCTGCAGATACAAAGCCAACAAGAAGTGAGAAATAATGACCATATTTACCAAAATATAGGCAGTTTCTGTGAGCTTTGTATTTACTGTTGCTACACTAATGGAACTATTTTAAGACTGTTGGTTTGCAGAATAAGATACTTTCATTTTAGCATCGCTCATGTAAACTTGATGTTCTACTGATGATGCATTAAGGATAAAATTACCTTCTGCAAAAACAGAATAATATAAGAAAACTCAAATTTATTATATTAACTTCAAATGGTAAAATATGGTTTCAGCCATTACAAATACAATTTCTCATGAAGCTCACTATACTTTAGAAACAAAGTTAAAAGTAAAAATATATGACTTAAGGTACAACACAGCTACATTTTTTTAAGTACAGTATCATCTTGTGAATTAGGGAAACTTCTAGTTAACAATTCAGTATCAGGGTCAACATTGCTCCTATCTCTACCCACCTGCCAGTTGCGGAATGGAGCTCATCACCAGTTCCCACAGGAAGCTTAGTCAGCTCTGTTAAATAAATTGCAATAGTACAGTTTTAAATCATACAATAAAACTTAACACCTACTCTTGCAGTTAATGTAGGGTACAGTAATTTGTAAAGAAAAAAGTATTTGGGGAACTTGTAACTCAAATGGCTGAGCAGATTTTGCTTATAATGTCAGTGAAGCAGTACAGGTCTCATGAGCCATGGCTCTGCTGGCTGAGCTTGATTTCTATGAAATCTTAAACATAGTTCTCTCATGCTTTGCAAGACTAAATAGGGTATAAGTATAATCAAATGTGAAGCCATTAAAGCTGCGAAGTTCTACAGTCGGATTAATTTCTTGGCTTAAAGCACTAGTGCACAGTTGAAATTTGAGATGCAAGTCTACAGTGGCACAAAATGCATCAAACTATCAGGTGGAAGCTCTGCAAACTTTTTTCTTAGAATATGTCAGCTACTCAAACCAGAAACATTTTTCAGGAAGAAGTACACCCATTTGATTTAGTAAAGATTTCATAGGCACACTTTGGAAATTCTGATGAAGAATGGGAAAAGGGTTAATTGGCTGGTGGTGAAATCCAAGATCCCCCTCTGTCATCTTTTTCATTAAAAAAACCAACAAAACAAACAAAAAAACACATCAATACCTCAACTTTTGGATTGAGTCTAGAATAAAAATGTTTTTGATATGTCAAAAACATCAGCATTATTTCCAGCATAGGCTACTGAGAACTGGACATATTCTGGTAAACTGGTGGAAACGGCTCAGAAATGCACATAATCACATCATTACAAAGGCTGGGAACCCACAAATCAAGCCTGCAATGGAAACTGATAGGGAATCTGGGGTATGTCATTTTTGCCATGTATTCCAAATTTTTCAGTAGCTGCCATCTGGAATTGAAAACATTAATGATGATTATGAGATTAGAAGGATAAAAATCTACAGCAGCTCCTGCAGATATTATAGCAAAGCTCCTTCCATGTACCCAAGGAAATAGTGCTGTACCATGTGTAAAATATTCTCAGATATTTATTTTTTTTAATTTTAATTTAATTGATTTTCATTTTATGTATACAATGTATTTTTTTGTAAGGAAGAAACAGTTCTTCAAAGCCTTTAAAATGGATGAAGGGGAAAGAGGAGTGCATAATTCATGTACCATTTGCAGCCCACTATCCTGCACAAGAGGGAAGGTTCAGAGGAAAAAACCCCAAACATCTGTACAGTTTAAAAAAAGGTGCTGGGGCGTTAAATAAGGAAGAAATAGAGCTTCTCTTCCACAGTTTGAACGCTGAAATGTTTGTTAAGTATAAAGGAAAAACATTCTGAAGCACTTGAGAGACTTTAGAACAAGGCAGTGGAAGCTTCATAGTTAAGGGTGCTAGTATCCAAGTATGACTGCAACGTGGCACGCTGTTTCTTGCAAAGCTATAACAAACCGCTATCCTAACAAGCTTTTATTGTACAATTGCAGCTTAAATTGTTACCTATTACAGGACTACTTCTTGGTCATGGCGTTCTCTTTCTCTTTAATCTTGTCTACTGTAAAATTACAGGAAATGTCACAAAGGAGTTACAGGAAAAGAAACATACATTTCAGGTTCTCTGCAGGAGACTGGAGCAGGCTGTCAGGCAGAACTTTCAAAAGGAGCCTTGCTATGCGAGATGCTAGGGGAGTGTGGAGCAGCTGAGGAACAGGGAATTAACATTATACAAACCTTCTAGTTCCTGGCTGAACAAGACAGATTTCTTGTAGAAACTGAAGTTACAAGCTGATGCAAATCCCTAATAAGTGTGACAAAGAAGCGTCACAGCAAAGTGGGAAAAAGCATCCTGTGTCAGACCTCTGGTGGGATGAACCCAAGAGGGGCAGCTGCCCCAGGTATCTGTTTGTGGGGTGCATCAAATGAAATGTAGGTGAGTGAAATTGTTTTACTGACAAAAAAACTGCTGCACAGAAAGTGGAATGAGCAGATCTGACTTGTAGGGACAATGGAAGGAGGCCAATGGTGCTAGGCCAACACGTGCTTTTTCTTCTATCCACCTGATGCCATCCAAGGGAGATTGTATCAACTCCTCTGCAGTGGGATGCAGTTATGGGGTAGGTACCAAACTGTGCCAGGTGTGGTATCCCACTCCTTTGAAATGCAGACTTCATGGGGAAGAGTAAACAGAGATCCTGCCAGGGTACTAGGTGGATTCAGTTCAGCCTCAAATACTTGTTTCTTCCATCTTAAAAAGGAAGAAAAAAAGGCAAAATGACTGGAGGGAGAGCCCTGCTTTGGAAAAGAAATTCTTGCTTAATCCAGGAGTGGGCAAAGTTGATACAAATCTTGGTTAGATTAGCATGTATATGAGTAATTTACAGTCACTTATCTGCTTTTTCCCTAGTGCTTTTGTCCTAATATTGTTCTTTTGCTCTGCAAAAGTGAGGCAGCAGTCAGCTGCTTTTCTGTTATCCTCCAAGGGAAGAGTTCTGCAGGTGCTGAATTGCATGCTGAACAGCGGAGTACGATCACCATGATTTACAAGGAGGCTTCAGGTCAATACCCTGCTGAGGGAGAGAAGGAACAGGTTCGGAGCAGAGAAAGATAACTGCTTCTGCCTGAAAGTTAAACAGGTGCCCTTGAGGAGAGACCACACAGGGATTGCAGGTTCAATCAGCTCCAGAGATGTGGTAATCACTAGATGGGTCATTTACCTAAGTAGTCTGGAGGTAGCAATAACTATTCATTACTGTAGAGCTATCAAATTGATGGTTCTCTTTTTACCTTCTTTTCATGGGCTTCCCTTCCCTGAGCATATAGGGAGCAAAACAGGAAAGCCATAATATTGAATAGCTCTTAAATAAGGTGGAACAATGAGCTTGGTTATAAGTAGCCTTTATAAATGGAGCTGAAGAAGAAAAAAATCCACAGGGGACAGTCTACAACTATTAACACAAATGATTTCCACTCATGGGTTTGGAAAGTTCTTAGTCCAAATTAATCTAACTTCCTACATTTGAGTGAGTAATGTCACAAGAGATTGATAGTCTTTCCTTTTGAGCACAGGGGTAAAAGAAGAAGAAAGATGGGCATTCAAATCAGAGTAGCCTGATGAAGGGTAGACTCATGCCAAAGAAATCTGGATGTTCAAACTGCCTGAGACACAACCTGGCACAACAGCCAAAACAAGTTATTCAAAGCTGCATGGTTTAAGAGGATAGGTTATAGAGACCAGACAGCTGATACCCATTAAAGAGAGCTCTGTTCCTGCATTGATAAGACTAATCTGTTCGCTTAGACATTCAGCTGGGATGCAGAAGACTTGTATTCAGTTTCAGGTTTTATAAAGACAGCCCATGCTGCCTGGACAGTTAGTCATTCGACCTCTTCTCTGGTTCCTATATGAGAAATTGGTGTAGTAGTTCTCTTGCTCTGGTAACCAACAGAAAAGATCCCTGCCAAGGTGCGCTAATTCCATGCTCCATCCACTAAAAGACAGTTCAGAGAAACAAGAATGGATGTTTTCCTTCTGTAAGCTTTGCTTATGAAATATGTTCTCACTGAAAGCCATTAATCAACACATAGTTTCATGCATGGTTATTTGCTTGATCTAATGTTTACTGAAGTCAGCAGAAATCTTTCACTGCACGTTTAATGTCTTCCCCTCCCTGCCTTGCTGTGATGCTTTATGGTCAGTGGACCAGCTGAGGAAAAATGCTCTAGAGTAAAAGCCCTTGGGATGAGTATGAGGCAACAAGGATCCAGAAAAATTAATCTGAAGGGTTACTTAGTTTGCAATTTAAAAGCAATCATAGCCCTACAGTTAAGAGATGGTGTTAATGTAAGTACTGTTGCAGCCATGATGGTTTAAAGATGTAAGGGAAATTAGGTTGTTTAACTTAGTTCAAAATCAACTTTAAATGCATTTATTCTTACTTTTATTACACTTATCCCCAGAGTCTGAACTGCAGAACAGAGTGTGCAAAAAGCTGAACACTGACCCAAAAGATCTTCGTATTTCATCAGGTAAAGTAACTGAATTTTGAAGTCGTAAGTGCCATTGTTTGAACTTCTGGAATTCTCCGCTCAAGACATAACCTTCATTAGATAACACCGTCTTGGATTTGCCTTATTTTCCCACAAAGACTGATAATAATAACCTAGAATACAGTCTGTAGGTGAGGAACAGAAGCAGGAGGAGCATGTGGTACAAGAAAGGCTGTGTCCAGCCACAGTCCACCCAGCTTTGCTGCAGGACAAGTAGTGGTTGTCTTAGCAGCTTGCTCATCGAGAAGAGCTCAGTGCCATAGCATTTGAGTGGTTGGATTCAAGCTCTGGGCACGCCAGTGTCAGCTCGATACAAACTTCATGTGCAAGGATGTGGGCAGTTCTGAAGGAAGCTGGGGAAGTAGGGGAATGAGGAGGATTTCAATTTTTGCAGCTCCTGGAAAAAATAAAATTTTAGCATAGTCTCCTTTCTCTCCCACTCCTGTTCTGTGATTCACATATCCTGACTTATTTTATTATATTAAGAGCTACACGATGAACTTCTCTAGTCATCATTTTGGTATGTTCAGCCTGTTTTCACATCAAATGCTTATTTAGTAAATACCTGGAGCACAACTTGTA
This sequence comes from Buteo buteo, assembly GCF_964188355.1. NCBI lineage: Eukaryota > Metazoa > Chordata > Aves > Accipitriformes > Accipitridae > Buteo > Buteo buteo. Next base: position 16,422,209 of record NC_134179.1, read on the forward strand.
ATTACTGGGACAAATTCAATATGTCCATAGAGTGTTTTAAGGGGATTTATTATAATCTACTTGTGTTATCTTTCTGTTAATAGTTTCTGGAGTGATTTTTGTGCCTCTAAGACAAATTAACTGATGAACCTGGAATGAAAAGTAGGATTTAGACCTAAAGACCAAAATTCCTAAAAGGTCTTAAAATTCTACAGCTACAGGATTTTTATGAATGAAATAAGGAGTAGCACATAAGAGGTCTTCAGATAAGACACTTTCCGTAGCATGTGTAGTAAGTGAAAATTTTGCCCTCGCTTGATATTTATTCTATCCATCATGCATTGCCTTTTAGACTGTATTTTCTATACTGTATTACTGCACAGTGATAAATGGTTCAACAAAATTAATATAATGAAAAATGGGAATGAGATTAGATACTTTTACTATGACTTGTCAGGTTTGTACAGATGAGGGAGTATATGAAATATAATGTTATCAGTTTAATCTATGTTACTTTGGACATTACCATACTTATAGTTCATTAACAGTAACATTTTTGCTGTGTAGGTTTTGTACCAGCTAAGTTGCTTAGCAACCTTAACTCCAAGATAATGATGTCTTGCTGCCTGTGATTAAAGACTGTTTTTTCCTGTATTCTGTTTATGATACATCTAGCTTACTTATTTTCTTGTTTGCAAACTCTGTTCCTCATTTTTCATTCCAAATATAGCAAGGTATATACACAGTCACCTACTCAACTAAATGCAAATAGCACAATAGTATTATGAAAAAAACCCACACTGTACAGTAATACAAAGAACATAAAATGGAGAAGCAATCTATAGAACTACTACTGATACTGCTGAATAAATCCTTAAAACCTTTTCAGAAGTACATTGCTAATAACCGTGGATAATGCTCTAGTTCTATGATTTAATTCCGTTCTTAAATAAATAAATAGAAGGCTATGGGACTTGCCCATATGTGATGCTATACTTTGGAACTGGTCCAGAAAAGTGAAATACTATACTTTAAGTGGTAGGAAATATCTCTTGATACTGTTACTAGATGGATCAATTAGTTCAATAGTATTTACGGAAGCCAGTTGGATCTCAACGCTAACAGTATTCCGAGCTAATATCTGAAGGATGGCACACATTGAAATGGATATTGGGTGACATTATCTATTTAATATATTTCAGATGATTCTGTAATTCCCGCAGGGCTTATCACCATGGTTACCATGACAGGAAATTAAACAAACAGGAAAAATTTTAAATTAATCCATCCTGAATAAGATTCCAGTGGAATCTAAAATCTCATTTAAGCATTGGGAGCCACATTGAAGAGTGACAACTCTTTAGCTAATAGTATAACCCATGCCTGCTGGAAGGAGGGGTTCTGTCCTGAGATTTGGTGTCTCTATCATAAATTATTTTTCAGATTTTAGGAAGTGGTGGTTTTGGAATGGACACCTAGATACAAGCTGCTGATGTAAACTATCTGCTTCCAATAGACTGGAATTAAATCAATAATACTTCATGGTGTAGAGATTTGGAACTGAAGTACTAATATTGGTATGGATGCAATATAAATGGAAATACGTTTATGTGACAGCACCAGACGTTACAGCAGAGTAAGTGTTACAAGATTGGGACTTGTGTTGAACTCTCAGAACACTGTACACTGTAGTGACTTTGAGGAATATGCTGTTTAAATCTCTGCTAAGAGCACAGCACAGATGCTTCCTCAGTGCAAGATCCTCCATCCTAAATCCAGGAGGATGGCAACAAGTTGCAGCACATCATGTATGCCAATCCTTTCCTTTTTGAAGCATACATTTCAAACAAAAAAAAAAGGAAAACCAGACAATGCATAGTGAGCTTAGCTAAGGCTTAGGGAGCTACAGGAGTCAAAAGCAAAGCACCAGCTGTCAAAATGGGTAAATGGCTTGTCTTTGTGCTTCAGTATTACTTTCATTCTAAATTCAACTATCCTCAGCCAAGAGATATGAACGACTTCTGTATTATTATGGCATTTACCTACCATTTTGAAGGGCTTCTAATGTATCAAGTTGCTTACAGTTCTTAACTGTTTATTTATATTTCAACAATTATCATTACTTAGACATACAGAAATTTCTGATCTAACAGCATTTAGAGTAGGTTTTTAGCTACTGAGCTTGACTGACTTTCACTGCAGTGTTGGGTATGCGAGGATATTACAGAAAGCAGGAGGGGAAGGTATCTGTAATAGGCAATTATGTTGATGTCCACAGTGAACTTATTGGTACAGTAGTTTCTTTAGACCAGTGATGTAAAATCTCAGCATTTGTGCAGTGAATTCCTGCTGGATCAGTCAGGTGTTTCTTGAATATTTTTGTAAAGAACACTTTAAAAAACAGATGTATTACCTCAATAGAAGTTCAAAGTTGTCCTGTGTAGGATATAGTCCCTCTACATGAAGCATTTGTTTCAAATGTCTGCCTTCCAGATGTACAACAAATTTGAGAATATGTTTGGTGCTTAGTTTGAACTGGAAACCCTGTCTGCTTCTCCTAGTGTTGCCATAGTTGCCATGGGATCTGAAGCAAATTTAAAAAGTATTCTTCACAAGGAAATTCATGCAACCAAAATGCAAAACCTTGTTGAGAGCAATACCAAGGCATAAAAGGAACAGAGTAAGGTCAATTAAAATACCCTCTTGAGTGACAGGGAATTCTGTTAAGTTTAGTTCACATTTACTTTGCTCTATATCTTACACCAAATAAGCATGCTTATACAAGTAAATCTTTGGTAACTGGAGATCCCCCTTTACTTGAAATCAGGCATCAATTAAAACACTTTAGCTTTTGCTGGACTAAATATTAGTCTGTACAAAACAATACAGTGAGAAACATCCAGGAAGCTGTTAACAGACATACAAGGTTGAGGATCTCATCCACTGATAATTATGAATGAAATTAATAGAATCTGGAGCACCTGATTTCTTTTCGTAATGAGATCCCCAATGGGGAGTTCACAGCAGTAATGTTGGCTGGCTCTGGAGTTGAAGGTACACTAAATGATAGCAGGTCATAATGGGAGGTGAATCTTGTATGAATCATCAGAAAACAGCAACTGGGAATAATGCAGTATTTTTAAGGGAATCCCTAATACCCATGTAGTTAGTGCATATGTAGTCACAAAGGAGTTTTACTCAGCCCAAAATTCTTCTAAATGGTATCTGGTATTTAAGAAACTTGAGCAAATCAGAAAGACTGCATTGTGATAAGTTAAAATATTTTCTGGTTTTTGATTATAGCTAATGTTTTTCCACAGGAAAACATTTCAACCTTGGTAGCACTTAAAGACAGACCTATAACTTCAACAGCTAAATATAGTTTTCAGTGGTAGTGTAAGAACATCTGAGGTAAAATAGTCAAAACATCTCTCATATGATACACTCACTCAAAATTCAGGTTTAAAACCTTCATGGGGACTCATATTTAATATTTAGTTAAACATTGCCAATTATCTTTGGAACCACAGAATAAAACAGAACTCTAGTACTTGTCACAAAAAGTGACATGGAACAGCCTATTGCAATATGAATGAAGCTCTGAACATAAGTAATCCTTTTAAAGAATAAAAAGGAAGTACATTAAAGGTTCAGTGGCTCTCACTAAAATTAGTTACTCCCAACACTTATAAGGAAATGTGATCCTCTTCAAACTATCTTGGAGAGGATACTGTCATTTTGATAATTACACGTGATCCCAATTTATGCTAAGATATATGTAAAAGTAAACTACGTCTTTACCGCTCTTCACATATTTATAAGCTTTTCAGCTGAGTAGTGCTAATTAAAGCTTTATACACTTAAAAAGAAAATTTAAAATAGTACTTTTAGCTTGGCCTTTATAAAATCCTTTTTTTTCCCCCAAGATGTCACACAGCAGCACAGCTGCAGTGGCATTATGTGCAGAAGGCCATCATAACTGAAGAGTAAAACAGGAGCTACTATTTCCATTGCATTCTAATTTCCCACAACTTGTTTTGTTGGCATTGGTAGAGTCTAATTCAGAATTCTTGGTTTCAAATTTAATTATTTAATTTGAATGTTTCCCAAGGTGTCTAAGAGTAGTTATAGAGAGCATAGAGCACTGGTCTGAACACCAGTAGCTGTTATTCTACTGTCTGTGAGCTAACTACAATACACTTTTTTAGCAACAGAGATCTTTTAAGTTCTGTTTCTCTTCCCACACTCTCAGTGCAATAGTTTCAACTTAATGTGACTATTACTTGGTACATTAATATTAACATCAGGTTAGGATTAATAACATAAAAGGAATAAAAAAGATGAACTGGAAGCTAACTTTTAGAGACCAAATGCCCAGTTCAGACTTACATAAAGACTCTGGTGAGAGAGAGAGCTCCTAAAGCCCTTTGCATTTATTAAAGCCAGATTTGGATTTACACTGAAAGCTGCAGAATCATAAAGGAAGCCACCAGAAGTAGGGCCAGTAAAATACTGTCAGGTTACTGATAACCCAGATCAGTTTCTTCGCCTAGATCAACCCTTGTGCCAGTGCAAGGGGAGGATGGCATGGGGTAAGAACAAGGGACCAAGGTAGAGATGATTCTTTCTTTTGGCACCAATGCGCTGCCAACTTAAACTTTATGTGGAACTATAAGATAGTTGTCTTTGGTGTTAAGGAAATTCTGCTTGAGGATTAAGCAGAAGAGAAAAAAACATTTTCTTCCGGTCTACTTAAAGTGATCACCAGTAAGTCCTCTGGTTGGAAATGTGTTGTTCTGAAGCCTGACTTCTGGGTAGAAAGTATGTGGTTTTGGAGACCTTGTTTCTACCAGCCCCACAGAGTTTTCCTTTGAGGAGAAAGAAGAGGGACAGAGTACGTACACATGTGTGCATGTGAATCCGTGTGTGTGCTACACAATTGCTTTGCACCTTGGTAGTCAGTTGGGCTGTCCTGGGGAATAAATGGGGAAGTACTTTTTTAAAAAGGAAAAATACATGCCCTGAAGCTGGTAGTTTCAAATGTTCATCACTAGCTAAAATAAAATTGCTCAGTGTTGTTATTACAGGGGACATTAGGCAACAGTGCTGCAAAAGTGTAAGTGGGGGAATATTCTTCTTCTTGTAGGGTACTACAGCCACGAGCGCTCTCTCTGTGGAGAGTGCTGTGCATCAGACAGCAGATATTTACAGGAAGGTGCCTTAGGTACTGAAATCTTTCAATGCATGCGTCTTGTATTATTTTTGAGCATGTTGGATGCTTACCTTTCCATAATAGAGATGAGTGAGGGTATGCCACTACAAGTTATTTCTTGAATTGTTTAGTAGACGTTTGTGCTGTGAATGGCTGCTAGGGAAGTACAAATTGCTGCCTTATTATGAAGAAGACACTTCCTTCTCAATCTACCTTCCCTCATCTTCAAGTTCTAAATGAGATTTTCAGCTATTTTTATGTGTGTTTTTAAGGATTAAAAGTTAACATTATCTTGCGTATTTCTTTCTTTGTTTTTGTTATGTTAAAACCTACAACTACTTTAAGGAGATGCTTATATCAAAGATTAGTACTTACAAAATCTATTGCAGCTAAATGTAATATTTTATTCAGGTATTGCTGTGCTTACCTTGTTTTTAGCTAAGCTGCATTCTAATTGAATGTCACTGGTTTTTAAAAGCTTTATTTCAATACATAATGTCTTTGACATTTAATGTCTTATTTTATAGAACTATTTAACTTGTAATAGTAATGCATTGATATGATACAAATTAATAGCATTATTTATAATTTGGGCAATCACTTTAATATAATGGCATAAAGTAACATTTTCTTATTGCAATAATATTGCAAAACAATACATGTTATTATCACATTTACTGTACAGTTTTTACTATGTTTGATGTTTGACAATGGTCATACAGTTCAGACCACAGACTGTGTGGTCCCAGACCACTGTCCAGTGTTCATCAGCTTGTGTATACTTGAGGAGAGCAATGAGTACTGTCAAGGGTGGTCTGAATCTCTTCCAGTTCCCTGTTTTTTACTTTTTTTTTTCTTACTTTTTGATTTTCCTTCCACCTTTTCTGTTTCCTGTTTTCTCTAATTATTTGTTTCTTCCTGCATTGCTTAGGGAGGATGCTTCAGCCTTGGGAGCAGACTTCTGCTTGTCCTTAAGAGGAGACTCAAAGGAAAAGTGACCAAAATGAGAATGTTTCTGAAAGATTAAAACCAGGGTAAATACACAGGATATTTTCTAGCTTCCATCAACTGAGTAGCTCAGAGAGTTCTTGACTTAGATAAGGTGTGTGAGTATTTAATAACCCTCAGTGGTTTTATGTTCTATACAGTTGTCCAGACTCCCCTAGTGCTCCTGTAAGCTTTTGGCACTTACCATACCTTTTGGCAAGTAGTTCCTTAAATCTACTCTCTGCTACATGAAGAAAACTTTAATTTGTTTCCAGCGTAGCTCCTAATAGCTTAATTTGATCCCCCGCAGTTTTTGTTTTGGAAGAGGCAATGAGTACTTGGTCTCTATCCAACCTCTCTGTACCACTCATGATTTTGCAGATCTTTGTCATACCCCTTTTTTGTCATCACTTTTTCAAACTAGAGAAAAATATGTATTTGACAAGTTGTTTTTTTTTTTTTAAAAGCTTATAAAAAGGTTTTTAAGACCTTGGGAAAACACTACTGCTAATGAAAGATACCATCCATTCTGTAGAATGATGGGCAGTATTCTGCTTTGCTTCGTGATTAATAGATGGTTGAGCTATCTGCTTTTATGATTCGTATGCCTTTATCATCATTAGCAGGGGACTGTCCCTTCACTTGCCTGGTAGTAATCCTTACCATAATGAGGTTTGCTGCAGTCTGCCAGGCTGTTCTGCAGGCGAACAGAGCCATCCAAATAAATTACAGCACAAATAATAGGTAAGAGGCATTTTCGTCTTCCCTATCTAATATCTTACTGAAACAGGTCTAGTAATAAACAGTTAACAGAAACAGACTTTTCAATGTATTTAAAAAGGACTGTCAATCACAATGGAAGTGATATCATTCTATCTGCTATCTGTAGCTACCATTCAGAAAATGACATGTTCACTGAATCTCCTTGTAGAGACAAAATAGGAGCCTTGCTGAACTTAGAAAGAATCTACAATCTCAGCACATGACAGTAAAGTAGAAACAAGCAAACAGACAACATCAACTTGAAATAATCAGAAGAATTGCACTGGCAATGCACTACTTGGAAAAATCCAGCAGTTAATTTCAGTAAGAGTGGATTATTCTTTTTGGGTACTTCAGTATAGATTAGATTACAGTAAGGGAAAAATACTGTGATTCTGGCTTTTGTCTTTTGTAATAGAGGCAATTGGCTTTGCTTAATTTTATCATAGAATCACAGAATGAATGAGGTTGGGTGGGACCTCTAAAGACCACCCACTCCAATGCCCCTTCTCAGGCACAGTCACCCAGAGCAGGTTGCCCAGGACCCCATCCCATCAGGTTTTTCATATCTCCAAGGATGGAGCCTCCACAATCTCTCCAGGCAACCTGTTCTAGTGTTCAAACATCTTCACATAAATAAGCATTTTCTTACATTCAGCCAGAGTTTCCTGTATTTTAATATGCCTCTTGTCCTGTCTAGATACCACTGAGAAGAGTGTGGCAGTTTTCTTTACTGAAGGTCGGTTGTAACGGGAAAGACTGAAGTGACGAAGGAATTGAGTACATTGGTCTTTTCTGTGTCCTTTCTCATCAGGTCCTCTGCCCCATTCAGCAGCAGGGCCATGTTTTCCCTAGACTACTTTTTGCTGCTGATCTACTTGTAGAAGCCCATCTTTTCGCACTTCCACATCCTTCAACAGATTCAACTCCAGATGGGACTCAGTTTAAACGTAACAGATTATTTTAGATAGATTTAGCTAATTCCAAAGCCTCTTGCAAATTAGTCTGGCTCTAGTAGAGGTTTCAAGACTGAGTTTTACAGATGCTGCTTGTTACTTGAAGAACCAGGAGTTTAAGAAAAGTAGAAATGCAATTCCTAAACCAACACAATTGTTGCTTTGGACCTCAGTTTCCTGAAATATAGGAAATCTATTTATTTTCAAATTAATTTTTGCCAGTAAAGCAAATCAGACTCTCCTGGACCCAGTATAGCTGACAATGCACTTAGAAATGGAACGACCTGTATGAAAACTGAGGTAATGTCGTGGTTTAACCCCAGCCAGCAACTAAGCACCACACAGCTGCTCACTCACTCCCCCCCCATCCAGTGGGATGGGGGAGAAAATCAGGAAAAGAAGTAAAATTCGTGGGTTGAGATAAGAACAGTTTAATAGAACAGAAAAGAAGAAACTAATAATTATAATGATAACACTAATAAAATGACAACAGTAGTAATAAAAGGATTGAAATGTACAAATGATGCGCAGGGCAATTGCTCACCACCTGCCGACTGACACCCAGCCAGTCCCTGAGCGGCAATTCCCTGCCCCCCACTTCCCAGTTCCTAAACTAGATGGGATGTCCCATGGTATGGAATACACCATTGGCCAGTTTGGGTCAGGTGCCCTGGCTGGGCATGAGAAGCTGAAAAATCCTTGACTATAGCCTAAACACTACTAAGCAACAACTGAAAACATCAGTGTTATCAACATTCTTCACATACTGAACTCAAAACATAGCACTGTACCAGCTACTAGGAAGACAGTTAACTCTATCCCAGCTGAAACCAGGACAGGTAACTTGTTATGTTGTTCAAAGTGCCCACTTCTGGTTTTTGCACTTCTCTGTAATTTGCCCTTAAAAGAATCCATAATACTTCCTGAGGAGACAAAATGTCATTGTTGCTCAACTTAGCTGGAGCTTATGTGAAACAGGGAGCTTATTAGAATTAGCTTGTAATTAATCTAAACTTTGCTAACTATAAATATTTAATTGATTTCTGAGTAGGCAGTAAAAATATATTTGGTGTAGATGGTTCAGTGCTCTAAAAGCACTAAGTCAGAAAATTCCTTTGCCTCACAAATCCCTCTGACATGTACCACAGCACTGAAAATTACTATTGACCACAATATAGAACTGAAGTCTGTGTATTTCACAGTTAAAATACATGGAATGTTTACGAGTTTAACAACTCCTCATGGTTTTCCTCTAGCCATGACTATTTCTTCATTTCGATGTGCTGGCTGCACATTTCGCCCCACTGTGTCACTTATTTATATCATGAATCTATAATCTTATTTTTTGAAAATCTTTCTGTAAAATACATAATCTACTCCCAAATGCAAATTAAGTAAACAAAGATGAATTGGGCCTGCATTCAAAAAAAACACTCAAAACTTTAAGGAAATGTTTAAACATTTTACCATATGGAAATCCCTTTAAGCATGAATTCGAAATTAACCCTGTATAGGATTGACATGCTGAACTAGGAAAGCAGGTCTTGTTTGTAGGACAAATATGTGAGCACCTAGAAGTCAAGTGTAACACTTCTATTTACTGACTGATTCAATGTCCTCTTTCACAGCAATAGTAAGGAAGATGAGATTGGGGAATGCAGTCGTCCTTGCTTAGTCTGCAGGCAAAGAGGTATTTATGTCTATACATATGCTTTACTTGCAACTTGCAGTTTTTTGGTGCATGCATGAAAATTTTTTTATACCATATGTGTGAAATGAGAGGCAGAAATGACCTTTTACTATGATTTCCATGGTGACGATCCTCATCTTGGAGTCATTAAACTGTTCATTAATACTGAATTAACTACAAGGGACATCTGGAGTGGACATGATATAACAAGTAAAAGTAGAAGAAAAGTAAACTTTGTTAAAGATTGTGCTTTAAATGTTTTCAAGACATCTGTTTTAGAAACACTTCGCAATTCCATTGTCTTGCACTGTCAGCATGCTTTACGCAAGGCAAACAGCATGTGGGGAAAAAAATTACTTAAAGCCAAGGCTGATAACTTGCAGAGAGGTTGTCTTAGCTTCTTAAACTTTGAATTTCATTCAGTGTGTCCTGGATATGAGAAGAAAAAAATTATGCACCATTTCTTTCAAAACCATTTTTATTTTTGAGGTATACATGCATCTATGTGTATTTCTAGATATCATACATCATTCACATTAGCAATAACTGAGATAAAATGTCACTTAATTCTCTGCTTTTATTCTTAATATATAGGGTGTAAATTAAACAGTCTTGTTATGTTGCTGTGTGAGCTACAGAGCTGTGTTTGCAACATTTGTTAAGACTGAAATCCCATAAATAAAACATCTAAGAATCCAGCTTATCTACTTTTGAGATGGCACAAATATGTTCACATATTGTATGAGCTGAAGGAATCTGGGTTTCTTAGATCGAAGAAAAATAGGTTATAATTGGTAGCAGCAAATAGTGTGATCATCAAGAAAATGTACACTGTATGTATTGACTTTTAATAAACAGGAGTAATGGCCCATTCTCTGTTTAGCAGAAGACACATCAATAAGCATTTAAAGAGTCTGCTTTATTAGCACTAGGAATTTAGTAATAACAGGTATGAGAACTCCAGTGTTACCTATGAAATCTCATATTTAATGATATTTTGTCGGGGGATGCAACGAGCCTACGGAATTCCTGACAGTTCGAGAACAGTGCGACCTTGAGCAGCTTGTAGTGTATCCTTGAGAGTCTGGAAAGATCCGAGAAGACCAGTACAAAAACAAGATAGTGATAAGAAGAACCGTCCTAACGAACTCACCAATCATGAGTTGTTAGTTACTAACCAAACCAATCATATACTAACACATACTCAAAAGAAGGGTATAAAAAGGTGTGTTAGAACAATAAAGTAGCCATTTTGCATGATCTATTACTTGTCGTGTCCGTCTCTACCGCGACAAAATTTAGTACTTGTTACATTTTGCAGAAAACAAAAAGCAAAAGAAAGAACAGTTGAACAGTTGTGTAGTAAACGTCTTCCATTTGTTATGTTAATAGTTTTGCATCTGTGGTTGTTTGTTTGGTTTTTTTCTTCTTGAATTGTTCTCATTTGAGGAGCCTGCTCTTTTCCAGACTAAGTATTTGCTTACATTTACGCACCGCAATTATTTCACCCAAGTCGACCTATGTCGCAGTAGAGACGGACATGACAAGTAATAGATCATGCAAAATGGCTACTTTATTGTTCTAACACACCTTTTTATACCCTTCTTTTGAGTATGTGTTAGTATATGATTGGTTTGGTTAGTAACTAACAATTCATGATTGGTGAGTTCGTTAGGATGGTTCTTCTTATCACTATCTTGTTTTTGTACTGGTCTTCTCGGATCTTTCCAGACTCTCAAGGATACACTACAAGCTGCTCAAGGTCGCGCTGTTCTCGAACTGTCAGGAATTCCGTAGGCTCGTTGCATCCCCCGACAGACCTATTTCTGTAATTTGCAGACCTGGAACCAAAGCATGTGTCTCAATAAGTAAGCAATCCGATAGACTCTTTCCAAGTATAATATCTGTCAAATGTAATGCAAATACAATTATTTTGGGGGGCTTTCTCTGAGGAGGTGGGTTGGTCAGAGTTTACTGTGTAGTAATGTGTTATGAAATGTTAGCATCCCTCTACTAAATTCTAAGTCCCAAGTGAAGCTGCTCCCCACCTCATTATAGCTGAGCCACTGTGGAGGTTCATAGCCCTGGCCACTCACGGCAAACAAGACTTCTAGCCCAGGCGCTTATGGTTAATGTTTGCAGATCTAGAGGACTTCGCTGTTGACCACTCAGCTAAACGTATGATGTGAAATGCCCTCGCTTCAGAGCAAGAGTTTCTTTTGGAGTAGTGTCCAGGATTTCTTTGGCAATTATTAATTTTGCAAAACAGGGTATCAAAATAGTGTATTTAAAAGTAAAGATCGCTTTTGTTATGAACTGTTTTCTTCTGCTTAAAACCACTATGCATCTTCTTTTCAGTACTGTCATGAGTCTCTGACTTAAAGCTGAAGAGATCTTATTTTGAGCCACCATATGCTTGTGAAATATAATTTTTTTAGGTAGGCATTTTTTTAAGACAGAATAACTGAGGTCTAGTCTATTGTTGTTGACTTATATCTGTCCTTACAAGCATGACAGGCACAGCATGAAAGCTGTTTTTTCTTAGGGATGATTGTTCCATCTTGTGCTAACATTGCACACGTTTGGTGACATCCTTCATTATATACTTTGAAGAGTCTTACATTCCTGATTAAAGTGCATACAAATCCGTTGAAATTCTCTCAAATTATTGTTTCATTTAGTGTGTGTGCCATGGGCATCACAATCACCTAAACTTTTTTTCTAAATGTTTGCCCCACTGTATTTCACATTAACCTGACCTAACTTACCCACATCTGAAAGACTGTGTCAGGTTTCATTCACTCTAAGTCAGTATAGCCTCTACTGATAGCCAGGGGATATATACAGATCTAGTGAAAGTGGCTATATGCCTTCAGGTTTTATCCTGCAGAAGCTGTTTCTTAAGCCAAGGAACCCAAATTCTGTTTTTCCCTCTAGTTCTATTCTTTCTCATATATGAGCTGACTACTGAAATATTTCTGTGATTTCTGAAAAGCATACTGTTTTTTCCTTTTTTAAAAAAACAAACCACACACGATTTCCCCACCCCATCCTCCAATTACTGTCTGTGACTACTGATATAAATCTTATTAATGTCCCTCATTGCTACTTTGTATTTGGAGCTATTCTTGATCTACTTTTTCTTCCAGAAGGAAACTCTTATAAAAATCTTTTCTATATTGGGAGAATCTTCTAATTCTTTGAAGAAATAAAATTTCAGCATCCTCATTATCCTTTCATCAGAATTTGGAGCGCAACTTCTTGTGTTCAGGTAGTTCCTTATCCCATTTTAGTTTTCCCTTTCAAGGTATTACTTTTCAATTGGAACTTGACATCACTATTTACCATAAATGGCATTTATGACCATGGACAGTATTCAGTGATCATTAAAGGCAGTGGGCACTTTTGTCTGCAGCAGCCACACTTTGGGACTAAAAACCTATTCAGACTTCTCTCAAATCCTGTTCAGATGCAGAAATATACTACGAGAATCCAACAAGAGTCTAACATCAGACCAGTTTTAATAGTTTTATACAGTTTACTTACATTAGGATAGCATACCAAAAAAAGTCAAGTTAATGCAAATGTTATAAACCTGTAGATATCACTGCTGAATCACAGCAGTATTTCATTTGAATAGCATAATGTGAAACTGCATATAGAAGGTGGTGGCCAATTAAGCACAGAAAGAAAGGTAGAGACAGATCTTGTATGAGACTGGATAATACATATGAAAAAGTCTGCTGGTAGAGTTATATTGGTAAAAGAACATTTTGGCAAGAATTGCTGTTACTGGTTTATCACGCAAAGTCAGTTGTACTAACAAAAGCACTTTTGATATCAGCCTTATTGTGTCTATACTGGAGGGATAGTGGAGAATTAATAAAAAATAATACAAATAAAAATTCACTAGTGTTTCTGAGTTGGAACTTTTTTTAGAGTGGGTTTAAATTGATTTTTTGCTCAATAACTACTGCTAGGATTTCTATTTTCTGGCTTTTCATTACCTTCTCCTATTCATGATTTGCATTCTACTGGCCTCCTTAATCTAGTCTTTAAATCATTTCTATCAACCTAAGATCAAGCTATCTCATCTTGGTATTATAATATTAATATGCTTTGTTGTTTTCAGCTTGGCAGTCTTGTTCAAGAATGTACATCATTTATATTCAGGTAAGACTTTATTTGCGTGAAGAAGTTCAAGCGCAGCAGCATTTCTATTTCCCCTGGAACATTTTTCACATTTTAAACATGTAACCATTCTAGATCACCTTTTCCATAGCTTGAGTAAGTCTATTAAAATCATATTTGCTCTAGGCAATAAACCAGCCTAAAGCTGAAATACTGACTGTGACCCTTTGGAAAGATGTAAAGAATTTTTCAGAAAAAGTGTTGTGTCCCTTTGGCAATGTCACAATTAATTATCCTTGTGACATTGTATATCTAGCACGTATATTGCCATCAAATGGCCAGGGCGAACTAAAATGCATTCTGTTATTCTATATTGCATAAAGAAACTATTTTAAAGTTAAGCAGATATTGTTATTATAGAAAGTGGAACATTGTGAAGACTGCAAAACTCTGCTAAGGCAGATGTAGTCATATATTTCTAAGTCCACTGTTAATCTAGCATTTTAACTTCTCATAAATGTTACGGTGCATAACTTCTGATGCTATCTTAAGCTGTATGTTTAACCAGAAAAACAGAAGTAGAAAACATAATTTATCTACAGGTAAATTGTAGCTGATCTTGTGATTGTTTAAGGTGAATTTTACCTGCTGCATCTAGATATATAGCTTAGTGTTAAGGGATTGATAGAGAGTTGTTCTGTCAGCTTTACTTGAACTAACCTCATTACTCTTGAATTCTTCTTCCCTGAGGCTATTTCTACCCCACTTTGTACAACTAGATCAACATGAAAAGACTGAAGTTTTGCAAAGACTTGAGTCTATGACATGAACTACTAATTTATCTAACTCTTCTTTTTTTTTTTTTGTCAAAGTAGCTGGCTTTTCTTGTACAAGAAACTCACTAAATTGTCCAATTAGATTGTCAGAAGGAGCATTTTATTATTAAGGTCCGAGAAGACATGTCTGAGGAGTTTCTTTTGTGTTTTTAAATCTGTTGTGATTAAACAAATTTTTTTTTTGTAACATTTCATGTTATTTCATTTTTAGGTTGAAGTTAAATATGGAAAATGATCAACAAATAAGATGAGTGTCAAAACCAGAAATCATAATGGAAATGGTTTTGCTACCTTTATGGAGGCAGTCTATAATGATAACATTTTAAAAAGCTAGAATACCTATTTCATACACACAAAGCTGTCACTATTTCATGAACTACAGAAGTCCTTCATGATGAACATGGTATTTTTCTTTCTACTTATCATGCTATTTACCTATCCAGAAAAGTTAACATTGTTTTCAAATCCAACTTAAGCAATGTCCAAAGAAGTAACTGAATTATTTAATAAATACAAACTGGTTTCAGGTGAATTGTATGTTGATAAACCTGTTTATTGCTCCACATGCAAAGCATCAGCAAAAAAAGTCTAAAATACGTGCGAGTCTCCAGGAGAAAAAGATTAGCAATAAAAAGCTTATGCAGAGCAGCCTATGATAATACTGTTCATAGATAAGAACCTTCTTTGATATAGGTTCTTATTTCAAATAAAAACATCAATGTGCAACTGAATTTAGGCATAAAATGAGATATTTCAAAAATTCGCTGCTAAAATAATTACATCTGGAAGCAAATATTTGATAAGCACTTCTTATATACATCACAGCTATAGCTTAACACTTGAAATTGAACTCATTTAATAAGTGGCATCTTCACAAATCACATCTATGGGATATTGATTTGGATACTGGAAATGAGCAGATCCAAAAATAATGACCACTCTGCAAAATGTAGTTGTACTCTGATATTGTGGGGCATCTCTAGCTGTGAATTGGTGAATTTCCATTTCCACCTGATTGCTAGTTTAAGAACCTGGAATGATGTATCAGTCTTAGAGCAAGAAACTGGAAAGTACTTCCATCAGCAGCAACATACAAGACACTGACATTATATGGTATTATATATAACAGAAGCTTATTGCTATTTATTTTTTCCCAATAATAATGATCTATTTCACCACAATAATATCATAATTTTAAGAATTTTATTGAAAATTTTCAACCATCGCATGCAAGAACACTTTGCAGTAAGAAACAGTGTTTAAGACTCAGGATCTAAAACCTAGCTCTCATTTGTTCTACCCATTTCAGATGCTCTGTGTTCAAATGTATTTCACTGACTACTTATGTACTGGTGACCAGAAAGATGGACAGAAGATGGGAGATGTTTGTGGCTCAAGTAATTACTAGTAAATCCATCTGTAGCAAGACATGCACTCGTGGGAGGGAGCATGATTTCTGCGAGGTCCTGGGGACAAATCCCAGGCAATGTATCCCACTGATGGTCCTGCTCCCCCCTTGGCGCATGACACAGTGGCTGGACTTTGCTGCTGTGAAGTACAGACCTGACATCTCCTCCCACTTCTGGTGACAAGTCACTTGGGAACACGTGGCCCTCAACATGTGTGGTGGCCAGCGTAGGACAGCCAAATTGTGAAGGCAGGCGGCTGCCCTTTTAAGTGCACAGGCTTATTTCTTTAGCACCTTCTGCACATGTAAGCTTCTCTGTGGCAGCTGCCCTCTGGAGACTTGTTTCAATTCTCTCCCACTACTCTGGTCCTTTATAACATCTGGGGGGATCTCTGAGGCTATCAACTGATCTCTCTCTTGTTCCTGTCTGCGATTTCCCCAAGTATTATCTCAGTGTCCGGATGGAATAGTAACCCTCCAAGTCAGGGCTCAACAAGAAACACACATCCCTACAAGTGCCCCAGAGAGCGACTAGAATTACTGTCATTGCTTTGTAATCTTCCAGCTGTGGCAGGCTCTGCAGGTCGTTCACACAATCAAGTATCAACCATGCTGTTTGCTGAAGTATGCCCGCATCCAGAAAACTCAGGACCCACGCAGTCACTGACCCTCGCTTCCCGCTGTTGCTCAGTTACATGCATGTGAATGGCGCATGCTCCTTTCTGTCAAGCTTGGCCAACCTCATTACTGTGGCACCTAGGGGACAATTAAACCACGTTCTCGGCTCCTGCTGGCCTCCATAGCATTGCTTTGGGTCTCTCCAGAGACCACTGCAGCCTGCCCTGAGCCTCCTGAAGGCTTCTTCCCAGGTAGGCACTTAATGCCCAGGTCCAAAGGTCCCCTTAACAGTGAATGCGTGGGACTGCTGCCTGTCCGTGATGCCTTTAAATAACTGGGTGGATGCAGCCTGAGTGTTAATAAAAAATAACAGTATTTAAGAAAATTTTTCAAATTTATTAAGAGAGATAATGTCTGCATTTAGAATGACTATGCAACACAGTTTGTGACAGTGTTGGAGGGGCTAAACCTTCATCCTGATAAATTATACTTTGAGATGCATTTACTTGTTTTGAAACATTATTTCTCTGTGGTTTTCAAGAAAGTGTTTTCTGCTTCTGAAAATAAACAAGTTAGCAGTAAGAGGGTACATTTTGGTATAAAACTATTTTGTTTCTATTCAAACAGAAGGTATTTGGGAGATGAACTTTCTTACTTTGCTAACTAATAATGTAATTCTTTTTCTTTAGAGATAATTCTAACACCTTAATAACCCTGTAGGATACTTATTAAAATATAAGAGATTGAATTCTAATGAGGACACTACAGACGTCTTCTTGAAACAGAACCCCTTCCAGGAAGGGTTCGCTATAAGAAAAAAAGATTAAATTCATTTTCCAACCTATAACAAAAGGCAGGATGTAGTACATAGCTGTAACCACCTACTTGAATAACCATAAATGAAGTAGTGTTTCCCTGGTTAGCCAGCCATTTATCCCCTAGACTGCTATGCATGAGCAGGCAGAAAGTCTGCATTTTTTCCAGAACAGATGATTTGGAGACTTTGCTATATATCAGCCTTAACTGTACTTCTTGTTGTATATAAGTACTGAAGGATTTACAATAAAAAGGGTATCAGGACATTTGTGAAGCTTGTAGATAACCTATGGAAGAGGATACACAATGCAAACACCTTCTGCGTTACTGTACAGCCAGAAAATGACCTGATGGAAGACAGCATTGTAGAGCCATGGCAATAACGTGACCAGATCATGGAGATCCTCAGAGGAGGAGGGGCTGTGACCATCATTATAGTCCTATCCAGCTCATAGCAGGAGTGAAACGTCTTATACTCCTTGCTTTCTCTAATACTGTTTGCACCTAGGCTTTAGATTCACTGTAGTAAATAAAATTCTGTATCCATGGTAAATAATTTACTCTCAGTCAAAATAAAAAGAGGTTTTCCTGGTAAGTTCAATACAAGCAGAATAGGGCTCATAATACAGGTCTTGACCAACTTGATGGGGGAAATAAAAACAAACCTGTTTCCTACAGATCAGGAAATACTTTTGGATTATGGTTTACTACTAAAAAGATTAGCACTGATTTGGGCACATTAGGAAAAGCCATTAATATACTAGCCACAAAAAATATTGTAATGAGGTAAAATATACATTAAAGCTAAAGGTGATGAGTACTATAAAAAAATGAAAGTCAGAAGTAAAACATCTAAGAATTGTGATGTAAGTATCCTACTTTCCTAGTATATCTTACACTATAATGTCAATGATACAGTGACGTGCTATTTAGTAACACAAAGCAATAAAATACAATTGATGGGGAGGACATTTTAATTACCAGCATTCAGGCTGAGTATTATTGTGAATCTCCTATAAAACCTGTGCTCCCAAGTTATGAACTAATTTTTACTAAGTGATATAATGAAACTAAAAACAGTACGCACAAACTGTTATGATACCCAGGTGATCAAAGGTAAAGCAGTTATTTACATTACATTACTGTTCTCCCTTCACACCAAACAAATAATTTAGAACAATTTAGCTGAGAGGAAAGTAGTGAAGTGGATATGGGGTATAGTGCATTAAGATGAAAGAAAAATATAAGGAAAATGTAGATATGCTTTCACAGTGCTGGAAGCATTATAAGAAAAGGAGCAGGAGTATGTGTTGTATTTACAGGGGATAAAAATAGAGTGTACTACTAACAGAAAGGGGAGCAATAAACAATATGAGAGGTTAGGCAAAGCAAAAAAATGCAAGAGAAGACAAAAGAGCAAAGTAAAATTAGAAAGAAAAATAACCATGCCATTGCTTCAACAAAGTTGAAAGACACCACACCTTTTTTTTCATGGTGGACTCCATACAAGTAAAAAGATACAGTTCTGTGCCCAAAAGCCATGCAATCTCGCATGAAGTCCAAGGCAACAGACAAAGTGAATGTAGTTCAAGAAAGCGTATAGCATAATGGTGATGCACTCATATCGTTTTATGTATTGTGGTATATCAGTTCCTTGAACTGAAATTCTTAAACTATTGTTTTAAAACTTGTCTCTAGATGAAAATGTGAGAAGGATGGTGATAAACTTCAGCAAAGCCAGCAGAGGTTGGGACAGGTTGCCCAGAGAGACTGCGGATCCACTATCCCCAGAGGTTTTCAGCACCCAACTTGTAAAAGCCCTGAGCACCCTGATGTGAATTCAGTGCAACCTTGCTTTAGGCAAAAAATTGGACTAGAGACCTCCTGTAGGCCCTCCAGCCACAGTGAGTTTGTGATTCCTTTATTTTGTACAAGCTATGATTCTGTATGTATCGCAAGCGCTATCTTGTTAATGTTAATTAGAAGATGTGCTTTTGTAACTGAAATGTGCTTTGAGAAAAGATTTGCCTCCAATCTACAAAAGGTGCATAGGAATTGATGAATTTAAAACAACAGAATCAATCAGAAATGGTGAGAGTAGATAGCCATGAATAGATGGCAGCGTTTGGAGGGGAAAAAAAGCCAAAACCAACCAAGCAAGCAAGCAAAGAAAAGCGATGGAAAGGCAAAGAGTTGAAAAATTAATTCAGTTATTTCTTGTTACATATGAACTAAACATATATTTTTAGTGGTGTAATTCCACCAATTTTGGTGATACATGATATCTGTTAAAACAAAAATAGTAAGATGTATAACATTTACATTCAAGATAGCCTAGGTTTTCATCAATAACTATTTTGTACTAGCTTTGCACTATATATAATGTTAAAATTTTGACTTGTCTTTTCAATTCTTACATCTTTTATTTAGTCTCTGTGTTCATACTTTCAACTCACAACCATAACTCTTAGCTTTTTTTTTTCTGTCTGGCTACAAAGTTGTTGTAAAAGACAAAACAGATAAAATAGCAGAATAATGAAAGTGGATGTCCCATCTGGTGTGGTCTAGATTTCCTCAGTGGAGTATATATGACCTTCTTTCATTTTTGACACTTGAAAGCTTTCTTTAATAATGTCATTTTGGTCTAATTTTATACAGTCAGCATGTTAGATGTCTTTTAAAAGTACTCCCATCTTTTATTGTTTTTAGCAACCAATTAGTTCCCAGCCCAACTAGTCCCAGCTGCTCAGCTGTAGACTGGGGGATTTGGCATAGCACGTTAGAATAAATCACTCGCCTTCTGCCCCTTGCAGTCTTAAAATACAAATCAAAACATAGATGTAGATGTGTGCAATGACAATGGAAGAACCAAACCAACAAAATGCATCCATTTACCTCCTCAAATAGTCACCCCATGTAAACCTTTCTAATGCCAAGATGTTGTTTTTCTGGAAAGAAAAGATGCAATCATTTAAGGAATTTTATAATTAGTAAATATTTCTACTAATACTGCAGATTAATACAATGCTTTCCTCTGCTAGATGTGATCGCATTTCATTATCTTCTGTCCTTGCAAAGCCACTCGATGATGTGACTCTCTTGATTATAAGAAGGTTCTGCACAGCAGAGGTCAACTTCCTAACAGTCGTATAGTACGTCAGCAGTATCGGTTGAAGTCAGTAGAATTACTTTTATGTACTTTAAGTTTGAGCACATGGTTAAGTCCTGCTTTTTTCTCTGTTCTTCTGTATTGAGGTCACTTTGACTGTTTCATTCTATTTGTGTTTTCAATCTCCATTTTTTACTGAGGACATCGGAGGCTGAGCAGGAATTCCACATTTTCAAATGGCATACTGAAAAGTGATTTCCTGCGTAAAAGATTTCCTCTTTATTAAGTACTTTCTGGAATACGTCTCAGTTTGTTCTGATACAGAATGAGTGTGACTAAAAGGTAGTTCTGTTTCCAGCAGCCACTGGCAGAAGCCTGAAAAGGCTTCTTCAAGTGCCGCTGTCACAACTACAAACATCTGAACTGTGGCAAACTCCCTGGTAGCTGGGACCTGGGTGCCAGTTTGGCATTCCACTCCCCGCTCCATTGAGTCAGCTCCAGGGTGCAACACTTCTCTTTTCTTCCTCTTTTCCTCTCTGAGCCAGGAATAGTTCCAGGAGCAGAAGACAGTTTCAGTCTAGATCAACAGCTGGGTTTTTTACCTTGTATTTTTATCTCTTCCATATGATGCTCATACCAGAGAGAAGCCCAAGTTGAACATTCCTCTCTTTTTTTTCTGGGTCTTCTGCTGCACATAAAAATTCACGTCTGTGAGGTTCTTTTGGAAATTCTGGAAAACTCCTTCTCCTTTGCCTTTGCAAACATGGATTTTGATCATAGGATACGACTGGTGTGAACAGTAACATTCACCACATTGCAGCCTTCGGCTACAACACAGTAGCCATTGCAATAACTAAAACATGCACCAGTCTCACATGGTACACATAATTACACCTGATACTTCTGAACTGTGATTAAGTTTTGGGACTTGTGCAAAGTTTGGGAACATGCTCCATTCCTTTACATTGTAAGACCAAACTGTGTTAGGATACTACTGTGTTGGAACAAAGTTTTCCAAAATAGTTGACTGAAAATAGGTCTGACTTCAAAGGATCTATAAATTTCTCTTCCAAAAGTGTTTTTGATGCTCTAACAAATCAAATCAAGACAAGTGTATAACTAAATACTAGAAAATAAGGGTCCCTTAATAATGTGTCTATATTAGATTATTTGAACAATTACCTCAAATTAATTGTTTTAAGTGTTTAATGTTTTATTTCTTTACTATCAAAAATGACCATTTCTAGATACAAGCATAACCTTAGTGGATAAAAGATGTTAAACTGGAATACTGTGCATCTGACTACTCATTAAATAATACCCATAGAAAATCATATAAACAAACTGATCAACAGTACAGAAACATTCTTTTTCTCTTTGTTTGAATAGTTTAGTTATCACATTATTTGACAGACCAAAATGTATTTCCCTGACAAAATGGATTAAAATCATAAAGCTCTAAGACACACATGAGTATATTGACTTTCATCTTTCTCTCCAATCACCCAGTTGGACAAATGGGGCTTGTAGTTACTTGCCTCCTCTTTAGCTCAGTTGCCCAAGGCAACAAACCAGAGAAATTACAGGTAATAGTTTATCAAATGCTTGTAGTCAGTTAACTCCCACTCTACCTGTCACTAGGAATCATTTTATTAACAGAACCTTGACCCAGGTGTGCTAGTAGCTTGAAAGTTCAGAAGGTAGGATGCAACTGTCAAATAAAAGATGGATGATGTGCATTTTATGTTTTAAATGCACATTAGCTTAACTGAGAGTGAACATGCTAATAAAAGGTGACATTTTATCAACAATACTGTGGAAGCCTTGTGAAAAGAACTCAGAGAAGTTTTAGCATGTTACATGAATGGACAGGAGGAAAGACTTCATAGTTAATGTACAAGGGCTGTAAGTTTGCATTCGAATTTCCTGTGGTGGAAGTGTGCATTGGCACACGCTTGAATCAAAATCAACAAGACCATGCATAACAGTTTGCTATACAAGCAAGCTTTGATAAGTAAGAATAATGACAGTTAAGATACATTTTTATTAAATATAAATCATTTATAAATCCATTTTAGATTTTTATATTGCTCTGTTATTGGTATAATACATCATTTTTTTTAATAGCTACGGAAATTATACATTTAAAAATGTACCTTCACATATATGAGGAAGGAGCTTCCTCTCAACATGTGAAACTGTTGTCCATTACATTCTGTTGCCTTTTTTTTTTTTCAGTGATGTAGAAATTGAGGAAATAATCTCAATTTAAATTTGAAGTTAAAATTTTTGACAATTAATTAAAATATTTATATGATGAAAATTCAAAAATATTTAAGATTTTTTTTAGACATCTTAATTTCATCTTTTCCTTTTTCATTGTATTCAATGAAAAGTTGAATAAACAATGTAAATACCGATGAATTAAAGGGCTACTTTCCATTGTACACAATGAAAAGGAGTGCTTACTGTCTTTTTAATTTCTCTTAATTTCATTTTTTTCTTTCGTGCCCTAGCAGTTAACTTTGTAGCAGTATAAGAAGCTCTTGAAATGAATTCATAACCAAGACAGTCTCTAGTTAAAAAAAAAAAAAAAAAGAGAAGAAAATCTCAAATATTTTGTGTTAGATGAGATAAAAAAAATCTTTTAGGTAAAAAGATTGAAAAATTAGTTTATCTATGCATTCTGTTTGCAGATTGTGTACTATTTTGTTGGTTTAGATTTTTATAGAATAATAAAGAAAATGAAAATATAAAATCTGAAAAATGAGGTAAACATGGCTGTACAAGCATTACTGTACATTATTAAAAAAAACCCGCAACCCCAAAAAACCCCAAACCAACCAAAGAAACAAATATACTTTTTTTTTTTTTTTAATAGCATTTACTGCAAATAGAAGAGTTTTATTATCTGTATAAACATGCTTTTTGAAGTGAAGTACAAGGAAGTAAGAATTTACTCCAGGTAACTCATGTTACATGACCTTTGAAACAAACATACCTACTTTACAAGCTATGTGTAGTTCACAGGCCTGTTTTAAACTGTTTTATGGGCAGGAGCTTCTGACAGTTGCTTCTGTGATGAAGAAGATATAAATTTTCTTCTTGTTAAACATTGAGGCTTTTCTCACAAAACTGCTCAGTTTTGCTGCCCTCAGTTCAATGCCCACAAACACAGGCCCTGGCCCTGCATCGTGTTATGTTCACAAAGGTGGCATCAGTTTGCCATGACTATGTGCCCTTCCCTCTTTTGCACAGAATTTTCAAATGTTTTTAAGACTATCAAGATCTGGAACAGCCAACTTCCATTCCTGTCCTCTGCATTTCTCCAGCAACTGATATTTTTATCCTTCCTTTAAGATCTGCATCTCAGACCAACCCTCTCCTTCCTCTCTTCTGGTGTGCCATGTATCCCACATCACAACTGGCACCCACGAGCCACTGCTCATCCAGTGGCCACAACCTGCCTCCTCCAGGGACCTAAATCTGCTTGGCTTTACTCCACTATAGGCTCAGCGTGGCATCTGCCATGACACTGCCTTTATTTTGGTCAAGATGGTTGATGGTGATTGTAATGCTGTGTGTAGGTGCCATAATGCTAGCTTGGTTGAATGATGTGGCAGTTTGAATTGAAGCTTTAGCTCTCCTTTGGTACATTTATTCACTGATGAAGTGTAGTATTCACTCTCGTATTAATTTACATTTCCTATTATAACTCTAACAGGAACTCTCTAACCAGTCATTACTTTATCCATATGTTAAATGTTCATTTTACAGCTATTAGCAGAAATCTATATTCTGCCCAGGCTATATATCTCTTAAATGCTACTTTTTGACATTTCCCAGTTTTCTTGTCTTCCTCTGTAGAATGTCACCAGTGTCACTATGCCTTGGATGGACTAAATACACCCAGATCATTAGACAAACACTAATTTCCTATCAGTCTCATTTTCATGCTCATTGTTTCAACAGAACATTTTTAAGCCTTCTGAGCGTTGCTTTAGCTTGCCGTGTACACAGCTTACTACAGTTTTCTCAGAAAAATAACCTCCTATTTTGCAGCCCGATTGGTTTTCATCCAAGTACAGAAATGTTGCTTTTTATATAAATTTTCCCACCACTTGTGATACTGCCGATCGCTTCTCTCCATTGCTTCTCTCAAAGATCACTGCCATTGACTTCCCTGCTTCCATCCTAGTGCTTCTGCTCTTACTTTTCTGGCCATTGCACTGGTGGTTTTTGTGTAGACTTGTCCTCTGTTCTTCTCCATTAGCATCTCCTGGGATTTCTGTTCATGCTCACTCCAGTCTTTGCTGCAAATCTAGTGTCGTCCTTGAACAATCTCATCTATTTACATGGACAGTTAAGTGTCTGCCTAGAGGCAGAAGTTAATTACTGTATTGTGTGTTATACAAATTAACATTGTGTCTAAGCATCACTCCGCTTTTAGGTTGCTATCTGTTGGGAGACATTCCTTGCTTGGTAACAATGGGCCAACTTTCCACTTCAGGCTAAATTTCTCATCAGTGATGTTATGAAAGAAAAAAAAAAAGTATTTATATTTAATGTTATGCCCCTGTGCCTGTTAGTCTGTTGCAGGAAGAAAAAGACATAGCCTACACTTTGTTCCCTGCTTTCCTTGGAGTTCATTGCAGTGTGTTAGTCTGCTGCCAGCATCCAGGGAGCAGGATTATTATTCTCGTCGTGTGGACATTTTCTTTCCTTCTGAGACTGAGAGCCACAAACTTGTCAGAGAGAAAGTCTGATATATTTGTACCTTTGTCCCTTTAAAATTCATTCATGGCAGGCATTACATGCAGTCATCCAGGAAAAAACATCTTTCTTTATAAAGAAATTGGGTGTGTTCCCCAAACAGCATTTCTAACAGCTGATTTCCCATATATTATTCTAGCTCTGGCTGTGGGAATTGCATCCTTGCAGACAGCTGTCGAACGTTTATTCATGTTTCCTATCTACAAAGCTGAATGTTTTGTTCCTGTTCAGGAACAGTGTGGAAGACCTAGCCCAAGTTAGCTGGGAAATGACTTACGATTTTACTTGACCTGGAAGATCAGTGATCTTTGGAAGGTTTAAGGCCTCCAGAATCAACAAGTGTAAGAAGCAAAGGACAGGTCATGCTCATATTGAAGTCACTGACATAATTTCATACTGCTTCAGTGTAATCAACTGTACCACCAGTAACTGAGGAAAAATAAGTAAAATGCAATAATAATTTTCTTACTGAAATTAGAACATTTGAACATTTCTATTTTTACGTTGAAGAGTTTTCTTCTCATCTTTTATCAGGTCTTCCATTTTGGTGCTGGTGTCAACATCAGGCTTCATAATTTTTTTCCTTTTATATATGTACATACTTGCCAAAACTATGGCTATTGTAGATGCTTTTACATGTGAAACTGAAGAATGCATGCAGATGCCCTTTACAGGAAGAGAGTTAAGTTTTCTCTCTCTCTCCTTCTGGTCCAATAAACATTGATTTATAAAATGCGGAACAGATCCCAAAGGACACTAGAATATTCAGTAGCTTGCTGAATATGCAGTGATCTAGGATATGGGTTCAAATATTTGCTCCACATCATGCAAGCAAGCATGATTTGAAACAAGATCTCTTTTTTTTAATGCCTGTTTACCTGTTGGCTTCTCTATCATTTTTATTATTAAGATGAAAAAACTGTGCTTGGGCTACCAAAGCACATCACCTGGGCCAAGTGAAGAAATCAAGATAGAAGATAGTAACACACCCTTAGGAGGTGATCTAATACGAATATTTAAATATGCTTTGTAAAGAGGAATCTTAGTCTGATTTTTAACTGGTTAAAAGGTAAACTCTAAGTGCTCCCTTGCATCAGTAAGTGTGATAAGACTCAGGATTTTGCTGTAATGAATTGTACTACGACCTAAGACTAATGATAATAGTAGAGGTGCTAATGTGTTTGTTTATCAGAAACTATAAGAAAAGAACTTGAAATGTTGCTATGATGTGCTTCACCTTTCCTTGTTACCGGTCACGCAAAAGAGTGTATCACCAAAGAAAAAACCGTTCTTGACCAGAAGGTGTACATAAGATCATCTCTGTATGATTTAGCTGAAATGGTACCTTTTTCATGTGGACAGATGTGGACACCTTCATACACTTGACTTCAACCTGATGTCTATGTCCCATCGTGAACTACTCTTTATAGGTAAAGTTGTGTTGGTTCGTAAGCATTACGAGGCAGATGAAGGCCGTGACGATGTCCTTTCTCACCCCAACTCCTCGTAAGTCCTGCGAAGCTCCAAGTTAAGCACTTGCCAGCACCTGCTGTGTTCCAGGGCCAAATCCGTTCACCTGCACGAGGAAGGGCCTTTACCTCCACATGGATGCAAGTGAAGCTAAGAGGATCCGTACAGCTGGATGGAAGCTTATATATTTATTTCTTTAGTCTACAGAAGTTTACGTATCTATTTAGACAAGGAGAAAAATTAATCTCGGTAAGGAAAATGGAGGAGAGTGAAGGAGGCGCCCAGGCACGCCTTCCCCAACCTTCGGTCCCCGGGGGGACACTGACCTCAGTCGAGGTGTGGGTCTGAAGTGGCCGTTTTTCACAGCAACGGCGCGGGGAGATCAAAGCCCCTACAGGCGAGTGGAGCCGCCTGCTCCCTCTAACCTCAGCCCGGCACCTATGTTTAAATCGACCGTGGCAGTCGTTTTCCCCTCGTACCGAGGCGCCCGGGCCGGCTGCGCTTCCAGTCCCGGTGCGGCGACGGCGTCCCCCACGCGCGACAGGGGAAGGCCGGGAGACGCTCCGGGGCGGGAGCGCTCGGCCAGGCGGGGCGGGTTCTGCCGGGCCCCGGGCCCCGCCGCGCCCGGCCCCGGCCCGCAGGCCGCGCTCCCGCCGGGCCCCGACGCCGTCGCTTAGCAACGGCTCCCGCCCTCCCGGCCAATCGGCGGCGCACTCGGTAACGGCCGGCAACCCGGAAGCAGAGGGCGCTCTGCCCCGCCCCCACGGAGGGGCGGGGCGGGGGGCGGTTGCAGCGGGCGGGACGGCGACCAGGTGCGGGGGGGGGGGGTGGAACGGCCCGCTCCCGCCTCGTGGGGGCACCGAGAGCGGCGCTGCCGCCGCCGCCGCCACCGCCGCGCAGAGCGGCCACTGTCGCACCCAAGCACTCACCACACCTGCCCGCCCCGGCGGCCCCCCCCCCCAACCCAGCGCCGCCGTCCGCTCCGCCACCGCGCTCGGGCCTCTCCCGGCCGGTACGCGCGCCGGGCTGGGTCCGGCGGCGGCGGCGGGCGGAGGAGGGGGCTGCTGAGCGGCGTCTGCCGGAGCCAACGGGCGGCGGGGAGGAGGGCGGGCGCTGCGGGGGTGTCGGGTTAGAGCGAGGCGTGACCCAGCTGACGGGCGCCGTGCGGAGCCGGGCGGCGGGCGCGCAGCCGAAGCCGGCGGGGAGCGGCGGCAGCAGCAGCAGCAGCAGCAGCAGCCGCCAGCGGCGCGCGGCGTCGGTAGCGGTCGGCTCTGGCGCGGCGTCTCGTCCACCCCCTCGTGAGCCTGGGGAACCTGCAGCTCAAAGCCGCCGCCAGCCACACCACCATGTACCCCGGCAACAAGCGGAAAAAGCTCTGGCGGGAGGAGAAAGGTATTACCGCCCTTCCCGCCTCCCGGTACCGGGCCCGGGCCCGCTTCTCCCGCCTTTACCTCACGTTGAGTCGTGGGGGGAGGGCGGGTAGTGTGTGAGGGGGGTCCCGTCCCCTCAGAGCAGCTGTCGCCTCGCCGGGGGGGTGTCCGGCGGCGCTTCCCGCCGCCTGGGGCTGAGGGACGGGGTGGGGGCGGGGTGCGTGTGTGCGCTGCGTGCTCTCCGCCCTTGCCCCTGAGGTCTCCTACCTGAAACACCCCCAAATCCCGCACACCCGGGGTGCGTCCCTCTGCCGCGTGTGCAGGATTTGGGGGTGTTCCCCGCTCCCCCCCCCCTCGGTTATTGCTGACTAACTTTGCCTGTAAGGAGAGGGGCCTTGGGGCTGAGGGGAGCGAGGGGGGGCGGAGGATAACGGCCCCTCTCCTGAGGGCTTCCCGCCCCTAAGTCACCTTGTGGAAGTCTTTCAGGTCGGAAAGTTCGGCACATAACGTCAAAACGTGCCTTTTCTCATTTTAATGCGCCTGCGTTCCAGGGAAAACGTGGTTTATTGGTATTACTGGTGTAATGCACTTAAGTTTAGCTACTAGCGTTGATCACCCGGGGTGAAATGTTTGGGGTATGGGGGCTCTCAAAGCACATACGCCCCTTGTAGGAAACATGTATTCCTTTTATTTTTTTTTAAGGACCTGCACCCTGTGTAGTCTCAGTTTGTAAAACCCCAACCAAACTCCAAAGCGTGAAAACTGTGGGACAAGCATTTTATGCAGACCTTGCCATTTTGATACTTTATGTTGATCATGTGGAGAGCAACGTAAAAATAAAGAGAAATTTACACAGTGGAAGCATAATATTTACATTGGCTAGGAGGAAACGATTCTTGCCTGGTGGGTTTACAAATAATCTAGAAATATACAAGGAGGAGAGGAAGAACAACAAAAACATATGAGTGGTTTGTATTTTAAGTTTTCTTTCTCTTCTTCCATCACTGCTACGACTGTGTGTGTGTTTCAAGACAAGGAAGCAGAAGACCAGTTCTGAGGATGAGATTAATCCTCTGTCTGTGGCAGAAATCAGATGCACGTTTCTAAGGAAAAATTGTTAAAACACAAATAAACTGATCTCTCTGTAGGTTAGCTGCTCCTGTCAAAGTCTTCTCAAACGAAGTGAGTTTTGTTGCTTACTTTTTTCTTTCAAAAGTGTCTTCCAAAGCATGTTTCTGTAGTTAAGCTGAGGCAACAAATTTCTACCAGATGTTTTAAATTTCTGTTTTCTCCAGGGAAGATACTGTTAAATCTTCTCAGGCATTGCTTATGTGTGATCAATTGTAACTGACTTTCCCTGTGCAAGTCCTTAATGCTGTATGTCGTTACCTTAAAAAAAAAAAAAAAAAATGCTGGTTTTTGTACTGGGGGTAGATGAGGAAAGGTTTCTAGTAGGCTCTGGTGAGTGTTGCCATTACTCCCACTTGTCTCTTCCAGCTCTGCTGTTGTCTGTGTGAATTCATAGCCTGCCTGGCATGTGAACTTGAACCCTTGGTAAGGAAGGTTGAGTGGAGGGCCTGGAGAGTAAGCTTGGAAACCTGACCTGCAGGCACGCTTTTGTTGTCTTAGTTAGCTATGAGGAGGGTGGCCTCCGTCAGTACGGTGATGTTACGAATGCAAACCAGAGCTCACAACTGCTGGTGAGATTTTTTTCTATCCAGGGCAGCATGTTTGTGAGCGCTAGCTGGCCAGAACTCAGTGTCTCTTTGCCTAGTGAGAACAAACAGCATTTGCCAGTCTTCTGCTCCAGTAACTGCTTTCCAGCACCATGCTAATAATGCAGGCCCTGGGTGTTTTGAGTGAGGAGGGCAGAAAAAACTTCCATGTTTGTAGTTGGCATTGCTCTTCAGCTTGTAGCCCTGTGTGACTGTTCTTACCATGTACCTTCTTTACTAGAGAGGAAAACTATAGAAGCCCAACTTCTTTCCTTCCTACAAAGATTGTACATTTTGAAATCAAATCTTTTGTTAGGTTTGCCTTTACCTTTCCCAGGTAATCCTGAACCCCTGTAATGCTGGCTGTGCTTGCTGGTTCTACTCTTCCCAGAAAGTTCTGAGTGCAATTGTTCTCAGCCTTTTATATTCTGAAGAACATTTTTTTTTTAAAAAAGAAAATGCACTGATTGCTAAATATTGAGTTCAAACCCACTGACAATACACTTGCTTTTCTTAATTACTTTCTTGGTAATTAAGGATTGGTCCATGTTCTCCCAGGGAGGATCTTGCTTGAGGACACCTGAAACAGAGTTGCACCAGGACTGGAGTTGATTTCACAGCCTTAGACACAGGACTGGTCTGCCCACAAACTTTCAAAGGCGATTCATAAAGCTACAGGCA
Source organism: Buteo buteo (assembly GCF_964188355.1). Classification (NCBI taxonomy): domain Eukaryota; kingdom Metazoa; phylum Chordata; class Aves; order Accipitriformes; family Accipitridae; genus Buteo; species Buteo buteo. Next base: position 16,452,722 of record NC_134179.1, read on the forward strand.
GAAAACTGTATTTGCAGCTAAAGCTGTTGGAAGCATTTTCCAGGAGGTTTGTGTATGATTAGAACCCAGTTTAAGTTCTTGCTGCTGACTTGCAAGAGCAAAGTTTTGTAAAACCTTCTTACAGAGAGGAACTTGTGTTTTGAAGGCACAGAATTGGCCCTGTAACCTCTTCAGCAAAAGGCAGTTAAACTTCCTCTGCTTGTCAGTCCCTCAAACCTGACACACACAAGCAAACAGTCTCTCAGGTTTGCCTTTCTGTAGTATGTCTAATGTGCATGTTAAATACTTGGTGGTTTGTATGCTTGAAGATAGTGGAGTTAAGTGCGTTATCTGTTCTGCATAATGGCAATCCTAATCACATTAGCTTTACTTTTGCATTTGTAAATATGCAGTTAAGATACTGAGCCTGAATAATGGGAGAGAAATTTCTTTGCCAACTGAAGAAATCAGTAATACTGTCAAAAATATCAAAATAAACTTATTTTTATAAGGGAACCTGTGCTCAAAACCTGCCTTTGATTATTGGACTGTGCTGATTGCAGCCTGCATAATTAGGAAACTTTATTTTGGAAAAAAAAAAATAAAAAATCCCAAACCCACTGAAAGTGATCTTCTTTTTCTTTCTTTAAAATTTAGATCTGAGAAGCAGTTTCCATGTTCAACTCACTGCTCCTTTAGCTTGAGATGAAAATAATCTTTTCGTGGCCATCTAGTCCTTTATGCCAAAGTCATATAATAAGGGTCTAGTCCTCCCTTACACCCCTAAAAACTCTTGAATTGTCAAAGGGTGTTTATTGCTGATTAATGTGTCAAGAAAAACTATTAGTATGGTAATAGTAGTACAGTGCCATTGGTGAAAACAGATTCAAGAACTTGATTAGTGTGTGGGTGTTGTGATACTCTCTATAGTTTGGGGTTTGTTGTTTTGGTGTTTTTTTTTTTTTTCCTTCCCTTTTGGAAGGGGAAAAGCTCTGCATCCTGTGCTGAGCTAATACTACGCACTGATGGGAAGGGAGAAGATGTGGCTGCAAAAATCGGGTACAGGGTCTTGCTGAAGTGCTGGGGTTTGCAGTGTTGGGTTATTGGGCTGTTTTGTTTTTTCTTATCTTAGAACTTAGTCCATTTATAGCAAGGTCTGAAGAAGAGTGAAGTTGGCAGTAGCCGTCATAATGATACAATCTTCGAGGCTTTGCTTTTCACTAAATGTTTGAAAAAAGATGTGGTAACTTTCTCAGGAGAAAACAACCATCCATATGTGTTTTAGTGTGGTAACCAAGTGTGTCACATTAAAGCTTAAATAAAAATCTCTAAAGCTTAACCCATGCTGCTCACTGTAAACCCACCTTCTGTTTTGCAGCACTTGAAATCCAGCAGATGGAGTTCATGCTGATCCTGGTCTGCTTTGTAGAAACATGTTTAGTCAGTGGATGGCAGTGGGCTTCCCTAACACTTGGGATTATGTTGAACCAAAGTTTGTCAAACTTACATACTTGTGTTACTCCTGGGTACCTAACAGATACCCTAGTATTTTCTACAGCTGCTGATTTTTGGCCCAGAATGGGATTAAATGCCACTGGATGTGTCTAAAGCAAATGACAGCAGTTTTCTCATGCTGAAAATTACATGCAGAACAAAAAACCGAACCAAACAAAAATGCCTTTCTTATCACCCCAGCCATCTAGAAAGTGGCATAATGTTTGCTTTAGTTGTTTTTTTTCTTTTGTCATATAGTAGCACTTTGTTAATTTCATGCCATGCTCCTTGCTTTTACTTGCTGGCATTGGCAAACTTGTTTCAGTAAAAATGTTTTAATTTTGATCTTCCTAACTTTTCTTTTTTTGAAGTTCTGGTTTGCAAATGCAGCATCTACAGAATAGACTTTAATACCTGAAAATTCTCTATAAAACAACAATTCCCTACTTAATAAACTTGCTGTTAGTGCTCTGTTCCTTGAGTTAAAGTGGCAGCAAGAGGCAGAGTAGCGATGTGGGGAGGAAGTCTGGACAGCCACAAGTGCGGTGAAGATGCATTTCTTCTTGCTGAACTGGGATATCCAGAAATAGGTGCATGCAGTTGTTTAGATGCTCCATGTTTAGCTCCTATTACTTGTAACTCATTGAATCATCTGTTCTTGGTTCTCTCAAATGGCATTTAATTGCATCAAGGACACTTAATTGGTCACTACTTGGCTAATATGCAAGAATATATGAAAGCTTACAAAACCTTTTTTATTTCTTTCCCCTAAACAGAGCGTTTGCTGAAGATGACCTTGGAAGAAAGACGCAAAGAGTACTTAAGGGATTATGTTGCACTGAAAAATATTCCAACATGGATGGAAGATTTAAAAAGTAAGAGCGAAAGTGATGGTAAGTGAAACAAGGGAATCTTTTTAAATACAGACCATTCCATTTTTTCAGTCTGAAGTTACTTTCAGGAGGGCCAAGGCTTAGAACCCCTGTTGTTACTAACAGTGGCAGCCTAACATGAGGACAAGAGCACTTTGGGGGCAGGGAGAAGAAATCCCAACACAATTTCTTAAAGCCTCACTGGTGTCCGCTAATTCGGCAAGTAGCCACAGGCAGAGTCATAATAACACTGATACCTTTAAGTGTGTAAAATGGCTATTCTCTGCATAAGTCTTACTTTCCAGATACTCTAGCAGTCAGCCGTGCTTAATGAACTTTGTCGTTGAAACTTAGCAAGCATAATGATATGGGGAATCTGGGCAAAATAGTGTTGTTCTTGTAGGTGGCTGAAAAGCAGAGGGGAAGTGCACAAGTTGTGTTGTTTTCTGAAAATCCAGAAACGGGAGAAGATTGGATTTGAAGCATCTCTTACTTATGGTCCTGCCTGCTTTCTTGGGCTGAGGAATGTCAGCCTGCCTGGATTAACTCCCCTTCTCTTACCCTATGCAGCCTTATCACGGTTATGGTCACCAGTAGAGTTGTCTAAATACTTGCAGTGAAGGCTGACCAAAAATGAGAATCTGATTCACTTGGCGAATTCAGTATTCTGTACGTAATTCTGTAATAGTGCCTTGTTCTTCATCTAGGTCTCTTTCATCCACACAAGTGTGTGGAAGAAGAGGGACTTCTGAGCTGGTTTCCTTTTCCTTTTTTCTTTCTGTGTCTTGTTATCCTACTTGGCTGAAGCTTATGTTTTTTGGAGGAGGATCTAACCGCGAGACCCAAGGTGTTGCCTGCTTCTGCAGATACAGGACTAGTTTTCTGACCCTTTTGTTATTGTTAAGGGCAAATACTGACCTGTGTGGACAGGTATGTGGAGTAATCTTGTGGCTGCAGGTGAACATGGTCTTTATGATAATACTGCAGGTGAGATGAGGCCTGGAACTGATCAGCTGTTTTTAATAAAATGGGAAAGCTGTAACACTTACTTTAGCACAGTCTGGAGGAGCTGACAGATTTGCAAATGCCATTGTCATAAACAACTAATGCTATCATCTACTCCAAAAGGCATCTTTAATGATTTTGAAGTGAAAACATGTCTGAGGTTGCTGAGCTCTTCAATGCTGATGAGTAGTTGTATTACAACAGTACACATTGACCTCTTTCTTCTATTAGAGTAGGTCTTTTATATCTTACAACATCAAGAAGCCTGCCCATCTGGAAAATAAATGCTGCATAAAGATAAAAAAGATTACCTGACTTCTTCAAAGTTCATTTTGGAGGCCTGTGGTATATGGGGATGTGCAGTATATCATGTGGTTTAACTGTGAGACTTTTTATCCATTCTAGCCTAAACTATGTTTTTATTCTAACTACTCTTAGATTCTATATAACATGTTAGAATTCACAGATCTTGTATTACTTGGGCTGCTGAACGTGACAAGGTGTGGATTTATGTTGTGATTGCTGTTACACTTCACATAAGCAAAATGTCAGTGTCTAATATGTGGGTATTGAATCATGGCAGTGGTGAATTTATTTTTTTGTAGCTGCTCTTGCATTCTTTCTGTTAGTACCTAGTACACTGCAAAAAAAATGCTGGAAGGCAAAAGTTGTGCTGAAACACTTCTCTGCTACTTGAAGCTTTTGTTACACAGTACATTCAGGAGAAAATATCCATAGCACTTGTTTTCTTTGATGTATTTGTTGTAAATAAGTCACGTGGAATAGTGAAGTTCTAGAATGTTGAAATGCTTCAACGTTTCAACTGATCAGTACAATTAAAAGAAATATGTATATTAATGTGACTGTTACTGCATCTGTTTCAAACTTTTATTTCCCTTACCTTCAGAGTGGGGTTGATATTTATCAAGAGTGTGTAAGAACTGTCTTTCTGAGCTGAAATACAAAAAAAAAAAATTAGAATTTATGTCGTCTTGCTGATGAGAACTTCTGCTCCATATACTGGGACATACAGAGGGAAACTGGTACAACCTAAACAAGACTCTGGAGAGAGCAGATGAAACCCCAGGTAGTTCTGCTGTTTTCTACAAGTGAAAGGCTACTTCCTGCAGTGACAAACTATAGAGGTCTGAAGGTGGGGGCTGGGAGGGGGGCTGGGGGGGGGGGGGGGGGGGGAGGAGAGAATCCTCTGCATGTTTGACAAGCCAAAACAACAACTGAATGTGGAAAAAATTCTTTATCGTTTTACTTCCAACACTGCATACAGTGAAAAAATGACAGATTGATTAGTAAAGTGTGGAGTGGCTGTTCAGGAAGAGTGAAGAGGAGAAATCAAGAAAGGAACCAAGAACAAATAAAGTGATGCAAGTTCAATCAATCTGCCGCTGTAGTAATAAGCTGTAGGAGAAGGGGAAAGCATCTGGGCTGGTAATAGTCCCTGTAGATACTCAACTGGAGATTAAGGGTGTTCAGTAATGCACAAATTTTTGTACTGACTGTTAGGAAAAATTGTGTGAACAATAGAAAAGCTTTATGGTATCCATTTTTAAATGCGATGACTCACTGGAGGGTGTTAGGAGACTCCAGTTAGGCACATGTTTTTGTTATATGGACGTCTAACAGAAGATTGAGAAGTCTGTGTGCACAACTGCTGAAACTGAAATGACCTAAAAGGTTCATGTTGGGAAGGAACCAACCTGACTGCCATGATATCTCTGCATGCTATTTATTGACAAGTTTGGAGAACATACCTTAGTTTGTGGAGGAAAGTATTTCTGCCTCACCCCTCCTGCACCCTTTGGTATGAAGTTGTGTTCAGAACTAAATTCTGAAGAAAACCAGTAAAGCTTGGAATAAGTTGATATTAAGGTGAATTTTGGTGAGGCTGGAAGCCTTCATAACAGAGGGATGTGTAATGGCGTAAAGGCTTTTGAGGAGTGAAGTTAGGGAATTCTGAATACCAGCTGACAAGGGCTTTGTCGTCTTTTATGGCAGCAAAGCTGTTTGAAAACATTTGGAAGTTGACAGCAGCTGTGTATAGTTTTTGTCTTTGTTTTGCTCTTCTGTGACTAAAAGAAAACCCTATGATTTTTGCAGGACTCCTTGTATGGACATGGTTAGTCATAAGAAATTAAGTTGGTATGTGTTTTGGCATGGAATTTGGTCAATATTTCTGATAGGTTTTGATTTGGGGGGGGGGGGGGTGTATGGAGGGGGCAATGTGGAATTCGGGGATTAAGTCCTGTACCCACTGCTTTGAATTGAGGGAAGCAAGCTGATGTGGGTACATGCATTTCCAAAAGGACTATGTTGTCAACACCCCTGTTTGTTGGATGGGTTTTGGTGTACAACTTGCTAGGCTGCACAAGTGGACCTCAGAGATCAAGTATCGTAACACTATCCCTTTTCCTTCCACTGCTGTTACTAGCAAGTGGCCCTCTTTAATGTCAGAGGGGATGGTAGGAAGGGAAAAAAATTCTTGTTCTTGAAGTAGTTCTGTAAACGTAAGCTTTCTTTGCTTGAACCACATTTATTAAGGAAATGAGGAGCTGTCCACTTCGGAAGCAAAGAATGAGCCTGTCATACAGGGTTGGCTAGCACGTATATACTGTAATCCATCATTCCTCCCACTTCTTATCCTTCAGATACACCAAAGGCAGACACATCTCATCTGTTCTGTTACGTACTTTGAAGTAGAGTTCCTTCCTGACAACATGCGAATAATGGACTTGTTTTCTGAAGCTCTGGAATTTGTATACCTTTATTTCAATGCTATCTATTATATACCACTTTGTTAGGCATTCATGTTGTACAGCAACGGCAGCTTATATTTTGTGATGCTTGGTGAATAAAGTGTCACAACATAGACTAATAACTAGAGTGTTTTTTGAAGTTAAATGCATATATTAGCTTTTTCTTTGGTACACAGTTATTCCCAAAGATGTCTTTACTCTTCAGTGGGGAATGTGAGAGATGACTTCAGAAAACGTTTTCCTGAAAGCTTTTTGAAAAGTTAGGGTCTTGGGAATTCTGTTGTCACTGAGTTTGTATGTCACTGGTAGGAAAAAGTTTTGTCGCATTAACAGGATAATTCAGAAAATGGAATAAATTATATAGTTTAACTCATGGCAGCTGACAGTCCTGCTGACTCTCACAGCCTCTGGGATTCATTGGTATAGCAGGGGTGCCAAGAAAACAGTAAATTCAGGTGATGGTTTAAAGATCTTTGCTAATGGTAAGAACTAGTTTTGATTGGATGAATTTACAAAGGATGGACACAGTAACTGTTGGTTTTTTTTATTTTTGTTTAAGATGAAATGCCATGAAAGGTCTGCAGTCCTTTTTTTTTTTTAAGCAAGTTGAGAAGTATGTTTAGACGTTTTGGCATCCTCTATTTTCTTAATCTGCAATATTTTTAGAAAATTATATGGTTCAACTGTATTCAAATTAATCTACTTTAACACTGAGGGTTTTATGTATAACAATAAGGTTTGGATTTAATAAAACTGTCTTTTGTACTATGAATCTCTAGCTTTCTAAATATTCACGGTGAGTTGACACAAGATTATAGAGACAAAGCATCTAGATGAGCTACTTGAAATGCTTCATCCTAAAAAGAAAATGTGTGGTAATACTGAGCTCAGTTGACCAGCATTTCTTGAGATGGTTAACTAACCACAGGTAATACTGGGTCCTTCAGAGCATCTCCATTTGGCCCTGTTTGATGTGAATATCTGTCCTTCAGGACCAGGAATCAAGGTGATGATCATCAAACAGCCTTTGGAAAGTAATGCCACTGCTAAGCTGCAGTGAAATTAAGCCAGATGTCTACAATTGAGAAATAGCATCTCTTTAAACCATTCATTATTTTCAGTGAGTTATACAGAAAAAGAAATTATGTTCTGCTAGAACATTAAGATTGTCAAAAGTTGCCCGACAAGCAATGAATTGTTTGTAATAGCTACTTGAAACCAATATGCTTCAAGGCTATCCCCCCACCAAAAAACCAAGTCCATCAGCTTGCGTTATCTTTTTTCTTATAGTGACTTTAACAACTGTGTTCAGAACGGATTTCTAGTTGAGTGACAAGGATGAAAGTAAGTCGAGACATCTTAGCTCAGTGTGATCCTTGCTACCTGTCAGTCAAAGAAAACAGTGGTTTTGCTACTGAAACTCTTTGTTTGGTTAAATTCACAGTACAGCAGTTTTTCTGCTAAGTTCACAAAGAAAACCCCAATAACTTGTGTGCCACAGTTCAGGATCTCCTGGTATTAGCTGTGGCCTTGAATGTGATTTCCAGCTTCGCTTAAACTCAGTGCTGTATTTGGTTTTGTCCTTTCTTTTCATATATTGGCATGCTGCTTTGTCACTCACGCTAAAGATTTTATAACAAGGTTTCTTGAAGTCTAGTGTGTTTAAGGGTAGAAAGCTGTGTTATTTAGATGCATGTGGAGATCACTGCTTATTGCTGTGTATAATAGCTGGGGGAGTTCCACTAAAAGACTAACATCTGTGGCTTCTATGAATTGCGTGAAGATCATGGTAATGAAGTATTTTGAATGCTTAGGAAATGATGTGTTTTTTGTGGAAGTGGCTATAAATCTGTTTGCTCATTTCTGTTGCCTGTCCATGTTATACATGTATTAAGGAAGCAGCAAAGGAATTGGAGTGGTACCAACAGCAAGCCATGTTTGCAGCTATTTAGTCTATTCTGAAGGTGTCCAGGAGTTTGCATGCCTGTAGCATAATGCCGAGTGACTTTAAGGCCGAGGTAGTTTGTTTGGCTGCAACAGATATCAAAGGCTGCCAGAGCAATAGGGAGTAACTGGAACCCTGTGTGCTCTGCTTCTCCCAGCCTCTTGGCTGCCCTTTGGGGACCTGTCCTGAACAGATGCAAAGCTGCAGAGTGGTACAAATCTGACCATGTAATCTAGTGACCACACACACCTTTCTGTCTTCCTAAACATACAGCTCAGCTATTCTTTTCCAAAGATAGCCTTGCACAGCACAGAGATGGGAAAAACTCTTCAGGTGCAAGTTTACTTGAGTGTAGACTGAGAAATAACCTTTGGTGGGGTGGGGAAGGGAGGGGTGTTTGTTTTTAGAGGCAAGAATTCCTCTGTAGTTAATGATATCCCTGATACAAGTGGATAAATCAGTGTGTTTAGTATGGTGGGGGAAAAAATCTACAGTAAACAAAAAGAACTAGTATGTATTCACTTGACCTTGTAATTCTCTGGTGAGCTGCATGCATATAATCCTTATAGCATGGATTAGCTGTGAAAGAAATGACGCTTGCATTACAGTTTTCTTTACAATGGTTTTGGGGAAAACATGCCCTTTTTACAAGGGTGTGTAGTGACAGGACAAGGGGTAATGGCTTTAAACTGAAAGAGGATAGATTTAAATTACATGTAAGGAAGCAGTTCTTTACTGTAGGGCTGGTGAGGTGCTGGAACAGGTTGCCCAGAGAGGTTGTGGATGCCCTATCCCTGGCAGTGTTCAAGGCCAGGTTGGATGGGGCTTTGAGCAACCTGGTCTAGTGGAAAGTGTCCCTGCCCATGGCAGGGAGGTTGGAACTAGATGATCTTTAAGGTCCCTTCCAACCCAAACCATTCTGTGATTCTATGAAAAACAAAAAAAATCTTTCTTTTAGCAAGTGAGAGATGATTATTGAAAAGCAAAAAATCAGCTCTGTTTATATAAAGAACACATCATCCAGTATGGCTAATACTCTCTCTAAGAAGGTAAATCACTTGTCTTTGATGTAATTAAGATGATGACTTCTTTTTAAGCTGCTGTTCCATGATTTTTTTTTTAACAAGTTAACTTACACACAGTGTTAAGATTATACAGGTCCTTGATAGAGTTATCATTTTGTGGCCCTTTTGCATGCAGCTGAGAGAACCCTCTTATCTCCAGTGGCAGCCAGCTCCTCGAGGGGCAAGACCTAACTGTAGGAAGGGATGCTGCTCTCAACAATAGATTAGTATCCTTATTGAAGCTTCACAAGCTCTTAATGTGTTTTAGGGAGTAACAGGTGGAGATGCAAAGGCAAGTTAAGCATGTCTTTGCCAGAAAGAATATTTCTAATGTTTAAGTGCTGGTGACGTGAATCTTGACCAGATTAATAACTCCCAAGCTTCTGTCCCATGCAATATGAGAAACGATAGGGGTTTTTTTGTAGCTACTGAACATCACTGTGCACTGAAATTTTGCACAGAGATCCCTAAGGAAGTACTAACCAGAGTTAGAAAGTCCAGATGATGCAGTGTGCTGTTGAGCTGGTAGGCTCATTCAGAGTGTGAGGAAGGATGGCTTTAGCAGTAGTGATGCTTTGTGTAAGTCGGTATTTGCTGTTCCTCAGAAACTGTTGAGAAAGTGTAATGTGTCTTAAGTTCCAGCCTGGAGTTTTTCAGTGGCTGACTTGTCTCATATTCAAGACTACTAAGGGAAAGAAGAAGAGTAACTTTTTGAGTGAGATAGTTTAATATATGTGGGGGAAAAGTAATAGGTTATACATATCGGTGTCCAGTAATTTGTGTTTATATAGATATATCTGTCTTCTCTCCTTTGATTATTTTTTTTCCCTCCTGCTTTTTGTCCATAAAGGAGGAGTTCCTTTTGAGCATGGGGGATTGCAAGATCAAATCCCCAAATTAATTTCTTGCTCTACAAAGACAGTTTCAGTAAGTCAGCTAGCTTTGCTCAATATGGTAGCTTGGCTAAAGCCCTAATCTCTAATTTATGATGGATTATGGCATATGTCCTGACAGTCTTGTGCAGACAGATGTGAGCCAATGTGCCAGCCTGACTAGAAGCCATGTGTCTATGATTAGGTTGAGGCCAAGATCAAACTGTGAAATTGTACCCCTGCATGGCTTACTAGTGTAGACCTTTTGCCATGTTGACTGGCTACATGACTTCGGATTTCTTCAATTCAAGGGTAGGTGGAAAAAGCTGATGTCCTCCTGCAGAAAACTGGGAGCCTCTTTTGATGAGACAGTAAGAGACTGGTATGGCTTGTCTTAATTCACTGTACCTTAGATGTCACAGACATTTATGAAGGTGCTGAACTATTGCTTCAACTAGGATTTGCTGCCTGGAGCTAATAATAATTAGTGATCACACAGACTAGGCCTGTCAACTGTTGCTCTCTGCATGTGGGAGGCTTGTATCAAGTCTGAAAGTTCACCACCACATAAGGATACTGGTTTAACTCTCTTGGTAAGGTATGGGGATCACTGATGCAGGTGAAGCTCACAGAGCTCTCTGTTTGGATCATATTAACCAACTTTCATGCATAGCTGCGTTTGCTTCATGCACAATTAAACACTTGATTATACATGTGTAAAAAACCCAATCACTGGAAACCAGATAAGCTTGGTTCCCCTTTTTCAGTTCACTAGAGCTGAACTGCTCACCATGTAGAAATGTCTCTAACAAACCAAGTAATATCCAAATAAGTTGTTGTAGTACTTCCTATGTGAAGTGATATGTGGCCCTCTCTATGAGAGGACATCTAGCTGATGTGCTGTTGGAAAATCTGGTTGACACAGAATTCCTCAGCCCTGTAGGTAGTGCTGCATACAGACGTGTTTGTTACGATGCACAGAAAATGTTCTTCTGTGCTGAAGAGAGGGCTTAATGATCCAGTTTAAATATAAACTTCTGTTTTGCACTGCTTTAAAAATCATTGAAATTACAATTTTATGTATGACTCCACTTCACTAAGAAATATTTCTTATTTAAGTGAAGGGAGGAAGAAGGGGAAGCATGCTGTTTGTGCAGAGAAAAGGTACTGAGACCAGACTTGCAGCTGTTGTGTGTTGGCTTGGCATGTTTGCCTAAGTGTGTGTTACAAGGGCCTTTACCAAAGCTTCCAGATGTCTTTTTTTTATAGAGAGGATGCTACAGAATCTTGCAAAATTAAACCTCTCAGCCTTGTGTTGCTATAGCCAATACATTTATTTCTGAAAGTGGAAGTAGTTCTCTACATGCAGCTTTGCACTAATAGCATCTCTAGGAATTCATGATCAAACACTGAGTTAGAAAAGACTGCTCTACAGTTTATGAAAGGGATCCTGTCCAAAAGACTTGGTCCACCTATACTGCGGATAGGAAGAAAGTGTAGAACTGGTTGCACACGTGTCTTGCTTTAAAACATTTACCTGCTTTATCCTGCCCTTTGCTTTTTTGCAGAGGCTTGTTTATGCAAATATGGGCCTTTTTGATTCTCTCTTTGGAACTGATGTGTAGTCTTTAAAGGTTTTGTAACTTACTTGTTTTTCATTTGCTGCACAAATACAACTTGAAGTTCAACATGCATTGGATTTATTTCTATATGCTTAATGTCATCTTTTCTGTATGAATAAGGTACTCTTCAAAAAGACACTGCTCTCATACAAACATATTGTGTGTTGCAGTGCTGTCCTTTTGTGGGAATACTTGATGAATCTACATCAACTAAAAGCTATCTCCAGACTTCAAGTAACTGTCACTGAGGGTATGGATCAGTTACCTTTAAAGAAAAAGGAGAGTTCCATTTTTTTTTTCCCCTTGCTGCATTGCTACTGGAGTTCTTACAGGAGAAGGTTTGTAAGTGTTTTGCAAATAAGTAAATCCGGACAGAATAAGCAGCGCACACCAATGTATGCCTATATTGACTTAAGGGCTTTGAGGTTCGGTGTGTCCTTTTTTCCAGGTAGACATGCAGAAGAAGATAAAGCTGTATCTTTCTCCTAACTGCTAGTGAGTTTGTAACTGCTTGTGAGTTTGTATTACTTTCTATTTTTCAAGTCCTTTAAGCAAGTATGACTCACAACACTAACGGGTCTTGGTAGAGTCCTCTTCAAATACTGAAGATTTTCTTCTGTACCTTGCTGTTTGGATAGAAGCCCTATTGTTTCTTAGGGTAGTAAATTACATGTGATATCTTGGGGAGTAGGGGAGGGGAAAGCTACAAGGTAAGCATTACCCACCAAGCCTAATGTCTTCATGTGGAAAACATTATCTTTTGTACTTGCATAAAAACTAACTTATCTGTCCCGTGGTACTAGAAAACTAAAGTTCCTGTTCCCATCTGGTAAGCAGTTGTCACTATCTCATGCAGAGAGGTTCTTGAAAGACAATGCCATGAAATATTTGCTGGCAGTTTCACAGAAGTTTTATAGTTGCTGGTAGTAACTTCTTATTTCCAAGCTCCACAGTAAGTCCTACAAAAGGCTGTAATGCTCAACTAGAGGAGTTGTTGCTTAGCAATGGTGTAGGGAATTCAAAGCAGCAGAGCATGTAGAGTAAAAATTGTCTGACTGCTTAGTAAGCTAATGAATGAAACCTAATGAATCTGTGGTTTCCCACTATAAACTTATTTTAATTTTGCTTGATACTGTATGTGCTGTTCACACCTATTAAAAACGGGCTTTTACTTCTTGGTAAATAAAATAGATGCTGCTGAAGACCAAACACCTGGTTGCTTGTGAAAAGGCTTTTTTTTTTCAAGCCAGTTTCTAAAGCTGAGTGAAGGAATACTGTGCTGCTAGTGTAAATTTTGGATGAAGGTTCGTGATTATCCCAGGAGGTACTAGATTGATTTGAACATACCAGAAATAGCTGTATGAATGCTGTGACATTACCAAGACACAACTCTTGTAGTGAAGGTGATCTGCTTTGTCTTTGAAGGAATCTAGTGAAGTAGCATCACCTGTAGTCTTCTAGCTTTATTGGAAAGGATCAACATATTTCTGTGAGGCAATGAACAGTGGTCTAAAGGAGTGCAATATGTTTTTCCTCTTAATTTCTATACTTCCATTGTTAATCACAAGCTCTCTGTAGTAGAGGGAGGTTATAAAGTAGGAATTGAGTTGGAGATCATGCAGTGTAGTTCTTGCCTCCATGTGACCTTGGCTGACCGTTTAATGTTGCTTCAGTACAACTCACCCTGCCATTCTGGAAGAAGGATTTGTGTTTTGAAATTCTTGGTATCCCTCCGATTGAGGTACTGATAATCAGGCTTGGGCAAGAAGTTAGTAAATATGCTATCCAACAGCATTTTTATTCCAATATATTGTCACAAATTCTTGAATTCCTCTGAAAGCTCACATTAAAAAAAAGGAAAGCCAAGCCTCAACCAAACCAGACAGTGATTGAATGAGTTTCTTCAAATGCACACAGCAGAGCTCCTTCTGGGTCACAGCTCAACCAGCAGCCATTCCTATGGACCCTAAATCATGAAATCTTGAGCCAGCAGAAGCAAGCATAGCGACCGTAGCAGCTGGATGCTGACTCTCCAAGTAAACACACAATACCCTAGGGCCTCAGCCTACTTATGTCATGTCTTTGCTGTCACTATGCATGCCGCTGAAGTGAGAAGACTTTGATTTATGAATTGACAATTGTGTGTCCCTGCAGACCAGGTTGCATCACAAATAAGAATCGAGAATGTATGCCTCTTCTTGTTCTTCTTTGTTATTACTGTTTTCTCAAACTTGGGTTTTCGGTACTTTTGCACTCCATACCAAGTCTTCCCTCATTTTACAAAAACTTCAGAAAAAGGGCAAGTTTCTCCATTCTCTCTCCTTCCTCTTCTCCAAGACTTAAAGGGTTTTTTTACCTCTAGATTTTGTTTTTGGGGGACATACAGAGCTGTGTGGGATAGACTGAGGAAAAAATTGGGACTTAACACTGTAAGGACTATGCAAGACCTGTGTAGCACAAGAATAATTGCATTTTGCATGGGGTTGTGTGGGTTGTTAGGACTGACTACCTATTTTTTATCAATTCTCATTGTACACCATGGCTCTTCCATGGCTCCAATTCAGTCGTGCAGCTGAAAAGTAGAGGCTTATTTACAGCCCTGTTTGTGGGCTGCTGATAGCCATATCACTACATTTATCTGGGGCCAAGTGTGTTAGTTTTGGGCTTTTTGCAGTAGCTTTAGGGGAGTGTGCTATACACTGTTGAACTCGATTATGATGGGGTTTATTGGATGTGGGCTCCTCAGTTAACCACTGGACATCAAGTGATGCTTACTTCCTCAGATGGTGATGTTTCATACCTCCTGAAAAACTGTGAATGGGAGATACCATGGCCTCCTGACCTGGAAGATGCAGCAGAGTTCAACATCAGCAAATTTGTCAATGGTACAAAAGTGGGAAGTGTAGTTGATGCACTAGATGAGCCACAAAGATGATGAATGAACTGGAGCATCTCTTCTGCAAGGGAAGGCTGGGGTTTAGCCTGAAGAAAAGATGCCATCTGATCAATATTTATAAATATATGATGGCAGAGTGTAAAGAAGATGGCTCCAGACTCTTCTCAGCTGTACACAGTGACAGGACAAGGGGCAATGGGGACAAGTTGAAAGCAAGGAAATGCTTTCTGAGCATAAGAAAAGAAACCCACTCGCTTACTGTGAGGGTGGCTGAACACTGGAATACGTTGCTCAGAGACATCATGGAGTCTCAGTCTTTGGAGATACTCAAAATCCAGCTGGGACAGGGTCCTGGACAACTTGCTCTGGGTGACCCTGATTTGAGTGGGGAAGTTAGACTTAACAATCTCTAGAGGTCCCACCCAACCTCATCCATTCTGTCATTCAGGGTGTTTGTATGCCTCACAAGCTTCATACTTGGCTATAGTCCTTGGTTAATCCAATTATGCCACTTTGTAATTAGCTGAAACAGAGCATATTGGCAGAGTGTGCAGCCAGGGAGAAGGTGTTGGTGTTCATCATCAAGTGCCTTTGACTTGTGTATTGTGCTGCATTTTTGGCTAGGTAGAAAGTGGTTTGTCTGCAACAGATGTTTCTTCCTTGTGCTCAGGTTCTGATCTCGTTTAAGTCCAAGAATTGACAGAACAAATCTGTACTACAAATCTGAAGTACTGGAGCGCATCTGTGAATGCTTTCCCCCGGTGATGGAACATATGGAAATAATGCTTATCTTGATTTAGATAAGCAATTGCTTTTCCTGTACAATCATCCACGGTTAGTAGGAGTAGAAGCAGGCACATAATATAGCGGATCTTACAATGTGTCTTTTCTAGCTTATGCAGAAATAAATGGAATGGAAAGCTGTGTTACATGTGAGGTTAGTAATTGCTAATAGTTTGTCATTTTTAATCTGTACAAGACACTAGTAAAAACAAATCATTAAAAAAAAAAAGGCACTGAAGGGAAGAGTGCAGAGTATGTAGCAGAATGATTGCTGCACATTTCCCTGTGGTCAGATGCACTTTTAAAGCTTGCTCAACTTCATTGTTTTTTCAGTAGCCCAAAAAAGTGGAGCAGTGTCCCAGTCCAGCCTTTGCTGAGGATTCTCCTAGGAGTGGAAGGGCTGGCTCTTGTCCGGGGTCGATGTTGGGACTCCTGTGCCT
Source organism: Buteo buteo (assembly GCF_964188355.1). Taxonomy (NCBI): domain Eukaryota; kingdom Metazoa; phylum Chordata; class Aves; order Accipitriformes; family Accipitridae; genus Buteo; species Buteo buteo. The sequence goes on from NC_134179.1 coordinate 16,468,465, forward strand.
TGCTCGGGTTCTTTTCCCAGTGCTGTTTCCAGATCATGTTACAGACTGCTGCTGCAGAAGCCTTCCTTGTGGGGATACACTTTTCTACTAGTAGCTGTTGTAGCAAGGATGAGATAATGGGCAGACCTACTTATTTTTACCTTGAAATTAATTTACTTCCTTCAGCTGTGAATTCTAAAGCTGAGTATAAATTATGAACGTCTCCCATTTTCAGTGTTGTTTCTTGCAATTCAGTCTGTTACTCTTATTTTTATGAACTAGAGGAAAAAGACATCATTGTCTGACTTGTTAAACAAAATTTCATTTTAATAATGCAAGCCTGTGACCCTAGCTGCTGTAAATCCTTTTCAGTTGTTCTTTGATTTCTTCTCTTACCTGCTTTTGCTCATGGGGTGCCAAGAGCCTTTTTCTTTGCTATAGGTATTGCTTTATACTATTGGGCTTTAATAACTACTTTTACTACTTCGTGTGTGCTCTATGCTTTCATTATCAAATAGATTTAAAATTAAAATGTATTTTTTAACAGAAGCTCTTCCAGCTGTAGGTTTTTCTCCTCCCTTTGGTTGCAAGCTCTTTGGCATTGCTGTAAGGATTTTTGTAATTGGGTGTCTGAGATCTCTTTCAAAAATTAAGATGCTTTAAAGTGTACTAGACTTTAAAATCTTGGATATTTTGGCAGTGATTGAGTTTCAGAGTTGATTTTACAGTGATGTTAGCTTTGTGCCATCCTTTTCCAATGCACCGGCTGAGCATATTCAGGCCCTTTATGGGGGCTCCCTCTAGTGAGCTGTTTTGAACGTCCTTTTTCCTCTTGGTTCTGAAGAATTTCACACGTTTTCTTACCAAGTGCCCTTTTTTTCACTAAATCTAATGCGTTTTTCTGCACACGTGTAAGCTGTAAAGGTCCTTTTCCTTTGGTGCGAGTTGGAAGGAGTTCTAAGTAAAGCTGAGGGATAGGACTGCCTATTGGCTGTATTTGGTGTTAAGACCTCAGCTGATCAATTTTGTCATACTTCAGGCTGTGGCTCTGTGGACTCATAGATGTTGGGAGCATGATTAAAGGCTCAAAGGGTATGACCTAGGAGGAAAAGCTAAAGGAAGTTGGGTTGTATAGATAGAGGGATAGAAGATGATGGAGTGGATCTGTAGGGAAAAAATGGTGGTGGGACATAAATTTTCAACTGTTGATAGTGAAGATTTTCAACTCTAATGTATTCCTGAGGCTGGGGCAAAGGGGTGAAGAGGAGGACCTAGGGCATTTGTGGTGTCTCCACTGTTGTGTGTCTTTAAAAAACAGCCTAAACAAAACAGATTTTGGGAAGGATGTAACAGGATCAACTCTATCCTTCCTGCATGTGGGTGCAAAGATGATTTAGTGACCATTGACTTCACTTCCTAATAGGAGCTACGGTAAACTTGTTAGCAATACTAAAGTTAAAAAAAAAAGCTGTCTTTTTTGCTTTATTTCTGTATTAGATATTTTTCAGTATATTGCTACATTTCCCTAGCAGATGTTGTTTCTTGATATTTTTTTTTCTTCTGTCAAAATCTGTCAAAATCACCCAAGAGAAGGGATGGATAAGATGTGAATGAGGGCTAGGTAGGCAGAGGAGAAAAGTTTGAATTTTTTAGGTTAGAAAAGTGGCAGAGAGGCTGAGTAGGCACTTGGGAAAAAAATCAAAACTTAAGTCTTATGAATTGCTTTCATGTTTGGTGTTTTCTTAGGGTTCTGTTAGGGCCTCACCTGCTTGTGAATATGCAGATTTTTGATGTGCATGTGGGGTTGCTTTATACTTCAGTGTCTCACTTGGCAAATTTAATTTTATTTCTTTCAAATGAATAGATTTGAACTGACTGTAGTTATGCCTATAGTCATTTTACTATAGAGTTTCTATTGTGCTGTGAATGGAATTTAGAAAGGCATTTCAAAAGTTTGTGGATATTCCATTTACCCTCCTCCTCTAATAGTTTTCTTTGTGTGCCAATTAATTCTTCGAATTCATCTGAACCTGAAAGCTCTAAATGGTTTTGAAACTACCTGTATGGGAGATCATGGCTTTACTGCTGGTTTTAGCCCAAGGTCTTGAATTAATTAGGACCCTTTATTCCAGAGGCAGGGCTGGCATTAACTGATCCTGGGAAGTTGTCAGGGATGAAGACTCTGGGATTGCACTGTCTCAGAAATTAGATAGCTAGATGTTACATGAACATACCTTGTAAAATTCACATTAAACAAAAGAAAACAGTTTATTTGCTTTTGACATGCACATATGATTGTATTGAAATATGTGAAATGTTAATGTGCTTGAACTGCAGTTTGAGTCCATTCATAATCCTCACTGTTGACACAATCTACATAACTGTTCGCACAACTGTTGAGATTAGGGAAGAAAAATGACTAATGAAATTCATTGTGTGAGAGTTGGGAATGAGTGAAGATGGCCAAACTAATGCTGATTATCACTGCTTTGTGAGAGCTCCCCATGGGTTTTGGTTTTGCGTGTTTGTGGGGTGTGGGTGTTTTTTTTAAGAACCGTCTCCCAGTAAAAGCTGTATTTTTACTTTTTCAGTGGAGATGGACATGGGGTAGAAGCTGGGGACAGAGTGATACTCGGGAGGGAAGGAGAACACCAGAAACAATCTTCCCAGGGGTACACAAGGATAAAACCCGAAATAAAGCAGAAGCTATTGCTCATATTTAACACTGCCACAATTCTATTTTGACAGCTATTTTAGCATTTTACTAACCATGGCTTGTTTAAAACCGGTGATCTAAAGGCATCCAGACTTTGTGCACAGGTGCTTGCTACCTGTTCAGTTTTGCTTCTGAGCCAGGAGAGCTGTGGTGATGAAGGAGATGGGAGCAGTTCTTCCAGCAGGGAGGGAGCCTTCCTTCCTAGGCAGTCTTCACTGCCCAGCTGGATGATCTTAAAAATCTTCTAGTGCCTCTTAAATTTTACTGTAGCTATGCTGGGATTCCTGTGGAGGTACTTCAGAAAATTCAGTCTCCCTTATTCTGCTTGCTTCTTTGTACTGAGAACTTATCATATTCACAGCCACAGACTAAACAAAATATTTGCTTGTCTTGGAGCCTGTGATGCCTCCATCTAAAACTGAGATGGACTTTGTCATAACCTTGATGTAGTGTGGGTTTAGTTGGTGCGGATTTTTGTTTGGTTGTTTTTTTTAGGACTGGAATATACCTGAATTTTCCTGGCTTTCCAACTGTTCTGCCTTCTAAGGTGCCTTCTGGACAACCCATATGGAGACAGACTCGAAAGTTTGATTTGCTTGGCAAGCAGGCTTTCTTATCTTTAAAAACTTAGGCCTTTCAGTCTAAGGACTCAACTCCTGTTTTGTATCTTGTATTCAATAGTAGGTTACATACCAACCACTTCAGAGGATTTATTTCTTGAGCATGTATGTAAAGCTGTCTCATTAATGAGAGCAAGAAATATTCTCATTGCGCTACATGTGCAAGGTAAACCTGTCATTGCTAGGATTTTATTAATGTGCTAGTATGTACACATGGTGTGTGTCCTTTGTGAAATACATAATACCCTGGAATTGCTGGTTTGTCCTTGCTGAGTTATGGTACCATGAATTACAGCATAATACCTACAGCATTTGAGTTTCTTGGGTGTATTTGAGGACTTACCGTACTTGTTCCCAGACCTGAGATTTATCATTACTTTAGGAAGACACTTTGAAGTAAATGACTGCAGTTTTTTTTAATCTGAGAAGCAGTCAAAAATGTGTGTGGTGAAGGAAGAGATGGGAGACAAAGGTGGGAAGCGAGTTATTTGTCATGGCCAGGAATAACTTCACTGTCCCTGCCAAGATGACTAAATTGACTAAAGGAGAAGAAAATATCCCAAATCAGGTATCCGTTTTGACTTTGTTAGGAAATGTTGTCTGCCAGACCCAGAGATCTAAGAGATGGCAAAAGAAAAACGGTTGTCCCTCCTACAACTATTTGTGTGATATTGGGATTACTTTTGTAATTAGCAGCATATTAGTAGACTTGTTGAGTCTCTTTGACTGTGGACGAGACTTGGCTCTCTATGACTTCTGTCAGTGTTGAGCATCCTTCTGTAACAACCAGAACGAAATAAAGTGCAAGCTCAAATCCTCTGTTAAATTAGACTTTTATTGAAAGAAATGAGGGTGATCTATCAAAGATGTACAAGGCAGCATATGCTTTTACTGCTGAACTGTATTAAAGACAGTGGTGATCAGGGCTCTTCCAAGAACTGTGGGGCAGGTAAGGGGCTTGTTGAAGAGGATGTGGTAGACCATATAGGAGTGGTGTGTGTTTTGGTTGGGGTTTTTGGTCTCTTCTTCCCCGCCCCCCCCCCCCCCCCCCCCCCCCCCAATGAGGCAGTGACTTTATTAATGCTTTTCTGTGAGGAAGGAGTCTCAGGAGAACCACACTCAAATATATTCAGTACTTGCAAAGAGTAAGAACTAGAGGCAAACTTGTTAAGGCTGTGGAGGATGGAAATTTGGGAGGCAGTGCCAGTGTGTGCAACATCGTGTTGTGTGTCACCCTACAGAGTTAGATGACCTTACTGGTGAATTGACCAAGGGACATGTCTGCTTTCCCTCGGACTCAGAAATTAGTGGTAATGAGAATTAGTTTTTTTATTGTGTGGTATCTGTTGTCTTCATGGTTCTTCCTGGTGGATTTTTTTTGGTATTTGTTTTTGTATCGTATTCGCACAAATACTGTAGTGTCCAAGCTGTACTCTCTATTTAAATTTAAATGGTTTTAGTTTGAAGAATTCAGTGTGTTTTGATTTGATGTTAGGTAGTGTTGCAGTAACTTGGGCAGAAGGGGGAGGGGGAGGATGATGGTATCTGGTTTAAATTTGGCAGAGCTCCAGTAGGATGCTCACTGGGGAGGGATGGGGAAAACAACTGTCCTACTTGCTGGGAGAATGCAGTTAACATGAAAGCAGATAATAAATTAGGCTCTAAATCGGTCACAGAGGCTGATTTTTATTTTAACACAACTCGACAGCTAACTGCAATGGTTATCTTCTGTGGAAAAATGGATGAACAGTATGACTTTTAGGTTAGAGTGATACAAGGTTCTTATTATGATAATAGAAACTGGCTATCTTTCCACAGAAACACTCTTTGCTTTGGTTAAGGCACTGAGGGTGATCTGGTGGCAATGGAATAGTAGCTTTAGGAGCCACATACAGAAACTGAACTCCTGAATATGCACACTTGGATACAAGACTACCTTTATGCTAGTGTTATGTCATAGTGGCAACATATCTTTTGCTGGAGCATGTGATAGCTGATTTAAAGTAGAACTGAGGGAGACTAGTTATTTTGGAGTGGTTGAGATAAACGATGATTTCTGATACCAGTCATTTGTGCTGAATTAGAAGAGCAAGATCTAAAATAAATGCAACTTTCTTATTTCTACTTGTGGTTGCTTGTAATGCTGACAAATTTGAGCAGGTATACTTGAATTGCTGGATATTGATTAAAATGAAGGTCAATGTAAATACTAAAGGGCCAAATTTGTTTGGACTGTTTCTACGTTCTCGCTAAATCTTCGCTTGAGATTTTTTTACTTACAAATAAATGTCACTTGTTCTGAAGATTGGGAACTGTTTCCCATTTAAATTGTCACCTTAGCAATTCAGTTCTATTTCTGGCCAATATGTAAGCTCAAGCCTCTTGAGATGCTTGGCTTGTGTTGGAAAAAATTGATTAAAAAAAAATAAATTAGTTAAGCAGTCTTTTTTTTTCTCTCCTTAGTTCTTTGCTAATGATGTGGATGTCTAATAGAGCAAGACTAGGTTAAGCTTTTGGCCAATAAGTGTTTGTAGAAGTGATTGGGGTAACTGAACTGTTATATAGGTTGAGTATGATGCAAATGAAGTGAATTGGTGATGCAGAAATTAAGAGTTTAGCAGAATAAGGGACCTATTTTAACATTGTTTAGTAACAAGTCTTTTGAAAGCTAATGTATGTTGTCTTCACACCCCCTTCTAGTTGAGCAATTTCAGGTAGCAAAGCCAAGTTTATATTTGCTGGTGTTTTCGGGTTTTTCTTCTTCCTACTACCTGCTGCCAGGGCTAGTTCTGAATTTTGGGGCTGTTGGCAAATGGTGTGCTTGCATGTTGTTGTGCGCATTCGGAATAATTCTGGGTTGGGTAAATTATTGCTTCAGTAGGAGGATTATCTTAACTAATTCTTCATATTTTTTTTTTTGTAACTTGCAGTCTTGTGGTTACCAAAGAAAATTCTTTAATGGATCTAGCTCCAAAAAATGTGTGTATTTATACAGTTTTTTAATCAAATGGTATGTGGGCAAGGAATCAGCGCTTCGCAGTAGCTTGTATTTGACAAAAAAGAAAAAGAAAGGCATGTAGTGTGTTTTAGGGAAATGCTGGTATCTTCGTGGGTTACCGGTGCCCTCTCGAGGCAAAACTGAAAGATGCTGCAGTCTGACAGCAGTAGTGTAACTGGAACTGCTGATGCCTGCTCTGGACTTGTAAATAGAGATCTTAGACTGGTGTTTGTAACCAGGTTTTACTGCTTTCTTGCTTTGTAGGTGAAAACACTAAAGAAGATCTGCAAGGGAAGAAAAGTCTGAGTGAGAAAGTTTCTCTCTATAGAGGTGACATTACACTGCTTGAGGTTGATGCCATCGTTAATGCTGGTAGGTGGTTAAATATTTTATATTGTTATGCCTTCAAAATCCTTTATAGTGCCATGTAACGAGTTTGAACTTTGAAAAGTTGCATAAAATTGGTATGTCCTGTGGAAATCTTTTGGAAACAACATATTTTTTCCCCAACTTTTCTATATTGCCTATGTTCATCCTGTGTGCCTTTACTGTGACAAGGATTATTGTGAAACTTTAATAGCATGGTCACCAAGAAAAGAATAATGATCTTGTATCCATCTTTTGACGTAACTTGAGTAGCTGAGACTTCACACTTGACATCGTAGAAGGCTGAATTTTGACACTAAGCTACTGCAGTACATTCCAGTCTGTTTTTATAAATCAAGCCATTTGTGGCCTAGGTAATGTGAAAAGCTCAACAATAAGCTGATAGGAAAACTGAATTTCTGTTTTATGTGGCTTGAATATTTGCTTTCTTGTAGAGAGATTGTATCTTTCAGTTTTTTGGCTGTGACCTACAGAGTTCTAAATAGTATCATAGAATAGGTTGGAAGGGACCTTTAAAGGTCAACTAGTCCAACCCTCCCTGCAATGAGCAGGGACATCTTCAACTAGATCAGGGCGCTCAGAGCCCCGTCCAACCTGACCTTAAATGTTTCCAGGGATGGGATTAGTTTTAGTACCTCTTCTCGCTTAGTGACCATGTCTCCATGTATGCAACTGAGGTGAAGAAGTGCACGTAGCATCCTCTTGTGACAGAAGAGGAGGGGGAAATGCCTATGTAATTTCATTGTGCATTGGGTTATAATAAGCTAATTTGACTTGCTGGGAAAGACTATGGGAAGATTTCCCCCCTGCACACATGCCCCAGCCAAATCTTGCCTGCACTCCCCACCCTGAAAAGAGTATGTTTTGTGTGTCTTGAGGCTGGAAATCTTTTACGCCCCTAGTATTTGGCTAGTGTTGTCCTTAACTGTTAGGAGTATTGATTCATTTTCAAGAACTAATTTTTGGTATTAGTCATTTTTTGGAAGGAAACATACTGCAGTATCTTCTCTGTGGTGGAATAAAGTGCAGAGATTCCCAAGGCTGTGTTGGCCAAAATGAAAAAGCTGTGTGGAGATACTGGCTCACATCTGTAAAGAGTACAGAAATAGTTGCTCATACAGTGTAGAAGTTGGTGAACAGACTCTCTTGGTTTTGTGGAGTACAGGTAGAATCCAGTTATCTCAAAATGCTTTTTTGAACTCCAGTAAGTGATGAGGATGGTATTTCCATGCAGAAGTTTTTTAATTAAAAATCTTCTGGTTTACTGATGTACAAAAGCCTTTCCAAATTACAGACAAACAAACAATATAGTAGCATCCATGTAGTAACATGAACCTCTCCTCACTGTGTTGGCAAAGCCTCTGAAGCTTTAATCTTATTTTTTTTTCCCCCTGATTCTTTGAAGATGACATTTCCAGTAGTGCTCTTGCTGACTTCCTGACTTTATTACTCTACAGTAAGTCAATATTAGCATACTTCTCTTGATTTATATTTAGATTCTCTTTGTTCCTAGGTCTCCCTTGAATTACAGGCTGGAACGGTTGCAGGTTAGCTTCAGAATGGGAATACTTTGCTTTTCTTGATTTAAAGGGGTTTTCTCCCTTTCTCTTGAAATGTCCAAAAACCTATATCTCAGGCTGTCAATGACACTATCTACTTGTAAACTTGCCTGCCATCCTGGTAAGGAATGCATCTATCAGAGTAAGATAAAAAATAAAACCCAATTAAAATCAACACATATTAATGTGTAATTTTGAGGAAAGGATTAAAGATCACTCAAAACCACCCAGTAAAACTGAGGTTCCAAGACCTAAAGAGGGACATAAGACTCTTCAAGTATCTAAAAGGCTATTTGGCAAAAAGAAAGAAGTTGTTTCTACTGATGTCTTTTGTAGGTAAGTTAAAGAGGAGTTGGATTTGGCCTTCATGAGAGATTCAGATTAGATGTTGGCAAAACTACTTATAGGAAGAGACAGCGATACTCTGTGATATCAGGCTGATGTGTAGCAGCAGTCCTAGGTCAGGACATTGGTATGGGTCAGTTTTTGAGATTCTTCTAGCCAATTTCTTCTCTAATATTTTATAGTTCCTGAACTGCATAATGTATTAACTACTATAAATTGCTAATATGCTTAGATTAAAATACTAACCTATAGTTACCTTGACAAATCAAATATTCTTTATATGTCAATGCAGTAATTAAATTTTAAGTGTAAGCCTTTGATTTGTTCATGGTTTCAGTGTTACTTTTTCTTTTGAAGTTAAACCTTTTAAACTTATTGTGGAGGATAGCTGGAAAGCTAAATGAGGAGGATGTTTTGGTTCAAGTACTATATTATTTATGCAAAAAATCCAGTTGCTGCACCGAGATTTTTTTTTTTAAATCAAACAGAAAAGTTTCAGTGAAATTGTAGTGTCTCCTGGATGGTATCTAGAAACATGTTTCTGCACTCTATGATGCTTTTGCAAAGAACTCCATTGTTTTTCCTTCTGCAATTAAAATTATCCAAGCCTTAAAGAGAGAAAGCAAAAAGTAGTCAAGTCCTGTTTCTCCTTCGGAAAGCTCCATCTTGCAGACATTCTTATGGTCTAACTAACACAATCCCCACAACATCAGTTTCTGTCTGTAAGTTGAATTAAATGCAGCCCATCTAACATGGAATAGGAGACAGACTTTTTAGAGGTAAATCTGTGCAAGTTCTTTTCATATTTGAAGCCTTTTGGCTACCCCAAATGTTAATGATTGACACCTTCCCTATCCCAGGGCATGCAACTGCCAGGGGTAAGAAGGGAAGAGACCCTACTGAGACTTTCTGTCTGAATTTAGGAATTCCACTAACTACCTCCTGTAATAAATAGTTTAATACACAGCAAGTCATACACAAAGCAACAGGAAGATACTTACAGTTTGAATTTTAATTTACATTGGCTTATGGAAACAACATAATATGCCTTCAGTAAAGGGAATAGTTTGGTAAATTCTGGGAGCATGGAAGGGTGCCACGTGGTTCAAATTGTCTCCAGATTTGGGTACAAGCATATTAGCAAAAAAATTTGTATTTTCCAATACCTGCCTGTGAGGGATAACTGAGACACAAATGGATTTACTTGATTAAACAGGGGTGTGAGAATATGTGCAGTAATTTGCTTATAGCGCTGACTTCATGCTGTGGTGCTCTCCTTTGGGTAACCAGATAACGACATGACTCTTTGGAGTATGGCCAGGTTTATTTCTGAGCTGTACTATACAAATGCTTCTGTTAAATTTAGTAGCTTACCTTATGATCTGAATTCTGCTTCCCATTTGACTTTTGCACATACAAATGAGACAAAGTGATAACTGAATTTCTTTTGTTAGGCTAACAAAGGTGTTAATGGTGATCTTATGCAGCTAAATACCGAGATATCACTGACTACAAAAGGATCCCTTTTCTCCTAGACTTTAACAAACTGAATGTTACTTACTTCCTCAAAGTGTTTTACAAATATTTTATGCTAAAAGAGGACAACTATGGAAACAGTGGAAGTAAAAGTTTGTGTCTTCGCTTATCGTCAAAGCCATTGCATCATTACAGTCACTCTGAAATAATTCATGATCAGGGTGAGGATCTATTTTCTGGCTGCTGAAGAGAGTGAGAGTTAACCTGAGATGCATTGTGGTGGAGAAGGTAGCTGAAGAAGTGAGCTGATACACCATGTTGCTAAAATCTATGTCAATTATCTACCCCTGTAAATGTGTTATCCTTCCAGAATGGTTCCCTAAAACTTCCTTGCTACTGATTGAATTGCAGACAGGTATTAGTTTAACTTGATGTTTTGCCTAAGGTGCCCTGTTATGTTAATTTTAAGATTTGTACAAAAAACCCCTTTATTTTTACTCCTATATCCTTTTCTGTCCTTTCAGTATTACACTCCTAAGAATGCGAAGAGGCTGTCCCTGAGGCAGGTACTTAGTGCATAAATTCATGATAACTGCCCTTTTTAACAAATTAGATATTCCTGGATGTCCCTTCATCCTCATGTCAAAAGTGCTTCAAGCACCTGGAAGCTAGATAACCACAATTAGCCGACTTCCAAATAACCGGTGGGAACTGAGTTCAGAGTGTGTGTGAGTATTTGGGGAAGGGAGAGGGAGGTTGTTTAGTCCCTCTGCCCCTTTCCTTTCAGCTCTAACACATATTTTATTCATACTGCTGGCATTTCCTAATAGAAAACATTTCTGTGGGCCAAATGGGCTATGTGAGAAAAATCGTTTCAGACAATATTGGAATACTAAAGCCACAAAATGTGTAATGCCACCCCTACTGCTTCGCCAGCTCCCTCTACCTTAATGTTTTTGAGCTGCTTTCTCCAAGGTATGATATGAATTTAGGGAGCAAGTCTTTCCACTGCTGGTTAACTTAGCAGCAGTCCAAAATAAGTGGTGTATGTCCTGTGTTGACTCTAAAAAATGTTTCCCTCTGAGTCTGCTTGCCTGCTGCCTCTGCTTATTTAGTCTGGATGGTATGACATGATGGTCTTCATGGCTTAGGTGTGCCTGATGTAGCAACACTGGTGCTGACTGAAGTTTTCAGGGCCTAATGAAAAAACAAAAAGGATTAGTCCACCAGTCATGGACCTTATTCTGCTTGCTTCTAGGCTTCTTCAAGTATGTTGTTTTTATAAGGCAACCAATCCTAAATACAGAAATAAGCAGTAAAAGCCTCAGTAAGATTTGAAAAATAAATTGTGCCGTATTTATGGTACCAGCTAAGCAGTAAATACTAAATTTCCTCTGCATTTTCAATGAAAATAGGGAAAAATATGTTGCTATTCATATCATATGCAATAACTTTTAAATCTGAAGTAGATAAAGGAGTTGCATTTATGGAGTGAGTGTGTATGTATGTCTATGTACCTGATACACCTTAAGCAGCAGTTCACCACTGCTGACCTCAGGTATTCATTTACTTCTTAATAAATCGTATTGGCCCAGTTCCAAGATAAAAAGGCATGTACTAATGTGCTTGTGAGTGAGTTTTTACTAGGAGTAAGATTGAGGGGAAACGATTGTGGGGAATGGTACTGAGAATAGAAACCTTTAATCTACAGGAAAAAGGAAGGTGATCAGTTCTGTTCAAGTAGTTATTTCTGGGAATAAGTTTACAGTGTTGCTTCTAAATTAGCAATTAGACAGTTGCTACAGTTGTAGCAACTAGGTGGCTCCCTTTAAACAGTACTTGAGTGCTGGAATCCTTTCTGATCCTCCCAAATCTGGGAGGATTAACTATCACTTTTTAAAGGGAATATTTTTTCCATATGAGAAAACAAGTGGAGAGTAAAATCTTACTCTGATAAGTAGTGAAAAGTTAGTGAAGAAAATAAGTAAACAATTTTTTATATCCCTTTTTTACTAACTTCTGATGCTGGAATGTAGTTACTGAACCTCATACTCTTCAAGAAGAGGCTTCCTCTACAGGAAACCATCTACATACCTGCAGTGAGTCACTTCAGCTAGGGATGCTGGTTTGGCAGACATGCTGCACAGGTTTCTTCACTTCCTTGGCATACTCTGCAGTGCTAGCCAAGTGAAGGTACGCAGAGGGGAGGATCTCTTGGTTGCTTTAAGAGGCAGAGGTGTTTTCAGGGAGTGAATTACATTTGAGTCTTTCTAACAGGTTTGTAAGAGTTTGAAATGCTTGTCCTGCTTTAACTCCCTGTCCCAGTACTGGAAGCATGTTGAATTGGAAAATGTTTTGTTTCAAATATGCTGTGTTTGCTTTGCTTGTTGCAGGACTGGAGCCTGTGCATGACTCGACCTAAAGGATGAAATAACCATTTTCATAATAAGTTTCAACTTTCCCCAATGAAATATGCCTTTCCTCCCTCAGGCTTCTGACTTCATGACTGTTTAAGTATTTTAGTGTAACACCAATATCTTTCTTAGTTTTCTTAACTGGACATAGCAACAGATTTTCTTCAGGACTCTTCTTTTCCTGGCCTTGACCTTGAAGTACAATCTGATTGTTTAAATTTGAGGCATCCATTTTTCTCAAGTTCAAAATTACACATCAAGGTAGAAGTACTATGTATTGAAACTGGGAACTGAATAGATTATCAGTGACTTATGCTTAAACGAGTGTGTAAGTATAGATAGTGGCTGAACTATGCCTTTCCACATAAACAGCTTGTTAATGTGCAATCAGTCACTGCAGTTGCCTTGAACTTGGTGCTTAATGAACAGGTGGGGAAAAAGGATGGATTCTAATCTGGAACAGATCTGACATCAGGCAATTTCACTGATTGCTAATCCATTTCATTTGGCAACTTAATTTATCACACAAAATTTTTATCTTGTAGCTTCTGAAATAGAAATTACTTTAGAAGTGGTGTGAGTATTACGAAGGTATTTGAGTTAGTTGCTGGGCCTGAGCTAGTATTGTGTATATACTTACTCTCCCTCTTTTTTTTACGGTGACTGATAGTTCTTACTCTGGAGCTTATTTGAAATTATTCTTCAGCTCTTCATTCACTATAAAAATAAGTCCCTTAATTCAAATGTTCCTGCTATTGAAAGTGGAATCAACAAAACATAAAATCTGCCCTTATGTTGCTTATAGGATTTTTGCATCGGATTTTTGCATTTATTAACTAACATAGATTTTGTGGGGGTTTTGTGTTCTCCTCCCACCCCCAGCTGAGCTAAACACACATCGTTGCTTATGCTGCCAGCTTCTTAGTGAGTTTGGTATCTAGTAGCATGTTTTGTAAGCATGTTTTGAATGTTTTATCTCCAGTGTACACATAGGGAAACTGAAAACTTGTATTGAAATCACTTGCATGGAGTCATCTGGCATCTGCCTATGTAACTTAGACTGTTGTAATTTCCTCTAGGAATAGAAGCAATAATGTTAACAAATTGTTGTTAATTTGGTTTTCGTCTTTAGTGTGAGCAGACTGTGGTCTTAATCAAAGGTTTCTCAAGTTAATTTACAGTTGGTGCAATTACACTTGTGTGTAAAGCCCCAGACTAATTTATATACAGTCCCCACTTACTCATCGGAAAAGTTAATGTTAATAGTTGAGGGAATTGGTCATACTCAATCATGACATCTGTGAGTGAGTTTATTACTACTTTCTGTGGAAAATACTTTAAGTGTGTCTGGTAAGTAGTAGAGATGGTTAAACTTACCCTCTGCTTTTGGTCTGATCTGATATCAATGTAGTTCTTCCCTTTAGTGTGATACTCATTTGGATGAAAACTAAAACTCTGTGTAAAGTGACAGTGATCAAGAGAATGAAACCAAAGAAAAGTACAGCTAGAGGCGCAGTTTAATTTAGGTGGACTACTTTAGCTGCTGTCTCAGTCAAACACCATTTTTTAAGGATGTGGCTTCGTAAGACTGAGGAGTCCAACTCAGAATTGTACTGTAGCAAGGATGGTCACAATATACTTTGAAAATACCCCAGGTGTAATTAGTATAATTCAAAACTTAAGAACAAAAAAAGAAATGATTGGCAGTGCTGCAGACACATGGCAGGAATGAACTTTTTTCCTTGTTCTGGGGTGCTTTGGGAGGGGAAAATTAATTGTGGTGAAATGTTTTCAGTATGCCAGTATATTCTACCAGTGTACTTACAGCTGTGTCGCCTAGCTAACAGAGATGGCTTCTGGGTGGGTCTGTGCCTCGGCCATGGGCCTGGAGATTATCCTGCCAAATCGTGTTGTGCCCGAGAGTCTCACGTGATGGAATGAATACCTAAACCTTGCATGCCTGCAAGGAAGGCTTTGCTGATCAGCCTGCCATGTGGCCAGATTCTGCAAATAGATAGGCACTTCATGTTAACAAGCAGTGGGGTGTGAGTGTTCAATGACTTAATGAGAAGCCATAAAAAAAGCAGTAGAGAAAAAAAAATACACTTTCCATTGGAACAATGCACTCAAAAGGCTCCTTAAACTAACAGATTGGACTGAGGCACCAGACGCACAACAAGTTGAGGTTCAGAGCAATGCTATTTGACTTTGCCTGTTATTCCATGCTGGCCTAGAAGTCTGAGAAGAATGAGATGAGGGTGCAGGTTATCTAACTGTAATACCTAAATACCTAAAACAGGTTGCCCAGAGAAGTTGTGGATGCCCCGTCATTGGAAGTGTTTGAGGCGAGGCTGGATGGGACTTAGAGCAAGCTGATGTAGTGAAAGATGTCCCTGACCCTGGTAGGGGGGTTGAACTAGATAGATGATCTTTGGAGGTTCAATCCAAATTCCCTTCCAGTCCAAACCATTCTGTGATTCTATGAAATACCCTGGCACAAAGTTAGATGGCCAGCTATCTCCTCTGACTGGATTTGGTATAGTCTACTAGTCTTCTGAGAATATAACATAAAAAGGGCAAGGTGGACATTATAGTAGCCTAATCTAACCTGATGGTCTATGGTATGTGGATTTCTTTAACAGTCTGGTCTTCATCAGTGTTGATGCTCTCAGGCCACTGTCTGTTTTACCTACAACAATATGTACTCCTTATTTCTTTGTGCATCCATTGTCGAACCCATTTATTGTGTCTGATTATTTCTAGGCTTCCTGGGGCAATAATTGTCTATATAAACCATGTGTTGCTGATATTTTTGTTCATTAAAAAAAACAAATGCAAACTGCTTAGGAGCTTTATGAATACAAATACAACATTTCAAGTAACTTTGACACTTTCCAGAGTAGGGGGAGAATGGGTGGGAGTTGAGGACACTACTTGCGTTATCTGTGACTTGTTGGGTTTGGAAGTAACTCATTGTATTGCGGTGTTTGTGCTTTCACTTGGTCTCTTTGCTTCTCAGGTTTGTGCTTGGCCACTCAAACTTATCCTATTTTATCTCCCTAAAACCAAGGACTGTACATGTTGCAAGCAGGGCAGTCAGAGCTGCGTGGGCTCTGCTGGAGATCCAGGTTCCTAGCAGTGTTCAGTAACTAAGGGGAATAGTAACAGGCTGTGAGATGTCAAGCCTTTCACTGTGTCATCTTCTCTTTTAACGTTTCTGTCCTCTGACACTGCTTAATTTTATCCTTTGTAGTTTGAGTGTGTGGTAACTTAAAATCCTTGTTCCTGTTAGCAGAACTTCTTTCCTGTATTCCAGGACTCTAACATGGACTTTAACCATCAGACCAATGTGATTATTGATCCTTGATGCCATGGTTACCTTGGATCTTTTTTGCGTGTGCCCTTTCTAGAGAAAACTAGCAACATACAGGCAAAACATGTGCCAAGTTGAATTTCTTGAAAGTCTTTAACTTCCCATGGTTGAGAAGTGCGAGGTGGTGTGGGATGTCATGCATGCTTTCTCACAGCAGGTGGCAATAGTGCCACTGTTATCGTGAAACCATTTTTTGCCTGTATACCTTAATTTTACTAGACATAAAATCAGTAATGACTTAAGCAGAGGAAACAAAATGCATGTATTCTAGGACTGCTTGTTGGATAGGCCATTGATAAGGCTCGTACTTATTAAATGTGTACTCCATTTCATTATGTGTGTTTAGTGTGTGTTTGAAATAGAACAGGAGACAGACGTGGTTTGGAAGAACTGTAAGTATCTGTTTTACTTCACAGAGGAAAATATTTAGGAAGGACCTTGCTATCAGCCTGTCTCATCTTACGTTTGACAGTGCAACTGTCATCTTGAGTGCACTGATGGAGCAGTGTGGTGTAAGAAACTGCTCAAGGACGGCTTGAATAATTATGCTTCATTTCATAATATTAAATCCACTTTTAATCAGGACTTGTAAGAGATTATCCAAAGGATTGTGGGCTTTTTTTTTAAGCCAATAGTTGCAACAGTATGTTCACAGTCAAGATAGGCATGCAACGTGGTATTTTTTTTCAAGGTTTTGCATTTTAAAAAACCCAAACCAGTCAAGCTTCTAGTAATTGTTAAGTGTTAGGACACAAAAGAGAAGACTTCTTTGAAGTCTCCTCTCTCTGCAATACCTATAAAATCTTGGCAGCGGATGGTCAGCTGGTAGGCTGAGATTATTCATGTAGTGTTAATATTCATACTTCTCTGGATGTATGATTGCTCTTTCCTACCTTTATGTTGTAACAATAAACACGTTGGGATGGACTAGGTTGTTCTGGGTTTGTACAGGTATTAGCTCAACATGATCTCAGTCAGTGTAAGTAATACAGTAAGGTTAGCATGGGAATTAGTATTTCTATGTGTAACATAATCCCATTAAATATGTGCAGTTAGGTATTGAATAGGGGAGGGTCTACTTTGGTTGGAGCAAGTAAGCTTCAGGTTTATCTCATCTAACTTGCTAGAAGCAGGAAACAGGATACCTACTCACCAAAATGGTAGTGAGAGTTGTTAAAAAATGCTGTTGTGTAGCAGTCTGGCTAACCCCATCTGTCTCCTCTTCCTTCTCCTTTAGCAGGAGGCATTGCTTTTGCTTAATTCCCTTAGCTGCTGAATAGAAGAGTGATGCCGTGTCTTTTACCCTGTGTTAGGATTTCAGATTTGCCTAGTGGTTTGCCATTTGCTGCAGATTTTGGGGAAGCTTTTTGGAAATGTTAGTCACTTGAAATTAAGTTTCAATTCCTTGTTACATAAATAATTATGGAGTGTGAAATGCAGTTTAGGTTTTGTTTTGACCTATGGCTGTTAGAAACTGACTTTTCTGACAAAAGGAAAACATTTCTGTTGCACACCCAGAAGTTGCTTTCTTAAGGAATTGAGAATGTCTCTTGCTTAAAAATTAGCATTAAGGGTATGGCTTGGCTTTAAAAATCAGAACTCCAAACCCCTTTGTGTGACCTGTCACAGTCATGAAAATTAGTAATGGCAGCTAAATATACATCAAAGCATGGTGGAGGCTTGTGGAAGTGGTATTTGCTTGTTAATCCAAGCACAATGGCAAGCGCTGTTTGCATCATGTGCATGTAATAGACACTTGTATGTTTATATGCTGTTGTTCAGAGTTGTTTCTGAAACATGCTGTGTTGTTTGGATGTATGCGAGAGTTGTTTTAATTATAATATTGAAGATGCTGAAAACCCTTGTGCTTTCTTCACAACAGTAGGGTTATGAGCTACTTCTGCTCCCATGCATCTCTGATTCACTCAGAGGTGACAAGAATATTCAAGGTTCATTTTACTATCTCCTGCCTGGATTTTCACTTGTGCAATGTGCTTGAATGGCCAAGAGGCAACATGGGTCATACTGTTCCTTCCTCCTTTGGGGTACCCTGTCCCAAATACTGGACCCCTGGCTGCAGAGGAGCTATTCAGAGCTCTGCAACTTCTCTCCTGGGCTGTGCTGGAGGGCAGGCAGTCTCATAAAGAAGAGATTACTTGGCTCTTGTTAGGAGCTATGTTGTAATGGCCCTTGTTCTCAGATGGTTTCAGCAGTGATGCCTTGAGGCCTGGGGCTTTTATTGCTTACTGTGTTTGAGTAGTTGAAATTTGTGAGAAAACACTGATTCAGAAAACTTTAGGATTACTGCTCCTTCTCTCTTTTGTCACTTGCATGTCTACGCTGCAGTAACTTTAACCTGGTGTACAACATGAATCACTTGAGTATGTCTCTGTAGCACCTTTGTTTTATGCTTTAAAGTTGGTTCCTGTAGAGTAATAAAAAGTTCATATCTGGTATGCTTGGTTGTAGGCTATCTCAAAAAGATGGTTCTGTCAGCTATATTTGATTTGTATTTAGAATGTTTTAGGTTGCAAATCCACGTTAAAAATGCTTTTAAATTTACAGTGTGAACCATATTGGTTTTTCAAGAGAACTGTACTCTTGTGTCATATGAAATAACTTCTTATTTAAGAAAGAGATGGTATTGCTTTCAACTCTATCAAACCAGGTTATAGAGGAATGTAAGTCTTCCCAGTGACTTGATATGCTACATAATATTAACTGGCAACCCATTTCCTTTACACTTCTAAGAATTTGTGGTGTATAGCCTATTTCAGAGAAACTCTGGTTTTTCATCTTTTTGGTTTCAGTCCACTTTGAAGTGATTACTTTGAGCAGTGTGGTGCAGGTTGCTACTGGATTAGTTCTGAATTTCTGTGAATCTGAGTCCTGATACTAGTCTTTCTGAAACTAAAATCAAGTTTTATAATGACTTGAGAATAGTCAGTCAGTGAAAAATGGTGGATTTTACCTGCAGAGTTCACTGAACTATATTGGGAAAACAGAAATCCAGAATTTATGCATGACTTCTTATTTCTGAGGTTCTGTGAAAACTTTCATTTTAGCTTGACCATTTCCTTAAAAAAAATAAAATAACTGAATCCATCCTGGGGGAAGGGTTGACTAGGAAAAATACAGCAGTACTTAGTTTTCCTTTGATTCCTTGGCTGAAGGTATCTCCAGACACTGGAGGCCAGATGGTTTTTGCTTTGTCACAGCAGAGCTTTGCCTACCAGCAGTTCTAACCTTGGCCATGACACAGCTAATTATAGTGTGGGGTTTTTTTGTTGTTGGTTGTTCTTTTGTTTTTTGGGGTTTTTTTTTTTAGTACTAGGTGACAAAACCTAGCATTTCAGAGAGCTGAGCGACCAGCATTAGGGCTGTTATGCCACAGAGTGATTTCTCTACCTTGCACCTCCCTTCTGGCAAAAAAATGAACCTGCTTCGGAGGCCCAAACTTGGTGTTTTGGTAGGGCTTAGAGCCCAAAGGCTCTTTAGGTCAGGAGTTTACAGCTTCAGAGGCTGCAACTCTAGTTCAGACTAGTCTCCAACACCAGTGATAGATTAGATTAAAATGAAAACTGTTTCTTAAATTCAAAATTAATCCCCTGACAGACAGCACAAGGATTGCTTTCAGCTGGGAGGATTTCTCTCTATTATATACTCTTATCAAAGACAGCATAAGGTTTCGGTTCCATATTTCTTTCTTCATGCCCATGTCCCAAGGGTTGAGTTACATCTTGCTTCTCTTCCTTCATCAGACTCAAAACAAGATTTGAGCCAGAAAGTATAGCTTAGCAATGTCTCTGCTGCCTTCCTCTTGTCTCCCATCCTCCAGTGTTAGCACCCAGCAGAGCACCTTGTGTTGACTGCAGCCTCCCTTTCCACCCTTATCCTTCTTGTGGAGAAGGATGTGAGAGGGGAAGCATACACAACATTGCCTTTTCTCCTTAGAAAGGCCCCTATAAGCTGTTATCAGATGTAGCGTCATAACTGCAAATCGGTGTCTCAGATCATAGCCTTCAACCTTTGGTTTCAGCAGCCATGGGCACCAGCAGTCATGGAAGCTGTGCTGATGTATTTAAAACCACTTTTTCTTATTTAGGCCAGTGCTAATCATCCAGGAAAGCCGAGTTTTGTTCTTATTTCTTGTTGGCCTCTCTTAGAGATCCAAGGCTTTTCTGCTTTGCCTGGGGGTGAGAGAGATGGATGGCTCCTTGGTGTCTTTGCTGTAGACACTGTGCCTCTGGAGTCTCCCCTGAGCGCTGCTGGAGTCACTTCATATTTCATAATCCCCTGCTGACAATTAAGTCAATTTGCTGGTGCAGGCGTGATGGAGCTAAGCTAGGACATGTTCCTTTTTTAGCCAGGATATGGAGTGAAAAGCTTACTCTTCTGCTTTGATTGAATTGAAAACTGAAGCGTATCGTTACCTGTCCCTGGCTTGGAACATGCATCAGATTTATCAGTCGCTTTGCCACCCTTGCTGGACTTCTTACTCATGGATTTGTTTTCATTTTTTTGTTTAAGGGGAGGAGGAATCAAAGCAGGCATGCTTTGAGTTTGGTGCAGAAGATGGTAAAGCATCACTCCTCAGCAAGAAAGGATCCAGCTCTGAGCTGGGGAGCCTGGAGCTCTAAGGACCTGCTTGTGGGAGTGGGGGAAGGACATGGCCTCAACATCCAGGGCTTTAGGAAAAGGGGACAGGCACTTTGGATCTGTGCAAACTAAGTAGTGTCTTTCTTGCCCAGTGTGGTCTCTAACTGGATCAGGGGATTATTTTTTAAATTATCTGGCCAAACACAACATTCCTCTTGCTAGAAATATTGCTTTGGCTTTGATTTTTTTTTTTTTTTTGTTAAACAACATTGTCTTGTGTAGTCTTGCTAAATATATAATTTGGTTAATATTTTCTTGGTCTGCCTTGGGTCTAATTTTTTTTTTTCTCCCCCCCAATCCTGGCATGAATACAGTGTTGCAAATGTGGTTAGTTTGGTGACATGGAGGATGATTTAACATTTAAGAAGTGGAATTTTGGGTGCTTTCTGGTTGTGGTGAAATCAGTTTATGAATTGACTTACATTTTTTTTGCTTGGGGTTGTTAATGTTTTTTAGACACAGGATCTTTCTAGTTCATGTTTATACACTTTTAGCGTAGTATTTCATTCTAGGTGCCTACACTGCAACATGTAATATGTGTGTATATTTGCACTCTTTGTGTTTTGATTTTATTATTTTTTTTATTTTAGCTGCAGTTTTATGTGTTTTTTCCAGACTAGCTAGGTAAATAGTCTGCATCATCAGCAGTCTGCTTGGCATTGTACGAATACTGAAGATAAATCCTATATAATTAGCAAGACTGAAGAGTTGTTATGAACCTGAATTCTGTTCCCTTGCAGTATACCTCTTGTGAATGCATATAATGAATCTATGAATTAGGTAAGAAAGAAAATGTGCATATAAACTGGAAATAAAATCAGCTGCTGAACAGCCCCAGGCTTTTAATTCAACTTTTGTACAAACTGGTCCAGGTATCCCACAGTGGGCTAATTCTTAGTAAGATTGAGGTAAATGTATCAATACAGCTTCAGTGGTCCACACATGAAAGTACTGTCTTTATATTACAGAAGTTTCTTTCAGTTATATCATCTTTTAAATGCTTCCTTCTTTTTCTGTAGAGTATCATAATGGAATATAATGGAATTTCCTGACATGTAACATGTCTGCATGTGTGAAGATAGCTGATGGGAGAAGGGAGTGGAAAGAAAGATGTTTGAGAAGATTGTTTATGGATTTTTTTTTTTTTCTTAATACTGATGCAACTGGTGTCTCACTTCTTCCTTTTGAAAACCTTGCTGGGTGAAGCTGATGTGTTAATGGATGTAGGATGTCCATTCTCAAATTATGTGAACTATTTCATCTTAAGAATCAGAAATCTGAATCTGATACTTTCAAAGCATCTTTCTTCTTTGTCCAAAATGTTTGCTTTTCAGAGTGCAAGGGTGACTTTTTTTGGTACTGACACACTATTCTTCTGAAGCTTAATACCTGCATCGTATATAATAGCTTGCAAGTTTTATGAAAATGCTGATTTTAATTAAGGCAGTTGTGTCACTGACTAGATAGGAGTTTAAGTCTTGAACCTGGAAAAAGCTGCACAAGTTCTTAAATTCTAGTGTATGCATAGTCACATTCACTTTGGAAGGACTGTTAATACATAATTTTAAGGACATATACAAGTCTTGAAAAATGATGTGTTAAAGGGCTATTTCTTATTGAAGTTTTTTTCTCCAGTATTTAATAAAAAGGCACTAAGTTCTGTTCTCTTTAAAAGCTGTTCTCTAATCACTGTAGTTCATAATTTTAGCTTTAAAGTGTAGTCTGTACGGAGAGGCAATGAAGTGTATCCATATCTAAAAATTAAGCGGTAATCATGTAGTTTGGTGTTTCAACAGGCTTTGTTCATTAGTAAGTACAATGATCCATTGTAAGTACTTGCTATAGTCATGATGTTCTTAACAGTCTGAAACTTAAACACTCCAGAATGATTTTGAAATATATATTTCTGACTGAAGCAGTGCTGCCAGGTGTACCAAATGCACTTCTATGTGTCTTGGTATAATGGTAACTGTTCTGTAGAGTCCTTATGAGAATAGTATCAGAAATTGTGTTTTTGTGTGTAATGTGTGCAGGCATATGTATGTGGCTTTGGATTTACCAATAATTCATGCTTGCACTAAGAGCAAGAACAACAACTATAGACATGGCAGTGTGATTGGGAAAGGTTGTTTAAATAAAACATGTTTGAAGAAATTGAAGCAAGAGATGGAGAAACAAAGGCACAGCAAACACTGAGGAAAACAGAGAAAGGGGAGAAATAAAACTGAAGTGCTGCAAGTTAGTGGGAGAAGGAAGTTGGCACTGAAATACAGGTAAGCACACGCAGAAGTTGTTAGTGATTTGATGGGTTTGAATTATTGAAGCTCATCTTGCAGCTCCATGAACCCAGCTCTTAATGATTAAGACAATGCCTACAGATTGTGAAGTTTGATCAATAAGCTGTAGGATGTGAAGAAATGGATGCTTTTAATTTATGAGATGAGGGAATGTTTTGATGTGCTAAAGATGTGAGTGGGAAGGAGCAGGAGAGTGTCACTTGACCAGGGTGTTGTGGGTTGGGGCTGTAATTATACAGCAGTTTGGAAGCTTCTTGGCAATAAAACCGATTAACACTTTGAATGAGAGGGTCTGTGCTTTAACTCCTTCCTGGAAGCTGTCAACCCAGGATTGTCCTGGGCAAGCACATGAAAATGTGGAAGGCAGCCATTCGGTGAAATTTCTTTCACCTTTCCAACCTTAGTGAAGCAATTTAGCTTGCGACTGTATGTAAATAGTTTCTGTTAATAGTGTGTGCAAGGTAATTGTGAAATGCTTACATGGGGGGGGGAAGGGAGAGAAGTAGCCTGTGTTTTTAGTTATTTTTGGTATTGCAAATGGACTGTTTGTTACAGTAACTGAACCACCTGTTAAGAAGCTGCTGATTTTCAGTTATGTTTTACAGTGTCGACTGTACTTGCAACCTAGAAACTGTGTAAGAAGATGCCACAGTGTGCAAAATCTTTTTAATCTGGAGATTTTGGGGCGGGGGGGCTGTCCTGGCGCAGTCCTGCTGGAGCTCATGTGCTGCACATGCTGCTGGGGCTTCTGCACGCAGGTGCAACACTGTTGTCTGCTGCCCATGGGTTCTCAGCCAGTAAGACAGAGTGCAAAGCCATAGCTCGTAAATGATTAACTATCAGTGTGATCTAAAGAAATGGTAAGCTGTATAATAACCACAGTTGCCTTGACGTTATATTGAGAGCCAAAGGTCAGTGATCGCAGACCAACGCAGGTCTATCCTTTGCCTCCTAACAAGCATCAAATGTTTTATAAATGGAGGCAGAGTTCAAATCACTGCTCTTTAGGTTTTTTTTCGGTGAGTGCAGCACTGAATTTATTTAGTTTTTATTGTGGAGACTTTGGGTCGCTAGAGTGTGCTGCAAGCCTAGCCCTGTGCGGCCTGAGCTGGCTGCAAGCTTGCCCCAGCGCTTTCCCTGTCGTTGGGTGACCGTGAATTTTTCATCATGTTGCTTTGCTGTCACCTGGGCAACTTGAGCAAATTCCCCTGCTATTTTCTTTGTGTTACACCCTGCTTCCTTGCCAATGAATGACCTGGTGGCTTGTTAGCCTGGTACCTGGATGCCCCAGGAGAGAGCATCGTGTCGTTAAGCATTGTAACTTCCCTATGGCCGCCTTTATTTTGCCAAATAAGAAGCCCATATGAGGTTGCCACGCTGATGGCTTATAAAGAGTTGGTATCAACAGCATTTAATTAAACCCTTTATAGGTGCTGTGTAGTAATGTTTATGGAGTTGGCCTTTTGAGCTTTGTGGTAGTGAATGTGGGGAAGAAAATGCAGACCTGCTGCATAGGGCTGTGTATGGAAGAAAGCACGCTGTGTGTACAGTGCTTGGAAATTTATTCATTTTCTTTATCAAAAAGTCTTAGTTCAGCCTTTTTGGAATAAATGTGGTCTGTTTTCCATGTTCCTGCAAGTTATTCTTTGATAGAGATGCACAAATTGAAACTAGTAATTTTTTTTGACATTCAATGCTTTTTTGCTTGGTCAGGAAAACTTTGTACAGTTGAATTCTTTTCATATTTTTGGTGAAGGCTGAGGCAGTCTGGATGTCTAGCTTGACGACAAATTCAAAACTGTAGAAATGTAATTAAAAGATTTTTTTATTACTTCTGCTGTCCTGTCTTATTTTAATTAAGTTCATCTCTGATGAAAATAGCACTCTGAAATATAGTGGGAAATCCGTAATGTCTTTTCTTCTTGGATGAAGATCATGGTTGACAATTCTTCTCTGCAGGCATACTGTGGGTTTCTGCTGTGAGAATAAAAGCTCAGCTGTACAGGGAGTAGTTTTCATTGGGACAGGGCTAAAGTTGTGAGCCTTCATACAGAAACCAAGGACAATTGCCTTTCATCTGAAGCGTGAGATTAACCTGTCTTCCGTGTAAGTAAATGTGTGTTTTTGAAGTCATAACTTCCCAAAACCAAAAGCCTGCTAAGAAAAGGCACTATTATGTATACATTTGTCTACCTACGTGTTCTGCAAAGGATGAAACAAATTATTAACTTCTACTTGTTTAATGCTCTACTGGAAGGCATTTTAATACAAGGGCAAAGTCTATCTGAGCACCCCTATATATACAACAGGATTACTTGCAGTTACTAGCATCAGGCTACTGTCAGGGCAACCTCTTTTGTTTTACTCGCAGCTGTGTGTGCTATTGCATGTTTCAGTATTAATCTTGTAACTCATTCTGCAAAGCGGGCAGGCCATCTTGTGCAATTCAACAGAAAACTGGGAAATATGAGCATGGTTTAGGATGGCTAGGAAAAAATACTGCGCTGAGGGGTCCCCTTTCCTGCCCCTTCTGATAATTTTGACTTCATGCAAAAATAAGTTGTCCAGCTATTTGCTGTCTCTGAGCGTGTGGATGAAGTGGCCAAATCAGACCGGCAGAATCTTTAAATGGCGTAAGTGTTCAATGGCAATGTGATAACATTGTTTAATCTGGAAATAGTTATGGCTGCTAATATGTCTGGAATTTGTGCCAGGTGGTCATTTTCTTGTCTAGAGTGATACAAGCTAAACCTGAAAAAAAACCCAAACCCGAAAACCCAAACCCTACAAACAGGTCCAGCAGCCGCACTGTTCATACAGTGCATGGAGCTGTTTTGTCCAGTGTCTTTAATCGAATGTGATGAACATAGGTTTGGCACACCAACTTCCAAAAAGGAAAAATTCTCTTTTCAGGCCAGTGAGGGATGAATGCTTCTTGTTAATTTTTGCTGCACTAATGTGAGAAATAATTTTTTTCTGTTATTTTTGAGCTGTATGTTAAGGTTGTAAATTTCCTTGGAAAGCTAGCAAATGGAACATGCCTATGAAGAGATTAAAGTAATTATACTTGCAATGCTCCACTAGCAACAGAGAACAGTCTGGGATAAAATTATTTGGAGAGACGCCAAAGCCAAGTTTGGTTCCATTTTAAGCTAAAACTAATTAAAGTTGTCAGGTCTTACAGTGGTCAAAGGTTGCTTAGCTGCTACTTGAAATAAATGAATCTTTTTCTCGATCAGTAACGCTAACAGCTACATGTTTGCAGCTGTCTTCATAATAAAAAGAACTTCAAGAACCTTCTAGTTCTTGTACGTATGTTTATCTCTGCATATGTCTCTTTTAGCATGTCAAGTGGTATATTCTGGCCATAATATGGAGTTACTGGTCTCACCAGCTCTACCTCTTAGTCTTTTTGCCTATGCCAGTCTTCTCCCTTGTTATTTTATTTCATTTGTGGGGAGGAATTCTTATGAAGAAACTTCATCAAGAGGCTGCTTTAAGACTTTCTGTTTCAGAAAAGCTGCTTTGGGTCATTCTATATATTTAAAACAGCTGTGCAAGATTCAGGAGAACAAATATGGGTTCCTAGAATATAAAGTCTGATAGAATATTAAATTTTCTAAAATATTCTTAATTTTTCAGATGTCATATGCCAAATACAGTTGATCTCAATTTCTGTTGAATGAGCTGTTGGTGATGAAGTTAGTCATGAGTTTGGCAGTTTTAAGTCGTGTAACCATCCTGAAACTCTGGATTTTTTTCTTTTTTTTTTTATTAATCATGATAAATGTATTTCCTCCCTCAAGCAAGTACTGATAAGTAATCATTGAAAAAACGCTTATGGCACTTTCAAGAATGGAAAACCTATACTCACTGTCAGTAGTAGGTTTTTGAGAGAATCTGTATAGGGGATAATGCTATATATAATGAGGATATATTAGCCGTATGTTCCTAAAAAACTGAAATGGTTAAAAAGAATAGAGTTGGGATTTTTTTGTTTGTTTCTTTGGTTTTTTGCTATTGCATGCACATTGATGTGGAGGTAGGTGTATATACCCAAGGTTTGATCTCAGCATGTTAAAACTGAATTTTTGCAATCTTGCATTTTGTAGTTTGGAGGTAGAAAGTTTGAAAATGTATTTTCCAGTGTCCAACTTTCTGCATTTATGTACCCGGTTCTGACTTTCTGCTACACAAAACAGCATGAACCTTTGGAAGTTGCTTCACTTATGCACCTCTGCACATGTGTGTGCACATATGTGTGTTGAAATAACACAGCCAAGCAGTTCATTCTTTCATGCTTTTGTTATGGATGAGATGTAAAATTGAGTCACTTTTTTTTTTTTTTGCAATCATAGTAGGGCTCAGGAATGGTGCTGGGCCAATATCTGGGTGAAACTTATGTTTTTGACGGAAGAACTACCTAGAAACAAATTTGTTTGCATTACTTATTAGTTCAACTGTTTTCCTTCCAAAAAGAAAAACAAAACCCCCCATGTTGATAACTTTAAAAAAACTCATTTAAAGGTTTATTATTAAATTTACCTGGATCTGTTTGTACATGGGGAGGAAAATGAAGAGAAGACATGGAGTAAAGAGGCTGATATCAGCCAGAGCTACTTGCTGAAACGCTGGATGTGTGTCACTTGTATGTACTATGTCTAATAAATAAACTTTTATCTCCAAAGTTTCCCCTAGCTCTACTGTAGACTTATGATGAAATCTACATGTCAGGCTTGACTGGCTAAATTCCAACTGGGATAATTAGTAATTTGCCCTTGCAAATTCATTTGGGTTTTTTTATTCCTTTTCTTTTTTATTTTACCTGAGCAGCTTTGAAGTGGTACTTCTAGGTATACCGCATGCATGTATATATATTTTACTGTATGATATCCATTGTGCATGAATATAATGAAGAGCATTGAAGAGACAAGCTTGAAAGCATGAGTTGGGATTGCATGTCAGTTGACTTTCTGTACTTTGGATGTCTCAACCCTGATACTTCATTAAAGGTATTGGGTTAAATTGACTTTGCGCATTAGTCTTAGGAAGTGAAAAAGCTTAGTGGATATTGCAGGTTGCAAAGAGGCACTTTATGGAAATTAACTATGTTGCCAAGATAATTTTCATATATGAAAATTGCAAACATGAGATCAAACAGGTTGTGTAAGACTTGCTTTGACTTTATAGCGTCTATGTATAATTTTAGTAATAATGTTTAAGCACAATTACAAAATAATACTGTTTCCTGTGAATTTTTGTTGTTGTAGAGCTTACCATTACAGTGAGCTCATATATCTGTAACTGTTCACAACAAGCTTTCCGCAGCAGCTACACAGAGGAGACATATTTAACTGGGCTGGAATGGCAACCTAAAGCAATGCTAACGAATCCCGTGGGATTGGGATAACTCTTAGTTACAGCAGGTGCTTGCTAAGCTGGGGTTTAGCAATTTGTTGCCTGAAACTGTGAGGAGGGCAACCCGTCTGACCAGAATGTCAGTTTATGAAACTTCCAGGGGGATGACTCTGGAGTGATCAACGTGTGATGTTAAAAACTAACAAAACCTTTTTATTAAAAAGGGAAAACTACACTCGCAGTGAGTGTGTTGAGAAAAGTGCAATTGCTGTACTTCATTTTTCAGTAAAAGAATCTTAAAAGTATTTATTAACAATAAAAAAGTTATAAGTATATTGGACTTGATGCTGTCTTTACGTGTTAACCTACTGAGAAAGTTACCCACGGCTTGGCCATGGCAGTTCCTCAGTGTCTGTTTGGTGCTCCCCTTGTCTTTGCAGGAGAAAGGCACCATTTGACCATAGTGTGCTGTCCCATGTTTATGGATGTGGGGAACTTGGGCTCTAGCATCGAGCAGCAGCCTCTAAATGCCAACTTCCTTAGTGCAAAATGTATTTTAAATTGTTTGCTGCTATTGCTGCAAAATTCCTGCACCAGCTTTTTACCCAACTCCTCTGTTTTGGCCATCTCACTCCCTGCGGGAGGGAGGGCTGGCTGCCCTTAGCCTTTCAGAACAGGGGGTAGCTTCAGTGTTAAACTTCTCTTCTCAACCTCTAAATCTTCTTACTCTAAAAGTGGTTAGACAGATTCATAGTCAACGGGTCATAAATGGATAGTAAAAGGACTGAACATTCTAACATCCTTAATGGAGCAGTTACTGATGCAGGGGGAATACAAGGGGAAGGGACCGCAGGCAGCTGCCGGGCTGACATGTTCTCCCTGAACACAGTTCCCTGTTGCTCCCATCAGGGAGATAATCCTGGGCTAGAAAGACCATTATTCTTACCTAGTAAGGCATTTCTTCCTCTTAATAGTATTATGGAGTAGGTATCTCTTGCTCTTAAAACCTAAACTGCTCAGGCTTCTCAGAACAGACTCATTTTACCCTCACTGCCCCTACCATTAGGAATAAGTTTAAATTTGTGTAAAATATGGAGGTAATGCTTCTGAATTTATTTCCAATAGCACTGATGTCTGGAGCCATTCTTCCCTTGTAGGAATATATGTTGTAAGAGAAGTCCATCTTCTCTAAATATTTATCTTTTCCTTTTATGTTCACAAGTTGCCTTGTAATCAATGACAGTTCAATTATTTCAGTAACATGTAGCAATTTGGGATCTCATGGAGTGGCATGTATGTTTATATATATATACATGCACTCTAGTAGTTAAAGCCAACCAAGGCACTGATGTGAAGCGGTGTGCTGTATTCCTAGAAACAGGAATATCCAAGTGGCTATAATTGAGTGATCTGAAGATGGAATCTGTTGGGGATTTGCTGTTGAGTGCATTAATAAGCAATCATGGTTAAAATAGAGATGTGCATCCACATATATACATATGCTTTTTTACCATGGCATTTTAATCAAGTACAGACTATGTAGGAGAATGTATTATGTTGTTTCTGTGTACATAGCACAGTTAAGACTAGAGTGTTTACTTGTGAAGTTCACAGTGGATTGCCAGATTTTTTTTTTTCAAATCTGCTTTCAAAACTACACCGTGACAAACTGCACTTGCCAGTTTGAGTTGCTAACGATATCTAGAAACCTTATGTTAATCACCAAAACCCACAAGCCCCTGAACAAGCAAACATATCAAAGAAGTCATGGATTAGCTTGTTATGCTGTCCTGGATGACTTGTTTTTCAGTATGCTTATGGGGATTGGTTTCTACTGCCCACCAGTTATTTAATCCTGTTTTTTAACGTGGAAATTTGTTAGAAAAAGCTAGTAAATCTCCTTTTCTAAAACAGAAGATCTTTATTTATTGTTTATTATGGAACAATTAAAATGAATGTGAATATCTGTTTATGAATGCACAAAAGCTTGTAATTGCTTTCTTGTTTGCTCTGGGATTTATTTAGGGTTTTTGAGGGCTACCAATGCCAGGTAGGAGAAGACAACTTGCAGAAACTGTATGCTGGGGTTTTTTTGTGTGTTTGTTTTGTTGGAGTTGTAGGATTAAATTATTATTATAAAGGAGACAGGCCTTCAAATGGTGCCAAAACAGTAACTGTAGCATTTAAATTACATGTCTTGTTTCATCAGTAAAATTCTTGAACTTTAGTCAAGAACTTTGTATATCAAAAGATAGTTGTTGAGTGATAGTATGTATGCATACATGATGGTTTTTTATCACCAAATACTTCAGTGTAAGTATTGAGTATTTCACAATGAAAAATAAAGTGGAACATTTTTGTTTATTACTGGTAAACAGTGGATATGCTCTTCAGGTTTCACACCAGCGCTTGAACAAGTAAGTATCTACTGCTTTACAATGAAAAACCCCCAAAGCTTCCAGGTTGCAGCTGGTGAAAGAGGTCGTGTTTGTATTTGAGAACAGATTGATCGCAACTGTTGGCTCTACTATAATTTGGTTATTACCTATTTGCTGATTGATACTGTGCAAATAGAAAAACTCCCAAGTCGAGGCAGAAGTGAAACTTGCACTTCTCCTGGTCAGCCTTAACTGAACTGGCTGCTGTCCATCTCAAACAGAAATGCTTTTGCTTTCATCTGTGGTCTGCAGTGGAAGCATGAAGGGGGAGACTTGCAAAAGCTATATTGAGAATCAGGACCTGAAATCCCATTGACTTTTAATGAAGGTTAGGGGCAGATGCTGTTGTTGTGCATCAGAAACTTCCCTCCTCTTTCTCAATTGTCCAAGTTACTACTGATGGTGGATGAGATGTGCCTGTGCTACTTCATGGACACCTTTAGGAACAAAAGTTGTCTCGAGTTATGTTGTTCGCTATCTTGCCAGAACTGAAATACAGATCCCTTGTACTTGTTTCCATGAAGAGCAGTCTGTAATCACACACACATCTCTGTCCCTTTCCTCTATATGCTGCAGAGCTATGTCTCTCTATAGTAAAGCCACTTGAAAGATAAAAGCACTGAGAACTTACTGCTTGGTTACTTTGTGCTGGAAAACTGGGTACCATGAGAAAATAGAGTTAAGATTTTTCTGAAGGTATCTTGTGCTGTTGTATGGGAGAAATTTTATCTGTTGACCTGCAGAAGGTGTGGCAAAGGTCTCTTTCAAGCAGTGATGGAAATACCTTCCATGTACCTACATATGGCTGTGCTTACAGCCAGGAAATGTAGTTTAATAAGTTTAAAGCACTTCTTCATTCCTTGAATAAATGAAGAAGTTGCCTCCCTAATTTTTTCTTTGATAATATGTGATGATACTGTCATTGTTTATATATTTTACAGTATTGCCAGTCACAACCTTGGAAAAAATGCTGCTAGCATACAGAAGCTTTTTTTTTTAAAATTTTTTAAAAATATTTGGATCTTCTTTTCCAGGTATGCTTTTCTCATGCTGACGGGATGCTGCTGCCTTGACAAGGACTGGCACACACTTGCATAATTCACTGCAAAGTGTCCAGGCAGCTTTCCGACTGTCTCTCTGGTACTCATGGAGTAGGATCACAGCCTCTCTCTGTGAAGAGGGTGGGGAGAGAGGAATATTGTTGTTTTGGGAAATATATGGGAAATGCAAAGACTGATTTCTTTGACACTTTAAGTATTCCTGGATACAGCTTGGAATCAAACCTAGTGTTACATCTTGGTGTTTGTGCTCTCCTAATTGTCACCTGGTTCTTCTCTTTTTGCCTCTGAATGCATTGTGTACTATAATCTCTGAGAATTTAGGACACAAACAGATTTGTAGTTGCTTTTGTTCTCTCCTTTTGTGTTTGAAGATCTTTGTATTTTGTGTGGTTATTGTAAGTGCAGCATTTGGTTATAAAACATGAAACTACCTGAAACTAATTTAACTATGGGGGGTGTGCAGTGAATGCCTCTATTTTCTGCATTATTTTAGGAGTTGAGAAGGAGATGCATCTGTATGTAATCCTCGCTTCTTTTGAAAAAGGTCTTTAGATGCATTATGGTTGAAGCTAAAGACAAAGTGCTTTTTAAAAAGTTTATCTTGCATAGTCACGCTATATATGAATGTAGAATCTATATTTCTCTTAATGACTACACTGTTGTCCACCTTTTTACTTGTGGCTTTCTTCCACAATTCAATAATAATCTTCTTTATTATGCATATACAAAATGATGAATGATTGCTTTATAAAACTCTGCCGATATAGGGTTGGGAAGTATTGGAAGCGATGTAGGCACGCCATTTGTCTTGAGTTGCATTTCACAAATACCTGCATCTTGTCTGAACTGGTATTTGCCAAAGCTGCTTTTCCATGCGGCCTGTCTGTAGAAAAATGGTGTTCTTGCAAATGCATCTGCTTACCTCTGTGTGTGTGTGGCATATGGATTTTACTTCACCATACTGTATCAGAAAACTCAATATCACAAGAAGCTAACATACTATAACATTATGAAGTAACCTGCATTGGTAGTTGTTCTTCATAAAGGTTAGAATATATTTTTATAACCTGAACAGTTACTACTGGAAAGCTAAGATGAGGTCTCCGATTTTGGCTATTAATATTACACCCTTCAGCTGTTCTGTCTGCATTTTTATAGTTATGTAACTTTATTTTTGGTTTAATCTTTTCATTATATAAACCTTTGTCATTTTTAAGAACAGATTATGAAAGCACGAGTCAGAAGAAACTACTCTTGGGTGCTTCTGGAAAAAACTGAACATAAGGGCAGAAGTATGGTAATATCTTCATCACTGATTTAAAAAAAAAAAAAAAAATTGGAAGGGAGGAGATAGGGAATGCTTTCAGCCGCCTGAGCAATGTTTTCTTGGCTATGACCGGTAGTGTCTTTATGCTGAAAATGGACAGTAACCTTGTGTATTGCCTTCATCATCTGTGTCATATGTAACATTTGCCCAAAACCTAAGCTGTTTTCTGAATGTTTTGATAATTGAGAATGTGACAGAAGGTTATTAAAAAGTAGAGATCTTGAAAGTATCCAGAATAATTAAAACGCATAAACCACAAGTAAGTAGCAGATGGCAAGCAAGTGGTTGAATTAAACCAATAACTCTTTAAATACGTAACCTTAACAGCTAATGTACTGACATGGTAGGTTGTACTACAGTTCCTACTAGCATTGTTTTAATGATGGCAAGAGCTAAAATACAGTTTTAGAGACTATATTAAAAAACCCTAAAAATCATTAGCTTACTAGGTTTTAGGTTTGATCTCATCCTCCCTTCCCCCATTCACGTGGATTTTGT
This sequence comes from Buteo buteo, assembly GCF_964188355.1. Taxonomy (NCBI): domain Eukaryota; kingdom Metazoa; phylum Chordata; class Aves; order Accipitriformes; family Accipitridae; genus Buteo; species Buteo buteo. The sequence continues at coordinate 16,501,970 of NC_134179.1, forward strand.
TCTTTAGACTGGTGTTCTGCAAACTGTTACATGGGCTGAAGGATGGAGAGGAGTTGGCACCTTTCACTTCTTGGTATTTGAAAAAGTAAAATGAAAAATGAAAGTAGGTTTGCCCCATGAATTTCAGTAGATATGGTCAAGGTTCAAATCATGTTTGTTGCTTTGCAAAGGGAAGAAGTGTTTAGGAGGCTTTGGAGTAAGTGTAACTGAGAAAGTGTTCTTGCATGTTTTGTAGTGTGGACTTTAACATCATCCCCATCATTTGCTTTCTGTTAACTGGTGAAATTTAGACTTAATGGGTTGGCAGAGTAAGCACTAAGACAGCTTTAGACTGAGGCTTAATTTGCTGCCTTTATGCCCACCTGGTTATAGTACCTATGTTCTTATATGTTTGTAAGTTGAACTTTTTCTAATTTTGACATGAGAAGGCAATGAAATAGATTCAGTTTCAACTGCTAGTGTGTGTTATTTTAGAGTTTATTTTGGTTTTGGACTTTGCACAGTGGCATTACCAGCTCAAAGACATTCTTCATGTTTCTGTTCTTTCTAAGATTGGTCAAACGGAGGGCTTGCTTCCAGCAGTGGTATCTGGTGGATTAATTGATTGCTATGGCAGCATGTATGGTATAATAATTGTTCCCTGCCTCCTTAGCAATGAACATGCAAGCATAACTGTGCTGTATATGTACTTGTGAGTAGGAGAAATAGGGTTTGTTGCTAATTCTTCAGTTTAAACTACAGAATAAACAGGTTAATGGTATTAGAGCCCTTAACAGTATATGTATATTGTCATGGTAACAAGGACACCTGAGAATACAAGTCTAATCTGATTTTTTTTTTAAGAGAAACGGTTTAATGCAGTATTACCTACTTCTTACTTATCTCCATAGCTTATTTACTTACCCTGTAAGAAACTGTGTTTGCTTGGCCTACCTCTTTCTTTCCAGCCTTGCAGACTCCTTTGAGTATCCAAGTCAGGCTGCGTTGTGTTTTTGATCAGTCCTGTGCCAATCTTCAGGATAGATGCTGCACTCATTTTTATGTATAAAACTTTCAGCATGGGGGGAAGGAAGGGGAAGAGTAAAGGAAAGAGTTGTACCTAGTCACACGTGAATTCATTTGTATGTGAGTATTAACTTTCTTACCTTTCTTTCCTCCTTTCAATCACTTCATTTAAAAAAACAAACAAACAAACAAAAAACCACTTAAAGTAGTACTGTAGGTTTTCCTGAAGGCCCTTTTAAGTTTTATTTTTGGTGGTGGTAACTTCAGCTCAGCAGAATTCCTTGGAATGATTCCTTGGTGGTGTTGAAGGTCATAATTAATGGGATTTCTCTGGAAGAAAGACAGGTAGTCAGGGTTTTGGAAGCAGAAATCCTTTGTAGGGGGGAAGTTAATGAGAGGGAGACAAGGAGAAATGTAGTAGCGGAAGTATCTGCTGTAGTTCTTAGCAGTTTTCTTTGTGCTAGGGCTGCTCTTAGCTTCCCTTCCAGTGCAGGCTGCTGCACTAAAACAAAGGAAAAAATATGGTTTAAACCTCAGCTCCCCTCATGTTTCTGCCTCTTCTTAGGGAAGTGGGGAACTGCGTCCGGTCACTTATCCTGGAGAGGGAGTGCCCCAAATTTGTTTTCTAAGTAATGCATTTCTTCAAACCAGCGATATTTCAGTGGAATGATAATTTTGAAGACATTTTTTTCTTAAAGTTTCATATGACTTAATGAGGAATTTAGTATTTCCAAATAAGAACAGGATTTGTGAATACACATGCTTGGGCTTCTCTTAGTCAAATCTTATCTTTCCAAATTCAGACGACTTGGTGCTTTTGCAAGAAATCAACAACAGAAATGTCTGAATAATTTAAAACCATCTTTAAAACAGTATGTGTTATGACAATTTCCTTTTCAAAATTTCTGTAGCAAGGCAAGATCATTCTCTTAGAACTGTAATGCAGAACTTCAGTAGGATATTAAGATGCTGTCTACAGTGTGTGTTAACCAAAAGGTAGCACCACATAGTGCTTTTGTTATGACACACATACTTCCTGTTCTCTCTAATGGAAACTCTTATTTTTCCTTGCCTCACAATAGTAATGCTCAACTAGTCATTAGAATATCATTGCCAGATATTTTGGATAAATTGTTTTCCTTGAGAATGAAAAATTTCTCAACAAATTCAAGAGTGTATTCAGCTATGCCAGATGTACAAGTAATAAATTTGAATATGCATAAATAATTTCCCTTGGATTGCTAATGAAGTAGACAGGCAAGAAAACAAATGGCATGCATTTTTATTCATTAAACTCATTATTTAATTGAAGAATTATTTAAAACTTACTTATGACACAATGACTACTTCTTCAACCTTATCTTTGTATCAGGCTCTTGTTAATTGCTTTTAATTCCCTGTACAACTCCCCCCCCCCCCCCCCCCCCCAGCTTTTTTAAGCATTGTACATGATCTGAATCCACATGTGTGGGATCTAAGTTACGCTGAATCTGTTCTGGTGTTCTCTGTGCTTTTGGCCATATGGGTATCTTTGTTTTTCTTTTCTGAGTCTACTGAAAATTCTTACAGCTTAGTGTAAACAGGAATACTTGCTTTTTTCTTAATGTATTTGTTTTCACTTCTCTAAAGATACTAAAATCCAGGTGAAGGGAGGAGAAAATGGTTATTCCTATGAAGTAAGTTGGGATGAGGTTACATTCCATTGAAAGCCCAGGAGTCCTAGGTGCCTATCTTGGGTAACCCTGGAAATTTCCCTCTTGGAGTTAGGAAAGAAATGCAATAGTTTATTTTATTATAATATACTAAGAAAAGTTATCTGTTGGCATTTCAAACATGAATACCTTGATAAAGCAGCATTTTATTGAGCTTGTTTGACAGCTGTATTACAGACGAGGTTTTCTTCTTCATTCATAGATCTAGAGTTTTCTTCTTGGTCTCTTTTCCTTGGTGTAGAAATGAAGTGATACGTTTATGTATGGCCAACATTGCATTGGAATGTAAATACAAAGGAAAGAATGCGTTTAAGACTGAATTTAGGTTTGAGATTGCAATGTAATGAAGAGGGATAGGAATAGTGGTAGAACTTGGTCTTTCTTAATGACATTAATTTTTCTTTTAGATGCTTTGTGCATAAATATTTTAGCTTGATTAAAATGAAGCTAAAGGTGCTCCTTGATTCTCCTTGAAATCTCTTACTGGGCTCCTGGAAAGCTTTTGTTAACTAATGTTTGGTTAGCTGGTAACAGCAAAATTGTGGCTTTCAGGTGTGTGTTAGCAGGCTGTTAGCTGAGACTTGGTGCTCGGTGATCTGCATCACTAGTAAGCCTCAGGATGAAGTTCCCTGTTGCCTTGGTGGTGATTAAGTTCCCTCTGTCAGGTTTTACTTACCTCTTTGTATCTTAACTGTTTCATACAAGTAACCAAATTCTTTAGAAATACCTGTGTTTTCAATTCCAGGTGTTTGGAAATCACCATGGTAGTTTTATTCCTAAAATATGCAGTTGTCTGGGTGACAGCCTGGAGAGGCGTCCCCTAGATGAGAGAAGGAGGGTGAAGATGTGCTGCTGCTGTAATGAAGCCAGGGTGCACATGCACTCATTTCTGATGACCGTGCCTGCAAGGAGAAGTTATGGTTTGGAAATTGGAATAAATTTGAGAGCAAAAATGTCAATTGTATCATAGGGAAGACTTTGGAGCTCTCTCCTGAGCAAAATAGTCATAGCAGCTGAGCTCAGTAATGCGAAAGAAAATGCAACATACTGCCTGCACCAGCTCTGAGCTGAGGCATGGCCTGACCTCATACAGCTTCTGCCTCTGAAGCAGCCAGGAAGGCTGAGGACATTTGCATTTTCTGCCTTGAATAGCAAGTTACTCAACACACATGTTTATAACTTTGGAGTGCTTAATAGCAATGGAGTCAAAACTTCTTCATGGAACGAAATTTGCAATGAAGGGCTGCTCTTCTAAGGAAGGAAATTCAAATGTGAGACTTTGGATTCATTCATCAATTAACCTGTTACAGAATTGAACTCTTGCTTGATTTAATAGATAAGATCTTCACTAGCCAGGTCTCCATAAAATATAATGGCAAGTGAAGTTTTGTGTATTGTAAGCAGGAATAGTATCCCTTTCCAGATAACTTGCCAGACTTCTTGTGAGTTGCCAGGTTCTTAAATGAGTCTTGAAACAGGGCAGTGCTGAAGGAATTTATGGGATAGGTTTATAATCAACTGATGATTTAATGTAGCATCTTAAGCTTGCTCCTGTTTCACGGTAAGACTTAGCCTATAAAGCAGGAGAGCTCATCTGAAGTCCTGCAAATAGGATGCAAACGAAAACAAGAGCTGTTGAGTTTTCTTTTGCTGAAAACTTTTATTTTAATGTGCTTTTAAGGTTCCTGTGTTAGAGGCATGTGACCTGCTCATTTAGTAGCCTGGATGAGAGCAGACAGTGACTGGGGCAGCTGATGTGAGTGTAAGATGCTTGGCCTGCATCTTTAACAGTCACTTTAGAAGAATTTTTCATTTGTTGTGTTGACTCTATTCAGATGAGAGACTGAAAAGCAGAGTCTTTATGTCAATACCTCAGCAAGCTTTTGCTTTTATAGTACACTATAGAATTACAGGAAAAGTTATCTGCATTTTCTATCCATATGCAAATACTTTTAAAAAAAAAACCAAACCTTTGCAATGTTGATTATCAATCTCAGATGATCTAGCTGCTGTTTCTGTAGTTTGTGTGGCAAAGTGATTTTATTTGTACATGTTTCACATTCTAGAGGAGTAGGTATTAGGACTTGTAAATGGTAGTGCCCAAACCCAAGGAGTAGTAGGAAATGTTTTCCTGAAGTCCTGTCCCAGTGGGACAAGGAAAGTGCTTCAAGATATGTTTAAAGGGTTAATTTAAAAAAATAATAATTCTTTGAAAAGCTTTATGTTAAAAAGCATATTTGTCCATATGTTTTAGATAGGCTATCTATATTTTTGTAGAAAACTGATATTAAATGGAAATTCAAGCCTTGGCAGCTTTCTTAACAAAAAACACTTGTGGTCCGGAGCTCTGAGGTCCCAGGATGATTCCATTACTGTAATTCCACAGCGTGAGCTTTTAAGGTATCTGGAGTTTTTAATGGATCACATGGGAAGTAAATCTCTTTGTACCTGCCTTAAGCCATATGTTACTGAGATGTTGAGCTGCCTATCCCTTTCACTCAGGCGCAGCTGTGCACTTCCATAAGGGTCGGCTTTTTGAACTGTAAAGGGAAGTTTCAGATTCCATTCTTCTCCCCCATTACAGGCGATCTCATGCTTTGTAATTTCAATTGTGTAATTTTATAGATTTTTTTCCAGAAGAGGTAATTTTTTGATACATTTCTAAATCTAATGATGCTTTTAAAAATGCTTTATGACTTTTCAGGTAATCACTTCATTCTTTCGTTTCTTTATGCCTTTCCTGTTGTTGATCAAGTTTCTTTGTTCTTACTATTTAAATAGGATGCACAAAACCTATTTGCTCCCAATTGATATTGCTGAATATCGATGCAAAGCAAAATTAAACATTGGGTTTAAGTAATGGACTTGTTTTTCATACTCCTTGTTTTATTGTTTTCTAATATAACTGTAATCAGTGAATATTGTAAACAATTCATATAACTGTGAGACAAATAAAACAGGATTGAAATTTTATGCATGATAGGACACACAGACTGTTAATGTCTAAGATGCAATTTATTTTTAATAAACTAACAGTTCCCATTTGCAACTCGTAACCACTCTTCTGAATGCTGCTTTTGTTTTACTTGTTTTTCAGAAGTCATACTGGTTACTTCACAGTTCTTTCAGGGACACCTTAAATCGCTGGTTGAACTCCCCACCCTGGAAATCTGAGATTGGTATTCTCCCTCAATAACCAGGGCCTTCTCTGCTGCAATTCCTGGAAAAAATATTTATGGCCAGTAATTAGTAAATCTTTGATAGTGAAGCAAGGCTTCTTCCATCCAGACTATCTTGACAGTAGTTGTAAACCTGTTCTTTCTCTCTTATATGTAAGTGGCGTGGGACTTAACGGCAGTTACCACTCTCTTTGTGCTCATTTTTTTTCACTGTCAGAGGAAGAGTTTATTTAAGAATGAAAAATGGGGGTGGGAAGGAAGCACTGCGGGAAGTGCTTAGAAATACACTCCACAGAGCTACAGGTAGCAGGCAGCTCCTTTCTCAAAAGCATATTTTAAATAGCAGAGAGAAGGAACCTCTATAGAGAAATTTTGAAATAGAGGGAGACCAGTGTGATGACAGTAGAGATTAATTTTTTACTGCTTTTTCTCTTGGTAAGGAGAAGATAGTTTTGTTGAGAAGATATTAGTGAATAGGGACACCCCCCACTCCCCAAACAAACAGTGGTGGAGTGGTGGTGGGTATGATGAGGCAAAAACGCTAAGAAGGACATCAGCAGAACTGAAGGAAGTGGATAAAGAGTGAATGTTGGTGTGGAGATTTAGAGAAGAAAAGTTGATGAAGTTTACTTAATTCTTCAGGATGGGGTTACTCCAGCCAAAGCTGTAAAAGCCCATTTTTGGTATGACTTCTGTTTCAGGGAATAATGACTTGAAACTTTAGTTTCTGTAGAAATCTTAATTTCTTTTAGTATTAAGCAATATGAAGCTTATCCTTTTAAAAAGAAAATTGATTCAGTTATTACTCCTTTCAGCAAGATATAAATTATATGCAGTATTACCAATAAAGTTTATACAAGTTGCTCTGTACTCATTGTTTTGGGTTTAATGAGCTAGGCTAATTATACCATACCATAACTAACCAAGTAATAACAAAATTGATTTTTTTTTTTTCTTCTACAAGAAGCTCTGGGCTTGTAGTTCTCAGATTTAATATACCCATGTAATTGCACAGTGTTGTAGTTCAGCAAATCATCACAGAGTATTTAGATTGTAAGTAGTGTTGCGAGACCATGCAACTTCTTGTCCACTTTGTCCACACTTACAAGTCTGCACTTTGACTTCTGAGGAAAAACCTTGACTTAAAATAAACAGAGTTGCTGAATTTCAGTTGTCTGCATGCAGGAAAGAAACATTTCTCAATTTCACATTTTCATTTCCTCTTTCATTTAAATGAAACAAAGGCATGATGTTTCTGTAATAATGTGTTTCTTTTGTAGATAAAATAGTGTGGATGGAATTTGCCTCCATTTAAACTGTCCAAGTTGGCCCTCTGCTGCTTCTGTAGGTAGTGGAGCAAGAGTGCATCTCCAAAAGGTGGTCCAACCTTTCCTAAAAAAGGTGCCTCACAGCTGAGGTACATTCTCTTTTGGAGTTACTGATGTGTCTCCATTCCCTGTAAACAGAGATGGAGAGTGTTTAACCTAAGAAAAATATCCAATTTAGACCTTAGTCTTGGTCTAAATACATTAAATGTAGCTTGTTTCACTTCTTCATCACCTTTAACAGAAGTTTGCACCAACTGTTGTGTTTCAGACTGTTATTTCCATTTAGTTGAACTGGGCTTTAGTGACTGTTACTACCTGTTTACATTGAGATAAGTGGCTTCTTGTTCAGGAACACAGGCAGCCTTTGAACTGGGACACCTTAACAAGGTGCTTCCCAGCATGTTATCTATCCAAGTATCCAGAGGGTAACAGTGGTGTCCCCAGATAAACCAGGTAGACTTGGCTGAGCAGATATGGAAGGGTCACAGAGGGGCTCAACCAAAGATGTGGCTGGTGGTAACCAGGAAAGCTGACACAGCAGGATTTTGGAGAACTTGAGTCTATGGGGTCATGAGGCTTGTGTGGTTTTTGTCGTTAATCTGGAAGTCTTTGTTAGTTGGTGTGCCTTGCGCTACTGCATGAGACGAATGTGGGGTGCTCAGTCTTGGTTATGTGCTGTTGTGGGGTAGTTCTGCTGTGAGCTCTGTGTGAGCCAACTTAGCTCTTATGATTGCTAACATAAGTCTTTTTTCTGTAGCTTAGATTAAGCTTAATGATTTTGTCATCTCTTCTGTTACCTTTCTTTGAGCAGGAAGTAAAAAAACCAATACCCTGCAAAATAACATCCTTCTTTATTTCCTTTTAAATAAAAGATTTTGTGGAGCAGCCAAGGCTATTTAAAATATATAATAGAATATATCATGCAGGAAGAAAAGCCACCAAATAAGTGGATTTAGAACCATAATTTGACCAGCAGTGGGTTCCTTTTGAATGTTGACTGATTAATATCAGTTTGAAGAGTGACACAAAGCAAAAATTGCTTCCTTTTTCATATTTTGTTTGAAGTGATTTAGGTTTATATTTTTGAACCCACTATATTCCTTCTTGAATGAGATAAAACTGTTAAGCTGAAGGGCAAGTTTGCCATTATACTTTTCTTTTTAATCAGCTGAAGAAGGCTTAATTTTACCAGCAGTATAATTTGTTTGGTTTCTTTTTTCCCCACTTTCTTGAAGAGTCAGCAGAATATAAATGACGGATACTCTGCAAATAGGTACCTGGTATTTCACATCATTAGAACTAATGCTGCTGTTGCCATAATGTTACAAAATTGCCTTCAATGTATCTGTTTTCCTGAGACTGAATTCCAGATGTTAATTTACAGTCTACCATCTGCTTGGTTTTGGTGGTTTTGTCAAGTTGCAGGTCAAAATTACGACTTGTTTGCTGTTAAGAGAATGCCAGCATTTGCAACACCCATATCTTATGCTGAATGCTTGTCTGTAATTGCAGTTCAACTTGTATTTTTGCCTTAACTTGCTAGACAATATGCATACAGAGCATGAATCTGCTATAATTGTACGTGACCCTTCTTGTGTGTATATGTTTTTTGGTTTATGGTGTACAAAACTTACAGGCTAAATAGCTCAGAATTTTATTCTTTCTGAGCTGGCGGAGTAAGTATGGTAATGCTGGGAAGCAGACGGTGACCTCTCATCTTGCAGAAGTGTTGAAACTCCTCCTTGATGCAGTGATCACAAGCTGGGTGTAATCCTGATTCTATGACTGTAGTAAATGTTGGGTTTATTGCTAAGTGAAAACATTTTCAGCTATTAACTATGGAATTGTAAACTGCACCTCTGTGACAGCAAAAATAAATGTCAGCCTCTCACGTTGAAACATGGCTGAAAGATTTGTGCTAACAAATATGCTCGTATGATTTTTTAATTTTTTTTTTTTTTGCTAAAAGCTTGTCTTAGAATTAATGTGAAATTAATGACATCCAGCCTTTTATTTAGAAACTCATTACAGTTCCAATCATCTGGTACTTCAAAAGATAAGTACACTTAATCTCTTCTCAGACCTATGTTGATAGTTGGGGTTTTTTTACCCCCAGAATTTGGTGGGGTGTTTTTTGTTTGTTTGTTTTTATGGTTAGATGAAAAAATAGTGAAGAAAGGGGATGGTTGGAGAACCAGATGCCTCTCTGCTGTCTTTTTTTTTTGCCCTGAGGACACTGTAGGAGTTCATGCTTCTCCAAAAGTGTGAAGTCCTGAGGTCAGGCACAGCAGACGCGCACACATGAGCAAAACAGTGCGTATGCACAACTAATGGGAGTAGTAACAGCTCCTTTAAGTTAGCTTATGGGCAAGTCTTCACTGTAATTTATCAAACTTGCATTGCAATAATTCCTGTTGCTGAAGTTCTTTAAAGCTGTAAAGCAGCAGCTGAGGATGCTCAGTGCTGACAGGTGAGTGCCTGTGTTGTCTCCTGTGTTTTCCACTTGGTAATGAGCATTGTGCTATACGCCTTCTTAAAAAGTAACTGACTTCACTTTTTCAAGATTTATGTTTAAATGAATGTTATTTCTGTGATGTAATGCCACAATAACAAATACACTGCATTTTAAAAATACTGGATTATAAACACTACAGGTAGTTAAAAATACTTTAATTCTTCATTTAGCTTCCAGTAACTTGAATTTGCGACATATCTCTCTTTAGGCATATTGCTTTCTTTTATCCTGGCCAGAAATATGTTCTGATATTTTAACTTAGCTTCCTTCTTAAATGAAAGTTGATATTTGAGACACTCTTTTGAAATGGACAATAGCCTCACTTAAAAGCCCTCAATAGTAATCAGTTCTGGTAGGCACTTTTAACATGTCTTTCTGCCATTGAGTTAGCTTAATTCAAGTATATTGGTGCTGTGAATGGTTGTGTAAAACATTTCTCCTTCTGTTAAAAAGCTTCATGCTTAGTGTTACCATGCAAATGAAATAATGCAAGAAAGAATTTTTTTGCGTGTAAATTTTTTTAAAAAGGGAAAAAGCAGTAGAGCAGTAACATGTGTCTAATGTATTACAGAATGAAAGACTGGGTTGCAATGACTTCTCAAAAGGCAACAAAAAACTTCTGTATCTCTGCTTTTATAACTCAAAATCTGGGTAAGTAAATGTTCAGAACAGCAAAGCACTTCTAGCAGCATAATTAATGTTTACCTTTGTTTCTATACGAGAAACTACAACTTGTTTTGACATAGTTAAAATGGAAATATTTTTTTCTAGCAAGGTTAAAACACAGAAAATAGGACCTTGTTTTCCTTCTATAGATTTGCTTCCATCCTTCAGCTTCAGTCTGTTTGAATTTTGTTGTTCTTGTTGTTATTCCTATTATTAGGAAACTTCTTAAAACTCCTATAACCATAAAATCTTCTATGTTGGGTTTCACTGGCAACTCAGAATCAAAACTTGCTGCAATCTGGCTGGAAGGCTTGTTGGATCTGCCTCCAAATTTGCCATTGGTGTTTATCAGGAGTGGGTCTCTGCTTCCTCTTGCGGGGCAGCCACAGTACGGTGCTCTGGGTCTTTCTCCCTTGGCTGGGATGGTCCCTGCCTGTTGCAGGTTCAGGGTGCGCTTCTGGCTTCTAGTGGTGCATGGTGCTGTGAACACCATGCATTGCCTTGATCTTCTTTGTTTTCCTCCATTGAACCTGTAATACTCACCGTCAGCTTTGCTCTGTTGTACCTTCGTGCAGTGGCATCCTGCTAAAAATGCCTGTGAGTGACTAATGGTTTCATGTTAAAAACCCTTTTATGAAGCATAGCACTTTTGACCCACCATGACTTCGCATGTCCCATGAAGCGGGTCAGGATTATTTGAAATGTATCTTCATATAAACTGTGTACAGATATTGGCGCCAAATTCAGTTCTGTTGTTGTGCATATAGTGGTTTATCCAGAAGTATATGTGCTGGTAATTGGCAGCTCTGACTTAATTGCTTTTTCCAGATTATTAAGAGCTGAAATCCACCTGTAATTCTTAGTTCTGATAGTTAGGATTAAACTGGGGCTGCCAGTTATTGGGCAGAAAAAAAATAATCTGTAAGTTTTTAGTTACGTCTGTTAAACAATTGTATGCACTTGCAAACTCAAGTAAGATGAATAAACTCTCCATGTAACTTACATTTTCCTGTAGTTTTGCAAAAAACCATGAGCCTTCTGGTGCGTGGTTTTTTGTTTGGTTTTTTTTTTCTTCTCTTTTTCTCTTACCATGTGCTTGCTGAATATTGCATTAAGTGTAAGCAATACTTGTTTAAAGAACTGAAAACCCCCAAATCCTGGAATTGGAAAAGATTATCCAGAGAAATGAGAAGCTTGGTGCAGGGAGGACTTTTCTCCTGCCAATTTAGCTCTTTTCTTGAACGTAACTACTCAGTGCTGGATGGCAGCGCTCCTTTGCTTGTTCAGGGTTTCAGAATGGGGATGGTGCTGGTGAGAAATCCAAGATGATGGAGACAGTGGACAGGTGTCCTTGTCTCTGCTTCCCCTTGCTCCAGTTATTTATAAACTTTTTCCCCTGGATCCTAGGGGTCTTAGTCCTGCTGGTTTCTGCCAGTGTGTATATGTGCATTGGCAGGCCTGGTATTTGTAACCTTTTCCATACCTTGTCATGGCCAAGTTTTCAGTCTTGTAATAAAATCTGATAAAGACAGCTTGTATAAGCTTTAAATAAATTCATACACAAGTTGGCATTTGTTCCAAGTATTCAAAAACCATTTGAATAATTTTTTTCCCCTGCTCTTTCTCCATAACTTACACTTGCTTGTTTTCAACAGCTACCAAACACGGTGTTAGAAGGCAAAAGACAGAACTTGGAGGACACCAGAAATCAGGGCTTCAGGGTTATTGTGGAAGCACTTTGCCATGCGTCTGTGCCCACCACTAATTTGTGGGATTTGGTATCAGATGTGAAATAGGAATTTGTTAGTCTCTTGTTTTGTATTTGGGTGCTTTTAATGGCATTTTACTTAGTCATGGTAGTTTTCACAGATTGCATTTAGGTTTGTTTGGCTATTTTGTTTCCTACAGCTATAATGAAATCAAGTTCTCTTCTTCTGTATCTTATTATGTTGCCACATAAGCATAAAAGTTAGTAAACAATTTTCGGAGCGTACAGCTTTTCTCTTGGTGAGCATGAGCAGAAGCTGTCATCAGGAGCTGCTAGAGCTTTTCAGTGGCGACTGTGGCACTTACACATTACTTTGAAGTTTTATATTTTTGGGCATGCCCCCCACCCCTTTTCTGAGACTTTTTACTGATGTCCCTAATGTGCTGCTACCAGCTAGGTAGTCGTGGTAGTAATCCTTTTTGCTGAACCTTCTTCAGATAGAATTTGCATTAGAAAAACCTGTTTGGTTGTAGTGCATCACAGTCTATTGGTTTGTAGGGGTTGGATAAATGGTCCTGTCAGTGATCGAGTGCAGAGGAAGGAAGGGGAACATCTCAGATATCTGGGGTTTAAACTTTGATTAAGGAATATTACTGAGTGCTTTTCTTTAAAGAAATAACAAGGGGGATTGAAGAAACTTCAAGTATTGGTGACTAAATCATATTTGTTATGAAAATGTTTGGTTTGTATATTAATAGAAATATAAAAGAAATTAATTGTTTTTGCATAAAAGCAGTTGGTATTGCTTGATGCCAGAGCTTGGTGCCCAAGAAAAGTGCTAGCAAATCCTATTGAACAAAAACAGTAGGGGAGAGAAAGGATGATTCATAGCAATGAAGAAGTTACAATAGTAAGAAAAAGGAAAGGCAACTCCCCCAAACTTGGGTGAGGACATGTTCAGGCAGGGATGTTCCACATGGTTTGGTGATGCTGATCCCCGGGAAATACCTTAATAGTGTTCAGCTTCCATTAGGATCCCATGGGGAATCCATTTAATGCCCCTGCATAGGTGGATGCAGTATTTATTGTTGAAGGGGATAAGACTATGTAGTATTAAAAATTCCTTGGCCAAACTGTTTGAGCTTTAGGAACACAGTTTACACGTGGTAATGCCAAATACTATTACAGGTATATGTGACTGGCTGTTGTCTGTAAAGAAATGTGTTGCTTAGAGTTTTTACAGACAGGTACAAGAAAGGTTGAAGGTAGCGGGTGTCTTTATAGGGATGGGCAGGGAGGGTACCAAAGTCAGAATTGAATTTTATCAAGATCCCTGAAGACTCAGCGAGGTATTCGTAAAATTTGACAGAATAATCCCGCGTAGGGTAGGTGCTAGCAAAGCCCTCAAGTGCCACATCTAGGAAACTGTGACAAAACATGGCAGGTTTCTAATGATCTATAAAAATAGAGCCTGAGAGCCAGCGTGTGCTCGTGGCTGGATCAGTGAATTTCTCCTTCCTTAATAACGGTGCCCTGAAGGCACCATTCAGCTTGGTTTCAAAATGGTCATGATCATTAAAAGCAGCAAGCTGCTTCAAAAGTATATTGAAATTTAGGAGGCTCTATTTCAAAACAAGAAAAATTACAAGGCTGGAGCAAACGAGCCAGGATATGCAGTATCAGGTTATAACTCTTCTCCCTTATGAAACAGTCCTTGATGCAGCTTTTCAAGTACAGCCTCACAGCATACAATTTCACATAAAGCGTCAGTCAATAGAGAATAGTTCGACAATAATGAGATTATTACCTTACTAGAAATGAAAAATACATGAGGGAAAGTTAGTTTCTGAAAGAAATTGATTTAGAAAAAAACAATTGAATGCATTGTGTAATAGGTGATGTTACACTTGCAGTACAAATGCTTAAATACAGAATTTAGCATGGAATAGTTGTGTAAAACAGATAGGTAAAATAAAATGAAACTCTTAGAGGAAAAGTAAGCTATATCAGTGACACACAAATGACAGCTTATGGAGTGTTTATCTTAGAATTAATTACACATATATGTGTGTGTGTGTATGAAATATATAACCCAATAGTTATAATAACCAGAAATGGCATGATGGGTATGTATCTCAGTTAATTATTTGATTTCACCACTTTTGCAATATAAATTTATATATTTAAATTGTTTTAAAGAGTAAGTCACTGGAATGTTTGTTTTCACACAGTGTACGAGTACTAATTGGTATAGCAAACTTGCAGAGAATTCCTCATATGATGTCAGTATTCCTGTTTAAGGCAGTACTATAAATCTGTAATAGGTATTTCTTGTTAAGTCCAATTACTACCCAGGCTTGCATCATTTGAAGAGCAGTAGCCTTTCCTACTGCATGTAACTTCTGTTGCACATCTAATTAGCAATAACTTACAAACATGATAGTATTTTTTGAAATAAATGCAAATAAATTCCTTTAATACAAATGTTAAAATTTTCTTAGACTGCATAATGAATTACAGTACAAGTTTGTTTTAGAGTTTGTTAATTGGGTAAATAACAATCAGTTGACTAGTCAGAACTATTGCCTGTTATATCTGTAGGGTACCAAAATTACCAACAGCTTGTTACAGCGCTTCTCCTCTGCAAGAGCACACGCTGATGATCTCAATTAAGCGAGATATTTTGGTAACACTTATATAATAAACGTTGTCAAAACCATGTGTACAGTAGCTTATTTTTACGGTGGTGTCTGTTGCTGTACTAAATTTATATGTTCTCTAAAGTAAGTTTCTTATTGGCAAGTAATACATGGTGGTCAAGTGTGACACTGCTCCTGCAGCACTGCTTTTGCATCTTTACACAGGGTATACTACCCCTAGGGACCACTCAGAAGTTGAAGAAGAAATCAAGTATCTTGTAAAAATAATGTTTAAACTCCTAAAAACCATCCTAGAATCCTGTGATATTTTAACTTTCTCAGCAATTTTATTGGAATTACTATTTTATCCTTCTTACAGCATCCTAGGTAGTAGCACCT
This sequence comes from Buteo buteo, assembly GCF_964188355.1. Lineage (NCBI taxonomy): Eukaryota > Metazoa > Chordata > Aves > Accipitriformes > Accipitridae > Buteo > Buteo buteo. The sequence continues at coordinate 16,517,121 of NC_134179.1, forward strand.
GGAGTTTATGCTCATTTGATGTATCCTAGACTCTTAAACATAAAGATGTTGATTGTGTGTATGCTTTTATTTTTCAAATGTTTTGGGGTTTGTATATGTAAAGTCAGCTTGTTCTATAAACATTTAAAGTTGGTCAGTCAACAGTTTGCAGTATGTAAAAGGGTGGTAAAATCATGGTGTAATGGGTAATGTAAAATGCTTCTTTTCTGAGAGAAAGGAAGGAGATGAAATAGAAGATTGTTTGGTTGTGTTTTTTTTTTTCTCTCTTGCTGCTGTAGTCACTAAGCTTGGATTGAGTTTTAGATGGCCAAACTTGAAATGGGTTAGTTGTCATGGTACTCTATATGAAAACTTAGTCAAAACTTTGTAAAATCTGGATCTTGATTAGATGAAAAAAATTTCAATAATGATCTTGGCTAAATTGTTTGAACCTATTAAAAGCTTCTGTTTTACTTTTCACTTGAGGGAAAAATCCCTCAAGCATGAAGAATAGTATTTTTTCCAGTTTCATTGTGTCACAAAACAAGAGGAATCTTGTGTGTTTTGTGCTTTATATAGCACAGGAGGGTCACCAGATTTTTTTTACTGACAGTTTTTCATCCCCTTCAGCAGACACTAACCAAGAGGAATAAACCTAATGTCTTTAATAAACTCAGTAGAACTGTGTCTTTGCCTGACAAATTTAGTCCATGCATTGCTGGAAGAGTGAAAACAGTTTTCTGATTCTTAATGGTCTAAAATGTCCAGAAATTCCTCTAGGGAATGTCCATGCAGATGTGCATTAAGGTAAATAAATTCTTATACCCAGATGTCAGAGTGCATTTTTCCCTCCCTGTGTCCCCAAATGCCACTTTTACACCTTTCCTCCCCCACCCCCTTTTCTTTTTCTTCCCCTAGCTACTGGCTGGGCAAGAGGTCTCTGTGCCCTGGCTGGTGCTGGTGTGTGTATGCTGCTTTGTAACACTGCCAAGATGTTAACCTAGGTCTCCATAATCCACACAGACTCACCCATTTTTTGCTAAATATGTAACTAAATACCTTTTAATCTATGTGCATCTGAAGCTGCTTAACAAGCTTTAAAGTTAGTACAGGGAGGAACGAGCACAAAAGTCCCTTTCCTTAGGAAAAAAAGATTACACTTGCAACAGTTTTGCCTGTTCTATGATCTAATAATTTTTAATCAATCAGAAGTGTAACCATTTGCTATTGTTTAAAGTATTATTTTTTAATATATATATAAAAATATTATATATTTATAAAGCTCACTTGGGCACAGATGTTATTTACCACCTTGACTTTAATTTCATGGAGCACTGCGCTATTCAAATACTCTTTTTCTGCTTTTTTTGACCCTGGTTGCAGCTGAACTTCTGAATGTGAAGGCTTGTGTCAGTTCGGACTAATATTGATTGCTGCTGCTTTTGTGTGGTGTACTTGCTTCCAAAGTGAATAAAATAAAGGAGGTTGTTTCTTAGGCCTGGCTTGTATCTCCTAATACAACCATTTTTGAGACCATTGTGAAAACCAGCTGTTCTTAGCTCCTGAGCTGCCTTGGCCAGTATCTTCACCTTCTTACCTTGGACTAACTTTAGAGGATGGGGGTCCCAAAGACTGCCAGTAGCTAGAGTTCTAGAAAATGCAAAAAATAATACAGATTTCATACTCTATTTCTTAAAAGCAAAATAAGGTCAATACTGATAGTTGTTAGTTCTACATTTAAGAACACGGTTGCTGTTTGTGCAAATGATTTTTGGAGAAAAAAACTCATCACAGTTGAAAATGTGTAACAAAATGTGTATTATTAAAAAATCTGCTGAATACTTGATTGTGTATGTGTGTTTTGCAGGAAGATGAGATTTTAAAAAGCTTAATGCTGTAAAGTTCGTGATCTATCCTCTTGGTGTCCAGGCTTTCACTCATGCATTTTGTCGTTCATCAAAATTTCTCATTTCTCTGTAATGTTCTGTAATTCTTGAGGGAATAGGGGATATGGCACTGGCTGTGGCCTGGGGTCTCATTCCTGTACATACACAAATATTTCCATTTCCCTTTCTGAGGGCAAAGTTTATCAGATGTTTTCTGTATTCATTTAGGAAGATTTCTGATACTTAGTACACCAGATTGTATTCTCTTGTATCATAGAATTTCATGGAATCTTCTATCCTCAGATGTTCCTGAGGAGAATGTGTGGGGTTTTTTTTTCAATAGTTGTGTCAATTTGTGTATCTCAAGACCTTGTATCCCTCAAGCTTGCTAGGCTTTCATAGTCATGCCAACATATCTCTCAAGGTAGTTAAGGAATGATTTTTTTTTTTTTCACTTCAGACTTACTTTTATTTTTCTGAGGGAAAATGTGGAAGAAACAAAGCTGAGGAAATTTGACAATATTACACAAACCCCTGAATATAAAACAGCTGCAGCATGTTCATGTGTTATGGGAACTCTTGTCTTTATGAATTAACTCCTTTACCAAACTGTTAAAGCTAATTTATTACCTATGAGAAGTACTGACTGAGGTCTTGTACCTGTAATGCTGTAAAATAGGTGGTTATGAATAAGCTTATGAATTTACCTTCACCCCCCGGGGCATTCAGAGATGACAGTATGTCCAATTACTCTAGGTAGCTTTGTCTGTTAGGTAGCTCAGGGACTGAAATACTTAATTTGTTGGCTGTATGATGTATATAATATCTAGTTTGTCGGAATGGGCTTGTCGATTTTGTAGAAATGGATCCAAGATCATAATTTTTATTCCCTCCCATCTGTTAACCTGGCTTCTTTGTTTACCATGCTATGTCTAGGAAATACAAATATAAGAAGCTAGAAACCGGTAGAAATCTTGGTCGGAATCAAATCAAAGTAACCGAATTCTATTGCTGCACAGGAAATTAAAGCTTAAATCCTGGTATTCCTAAATTGATCAGTGTGAATACGTTTATCCAGGAGCCTTGACTGTAGCAGCAGTAGTGTTGTTGTAGTGAAGATGGGTCAATTCCACCCTCAAGTCAGTGTTTCTTTGGACATATGGTGGGACATATGGGTCTCGCAAGGACTCCGTGCCTGGGTGTTAGCTGGTGATAGGTGACGAGCTCTGGATGTACAAGGGGGAGGTGCAAACTGCACCTCTGATAGCTTTTTCTTTCCCCACATCATCATGGGAAAGTCTTTGACTTGAATTCCTCAGTTGCTCTTTTTTTGGCAAGTTAAGAGAGAAGATTGCACCAAGGTAGCTGAGACCATCTCTGATGTGATGTTGCTGACTGGCTTTGCCACCCCTGTGGCAGCAAGCTCTGGGTGTCCTCTGCCTGCTGTGGTTTTACCTGTCTTAAATGGACTTTTTCCTAGGTATAAATCCCATTAGTTTTCTGTTGTGCTTTCAGCCTCTCCACTACCTGTGCTGCCTTACAAACCTGGATTATGTCTCACCTGTACCTTTCCCTTTCTGGTCCGGAGAGTCCCAGCCTTCCCAGACCTAATGCAGCTGCATGAGGGTATGTTTTCAGCCACGTAGTTTTTAAATTATAGCTTACTATGTGATGTACAGGACTTTGGCAGCATTTACAGCCAGCGTTTGCTGGGAGATAAGCAACACTCAGACTAAACCTTTTCACCTAAGACAATAAATGTCCTTGTAGAGCTATACTTTAGAGGTTTGTAAAGAATTAAAAAAATGCTTTTAATGATAAATTCTCAAGAGATTTCAGATGATGAAAAAGTAATGTAAGAGTGATGCTAAGACGCTCTGTGTGTATGGTTCTTGAGTTATTCTCAAAAAAAATCTTCTGTGGCACTAGAGTTCTTGGAGAAAAACAACCAACCAAACAAACAACAAACCATCTCAAATTCATGGAAGTGGTTGGATTTGACATTAAACCATCTGGCATCTCTATAATTTTCGCTACCCCAACTTTGCCACACAAGTATTATGTTCCTCCGATACCATACATTGCATTATTATGTGCACAGGAAAAGCTACGAAGCTTTTATGGCTGTTTTCCCACGTCTGCTGAAGGTGGACAACCTGCGCAAGTGTGTCTCTGATTCAGTCAGTTGCACAACTGGGGTTTAAATGATTAGTTTTGTTTCAGTCTGAAACATGCCTGCCTTTTGGACAGTTTTATATCAATTCTTACAATTAGCTTTTTTTTGAGAATTGCATTTTTTTCTCATCCTCCTTCTTTAAAAACCACTTAATTTTTTTTTGTGTGTGTGTATGTTAAATTTATCTCTGTTATATCCCAATAACCAGGTGGCCAATGACTGTAACTGGGTAGGCTGCATGAAGAGAGTTGGCAGGTCACTGGGACAGGGGTCTCAGCTCTTTGAGCGAGGCTTGGGTGTCATCCAAGTCAACATCTTCTCAACTTCTAGCAGAGTTCTGGAGCTGTGACTCTGGTCTTAGGGGTTACCATTGCAGTGCATTAGTTTTTACAATAATGTTTGACCTGAGCAGATTAATAAGCATACTTTTAACTTTTTGTATCCACTCCTTGCTTTTTGTACTTTTCTTCTATCTTAAACCATCTTCTATTTGTGTCTCTTTACTTCCACTCTTGTCTAGCTGTACTTATTCCCCCTTCACAGTCTTTTTCTTTGTCAGTGACTTCTTCCATTTTCCTGCCTTCCAAGTTATTTTAACTGGACTTTTCATTCTCTATTTCTTTATAATCTGGCAATTTATACTTCACAATCTAAAACTTTCCCCAGATATGTGTTTGCTAAACCTCTTAACGTTGCCTGTGCTCCTTTCACTGTTCCTCAGGCTTGAACACACTTACATCTTCTCATGTATATCAGTAGTGCTTTTGATTTTCTAGCTCCAAATACTCTTATTTCACTTTGGTTCCCTGCTGCTCTTCTCCACTTCTCTCTAATCTTATAGAAGAGCAATGTTAGATTGGCTTTCCATGCAACCTCCTTTCTCCGATTTCTTCCTGAGAGAGGTTGGGAAGAGCAGAAAGAGTCCAGCCTTTCCAGGAACCTCTGCAACTGTGGAAAAACCAGCTCAGCTTCAGGACTTGTTCTGAAGGTGTTGCTGATCCCCCAAATGGAGAACCTTGCCCTGTACCTCACTTGGTCTGTGAGGTGAAGCTTCTTCCAAACATGCTTGACATAGGAAAATGTGATATGCTTTTCCATGAAGACTTATTTTACATAATGGGATATGAAGGTAGGTTGTAGATGACTTGCATAAAAGTAAAACAAAAACTTGAGAAGAAGAAATTTGCTACCTTTTATCATCCCTTGTTTCAAGATAGGATAGAAATTACTCACAGATCTACATAAATTTTATGTATTCATTGCTAAGTAATCAAGTTTTAAGGTTGTTTCTCTCCCATTTCCTCTCCTATATTCCTGGTGGTGTTCCATCATAAATTTTCATTCATGAAAATCAATCTTTCAGATTTTTGGAGGCAGTGATACTGAGGGACAGGCTAGGTTACACTGGGCAGAAACTGTATAACTAACATTAATTTTTTTCTTCTGGAAAACCTATTAAATGGAAGTTGAGATGCATTTAAAACTTAACCATTAATGTTTGATTTTTGTTGATTTCGTTGTTGTTTGTGGGGGTTTTTTGTTTGTGTTTTGTTTTGGTTTTTTTTCCTAAAGAAGCTGTGGGCTTGTTGGTTTTAGAAGTAGGTTTTAGGAGCCTGCTGCCAGGCAGAGCTTTGAGGTGGGTCTGCACAGACTCCGATGAATGCTGGAAGGCTTTGAAACAGGAAAAAAAAGGCAGGTTTTATTATACTATAAACTAGAATAATTGACTGTTCAGACAGAAGTCAAATGATATGGGGAGGTGTAAAAGAAATCAAGAGGTTCACATACAAATCTTTCCTTGACCGTTGTGTCCTGGTGAGTGAATTTATTCTCGCAGCCTTGATTTCAATTGCTTGCTAACTTTGTGGTGGCAAGCCCTTACCTTGAGATACGGTGTTCGCTTGTTTTAGTCTTCTAGTTTTTAATAAGGATGTGAGAAGGGTTATACTGGTCCATCAATGATTGACTGCAGCAGGATGCTGAGCAGTGAGCATGCAGTATGTCTTTTCCTGCAGTACTCTTTCAGCCTCCTCTGATGGGTAGCTCAGAGGCTGCTTGAGTATAGGTGGTCTCACTGGTTTTAGTATTTGTCATTTTTCTGCTGTGAACTTATCTAGTTGCTTTCTGAGCGTGTTCAAACTGTACTATAGCTTAGCTATATACCCAGTGTTTTCTTTTGAACTTGCTCCTTGCTGGCTTAATTAAGTTTTGCTTAATCATTGCATTGGAAAAGATGGGGAAAAGCAGTCCGTAGTAGTCTCCTCTGTGCCGGTCTTGCCTATAAGATGTTCGCCTTTGCAGGTGGAAGATTTCTCTTAAGCTTTTGAGAGGCAGTTTGTTTTCGATGCATGTTTAACATGAGTTGATCAGGAAATGCAGCCATTTTGAAAGGACTGAAAATTGAGAAAACCTAATGCATTGAGACAGAAAGGAAGGAAAATGAAATCTATTTCTTCTCTTACTTGACTCAGCTTTCTACTTCAGTAGTAAATTGCAATAACAATGTAAAAGTAGGGCAACAGTGCTAGAAAGCAGGAAAACTAATTGGTGAAAATGAGTATTAGTTTTGTAAATAACTGTCAAAGTACAATTCCAAATGGGAAGGGCATCTGGTGTCACAGCAGCAATGGAAGTGGCAGAAATCTAACAGGAAATTACAAGACTTCTCTGAGAGACTTGATCCCTTTTCTGTGAAATGCAGGCTGCTGTATATATTTTCATTGGAGTATTTTATTCTTGTTAAAATAAACATGTGTTTAGCAAATTTTTTGGTGAAATGGCATCCTTATAGGCAGCTTTGCACTTACAGATCAACAGTGTCCATATTCAGAAAGACTATATATTTTGTTGCATTTACTGGAGTGACAGTACTGTAATGTGTCTTTTTGTTCAAAACAGTCTGAGAAGTGCATAATCATATAATTGGTGTATTCAAAGGATAACTGTAGTGCCGAGTAAAGAATTTATTAAATGAACATAACTTTAAACTCTATCAAAAGGGTTTTAGTGAATATTTGAATCTTAAAATGCTAGGAAAAAGAAATGTTTTACTCTAATGAAATTTCTATTTATTTTTTGAAAACTTAGAGGGAATAACTCTTTGGTTTTTACATGGCAAATACATTGTATTCTTTGTAAATATAAATACAGCCTTTCCTATTCTGAAATGGACTCACTGACTTTGGTACTTTAAATGCATGTTTTATACCTTCCCTGCACCTGGAGAGAAACATTTGTGTTTTCAAGTAAAATGGGCAACAGATAACATCTTATTTTTCCTTTAGAAGAGATAACAACCACAAAAACCCCAATCTGTAGGCATTTTTGTTTCAAACTGATTCATATTTGGGAAAGGGGAGAAAAAACACACCGATATCTACCATGTATAGGTGTATCTGATCACAAAATATCAGATGCATTGAAGCAGAACAAGAGGTCATCTGTGTTTCTAGTCAGTTTCTGCCACTCTTCTCTCAATTAAATATGTTAACATGAAAAAAAACTTTGTCATTGACACTTGCTTTAAAAATCTTCAGCTGGAGGCCTGTTCTTATTTCATTAATTTTCCCTTAAATAGCAATGCCTAATTATGAGCTACATTAAAGTTTATATAAAAGGGGAAAAATCTGATGCAGATAAAATCAAATTTTCTTTTCATTTTATAGGCTTTCTGGGGGCTACTTTTGAACTGGCATAACAGTAATGACAATCAAAAAAATTGCTCTGACTTCAGGGGTCTTTTCTCACCACAGGAGCTGGACAAATTAGAGTTGAAAGGACCTCTCCAATTAACATGTCGTCTTCTGTTCATATGTTGGACAATACGCTGAATAGCCAATTAATTACAGATGTTTCAGCTTGTGTGGTTTTAGGTCAGTTCATAGACATGGCTCATGCCTCCTGATAGTTGTTTTTTTTTTCTCCTCTAATAGCCTAATGACAAAATAAGCACTCCAGCGAGAGTAGGGGTAAGTTAGTAAGACAGCCTGGATCTAAATGTCACGTTTGCAGTATTGGACTAAAAGGGGTCTGCAGTGTACGGGAGGGTTTTTGTTGTATGGTGACTTCTTTGCAATGACCTTGTTTCTCTTCTGGACAAATGTTTGAAAAGCAAGAATAGCACTAGGGAAATTAGGATTGGTAAGAATCTGCATATTAAAGTGGATTTTAGAAAATACTACAAAGGGTTATTGCTCAGTTTTCTTAATTGAAAACGTCATATTTTTGATTTTTTTTTTTATTCTAATAATTTAACTTTTGGGTGAAAGAGTTGCTGAACAGATGTAGCAGCTGTACTGCCCTGCCTATTTGCAACCTCAAAACTAGCTGAGCTTTGATAATGTTGACTACAGATTTGGAGAAGAATCCAGATTTCTTTTTGAGGTATGGGGTTTATTTGTCAGCCACTTCAGCCTGAGTTTGTATGTGAAATTTGAAATAACATGAATGAAGATGGTAAGAAAATAGGCTGAATATTCAAAAAGCTTTCTATGTCTTATTGGCATTCTTTCAGAAACTATCGTCCTCCCAAACTGTCTGGGAGCCCAAAATAAAGGCTATTAATCTCTACATATTTATTGTATGCTCTGCCTTAGGAGATATACTTGACTTTTTTTCTTCTTGCAGTATGGTTGTTTGCAAGGCCAGTAGTTCATTTCACTGGAAGCTGCCTATAGTTTTCACTTGGCCTATAAACTATATTTTGCACCCGCAGAGCTGAAATCTGTGCACCGTCTGCACCTAGGTACCATTTCCAACTTTCAGCAGCAAAGACATTGGTTTTAAAAAAAGGCAGCCATGAAATGGGATTTTTGATTTTTCTAACTTTGGTGCTTTATATTCTCCTCTACCCTTCAAACTTTAAGGAAAGTCTCCAGTTGGTGACAGATGGCTGATTAGGTAGAAAATGTGTGCATGAGCCATATTAATAGAAATGTTTGTGGCTGAACCACATTAGTACTAACCTCGGAGAGGTTGATAATGCTTGTTATGAAATGTTCAAGTAATGAATTAGCCATTAGGATTTTATAGCCAACATTTTTATTAAAGGCTTGTTGCAGGGTATTGTGGCCTCAGAAATTGATGTGCTAAGGGTATAATGTTACTGCTGCCTTTAGCCACCCGAGAATGTTATTCTTGGGTTGGGGAGTGGGTGGGAATCAGGGATCATCTAATTAGATGCAACATCTTAAAAGCGGTGGTCAGGATATCAATATATACTTCCAGTTTTGCTCAATTTGAGGGACAGTTACAGCCTGTCCGCTGAAGAGGTGGCTGAGTTTGTTTAGGAGACAGGTGGGAATCTCCTATCTTTCCCTGCAAGATCAAGGACTGTTAGGGCACAGAATGAGGATGTTGAGCACTGGTTCTGTGGTTGAACCAGAAAGAACAAGTGTCAGAGCTGCTTTTCCACTCTCTCTTGTCCCCTGGGCTGGGCAAGATTAGGGGCCAGCAGTAGACAGCTATACTGTCCTTTGCTGACCACTGAAAGCAAAAATATGTGGGTATTTAAAGCTGCTGTGCTCAACAGGAGCCACAAACATATGATTTCCAAAATGTTCATTACTGTGGTGCTGGTGGACATCTAGCGGTAATTTTGGGACTTTTTTTAGTTCCTTTCTTTTAGTGTGTGAAGAGCTGTTAATCTGATGGTTATGGATACTGGAAAAAGCTTGAAGTTCCCAGGTACTAAAAAATGTCTCCTCTTCTCTCCCTGTAGTGGAAAGTCAAGGTAAAGGGCTCAGGAGTAATTCTGGATCTTTAAAATTGTATTGGAACAAATGAAGTGCCTCTCAAGTGCAAAATAATAGGTATATATTGACATCATCTACTGTTAAGCTAATAAAATATGTCTGCTGCTCAAAACCTGTTTCATTTTCTTATATCCGCACCTTCTAAATAGGTCTGGCTTCAATTTATTTTGTTGACTTAAAAAAAAAATTATTTGGACATTAAAAATTGAATTGTCAATTCCATTATCCTCCTTGTGCACTTCAATTTCAGGCTTATCTGAGTTGATGAAAAAGAGTTCCAGGAAATTCTTGTTTTTAATTGAGAAAGATCTATTATTACTTGCAAAACCTATGTAGAAAGTTGCACAGTTGCTAATAATCTGGGATTTCCCTAGTGTATATTTTTTGCTTGCTTAGAGTATTTGCAATTAGAAGTCTTCATCTCAATGGGATAATTAAAAAATAATTTACCACTTGGAAGGAATAGGTCTCTTCAGGCAATCTGCACTGCTATTGGTTAATTAATACTAATTTTTGGTTATCTGATACAGTTCTTCCTGATCTGCATAATGTAGAAGCTAATGAGAACAGAAATTAAGCCTGATAGTTGACATGCCCTCTATTCTATTTGAGAGAGTAAGGTGGAAAGAGATTAAAAATAAAATGGTCCAAGTGGGACTTCAGCATTACCAGAAACTTTATATTACACAGAAAATTTTTATATAGATGGGTATATATGTAAAGAGAGAAAGGCATGCATGTGACTTAGCAACCTGTCAATTGCTTTTTGTCATACTAGCTGAAGTACTGAGTACAAAATCTGAATATTATGGTGTACTCTGCATAAGCTTAATACCTAGTTTGTAGTGGGACTTGCTGTAAAATCAGTTTTCCTCTTTCTTTGCAACAAATAAACTTTCTACTTTTACAGTTGCTAAGGAAATATTTCCATTGCATGATATGCAATGATTTTTTTCGTGTTATTCACTTAATATATCTTGAGTAACATCTCAATTTACAAACTGTGTCAGACTGTCAGACTCCTGTTAGCTATATTTGGTTTGAGAAGGCACGATTCTGCTGCAGCTTGTGTGGGTTACTCCTCTTGCACCACACTAGTTCTTGCCTGGTGTTACACCTAGTGGGGTTTTCTACCCCTCTCTTGGCTCCAGAATGTTTATCTTTGTCAATATTTATCTTTGCCAAAGTTGAAACTATTCATGGTGCTTATATTGAGCCACAGTGGGGGTGGAGATTACGGGATGTAACAATATTTCAAAATACTCTGTGTGTTTTAACATCATAAAAACAGACACATAAATTTGGGTAAAGGGAGAACATGGCTTTTCAGTTGTTAATGGAAATTTTTGTTCAAAGCAAATAGATGTTTTCTGTGGAGTGGTTGGTGTGAAACGTTTCCTCCTCGTTGCTGGTGAGGGGTTTGTGCCCATGCGTGGACATGCAGAATATGAATTTGATATTTGCTCCCAGGTAAATCACTGCTGGTAGCTCTGGGAGGCACTCTGTGCTAACAGTGCTGTGAAGCCAGAACATGCTGGTTTTTCTGTGATTTGGGGGCAGACGAGGGGAAAGGAGGAGGAATGGTCTAAATGTTTGTATCGTACCAATCCCAGCAAACTTGAGAAGTGTCTGTGTGCCATGTCAGCATGAGCTTGGGGAGGGAAATCAGTTTTCTGTGGTAGAGTAGGTCAAGGGCAGAAGCAGAAATTGGGCCCAAAAAATAAATTGCAATGGGCTGCGGTTCTGGTAGGCAAAGGGTTCATCTTGTCCAGTACAAAACTGCTTGAAAATAGTGCAGTGGCACTTTGCTGAGGGAGCCAGCAGGATTACCACGGCTTGACAGATGGATGCAAGGGGAGGAAAGAGGTTTGCAGAGACCAAAATGTTATGGTTTCTCTAAAAGGGACTGCTCTGCCTTGAAACTGATAGCAAAACTTTTTCTGGTATTTAATTTCTGTTTTTTTTATTTAAATTCTTGTTTCTAAGAGAAGTCATCAATGGCTCATGGGCACATGGAGACCAATGACATGAATGGAGTGCATGTGCAAAATAAACTGTATGTGATTATTTTAAAGCCAATAAAGGTGAGATACATGACAAGACCATTAGGGGAAATACTAATCTGATGTTCAGCTTGGGTCTTGCAGCTCTTACACAGTGGTAAAAGGTGATTTTATTTGGGTGAGAACGGGTTATTCCAATTAGTTGTGGACATGGACAGGTTTATTCAGAGATGGAAGGCCACCTAGCACATTTTGGAGGTAGTTTACCCATGTAGCTGTGACCTTTATTGATCCAGAGGCATTATTCTGTTTTTAAAAAATGCTCCATTTTCTTTTGTTGACTGCAGAGCAATAAAATCATGTTACACTTTGAATTTTTCTTAATGAGAAAATAGCCGTATACCAGTTGAGAGGATTATTATGATAAATGGGCAAAATTTGCTCCCATCTCAAAAAATAAACATTTTTTTCTATTCAGCAGCCACACAGCTCACAAAATATGATGACAGATGCAAACAAGCAAGTTAAAAAGTCCATACAATAAGATCGCAGCAGAACTTTTTAAAAAACGGGGAGTGCAGCATATGAAACGAAGCCATCTGTCTCTGTGTTACAAAGCATTCATTCCCTTGGAGAGCATAATTACAGGTCTGGCTTTTCTGTTGCTGGATTTTTATACAAAATTGTCCCTAAGAAAAATAGAATTGATTCAGAACAATGTAAAGTAACTTACTTGTGCTACTGTAAATTCCCTGGAGAACAGCCAGAGAGTTATAACTTCCATTGCTGTTCTCCATCTCTCCAATGGCATTAGGTGAGAATAGTGGTATCTGTGGTAGCGATTTACTGACCTGGTGGCTTGTCATTTAAAAAAAGCTCTTTCATGCTTTATCAATAAAAGAATTTAGTATGTTGGAACAACTCTTTTCAGGATGACAGATAAATTCTCAGTCCTGCTTTAAGTGATAAATTGCTTTTTGGCTTGCTAAATATTAATTGTAACTTTTATTTAAAAGTGAAAGAGCACCTGAATTGTATTTCTTACAAGGGGGAAATTGAGCAAATGTCAGTATTTAGCTTAGAATTCTGTAATATATTTTTTCCTATTTTTAGATAAAATATTAGTATTTTTGAATAATAAACATAAGTATATGTGAATCATTCAAATTAGCAGTCTCATGTTCCACTTAGTCATAAATGACTTAATTAAAAAAAAAAATAAAAATTAAGACTTAATGTTATGGTAGAACTGAATCAGGTTATTTTTACTTGGACCATGGCTGAATTATAGTGCCATCCTGAAGATCGGAAAGGTGGAGTTCAAGAATTTAGCACTGCTCTGTGTAAGCTATTTTACTGCTTATGTAATTTCAATTATTTAAAAATGAGGCTTCTAAAATAAATAACAGCATAGAACAGAATCTTGTTGTGTGGAAATAAGATTGCTTTTACCTCCTTATATTGGCTCTGAACTTAAGTTTCTTGATGGAGGTGGTGTCAAGTATGGAAGCGGTACAGGGATGTGTCTTGGCACAAAAAGTAATAATGCAGTTAAGGGAAACATTAGGAGGAGTGAAGTATGATGATCCTGAAATGTTTTTTGCTCAGAGAGCTTGTGAGCATTCAGCATGTTATTAGAAAATAAGGAAGTTGGTTTATATTTTGTATGTACCTATTCCCCCTGAATAATTGTCATTGATGTTACAGATGCACATCACTCTCCAGCTCTCCTCGTTCAGGCTGCACCGTGTCGTGGTTTTTTATTCCTGAAGTTTAATGGGGTATCCATGAGAATCCTGCTTCTTGAAATAATAATATTTATCTTCTTAAATTCTTGTCAAGCAGTTTAGCAAGGTCAGATTTGCCATCAGTTACCTTAGCAGCTTTTTATCAGCTTATAGTCATGCACCCTCTGTGCATGTTTGCTGGTTTTGCTACAGGGTTAGAGGCACAGTAAGCCCAAAGAGGCTATGTAGGATGGAGGAGGGAGAATGGGAGGCTCCTAAAATATTGATTAACTCTCATCTGTCTCTAACTCCAGTACCAGCCACTGCCTGACTTTGGGTGGCCAAACATCTTTTGGTTGATGTTAAGAAGGAAAATCTCTTTTCTCCCCGTACACTCAATGTGTTGGTTGCTACGAAATCGAGAGTTGGCTTCGATCTGTATTTTAAATACTTGCCCACAAGTTTGGCTCTGAAACAACTTCCAAGCTTTATTTGTTTCCAGTCACTTGTGAAAGGTCTTTCCTTTGGTCTTGCCCTAACTAGGTTCGGTTTTAATGCCCTTGTTAGCTTACAGTGGACGGACAGGTGCTGGTGACCTGCAGCTTTTCTTTTCCTGAGCTACCGTGTTGCTTTGGGTAGCATCTGCTTTTATGTTCTCTTACAGTCTTCCAGTAGCAGATGCTTATTTTAAAAACAAATATTAATACATTAGTATGCAATGCTCAGAGCGGCAATTTGAGAACACAGTTAATGTAATTTTCCTGTTCTGTAACACTTGTTTTCCTTGTATGCAAACTCTGATGGAGCAACTGTTGACAATCTTCTCAGTCGAAGTTTGAATATTAATTTTGCAACGGCTATAGAAGCTGTTACTTTAATGAGGCTGGCACTCAAAAGCATTGATGCATAACTGGCACCATCTTGAGAAAAGATGAAAACTCTCTCATGTCACCAAGGGGCAGCTGAAATCGAAAAGAAGCTTGTCAGCTTTTATTATCTCCTTGACAGTCTCTTCTACTTGGTTTTGTTTTGGCTTGATTGATCTTCAAGAATATGCAGAGTTTCTTGCATTCTCTATTTAAGATTTTCTATGAATTTACCAGTTTGCCTTTAAGAGGCACAATCCAAACACCCTTTGTGAATCCAGTGGAAAGCGGTCCCTTGACATCAGAGAATTTGGATAATGGAGATGCTGGAACAGAGGGTAATTGTTAGGTAGCTTCTGCTTGCTGACAGAAAATGAGATCTTCTGTACCTAAGATGTGTCAGTAAGGATTTTTGGACACCGGACCCCATCCCATGCAGGGAAGGGACTCGTTTGAGATGATAGTTTTTTGTGGTTTTGCACTGGCTAATCTCAATACTTCATTTCTGTGTTGCAAAGTTCATGTTCCAGTTAACTTAGCAGATAAACTGATGCTTAACAGTAAGTTACATTCTTTAACAGTAAGTTTTGTCTTTGATGTGAATTTTCCCTGCAGGTGTATGGGTTTTTTTGTTTGTTTGTTTGTTTTAAATCTTGAAGGTATACAGCTACTAATACAACTGTTCTTAAAAAAACCCAACAAAATAAAACAAGCCCCCTAAAACCCCACCTCTATGAGTAAAGGGCCTCCCCACAGTGACCAAAAGTGAATGGCAAAAACCAAACCCCCAGTACTGTTTGTTCTTCAAAGGATCTTTTGCAGACCTTGGCTGGGAGGTTTTCAGTGCTACATGCAATAGAGATATAATTTTCAGTGCATTAATAGGCTTTCTCTTTTCTTTTCTTTTAAAGAGAGTTAATTGGACAGATTTTCAATCCAGCCAGTTAAAGAAACTGGGGCAACTTCTGCTTGCTTTCTACCATCAGTAATTCCTTGCGGTGACTGGAGCTGCTTATCTGGAGGAAAATGCAAGCAGAATTTGGTCTGTTATGGATAACCACTAAAAACTACAATGAGTCTTAGCAAAACGTGTGTGCTCTATGGACAAGTGCAGTGAAAACTGTTGGGTCCAGATTTGGGTGGGAAAGGGATGGTATTTCCATGATATCATCAACGCATTTCACATGGGGCATTTGGGCTGAGTTGATTCTTACTTTACTGAAGCTTTAGCAATGCTCTGGTCAGTTACAGCAATGCTTGGGAGAAAACTGGAGACGTGAATTCGTGAGAAATCTGTGAAAGGATTCTCAATTTGAGTGGAACATAGTCAGGCCAAAGGATTTTCTGCAGTCTTTGCAGTGTGTATTGATTTACTGCCCCCCACCTAAAACAGGAAATCTGCAGTTATTTCTTAGTTACATGGAGTATTGGACTAAATTCAGAGAAGAACAGATGACTGACAGCAGAACAGAGCTAATCTGTACTCTAACATGTGGCTTGTTCTGTACAAAAACAGGCAGGTAAGTGATCTGGTAGAGTAAGCTAGGAGGATTCAAGGGACTTGGATTACAATCAGCATCTCTGCTTCTAACTTGTGCCACTTGGGGCAAATCACTTCAACTCTGAGTTAAATACTGTTTTCATTAAATCTAAGGTAGACTTATCTTGGTTTTGGTGGAACATGGTTTCATCCTCTGCAGTTTCTTGTGTTTTTTTCAGATATTATACACAGGTGAAAAAATTATATAATATTGAACACATTCAATGCTATTACAATGTTACCAGCAGAGAAACATGCAAATAAAATCTATTGTGACGGCATGCATTAAGGCTTTCCTTACACTGATGCTTTCTTGGTTATTGAACAATTTCGCATTTTCTCATTTCCATTTCTTAAAATCTGTTGATTTTAATGACATTTTATTAACTTGTTACATTTTAAAACTTCTGTTTTCTGACAAATTTGCCTGTGGTATTTACACATATAACATTATTGTACTTATGTGATGCTATCTTGCTCACTGAAAAAAAATCCAGCCACTGAAACATTTTTTAGGAAATACATGTAGTAACTTACTTAATGCTGTAAGTACATAATTAGTCTTACCAATTATCAGAAAAAAATCAACTTTAATACATTCTAATCTCTGTACAAGTGTTTTCGGAATATGACATAATAAACAATAGACTTGGGTTCCCCAAATTGAGATGATTCTAATAAATGGCTATTAAAGATGGTTGAAAAATTGCTGGTGGTGAAGGGTGGAGCTTTGCTTTAGGTTAATTTTACATCAGCTTATATGAACTTATAAATAAAACCCATCTTTTCCTTCCTTGCTCTCCTCCTAGCCTACACTGCAGTCTACGCAAGTCCAACTGGTCTTTTTTCTGCTGTTGCACATCTGTTTTGGGCTTTAGCTAAATATTACAGTATGCAAAAAGTACTTATTGTTTCTCACAGAGTTAGAAGAACAGGTAGAGGGGAGAGGTTTGCAGGTACCAATTTCCAAGTCTTCAGAGTGAAAAGAAAGATGCTAGTTGTTACCAAGGAATGAAACTATAATCTAATTTCCTGTAGTCTGATAATTTTCAGTTACTGCTAACTATGGCCTGATTTGAACAAGCCACTTAGAAGTGAACAATTATGTGTAGGATTATTCACTATGTGCTAAACATCAGTTGTCATATTCAGAATGAAACAGCCACATCATTGCTGGCATGCCACAGAAGAATGCCAGCAGTTTGTATTTCAGCATGATAATATGTTGGGAATTGGTCCATCGCTAATGAAAGAAGTGGGCAGGACTCTAGTTTTATTAAAAGGCTGCTAAGGCAACCTTCTCTCACTCATTGCTTTTTCAACTTTGAAGAAAAACTGCTTTGCTAAGAATATTTATTTGAACCTACTCAGTCTTTATTTTTAAAGTAATAAAGTTAAAACCAACACTGCCAACACAGTTCTAACAAAAGGTAGAATATAGTGTTGTTATATATTTTGTTAAAAGTATCTTGAAGAGGTGAAATGTGTGTTTACTTCAGAGATTGAGTATGTGACAAGGAGGAAAAATAGTGGCAGAGAACTTCTTGGTAGGCAGAACAAGATCTCATCCCCAGCCTCTTTTTCTGGTACTCTTTATAAGGTTCATTAAGGCAGTTGCTTTCCTATAATCATGGCTATATAGAAAAACAGAAGAAGCTTCAGTTGTTTCTGGGCAAATAGATTATTGACCCCCATAGCTAGCAACTACTGTAAAACTACAACTTTCTCACTTCCTTTAATGATTTTTTTGGTTGTAGATGCTTGAGCAAAGAAGAAATTTATTTTTTTAATACGCATCTGTGGTCGTTATGCACATGACTTTCAAGCTATGCTCTCTATTAAATTGCTTACTGGGGTTGACTGTTGCAAAGACACCTTCACCACAGGAGGCACAACTTGTGTCTGAATGCGGAAGTGAGGTTTCTGTAGAGGTCTTCCAGGCAAATGAGTATTTTCTTTTGAAGTGCCTCTTGGGATTAGTGTCTCCTGAAGATGACCTGCTGGAAACCTTCTGCGTGGCAGCTGTAACTCTCACCTTGGGAAAAGGGTTTAATGGATTTCTCCATCCCTAGGGGCTTTTAAACAGTTTTGCCTTTAACTACATCAGCTGGATATAAAATATGTATGAATACGTCTTTATTATGCTTTGTGACAAATTGAATGTATAAAAGTAAACCCTACTCAGATAAGGGTTTGCTATGTCTTTGCTGTAGGGAAATGAGAAGAAAAGAAAATCCATGAATGAAACTAGTGGGTTTGTATTTTTTTTTCCTAATTTAGGCTAATCTCTTTGAATTGACAACTTGCTATCTCACTGAGAAGAGCTTAGTCTTTTTGAATCCAAGTCCTTAGTCTTGGATATGTGTTTTATATAAGTATTTTTCATTTTAAACTATGACTCGAACATTGTAATCTGTCACCTAGAAAACAATGCTGGTGAAAATACTGGGTTTTTTTATAAATACACCTGCCGATATGGCCATATATTGGACTTTTTGTAGAGCAATCCTGTGCAACTTCGGAGTTCTTTTGATGTGCAGCCTTTAAGGATAAGAGTTTAATCTCTTTCCCTGGTAGACAAAGAGTTCTTATTTTTTATCTTTTTAGGGGACCTTATCCAAAAGTCATCAAAGTCTATGGAAAGCACCCTATTTACTTCAATGGGAATTGAATGAGGAACATGATTTCTGTGGTCCAATGTTTAAAAAAAAACCAACAAAAACTTTGCAGTAAAGTCATAATTACATCCAGATGAGTTTCTCTAAGTGGTTGTGAAGCAGCTGGTGGAAATGCCTTGATCTGACCAAATTCAGCATGCCGCTTGTTTCTGTATGTGGGAAAATCTGACACAATCTGGAAGTAATTAGTCTGGAACCAACAGCCCCCCTGAGTGGTCCTTTTAAAATAAGTTACGAATAAAAAGGTTAGAAAATCATTAATCCTTAGGGTATATCATCCACTGTGTGTTGCAGAAGGGGTTTTTTATCAGTGACTTGGCTTCTAGGGTTTTTTTAATGGGCTTTTTTATGTGCATTAAGCTGTTTGTGCAACACATTGTGCAATGATGGTTGTCTTCCTATTCTGTTTTATTCTGTTCTTCTGCATGTAATACACATTACGCAGTCTTCTGGTCCCGAACCTCTTTTTTACATTAATATATAGGATATCAGACTTGAATTTCTAAGCAAGACTCTAGTTTGGTGATATGGGTACAGGAGCCTTTGCCTTGCTCTGGACAATTTTCTGGACCCTAGCTGGGCCCTTTTGTGTATTGCTGCTGAGGAACTAGGAAATATGAATGAAACTCTCATGAATAAAACAAAGAAAAAACCCAGTTAAACAGTGAAATGGAGATAAATGTGTATGTAACGTTCAACAGCAGGTTTATTCCTTGTGGTGCTCCTCTCTCTGCAATGGGGCATGTGGTGATTCATTCCCAAACACAGCAGTCTCAGGGCAGAGCATCATCCTGCCTCTGACAGTGTTCAGTAACAGCTGTTTAAGGAAGACAATAAAAAAAGACAAAAAGCTGGTAATAGCTCACCGGAATTATGTTCCCATCTTCAAAAATGGGCCATAAATGTATTTCACCAATTTAAGTGGAATTATTTATACTGTTTCGAGTAAGGGAAATATGAAGTCAGTGGCCCTCTATCTTTTTTCCCATGAGGTCAGTGCTGAACTGCTGAGCTATTACTGGTTGACCAGAGACCCTGAAAAAACAGGTTGGGGCAAAAAAGAGAAGCAGCTAAAAAATTTAAAACTCCATGATTTTTTGAGAGGCCGTGCACACAAGAATGGAAGCATTCTTTGGTATGCTTTTTAAAGTAGTGATACTATATAGGACATGTATTTCTTAATGTAAAATGTGAAGAGGGAACAAAAGAGGAATTTAAGAAAAATGTACTGATGGAAAATCAGCAAGATGTAATATACTCTCCAGCTTCTGAAACAGAGAAACAAAATTAACTTTTTAAATTCTGTTATGACAAGCTGAGCTGTAATGTAATATAGTAAATCTCTCAGTATTATGTAATACAGTTAGTCAAAAGATGACAAGAGCATAAACAATGCACTAATGAAAAAGCCTTGCAGGACTCGTATTTAAATTGGATTCTGTTTGATTTATGCTGGTGTGTAAGTACACTTGGCTCAAGTGTTTGTGGAAGCATGGACAGTATCCACTCCCTCCATTTGCTGTTCTTTTTCTGTATTTTCTTTTTTTAACGTTTGGAAATACATTACTAAATATTATAACAGCGTTGTCAATTATAGGGTACTGGGAATACATAAGTCTGTTGTGCAGTCTGAGAATATAATTAGGAACAAGCAAAAAGCCATATTTTACTGCAACATGGTAAATGGTGGAATTGCTAGGTTGTCTTGAGCTCACTTGGCTTAGATGCATATAAAACCCATCAGCAGAAAACTTTTCACTTGAGCAATATCAATGCATTTTAAGAGGAAGCATTCCCCTGGTGTCGTTTAGATTGCAGGCCAGAGCTCTGCATGTGTTGATATTTCAGAAAACAAAATACATGCAAATACCCCTTTTTCAGCATCGGTTCTGATGGCATCTCTGATGTTGCTGTGGTTCTAACGATGGTGGCGACTGCTTGGTTCATGCATAACAAGCATAAACCTGCAAGCTGTGCAAACCCTGTTAGCTTCTTTTAAAACAAAGCCAAAACCCAGGTATATGGATGAATATAGATCTAACCTATAGCTGTGAAAAACGAGAGGAAACAGAAGTAGCTTACCAAGTTCCATACCAGTTTCTTTCCTTGTGTCCAAGCCTTATTTCTGCTCCCTGTCTGCTGATAGAAGTACCACTTGATGCTTCTTCAGTGTATTGTTTTCAGCTGTAGCATGCAAATACTGTTAATGTTTCAGTATCCCAAGATACTAGAGCTTAGCTTTTTCCTACTTTGATTCAACATGACAGATAGGTTTGAAACCTCTGTTCTGAACAAAAGCACACAGATATTGGAAGGTGCTCTATAATGCCAGTTATAAAGAAAGTAGCATAATACAGTGGGAAAGATTAAGAAATATATTAAAATTGAGTACTACTTCATAAAATGTAATAAATTTAAATGAGGAAAAATAGAGGATTGAATATAAGCAAACATAATGCTAACTGCTCTGGGATGAAATAGGAAGGACTGGGGGACTCAGATGTGTTCCTGCTTTCAGAATCCTGTTTGCTTCCAAAACTATTCTTGGATTTATTTATGCCTTGCTGTCCAAACAGGCCAGAAGACTCTGTGTGGTCGCAGCAGAACGATTAGGACTGCGTGCTTGTCCCTAGTGATGTGGTACATCTGTAATACTGTTCTCTGTTGAAGAAGGCACATCTGTACTGTCTTTTTAGGGCTGCATCTTAAATGGAACAAGTATCAGACTTGCCTTTTGGTGCTATCTGTTCTGCGGGAGGTGGGGATCTGTCATGCTCCAGCATGCTGGGTGGTGTGGCGTGCTGGTTGGCATGCCCTGGCACAACCTGTCCTCTCGTTGCCCACTGTCAGCAAGGCGGTGACCTGAACAGGAGCGGGTGGGAGGCAGTGTCTGTCTGAAGATGCCTTTCTGAGAGGTGCAGGGATGAGGTAACTTTGTAGGATTTAATGGGATCCATGTGACTCGAGTTGCTGATACCGATGCACTGATTTATGTGCTGATGTATATGACAAGCACCCAGCCTCCTTTGAACCCTCCCCCCGGCCTGTGTTATGGAGATGCAACGAGGTAACGCTTATCTCTTCGTGGTCTCAGCCCACCCACATGCACCATATGCATAATTTTTCCATAAAGGATGACTGTCAGGACATATATTATCTGAATTTGAGATGGTTGCATGTACTCTTATTTTTCACATACAACTGTTTAGCTATATAATTTATATAACCAAAGCTAATTGCTGAACACTCGAACAAGGCTAATTGCTGCTTTTTGAGGATGCATCATGTGATGTTTTTTAATGAAGGTCCTGATATGTGGTATCTGATTTTTCTATTGTTCAATTTCATTAGATATCTTGCATTTGTTAATATAAATGCTCTTACAGGAATTTTTGTTAAGTATGATGATATTGTTGGTATACCAAGTTAACAGATAAATGGTTGGCTTTTTAGAAGTGCTCATTGTTGGGTGAATCTCATTTAAGTCAGTGTTAAATCCTTCATTAATATCAAAACTAGTATAGTTAAAGCAACACGCAAGCACTTCTGGAAATCGTGCACTAAGAAGGTGTCTGTTTGCAGGACTGACAGGATAACAAGCTCATTGCTTCTGTTACAATGCTAGAATTCAGCTATTTGCATAATATAGAGCAGTAACACTTTAATTCACAATTCACAAATAAGCCTTTCAGACAATGGTTTCAGACATGACTGAAATTTGTGAATGCTTCTCAAGTAAATTGCTGGTTTTGAGCACATTTTGTTATTTATTGGGAAGCCAAAATTATACTCAGATGCCCAAGCCTGAAAACAGCACGTAATTTCGCATTTGTGCATAAACAACTCCTGAACAAGGATGGTGGGTGTCGTGGTTTCAGCCCAGCCGGTAACAAAGAACCACGCGGCCGCTCGCTCACTCCTCCCACCCCCCTCCAGTGGGATAGGGGGAAGATGGAGGAGAGGAAAGGAAAAAAACCTGGAACCTTGAGGGTTGAGATAAAGGCAGTTTACTGGGACAACACAAAGGAATTACAACAACAACAACAACGGTACTAATGAACGAGTATACAACAAGAGTGATACACAGTGCAACTGCTCACCACCTGGGACCCAACGCTCCGCCACTTCCCCCACCGAAAGAAGAGACCACCCCCCGGCCCGCTCCCTATATGTATACTGAGCATGATGTCACATGGTATGGAATAGCTCCTTGGCTAGTTCAGGTCAGCTGCCCCGGCTATGCCCCCCACCTCCCAGGTTCCTGTAAAAATTAACTCTATCCCAGCTGAACCCAGGATAGTGGGGAAGCACTGAAATGATTCTGTATTCAGTTGTGCATGGAATAGGTAAACTTGGTGTGGTGGCTTGACCCTGGCTGGACGCCAGGTGCCCACCAAAGCTGTTCTATCACTCCCCCCTCCTCAGCTGGGCAGGGGAGAGAAAATATAACAAAGGGTTCGTGGGTCAAGATAAGGACAGGAGAGATCACTCACCAATTACTGTCATGGGCAAAACAGACTCAGCTTGGGGAGAATTAACTCAATTTGTTACCAGTCAACAAGAGTAGGGTAATGAGAAATAAAACCAAATCTCAGAACACCTTCCCTCCACCCCTCCCTTCTTCCTGGGCATAACTTCACTCCCGGATTCTCTACCTAACCCCCCAGCGGCACAGGGGGACAGGGAATGGGGTTTACAGTCAGTTCATCACGTGTTGGCTCTGCCGCTTCATCCTCTTCTGGGGCAGGACTCCTCACACTCTTCCCCTGCTCCAGCGTGGGGTCCCTCCCACAGGAGACAGTTCTCCACGAACTTCTCCAATGTGGGTCCTTCCCACAGGCTGCAGTTCTTCACGAACTGCTCCAGCATGGGTCCTTTCCATGGCGTGCAGTCCTTCAGGAACACACTGCTCCAGTGTGGGTCCCCCACGGGGTCACAAGTCCTGCCAGAAAACCTGCTCCGTGGGCTCCTCTCTCCACAGATCCGCAGGTCCTGCCAGGAACCTGCTCCAGCGTGGGCTCCCCACGGGGTCACAGCCTCCTTTGGTCACCCACCTGCTCTGGCGTGGGGTCCTCCCTGGGCTGCAGGTGGATATCTGCTCCACTGTGGACCTCCATGGGCTGCAGGGGGACAGCCTGCCTCACCAGGGTCTTCCCCATGGGCTGCAGGGGAATCTGTGCTCCGGTGCCTGGAGCGTCTCCTCCCCCTCTTTCTTCACTGACCTTGGTGTCTGCAGGGTTGTTTCTCTTACATGTTCTCACTTTTCTCTCCGGCTGCCGTTTCTGTCTGTCCCAGCAACATTTTTTCCTTCTTAAATATGTTATCACAGAGGCACTACCGCTATCGCTGCTTGGCTTGGCCTTGGCTGGCGTTGGGTCTGTCTTAGAGCCGGCTGGTATTGGCTCTGTCGTACACAGGGGCAGCTTCCGGCAGCTTCTTACAGAAGCCACCCCTGTAACCCCCCCCGCTACCAAAACCTTGCCACACAAAGCCAATACACGTGGTTATTCTGTGCTTGCATTGTAAACTTACTGGTTTTGTTAATTAGGTGGCTATAAAGAGAAAAGGCTGCAGTTGAGAAGAGTGAATCAAGGTAAACCTTTTTTTTTATTTTTGATCAGTATTTAAGGGTAGTGCTAGTACTGGAAGTACTGGAGAAGCCCTGCTTGCTTTAGAGCTGTAAGAAACTCTGGTGGGTTTAAAACGGATTCCTGGGCGTACTCTACACGACTAGAAGGTATTGCTGGAGCTTTTCCTGTGGCTGCTGTGCTGGTCTTTTGGTTTAAAAGTAAGATAAAGCATGAGGTGGGGCCTGGGAAGTGTCTGGTGGTGGTGTTCATGGACTGCGTGAACCTGTCTCCCAACAGCGGGATTGTGGTATTCCTTGATGCCAGGAAAGTTGTGTGAAGATGAATGTAGGAGTAGTGGCAGATGTGCTGACTGAAGAGCTGCATCAGGAGATGAAGAGCTGAAATACAGATAGAAGGTAAAGTCATGTATGATGTCTGTGATAAACACGATAAAAACTTGCTGAAGAGCAGCTTGGATTACAAAGAACTTTTTGCCTCTTTCATGTCTCAGGATAATTAAATGCTCCATTTTTATTCAACTTCTTTCAAATGGGGTTCTAATTAAGCAATAACTAATGAAATAGGAGATTAAGCATCAGTAAATCTCTGGTGGTCAGGGATGTGCCCAGGGCAAAGTCCAAAACAGTTTTGTAAAATTTGTGTTTGAAACAAAGCAAAAATAGAAGAGACAGAAACAAGAGACAGATTCTATGAGTGTAATTGCAGATTGAGTTAATTTTCTTGGTGTTATTCTGAAGCAAAAAAAAAGTAAAATTAAGTATGTATCCCTTTTTATGTGGTTTCTATATCATCACTGCAAATATATAAAAAAATGCATCTGTAACCAGATAAGAAGATGCTATCAGGCACTTTTAATTAAGGTTCAACCTATTGGAGGAATATGTATTTAAAGAATTAATTAAAATGCTGTTCACTGTATAAGAGATTTCAGTATAGGAAATGAGTTAATTGCAGTATCATAGGGGATCTGTGCTTTGCAAGCTGTTTTGTGTTGCTTAAAAAGCATCTTCACGTGGATGATTGGGACCTCTCGGGAGAACTAGAAGATGATGATGGCCTTGTTTTCGGTTTAGTTTGAATAAAAGTAGTTGCTGGTCTTGCTGCATCTGTGTGTGTCAATCTTATTTCAGTTTCTGTTTTTCTTCAGGGTGGGTGGCTGGCACAAATGCTCAAAATACTTGAGATAATTGGGCATAATTTGATTGCGGCATGGTAACCCTGTATTCTGCAAGAAGGTTTTTTAAGGTGGTTAAAATACCTTTAAAAACTGAAGTCTTTCAACGCTGTCATTCTTCATAACCTTGTACTGCTGCGAGTTTGTTTTTATCGTTCTGCTGAGTGTACGAACTTACTGCTGGAGTTCCTCAAGGATCAAATCATGCCTTATTTAATATTTTCATTAGCAGCCTTTACAGAAGAATTAGAAGCATGCTAAATAAATTTGCCAACTCCAAAGCAGAGAGACATTGGCAAGGCAGAGGAGGACTGGATTATTATGTGAGAAGAACCACTTTCCTCTGCTGTTAATTGGTTTCAGGAGAATGTCATGTTCTTAAGGACGGATGACATTAATTTCTTCTATAAGCTCAGCCTCATCATTTGGGAGCAGCAAAGAATGAAGGTGTCCTACTTGTATTTAGGAAGATGAGTTTAAACTGCCATAGGTCAAGGAAGGGTAATTAGGATGATAGTGGAAGGATTGGCCAGCCTTTTTATGAGTAGCCTGGAAGAACTTGGCTTCAGCCTAGAAAAACAAAACCGGAGTGGAGATAGGATTGTTCTCCATATATATATATGGAAGAAAAAAACCAAACCAAAACACAGTTATTTAGGCTAAAGGATGGTTTTAGGAGGAGGCATCGAGTGTAAATATGGAATACACTTAAGCTGGCAGGCAGGTTCTTTCTCACCCCATTTGGTGCCGCCCCATGGGCATGGTGCGTTGAGCATTAACTAGTCTTGGAAACCCCACGGTCAAGCGTTGGAAGTAACTGTCTTCAGAGCATGTTGATTGGGGAGCTTGCTTTAAAGGATTTCTTTAAAAAGAAAGAGTAAAGCTGCTAGAGGGAAAGTATTTAAAAAGCAAACATAACACATAGGCAGTCCTGTCTTCCTGAAGCATTTACTGTTGCTCTTGATGGTTGCGTGGACGTGCCAGGCTTCTTCTGACACCTCAGAGTAGGTGCCAGTCTGTCAGATTAGCTCAACTAAAAGAAACCTTTCTCCCACTTCCTGCTTGCTATCGGCCCTTTGAGAGAGAATTACCTTTTAAAATGTACTGGGGTGTTCGCTGGACTTTTATTCTGCTGTTTTAAACTAGTTTTTAAATGAGCAGAGGAGGTGAAAAATGTTGGCCACTTTTAATACTGTCATTTAATGATCTCATCCTTTGAGCTAGTGTATGTGGAGAGATAGCTTATCTTGAGCGGTTCTCTCCTTTACTTGCCTGTTTTGCATGAGAGTGTCTCCTATTGTGTTAAGCCAATAACCCTTTTTTTATATAGGTCAGCATATAGTATTAATGAGCTTTTATACTGTGGTTATAAATTTCACACATGTTTCTTAGAGTAGGAGTGGGGAATAGAAAATATTGCCTGGATTTGTTCTTTTTTTTTTCCAGCAGTAGGTGTGTGAAACAGTTGATCTCCTGGTAGAAAAAAATAATTGCTTTGATTAATCAGAGCCTTTTAGCTTTTGTTATTTAAAATGCAGTCCCAAAGACCAAATGTTGTGGTGTTTGCCTTCAAAAGCACCTCTTTAGGAAAATTTAAAAAAAGGAAGTTGCTGTGAGATAGGTGTACCCATAATGAGAGAATTTTACAGGACAACCTGCGAGTAACAGTTGAGAGCTTTTATTTGTCTTGTGAACCCACACTATGTTCAGAAGTGCTTGGCTGTGATGAACCTCTCCTTGCAGCAGAGCCATGTGAGGTTTATCACCGCCTCAAAAGGCAGCAGAATTAGTGCGGAGGGATATAAATGTGGCAGGCTTGGCTTATACCAAGAGTGGTCAGTATATTTGACTCGGTGTAATGTGCCCACATCTTGGTGTGGATGGCAGGTATAAGAAAACATACTGCATAACCCAGATGACAAAGTAGTGCTTCATAGAAGGGAGGTGATAGTGTCTCTCCAAGGCTCTTGCTCCTGCCTTTTTGCTTGTCTGGATTGCAGAGCACCCCAGTAATGTCATCTTTCAGAGTTTCTACTATTTAATTTCCTCCAGCAGCAACCACTCCAGCACAGTGTTACTCCTGGTAAGACGAGGTAGCCCTTGTGCTGTCACGTCCATTTCGTTTTCAGCCACCGTTATGTTAGTAAACAAAGGGTTGAACATCTGCAATTTTGCTTTATCAAATGGTCCTGTACGGCTGCAAACAAAGAAAAGGGGAAGCTGAACACATTTGAAAGTAGCTTAATAAATTAGTATTAGTATTGTAATTTGCTCCATCTTTACTTTAGGATTTTGGCTACTTAGCAAAAACTGCTTAAGAGCTATTAATTTTACTGTAAGAATGATGTTGCTGTATACAGAAGAATATCTGACCATATGTTTGTATCTTTATTTGAAAGAATAATGACTGATGAAATTTCATTTAAAGAGAAAAATTAATTACTATTATACATTATACTTGTGAAGAAAATTGAGAAAAGATGGATTTAGAGCCCTAATTTTCTCATTTGCACTATGGCTGTGCATAATACATGTTTTTGAGAGTTCAGGGTAAGTGTCGTCTGAAGAGCGTTCTTGAATGGAGAAGCAAGTATCACAAATTTTGCAGTTTTACACATTCGACCTGATACGTACTTGTATGGATTTCAGTATTTTATAGCTGTTTTCATATCTGGATAGTACATTTTACGTTCCTCTGGCGTATTGTGCTGATTTGCTTCTATTGCTGCTATAGTTGAGCTAAGAATTACTGTGAAGTTATAAGGTCTCTTTCAAGAGGAGTACAAGAACTTTTAAAATTCATTAGTGAAGAAAGAATATTATAAAAAGGCCCTATCAAGCATACTTTTAAAAAAGATTTTCCTGGACACAGAATACTTCCAGGTTTTTAAAATCAAGTTGGAATATGAAAGTTGGTCACTGTGGGGGGCAGGACTGTGTTTTTGGTTTTGTTTTTTTTTTTTCTTCTTTTAATTTCCTGCCAGTTTTATTCTGATACAAAACACCTGCGATTATCATTATTACCTTCCACCATATAGGGCATGGATTTTTTTCTAGGCAGCTACAATGATTACTCCTTCAAAACTCTCAATTTAACAACAAACCCCCCAGCACTTTGCAATGTTCAAGGAACCTGCATCATCAGCATGTAATCACGTATCACAGGTATTAAGTAGCAAGCGATTATTTTACCATTAGAGAAATAGTCAAATCTGGGTTAGCTCTCAGGAGAATAAGAGTTTAAAGGTCTTGGACAACTTCCTAGCGCCCACGTATCAATCATCCGCCTCACTGTTGTGCTTCAGTGGTTCAAGGAAATGCTGACGGTTTTTCAAGTGCTCTCTTGAGTCCTGTGCTGAGGCCACTCATCTGCAGGCTCACAGTGCTGTCCTCTTTCAAAAGAGAGAGATGCTTCAGGTTGGCATGTAGTATCTTGGGATTGATGACAGAGCTGCTCTTTTGTTGTCTGTCCTGTACCTGAACAGGTGATGTTCCATAAATTCATACCATTTACTTGTATTAGGTCATTGGGATGCATAATGCCCTAAAATAACGTTGGTGCTCCTCTTAATTTTTCTGTTAACAGTCCCAAAAGAAAAAAATACAATTAAGTCTTGTAGGAGTTGGGTTTTCTATCTTGGTGGTGTCTAAAAATTGGAGGAGCTGAGGACCACTCCTTGCCTTCCTGTTCTCACTGCCATTGAGCCTGTGGTCCTTTTAATATAGCACTAAGCTGCCCAGCCAAGTGGTAAATATCATGGAGATATCTTCATGTTTGTTTGGGGTTTTTTGTGTGAGGTGAAGCAAACTTCACTAATCCCTCATCATGGAGAATAAATTTGATGTTGCTTGTGGGCATACTTATTCTGTATCCTCTTTTTATTTGTTTTCAGGACCTAAGTGATGCTAATTTGCACTTGCACAGTTCTTCTATCTTGATTGCTGAGCAGGCTGGATGATGTGAAGATTAGCGATGACATTTTGAAAGACTAGACACTTGCCAGTGTCTTTAAAATTCTCTACTTTTTCTTCCTTGTCCGATCAAGCCCCAGGGTGAGACGTCAGAGGCAGCTTCCTACAAACGCAAAAGCAGTAGAAAATGTGATCCTGGCTTGTTTGTCAGATGAAAGTTCATCCTAATTTATTTTTTTTTTCAAAGGAAGGAGGAAGTGTGGCTGTCCATTGACCAGACCTAGCACAGGTATCACCATCTGCTGGAGCTGCTTCTGGGCAGGGGAAAAAATATTTTCCCCTTCCATACCGGCATTTTAGCAGGTTGTGAGACATATGAACAAATGCCTTGGCAGGTCTCCAACACCTGTTGACGCCTAGCATGGTTATTTCCCTATCTTCAGGAATGCTGTTTCATTCCAGGAAGAGCTCGAGCATGTCCTAGATGGGTTCATCAGTCGATGGTGATGGACCTGAGCATACCCAGACATGAGCTGCTTCTGTTTTAAGACAATTACCTATTTATTGTCTTTAAGCACCAGTTTATGGCAGTACTGTAGAGATTTCTATGAATGACTCTGAGACACTACACATTTTATTCCCAGATTGACTTGCAAACTTTAGAAAGAGGTTGGTGATGTGGGGAATTGACCTAATACCTTGCTAGAGCTAGTAAGCAAAACAGAATAAGAAATATTTTTAAGAGCTAGATTTATTTTGCTTCTCTTGGAAGTATTTTGCCACTGAAATCTCTGCATCAGCCAATTGCTGCAGAAGTTTTTCATAATCCAAACCAGGCTTTTGTTAATACTTCACTAGTATCCTTTCAACCCACTAAATGCATTCTAATTGATTTGGAGGGATTATACTGAAGGATAAAGTTAGTCTTTATTGCAGGAGGAGAACAATAGGTAATTTTTAATATTTTTTTTTTTTAATAAAGCAGCAGTATTTAATGTGGCAGTGAGTGCTTTCAGTAGTGTTAGGTGTTCTGTAGAGGAAAAATAAAATACCTGTCAAAAATGTGCTGATGACGGCAGGTTGCCTAGAGCTGAAGTCATTGTAATAAAACCTCCCAGACCTGAACGGGTTGCCGTTCACGCTATTCACCTCTTGAGTTGTTTTTGCAGTGTGTAAACCCAAAGCCAACAGCTGTCAGGTCACAAATGGCTGAAGAGCCGTGTGGCGAGGCACCACTGAGCTGCGGGGCTCCTGTCATTTGGAGGAGTTGTCAGCTGGGCCCTGGCAACAGTGGCTGGAGCCTGGAGGAGCTGAAAGAGTGGGATTAGAAGAGTTTACATTCTTTGACTTTGTACTGGATCGAAATCACTTTGATAGGTGCTTTTTGAGGATTTTGAAGGGTTGGTTGTTTTTTTGATTTGTTTTGGGGGTTTTTGAAGTCTCTGAAACTATACGCTGGGGTGCTTGCCCTCTAGTTTTGCAGCAACACAAGTACTGAGTTTGAAGTGGACATTAAGACAATCAAGCCTATACTTACCATATCAGCAGGGTGCTCCTTCACAGGACACAGAGTATCACCTTCAAACCAGTATCAAAGAAAGAGACTCCCTTCTCCCTTCCCAACGCGACGCAGTTGCTTTGGGAAGAAGATGCGTTTCTTGCATGACCAGCTCCATAGGTCCTTTTGTCAATATAGCTGGGTTTGTGAAAGTTGTGGGGTTTTTTTTCTTCTGATGAGTAAAACAAGGAATCTACCTGCAGCATATTGTAGCACATTTTTTCCCTAATTAGCATCCTAGTGTAATGTCTCTCCTTCCTTTCCCTCTCCCATCTCTAACACCCTAAAAAACTAAATTGACAAACCACTTTTTGTGCTTTTAATATTTAATGGCTAAAATGATACAAATGTTAAAAAAGCCAGTTGATAACTCAGGGAAAATGGGAAGATGTTGACGAACTGTGCTGTACAAGCTGCCATTTACTTTTGTGCAGAATATGTATTGAAAAATACTAGGGGGGGGAAGGCCTTAATTAAAATGTGCTCATGATAGCTAACATTGGGTATGAATTCAAATAGACCAAATCTTTAAAACTTATTTTACAGGAAAAACTGGGCATTATGTCAAATCATCCTTGTTGAAAGCTATGTCACTTGTTCTTTAGGTTTGTTTGTTTGTTTGTTCGTTTTTAAAGTGTAGCATAAGATAGTAACAGATTTCAGAGCTTAGACCAAAATTTTTTGGACCAAACCAAAAATTTGGGGCAAATGTTTTTGGACAAAACCAGTCCTTGTTACTGTTGTCTGGGTGCATTTGGATCCTCTTAATGCCTCTGTCCGCACCCAAGGAACGCACTGATCAGTGCAGCCCTGTCATCCACTGGGTTCCTAGGCCAGCAGATAATGAGAAAGACCTGTGCACTTACTGACACAAATAAGCTATGATAAACCAGATCGTTATTCTTATTTTCAGTATAATTCAATTTTCAGTAGTAGAAATGTTAGGAAAAAGAATAGAACGAAGAGCTTAGAGGTAGTTATGGTCCTGCTAGTGCTCAACCATCTTGACCCTTCAAGTACTGACAAAAAATTTCCTGTAGTCAAAAGCAGCAAGATACATAACTTGAGAGCTGAGGGGTCTGAGACAGCCATACTTGAGCCATTTGTATCCTCCATACAGTTCATTGCTGCCTTTTCTCCTTTATCTAAGGAAATTGCTTGAGGTCAGCAATTTAGTTCCCCCAGCAGTTTTCTCCTGTACCTGACTTTTCACTTTGGCCGCTAAGTGTTGAGTTTCAGCGACCAAAACAACTTCGAAGATCGGGGAATACTGTGGAGTTTTTTTTCTTAGTTCTTATTTTGGTGTATGTCATTTCTGTATTGAGAAGATGGGGAGAAATGAAAAGGTTTTTAGTGGATGAAGTAGGTAACATGCCATTAAGGAGTTCTTAGAGTAAAATAATTGCTTTAAAGACATCAGGCACAGAGGTTCTGCATTATCAGCTAATGCCCTAAAATTATGTTTACTTGCTGGGTTAGCACTTTGCTCGTAAATGGCTTGCTTTCTGTTAATGATCTCATGTTCCTTCATGGGCAGTGAAGTATTCTGTCAGGCTTCAAAAATAAGCATCTTCAACATTTCTTGGGAAGATCATTGAAACCAGGTAAACAAGCAAAAACCCACAGATTCTGTAGTTCTCCACATTCTTACACTATTCAAAGTGTGTAGAAAGTGAAAATAGACTGAGTTTCTAGTTTATATCCTACTAGAGGAGTGCAGTGCAAATAACTTTTGTTTCTGATTAATGTAGCTTAAATAGAGGATGAGCATATAATACCTGCAATCAAAAATTGCATAGGGTTTATACAGGCTTGGGTTTTGCATGTACTTCTGGGGTAAGAGTTATAATGCGACTTCTTAAATCCTCTGCTTTGTCAGAATATCAGTATTCCTGGGTAGAAGGGTTTACCTTTTATAAAAAATGTATTTACTTTACCATTGAATCCATGGAAAAATAACATTTAAGTTTAAGGAAGCCAAATTAACTCCACTTCACACATACAGAGCGGTAGTCTAAGATAACATGTGAGGTAAGGATGCTTTCTCTTACTCTGAGCTGCTAATGCTTGTTCTAGTCATTTAGGAAACGATGTTAATATAGCAGGTTCAGAGTTGCATGAAGGCTTAGATTTGATGTGGCCTGCTGTGTGTTACCCAGCCTGAAAGATTTCTGCTTCTGGTCCATAACTGCATCTGTAAATACAGCTGCTCGTGTGCATCTCAAAATTAGAAAGTCCCAAATATTGAATAGGATCTTACAGTGGTGAAAATTGATCTCATTACCCTACTGCATTTCTTGCAATTAAAGCAAGACTTCAAGTTAAAATCCTGGACAGTGTTATTGTGAGGAGAGATGGGAAAGTTTGTGGGGAGATCTTCTACCCCCCCAGCACCTGCCTTAAACGTGTGTTGATACGAGATAGGCATTCACTTAAATTCGTCAACCAATTCACTTTTGTATCCAATAAAAACTGAAAGATCTGCAGTGAAATTATTTATGCTTCTTAATTAAAAAAAAGAGACAAGAAAAAAACCCCAAACTAAACAAAACAATCCCCCCACCCCCAGAAAAACACCTGTTTTCCTGTGGAAAGCTGGTTGCCTAGTAGGCATTTATAATGGACTAAGACCACTGGAGGAAATCAGTATTGCATAAATCTGATGTGCATTTCTGATCTAAATAATTATTTAAATATTGTGCATAAATTAAAAGTTAAATTATGCATAATATATGCGTAATTTTATCCTTTTGTAAATTATTTTCTCACAGCTAGTGATTAAAGAACATTGTGTAGTCCCTTGCTTTTGAACAATTAAACCTTCCATGGCTGTGTCTATAGATAGAGAGATATTCCTTAAGCTCAGTAAGGGGACAGGAGCGCGCGCTAGCACTTGGCTATGATCCGCTCCCTTTTTCTGATTACTTAAGAGGGCTGTTCAGGACAGAGCATCAGCCTATATGAATACTATCAACTAGCTTAACAAGTCAGATTATTTAATTAGCCCTATTAAGACGCTTCTATTTTTATAACTTATTTATGAGTGCTCTTGCTAAGCTTAGAAGGTCCACCTTCAGATTTCAAAAAGTGTTTTCAGCTCATGTAGTTGTTGGTAGTCTTGAAGGGTTTTATACTGTGACTCTGCAACATTTTCATTCTAAGAAAACACAAAGGGGCTCTGAAAAAGCTGTTGAAGTCAGGTAATACACTTCTGCAATCCTGGCCTGCAGGTTTCAGGTGTAGGACATTTATGATCTGTATGCACAATGGACATGTGCTCAGTTTCCAAAATGTAATCCAGAGGATGGTTATTTCTTCTAACGCCCGCTTTGTTGAAGTGTTTTGTTTTCCCCCTAGGGCAGGAACGTTCCCCAGCCATCACTTAAAGACTACCATAAAATGGGTCATCTTACTTGATGTCCAGTGGCTGGTAAAATGCAGGTGATGCTTGTTTTGAGCTAGATGCTCCGTCACCGTTTTAGTGAGATCCACATACATTGTGTGTTTTCTAATCTAGATTTAGAGGAGCAGGAAAAGATTTGATGAAATAACTATTAAAATTAAATCAAACATGCGTGTTTCCCAAAAGAAAAAACTTTTAAAGCAATTGTGTCCAGAATCTGATACCTGTGTCATGGTTGTACCTTCAGAGTGTTTGAAAGGGCTCTAATTTCATCACAAGGGTGGGACTCCTACTCTGCCACCCCCCAAATTTAATTCATCTGCAAAGAAAAAAGAAAAGTGCAAAATTTTCATGTCTGAATTCAGTCACTGGGCTTTTCCTTTCTGGTTAAACCACTCTGGGCTAGTTTGGAAGAAGAAATTCCCCAGTTACGGAGTAACATTATGCTTCGTAAAAAAAACTTCACTGTTGGTAAGTGCTGGCTTGTGGCTTGAAGCTTTTGTTGTTGTTCTGGTATCAGTAAAGAAACAGTTAATTAAGGTGATGCTGAAACAATATACGGACTTGGAAGCAAGGTTAAGGTGTTTTGAAAGCAGAGGGTATCCATGCAAATTATGGCTCCATCCAAAACTATCCCAAACAAATGTGGTTTGGATAAATCCAGGCAGATGGCATCTGCCAGCTCATGTTTGAAAATCTTATCCAACTTTAGCTGCAGGTGAATATGCAAAATGGCATCCTCTTACTTAGCAGAGAAGTCTATATACGTGCTTTAGTGCATTATACCATCAGTAAATTATTTTAATAGCAAATAAGTCTTTATTACTTTTGCTCTTGCTTTATTGCATTTGCTGCTCTACATTCAATATGTACAGCATTGGCATAATATAGCTTGCATGCTAGCTAGTCCATTAGCAGAAGAATGGTAACTGTGTTCCAAGACCACAGTACTTTGAATTTGGTACTGTTAAAGCCAGGAGAAAAAAAAAGAACAACCAAAAACCAAACCCAACAGTTGTTGCATTTCAGGCTGTTTTACAAAGCTAGGAAATAATAGCTTATAAATGAAGCAAATTTAGTTCTGGAAGGTACTGAGATGAGACAAAATTAATGTGATTTCCAAAGTACCAGCGTTTTTTTTGAGTCAGCTTTAAGGTTAAAACAGACCTGTGAGCAATTCAGGATAGCAATATAAATAAAAAAAGAAGGGGGGGACAGTACTAAAGAATGTAAAAGATACTTGGCATAGTATTTTAATATCGAGGATGCTGATTAAATTAACTCTGCACATAGGTTTAGGAAACACTGAAAAAAATTCAACCCCATGTTCCACACTTAAATATTGAACAGTACACTGAAATAACATGGAATTAGAAAATTATCTGACATAAATTTAATGTGGATTAATGTTATTTTGATAAGTGTGTTGAGTAAACTGCTCAATGTAGTAATCTGATTTGCCTACATCTATAACTGTCTAATAGAATGGATTTTATGCATGGTGCTAGAGAGCATTGCATGCTATAACTGCAGTGCTGTGATTAGTAGAAGAGTCTTGAAGAGACAGGCATGACATGTAGCAGAATAGAAATTCATATAAGTATCCAATGAAAAAAATGCAGAGTTTAGTTCGAAATCAGTCTTTCACTTGCTGAATTAATCTTAATATTATGGATGTTGCATGAAAGTTGCTGTAGAACCTAAGGAAGATCTTGTATGCATGAATGTGCCATTTTTTCCATTGACATCAACTGCAGTAGGAGGACACCAACTCTCCCCGCGAACCTGGCCTGGCTCTCTGCAGAGGACAGAATCACTTGTCCAGGTTTTTACTCTTTCTGGTGAGGTGAACCAGGAACAACTGGGTCAACTTGTTGAAGTTGCTTTGGATTTGCATACTACTGACTCACAGTACATAAATTTCACATGAAAAGTCCTCATACTTGAGATTCACATCCAATTATCTCCTTCTCAAATGGCAACTTTTTTTATAGCCCATATGACTTTTGTATGGCATCACCCGAGATGGGCAGTAGATGGTATGTACCATTACCAGGCTACCTCTGGTTGAGGTGCCTTAGAGGAGGCATGGGAGAGTACTCAATGAGTGTTATTTTCCCATTTTCACAACACAAATCTGGAGTCAACTAGGAGAGAGGTTTTCATGTAAATAGCTTGAAAATCCAGCAAAACCTATTTAATTTTGTTATCGGGGAGCTGATAGCAACGAAGTAGTAATCTATTGCCAGTGCCCCAGCCATTAAATGTATCTCTGATATAAAAGGTCCCTATATCCTAGCTTAGATGAGAAACAGGTCTGTTTTCTCCATCTGTGTTGGTTTTCCTTTCTCACTTACTGCCTAGGAAGACTTTTGCACAAGAACATAATGAGGCTCCATGTCCTTAGTTGTGGCTTTCTCGCTGTTCCCTAGATCTGTAGCTGATGGGAAAATAGAGCAAAATAGTCTTTAGTGCATTACACTGAGCTGAGCACATAGTTGTGTAGCATTACATGCACCTTTCTGTTACTTTTGGCACTGTGGATCCGATCAATGCTCCACACGCAGGAGGAGACGTGACTTCTGTAAAGTTAGTAGGGAAGCACAGTGCTGCTGTGCTGAGACTCCTCTACTGCTCAGGAACTGCAGGAGGCATTTTTGAAGGTGTGGTTGAGGAGACAGTACCATGGCACAGAGGGTTTGGAGAGGAACTTCCCTGGGCACATCTGGAAAATGAGAGTGAAAACTGGTGTTACTGGAAGTTTTGGGTCTGCACAGTTAGATGGATCCCTGGCAGGAGAACTGTTTGCAGGCTGACTGCTGAAACCATCAGTCTCGATGTCTGCCACTGTTTTTTCTTGTCATCTTTCATCCTTTACCACTCTCAGGGAAACAGACAGGCCAAGCACAGCTAAAATTCTCTTAAAACTGGATTGCATTTGGTACGCGTTCCTTCTTGTCTGAGATATTGTCCAAAATATTAAGTATTTTTCTTTTTTATTTGCTGTTTCTATTGAAAAAACCCTGTATCTCAGAGGGTTGTAACTCCATGCTTTCCCTCCCTTTCATTGTTCACACAATTCAAAGTTGTGAAAACTTGTTTTCCAAGTAATTATTAATAAAGAAACCCTGCAAGCGTAATACTGTCAAGTTGAACAAAGAAAAAGGTGAAGCTCATGACCTGAAAAATAGCTTCTGAGTGGGTTTCCTATCAGTGCATTGCAGTGGTGCAGCATTATTTTCAACTAATTTTTCAACTTTGTTCATCAATAAGACCAGTATTTTTCATAGTTGTTACATATGAAAAAGTGGGTATTT
Source organism: Buteo buteo (assembly GCF_964188355.1). Classification (NCBI taxonomy): domain Eukaryota; kingdom Metazoa; phylum Chordata; class Aves; order Accipitriformes; family Accipitridae; genus Buteo; species Buteo buteo. The sequence goes on from NC_134179.1 coordinate 16,554,684, forward strand.
TATTTTTTTTTCCTTTTTTAGTTTTTAAAAGCTTGATACATGTAGTGTTGGATCAAGGCACACACAAGACTAGCCAAAGGCCGTACAAAGCACTTTGGTTTTTAGTTGAAGGAACAAATGATTATGGCAACAAAGAGTGGCTTGGGATTTAAACATGAAATAGCTCATAGTTCAGTAGGAAGGCAGAAAGAAACATGTTACCTTACAGATTTATCAAGGAATTTCTGGAAAACTGTGACAGTAATGGGCAGTATTCCTGACTGTAATGGCAGTATACTGAACACACACCTGTACAGTGTTTGAGTATACCCTTTAAAATAGCTGTATTCCCCAATTGTCTGCTTACCTTCATGACTAAATTTTTTGAGACCTTGCTTATATTGTCTGGGGTTTTTTTGTCCTGCTCTTTTTTCTTATGAAACTGCGTTTTCAGCCTTTTTTCTGTTCAAAGCAGTTTCTAAGTGTTGCCTCTGTCCTCCTGCCCTTACCTCCCAAATACCTGTGACCATCCATCACTGTTTTTCTCTGTAGTAAGCAGACCACTGGCTTTAATAACCAGAAATCTAACCCTAAACTGTACCTACCCACTTGGTTTGTAGAGCCTAGTGCATTTTTAAAAATTCCTTGTTAAGAATTTGGTTATGCTTTTTTCTGGGGATCAATTTTTTTTTTTTTTTCACACGTCAAAAGCTTCAGTCTCACGTGTGTCATTGATTTGATTATTTTCTTTTAAATTAGATTTCACAATTGTTGAATGGATATATCCAGACAGCTGATATTGCCCATTACTACACACATTTTTGTTTACTGAGTATTGTTGTGGTTTACAGATTTAATAGACCCAACATTGAAAGTTCTGTGAGTTTTTGCAACCACTTCTTGATCTTCCTGATTTGCCAGGTTCAACATTGTTTTATTGATACCAAAGTGAAAAATGGCCTGTGCTTACACTTACAAGGAACTCAGATGAATGTTCTGACTGCTCAACACGGCAAGAAAATTCACTTTCACAGTCAACAAGTCATCTTACTCAGTAGAACACAAAAGTTAAATGGTCTGTAACTTCAATATTAGCAAGGAAAATACAGTACAAATTACTAAAAAATACTAAAATATAGAATTGTGGTCAGGTATCCCCACTACATTAATCGCAGCAGTAGCCTGAAATTTGAAACTTTTAATAAAAAGTTCTTAAATATAAATTATATGGCAAATGTACAGTACATTGCTTTGTCAGTCTTTTAATCCAGTGTTTTGCAGTAGAACAGCAACTGTTAAGTCAGTCTTTTCTCGTTTTCTTTAAAAAACAAAACAAAAGCAAAAAACCAACAAAACCCAAACCAGTCTTTTGTGTCCTTCAGTATCATGAGTGCGAATGATCTGAATCTGGAATACCACTGTCTCTGTAGCTTCTGTTACTACTGCTTTCACTGTGGCTGTTCTTGTACAGATTCATGCCATTAGATGGGAAAATGGTGTGTATTACAAATTCCTCCTTGGACGCTTGCTCGTTGGTTATTGGTATCATCTGGAAAGAAGTCTCCCTGATTTCTAGGATGGAGTTATCCTTCTTGGTTCCCGCTTCAGCATAGTCGTCTTTTCTCCGGCGTCCCTTGCTGTAGGCGCAGTTCCGGGAGAACAGAGACCCGTTTCTGTGGATGTACCAGCAGACCAGGGCCAGCAGCGCTATGGCCACCAGTGCCACTGCACCGCCAATGATGGCAGCCAAAGGCAAGCTGGAGTTTTTGTAAGGTTCTTTCTCCTGCTCCCGATTGAGGGTTGTGGTAGGGTTGTACATCTTAAGAGGTGCTGTCTCGGTCTCAATGCATTCAGGCGTTTCGTCGGAGAGATAGATGTTGCTGGTTTCCATGGGAACCATGCATACACGGTATGGTGATTCTGGTTCAAGAGCTGTGAGCAAATAGTCGTTTCTGTCGCCTGTAACTATTGTTTCAGTTATAGATCCAAAGGCAGGGCTGTGACCCATCTTGAGCCAGCTCAGTCTTAAAGCAGTCATTGGTAGTGCAACTTTCCAGGAGATGTGAATAGTCTCCGTGCTTACGGATTTCACAAATATCGTAATGATTTTGCGTACTGGGCTTGCTGTGGTTCTGTAGTTTTTATTTAGGTTGGGAGTCTTGATGTCCGGTTGTTTGGTCACAGAAACCGGCCAGTGTCCCTGGGCCGGGTATAACATGTTTGGTACCGCAGTAGTGATTTGGATGGTGCTTATCATGCCATCGTCCTTACAATCAAATAGTTCTGCGTTGAGGTCTTTGATAGCCATTCCACGTACTTTTTCTGGTGCCTGACACATCAGTCCACGTACGTTAACTTTTAAAGGCAATGACTGTAACCAGTCGCGTACCCATTTCATTTTGCACCCACAGTGCCAAGGGTTGTTACGAAGAAAAAGTTGAGTTATGTTGTCCAGGTCATCAAAGACACCTTGAGGTAAATTGCTAAGATTGTTATTGGACATATCTAGTCGATACAGCTGCCTTAAGTAGGAGAAAGCATTGGGTGGCACACGGTTGATGTGGTTTTCTTGAAGATAAAGCTTTCTTAGGTTTGTTCCCGGCAAGTTTACTGGTGCAGCTGTGAGGGAATTGCGGACCAATGACAGTTCTGTAAGATTGACTAGATTCATGAAGACTTTGTCTCCTAATCCATGATTATTTAGAAGATTTCCATCTAAAACAAGGCGTTTTAGATTTGTAAGGTCTTGAAGGGACAGTTCTGAAATCGTGGAAATACGATTATCATCCAAGCGTAGCTCTTCTATCGTTTTAGGCAAACCCCAGGGAATGGTGCTAAGATGATTTCGAGAGAGAAAAAGAAGTCTGAGATAGATGTTGTCCCGGAAAGCTCCATCCTCAATGCTAACAGCGGAAACGGAATTATCATCCAAATGCAGCTCTTCCAGATAGGGAATTTGTGAAAGTGAATCATAAGTAATGGTCCTTATATTATTCTCCTGCAAATGTAGTTCCTTAACGTACTTAGGGAGGTTAGTGGGGAATTCATCTAGGCTGTTGTGATATAAATATATTCTTTCCACCCTAAGCAAGTTCTTCAGTTCTGAAGGAATCCCAGCATTATTTATTTGATTGTTCTGAAGGAAGAGGGTAGTAGCATCCTCTGGGATTCCTGTAGGAATAGATGTCAAATGGCGATCATTACAATATATGAAACCCACATCACAGCGACATACTGAAGGGCAGGGTTTGGCACTAACAGAATAAGGTGCCATGTCAAGTAACAGCCCTATTTTAGTCCAAACTAGGAAGATGCTCCAGGTTACACTAATCATGGTCAGGAATGATGAGATTTGTATACAGTTCTGATCTTCAACAATCTAAAAAAACCAAACAAACAAAATTATCCAGATCATCAGTGAAAAAACTGCAATGAAAATTCAACTTCAGCATTACAGAAGACATCTGAAACACGCATATTAAACTAAAATTCAAGTTCATAGAAACATTTTACTTTCTTTTCCTTACATCAGTATTTTACTACTTCTTGTACTAATTCAATTAACTTAATAGGTTATTCTGCATAGTAATTGAAAAGAATATAATCAAGTATGTCTGATTTGTGAATTGTTTTGCTTAAGCAAGAAGGTTCTTTCTAAGGATTCCTTCACATTTCATATGTAGAGACAATCTTTGTTTGCAGAGACCAAGTAAGTACAGAGCTGAAGTCACACCAGAGTTCAAGTAAATCACTCTCTATCTGAAAGATAATAAGTAATTCCTAAGTCAGCTAACTAGTCCAGGAGCCCTTAAGTGAATTTTAAAACCCTTACCAAACCTACAAGTTTAGTGGTAGCTATTTTGGAGGTTCAAAAAAGTCCTAATGGCAGAGCATAAAATGCAGACAAAAGAGCAAGGGTCAGCTAAAGACTTTTTTCCGATGTTTTCTGAGTGCTCAATATCATGTTGCGTATCTTACAAATACTGCAGCCTACTTTTCTTGGGTTTTTAAGCTGTAAGGTTTAGAAAGGTGAATGTTACAATTGGTAGGTAGCTAACAACCTGATGTAGCTGGTAGAGCTATGGTTTTCTAGTTGACTGGATGGAATATTTTATTACATGCTTAATTTTATGTTTAAATATTTGTCATTCTCAAAAGTCTTCTTACTAAGCAGTACACTAATAAGAGACTATTTGGCAGGTTTAACCACATTTTCCCATCTTATTAGTTCAAACTGTGCAGGGTAGGATAATATAAATTAACTCTTGACTGAAATTGTACTTTGCATTGGTAGTGTGTTTGTACATTGAGCTCAGGTAATTAGCATTTTTATAGCTTTTAAGACAACATAATTCAATTACCATTGTAATTAGGGTTGTGAGAACTTCTGCAAGATGACCTATGCATTAAGCAGTGTCATGACCTTTTCTCTTGTGGGTTCATATATTAATTGAACTTTATTCTCTGAGGCATGAAAAGGAAAATAAATTAATATTGATCCTACCGTATTTAAAGGTATGAGTAAATTTGGTGCTTGAGGATATCCAGTGAAAGAATGTCTTTCTTGCGAGTCACTCTTACGGTTTACTCCACGGAGCTGTGTTTTTCTCAGCGGTGTTTACTCAGATGGTCCTTCTTGGTGGTGTGTGTTTCCTGGCCCCTGGCATGATACTCAATGAGCATTCCAACCAAGATTTATCATGGTACATAAGCACACCAGGATGGGGTGTAGAAAAGCTTCAGTTTCCCTCTATTTTTGTCCTCATGTAAAGTCTGTGAATGAAGAGCCTCTTTTGTTTGGTTTAATGCCTTTAGCAGGAATTACTTTCTTTGTAACTCTTACAAACTCTTCCGTGCAGTGTAGTAGTCAGAGGTGGTAACTTCAGTGCCACGTGATGGAAACTATTCATTATGCTGAGGCTTGAAGGATGGTAGCCTCTTCAGGAGGTCAGGAATGGGGCTGCTTTTTCCTGTCCACAATTATCCAAGTATAAACTTTGTACAGTAGCTACATCCTGATACATCCACGCATCTTTGAGAGAACCATTTTCTGACTCTCACTTTTTAACACTTCTTCCAAGTTTGTAATGCAGGGAAGAATTCCTCCTGTGCTGCAAGAATGCAAGTTACTCTACCGTAGAAATGCTAGGCAATACAGATGGTTTTCTTCATTAAAAAAACAAACAAACAAAAAAAAAAAACCACAAAAATATGATTTCCTTTGCAGAAAACTCCCCTTTTAAAGCTTTCCTTGAACTCTTAATTTCCTGCAAAAGTAAAAACAAACAAAATATTTGCAATTAATAACAACTAGCGGACGCTAGAATTGTGTTGCATCCCCTATATATATCATGCTATGCTTATTGTATACATGACAGCACATCTTGTTTTCCCAATATATTGGTATTTCAGCAAAATACAGAGCTCTTTAAACAGCAAAACATTTTCTTAGTCTCATGTTTACCGCATTTTTGCTGGAACTATATTTTCCTTCCTTTCAGTAGAAAATAAATTCATCCTGAATTGACAGACAGTAACAAAATATTCATAAATTATGTTTCCCACCTGATTACAAATGTCAGTCCTGCTTCCTTGGAGGAAGCAAAAATGGTTGCTTGCTTTGTGTTCTTGGTAAACTGAGGTAGATGGTGATCCTCTCCTTAGTTTTAAATGTAAAGGGAGCTAATTACCATTGAGTAGTTCCTACATGAAAGGGGAAACGGTTTTGCTAAAATACTGCAGTAATATTTCACATCTGCGACACACTGATTCTGAATTGGGGACTAGCTAGGCATCTGTTATCAACTCTTTGACAACAGAGATTCATATGTGAGTTTTGTCCATGAAATGTGCTTGATTTGCAGTCTGAACTTTTAAGCTATTATATTTGTAACTTTGCACAGTGGAATTGGTGTTGAGATTAGCATTTTATCTGATTTTTCTAATTTAAAAAAAAAGAAGGGTCAGTCTTGGTTGTTTGTATTTCTTGAACTACAATTATTTGGTTATTTTTGAATGGTATTTTTAACTTGGGCTACTTTGTATCACTATTGCACTATCCACTCAGATACCAAGCCTGTGTTCCCCCAGAGCATGTAGGTAGTACCTGCCTGAAATACAAATGGTTAAATCTGAAATTACAAAAATACTTAACGTTTACTTGCTTCTCCCTTTCATTACTGCATGTTGTCCAGAGAACTGAGCACAATCCTCAGAACTGAAATGCTCGGAAGAAACAGCATGCTGAGTAATGCTTGCTTAGCTGCCTTTCTGTGTGCTTAACTAGAGTAGCTTCTGGTCCTTCATGAAATATTAGACCTGAACAGAAACAGTCTGTTTTAAAACTGTCTTTTTCTATTTGAGTCAGGTCCATCATGAAGTAGATCAGTAATACTCCTAAAGCAACAGGAAATTTACACTGGTACAAAATTATTGACATAGAAACAAATTATGCTGCTCTTTTCATAAAAAAAAAAAAAAAGCCCCCCACTTTAGAGATGGTGTGACTGTCTAGTGAGGGAATGGTAAAGCCTTTTCTCTCTGCTGCTTTCATGTTCATCTAAGCTTTGGTTTTGCACCTTGTTTTCAGCAGTTGTGTGATGAAAACAGTAACTTAAAATGAGAGACTCTCACTGTGGCATAAATAAGTATTTTAACATATGCTTTATTTAAGGAGAAAACTCAGCCTGCCTGATCAAATTTTAGAATATAAGGGAATGCATATTTTTTGGTAACCTAAGTAATTTGGGTAAATTATGCAATCCTTATAAAATGGAACAAAAAGACTCCATGTTCTTGCAGTGTCCAGTTTTGTTGGTCTGTTTTACTGAAATGTTTGGGGAAAGAAGTCCAGGCTCTATTCCTGAAACTTTGAAATAAACAGTTGCTTAACAGCTGTAGAAAACATGGTATCTCTTAGGAACCAACGTAAAGTTGTGATAGAGGGTATTTTCTGGAACTATATAGTGAAGTAGGAATATGAATTTCTTAAATAGGTGTTTGAAGGCTACAATAACTTTTAAGTACTTCTGAAGAAAATTTATAGTTTTGTGGTTTTTTTTTTAACTTTTAGAGCTGTAAAAAACACCTATTAAGCAAAACAGAGGTTCTAGTATGCATACGTTACATATATACATACACACACGAGAAAGTAAATTCATTTATTTTACCTTTCTAGCATATAAACTGTTTCCTCTTTGCTCCATTTGATAGTCATCCCTTCATTTATTGCCGCTATTATAATAGCAGTAATGTGTAGGATTAAAATGAAAGCAGTAAAGCTCATTAAGTTCTTGGAATTTTTTTTATCCCTTCTCTCAAAATTACATGAAAATGAGAGACAAAAATAAAAGCTGGTCTCTTTGGAGAAGACAACACTGTTTCAAAAATGTGGATTAAGACTATACCCCCCACTCCCTTTTCTAAACTTAGAATAGTTTTCTTCAGGTCTTGATTGTTTGATATCTTGCACTTCCCTTTTATATCTCAAGCCATAGCTGAAAACAATGTTTTTGCATATCAAAGGCTCCAGTGATCTGTCTACAGAGAAGAAGGGAATCCTGCTGCCATGCTCCAGCTTTCCCCTTCTTGAGCTGTCTCTAAATATTCCCTAACATCAAGTCATTATAGCTGATCCGCCAGGATGAAAAGAAAAGTGACCCCCACTGGTACAGACACTGTGTCCAGGTTTCTGCAACATCAAACTGGGAGGCTTCATGGACACATGGTTTTGAAAGAAGCCATTACTTTTGAACAGAGCAGATTTTAGAAAGCGTGCTAAAATTCATATTTAAATGCAAAAATGACTTTTTTTGGTAACAAAAGTAACGTTGGAACAACTGAACAGCAGCTTCTTTGCTTATCTTTATTCCAAGTTGAATGTTTTCATGAACTTTGCTGAACTGCATGGTTAAATTACTTTTCCTGGGACACTGTGTAAGCAAGTGTATTACTAAAGATAGCGGTAATGTGTGAGCCTTGTGTGTGTACTTATCGCTGTGGTACAGCTAAGCAGGGGGACATCTTATTTTAAGAAGTTCAAAGTAATTTGCACGCTACAAGAAAAATGTACTGAAGAACATAATTGTATTTACTATAAAGTATGGAGTCCAGCTGTACTCCCTGTCCTGTAGGCAGGCAACGGCCAAAAAAAAAAATTTAAAAAAAAATAAAAAATAGTTTTGTTATATTTGAAAAGTTGAGTTTTTCAAAAAATGGTGCCAAAGAGATCTTTTCTTTCCAAGCTGTAATAAAACATGAACAAAATCAAGACCTGCTTCATTTGAGGTCACACAGTGCTTATTTGAATTTCTAATCTACCTCTGTGTTCTCTGGCAGGAACTCTGGTAGTTCAGTAGCTTCTTTCTAACCATAAAAGTAACAGGGGGAAGGGAAACAGCTCAGTATTTTTAGGTTATAAATGAGAAGAGTGTCATTTAAAGTTAACATTAGAATATATGTATTTGATATGTCTAAAATTTTGCTTAATTGGTGTACTTACATTCCAGAATTACCTCTGTATTTGTTTATAATCTGAAATGTATCAGAAACATAAAATATGCTTCTCATGTTTTAAAAAGACTTCTGAAGTCTATCTACTGCATATATTGCCAGTTTAGTTTACAAAGGTCATGCTGCCTCTTAAATAGTTTCACCAACTTAAAAAAAAAAAAAAGTTCCACAGTGCTAATCTACACTTAAAGCAATGCCCATACTTTGTTTTCTTTAAGTGTATTACTCAGGGTTAGTTGACAGTGACAGCAAAATGCTTTCTAAGCACCCTGTCTAGGAGCAGCAATTTCCACGATCATCATATTTCAGGAAGGTGCCCCAGTCTTTTGTTTGGTGCTAGGCAAGCAGAAGGTCCTCTAGCTGTCTTTCCAAGGGGTAAAGAATGCAAAGGAGTGTGTTAAACTGAGAGTCAGGTTGTATCTCTATGTTGGTGAAATTTGGAGTTGTTTTTCTTCTGTTGGAAAAGTTTTTATTTACTTGTAGAAAATTTGCCCCCCCCCCCCCCGTGTAGTAGTTCAATATAATATCGCTTTTGTCTTGCTAGTTCTAACTCAAGTGTCTTAAAAAACCTGCAATTTTTCATGTGATCTTCCCTTAAATGCAAGTGAATCTGACTTAGAACTGGATTCTGAGTAAAAGCTTGTCTGCATGCCTAAGATGAACCAAACCAGCATTTGCTGTAGAGGATGGAAATGAACCAAGAGTTTTTCACTTCTGAAGTTTACTTTTAAAACCTTTCCTGGTTTTGAAGATGCTAGGTTGAAAAGATCCAGACTATTACGCTATTCCTACTTAATCTCTTGTTTTGACTACTCTGCTTCTGCAAAGGTTGCACGTTAAAAAAGCACTTTGAGGGGGAGTGTTTTGCGATGGCTTTTTGTTTGGTGTTTTAGTGCTCTTTGAGTTTTGCCAATTATGGCTTCTAGGTTTTCTTTTGAGAGCTGCTGCTGAGGTAAACTGCCCGTGCTTAAAGTAAAAGAATAGGGAACAAATGCTGCCATTGTTTCGAGGTAAAATCTGGTTTTTTTCCCCTCTTGACAAATTTAGGTGGAATTATACCTGATAGGAAGTTCCTGGCACAAAACATAAGGCATGTAAAAATACTACTTAAATGCTGGATAAAGCTTCAGTAGTTTTGTTTCTTTGCCTTTTGAAACAGTTGGTTGCTCACTTCCCGATTACTAAATTTGCTCCTCAAAAAATAAGACTTCAAAAAACGTGCAGCTGTAAGATTGCTTGAATTCTTGCAGCTCGTGGAAGGAAGAACAGAGTTTGTGATGATACAATGTATTTAATGAACACTTTTCAAGATGCCTGACCCGAGTGATATTTGGTCACTTATTAAAAATAAATGTAAGCAATCACATACTAATTCTTCTGTGCATTCCTGTGCTTTGAAGTGATTAAGGAAAAAACTGCAGAAATAACTAGCCATTAGCATCCATGCTTGCTGCTAGAAGGAGACAAAGATGGCCATCTACCAACTGAAGCCACTTCAAATAATTGCAATGCAAAGTTTGCAAACTCCAGCAATTGCTTTGATTAGTCACCACTGCCTTACATAATATCCTTCAACTTTTAGCTATTGGTTGCAAAGGAAAAATGAAAGAAGAAAAAAAAACCCAACCAAGAAATGCATCTTTATTTTGTTCTTGCTGTAAAACGTATACACTTCATTTCTGGAGATGAAAGCTTGCTGTGAGTTTACTACAGAGTTTTTTGCCCACTGGGGGGTGGTACACACTGCAAAAACTGTGCTTTTAAGAGCCACAAGTCAGATGTTTTCTGCTGCTGTCCAGTTTTCTCTGCTTTAATAACAACAAAGTCTCCTGTTGAGAAAAACAGAGGCAGCCTCCAAAGGAGGGAATTTTAAAAAAAAAAATAAATAAATCACTTTCAGAGAGTTTACAGATTCTTATTTCCCATGCTTGATTGTATTAACTATGGTATTTATCTGGTCATTCTCCAGTTAAAATAAAATGGCATGAATGTAAAAAAAAAAAAGAAAATTAGCATTTTACATATATGCTAAGGGTTGTCACTGTTCCTGGTGTATAGGAGGAACACAGAAGGCAGGAAAAAATACAGCTTTTAGAAGTGATTAAATGTGGATGGAAGAACAGAAAACCTTGATAGCAGTATGAATAGAAGGATTAGAATAGCCTCAGTATATTTTAAGATAATTGGCTTTCTATAAACCCAAGTATACCTTTTGTTTATGAAATATTTGAAAACCTATCTTAAACAAGGCCGTATTGTATGGTTTTGGAATAAATTAAAGGAAACTTGAGGGTGGGGTTTCTTTTTTTTGAGGGAGGGAGGGAAGGGCACTGAAATGTCTTGAGTATGACCTAATGTGTGGCATATATATTGACAAGGAAAACACATACTGATCTTTCTGTTTTATAGCAAATAATTCTTTTCTTTGTACACTTGAATTGACAAATGCATTTTTCACTCTAATTCAGAGAAATGTTCATTAAGACACCATATCCCCAGGCAATAGATGGCGAGCATAATTGATGCTTCTATCTTTTTGGGCAGTATATTTTAGGCAAGGAAACTGGGGTCAGGATAATGAATTGTTTTTTTAAAGTCTGAACATTTTCAGCCTCTTCTTTCTATACTTTTTCTCTGCATAGAGGATTTACATGGAAATGCAAAATGTAAATCTTCTTTTTCTAAGTGGCAATAAGAAAATGCATTCAGTTGCTGTGCTCTTTTGCAGGAATACGATTTAATTGTAAAGTAATTCTGCATTATGGTGTGAAGCTGGTGCACAAAACACTCTACTGTAGTCTGTTAACTGACCAGCATTGATCCCTTGAAGAAGGGAAGCGACTTGCCTTCACTCCAAATTAGTAAGCCATGGCTAACAGCACTCCACGAATTGGTTAATTACAGGCACTCATCGTTGTGCTTGCAACACTCCTTTGCAACTTTGACTGGATGCGCCAGGGTTGTGCTCAAACCCCTTTGCGGTCAGTGAGATTAAAATTTAGGCTACCTCAAAGGGAAGGACTGAGCCAGAAAGGCAACTGTCTGGACAAAAGCCGAGTTTTTATTCGCCAAGGGCCTGATCTTGAAAACTAAGCAGGAACCACCCCTACACACAAAACAAAAAAACCCAACCAAAACCCGAACCAAAAAAAACCCAATCCAAATTGGAAAGCCCGTGCCTAGATGCGGTAAGCTGTGGCAGATGCTGGGGAGCAGGACTGCTGCGTTTGAGCGGTGGTGTGCTGGGAAATGCAGGGACACCCGAGCTTCGCCTTACCAACTAAGTTGCAGATCCTAATTGTGTTGGAAGAAATCGGTAAAACAAAAGACTCTGGCACATCTAGCAGTCGTGAAACGGTTTTCGGGGCGGCGAGAATAACGTAGAGATGAGGAGTGCAAAGGAATAAGTGGACGAAATAGTTATTTGCGAGCCATTTATAAATGCATTTGCTGCACTTGTACGAGAGCAGACAATTACTTAATAAACTGAAAACAGCAGAAAAGTTCATTAAAACTAGGCAAGGACCTTTCGAGTGCTAGGAGGATTATAGGCCAGCTCTTCTTCCCAAAGAAAGTGGGGCGTTTTTGAGAAAATTTGGGCCTGTTGCATTCTTTCTTGACGTATGTGCAACCATTTTGTTCCCTATCTCCTCGTCCGCAGACTTTGTGCGTGAGGAGCAGCAGCGCTGGGGAGGGTGCACAAACCCTCTCGCTTTTTTTTGTTTTGTTGGGTTTTTTTTTTGTTTTGTTTTTTTTAAATATATGCAGCAAGGGGGCCGGGGGGAGGGAGGAGTTTTCAAACCTGGGGAGACAGGCAGGGTACGGGCAGGAAGATTTTCCCCTCCCCGCCCCGTTCAAACGCGGGGCTAGGATCCCAGCACACGCGGGGCGTGGGGATCCGGCCCGCCGGCGTTGCTATGCGGTCCCTCCGGGTTTCCCTCCGCCCCCGCGGAAGGCGGTTTTGCGCTCTTACTCCCGGGGCCGGTGCAAGGCTGGTACCACACTGCCAGTCTGGGGAGCAGCCGGCTTGCTCCCCAAGTCGACGGCGGGTGGGTGGGCGGGCAAAGGCCGGCTGCGGCTGCCACTCTGCCCGCGGGGGTGGCCGCCGCGCTCCTGTGCGCCCTGCCGCGCAGCCAGCGGGGCTCTACCCGCCGCAGCGCCGCGCCCGCACCCCGGGACTAAGGGGGGGGGGAAGGTACGTGTGCGCTCTCAAACTTCCCGCCGCACCCTCCTTCTCTAGCTCCGCATTCCCCCCCCGCCCCGGCCCGCGCAACTCCCGCGGAGAAAGCGCTCATCCCTCGCTTACCTGTGCGGCGCAGAAAGGAGCGATCCCGGCTACAGGGCGGCCGCCGCGGTAATTCCACTCATGGCTGGGGAAGGGCGGCCGGGCGCGGAGCGGTGCGCCGCGCCGGACGCTGCGCTAGCGCGGGGCAGCCGCGGAGCTCGGCGCGCGCCCTCAAGTCGCGGCGGCAGCGGCGAGCTGCGGGGGCGGTGCCAGACGTCACCGGGGGGCGGGGCCGGCGGGCGGGGCGGGGCGCGCGGCGTTGTCGCTAGGGGGAGCAGCAGGCGGCGCCATGGCTGGGCTGGGGCGGGGGAGGGGCGGCGGCGCCTTATCCCTCCGGAGAGCGGGGGGCTGCGGGCCAGGGGGGATGTTTCTCGGCTGTTTTTTTGTTTGTCTTTAGTTCCCCACCCCCCCCTTTTTTTTCCCCGGCAGAACAGCGGTGGTGCCGCCGCTGGCTGTGCTGGGGGGGGAGGTGGCGCCCCCTCGTCCCTTCAGCGCGGCGAGTTAAACCCCGAGTGACCGTTTTCCGTTCCCTGGGTGTCGGTTGGGCTCCCGACGGGGCGGGCAACGCTGCGAAGTTAACCCTGGCCGCCGCCTTCGCCTCGGTTTTGGCCAAAAGGTCAGGGGTCGTTATGAGTTGCACAGGTGCTTTTAAAAAAAAATATTCATCAGTTGGTGTCGCTTTCCTCAGCTTCTCAAAACAAACAGCTGTCGCTCCTCTGGCATCGTCCTCCAAAAGCAAGGGCCGAGCCGTAGTGCCTGCTTGAGGTGTCACGGGCAAGGGTGGCAGCTTCGGAAGGTCTAAGGGTTTTCTTGAGGTATTAACGTTCAATGCCCTTTAAAATCAGCAAGTGGATAAGAGTTGCTTGGTTTTCATGCTCCACCCGGGACGGCATTTGCTTGGAGATAACCTTATCGTGCCTGCCGAGTCTGAGATTGAGGACAAGTGAGGCCCAGCTGGTTTGCAGTCTTCAGGGATTTTTCATTGGAAAACAAACTTTCTACTCTTCTAACAAACCCCTAAATTTACGGTAGTCACAGGGCAAGCTAGAAAATATATTTCTGAGATGTTTTTTCCTAAAATCTAGTTTCCTTTTGTTTGTAGCTTACTAACTCACACAAGTAGCATTGGATTTGGCAGATGCAGTTGATGTTTCTATTCTTGTTTTTTGGTTTTTTTTTTTTTAATTTTCCATCAAAATGGGGGTTTCTTTCCAGACAGACAGCCGCTGCCTTAATGATTATCCTGTTCTCTTCATTAGCGGTGCATAGGTGATCTTGGCCATCTCCTGCAGCGTTTTGACCATGTGCATTCGCCAGCACAAGGAGCTGATGTCTGGGGGAAGGCAAGCTTCCAAAAGCTGTCTCTGCTAATCCCAGTTGTCCTGCAGTTGCACTTCTTGCTGGTACCAGAAGACAGCAAGGCCAGGCTTTGTTAAGTTTAAAGAGAGCTTTATTTCTTTAAGGCCTATGGAAACTGCCAGGTAGTTGTACTTTCTATAGAAAGTTTGAACACGTAAATTTACTTTGTTTACCTTTTGGCAAAACCAAATACAGACAAACTAGAAAGTGTCAAACCTCATCCTTTCTTGAGAGGCATTTTAATAGATTTTTGAACGTTGCTTGGTGTATTTGGCATTTAAGTGTTTGGAATGTTGTATATGTGCTGTATTTATTCAACTAATTTAAAAAAAAATCTTAGACTGATTTTCCTTGACAACGAGGGAAAAGGATTTTTTTCTCTCTATCACTTCAATTCTAATCTTTCCCTGAGGAGAGTAAAAACTAATAATAAATTAAACCGACTTCAAGTTCAGGTACAATTGTCTGTACCTAATCAGCTCAGTATATACAACTGTATTGCATATACATCTTAATGTATATATAACATGTTATATGTATGACTGTATGGATACGCATGTATGTGTGCTATACAAACATAGGTATGCCTAGTATTATAGTGTGTCTGTATCTCGTCATGTGGGACAGGACGGTGGGCTGTGGTAATGCAGAAGGCATTTCGAGATGCTGCAAATGTACTGTAGGTTTTCTTTTTTTAACTGAGATTCTGTTAACATTATAGTAGCATTTTTCAAAAACAGCATGTATTTGGTATTTCTTATGCCTGACTTAGTTGTATTAGTTAACAGATTCCAGCGTTATGTTGCTGTGCCGTGTTGCTAAGCCTTAATGTATATCTATGGGATATTCATAAAAGATGTATATGATACGCATTCAGCTATCTTTCAGTTTTATTCCAAGGCTGGCCCAGTGCTTATGGCACCGGTTAGAAATTACAGTAAATGTTCCTGGAGAATTCCAAAGGGCATGTGAGAAATAATTAGATTTTACCAGGTCACAGCTGCTCTAGAGTACTGAAAGGTCTTTAATGTGCTGTTGCAAGCAGATTTTTGACGGCATTCTTTTATGTAAACTCCATAAATATACTTCTTAAGAACATGGGTAGCTTTTAAAATACTTTCCACAAAAAAACTGTTGTACATGGAGAGCTTGACCATGTTCTCCATCTTCTTCTTAAAATACAGAAATTCAAGGCCTCTTGACTTCCAGGAGATTGGAGGAACTCTGTTAATACTGGTGGAGTTACTCATATGTGGGGAATAAAAACGTGAATATGTAACATAGATGTATTAAACCCTAGGAGTATAATGAGATATTTTAATTTAATTTCTAAGTTAAAATAGTTTTTTACCTGTATTTTGTTTATAGAATTAATTAATGCTTGTGACATGGAGATTAAAGTTCTTGTCAGATCTATAGGAAAATTGCCTTTTGGAAGACACGGCAATCTTGTTAACACTTCATGGGCTGAGAGAGTTTAAAAGGTGGCAGATGGGAAATTCAGAGGACTTACACAACATAATGTGTTCAAAGAATTTTAAGGCAAGTTTATAACACACACTTGTAAGGTACTATTAGGTCAACGTGATAATGATGATGCTTGTTGTTTTTTGGTTTTTTGTTGGTTTTTTTTTCTGAGCACCCTGACGGTATGATAAGAATCACAGTTCTGGAAACTCCCTCAGCCAAAGATTGACCTGAATGACTCTCCCTATGACTTGACAGGCATTTTGGATCTACTTTGTCCTGCAGTAAATCAGGTTCCAGTCATAAACGCTTCTGGGCAGGACATTTATGAAATGTTAAGAAACCAAACACATTGACCGGGAAGTGGAATTGAATCTGACATCACTCACCCTCAGTGCAGAGGAGAGCGAGCTGTCTTCCCAGCATTGAAACTGAACCGTTGCTTCTTCGAGCTTCCCAAGGACAGATTTCTTTTCGATAAAGCTGAGAGTAATAGTTTGATATTCAATGAAATACCCTGAAATGAATGTTAGTGGGTTTTGGCTTTAGGTTTTTATCAGGTTTTATTGATTTTTTCAAAGCAGTCTGTCCCAAATCCAAGCTAGGCATTGGTTGATTTGTAGAGACATACAAGAAAAAAAAAGGCAATATAATATATGAACTTTTGTATGATACGTGTCCTATAAGGTTTTCTGATATTGATTAAGTACAGTTTCTCAGCAAATATGTATTTCAATTTGTATTAGAATTTAATCTTTAAATGATCTGAACCATTTCAAAATTAGAATCCAATTTTGGATACATTCCTTCAAAAATAAATGCCTGTCAAATTCAGCTTTCAACATGGTGTATGTGCATAGAGTACCTTGTCAAAGCTGGTGCGGCAGCTCTGTGTCGAATGCAACAAAAATGAGAATGTAATCATGCAAGACAGTTTACAGTAGAGCTAAAAAGGTATGAAGGGTGTAAAGCTAAATACTTATTTAAGATCAGGTGGGCTCAAGAGTGCTTCTTTTTTTTCCCGACAGAGGAATGTTTGAGAGGTAATAGTTGTAATTGTGCTTATTCTTTTGTTCTGTCTGTAAGGGCCAGGAGATTACACCACTGCACCTGTGTTTTCTGCCATTCCTCTCCTTTCTATCCATGCTCTCTCCCTGTTCTTCTTTCCACCTCTCCTAAACAGCCCCAGGGAAAAGCCCTGCCAACTCAGAAACACCCATGATGCAACCACATCTCTATTTTTCCTAAGGCAAATAAACAGTTTTGCTTATCAGATCATGTGCTATTGATAGCAAAATTAAGTAACTTAATGGGGTACTTGAAATTGCAAAGCCTATGAGTAAGGTATTTGGTTTTTTTTATTTACAGAACATAGAGAAATGGATAAAGAGAGCTGACTGGGTAAAGTCCTAACAAGAAAGTTTGCTCCTAGTGCTTAAGGCTGATTGCTTTTTCTATTTAGAAGTCAGTTTCCTCTATTTGTTAGCTGTCAAGCCATGAAGGCACCACGACAGAGTTTTTAGGAGAAACAGAGCTAACTCCTTCACAGCTATGAAGAATATGGAGTTTTTGCTTGCAAACTTGACAAAGTAAGCGATAGACTTTCCATACACTTGACGTGGCTTTGAAGGTGTAAAGGAAGGAAAAATAGTGTTCCCAGGAAACAACCCTGAAAACTTAGAGATTGTTAGTAACATTTAGTATGTGTGAGGAAGAATCCTGTAGAGGACAAAACTGCTGTTCTTCCCTCAGGGTATTTTTTTATATTTGCAGATTCAAGTTTTTATGAATGCAGCCTATACTGAGCCAAACAAAGTGGTAAATGCATTTTTACACCTGCCTCTGTATAAGGGCTCTCAATAGTACAGAAATACTTTAAAAAAAAAAAAAAAGAATTAAACATCCTGAAATGGTAAAAAAAAAAAAAAATCTGGTGCAGTTTTGGTCTTGGACTCTTTTTCTTGGAGCAGTAGTGATTTGCTAAGAAGGGGCTTGGGACAGATGACTCCTTTCTGTCCACGTTCCTGTTCCTGTTTCGCCTGATGGTGTTTGTGAGCTCTTTGCTGCTCGTCCTGTTGACTGTTTAGATACCAAACGGGCATCCATTTGGTGAAAATTCATGTTTCTTGTTGGATTCTGTGGGTCTAGCAGGTGTATGTCCATTTGAAGATTAAATATGCTTTCGCCATTACTCAAATAATTGTGCAGTTTTCAGGAGACTTTTTGGATGAAAAATGTGGGTGCTGAAAGTTAAATAACAAAATACAAAAATGTTACCGTAAGTGCACTTAGATTACAAGTTATCTTGGAGTTTTAGTTCCCTAGATGTGAGGCGTATTTGACTGAGAGAGATTTTGCTTTACAAAACTAAGACCAGCTTTCACATTAAATATCTTGACTCAAAATGAGATTCTCTCAGACAAAGAAATATTTTCATGGAGGAGTTAATGTTCCCTTGGTGATGTTTTTTATGGAGGAATCTCCCTTCTTCTGAGGTAGAAGTTTAAACAATGCATGTAGCTAAAAGAACAGTCATATTTCCATGTGCAGTTTTCATAAATCTTAGTTCTTCATAGCTATACACTGAAAGCTTGAAGTTCACCTACTTTCTCGCAAGTATATTTGCAGGCCACCAAAATGATTCTTTTCCTGGTCCTTTCTCTTTGTTTTGTTTTACTTCCTGATATCCCCAGAGTTTTTGCTGCCTCTCTCTTTCCTCTCCGCATTGTCAGCCTCTCTGCAGGCTTTCTGCATACGCCCTGCCTCTTACCCACCTTCTCTTCTCCTCCTCCAATGCCCAATAGCTCTTCCTCTGCACATCAAACCCACACAGGAGCGTTTACATTCCAGCTCTTTGTGCATTGATCTTCTGCCATGAGAAGCTGCTTCTGCTGAACTCTCTTCTCTGCCTCATTGTCCTTCTCCTTTGGCTCCCTTTTACATGTTAAAGAGTTTCCTATTTTCTTTCCTTCTCCTATTGGTTCCAAATTAGGTGAGCAGTTTCATGTAGGTCTAATCTTGTAAAATTGCAGTGACCAACTTGTGTGCAGATCTATAACGTATGAAGTTAGCCAATTTGAATATTTAGCATTCTTTGCAAACTTAAAGCAATTGCTTGGATATAGTGCTACTGAAGGCTTTAGGTGGTGATCTGTTATCTCTCAAAAAGCATACACCCCCTGCTTTGCATGCAAATCAAATCAAACCATTCGCATGCTATTTTGGCCAAATGCACCACCCTAGTTGTTTGTGTCTAGTCTGTGTTAACATCTAGCAATAAGCTGGAGTCTGTGCATTTGCTGATTTGCTTGTGTAATACCTGGTTTTGAAATTAGAAAAGGCTATGTGCCAGTGTTGAATATATGAATAACTCAAAAGTGTTTATTCTCAGGAAGGACTAAGTTTACGTTGTCTGAACAGATTTGTTTAGTCGTAAGTAGGGGTGATTATTCTGTCTTTGTCTATTCAGCAAGAGAGGGCGTTTCAGAAATGGCTTTGCACGACAACAGTTAGTGCCATTGGCAGAAGGTTACAAGTTGATATGGTGATTAAAAATGAGTTAACAGGAATTTTGAAATTTCCCTGGCCATGAGGAGTGTAGTTACATTTAACGAGATTCTGACTCAGAAAGAGTATATATATGCAGAAACTTTATCTCAGTTGAGAAGACAAGCCGCTCTTGTACGAGAATCAACTCCACCAGCACCATCTGCGTGAATCAGTGTGGAAGCTGGCTTGTCTTCAGCATCTGCTGGCTGAATGTACTGTGGAAAGCTCCTTGAAGCTAAACAGGAAAAAAAAGTAGTTGTAAGGCATATGTGTGTTCTTTCACATTTGCTTTTGCTAGTTATACATCATTAATACTGTTTTTACTTTTTACCAGTGAAATTTTGTCTAGAATTTACCTCAAATGTATAGAAGATCTCATTTCTAAAATGTTGGCGTGCTCGGTGGAGGCATACTGTTTCCTTCAAGTTGCAGAAGCACATTCATGTTGGAGAGTTTCCCGGCTATTCCTAGTGATCCCTCTTCAGTTTTCACCTGTGTCCCAGTTGCAACACCTGGAGAGAATGACTAGGAACACTGATGAGTAGAGAGAAGCTCTCCCCTGCCAGGTGTTTGCCCAGAGCTTGCTGGTAAGCAGGGAAGTGAGGAGAAGGCCTGAGACCTGGGAATTACTTTGAACAGGTGATGCGCATGCATTATTTAGTTGGTGTGCCTTGCTGCTACTGAGGATGAAGTTAATTGAAGTGGTAACAGACTGAAATTTCATGGGAAACAGGATCTGAAAGTCATTTCAAGCTTAGTATCTAGAGCAATGTTCTACTCTTTTTTTTTTCTCCTTAATCCATCTTTAATCTCCTTCCTCAAAATTTTTGTTCTTTGGCCCTTTGTGAACACGCACTAATTGCTGCTGCCAATCCCAAGGCCTTAGGGGAAATGTTAGGAATCCTGAAGAGAAGCAACCTGTAGAAACCCATAAGAGACCTTCAGCTTTGTGATTCAGGAAAACAAAGGCATTTTGGCTGAGCTCAGGTTGGATGTAGCCATGTATGATGTGTGGCATGCAAGACAGATGTCTTGTCTGAGATGGTGACAGCAGTGGCTTTGTTACTGAAGAACAGAGTCTTTCTGTGACTCTGGGTGGTTCAGAGAAGTATAAGAATCCAGAAGGCAGGATGGACATTTTGAGGTGCAGCAGCTGTGCATTCGCTCAACGCTCTCATCAAGGTCTTGTATTTTATCTGCTTTCCTTGTTTTTCCTCTCACCTTAAAAGTAAGAAAAATAAATGCATCCTACCTTTCACAGGCGTAGTAGAACATGGTGAGAGTGGTCTGCACTGTAGGAGCTTTGTATCAAATTCATTGATGGGGAAAAAGATTTTCAAAGCTGCTTAACAGTCGCTCTCCCACCTCCTCCTCCAACCTAAAACCCACAGGTCTCCACTGAAAGCTTGTGGCATCAATGCCGGAGGCTTCACCTTCATTCCCATTGGAGAGAAGGTCAAAGGCAGGTCTAGGTCTGCTAACCGGCAGGTGATGCAAAAGGCCTGTAGTACAGTCATTACAGTATAAGTGATGTCATGGAACAGAGAGTTCAGTGATATATGCTCTTAGGTGCTTTGGCTTTTCATTTCTTTGCTTGGAAGTCTAGACAGGTTATAAAAACAGAATATAAATCAATTTCTAATTTTCAGGTATTATGACAAAACTTGTAGGTGCAAAACTCAGTTTTACATGTTGCTATGAAAGCAAAAACTACTTGGTGGTGTGACAGGACTAGTTTGACCTATGATCTGAATCAAATATGGTATGTCCGTAGTCCTAATTAAAGCATTAATTTATCTATTTCTAGATAAGCAGGCTTTCAGATACAGTAACGTGTGTGAGAAATATTTAATTTCCACTTATTGATGAAAAAAATAAATCTTTATTTGAATGAGAGAAAAGGACCAAGTAGCCTAATTAAAACAGGAGTAGTTCTTGACCTTAAGAATGGTTCTTTAAAATCATGCATTTCTAAAACCACCAGTGGTGCCTGAACTAGCACATTATTTATAGTTGTTGTTCTCCTGATACATATCTCAGTATGTCTTTTGATAGATTCAAAAACATGCAAGATGCTTGTTAGAATAGTGATGTAGTTTTATATATAAAGCTTAAAACCTTTTACAGATAAAATGATCATAGTATCCCCTGAGATACAAAGTATGATTTTTGGAAGTAATGCTTGAAAGATTTGCTTTTGTAGTTTTAGAGCACTAAAACCAGAAGTTTGCCTTGCAAAATGCCAGCAGATGCAACACCCAAACTACAAGAGAAGCTCAGGAAGAGCTGTTAACAGCTGCACTGGGAAATTACCTTCATATTTAAATATGAACACATCTAAAAATAACCCCAATGAGAAATGAAAACTCTGTTTGTTGTTAGCTTGCCTAGCGTTTGTCTTTATTTCTAGTTTATGTTATTTTACGTTATTGTTCGTGGATATAACAAAGCCTATTTCATTTCTTCTTGATCATTTTTCCCAGGGGATGTAGAGAGGCTCTGATTGCAATTGTAAATTCTTTAGTGAACAAGTCATGATTGCTATGGATTGTTCAACCGCAGTCATTTCAGGCTGGTGCCGGGTCAGCTCTGTACTCTGTGCACACAGTGGAACCTAAAAGCATATAACAGAAGGGATTCAGGTTATTGGGTTCAGTTCCTTGATACTCCAGGCAAGAGCATCTAAAAATGGGTTTTAATAATACAGCTGGGCTGTTATAATGGCTGGCTGCTACCACAGAGGGCAACCCCGTCTCCGTTTTTGCATCAGTACTTGTGTTTGGCCAATCCTTTAGTTAGCTCAGCTGCCATAAATCAGATTTCTTCCCAAAATAAAATATGTTCTGTCGGTGCTGCTTTTCCATCCAGCTCATGATGGAGCCAGACAAGTGCTGGTGCCTGCACCACTGCAAAAAGGGAGCGGGATGGTCCTCTCGCACTACAGTTTGGTGGTTAGGTCAGGTACGCTGCACTGTGGAGCTGAAGTTGGCTTTTGTGGTCGGCTTTAACATCAGAAAGATGAGCAATCAAGTTTTAAGCCTCATTAGGGGCTCTATTTAGCATCCACAGATTCAGTGAACACTCTCTGTGTATGTGCGTGTGGAATGGTTTCAAGTAGAATACATCAGCTGGAAGAGCAGATGATCCAGTTCTGAATGACAGCCAGTGACAGTGCACATCACAAATTACTGCTGGCTCAGTTTCACTTATTTGTTTGTTTACTTCACCGTTCTGTGCTGCCTGCAAAACAACTGCAAAGCCCTGCTGCCTGGTAGTTGGCTGTGGTCTTCCACCCACCATTGCTGTTCAAAACTGACTTCAATGATGCAGCTGTGAACTTCTGCCTTAGAGCTCTCACATAAACTTGTTCTTAGTAAATGTACGAGTTTGGCATATGCAGCTATCAACTTTCTCATGGTTTATGTCGCCTGTCATATTACTACAAAAACAGCTTTCTTCTTTGCTTTTTAATTTCTGAAACTAAAAAATAGTTGGTTCTTTCTGTAACTTGTAATGCTATATCCACTGTATTTTTAAAAGCTGTAGATACCGTAACATGCTGAGGCTGTGGAAGCTGTAGATACCATAACATGCTGGGGCTGTGGAATTACTTTGTTGTTTTCCTGATGGTCTTAAGGTTTTTAATATGTTGGCAAAATGCCTCAGTGAAGGGATTGTGGAATTGGTGTGGAAATTGGCACTTTCATCAAATTGTGTGGCAGCTGTTCATTTTGTCATGACTAGCAGCCCTTTGCTCTCTTGCATTGTGGTGCTTACATTACTTAAGATTTCAAGTAGAAACAGCCCCGTGTAACTATTGATGAAATGTGCAGCATTTATTCTGGTAGTCACCTGAGCTGTGGGGTTGCTGCTACCAAAGACAGTACAATTCATTAATCCTATGCAGCCAATTACAAAATCCACCCGTCTTCTCAACCAAAGTTGGTCTGGGTTCTTTTCCCTCTCACGGATGAAGAGAAGTTATTAACTTTGACCATTAGTTGCTTTTGGAGTGACTGCTGGAAAAACATCACTGTAACCGTGTAAACCCAGGAATGCTATGGAGAAACACAGGGAACTGGCAGTTTGTCCTTTACCATGAGATCCCAATCTGTAGAAGAGTCTATACCAGAGAAGCATATTTGTATATGCTGGGCCAGAGAGCCAGGAGGATATGGGATGTTTTTGTATTCTCATTTCAGCTAGCAAACACGTTGCTGTGTTGTGTTTGCAGCGAAAAGCAGAGGTAGATGGGAACGAAGGCGGTTGTGGCAGCCAAACCATAAGTCATTTACAAGAATAATGATGAGACATCGCTGTAACAGGCACTGACCTGTTGCTGGCCTGTGAAGGATTGTACCTTTCCTCTTTGAAGCTATACAAGTTTAACAGTTTTTACCTGAAAACTTTCTAATTCTGTTGGATATTCTTATGATACTGTAGATAGATTTACATATATTTTTTAATTTCATCTTATAGCAGGAGCATGTTGCCTGGATTATAGCATCTTATTGAAATCACAAATTAAGGTTCCTTTAAAGTTTTAGAATTTGCAGACAGAGCTAAGTCTTTTCGGGATTATTTCAGAATTGGGTGTTGTAAATTTTGCAGGCGTTAGTGTGTTGTTTTGAAAACAGATGTTATTTGATATCTTAAAATCATCTGACTTGTTCTGGGTTAAGAGGGAGAACACCGCAGACAAAGAGGACTTTTAAAACCTGTGCTGTCAATTTGTGTGTCCCGTTGCCTGCCAGCTCCTTTACCTCTTTCTGGATGGCTTAGTCATCCACATAGTGGTGTGTCTACTTTAATGTAGGTACTTGAGGTCAGCGTTTTGGGTCTGTTATTTGAAATGGACTTAATAGTATACGCCTTTTAAAATTTTAGAATAATTACTTCATAATAGTATATTGCTGTGGTCCACAGCATAGAAGACAAATTGGTTAGGAGTACAGGAGTAAATAATCTGCTAGAATAAGGGGAAAAAACCCCACTTAGAAGAATAAAGGAATTATTTTATGGCTTCTAGAACTTTTTTTATACTTGAGTGTGACTGGTTTTCTCCCTGTCTGTGCTCTGTGCACACATGCACGTACATATTTTCCTGACATTCCAAACGTTTCTGATCAGAACAGCTAGTTTCAGGCAAAAATGTTGTTGGGAAAATATCAACCCTGGAAATGGCAGCTATTGAAAGATTAGAAGTGACTGGAAACAAAATCTTGTAAAAGAATTTCTAATGTAATTGTAACATAATTTGTTGCTGCTCTTGCTCTGCTATGGCATGATTAAGTACTGAATTTGAATTGGCTTTTAAAAGAAAATTCTTAGTTTCATTCCACAGTACAATTGGCAACTAAATAAAAGTTCAGACTGGACACCCCCCACCCCCCCCGGCCTCTTTTCACAGGGAAAGAAAAATGTACATAGAGTCTTTTGTATTTTGCAGAGAGGAAGTGTAGCACAATAGACCGTTGGAGGAAAGCAATTCCGATAATCAGTTTTCTGTACTACTTATTACAACTGGTCAGGACTGGGTTTTAATTAAATTTTAGGGATAAAGGACAATAGTGTGTGCTAAGGGTGGTGAGTCAGCTTAAACTTAGAATTTCCTGGCTTTTATCCATTTCTGTGCCAACTCAGTAGTACTTAAATGTATGACTTCAGATGGGATTCACTTGTATAGAAAGTAGTAACTGTTGAGATTTTAGGAGTTTTTCAGAGTGTCTTTTGACTTCCAGACTAGGTATTTGTTCATGGGTGGGTAATAGGAGTATGGCACCTGGTAATGCCCCCCTTCCGTGCCAAGCTTCAGCACTGTGTGTTTGCACAATAAATTGGCAAGTTTGTTAGTTTGTCATTATTTTTAAAATAAACTTAAAATATAGTGATTTCAAAATGGCAGTTTATTAGGAGCCAATGCTTTTTGACTCTTAGGTGTTTCGTGTCAGGTTCAGAGAGGATGAAAGTAACCTGATGTGCCATTATGACATTTAGCATGACCTTCTGTATAGTGGAGCCCAAATAACCTCTCAACATTATTTTTTGGTATCAGAGCTGTCACAAGCACAACTTCAAAAAGCATCTGATCTTTCAAGGTGAAATGAAGAATCTACTGCATATCTTAAGTATTAACTGTTGCATGATTGTCCTCCAAACTGCCCTTGCTATTAAAATCTGTTCTCTCTAGTTTGTGATTTGTCTGGCTTCAGTGACTTTGGACATTCCCTGCAAGAATAGTAATCTACTTGATAAGAGTTCTCACACATTCTGGGTTTTAACGGCTGCAGGTAAATCACTCTTAACTTGCTGTTGGATACATATATTGATTACATTCCTCCACTTGCCCCCATTGAAGCAAATTTTCTAGGTTTTTATTTCCTTCTTGTAGAGCTTTTCTAGTGTTCTTCTAGAGTCATGAACATTTTTTTTCCAGGGTGGCTACAGCTGCAGCAGTGATAGCTTCAGATAGTGCTTTACCAACAGACCATTTGAATTCTTTACTGACAGCATCCCCACTTTTGCATAATTTTTGCCATACTTTCTTGTCAGGCTGGCAGTCTACAGACCTTTTTAAACCAATTTTGTAGAATTCTGTTTCTCAGACACAGCTAGAGTATTAGAAAAATGAAAAGCAAAATGGGCTGTCTTGCAGGCAGCATGGAATTTTGCTTTTGTATTATTTAATAATTGCAAGAATATCTTAGAATCTTGAACTGGTACTCTTGCATGTTTATTAATGAACAAGCACCACTGTTTCAGCATCTACTTCATGGGGCATGGTATTTATTAGATAATTGAATAAAATATATCCATTTTGGAGAAGCCCCAAACACTGTATTGATATATATTTAATTCACCCTCTGTGAAAGAGGACACTGCTTCACAAACTTTCCCTTTATACTTTTGTGGGTAATACGCTCAGCTAAACCGGCATGTTATGTATGTACTGTGCTGTACATATGCATGACAGTAGTTTTTCAGCAATGATGTGAGAAATTAAAAAAACCCCAACATGGTAAATCAATACACAACCTAGATCTTTTGTATCTCACTGCTTTTTAGCTAGTATTATAGGTTACATTTATGGTCCTACACAATATGGGTTGGGATACCTAAAATTTGAAAAGCTTTTAGGCTTAAAAAATATGATCGTAAATTAGCTAATTTTAATCTAGAATTAATTTCCTTGACTAAATTGTAAACCACTTGAAAATGGAGGTGCCTATGAATTTTGCTGACACATCCTTAAAGTGAACATTGCTAGCTTCACAGTACACAATTGTATAAGCAATGTTAATAAGCCTAATTATTAAGACTGTAAGTATTTGGATTGGTATTTGTCATAGCGTTTTGTTAGGGCAAGTCCCTACACTGTATTTATTCTAAGTCTAAGGCATATGCTGCTTTTACACAGATGTTCAAAATCAGACTGCTTATTCCCACTCTCTTTCATGAATAATGTGAAAAGGGAGGATGGAAAACACTGACAATTTTATCAAATGCAATTGCAGAAACACATTAATAAATACTTTCCGCACACCCCCAAAAGCTTGAATTAACAATAAACCCGATGTGAGAATATGAAATTGATACCTGCTACCTATTTTTTCCTGTGTTTGTGCTGTAAATGGTACAGGGAAGGCTATTGAGTAATTTTGCTCAATGATGGGTTATATATTGCTTTTACGGAGACCAATTTTCTACCTTAGACAACAAAAGCTCTTGTATTTTTTTACTCTAGCAGCTGAAAAATTATTTCAGCTAGCCTTGCTTATCATATAACAATAAAGCTTTAGGGCAATTGACCTGCTGACCTTAATTCCCAGGAAACTGTCACATTTCTTCTTATTCCTTTGTTCAGCCTTAACAATGTGACCCAAAATACTACCGAGCTTTAAAGTTTCTCAGCATTGTAAGGTCAAGCTTTGGTCGCCATAGTTACAGTTCAGCTCTGCGGGTCAGAGGGCAAATAGATTAATGATGTCAGACACATCTTTAAATGGTTCTTACACTGCTTTGCCATGCGGTAAGCAGCTGAGCATATTTGATATGACAAAGGCCTTCTTAAGTCTTGCTAATAGGAGGATCTTTGGAGAGGTCTGATGGAAAGGTCCTTTCTGCTGTGAACCGGTGTTCAATATTGAGCGGTGGCGGGCATTGGCAGCGGTCTGTTTCGGTTCACACTGTCTGAAGAATATTGCAAAGAGTGGATAAATAGGCACTGCTCCTCTGTGCCTTTCTTTCTGGGCATCCGATTCCTTTGTCCAGGATTCAGTCCAGTGGTTAAAAGCCCAGAGAGGATGTAAAATAGTAAGCTGGAAGAATATATTAACATTCTTGATGAAAGACGTGCTCTTTCCTTCACGGTGGTGAGGTGATGCACAAGCCAAGATAGTGTGGTTTATGTGCCTGCTTTCTGTTAGTTATTAATAAAAGCCCTTCTCCATACATGTAATAGTTGCACATATATTAAAAACATACCTAGGTTCTTCCTCTAGATAATGAGACTTTTTAAAATAAAAAAGGAAATATGGCTTGCTTGATGAATTATATGGGTTCCTCGTGGAACAGGCCTTGGTGGTTTGGTCTAATGTTGCGTGTTTATATCAGAATTCAACGAGGCTAAGCAGCTATATGATAATTTTAATTTTCAAGAAGCTTTTTACTTTTTAAGGTCCTCTTACTCACACACCTGCACTATTGTGCTTTTTTCAGAGAATGATGCATGTGGCACAATAATGAGAAGCTGGGGATGACCTTACATCATTGCTATGTTAGTTTTAAAAAAAATCACAAACCAACCCCCGCCCCCAAAATCAAGCAAGGTACTTTCATGTGCACTGTGTCTGGGTACCTTCAGCAAGCCCCTGATTTTGAAACACCATCTGTGTGAACCATTAATTTATTCTTAAAATGGAAATCCAACTAATGGCATGTGTAACTCACCAAAATGAATGAAAAGAATAAAAAAGTTTATCATGAAGTATGTAAGTAAAATCAGTATTTTTCATTACATGTATATTCTACTCTTTATCAGAATGCATTGTCAATTCATCATCGGGACAGTTGACAGCAGGAGAGTAGGAACTGTTGATTTAAAACTAATTTAGATGAAGAGTGGGATCAGAGCCTGTCCTCAGCTGAGCGTGCCGATGCTGGTGGATAGAAGAGTAGTGTCAGTCCTGGGAAGGCCTCGGCTCTTGTTACCTGGGCTGTTTCACAGCCTTTTCTTGTGATTGGCAGAACCATGTAGTATTTCCTTTTCAATCCACTGGAATTAACTGTAGTGAAAGAATTTGGAAACCTGATGATCAGCAAAATAAATGCTGATCTGACAGGGCTTACTCTATTGTGCCATGTTAGGGGAATAACAAATATTTATGTTCTTTAAAATAAGAGTCATTAATACATTACTTCTGCCTCTGAAAAATGTGTTGTTAGCTTTTTGGGTAGTTTTCTTAAACCTTTTTTATCTTAGTATTTGGTATTTAACAGAGTCTATTCCTTTCAATTTGAAGTCCCATGAATGCAGAGTTGTCTTTAATACTAATGAAGAATAGACCACTCCAATCGTGTTTAAATATTTTTTTTTTCTGTTGCTGTAAGGGGAAAGAAGGGACTCCTTATTTTCCAGTATTACTTTTCCAGCCCTGTAGGATATATTACAGCCTCTTTCTTTATAGCTCTCTCATTGACTTGGCCCAGTGCAAAGTTTCCTTTTCTTCAAGTACTAATGTAGTACTTGAGAGGTAAGTGTTGTCCCCTGTTTCTTGTGTTCACAGTGCCCTTCTCCCCCAGCCCAAATTGTTTCGCTGGTACTCTCACATCCTCCCCTGTGAAATCATTCTGGTTTAGCACCTATTTTTTTGTCTGAAATAAGTTTTGGTTCCTTCAATTCTTCTGTTGTATAATTTCTTGTAATCTTATTAATGTTTGGAGACTTTCATATATCAGCTGAATTTAAGAAGTTAACTGATACTTCCAAAAAGTATTTCTCTTAAAGAGTAATTCAGTGCGTCTTGGCATTGGGAAAACTGAGGAGTTTCATGTATGTGACATAACTGGATATACTAAATACTGTGATTTAGCCAGTGGCATACAACCAAAGTGGGAGAGGGTATCGAAATGCAGTAGACCAGGAGCAGTGCTGCCAACACAGAAAAACAATTTGCATCAATAGTAAATTGTTGATAGGGCACTACGTACTAAATGAGCGAGGCAGTGCTGGTCCTTGTACTGGTGCAGTCCTGGGACAGGGAGAATGTTTTCAGTGTTGATCTCTTAGTGCCAAGATATTATCTTGCAAGATGAAGAAAAAGCAGCTGCTGCAAACTCTTCCACTTGTTTCCCTACAGCTCTGTGCACTTTCAATGCTTTATTGATAGAACAGGTCAACTAAGGTTTTTCTTAATGTGGCAAGTACTGAGCTCACGGCCCTTGAGTTCTCTGGGAGTTGTCAAGTACTGTTTCTGGAGTTTGATTTGGTTGTGATCATTTGATGATCAGTAATGACAGTATTCTTTGTGGTCATTATTTTGAATCAATTTTTTGTGATTGACAGAATCACATAATTAATAAAGAAAAAAACCCCAAACCCAAACTTTAAACACTAGTCAGCTACCATAATGTGCTTGTGATGTGGGAAAATGTAAGCGTTACCTCCTTTTGTATATGGATTGTTTTAGACATTGAAAATGTAGCGTAAGAGCTCTTGATTCTAGAGCCTTACTGTATGTGCTTCACTAGATAGCCTACTAGTTTTGTTAGGAACTATGTCTAAAACCATGTTATTATTCCATAATACTGGAAAAGAAAAAGGTAAGACTTAGTTTTCATGTCCCAGTGATGAAGTGTATTAAAAGGATTTGCATCTCCTTAGTTGATGAAGAGTGATTCTCCGCTGGAGGCAGGCTGCTGAGATATAATAAAAGAATTGTAAACCTGATAGAACAAATACTCTAAGAGGGAAAAAACATAGTACAGTGATCTCTGGCTACAAATTTGTGTGCCATGTCCTTCCAAGATAACCACTAAACCTAAGGAAATTTGCTAACTTAGTAGTGAATTTGTTTGTTAGATTTTAAGTCACATTTTCTGACACATGCTTTATTGTAGCCACATGCTGTGATCCATTTCATGTCGTTGTTAAACACTCATATCCTTCACTGGCTTCAGTGCAGCCACTGCATGAAAAATGGCAGCGAGCACCTTTGCAAAACCTCCATGTGAAGGGACTCCTTTTGCACTGCTTAGGACATCTCTTGAAATGACTGACGGCAGAGCACACAGGCCTGTGCTTTCTCTCATCTGCTCTCTCCTGTGTTGAACAATATAATCGTCCTTTCTTTTGCAACTATTTTTATTATAGGTGCATGAAACCTCTGTTTTCCTTGTGCTCTCTAAGGTTGTCCCATCAGTAGTTTCTGTGTCCGACCTTTCATTTACAGTGAAACTCGAGGCACTGTTACTGTCTTCCCCTATCTGAAAATAATTCTTCTTCCTTATGGTCTCCAGGACAGCCCATGCTAGTCACTTCAAAGGTCTGGTTTCTTTCAGGGAGATAGTTGATAGGGATGGAAATTTCCACAATCTCCTTTCCTGATGTTAATAGAGGAGCTCTGATTTATGAGAGATACAATTCTTCTAGTTTTAAGTTTTACAGTTCGTGAAGTCACTTGTGTCCAGGATATTATTAGATTAGGTATCCATTTTCTTAATAAAAAACTTGGATAAGAGGAGGCTCAACATGAAGATTCAGAAAGGGAACCATTCAAAAAAATACTGAACATTGTAATTATTTTTTCAGGATATTTGGTTTTATACTAATCTTATTGTGCAAAATGGAACTGCTCAAGCACAACTTACAGTGAATTTTAGTCTACTTCTGAAGGACAATTTTAATGTGTTGTAATTAAGTAACTTCTGATACCTTGATGTTACCAAGCACTGTGATTTTTTTCTTTTTTTTGCCACAGCGAAGCCAATTATCCCTATTTCTTATATAACAAACCACTGCTATCCTCATGACTGCATATAAATAAACCCGTTGAACTGAAGTTTTCACATTTTGTGCGTCTCAAAAAATTTATTTTGGAAGCTCGAAATAAAGACTTCCTTTTCAATGTGAAGCATATCGTAATTGCACTGAGCTTTGAAAGTAGCACAAGAGTAGGTTTTTCACAGTGATGTCTGAAAAAAATGAGGCTTGTGCCGTTGCACGTGAGGTGCGGGTACACAGACGATTGTGTACAACAACTTTTAAGCTGTTTACCAATTTAAGACAAATGTGAATTAAATGATGGGGGAAACTTGTATCCAAATATACTGACATGCTCCTTTTTTAATATGAAGTTTAAAAAAACCCTTGAGTGTCGTGTCTGATCTGATTGTCTGCCATTATAAATGGTGTCTGGCAGAGTGGATGTAATTTGTGTACAAAAATGAAACGAGCGCTTAAGGGTAGAAAGTACTGCAGCTTTTTTAATATAAACACAAGCACAATACAGGCTGCTTGTTGAGACCACTCTTTTTTCTATATTAAATCTCATCATTTACTGTGCACCACTACTTGGGTAATGTTTCATTTTAATTCCAGTCATAGCTAACATCTTCATTTTTGTAAAGCATCTGAGATTTCTTTTTGTTCAAGAACTCTTTTGAAGTGCCTGGGAGTACTACTTGTAGCTGCATAAATGGTTTGGCACTGTAGTTATGATCCCATTTCTCAAAGGTACACAAGGGGAGAAACAAAAGGGGGCTTCCCCTAGTCCTGTTTACATCCAAGAATGGCAAAACCAAATCAGAGACTATAAAAATAATAGTAGCAGATAAAGTCAGGAGCTGGCAAGGAGTTGTGGTAGGTACATTTCTTTCCAGATGTTTAGAGGAGAAAGTAAATAGTGTGACATACCTAGTATTAAAAAAACAATATCTAAAAAGTTGATTGAGAAGCAGAGTAAGAAAGAGGGAGGCATTTTTCCCTTGATAGAACTGGAGATAAGGTAATCATTGTAGAGAAGGCTTGAAAATCAAAATGCATAAACAACGTTCAATTTAGTTGTACATGTATATCCTTTCAGCTGGTAGACCAAATTATTCTGATTGTTCTCTCATCAGATTTTAGTCCTTCTGTTCTGTGCTGTTTATATTAACTTCCATTAACCTACATGTTTTGAGTGAAAGTTTAAAATGGGCTATGAAAATTGCTTTCATCGCTTCTCAATTTTAAAATAAGCATCAACACTGGATTACTCTGTTCCTATGATAGATTAGTTTTAATCCACAATAACGTAACCCAGAATGACTGCATGCTTTTAAATGGAAGTTTAAAAGTTTAATTTTTTATTTTGGTCAGTGATTTTAATAGATTTGCAGCACACGAAGAAAGGGTTGTGTTTATTGAATGCTAGAAATTAGATATTTAGGAGTTTTTGCTTTTGCAGTTGAGGTATCTTGTTGCACTTTAATGTAATGCACTTACAATAGTAAATCTATAAATTGAATAGCCTGAACTTGCTGCTTGTATGTACAGGTTAGCTTCGAGTTTGAGTACATTTTCCGTTCTTTTAAAATCATCAGTGATGAATATAGTCTAAGGATCCAAGAGTATATATATGCATATATTTTAAGCATTGTTGTTCACTGAATAATTCATGTGAAAGCTGCTCATAAAGCTTGGCTAGTAATGTACCTTTGAAAGGTATTACCATCAATATCTGACATGACTTTGATTTCCACTAATGATATGTAACCAGGAAGACTGCTTAATCTGTCACTATGTATAAATCACTGTATTTGGGTGGTCAAGGAGACCACTGTATTTGGTAGTTCGGAAATGTAAATCCCTAATCCATCACTGGTAAACTGGATTTCTAAGTGCTGCTTTATAAGTTCTGTTGTAGGTCTTTGTTTATAACATATTTGATGGGTTTGGAGCGAGTAGGAGGTGAAACTGAGCAGAAAAGCATTTATTTAATGCTAAAATCCCAGCACGTGATGATCATTTGAATAAGGAGAACTAAAATGTAGAGCAACAAAAGGTGAATAAACTATAAATGAGCTATGAACTACTAACCAGCTGTTACATTCCATTTTAGAAGCAAAACAAATTAATGCAAAAGAAAAAACCCAAGGAGAACAGAAAAGGATTTTTGAAGCAAAACACAAATAAACAAGTAGTGCCAAGAAGGAAGCGGGAGGCCAGCTCAGTCACAATTGCAGGCAAGGATGCAGTCATTAATTGTTTCGTAACGCTTTGCCCTTATGCGGTGTGCATGCACACACAGACACAGCGTGTGCATACGTGGTATATTTTATCCTCATTTCCCAGCTGAAGAAGCAAAGATGCTTTACCCAGTGCTACGGAACGACTCGGTACGGAGCTGAGATTAGAATTTAATTTGATCAGCTTTTAGCGAGAAGGAAGCAGAGGCAATTAGAAGGTGATGAAGAGCCTGTCAATACACCTATAGAAGGCTTTGTTGGGTGCAAAAATTATTCTGTGTAGTAAGTGACATGTTTGGGTGACAAAATATCACCAATTTTGTAAGAAATTAGTTCATTTCATGCCATTAGGGCAGTTATCTTTGCAACCACATCCTAGACTGATCCTTTTGCAGGAAAGCAAAGGGAACAAATGGGATTAGGATTTCAAGTTTTATGAACAGTGAAGAAAACAGCCTTAATGTTTTAATCTAGTAAAAACTGTCTTTAGTTTCCAAATAAATATAACAGCTTTTGGGAACGAAAAACCGAGAAGCCAGAGGATAACGGAGATGTGAACAGTAAATGGGATGAGCTTGAAATAATTAAGTATTGCTGGAAAAAAATACTTCTTGAGATTATTACAAAAGTTTTGCACAAAGGAGGTAGGATAGTCTAAATGAATCCAAGGCTTTTGTACGTGTTGCGTGAAATAAGCATCCTGAAAAATAAATTACTAAGTACTCTTTTGCACTCTGCAATGTATTGAAAACTGGTTAAAGAATTATGAGCAGACTAGTTCAAAACAATGCAGTCAGATGATGAATCAATTGGCTATTTGCATTTTATGGAGATTTGTCAGTATATACGTTGTTTCATTGCATCACTCTGAAATGATGGATGATTACTAAACTTGTTTACTTTGAAGATAATACTTAGTTTGAAGAGGTAAAAAAAGCCAATGTACAAAACGAAGTTAAGGAGAGAAAAAGGAAATTATTTTCCTTTGTGGAATGTGCTTTGTGCATCCAGGGGAAAAAAAAGTGCCCAGTAAATAGAAAAATAGGGCAGCAAGTGGTTGTGGTGAAAAGGGATTTAGGCAGTAAATAGTAAAAATGATGGGAGTAACTTCAAAACTTGATTATTCTATGAAGAATTGAAAGTTGGGGTTTTTCTCCCTAGTAGCAAATAAAAGTCAGATACTCCTTATGCAAACCTAGTAGTCGCTTGCTGTGCTGAGATGGGCTACTGAAATGCACATAGGAGTTGGCCTTCCTAACCAGCCAAAACCTCTGTAGCATCCCATCTCTCAGACTGGAAACACCCGGAAATTCAAGCATAGCCCCAAGATCTGCTGTACCATCTTGTCTCTTCCCCCATTTCTCCACAGAGGAAGGGGGTCTGAAGGTAGTGAATGAATGCAAAATTGCTAACTGAAGCGTTCTTGGAAAAAGAGCTTCAGCTCTTGACTCTTTATGTCAAGTTGAAAACTGAAGTTCTCGTGTCAAGAACTAAAAGTAAGCTAACATGATTTTTGTCTTTAGAAGTGAGTGGGTGAGGGATGTTAGACACGGATAAAGAAAAAGTATTGAACAGAACTTAAAAGGCAAACCAACAATGCAGTATCTTAATTGGATCATATAAAAACATTTACTTCAGTATGGTAGTTACCCTTTTATTGTTGTTTTGCATTTTCTAAGACATTATAGAGAAATCATTTAATTTCTATGTTTACTTTGAAATGAACTAATGCATAGTGCTAGGTTTTCTGTTTTATGGCTTGCATTATTGCCTCACTGTATTAAAATCCTATCTAAGTTCTTTAACCAGCACAGATCTGTTGATAATTGAAATTTAAGAATCAGCCCTCTAAACAAAGAAAAGAACAGATATTTTTTTCCCCCTATGCTAAAGTAAATATTAAGTAGTTTGCGTGGCAATAGAAAAGCTAAAGTGAAAAAATGTTTCTGATTTTTAGAGTCCCTTCTTTTGGTGCATAAGGCTGTTTAGCAGTGTGCAGGAGTGGAGATCGTGAGGCTGTATACATGGAAGAAAAACGTGAACAGGAGTTAATTGGTGCTCACACCTTTCTGACTTGAAGTGAAATTATTTGCATATCCCAAAGAACCAAAAATGAATAGACCAGATTTCCTTGGTTTTATTAAGTGAACTGATTTTTTAATTGACTAATCTATGCATATCTCCTATTACTATTATAATAAAGTTAATATTGCTTTTAAGAATCTTTTAAAAATGGAATAATCTTTTCTCTCTCTTCCAAAGCTGCGTTTGGAGGAGCTTTCTGTGAGGTCTTTGAAGCCCTGCTGGGCATGGCTGACCCTAGTCTTTCTACCCTTTGCAAAGCTCACATACTGCTCCTGTTTGCAGCTTTATTTTTGTAATTGTAATGTGAACTTGTCACAGAGCTAAGAATGCAATTTTACACAGATGTTTGGCTGACTTTTTTCCCCTGTTTAAACAGAAACAAATATTCCTTCTGATTTTGGTGACAAGGTGCTGTGTATATCATTTAAGTACTAGTTCACAACAGTAATTGCTACTGTGTGACAGTTTGTGAAATGAAGCTGTGATTTTCCTGATTTTCGTGGATTTTCAAATTACACTGGATCACCAGTCACTGCTGATTATTGCTTTGCAGCGCAGAATTTTAAGAAGAAACAATGCAAAGATGGGGTTTCTTGTAACAGTGAGAGCCAAGCTGCATTAGGTCATCTTTGAGGGATGCTGATGAAGTGTTCTGGAGGAGCTTATTTCTGCCCATGATGAGCTGCTTAGTTGATTGAATAGGTGACACTGTTCTTGACAGCTGTCAGTCTTGATGTTTGCTTCTGAACCTCTGTTTTGCCTCAGTGATCTTCATCTCTGATTTTCTTTTCAATTTTTTTTTGCTTCTGTGCTCATTTAAGTTCTTGTCTCCATGTTGCCTCTTCCTTTAGAGTGGCAAACTTTTCATCACTTTCCCGGAGTTCGCTCCATGTGCAAAGGTATAAGTAGGCTGTTGGGTTTAAATTCTAATTTTTTTAAAAAATACAGAATCTGCAGGAAAGGTGATATATTTTAAAAGCAGTCTAAAGATGAATAATGAAGTTCCCTTTGTCCAGAATGGCTAATGTAAGATAGATAGAGATATATATAAAATATTCCTCAGTTGGCAAGTGGCTGGCTGAAAATCAAGATGAAATGGTCAGAATTAATATGTATGTATCTGTCCAAACAATTTTTTAAATGCACTTTGAATATCACATAAACTGAATTTAGCTGAGTTTTTTTCCAGGAAAAAAAAAAACAAACAACAGGAGAGGGGTGTCTTTGAAAGTTTCCCAGAGATGTAGCCTGAATTAAATTTTTTGTGCACACAAATCACAGAACCTGCTTTGCAGCTTATAAATATTGTTTTTGTTGTATCCAGTTGTGAATTATGAATAGGAATGTCTAAAAAGTGAAAAGCTACAATAGTTTCCAGATTATTGACTGAAATTAGAAATATAAAATACTTTATTTCTTTTAGACTGACTCTCGAAGTACTGTAGTAGGTTAATCTTGCAATTTTTTAAAAGAATTAAAATTACATACATCATGTCATTTATTGAACTGAATGTCACATGCATTGTTTGTATAGAAAACACTACTTAAATATTAAATGTATTTTAAAATGGAAATAAATTTCCTTCAGTGCTAGAACACTGAAGCCAGGAGGCCTCGAGTCCATCCCCAGATGTGCTGTGATTTTGTGACCTATTGCGTGCAGTCTCTTAACGTTTATTTCCCTGGCTCAGGAACATGTGAGTAGGTAGGGAATTTAAGTACCTAACTGAGAAATTTTATTAAAAGAGTAGCATGCTAGTAATTATGTGTGCATATAATAATGTTAATTTTTTTGGTAATACTTTACTCACTATCCTGGATGAAATTTGAATGTTATCAAGAGGGGAACTGGGTGTAAAGCCTTAAGGTCTGTCCATTTATTC
Organism: Buteo buteo; assembly: GCF_964188355.1. Lineage (NCBI taxonomy): Eukaryota > Metazoa > Chordata > Aves > Accipitriformes > Accipitridae > Buteo > Buteo buteo. The sequence continues at coordinate 16,592,028 of NC_134179.1, forward strand.
CTAATAATTTGAAGAGAAGAGACTGCCCTTTCTATTGCTGCACACAACAGATCAGGCAAAGCATAGTCGCCCTACATTTAATTTTGAAGTTCAGCATAATTTTCAGTATCTCTGAAATACCTGGCCTGGTTCTGATTTATATAAGATGAAATTATCAGCCACACAACAGCACCCAACCCCTGCCCCGGTATTTACTCAAAACTTGAGTATACAATTTAAAAATAAGGTATGTATTCTGTTGTAAGTGTGACAATATTTCAAAATTAATGGAAACCTCTTCTGCCTGTGGAATCTTTGAAATGGGAAAGGAGATTTTATCTCTCCTCCTGTTCTGATGCTTATGCACTCCTTTGTGTCAGATTTGCAAATGTGTTGGATCTGGTACTGTGTGTTGCTAGGTGGCACAGATGATAAAAGATGAATTTTCAGTGTTCCTCTAAATGATTTTCTTTGTGGTTGAACTGTGTGTATTGGTGATGACTTTTTTTTTTTCTCCCTGGGGGTGGTGTGGTGGAGGGGAGGTGCTAAATTCAGGTTTAAAAAGCAAATAATAAAAGATGTTCACACCTTCAAAAATATAATCAAAATGGTAGTTTGGCCAAAAGTGTGGTAGTTTTGCAAATTTTTCTAACATGTTTATTTGAGAGTAAAATGAGTCTTCTTCTCTCAGTGTAAATTGTCAAAACCAGTAGGATGTATTACTGGGATTGCTTTCCTGTACATGACTACAGATTATGGTTTTACAACACAAGATGCTGTTTTCTGAAAGGATGGGCACAGAATACATATGGTTGAAAGGGACTTCTGGAGGCTTCCAGTCCAACCCTGTGTTCAAAGCAGGTCCAGTTAGATCAGATTGCTTAGGGCTGTGTCCAGCTGAGCTTCTGATGTCTCTAAGGATAGAGATTTTACAACCTTTCTGGGCAACTTTTTCTAATACTTAACTGCCCAAATGATGAAAAGTGTTGCCTTATGTCTCACTGGAATTTCCAGTTAATGGAAATCTAAGGTGGCAGGTGCCAGGACGTCGTGCAGAGGGTGGACAAATGCACACTAGGGTGTTTCTTACTGGTACAGTTATATTCTGTGCAGTGTGTGAGGTTTCTTGTCAGCGCAATGAGGTAAATGGTTTGACATTTCATGTTCAGCATCTGCTCTTTTGGCTTCTTTGTTATGGGAAGAAGATTGGTTGGACTCCAGCTAAGTTGACCAGAAATGTAATGTCCTTTTTATTCCTAAAGGCACGACCACCGGGACTCAGGAATCCTGCATCAGGTCCTTGATATGTGCCTGCAAGAATTTTGGGGTTTGAGTGGCAGGATCCGCTGATTATCAGTCCAAGTGATTTTGCTGCCTGCACTATCTATGACAGTCATCAATTGTCAGATCAGATCTTGTTCCTGCTGTAGATGCTACTTCTCCACACTCTTGTTATTTAAACGTAGATGATCTCTGTGTATGTGTTTATAGAAAGAACTTGGTTTTTTTCTAGCAATATGCAGTGTGTTTTCTTGAAACTGCATTTCCACAGGTCTTAAATAGCTTGAGTTTGCTACGGAAGATACCTCTAATCTCAAACTCATGGTTTTGCATGAAACATTTTAGTTCATGGTAAGATCCATCTTACCTCCTCTTACATGTCTAACCTTTAAACACCTAAATGTGAGCTACACATCTCTCAGCTTTCTGTTACAATCAATGGAGAGAAATAAATCACAGAAAGTGATTCAGCTTGATCAAATTAGGAATTGAAGAGAAGTTAGAGTAATTGCTGTCTAAAGCCATCTATTCCTTTCCATTGTCTATAGGAAACTTTGACAGTTAAATGTGAGCTAGTGACATTAACTCATGGAAACCTTACCTTACATGACTGAAATCCCACCTTCCTGTTATTACACTGCACTTCATATATTCTGCTTGCTTAATTATGGATGCTGCTTTTAGCAGACAGCAGTTCTGTCTGCTTAATGTCACAAATTCAGTGACAGATATGCTTTAGAAAGAGATTTTGGGGTGAGCGATGTGTTACGATTTAAATGATTGAATGTATTTTGATGTGACAGTTACGTTGTCTAACTAGAAATCAGTATTTTCTGAGTTCTGAGGAAAAATATTCTGAGGAAGGACAAATGATAGCACTGTGTAAAGGTAGCTGACAGCCCGTGCATGGTGGTCTGGATTTTCCAGACACAAAGACTATGCAAATGTTGACAAGACATAAAAGTAAGTGCTTGTGAAATATTGTACTTGGTCTGGATAGTAATAAGACCAGTTTTAGCCAAGATATTTCCACTTGAGGCCAGCGTTCAAGTGTCTGGGAAGTCACTAGATGACCTGCAAAGAGAAGATGTGGAGTTTTGTTGTTTGCTTGGTGGCTTTTGCTTTTCTTTTTAGGTGGCTAACCTTTTGAACTGCTGGCAGTAGCTGTCAAAAAAATACTTGTTTGAAACATGGAGACTGGCCAGTATTTTTTAGTTAGGATTAAAGGCAGAAATAAAACTTAATGTAGAAGCCTGAATCTATTACAAGTTGTTGAGGAGGTTTTTTTCATAATATTGTCAATTTTTGGATTGATGGCATGGAAACTGTTCTGTCTAAGGAGTAAAAAAATTAGATAACCAGTTGTTCCTCAGAGGTAGAAAGAAGATGCACCTGACGCTGATAATTTATGAGATAATTCCCTGCAAACTCTGGACTCAAACTTAGTACTTGTACTTTCAGATTGGGGTAAAGTTGCGGCAACACTCAATTGTTCAGAAGGAAAGAGATTCTGACTTGTGGTTGGGATTTGATGTTTATTTTAGAGCTCTTCAAGAGCATGATAATATTTGGAAGATCCTTTAATAGCAAGTGAGGCTGTCACATATACATGATAAAATGCATTTTATTATGTGCTTTTGCAATTCCCCAAATGGGTAACCCTATGTTAAGTGTAGAATTTATAGATAGAAAAGCATTGCAAGAATATAGCTCAATATTCAGAAGTATACCATCTATAAGAGGCAATGAAAACATGTCTCAGTGCTTGGAATTGCATTCATTCATAGTTCATCACCAGCAATTGTGAAAGTAACTTTTATTAAAATACTCTGATTTTTTTTTCCATGTTACAGTGTAAGGCCTGTTAAATTTTTATATCGCTTTCTTTTTTTTTTTTTTTTTTTTAGTTTTCCATTCTGTCTTCAATAACTTACAAGGAGGTTTGTTTGTTTTTTTTTATCTCCTGCATGTTTTTTTTTTTCACCAAGAAGGAAGTGGTGTGCTTTCAAAATCTTAACCTTTCCAATATCCCTGTGTGATATTCATGCATGAATATTGTCTCAGTCTACATGGTCCTTATCCCCCTGGAGCTACAGGAAGATGCTGTAAGAACTCGGAGTAAACCTTGAGTCCTTTGTTGTAAAGCTCATGCTCAGGGAGGTAGATGATGCTTTTCTATGCAGTGGCAGGCTTTCTTGGATGAGTCAGGAAATGCTGGTTGCATGAGAAGTGTTTTGACTGGAAACAACTCCAATCAAATAAATCTCTAAGGATATAACTGTTGCGTTTCTGAATGAAGAATGATCAAATAAAAGCTTACGGTGAGGTCTTAATTCGGTCCCTGACAAAGCATCCTCTGACTTCACTGAGGTCGTCTTACATTTCATGTATTGAAAAGCTGTCTAAAAATCTCTACCTTTTTATATATTTTAAAAAGTAAATTGTTAATAATAAAGGCATTTTTATCACCATATCAATATAAATTAGAGATTAGAAAGATTGATAGCATTTCCATTGTATGTTAATATTTAACAGATTTTTGTATAAATAATAAATGAAAGGTGTTGTCTGAAAGATTCAGCTCGGGATCTTCGTAGTTACTCATTGCATATTTTCTATACTTTATTTAATATTGGAAGAAGAGTCCTAAAGTAATTTAAAGTAGTATCAGAGTTTTGCATTGTCCTTTAAATATTTGCAATGATGTAAGACAGTGATGTTTCACTGCTTCAAAAAAAAAAAAAAAAGGTAAAAAAAAAAGTACCACAGGAGAGCAAATGCTGTCTACTGTATTTAGATGTAAGAGTTAAAAAGTCATCCAGGTAGAACAGCCTTCTTTCTCCTCTTGGTCTGCAAAGATAAATAGAAGTTAAACCTGCCAACAGTAGGCTCTCTGAGTTAGGATGGTTAGGCTGGTTAGACCTTCTCAAATAAAAAGATGCTGAAGTGTATTTTCTTATGTTTATTCCTTCCCGACTTTGAATGATGGAAGGAAATATTTTTATTAAGAATTGAAGTGTTGCTTTTGTTGTTTAGTTTCTTTATTGGAGTTGTCTTGTAAACTTGTAGCCCGTGACAATGTCTTAAAAGATGCTTTTTATTTACTAATCAGTGAAATCTGTATCTCCTTCTGACTACCCGTTTCCAGGTTAGTCTGAATTTCATTGGGCTGATTTATTTTACAGAAAAGAAGTATGTTTTAAACAACACACCTAGCAAAGTTTATTTTTTATTCAATGGTTGTGCAAAAAAAGAAAGTATATACAGTTTGGTATATTAGCTCAGTTTTCTAAACAGTTCTGGGCGGTGAGGTTGTGGTAGAAGAGTGCTCCACAATTCTTCTTGGGGGAAAATTATGACCTCTGGGATCAGCAAAGTTACCTTTTCTCTTCCATGCAATCATTAATACTGTTTGGTTATTTTTTGGTAGCATTTGCCTATTTTCTGGAGGTTTTGTATGTTTGTTTTAATTGTAACCAATGGAAGCTTTCCCCTTCTGTTGGTAAGAGGAAAATGTTTACTTTTTACAGTGTTTCCATTTATCTCTTCAGCTCTTGCCTGGGGGTGTGTGTATGTGTATATTCTTTTGCAGATATGAATTATATTTTCGGTCTGGAGATCATAAGTTTTTCTGAAAGCAAAACAAAATGATTAAACTGAAGTCAACTACATTATTTGAAGCTGCTGTATGTGTTTATCCTCATAGTGCTTAATCCTTGACTTTGCCCAAGGCTACTAACCCTGGCTGGTTATTAATTCCTTAAAAATGCCCTGAGCCAATGTTGCTGGTGTTATAACTTGTTTGGGGCTGAAATGAAGTTGACGTTTTTCTTAGCTGCAGCATCTTCTTGCTGTAATGTCATAGGATCAATTGGTTACAGCAATGCTGCTGTTTCACCATGTGCCTTGAAAAATTTATTTCTCATACAGCATCTGTTTAGACTTCTCAAGTTAACTTTTCTTCTACCAGGATGTAACCTATTTTAATGAATGGATGTCAGATCTTTTGGAAGTACTCTCACTACCTCAAGTGGCCTGTTATGAAGAAACCTGTGTTTGTACTATACGAAACAAAAAGAAACTGGTCAGCAAGATTGGAAACTTAGCTTATTACGCTGTAGGAGGAGGAAAACTGTGAAATTGGGGTGAAATACAATACCATTTGAAATGTTATGAACTTCTTTCTATATACATCTTGGGCCTGATTTAATAAACTACTTTAAAACACTTCCAGGGAAAAAATATGTTGGCCCAGTGTGTTTGAGTCTGAGATTTTCCTCTCCTGAATGTGCAGACAAGCTTCTTCCAGGCTGGCGTTTAGACTTTTCTGTTTTAATAGAAGCTTTCCTATAACAATCAAATAACCTGCTGTAAAATTACAGATTAGCTTCGGGAGCAGCAAAACAGCTTGGTGAATTGTCTCCTAGCGCTAAAGCCATTCCCTTCCTCATCAGCTGGCGCGAGCCATATGATAGCCGGCATAGCGCAGACAATTTGTGCTACCGGACGCCCAGCTTGACTCCGACTGACTCAGCGGTGATTGGGGGGGACACGTCAGAGGGAGGATGAGTCTGAAGGATGTAACGGTGCGTGGAGCCTCTGCTCTTCTGTGCCCAACACGCAGCTGAGCTGATGTCCCGGGAAATTCCCGTTGCAGTGAGAAGCCTGTGGACCAGTGTGTGGATCTGTGAAAGCCCTGCAATGGAGAAGGAGCAGAGTGTATGTAGCTGCCAAAAAGCCACCATCTCTTTGCTATGCTTTTATAAATGTACACTTCTTTATTTTGGTGTTAAACATCATCTGTTTCCATGGGTTCTTTGAGATGTGCTTTTGTTTTTCAGGATGACGCAAAACATCTTTAAAAGTGGCGGGATCACTTAAACACCTTCAAAAACCCCTTCCCCCCACCCAAAATTTTTCATTAAAAAGGAAGTTTTGTTTCCAGATTTCTATTTAAAAAATGAGTGCCTTCAAAGCCCACTGCAGAAATAAAATCCCAAACCATTTCTGCTACCTTCCAGGAAACCATGCCCAGCAGACATCATGGAAGAAAAATCACTCGATTAAAAAACAGCAACAGAAGGAGGCTATCCATTATCACCAACAGTAATATTTAGCAATCTACTTCTCCTTTAGTCACAGTCTGAAATATAGAATACTTTCAAGTGTCCTGGTATGTCCAGCTACCAGAGCATCTTCCAGCTCATGTTACAGAGAGGGCAGATAACTCCATTTCTAATGCTCGTTCGAGGAACAACAAAGAATGTTATTTCAATACATCTTTATATCAATCTGTAAAGAAGACTTAAATATTTGAATAATGTAATGAAAACTTTTAGTCTGATACTTTATATTTATTGTGTTTCATTGACCTATTTGCATCTTGTTCTGTTTGCATCACATTATCATAAAGCTTCCTCTGTTCTCATAGTGCCAGAAATGTTTCAAATTACCATTTAAATGGTAGAATTAATCATTATAGATAATTAAAGCAAAGGCTGTGTGAAGAATGCTGAAATTCTGTGAATATTAAGCCAAGAAATTATTTTATGCAAGATTACTGTAATGAATATAATATGAAATAATTTAATCCATGCTAAACAACTTTATTAACCATAATCCATACTTGGTATCTCACCGTTTTCCCTGTTATGACATTTGTAGGAGATGAAGTTAACAAGACGGTCAGCAGTCTATAATTAAGAGGCAAGTGGCCTCATGGCATGGGACTTCCCAAGCAAGTATTTTGAGTTGGTGAATATAATTTATACATCTAAGTTTGTTTTCAAAGTATTACTTACAGTGTTGTTCAATGGCAGTCTAATAGCTTACTGAAGTCAAAATGTGAGATGCATAAGGCCAGTGATATGTAAAGTGCTTCAGAAATTAGATGGAGACATCCGACTGCCTTTTCTCCAGGGGAAGAGAGAAAAGTGTCTCCTTTTGTAGCTGCATAAATTTTCCTTAGACCTGAGCAAGTTACTAGGTTACGTGGGAGGAGAAGGGTCTGGGCTGGATCTGTAATGCTTCCTGAAACTCCTTGTTGCCTAGCACACAGCGTGGAGCTGCTTCTGCCACCACCATTCTGCAGCAAACTTTCTCTTTTGGATGATGGTGATCCCAAAGCAAATTACATTGGGGGAGCCTGGATCGATGTGGTATGGTCTGTAAAAGCAATGGAGAAGCTAATTCAGAGAAGTGTTATTTCTTATGCATTAAAAGCTGTGAATTAAATGCTGGAAATGAAAGATCTTAATCTTGAGAGTCAAACAGATTTAGTTTCCGTGTTGAATTTGGTTCTCCTGGCTGCACAGAGAAATCTGTGAAGATTTTGAACATTTAGCAGAACTGGGCTCGACGTCAAGATAGTCTGGAGTTTGAATTGAGCTACGCTGATCTTGTTTCAGCAGTTCCCTGCCACAAATTGAGGTTCAGCACCCTGAAATGTGCAGCACAGGCTTTGATACGGGAGGGAATTAGCAAAGGGTTAAGGAGCAAGAGTGGTTGATCAGAATAGCTAAAATTTTCATAGTGCTTCTTGTGTTTTCGGAGCCACATATACAGCACTTATGCTGGAGCGGGAGAAGGCAGGGAGCTACTGGCAGGGAGACAGCAAATCACAGCTATTCACAATGTGACCAAACTGCATGGAGGATGGGGGTGGGGGCGATGACATACATAGGTTGCATTAAAGATCTGCTAGTCAGGGGAAAAAAAGAAAAGAGTCATTTTAGTTCCCCCCTCTCCCCAATCTTGCACAGCCACTCTCTGCTCCCTTGCTTCAAGCGCAGCCCTGGAGGCACAAGCTAGTTGTTTCACGGGGAGTTCTGTTCTGGAAAACATCCCCTTTCTTACTCAACAGCACTGCCAAAGATTATTGAAAGCCTGTATCTGCTGACTCCAATGACAATTTCTATTAAGTTTTCCATCACCAATTTCTATGGTGATGCATGAACAGAAAAGAACACAGCTTGACTTTCAGCTCCAGAGCTATTTTTACGAGGCTGGCTGTTAAAGACAAAAGAAAACATTTTCTTTCTAAACTAAGTGTATTTGACATTGACAGTCAATGAGAGATAATATGGCCAGAACTCTGATGTTTATACACACAGTTGCTTATGGAGCAAATTAAATGATTTAATGACCTGATGACTTCCTCTTCTGTATTCCCTAGATGAAATACAACCCTCTTCACCCTTTCGTATGCCTCTCAGCCTGTCCCTTCACCCAAAAACCCTTAAAGGATTTTGTCTGTGAAATCTGCACCTTCCATTACCCTTGCCAGGTGCAGCAACTGGAATTCCTGAAATGAGATTCAGGGGCATCGTGTGACTGCTGCTGCCATTATGCAGATGGTCATTTCTTCCCTTGCTAATTAATACCAAACAACAAGAGAAAGATTAAAAGGTACTGTGTGCCTCAAAGCTTTTTTTTTATTCCTTAAATTCTCTGAAAGAAAGAAAAAAATAATCCTGGAAACCAGTTGGTCAGGGAAATGCAGAGGGTTAGTATCTGTTGATGCTTAGAGCCGCACATGAACCTAGCCCTCCTCCAAGGAGAGGGAGGGAGGGGGAAACAGAGGTGTGGATGTTTTTATCGGAAGGTACTTTTCTCACCGTGTCCAAGATAAAGGGACTGACATTCTTGCAGTGCTCTAATGGGGGTGGAATAGTAACTGGATCCTGAATTAGGTGGTTCACTAATGTGCGTATTTTTTCCAGTCCAAGTAGTTCTGCCTAGCGCCTCAGGCTTCTGGAGCAGTGTTTTTATGCCACTTAAGGTCTCAGATTTGTACTTTTCAAACCAAAGAAGATGTGAGTTTTGTAATTTCTTCATCCTCGGCTTTTTTTTTTTTTTTTTTTTTAAATACTAGGTTCAGTCCAAGTGATGGTTTTGGTTTTTGGGGTGGGTATTTTTTTGGAATCAGTTTAATTGTGATATTATGTGGTTAATTTCATTTGGATGGAAATAATTTAATGCAGCACATAATGTATTGAGATCCTGATTTTTTTTGTTGAGTTTACAGTCTTTTTTCCAATGTGGGCTGCGGTTTCATTACAGTAAGTTCCTGCTTTGGATGCAGAGACTTACGTCAGATTCACCAGCTGCTGCTCCCTCTAAATAGGCAGCATGCCAGTACCAAGGATTAGCTGGGTTACTGTTTGTCCCACCAGTTGTTCTTAAAATCTTTAACTGCAGAAACATCCTTGTGTGTCATCTCTGCAACTCAGTGCCTCATGTTCCCACCCTCCTTTTTTTTTTTCCCCAGGTGATCTGTTTTGCTCGCACTTTTGGTATTCAGTTATTTGCTTTGGAAAATACTTTTGTAAATACATTTGTGTTTTATTATAACCTAGCAACCTTCCACATAAATATCTTTCATCTCTTGTCTTAGATGATGGCTTTCGGGGAATGGGTTTCCTTCGGCTATCGCAATGGCTACAGTATTCAGATGCTGTCATTAAAATGCTTATCATAGGGCGTGAATGACTCGCTGATAATCCAGGAGGAGAAAACAGCAGCCGTAAGCAATGCTTACCCAAACCACAGTTTCCTCGGCTTGTGCAACAATTTTGTCAATAAAATTACCTCCATCCTACAGGGGCCATGGCTTGGAGACAGTGACTTTGTGCAAGTTCTTCAGTCCATCAACTTCACTAATAAAGCTGAACTGAAATCCTAAACTGGCTCCTAATTTAAGCTAAATAGCCATGTTGGTACAGCCGAGGCAGGCAGAGATTTGCCTTACAGGGACTGTCTGAAGTACCAAGAGGGTGTATTTCCCTGGAGGAGCTGAGGCTGTGAGCAGAGGAACCTGGGACTCAGTGGAGTGCCTGTGTGACAGCGCTGGGAGCAGAGCTACACCCCTTTTATTGTTTGCGCGCTATTTCTGTGCTCCCACGAGAGCATCTTGGGACATATCGTGTTTCTTTCTACTGAGATGCTTCTGCTGTCTTCAACTCTCCCCCTTGCCCAAGTTAATCGTGACAGTTTTGGAGCAGGCATGTGCTTTAGGGCAAATAGTGGGAAAGTTATCGGAAGACCATGAACACTTTGATGCATTTGCTGCTGTGCTTCCCTGCAAAGATGACAGGTTTTAGCCCAAGTTTAAAAAAGAAATCTGAATTGTAACCGCAGCCCAAGCCAGAGCAGCCAACCTGGACTTACAGGATCTTTGTACTTGTACCAAAGGTGATGGTACTGGGCCAAAACACATGTCGGAACTAAGGTGAATCATGAGTTAAGTGAAGAGAGACTGCAGTGCTCTTATTCTGCTCTAGGGCAGCTGCTTCCCTCTAGGCTACAGGATTTAACTTCACTAACTACGCTAGGTCAATTGTACCGTGCGTTTTAAGATCTACAGAAGATTTATTCTGGAAAGGAGGAAGAACATTTTGAGGCCTGTAAGATACGTGCTGTGAGCATAAGGAAGAGAGATGTCTGGCAGGAGCAAGAGAGTAGCTTGTCTGGGGAAGAAAACATGGCAGGTTTAAGATTATGGTTTCCCTCTTTACTCCTAAATACCCTTTGGGCAGAACGGTGTGGGTCCTTACTCTCAAACCCTGTTTTTGCCCAGCACTCGATTTTGTCAGGTGGGTACAATTGTGGTGAGAAGTGTGTGTGGAGCTGCATCATTTTCAGTTTCAATCTTTGTCAGCAGCCATACATGATAGTGGGGAGTGTGTATATTTAGGCTATTAGTATGTGTCTTGAGTGAGTGAGTAGAGAAAGCTTTTGTTCAGAACTCGTCTGGATGCTGCAGCCATCGTCAGCTCTTCAGAGTTGTAGATGAAAGTGCCCCGGCAGCGGGTGGTTGAACCAGCTGTAGTATGTACATAGCTATACACTGTATACCTGTGCGCTGTAAACATTTCTCCCACAGTTCTTGCTGCTACTCAATGTGATGAGCTCTGCTGCTCTGTCACCTGCTGCTGCTACACCGCTGATCTGCCCAAGCCATGTTGTTTCTCTTCAAAGAGTTCCATGCCTTCCCTCCCCATGCTTATCTCTTGTGATTTCCAGCAAAGAACTCAAAACCATCATCAGGTGATTTTTTGGGGGCAAGCACACTTCTTTGGCATTCATGCATTGGTTATCTAACGGATGTGTCCTGCCCAGAGGACTGTGCAGCAGTATGCCATGAATGCCCACTCAATTCTTAAACATACTTCTTCCACTGGATTTAAGATCACCTGAGGATGCCAAAGGGATAATAACAGGAGGAGAAAAACCCCCACCCTAATTCTAGTTTAATAAATACTGGACTTCTATACAGTTTAAAAAATGTATATAAATATTACAACATTTCATTAATATGCATATACGTTTTAAGAAGGCATTACTTAACCATTTGAAAGCTGGTAGTTGCCAAGCTATTGAAGATTACCCAGTTGGGGAATTCACCGGAGGGATATGTCTGATTTGAATTTTTAAAAATTATTTTCTTAATATTAGTTTCACAAGTAAGAAAGTTAACCTTCTTTTGCTCCCCTCAATTGACTCTTATGTAGTGCACAAGCCAAAAGATTCCGGTGTTGTTTTTAGTATGGTAACGCATAGGTTGTCAGTACTCTGAATGACAGGAGGAAAAGGTGATTGTCTTTGAAGCTTTGAGAGCTAGAACCTACTTAGCAAGCATCCTACCTAGAAGATATTCTTTCCTTTGTCAAGTACCATGTTTCATTTTGTAAATGGAATGTAACTACGATGGCCCATGTCTTATTGGCTTTCCCTTGAGATAGAAAATACAAAATCCTACAACTTTCTGGAAGCATTTCATTGTCCCATGCACTGATACTAAAGACTGTATAAATGATGGCTGTTTAATTGTTGGATAACTGACATTACCGTGCTACTAAAGGATGTCCTCTGTTGAGGAGAGAAAACTATGCTTTCTGACCTTAACAATTTAACGGATTACCTTACAAATTAACTTAATTTAAGGAAGTTAAAAAGAAGACAGTCGTAAAAGCTCCGCAGTCCAAGGAGTGAAATTTAACTTTAATGGTAGCCTGAACTGTGATAGCTGGATCATGTTAGTTTATGTTTAGGTGCTAGTTAACAGCATGATCTTGACAAAATGATTTTATTGTTTCCCAAAACTTATTTAACTGTTGTCTGTGGTTGGTAAGCCGCTCTTTTGATGATTCAGTGAACTGTCACAATGGTCCATTTTGTCTCTGTATATTTTTTTTCTTATTTTCCCATGCCATCTTCTAAGGCCATGTTAGCACAGAGATGATCAGCAACAGCTTAAGTGCTGATTATGGGTAACCAGCTGTGGACTAGGACACGATCCAGCAAACCACTAAGCATGGACCTTGTTTCATTGATGTCAGTGGTGACTATATGGATTCTTAAAGGTGAACATATGCTTTGGTGCTTTAGTGAATCAGTCTGCAAGGATATTTGTAAGTTAATGTCAGGACTGTCATGAAGAGAAAAAAGGTGGCTTTTTCTTAGCAGTGCTTCTTCGGTGGTGTCCAGCAGAGCTTTTTGGAGACATCACCTGGAAATTATTTCAGGTTTTATTATGGGGGAAAAATCTGACATATTTTCCTGCAGATAAGATTCATGATTCCAGTCTGACTTGACTCAAAATTTAGGAAGAGATGCCTATATCTGGCTTGGACAAATGCTGCTTTGTCCTTGGTTGAGGTTTGTCAAATTATTATGTGAAAAGTTTAGAGGCCTGTGAGAGAGTTTCATGCTGTTTGTGGTTGGACCCATGCTGCTTCTGTAAAAAGAAGTAAGACTCTCTCCAAAATACATAGCTAGTCCTCTGAAAGAATTATTTCTCATGTTATCAAATTTCATTCTTATACTCTTGTAACATAACGCAGAATATTTTCTATCTGCTTATGGCATGTTTGTTAAAAGAAAGCATTCTCCTATTTAAAGGTTGGTGTTTCTGAATTTGTTTGTGCACTGGGTAATTGAGGTAGGCCACCTAGCTCTTCTACTGCCAAAATGTGTGATTCTTCTTAGGACCTGAGAAAGTCAGGGGAAAATAATCCCCTGTTCTCATTGCCTTCCTGGCTGCTGTTTGAATATGTTAGAGTTTGCTGTGTGCTTAGATATAGCCTGGTTCTTGAAATAACATACGCAGGTTAATTAAACACCAGAGAAAGAAAAATGGTGCTCATTGTGTTGGTATCACTTCAGTCTTTAGTTTATTGTGGATATGAAGTTAAAACTCTAGTATCAAAGAGTGTTCTAAAAATACGTGTAAGTTAAATTATTTAATATAATTTTCTTTTTTTAATGTCATACTTATATTAGTATTGCCTAAGTTGTCTGATTTTGTTTCATAGTAGCAATAAAGAAATTTATGTGTGAGTTGATATAGAAAGGATTATTCAAAGCATAAGGATTAAAAATAGATTCCTTCTCAAATGTTTTTAAGAACCCAGACCATATATATTTTAGACAATACTTTAGTAGCATATCCCCTTTTGTAAGAGAATTTTTAAATAAATTAGGATCAGCCTGATTTTTTCTGTTTAAAAAAATAAATATTAACACAACTGTGTAGCATTTTAAAAATACAAAATTCAAATGTCTGAAATCAAGATAGCTGTAATGTTGCCACATATTACAGATGTTAGTATGCAAATACATTAAAACAAGATAATTACACTTTTAAACTGAAATTTATGGGTTTGAATATTATTTGAAGGTAGTGCAGAAATAGAATAGTGCATGATCCATCACATGGTTGGCTGTAATGGCTGCAATTTTTTTCATTATCAGTTCAGTATTGGGAAACTGCAGAGTCCTAGAAAGTTACAGCTTTACGAAAACAGAGTGTTTTGTCTTGCTTTAACGTCTTATGAGAAATGGTTATGCTGATGACTTAACCACTGTGAAGATTCCGCAGTTCTTCTCTCAAGACTAATACTCTTAAAGACCAGATTTCAAGAAGAGGTGCATCAGCTTACGTGAGGGCTGCTTTATAACTACTAAGACTGAAAAGTCAAGTCAGTAACCTGAAAGAGAAGCGTAAAATGGTATGAAAAGACTATTCTGTATATAAGAAACAATCTTGATATTAAGCTTGTATGGCCTATATAAAACCCATAGCTTCTTAGGATAGTGGTGCTTTTGTGCTTTGATAAAACAGCATTACTATAGTGAGTTAATCTTATAAAGTGGACTTTTTGAAACAGCACTTGAAAAAGCCACGTAAAGAGAATCCAGGCGAAGATGTTGAGTTAAATTTGGGGTTTCTTTTTGCCATTCAAGTTGAGGATGGCAATTAATGCAGTCTTCTTGATCTTTTTGCATTTAGTCATTCAGCATAAAGCATGAAGCTCTCAATTCAAGCCTCCATACAGCGAGTGATTGCGTCCTACTATGCTGAATAGGGCTGTTTCTGAACTGCGACTGTATCTAATCAGCAGAGAGTGGGCTGACTTCACACCAGTTATTGAAAACACGTTTTCATAAGGCTTCTTTGCTGATAAATATCCAACCAGAATTCTCTTGCATGTTGTAGTATGCATTGCTATTGAGAAATGTTTAGAAATGCATGTATAATACCAACCGTACAAATATGGGTTTGTAATACTTCTTAGCATATTCATTATGAATTCTTGAAATGTTAAGTTATCTCTGTCCTACAGTATATCTGTGCTGAGCAAACCGTGGCTGGGGGCCAAATCCATTTTACAGCTATCCAAAACAGTCTTGTGACCAATCAATCAAGTTTACACTTACAAAATGCCCATAGTGTAAGCACCTAAGGCACTGCGCAATCCATACTAAAATAAATACGATATACTATCTCTGAATAGTGAAGTCAGGTGAAATTAGACATGTGCTTCTGAGGTTGTAGCAGATAAAGGAATCCGGTTCTGTAGGAGGAGATGATTAACACGTGGTACAAATGCACACAACTTGTAAGGCAGTCACACTTTAGAGAAGTGAATGGAAAATTGATTGAATGTCTGAAGGGAATGAAAGGATAGTGAATAAGAAGGTTTTATAAATGGGACACAATCAAGCCACTGAAACTTCTGCAAATTAATGTTTAGTTCTGCAGAGAAGGCTATCCTCTCCTCTGTCACAATCACAACTCCATGAGCTTCAATTATTTCTAAAATTTACCTGCTGTTTGGTCAGGGGCATTGACTATAAGAGTGGACAGCCCTCAGGCTTATCAGATTTTGCAGTAAGAGCACTGTGTATTGGCAAAATGTGCAATTTGGCGGTGTCTCTTTAAAAAAAAAAAAAGGAAAAGAATGAGGTGAATGTCATGAACGAGAAACATTCAAAAACAAAGTGTGTGAGGGGTAACCTACAGTCTGAAGTCAGTCTGGATACTGTAGTTTATTTAAGAACGAATGAGATTAGAGGCTTTATCCTGTTTGATGAACTTGCACACGCATTGCACCCTCCCAGCGTAACCTTCACTAGGTATCCCGAAGGGAGAAGATTTAGATCACGTAAAGAATCACCGTCAAAGGTATTAGCAAAAGATGATTTTAATGTGAATTTGTAAAAAGTGTGACTTAACAAAGTTTGATGGTAAGGTTCACTGTATTACTTACTACATGGAGGAAATATACAGAGGAAAATCGAGTTAGGATTGATTTAGAATGATTTACACAGCGACTGGAGATGGAAAAGTGTAAGGGAGACCCTCCTGTTGAGTCATGAGGTTCAGCATGGAACCCCTTGGTTTCTAAACTCCTGATGAAGCTTAGGTGCAGCTAGATCCAATCTTAGTCCCAGAGTTGGTCAGCGGTTTATGTCTAATGGAATTAATACAAGGGTAAGGAAAACCTCCCATTGAGTCATGGGGTTCAGGATGGACCCCCTTGCTTTCTAAACTCCATCTCAGAGGGGAGTCTAGGTGCAGCTGGATCCAAACTTAGTCTCAGACTTGGACAACAGTTTATGCCTGGGATAAAGGGATACAAAGGGTAAGGAAATCTCCTGTTAAATTACTATGCAAATTTGCCAGGGAATGAGTGATTATGGATCCTATACGACTTTGATGTAGCAGCAATTTAAGATTTATTAACACTATTACAGTAAATCACAAGATTAGGTTATATGATTTTTAACAATACTTAATCATCAGCCACCTATCAGGGTGATTTAATAAAGTTTGCTATCAGCGCTACAAACTTTCATAAATCAAATCGCACATGCACACAAACACACACAGATGTAGAGGTGAACCTATAACAGAGATTCTTCACTCTTGGCCAACTTTAGTAAATTATTGGTACCAAATGATCTCTAAAAACCTCGTGAAATCGAATTGTAGTGAATTACTCATTGTTCTCCCTTGTCAGCATTTGTCAGCAGATGATCTTTGAGCCCTCTTCTTCAAGCCCCCCATTTTCCTGGTCTAACTGTCCCATGTGCAGAAGGGTAATGTGTGGTCACCCTCCTAGTCTGCGGTTCTGTCTCATATCCATGCCAGCTGCAGCTAGCAAGTAGCAGGTTTGTGTTTGAGCATTCAAAAGTTCAATTTTGCTCCTCCCAGTTACCTGCTGCCCATCAGCTTTCACAATTTAAGTTACTTTTTTTTTTTTTTTTGCCAACAACACCCCAGCACTCGGCTATTAGTAGACTGCTTGTGCAGCTATGAGCATCCAGCCGCTCTGTGTGTGTTACAGCAGTAATGATTGAAAGAAAGTGGTGTTTTTTGAGAAGTGTTGAAATGGTTTAGACAGTGCGGATTTTATTCTAATGCATGAATCCAGTATTTAACAGGCAGGTAGAAAAAATTGCTTCCTGTTCTGCTAATCCTTGGCTGGATAACTGACAGCCTTCTGGAACTTCATTTCTAGCCTTTTCAGCTTTTCTTGATAAAGATGCAAAAAAGACAGACATGTACAAAAGGACTGTATATAGCGTATAATTCATTTTGTGGAGCTAGAACATCTAGCTGAATGTGCCATTGATTTACCCTGGCACTAATTCCTGGTGAGTAGCTCATTTTGAAAGTAGCTACAAGTTGGCATATTTGCAGGAGCATTGAATTCTGGCATGCAGTCACTGTTGTATTAAAAACATGATGTGCAGGGAGTCTGGAGAGCCTTTGAAAGTGAGATATCAAATAGAAGCTGAGTTACATTGTTATTCTCAGTACATACAGCGTAAAAAACCCAGAGTAAGCTATATATGTTACCAATAGTGTGCAGTTTGTGGCATGGATTTTTCCTGCAAAATGTGTTAGTGGTGTTGTGTTTATTAAAAAATGGTACTCAAAGCCACTTTAAAGTCCATATGGTATCTGTTATGATTGCCCTAATAACAATAGGATAATTATGGGTATTATATCTTTATAGGATTGAATGTGCAACAAACATTGCTTGTGAGCAGCAAGTTTTCATAAGGGATGACAGCTGTTTTAGAATGAAAATTATAGCTTATTTATTGTGTGTATACATTTGAGCTGGGCAAAAAATAGCAAAAGAATGAAATCTGCAAAAGAACTATTTCTTGCTAAGTGTTATTTTGCAATAAAAACACTAGTTGTGTACTAATGAACAATAAGAATGTGTTGGTTGGAAATAACATATTTCTGTAAAATAAGATGTTTCAAAAGGGTGCCTCTAGCTGCAGAATCTACCAAGTATCAAGGGGTTTTTTCCCTTTTCTTGGAGGGAGAAGGGGAAGATGAGAAGGGGGAGCTCCTTCAGAATTGGAAAACTTTGCTCAGTAGTAGAAACTTGTAGTGGAAAACATTGAACTAAAAGAGATGACTAATCATCACCTCTGTAAAGTGGGGTGGTTATAGCCCTGATGAGAACAGAGGGGAGAGAAGGAAGGAGTTGTTGAAGGTTCATCACATTTTGCGTGAACCTTGTAATGGAAAGTCTCAGCACTCCAGTCTGGCAGGGACAGCGCTGACCTGCAAGCAGCAGCCCTTGTACGATTACCCCAAGCATTAGGTGTGAGTCTGAGCTGAGTTAAAGGATTGGTTGCAAGAAGGTTAACTCTGGACTAGGGTTCTCTTTTCTGTGCTTTTTCTAAGTCTATGCCTGTCTGAAGGAGTGGTGAGTACCACTCAGAAATTTCAGCTACCTCAAGCCTTCTACAGGCTGTAATCTTGATGTCGGAAATGATGGCAAGGTCTTTAGGATAGGTTACAAACAAACGTATTTTAAGAAGGAGTATTTTAATTGAAAGTTAGCTTTATACTGGTATTTACTTGTCTTAGAAATCTGTATCACTTACAGGTTTTAGGAACTTGTTGAAGGTTACAGAAAATCCAAAGTTTTAGCTTGCTCACTGTTATTGCAGAGACTGTCACCCTCTCACAGAATTGAAGACATGCGAGGTGGGAACTTGTAAAGCTATATTGAGAAGGCTGGGATAGGAGAGGAATTCAGATGGGTGTCTTCATTGCTGCAGATGAGCTAGAGTGTGGTTTCTAAGAAGGGGGAAAAAAAAAGTGCATGCAATACAGCTGAACAGACAGTTCGTAGCAAGTCTTATAAAGCATTAAAATTCAGACACAACTACTGTACAAACACAACCCAGGGCTCTTGCATATACAGAAAGGAACTTTGGTTCTGTGTGAAGGATCTTGGCACAAAAACAGTTTTCAAAATACTGTAAGGTTGTTAAAAACTGGTTCCCCAGCATAAATTAATATAAAATTTCTGGTGTGCGCTGTGAGCGAGTGTCCCATTGGCTGCATCTCACTGAGATCTAAAACTAGGAGTAAGAGCGACAGCTCAGACTTACTCTGCGGTGATATTCTGACAAAGCTGTTGGACAAATTCCCTGTAACAGAGGATAAAGGATGATCAGATATGAACTAGGCTACAAAAAGCAACGTCTTCAATTCTGAAAATCTGGAATACTGTGAGGGAAAAATAATCCTGAACAGAAATTCTGTATGATCCCTGTTTAGGCTGTGTATCGCGTTGCTGTAGGTAATGTGTCTGTGGACACAGTGGATGAAGGGCCATTGCCTAGAAGGCTGCATATATTATAAATTCTATATTACTTTATTCTGTATAATATATTCTGTATAAAGAAAACCAAAGAGGAGTGATGGGGAAAAGGAGAATTCAGGGAG
Organism: Buteo buteo; assembly: GCF_964188355.1. Lineage (NCBI taxonomy): Eukaryota > Metazoa > Chordata > Aves > Accipitriformes > Accipitridae > Buteo > Buteo buteo. The sequence continues at coordinate 16,611,337 of NC_134179.1, forward strand.
CAGGAAGGTTTTGAGTTGCTTGGAGGCATCATTGCTGGCATGGCCTCAGAGGCCAGGCTCAGGCTGCATCCACATCTTAGGTTTTATCCAGATTTTAACTGTCTTAATGCCTCACTGGCATTTGTATGCAACTGAGTACAATGGGTGTCTTGGTTTTGAGGAGCTTTTCTGAGGGCTGCAGCCATGCAAAGTGAAGGTGAAGGCCTGTAGAAGATGGGGTGCGTAGCCATTTGCACAGGCAGAGGTATCTTAAAAAGCCCTTCCCTGATCTGCTTACTCCTGTGGCTCTGCTGCTGCTTGGCTCCTGCCGAGATCCCCTGGGACTGTGCACAGAGCAAGCAAATCCTCGGGAGTCTCCAGCTGTGCACTGCCGGTGCTTTCGTGTCATGAGAACAAGCGTCTGCTTTGAAATCCAGTGGCGGAGAGTTTATGTGCTCTGACAATTGACATGGGCAGCAGAGAGATCTCTCTTCTGTATGGAACAGATTTTTCCAGATGGCGTTGTGGAAAGACATACCGTGTGATGGCTTGCTTTGAAAATACATCATAAACTCAGAACTCTTCCCAACTTTGTGAAAAAAAACCCAACAACAAAAAAACAAAAAAAAAAACCCCAAACCCCCAAATAAACCACCAAAAAAACCCCCAGTTGTGTTTTTTGGTTTTTTTGGGGTTTTTTTTTGTTTCTTTTTTTTTTTTCTTTTCAGGATCATTGTAAACATAGTGGTATGCCAAATTCTTTGAATGGCAAATACTGGCAGACTGTATCATATCTTTTTTGTGATAGAAATTATTGTCAGCAGTGTGAAAATGTGATGTTGACTATTTATGCAGTGATAGTTGTGTTTAAGCAGCTTTAAATTGTATAGACCTTGTTAATCTCTCTGAAGAACCATTATAAAATGCAGTGGAGTTTAATGGCCATGGGTTTTATTCTGTGGCTGCATAATTTTTTTTTTATTTATTTTTACCAATGCTATGAAATGGTTGCTGGTCTCATAATTTTATGGAAATGCTTTGTAAAATAATAACCATGATACTCAGTTTTGTCTATAGTCTCTGAAGTGATTTAGAGCAAAGTTTTAAAAAAGATTTTGCAAATTGCCAGAGCTCATTACCTAGTGCATTGAATTACAGATGGCAAGAAATGCTGTAGTGGGTTAATACGAGTATAATGGCTGATCCTACTGGGACCAGGCTGCAGTATCTTTAAAAAATGTGTATGTCCTAAGTATAATAGAAATGTAATTTCAAGGCCATACTCATTCCAATGTTGGCACTTGTTTGGAAATTATTCTACTAAATTCCAGAATGCTTTGCATAGAAATGCAACAAATAAGGTTACATTAGACAGGAAAAGTGATTATTTTTTTCTTCAACAGTAACATGAACAGGTTTTCCAGCGGCACGGAAGACCGTTTGCAATTTAAAAAACTGAAGGACTGCTTTTCCTTTAGGAAATTGCTGTGTGGTCAAAAACTTGAGGTTCTGATGGAAAAAAAATATTGGAGCTGATGGGGAATTTTTGCTGGGGGGGGGGCGCGGGGAAATCTCTTCTAGCATGAAAAGTTTGGATCTGAAACAGCTTCCTAGTTCTGATTTTTGCTAACTAAAACTTGTATTAAAATATATATGAATAGAACAAAATGTTACACTGAAACTAAAAAAGTAAAAAGTTTTTTCTTTTTCCAGAAATGAGTTGCAGAAACTTGTGACTGTGTTTTGGCTTTTTTCCACTTCAGAATATGAAGGTGGTTTAGATGTGGAATATTTGGTGTAATAGAAAATATAATTCCAACTGAAATCTAGTCTCTGCAAAGCAGTCAGATAAACTATTGTAATTTGATTTTGATTTTTTTAATTTCAGACTTTGTAAGGTGCACCTTACAAAATGTCATAGAAGCATCTGCTGATTGGGTGTTATAATTAGCACTTGAGGCAATAAATTGTGTTACTTAAAGAAGTTTTGGATTCTAAGCAAAATAATGTATTTCTAAGATTATATGACAGGTCTGCTGGATTCTACCAACATTGGTTTGGCCCTATTAATATTCAAGAGTACTTTGTCTGTCCTGATTTCCCAATTTAGGAGTTACTCCAAGACGTTATAACTATTGCTACTGCACTGTTGCTGTTTGTCTTTCCTTTGCATGAAGCTGGTATTTGTGAGTGAATGAGCCGTCTATTGTGATGAATCCTTTGAAGAATTAAATTAGGAAACAGTCAGTCTTTCAGAGTTATTTTTAATGATGGAACTGACTCAAGGAAGAAAAATTCTTGCTGATTACATCTGTCCAAATTTTGTAGGTGTGTAATGTCATTCATTAGGCTGATACAGGGTTTCCACTTCAGCTGTGACACAGCAACCCTTTATGCCAACAGGAAAGCACATGCAATAGGATCAGACCAGACTATACTGAAAAAAACCAATATTGCATCTGTAGTAAGAGACCCTTGCACCGAGCTAGGATCATTTCCAAAGTGATTCATTATTCTTCCATATTTTTTTATTAAGTCCCAAAAATTACAGAGGAAGTTTATGTTATATAAATTGTACTGGTTTTCAGAAATCAGTTTTCAGGTGAGTATTCTGGTACCAAAGCTTGTCTGCTCTTAAATTTGGGAGTGTGACATGGACAGTTTTGGTAGAACATGAAGAATTACATAGCTGTACTATACCACACATACCAGAAGGGATTTGCACTGAAATGCTGGTAACCACAAAGAGCAGAGAATCTTCCTCCACCAATTTCCATTGCCAGAGATGGTCCAACATGGATTTCAATGCAAGAGTGCCTGCTTGACATGATAGAAGCTGAGTTTTGCTTTTTGCCTTTGTGGCTTGAGATCAAATCAATGCTGTCTTGTCCTCAAGAAATAGATATTGCAAAAAAAAAAAAGTGCAGTATAAAATTATCCATTTTGCTTTGTTTACTTTCAGTTGAATGCCAAAAGTAAAACTTTAAAACGGTTGATCATTTAATGATCAGAATAATCAGTTGAGTTGAAATAGCATGCTTTTAAATCTAAACTGTTTAGGCCAGAAAGGAACTTGAAAATAAAACAACATCAGAATCTTAATGTTTTTGCAGACAAACACCTGCATATTCCTACTGAGTAATACTGCTACTTAAATATTCTTTGCTTCTTCTGGTTCTGTATCTGCCTGTGATCTTCGGGATGATTCCTTGGAGATCAAGGAGTCAAGCAACCAACACAAATATAAAAGTGTTGACAGCAGAGGAGAAATCTGCTGCTTTGCAATCTTAATCTTGGGTTTGTCTGAGTTTCAGCATTGTGCAAGCAGCTGAAGGACTGGGGGTATGACCACTGTTTGCTTTTTTGTTTTCTGAACATAACAATAATGTTGAAAGTAGAAAACCATATCTTAAACTAGTGTAGTCCTTTTGTAATTCTTATTTTTTCTTGCTGGTTGATTAGACTGTATTAGTTCGACTCATAATATTAATTCTAATAATTAACCTGTTTGTTTCTGTTTCTTATTTGTCCAATCAGTGATTGGAATATTTTTGCTTCGAAAAAGAATGTGGATGCTGTCAAGAGAAATGCATTTTTTAATTGTGCTCATCACCTTGACTTTGCCAGAGAGGTTGATAGCCCTTAAACATTGGGAGAAGACAAATCACCATAGTCTTTTTTCAATAGACAAAACAAAGAACCTTGTTTTCTTACAGATGATTATACAGAATATTTAATATAATCTAAATAAATTGCCTATTGAGAGCAGCAGCAATGCATGAAGAAGAGTTGTACAGATTAAAAGATATTTATAAAAGGTAATATTTTCTAATGAAAAGTATTTGTCTTCATATGTTATTCTGCAAGTTTGATGTTCAAAAATTTGGTACGAATATTCAAGTAAGGTTCTTTAATATGCTGAAATGATATGTATATAAAAGTCTTACCTCATATTTGCTGGCTGAGATTTGTTTTCTGCAATAGGAAAATAACAGGAGTTTTCTTAATTAAGTAACGTTTTGTTTGGAATACATTCTTATTCAAATTCATTTGTTTTCATTCTGTCATCAGTTAAAGAAGAGCTTGTCGAGATGAGTTGCATACCTGTATGCCAAGATGATCTGGTCAAAATGCTGTGACTTGTAAAGTCTTTTTGTTATAAGTATATTCCAGCCAACTCTTATCTCTTTTATTCTCATCAGAATCAAATTATAGCAATACTTGCTTTACCCAAGATCGTCTGTTCCTCAAGAGCCCTTCAGCATTACTTTTACTATTACCTAAAAATACTAATGAATTTAAAAATACTAAAAGCAGAATTTAAGCTGATTACATTTAGTGCCTTTTTCTTCTGTAGGTGACGCAGGCTCACTCATCTTTCTTTAGATCGAGCATTTCTGGAGGTTTTTCCATTTGCACACTTTGCATGTGATGCCTTCCAGGATAAGGCCCATGCCACTGAAGGTTTGTCATATTAGTAAAGAAAAAGCAAACTCTTATGTCAAAGCTGAAGCTGGAAAGGATGTAAAAAGGTCTCTAATGTATTTGCTATAAATAAGGCGCACAGCAAAAAAGTCTTATTTACAGAAGGTCAGTGACTATCTCGTTCCTGTCTAATTTTGGGTGGGGATTTACAAATTGATGTGAATGCTCCCCACTGAGTTTCCTTTTTCTGTTGCCTTTGTATTTTATTTTGGTTGTGAATTACAATATATTGTGGAAATCCCTGTTTACAGTCCCCTTCAAACCTTTTGAAGGGGTCTAAAATTGACCACTTAAAATCAGTAATGAGTTTGCGAACGATGGACAAAAAGAAGTGATTTGATTATTCAGTTGTGAATGACTTAAAGGATTCTTTTGGGGGTTGAGACTTTAAATAGAACTGTACAAAGTACAAAACTGTTTTTCACTGACTTTACTTAGCAAAACAAAAAGAGGTGAGGGTCAGAAGTGATTATTGTATTCTTTAAAAACAACCTGGCTTTTTGTTTTCCTGCTCCCGTGAAAAATCCATTTGCTTCTATCACAGATGATAACCTAAGGTTTGGCAAAATTGCTTTGCCTGGACTAGAGGTGACTGCTGCTGTCTTACATGGTTGATGATTGAAACAATGTGCAGCCTAGGAGAGGTGGAGCAGAGAACGTGGAAGCCCCACTGGGGAGGGTGAGTGACTTCTTTGCATCTCTGGAAGAAACCGGAGAGATTCATGCTACAGCAGACTTTCTTGTTGGAAAACCTAGAGGCTGTCTCTGAAGATAAAACAAATATGAAAGAGGTTATGAAGTGAACAGACAAAACCAGCAGTAGCACGTTTCCAGGATGAGGTGGCACTTCTCAAATGTTGTGAAGGTGCTCAAGAATGAAGAAGGTGAATTACTAATGGTGTAAATGGTTGGCTAAAACGGTTTTGGTGTTTAAGGTGGCAGATGTAACGTCATTATCTTGAACACTGCATTGGGAAAGCTGAGGACTGCAAGCCTGCAAGCTTCGTATGTTCTCAGCAAGTTATTAAAAAGTGTAATAAAACCTAAAACTTCTAACACCTGTATAAATAGAGTTAGCGCCAGGTTTGGAGCATGTGAAAGCCAGGCTTAGTACCCATGCAGTGGGTACTAAGCTTGTGAAACTTGTTGCCAAAGGGTATTGCAGGTGCTTATGGTTTAAAGAGAGGCTGGATGAGTTCATGGACAAGAAAGCCACTTAGGATTATTTAGAAACTACAGCCAACTGAGGAATTCCCTAAGCTGAAAGCGTATGTAGTATTAGCAAGAATAACCGTATTCGGGAATATTGTGCTTGATTATCCTGTTCTTGTACTTTTTCTTGGTCATCTTTTCATGACGTCTGTTAGAAGTGGGGTCTCAGGCTAGGTGAATCTTTGCTTTGAAATAGCACTGCAGTTCTCATGGTCTTTTCTTTCAGAACACCATCTGTCACGTATGAAAGGCTAGTTACAAAAATAAACCAGCAAATGGCAGAAAACATAGTCTATTAGAAAAATCCCATGGTGATATGCAGGAGGAGGTCAGTAGACCAGTCATGTATCCATCATGTGGTCTCACTGTACTCCTCTCTTTCTCTCTGCAGAACAACTCTTGAGTTACCAACAAGAGGGCAAAGAAATGCTCGAAGGAAGATTAAGGCAGGGCCTCTGAGTTTGTGCTTGTCTGGAGAGTTGAAAGGAATTACACAGTCTGTTTCTTATCCCATGCTCTGGCTTACAGTACAGAAGGCATGGGGGGGAAAGTCTGGAGGGGAGTGGGAGGTCAAATAATAGTATTTGATTTTGTTTAGCTATTTGCATTCCTTGCTCCTGATTACCTATCATTAGTCCCTGAGTTTGTGCATCGCTGCTCTCTGCGCCCTATGAGAGCGTTAGCTCTTTCTTTGGGGTTGGGGTTACTCTCTGTTCAGTTCCCAGGCTGGTGTACGGAAAGGGGAGGAAGAGGTGGTTCTCCTGAGGGCAGGACCTTTCAGATCTTGTTTTGCTGCTTCTGTTAGAAGTGGCAGGCTGTCTTTTTTCGCTGAGATTAGCGGGCACAAGCTTGTCAGCAGGAGTGCTCATTTCCTGGAAGCAGGATGTGGAAAAGGCAGCTGCAGGGGGGGCAGGATAAAACACGATCCAGTAAGAAGTTGTATCTAAAAAGAAAAGTGGACTTCAAACTCTCTGTGAGCCTCCATGTTACTGCAAAATAAGCCTTACCGAAAAGTATCAAGCATGCTTACCAAATCATCCTTTTGAGAATAAATGGCACATGTACCCTCATTTTTACTTCAGTTAGTTGCCTCATGATACTGGCCCTCTGTCTTGGAGAACTTGAATTTCTAGAACCAGGCTAGGTATTGTTTTCCTTACCTGTCGTCTTGCAAGAAGTGGCTGTATTTTGGATCTTTTTATTTTTCAGTTCCCGAGGCTGTAAATCAGGGAAGTGTTGTATGGAAGTGGAAGTGTGGAGGTCTTTAACTTCCATTTGTCCAGCCACTGGAGTATTAAAATAGTACGATTAGGAAACATCCTATTACACTTCCCATGTTACATTTATATGACTTTGCAAATTTTGAGGTCGTATTAAATTAGAATTTCTACAGAACCTGCGAAGAATCCACACTTCATTGTACAGGCACAGTGCAGTGTGATCTGGTCCTTACACCAGAGAAATGCATGTCTAAATAAGCAGGATGGGGAGAGGGTGGGAAGTAGACTGCAGATTGTATTCAGCTCCTCACCATATTGAATCAGGTGAGCAAGCGTTCTGTTCGGGGCTGCTGCGTCATGGAGGCATCATATAGTGCTCCAGTGGCACTTGCAGAGGATGAAAATGTCATCTGCTTTGTGCATAGATGCTGTCACAGGGGTTTCCTCTTGGTGGAAGAGCAGGCAATACAGTTGCACTTAGAAGGCTGTGATTCTTTTAATTTTAAGCATTAGGTTTGGGTGGGGTTTTTTCCACATCAATTTTTGGCAGTCTGTTAGGATCAATAAGTTGTTTAGACCTCTAGTTAGTGACAGAGGAAGCAGCAGCATTCAGTCTGACACAGGCAATTAGGTATTTTATTTTCAGGATCAGAAAAGCAGGGTTACTTCAGAAAAAAAAATCAGAGGAGAAATATGATTACTGGTGAAGCCTAGATAACGCTTGTAATATTTAAGATAGATATATGCTTGGACAACGACTTGTATTGCAACGATTTATGAATTTATGATTGTTTGTAGAGATGGGTTATAAGCAGGGTTACAATATTTTATGTTCTTAATTACAACTGATAGGGTTGAAGCCAACAGCAAAAAATAGTGTGATGGAAAACCAAGTAATTAGGGTCTTAAAACAAAACCCAAACCCAACCGTCTCCAGAGGCAATATTGTTAACAATTTATCCATTGTTACGGAGTGTGGATTCAGTTTTTAGTCCATAATAAAAGATGCTGAAATAGACTTCCTAGAATTGTGTCTGTGAATAATCATCCTCAGTGCATGTCAAAGTATGGCGGAATATCTGTTTGTAAAAACTGCTCATTCTCTGGCAGTGGGTGTTTACTCATTTTAATTAGAGAGAATTTAAGATTGACTGGCATGTTTTCCGTATCGTATGTTGAAGATTAGAAAAATCTTAACTGTTTATGTGCATAAATAACACTTTTTAATGTCTGTCTTTCTAATTTCTGAACTTAGCTTGTGATAATCCTGAGATTTCCTCAGCAAAGTTTCCACTGAATGTGACAGAACTTGGTTGAAAACTCATTTAGCGACTCTTAAATATTGAGTCACTTGAAGTTAATTGATTACCTGTAGGCACCTGCATTGGAATTCACCGTCTAGTTTTATGTATGTACATTATGTTAATAAGAACAGAATACTTCTTAAATAACATTTGACAATACTTTTAAACAGCTTTTTACCAATGCTACGGGCATAACTTCTGGAATATATCCTTCATTGCATCCAGGATCCCAGGTGTGGTTGAAGGGAGGAGTACCTGCCTTGGAGCAGGAATTTTTATCTCTCCGTGTCAAAGGAGAAAGAAAAGACACAAATTAAAAAAAAACCTAATGTATGGAGCAGGCAGTTTCCTAGGAAGGCTGCTGTGGTTGTTGAGATAAAGATGCTTGCCAGTTCTTAGAAGTTATATTCACTTTTGAATCGCCTGGATTGTGATAGGATCCTTATTTGGTTAAGCAATCCGAAGAAACTGGAATAAAAGGCCTTCACTGCATTTTCACCTAAATCCCTCATCTAAATTAAAAAAAGATATTATTTTGGCCCATGAGTTGTTGGGTTTTATTTTCTGGAAAAGTGAGCCTAGCCAGTTGTGCACCTGAGCACCTCTTCCTTAGCCTGATGTAGTCAACAAGCATGTTTTTCATTGACAGCAAGGATGAGGCAGTGTGATAGCATTAAGAGAAATGGTCGTTAACCTTCTACTCCTTTCAGAGGTAGTGGTTTTGAAATTCATAGCCTTTAAAGTCATGCTTTTTGAGAGTCAAGACATCAGCCAGGAATTCATCCAGCTAATGCTTTTTGTAGTTTGTGGTTTTATTCGGGAAGTACCGTGCTTTGCTTTTGCTTCCCAGTTGTTTAACCTTTGTTTCAAACGAATGGGGTTTCATTGCTGTTGCCAGGTGTAAGAGGCATCTTTTTGTGTTTGTTAAATTGGCAATGATGAAGTGCTTTAAGTGCTCCAGAGGTTTCCCCTTTTTACAATAACAACAACTTCATAGCTACAGCTGAACTTTTTAAGCTTTTTTCTAGCAGTTTTAGCACTCAGGTGAAAATCATTCAAGCTTGTTCTGTGTTCTGTATATGTGACTAAACCTTGTGCGTTTGGGTGCAGGAGAATGAGCTGAAGGCTGGGTGGAGCTTTGGCTTACATTTTTCTCCATGGCTTATTCCTCATTATCGCTCTTAATAGCTCTGAACATGTTCGTGTTTCAGTGGCAAGGGTGCTTGAGATTGCCATGTTTTGTTATGTAAAATAAAGCAGGAGAAAACAGGATGAAGAAGTGAATTTGCCAGTAATTTGTCTTTTTAGTTTTGAGATGCTCTGATCACCTTTTCCACGTCCTGCTCCCCAATGGGCAGCACACAAACCATGTTGATGGAACAAATTACCATTAGAGAGTAGTGCTGAGGAAGGACTAAACTCTGGTAAAAGAATTACTTGGGCCTCAAAATCCTGCACAGAGCAAACATGCCAAACGCCGTGTAAACACAACTTCTGTATTCTCCATTGTGTTGTGGTTAATTGGTGAGAGTTGATAGGGCTGTGGAAAGCAGGAGTTAGCGCGCACTGTTCTGTGACTGGCCTGTCAGTGACTGGAAAGCCGTGCGGTGAGCAGTGGCACATGTCATGAAATACCGAGTTTTTCCCCGTTTGTGTAAGCTGTTTCCATTCTGTTTCATTTTTCTCACAAGTGGCGTTTTGAAAGCATCGTGTTTTGTGACAAGTACCTGAACAATTTTATTTCTGCATGATTTATTTAGGGGAAAAATATCTTTATTCTACCCATTGTAGAAAAAAATAGCTGATACATGTCCACCCACTAAAACTACTTTGGTGGATTTGAACTGAGCCCCCTGAGGACTTTCCATTCAGGATAGACTGCCTCTCCCATAATCATGATCCATAAGCTCCTCTTAGTAAGAGCTGCTCATGTTTTCCTTCAGAGGAACTTCTGGGTTCTTGAATACCTGAGCTCTGCTGACATCCACCAACCAGATCTGCTGTGGCATTTGGAGGTAGTCTGGAGTGGCTGACGATACCATATTCCTACCTGGAGCTAAACTGTGCATGCCATTTTCTGCAGAGTTTGATCTGCACTATTAAGTGCTCAGTATTTTCTTTACCTTCATATTTCAGAACTGTTATACAGAATTATTTTTCAAATATGATTGCTCAGTCTCTGCTTTCCAGATGACATATTATGGTGTTAAATTTCTGGTTTAAACATCACTTGTGATCTTAACAGCACACAGTTACAGAACCCAACTTCACCCCTGAGGAGTTCCAGTAGAGCAGGTGGCAGGATACTGGGAGATTAATTTATGTCGTAAAGCCTCCAATTCAGTTGTTAATTCAGGTTTCCGCTCTCTGCTTCTGTGGGTAGAAAGTAGATGTTGCCATTGATATTCCTTCATGAAAATACAAGATAAAAATAAGACAAACAGTCATAAGAAAAAAAACTTGGAGCTTTAATCTAAATATTAGGTTTCAGTTAATGGTAGGAGAAGGGTTGTTGTTCAACCTACTACAGTTGAAATGCAATTGCCATATAGGATTTTGCTGTTTTATTTGTTGTTAATCGCATAAACAAGTGGAAGAAAGGATGGGGGGAGTAAAGTTAATTTGAGAAGAGATAAGTCTTCTGAGACAAATCTTAAATCTTGCTGAACCAGGGAGGTTAAAATAGTACTCACTGAGCACTAAATTTAACCTTTTGAGTATTTATTTCCTGTCTGATTAAATTGTCTAGTCTCAAGGGAGCAAGTTTTTTCACATTGTGATAATGATTGGTATTCAATATCCAATTTAGGTTGTTTGTTTAAAAATTCAATCTTCGTGATGAATCTTGCTAAGTTAAACTTTTTGCATATACATCTGAGTTGTAGTTGAAAAAAAGGCTTAATATCTAATCTTAATAGTGCATATATACATTTATCTTACATACTTCTGTTTTTTAATAAATAGTATGATTCTGCAACACATTTGTTTAGTTTCATAATTACGTTGCCAACGTTTATGAGACACCAAGGGACAAACTTCAAATGATCTATATGGTGTCCAGTAAAATTTTCTTAAGAGCTTTGTTTCTGAGAGGAAAAAATTACCATAATGCATATGAAAGCATAATGGCTATTGTTCAATCAAGATGCTTCCTGGTCTCATGTGACCCTTTAAGTCCCAAGCTATCAGTCAAGGTTTTCGAGTTAGCAGCTACATTCCCTCTCAAGAGAAAGCCCTGATAAATTAATTTGAATCTGTATTTTTCTTGACCACCCAGGGATGTGTTGTAGGTATCTTTCATGAATGATGACTCTGAAAGATGGAAAGCAGTTGGGAAGTTGCAGGCAGTATTTATTGGGGCAATGAAAAAAGGGTTATTATCTTGAATGTCAGTGTTGCTTGGATGAAGCCTGCTTTAGGCATTTACATCTAATAGGTGCTTGTTTACATATTTGCCTTCTTTCTAACTCAAGTCACTTTAATCCAATTACTGGAAATGGTATGTGCTGAAACTGAAAGGCAAAATGTCGTACTGCAGCGGAAAGCTGGATAGCAAATGGTAAGGTGGCAGCTTGATGGAGAAGCAGATGAAGCAGAGGGTGTAGAAGAGCAAACTGGTTAGGCAACATAGACCTGGGGGGGATGGGGGTGGAGAAAGCAGCTGAGAGAGGAACTGAAGAAGAAGGAAGTAACTGGTAGAGAATGTGGTTCTGAGAAAATGCGTAGAGCCTTGGAAAGAGAGGAGAAATGTAGGGATTAGGTGAGGGGGAGGAAACCATGAGTGGGACTTGAGAGGCATGAGCACTGAGTTGGGATGGCTGTCCTCTGAAAGAAAATCTTGGAGACAAATAGTGCTTGTTGGCCCTGATAACAGTGTCTCTTTTGGGCTCAAGATTATGTCTTCGCTCTGGAGTAGCGGTTCCCAAAGGGTTGCTTTCAGTTAAGTACTGTGGTATTTTGGGCGCAACTGTGTTTATTTAAACACGTGCAGTCATGGAAGCATGAAATGGTCACATAAGACAATCCCTTGCAGCAGTCTGAGGCCAGGTAGAAGTAATGAGTAATGTGAAAGTACAGCTGCTAACTTTAAGTTTATAGAATCTGACTTAAACTTGTGTTTTGGGATGAAAACCTGGTCTGAATCAGTCTCTGATGTATTTCCACTTACTTGTGATGGTATCTGCTGAGTGCTTGAGTTTTCCCACTGTACCTGCTGTGCATCTCTGCTAAGGGCTCACTTCATTTCCAACTGTGGATTTCTGCTTAAGAGTATTACTGTGGGTGAAAACCTGGACTTTTCTACTCTGTTGTTGGACTGTATTGTACCGAAGTGAAAATGCTGACATGCTCCCAAACTGCAGTAACCTTTTACTCTTCAAGATTTTGAAAATTGATATTGGTTGTCCCTTACTGTCCTGCAGAGTGCATATTTCCAACTCTGAATATGCATGATGTGAATGCTGTAAAGCTTATAGGTCAAATGCTGTTTCTGAACCTAAAGAAGGATATTCACTAAAGCTAACTAGATCCATCATACAATCGGTGGAAAGAGGGAGATTGCTCCACAGGACGAGAGTTCAGTGGCTACATCCACGTGTGCTCCAACTTGCTTTCTAGAAGGACTGATGACTATACAGGGAACCAAGGAGAGCAGTACATTATGCTAAAATGATTATTTGTGAACACCCTTTGAAATGTCTTAGTCCAAACACTGTCATTTACAAATTCCCCATTTGCTTTCCACTCATGTGGCTTCAGCAGCATTGGTTAAAGTTGGCTGGTTTAGCAAACATTTTTTGTCATTATGTGTATTTGCTATTACATTCTTCAAGTGTAAATCATGGAAAAGTAAAAGCATTAAGCGGTTGAATAGTAATAAAAATATCTCAACCTGATGTTCTAGAGATATATATATACAGCCATTTACAAAAAGAGAAAATGGAAGAAAGAAGAAAGGAGTATCAGTTGGGAAACATCTTATGTGTTCCTGGCAGTTTTTAAAGCTGCTGTAAGTTTTAGTAGTTCTGTTTTTCAGCAAAAGAAACTAATATTTTTTCAATTTAATGAATGTAATAAGTAGGTGATATTAAACAGAATATTTAGTTACAGCTTTTCTTTAAATGCAGCTGAGTAAATGCTCAAAGTATTTCTTGTTTAACAAAATAAAAGCTGATAATTTAGCTTTGAAAAATATTCCTTTGGGACGTAGAGAGTTTTCTTATAGTTTCTAGACTTCAGGAAGGTGTCCCATGAGTAAATAATAACTTGCATCTTTTCTCATGGATTTTGTTCCTTCTGGTGAGCTTTTTAAACGATTTGTTAAAGTGGAATGTGTGATCCTTTTTCACTGTATTTTTTTAACAGAATGTGAAAGCATGTATGTACGTGTGAGTACAATACCATTCATAAACGGTCATCGTCCATTACTAAATAGATGATGTTAATAGAGGATTCTTAATGCATTCACTAAGCATCTTAATTAAGATTGGTAAAACCTGGTTTATACCTTGGGAAATAATGCAAGATTCAGTTCCAGCTTGTTGGCTCTTGACCAACCCCGCTTAAAGCTGCTGGCCATCAGGGTCTTATGCCTCCCATGCCTGTAGTTAGGGTTTACCTGTTTAATATGATTTGGATGACAATTCTAATGAAATTTCATATATGGAATAATGCTTTTACACCATGACAACGATATCAAAACATTACTGCTCTTCCTGTACTCATTTTCTTTTACTGGCCAGAAAAGTGGTTTGTGACGAGGGACTCTGAGAGACTTGTGAAAGCGGAGAACTGGTTTTTGTTGGAGTTGGGTTATTTTTTTCCACCACTTGATCTATAGGCTCAGTGTAGGTCAAAAGTCCCAAGGCAGAAAGTATGCATATATTAAAATTAACTAGAACTTCCCCTAACTAAATAAGCAAACTCCCCAAATAACCCAGCTTTGACAGAAAGATACGTGGAACTTTCTTCTCCTCTTCTCAATAGTAGCTCTACAGTTCTCTCTCATAGCAGGTTAAATTGAGCCCACAGGGGTCATTGGGACATTTTTCCCTATAAAGGTTGTAAAAACACCTACTTTCCTCTAACGATAGATGGCATTTCTATAAAGCATAAAACCTCGGGCTCAGGAGCCAAAAGCATAACTGGAAGCCTGGTTTCTAAAAGCACAGTTCAGGGCAGATCGGCATTTGCTGAGTCCCACACCGGGCTGTTGCAGCAGATCTTCGACGGCATCGCTCATCCCTTCCCACCTCCTACGGAGTAGCTGGGCTGGTCTGCTCCCAGCGAGGGTGCTGGGTACGGAGACCCATGGAAGTTAGCTGACAGCATGAATAACTGGCTGGAGGGGGAAGGTCAAAGCATCTGATAACTGGGGCTTCTAGTACTTTCCAGCAGTAACTGCAAGAGGTATTAATTTTGTCTGTCAAAACAGACTAAAGCAGTACTTAGGAGCTGAAGATTATTCATTTAAATTATGAAAAGGCTAAAGTTACAGTGATGGATGTTTCAAAGGATGCAAGAGGGGACTAAAGTTATATTTAAATATGAATCCACTGTGAAGCTGTCATAACATCCCTTACAGTAAAAAGTGAAATTGCTGAGCTGCAAGATTTGTTTTCTGAAACTATACTTAGGTCATATCCAGTCTTCTCCTTCTACGGTATTTCTCAGATTAGGGAATTTAATCTTTTAAAGTCTGGCTGTTTAGTCGGTACTGACCCTCATGGTGGTTGTGGCATGAGAGCCTTCCATGCAGCTCTGAGTTTTGGCTGGGTCCCAAGGGAGGTCTGTTGGTTGCATGAAAGGGAACTGAACCTCCACATGGACATCCTCTGGAATTACTGATTTTGAAGAACAGGAAATAGAGGTTAAGTGCATTTATTCTTCTCAAGAGTCCTTTGGGTCCACCAATGGTTGAATTTACCTTATGAAAGTATGTTTTGCGTGCTGGATATAATGCATTTATCCTCTCTGTTATAAAACTAATATGGACTGTTTCATTTCTAGTTCAGCTTTTTTTTCGTTCATTTTAAAAAACTATATTAGGTGCGTCAAACAAATATAGTTTTGTTCTTTTGAAGATTAATTTGGAAATTGTAATGGTGGAACTTATCATCTGATTGCATTAATAACAACTGACTTCATCCTGCCATATGAGATGCAGTCAGTGTGGGTCTCAATAGAATTTTCTTCAATTTGTTACAGAAAGGTACCCATGATGATGATAGTGGTATCCCACAATAACATGTACAACTAATTTTTGTGTTGTTTCTTGTAGGACCTACTACAGCTTTTATAGTCTCTCATAGTCTCTCACAGAAACATTTCAAGAGGTGTACTTAGAATTTGTAATGTGAATTGACAATATAGATACATTGGTGTATCTTCTGAGGGGGAAAAAAAAAGAGACGGCTTTTTGGCAAATCTTTTGTCACAATCTTAGCCTTTATTTGCTTCCTTGTGATTAATGTTTTGTATTTCTTTGTTGGGTTTCTTTGGTTTTTTGTGGGTTTTTTTGTCCTCTGGTCCTCTCTTCTTACTCTGTGTTTTAATTTGATCTCACAGAGGAAAACCAAATTTTATCACGAATGGAGCAGGCAAAAAAGCCATCAGCTAGTAGGGAGTTACTGCTAATAGATCCATGCTTCTGGAATATTTACATTCTTTCCCCATTTTATTCAGTGGTGGTTTTATTAGCACTTCAAAAGTCAGAACCTTCAGGATTTGCAAGGTACTTCTCTACAGCTTTCCCCATCTTCTAAGAGAAGAAAAGTCTAGGAAAAAACTTGGGTAAAAGACTGGGTAAAATATACTCTTCAGTGTTTATGATAAAGCAATTGGGAGTGGGTAAGGATACATGAGGACATCTAAAGCTTTGCTTGAGGTGTATTGTCCTATTAGATATATGTGATCCCACTAACACTACAGCCTTTTAAATGTTCGAAGCCAGGTATTTTTGAACAAAGCTTGTGAATAAGTGACTTGCATTTACCGTAATTATGAGGATTCTCCACCCTGGGAGTTTATATCTTGATATCCTTGATTAGATAGTCCCTTCAGGAGAGCACTGTAGACACAGATACAGGCTTGGTGTGTTTGCTCATCAAGATACTACTGCTTTCTGCAGTTCTTTACAAACTGAGGGGATTTTTAAAGACTTTATGGCTACAGACATCTTGGCACAGGAGGAGACCTTGTGAAAAGTGTGTGTGTTGTCTTGCAACAAAGTGGTCTTTTTTTAAAAGACATGACATATTTCTCTAAGAACATGCATGTTTTGCCTTTTAGTAAATTTTATATAGTTCACCTTTCCATGTTTCTGTGCAGATTCCAGGATGCTAAGTACTGCTATGGTATTCTCCACTCCCCCCACAATTTCCATTATTAAAAGATTGGTGAACACAGTTAGTTAAAAACTTGTCTTGGATTTCACAAGTTTCCTTTTTGGAAGAGGATTACAATTTTTGTCTGTGGCAGCCAGAATTTCTTTTTTCTGCAGTGCATATTATAAAATACAAAGCTGGCTGATCGGTGAATTCAGCAAAAATAAAATAATTTGTTCCAATATGTTTAGACTTTTAAGTGCTGGTATCTCCCTTACTAGCATCAATCCGTGCTTTATGGCAGTTGGTTTTCCACTTTTGACAGTGACCAGTGTCTTCCAGTAAGAGTCATCTGCATACTCCTACCCCTGTCTTGTACAGATCAGGTGGCTTTGTGGTATTAGTAGAATGTAAACTAGCAGTTGAAATGGGATTACTGGAATTAGTCATCTGGATGGAGAAGATTTAAATTGGCCTTGATTGAGGTCCTTACAATTATGAAGTAGACAGTAAAGCCATTATGGTCAAAGAGGAAAAATTATAAAAAGAAATTAAGATGCAATGAAAACTGAAAGAACGGATTTTTTTTTTTATGTTTTGTGTATTTAAAAAGAAATAAAGGCATGATATTACCTTGTATTTTTCTGATCAGCATGGAAGTTTCCTTGTGGCAAGAGATAAGAGAAACGTACCATGAAATAATTACTTTTTAAAAAGGGAATTTCATAGCACTAAGAAATGCTTTTGCTGTGGAAATCAAATGGAGGAAAACACACATACTTAGTCTTTCAAAATATTTCTATATAACTCTCTGTGTGTGCCTAACAGACTTGTTTAAGAGACCTTTCATCTCAGTATCTTTATGTCATATAAAATAGAGCATTTCAATGAGCAGCTTATACTTTTTTCTTCTGCTTCTTTTCTGTTTTAGGGAATCTTTCCTTTGTGTCTCAATCATGGACTTCTTTCTTAGGATCCATTCTCCTCCTGGTGTTATTCTTCAGTTTGCTTTCCACCAGACTGTTTTTCTACACTTAAGACTTTTATCTCCATGTTTTCCCTTGACTTCTCCTTCCTTAGTGTGGACTAATAAAACAATTTTGTTTTAGAGCATGGCAAGAAAAGAGTGTGACTCCTAGCCTAGTTTTCTCTCCATGTGCATGGACAGTTCTTCAACGTGTGAATTATTAGCTTCTTTCTTTTGGTGGGAAAGAGAGAATTAAACCATCCTGGGTGGTGCATGTTTTGCTTTTCCATTGCTCTATGCAGCAAGCATTTGACCAAAAGACTGAGTAGGACATACAGCTTAAGACTCAGTGGAGCTACATAGGTCCTGTGTAATCAAGTCTTTGTAATACTGAAGTAATAAATTCTTCCCCCAATCTCACACCTTGGAAGTAGTCTGAACTGAGTTTTATTCTTGGCCTGTGGCTTGCCATTTCCACCTCCTCAGTCTGATAGCTGTTGTCTAAGGAATAATAGAATTTGTCTTTATTTTTGGTCATTTCCTCTCCCTCATGTACAGTATCAAACTGTTGCCACCCGGTATTCTTGTGCAACCACGTGTAGCTTTTCTCCTTTGTTCTGGTGTAAGAGGTAAGGGGTTTTTTAATTGTAATTTTCAGTAATTAAACTGATTAGAATTAAACTGGTGGGGAAACTGCATTTGATTACACAGGCAATACAGAGGAGGTAAAACTCATCTAACTAGGTTCCTTTCCAGCCTTTAGGCTTTTAATAGCTAAGTTAATTTCCTAGAGGAATATGGGCTGATTGAAGGAAAAACTACAATCATTAATTGCAGTAGATTTAATTTGTTTGAACTATAAAGAAAAGACTGTCTGAGACTTCAGGGGAAGAAAAGAGCCGTGCTCCTGTGCAGTCATTTATTCCAGCCACAGTAGTATGTTTTTTGCTGCCTTTAATAAATTGTGGTAAAATTTTTGGACTGTTTGTGGGTTTTATATGTATTGGTAAGAGTGATATTCTTAGATCACAACATTATCAGAGATAAATTAACAGGACAACTCTTCCTGCAAATCATGACCATAAACTTACACTATGTATTTAGTAGTGTATGTTTCATATTGTAATCTATCTACCTGATGCTTCAGGGCCATAAGATCTTCTCTAGCTATCCACTGAACCATTTCTTTGCTAATGTGGTTATAGAATATGAGATTGTTCTAGTTGCTTTCCAAGAGAAAATAGAATTTTCCATATTCAATAGTGTTTGTTTGGTTTTTTTTAATTGGCATTTAATTTATTTCTCCCTGATGATTAGAGCATGTGACTGGTGTTTTGGGGCCCCTCTCTATTAATTGCCACTAGAGAAGTAATTTTATAGAGAGCTTTAAAAGGTGATTCATCTTTTTCTTTTCTGAGCAGCTATAAAAACATACTCTACCTGCCTTACAGAGGTGCTTATATATAGCATAAGATGCCTGTAATGTCCTTTGACGTTACTGGTCTCTGTATTTGTATAAGCAACTTTTGTACTTTGCCTAATTCTTTGTTTTCTTAGTACATTTTTGAAGAAGTACTCAGCTGACTCATAAATCACACTAGTAGTTTTAGAATAATGAAATGAAGTGTTTGCTATGCACAAATGAGATTACAGTATCCCTGTTGGTGTTTCCTAGATGTGGAATAGATCCCTGTGAGTTACATACTAATCCTGGATGCAGAGGGTCTATATGAAACCTTGGAGCTTAAGATTTTGAATTTTCCTGATATAAAGTATAGAAGGAATGATAACTCATCAAAATACCAACTTACTGAGAAGATGTTTTCAGAAGGTTGCTTTAGATGGGCTGTATACATTGCAGCATTTGGGAGAAAAATGACTAAACTTGGACCACACACAATCATCCTAGTGTGTTTTTTTGTGGTACATGTATTTGTCTCCCTTTTTCCCTTACAGGAAGACAGGTGAACCAAAAGCACAGAAGGGCTTATTTGATCAACAGTTTAAAAATACTCAGTAATAGGAAAAAAAGGAGGAGCATATTTTGAAGTGATTAATCAGCTTTCCCAAATTTATCTTTGGACTAATTGTCTGTAGAAATTGTTTGTAGGATTTTTTTTTTTTTTTTTTTTTTTTTTTGCTTTGCTTCCTCTGTCCTGAGCTCTGATTAGCGAGCCACAGTCCTTTTTATTGAAGCTTTCAGTGAGAATACTTCCAACAGTTAGGTGCTATGGTATACAAAAAAGCTCACAATTGAGTTGTGGCCCAGGCAAAGGGTCAAACTTGTTCACTTATTTGTTTTACATGGTGGTACTACTCTTGAGTCAATGGGCAAACTGTTACTAGAAGCAACAAAAGAAAATGTTAGCAGAAATAGCGAGTACAAGCAGTTCTTGCGGCTTTGAGTAGTGGTTTTAACTGAAATTATTTGTGGTAGAAGTGCTTGAGGTGATGGTGGTAAATTAACCACAAGCATCTTTGCCACCAGAGGGTGAATTCACATCATCTGTCTTGGGTTCACAAAACACAGATGTCCCACATTGCCACCTGACAGTGCGTACCTCTCATCACTGGCCATTTAGGGAAATCAGTCTTCCACATGTGGTCTTCTGATCGATATACAAAAGTCATGTCTGCTCTAGACAGCCGAAATACATTGCCTAACTGGGAATAGCCCTACATGATGAGGTAGCACGAGTCCTGCTTGATATGGGCAACATTTTCATATCTAAATTTGCCTGGTGGAATTAGCAGGAAGCAAGGGAAATTTTAGGGTTGACTCTCTGGTGCATATACTATGAAGCTATTGATTTAGGTGTTGCAGCTTGACGATTTCTCTTTCCGCATGGCGTTATTGGCGTGCAACAGTGCAGCCAGCCAACCCTCCTGTTGTGCTTCAGAGAAAATGAAAGATTCTTGTCCAGCCTAACCTCAGTAAATTTTTCATCAAAGCCTTAATACTGCTTCTGCCAGATATTATCTGCTTGAATGCACAATCTTATAACAACAGTGCCTATTTACTGCATTTTTTTTATAATAGCTTTAATCTCCATCATTAAGAAGTGCCTGTAATCTTAGTGTTAAAGAGGTATCTTGAGACTATAATAAAACTGACTCCTTGCTTTATTTCTCATGCAGCCATGAGGTAGCCAAGGAGCAGGTGTGCAGCTGATACACAGGCAAATCAGGTGCAGGGCAATTTCTGGTAGGCAGGTGACTGAGCAGTAAGGCTCCAACCTGACGATTGTCGAGATAAGTCAACTGTGAGCATCTGCAGCTAGGAAAGATTAGAAACCCCCAAAAAGCTGACAGGAGCAAAGAATTGTCCCACACAATCTGAAATCCTGTCATTGCTTGGGATTTCATCTGGGCTCTTGGCTCTGTCATGCCTTTGAAAATATCTACAGGCCTTCACATCATTTTGATTACTTGTGAGCTCCCTTTTCTTTAAAGTTCCTGAATAGAGTTTTTTAAGTTTTCAGGGCATGTGAAAATGGTAAGTGCACAGTAAAAGTGTTTTTTTTAACTTTAGATTATGTTTCTCCATTTTAAGACATGTAACGGATTGCATGTTGCAGGAACAGTAACATGGAGAAGATAATCAATCTCTCCCTGACTAAGCTGACTTACTTTTACCATAAAAGAGGCAATTTCTGATTTCTCTGATAAAGTAAGTTGATGACTACACTTTACTCTTAATATCTTTTATGGCCTTCTCAAGATTTTTATTTTTAGCTTATAGATGGTAACTTTTTGAAACAACCAGTTAAGATAAAGTATGGATAGTGTATTTGACAACAGTATACAGAAAGATTTGGGACAGTATTTTGATGGACAGTGTGGGATGTCCAGTCCATATTTTACTGTAATAGATTATTCTTGGTTTGACTGAAATACTGAGGTTGTTAAGGTTCACTTTCCCTTATAAAGGAATACATGACCATCATTATCCAAATATTTAGCCCTATAGCAACAGTTTGGGCCTATGTTTGAAAACAAAAAAAGTGCAGTAAAATACATAACCAGATTCTCTGTTTCTTCTGTAATGTGGCTCACACTGACCACAGTGGGAGCTGCTTCTAATTTCAGGCTATATAAAGAAAGGATCATTAGAGAGGTTATACAACACATTCATATGCAGAGCATGTTAACATTCACCCAGTTGGATAGTTTTTAAACTAGACCTTACTTCAGTGCTTTACTTGCAGGCTCTTCACATCCTACATGTCTGCACTAGTTGCTTGCAGGAGCTTGTAATTCATTGTCAAAATCTTCCTTCCAGGCTGCTCTTGGAAAAACAGTGCAGTAACACCTTGCCTTCCTCTAGCTTTGTGGCAAAATTTGCAAGTGAAGTCTTGTCTGCATAGCTGGAAAAAAGTGCCACGGCTGTTTTGGTAGGGCATGAGGTGTGCCTCCCCACCCCCCCCCCCCCACCCCCATTTCTTTTTTCTTCATCTTCTCTTTCTTTTTTTTTTAAAATTAATATTGTTTGTGAGTCTTAATACCCTAAGAAAAAACAGTGGTGTGGCCACTTACTACTTTTACTCCAAAATACGCCCACCGAGATCAGCCCTGCAGCTGTAGCCAGGATTGACCTTGCTTAGACTGCTGTTGAATAAATCAGAAGCACCACAGGGTACGCCTGCACCACAGGGTACGCCTGCACCACAGGGTACCTCTTACTGCTGGTTACCCTATGGAAAAATGCACTGTGCTGCTGTCAGGGCAAGGCCCCAGGTAGCTTCTTTTCAGCGGTGGCCTTTGATTTCATAACAAGTTAGTGGGTTTTATTGTTTTGAAGCCTGAATGTTGAATATTGGCATTTCAAGACTGAAATATGTTAGTTTTTATCACCCTTTGATTTCTTTTTGATTTTCAGAGCATAATTGTTGTAGTAAAACTTTTTGCAATCAGACATTTTCCTTCTTGAAATTGAATATTATGCAATTATTTCCTAGTGAAGGAAATTGAAATGAAATCTTGTGATTAGCTACACCGTAAGTACCATACCAATGTTTTAAAAATAAAAAAAAAAAAAGAAGAAAAAGCTCATAGGGTAATGGTCTTGTGTACAGGTAGACTTTGGGAGGTTCAGATCTGGTTGTAATTTTGAAAAGACAAAGGAAAGAAAGCACAAAGAACTTCACTCTAATTTTTTTCTGTTTTCCAGACAACTTGTTCTAGTACCTTTGGGATACTGGAAAAATGCATGAATAATATAATTTTCACTAATTATTTTGAAATAATTGCTACCAAAACTGCTTTTCTAATTGTGCAGGTAGAACCTAGGACTACCTCTTACTTTATTTTGCTTAGGCTTTTAAATATTGATGATTACTCTACTTAATGGATTAATTATATACTGCAGCACTTTGATTCCCTTTAATGTTACATTTACAAACCACACAAATGGCCCCAATTATGAGACGAAGAATTGGCTGTAGTAGACTTGATGTTTTCTTCCTCATTATTCTGCCCTGAAGTAAGTTCCTGTTGCTTTACGTTTTAGCTCGACTATATTCTAAAATACCTTGATGATCTAGAAGGCAACTTTACATGGTTGAGCAGACCACAAATTGACACACAAAATGGATGAAATCTTAATTCATAGCTTTCCCTTTAGCATCTGGTAGTGTGTGTGACAATTTATCAACCTGCGTTTTAGAATGAAATTATTCCTGCTTTGTGCCTTTCTCACGTTTGCCAGAAACAATGAGAGGAACATAAAAAATGAGCGTGCCTTCTGCAAAGGGGTTCATGCAAAACATGACAATGGATGTTTCTGTGCTTACCAGCCAGTTTTAGCCTTTTCTAGCTCCTTCCCATTCAAACTGCAGCTTCTGATTCAACAAGTCTGTTGTTTTCTCCCTCCCAAGGATGAGATCAGCCTCATCAAACAAGTTCTTCTAACTGTCCTTCACAAGGTGCTGGCGGGAAACCTTTTCCTTTTGCCTCACTTTCTTTCCTTTGATTTGTAATAGATGTTTCTGTCTAGCTGAAAATAATACCAGTGGGTGGGTATGAAGGGTATGAATTTCACTGGTATGAACATGTGAACTGGTGGTTTTGTGGGATTTCACCTAGAAACATTTTGCAGAGTTGTGTTTGGGACTGAAGACCTTCTGATGATGAACACCATTCTTAAAACCAAGTTCATCTGGATTTTTTTTATATTCTTTTAAGTTACATTTTTCGCTGCGGTTGACTGACTTCCCCACCAATTGTGGTGATTTGGAGTCCTCAGGCTACTGTAAAGTTTAGGCTTCTTTTAAAGTTGGAGCCTAATCTTCAGTCCATATGGAAGTTTATACAGCAGCATTTAGGAAGCACTCCAGGCCAAATGCCTTCTCTCATGTGTTTTTTTCAGTATGTGTTAGTCAACTTCAATTTCTGTTAATTTTCTCTCATTCTGCATTAAAGCAATTAATGTATTTCACTGTAAAGTAAAAACCTGTCATTTTGGTCCTTCTACTTTGAAGGTATGCCTCTGACGAACTCTAAATTTTAAATGCCAGACTGACTGCTGTGTGCTTATTTCTATACTGCGTTCACAGTACACTGATGCTCCTGATGACTGCTGCCTTACCTACACTGGTTTTTGTGGGTTTGGTGGGTTGGTTTTTTTTTTTGGGGGGGGGGGGTGTTCACTCTTCATATCAGATTTCAGAGATGCTTTGCATATGACTGATTAAGCTTAATGGGTATAATATGTAACTGTTAAAAATAGCTTTCTTGCACAAATGCACATTATATATTGACTTGGTAACATATTAACAGAAGGAAAATAACTGAAAAGTTATGACAGTTATTGTTTACTTATTGAATTCAGAATATTGTGAAGGCAATTTCCTTGACAGGTTCAACTCCAGAGCACTTAATACTATTGCTGATTTTTTTTTCCTTAATCTACCTATGAAGTATCCTTTACAAGCTTGAAATTGGAGATAATGACTACTTTATTTGAAAAGATGGCAAAACTTAGTTTTAACAATTTGTTCTCTCTACAGAATTTGTGAGGGGAGGAATAGAATAGCACAGGTTGTATGACAAGTAAACCACAAAGCCATTTTATTAGTTCCAAATACAAAACCTGTACTTTTAATTGCACAAAGCCTTCTGTTAGATTTTATTTATCTTTAAAGCAGGACAAATTTGTAGCGTGCACTTTCAGTATTTGGGAAAAAAGTAAGGCATGGAAAATTCAGTCCCCTTCTTTTGTCTCCCACATCATCTGTTTTGCTAACACAGATGATGGAAACTTCATAAGCTGAATTGTTTGGACTCATTAGGTCACACTTCTGGACACCTTGGCTTTTTAGAAAGAGAGCTTAAGTTGGTACTTTTTACTAACAATAAAATAAGACTGGGTAGACATTCACGTCCATTTACTGAGTTTTATTATGGGTGGAAGAGGAGGGGGTTTCTTAATACATGGAAGCTCAAGTCTTTGAGTGTGTATCGAGAATGTGATGTACTCTCGATCACCCATTAAAAGCAAGCAAATCCCCAAACTTTTGGGCTAAACTCAGAAGCATCTTAAGAGCCTTCAGGAGCAGAGTGGTCAAGGCCAGGTCTTTGGCCGATGCAGGGATTGCTCCAGGGAGCTGTGGCATGAGGGCTGGGGTGCGCAGAGCAGCCAGTCCTCTGTGGGGACTGGCCCAGTGCCCTTGCACTCAGGGTGTAGCTGCCTATGTGAGGCTCCAGCTTGTGCGTGAGCCAAAGGATTCAATTCCGGTTTGGCTCTTTGGTGTTAGTCGAGAGGGGTGAAAGCCCTTTCCAGGTGTAGAGAGAAGCAACTTGTTTATAGAAATTTTCTGCACCGTAGAAAACAGTTAAGTAAATTGCTGCTACCCATAATATGGAGCTGTTTCTGGTGGATGGTTGCATGCAGGTTATCGTCACACCCTCCATATTGAGTAAGTATCTGAAGGCTGTATTTACAGAAGTCATATAGGTGTCTGAAGATGCTAATAGTGGTACTGACTGATGTGCCTAAACATTTTAAGTTGATCTTATTTTGTAGGCTGGGTGGTTTTCTAATTTCTTGTAGTCTCTGCTTTGCATCATTAGGCACTTAAATTTGCAAATCTGGCTCAGTCCATTGTTATAATGTTATTTTACCTCTCCTGATTGCTGTGGCTTTGTGTGCAAGGAAGTATTTTGAGTAAAGTTAATTATAGTGGTGACTATATTGCAGTATATTGTGTATGGCTGATTTTATTTACTATATGTACTTTTAAATTACTTGATGTTCTTTAAGCCTACGGCTTTTTACTTAAAGGCACCAAAACACATCTTGTGTTAAAAATGGTTGAATGTACAAGGTGCAGTTGTTAGCTCACTCTTCTTTGTTCTCTCTGCTTTCTTGAGAAAAGATCAAACAAAATGCAGTGACAGGTAAGGATGTTTCACAAAACACGTAGAAGAAATGTAGCTTCCCGTTCCATAAATTACTGGTACTCTGCTCACCAGCTGCCTGTTATGATGTTTTATTGATGGCAAAAAATGGTGTCTGAGGCAATAGAATGTCTTGCATCTTACAACACTGCCAGTTATAAAGATGTCTTCTTGAATAAATTTCACAATTAGAAAGTATTGACAAAAAAATTTAATCTTTTTTACATCAAAATAAGCTCAAAACATCTGCTGCCAAAGTCAGACAATATCAAGTAATCTTTTAAAAGTATATTTTTATTATACTGACAGATGCATGGCTGCATTACATAGATGTCAATTTAAGTTACTAGTGCCATTAATACTTGACAAAGACATGCTCCCAGAAGAATTTATGTTTTTAAAATGTTGTCAGATGAGTATGTGCCAACAAAAAGTAACCAGAGTTATTCAGCTATGTTGTTAACAAAGCTAAAAGCATGTTATCTCCAGAGACATAACAAAAATTCATATTCACATCTTTTCTATTCTCTAAATTCCACAGAAGTGACAGAAGAAAAAATAATTCTGTGTCTGCAAATGTCTGTTTAAGCAACCCATACATGTATCCTTTTTCACTTTTTATACTTTTTGGCTTACTGCACAGAAAGATTCGCAGTTTCATTTGAGGTGAACTTCTTCAGCATTCATTTGATTTCCACAAAATTTAAAATAATCCTACTTCTTGGCAAGGATGCTGTTGTAAAGAGAACATTGAGGAAAATGTTAAGACCTGTGCCAGAGTTTCTGGTCTGCTCATTCAGTCAAAAAAGTATTTGAAAGCTATATGACTTAACTCATTAAGAAGGCTGAGATTTAAAACATTCATGTCCAGTTTTTATTTGTCAAATATGCTGGTATATTCATTATTTGAATTTGTACATTTTGGTAACCTCAGATTTCATTGTGCGTATTCCATAATGAGAAACTAAGCTTACTTTAAATTCTTTCCTTCCAGGTGTTCTATTTTTCTTTTCTTTTCCTATTTTCCTTTCTCCCCACAAGAAGTGTTTTGGAAGGAATTTTGTTTCTTAGAGCGAGAATGGAGTTTTCTGGGTAGACCAGACCAGTGTTCATGAAGTTTGCTTAGTAGTGCTGTCCTGGTGCTGCTACACTATGTTTAAAAGCATAAAAGTCTAGTCCATGGAGGTACCCAGTCATTTGAAATACTGAATTTCTGGTTGAATCTGGGGTCATAAACATCTCATTAAGGGCTAAATTGTTATACTCAGTGATTAGAGACTGTTTTTTCTCTTAAGTGGATTTTTTTTAGAGTGGATTTTTTTCTTAGATATGAGGCTGAACTTTGAGGAACACTTTTTACTGCTAATGCTTCTAATGTATCTAATAAAAAGAAATCTAGAACTAAAGGGCTGAAAGCCATATGACTACTTCTAGAAGTATTTCAGTTCGCTGTACTGAGGCAGACTGTGAAGGTGAGATCTGTCTCTCAAAATGCAGAGTTCAAGACTGCTTTTAAAGCAGTGGCGATGCACAGCACCTCCTGTGCTGTGATTTGTCTCATCCTGAAGCTGCTATTTAAAATACAGCACAGGAACCACAGGTCCCCAAATACAGCTGGTTGTTTTTTTTTTTTTAAATAAAAATTATTATCATCATCAATATTGAAGCCTATGTTACTGGTGCAGGCAAAAATATCTAAAATTAGATGAGCTCTCACCTCTGCTGCCTCTTGTGGGCCATCACCAAGTGAGATGTTTTGGATGAGGTTTTATCAGTGTGTGTTATATTTCAGTCTGACAAGGAAGTATGTAGTCTGCTGGCTGCCTGACCACTCTGTGTAATCACTCCTTTTAGTATAAATGAGTACATATTAAAATAATATTTCAAGGTTTGTATAGTAAATGGATTTTCAGAATTAATGCCCAGGAATCTATTGTAAACTGTAGTTTGGAAGGAGGCAATTTTAGAAAGGTTGGGCGGGTCGACTTGAAAGGGTGATGTGAGGAATGAAATGAGGTGCAAGAAGTCTTTACCTCACATTTCTTTGGAGCCCCTTTTATGCTTGTTTGTTTTCTTTTACTGTTCTTTGCCTTGGTAACTTGGCAGCAATTCAGTCTTCCTCTTTCCTCCCACCCCAAGTCTCCTATGGCTTGAAAATCTTGTGCAGCTCTGGAATAGAGAAATAAGGAGAAGAGGTTAGTCAAGATAGATTTACTAGTTGTCTACAAATGTTGTAAGGTGTGCTACCTAAGGCTGGGCATGCCCTGAGTTAGGTGGGGGAGTTGTACATGCGCACAGTGTAGTGGTGCAACCTGGGGGGTAATTTGGACTGCATCGAGTTTGGAGGTTGAAAGCTCTCAGGGTCCCGCTGCTGGATGCTCATACCTTCCCATAGTTGAACCTCTATAGCAGGAGGCCCTTTCAAAGTGTTTTGTGAGACTTGATCATTTGGGAGCACCGATGGACAAAATGCAGCTGTAAATTAACACTGAGGGACTGAGAAGAGAGGCCATGCTTCCTCCAACACAATATGATGCGATTACAGCCATGGAGCTGTGCTGACCTCCTCTCTGAATCCAGGTGAAAATCCCGAGCTCTGGCTGGGGAAAAGTATTTATTAGGTGCTAAGTGACAAGTTACTTCTTTAATGGTAAGGCTTTTCCAAAGATGGAAAGAGAAGTATATTTTATTGAACCTTTCAGGTACAGTCTGAAAAATCTGAAAATAAAAGTTCTTGCTTTTTGAGTAACACATTATCTTTCTGGAAAGGATACTGTGAATATAATTCAGTCATGTTCTTTCCTGGCATTGTAGGAAAATTGTTTGATTTTCCTTCTAGTATGCAAGCATAATTCTTTTTTAAAAAAGTGCCTATGAATTACTACTGCAATTTCAATAGCTGTAGCAGATGCATTGCAGCCAAAAATCTATTTGAACTGTTTTTGCTCTTTCTGTAGAGAAGTGTGTGGTGCTGACTTATAGTATATGTTATTAACAAGTTTTAGAAAGTATTGGAAAGATGAACATTGTCATGAAAACTTAATGAGAGAAACGTAATTCTCTGAGAAGCCATCAAATGAAAGTTTGCAATGGGGATGTTGGCTTGGTATCAGAAGAAACTTTTTTAGCAGTGGAAACTTTGGTTGCAGTGAGGTATAACAGGTCTTAGCTGTGTCTCTCATGTCTCTCAAACATAATAACTGAAATCCTAGAATTTGACTCATTCAAGAACTAGAATGGTAATCGTAGGTATATTCTATGGTGCCAGAAAGAATAAGCTTGAACAGCAGACTTATGGCAGTAGATGACACTTCATTACTTTTATTTTCTTCTGATATGAAGTATGCTTGTTTTCATCTCAGATAAACTCATTTTACTGCAGGGAAGGTGATGTTACCTGTTGCAAGAGGCCTTTGGAAGCTGCTGTAAAAATATGTGGGGCTATGTTTAATTTGTGTCTATCTTTAATAGTGAATTTCAGTGAGGGGAAGAGCAGGTAAACACAGAAAGATTGGAGTTCAGTGGCACTCTTTGCAATATGTCTGCACACATTTATTATTACTATCATTATGTCTTTTTCAAAGGTAATTTATATATGGCAATATTTGTTCCCTGCTAGCACTTTATAGAGGATAGCCAAGAGTATAAAGCAGAGTCTAAAGCAGTCTTGTTATGCTATGTAAAAGCAAAGTAACTGTGACAGTGATGTCCTAGCAACGCAGTTGATTCATGGGATATAGATACATGAAAGTTAAGGATCTTGAGCTAATATAACAGTATGTGACAGCCAAAAAAGAGGATTTGCACTGTCTTCTCCAAACTGTGTTGCCCCATCTTCTCTTTCCTAGCCACACTGTTCTGCCACTTGTGTATCTCTCCATGAGCCAGTTCAACTCAGTGGTGTGTCAGAAATCTGAAGCAAAAGAAGTAGTGGATAATTTTCAGCTGGTTTACTGAGTTGCATCTGAAAGAGAAATCCAGACAGCAAAAAGGAAGTCAGGCACTTCTTTGAAAATGGCTACAAATAGCTTTGTTTTAGAAACAAAGATTATTTGCCCCATTTTCCTCCATCTAATCTTGCAGAGTATTAGAACCAGACTTGGATCAGGAAGATGCACGAGAACAACCCTCTAGGTCTTGGTCTCAACAATTCACTCACTCGGTGAGTGTAGGAGCAACTAGTCCTAGGATAGATAACAGTCCCTGTAGTTTGCAGTTTATTTTGATTTTTGTCAGTTATGCTGGTTATACACCTGCGTATTTATCTCTTTAAAGAGCATTGTATTTTGAATAATCTAGAGCTACTTCCTGAGTCACTGTAAGATAATAGCATTAATGGTATATGTTGCTTTCAAAATTAGAGATCTTGGATATGCTATTTTGATGGAAAATCTAGCTTTTTGATGAAGACAGTTTCACTGCAGTGTCAGGGAAAGCTGGTTGCAAATGGTTGAGCTGAAAGTGAATGTTAACTCAAAGATGTTTGTAGAATATCAGAAAAAATGAGGAAGACAAAGGTAACTCGATTTTTTGTAGAAGTCTCAAGAAAGTGATGAAATAAAACAACAGCAGGGAATTTGCCGTTCACAGTCTTCTATTTAGGAAGCAGAGGGAAATCACAGAAACAATAACGTGTAACAGTAAAAAGTTTGGATACTGGAAAATACCTAATTTATTCTGTGTATCTTGTCATCTACCCTTGTCCTGGAGCAGGAAATGTTTTGATGTCTTGCTTCTCCTTTACTCATCAGGAAACAATAAGAAATACCTGCGTCCATCCCTTATACTCTTGCTTTTATACTGCGTTTTATCTATGTTATGATATGACAGGGATTTGTTTCCCACACATCTAAAGGGTGAATACTTTACTGAAGGCAGGCTTAGAAACCTAGGCTTTCCTTCTGTTTTTGCCTAGGCTGTGAAAGGAAAATGTTTGGCATGGCTCCAATTGTGCTAGCTTAATTTGAAGGACCATCTTGTATCACCATGCTCTGAAAATTGCTTTCCATTTATCCATTTCTGGCATGGGTGGCCGGATGGTTGCAGTACAGAGGCAATTAAGCATATTGAGTGAAATCCCAACTTAATTGCATACAATGGTAAAACACCCTTTGATATCAATGGGGCCAAAGTTTCTCATTGCCATCCTCAAAGGTCCCATGTCACAGAAAACAAGGAGAGCTAACCCAAAGTGGCATCAAAGTCTATTTAAGTTTCTCTAAAATGAAAGACTTTTACTTCATTTGGTAATCACAAAGGAATGTGGTTTATAGAGTTATAAATTCAAGATTATAATTTCATAAGCTATTCAACACATTATGTTTAATAATTGTATTACTGTTTTATTTATTAGTTTATATGTTCAAAATAGTGCAAAGGTAAAGACTGCAATTGCATTTTACATAAATGCTTGTTTTTGCAATGAATATTTTTGGATAAGCGAAGAGTAGCAAAGTTACTGAAACAATGGAAAATCTCTTGTCAAACATCTTCTGTTTTGGTTCCATCTATATTTAGGAAGCTCAGTGCTAATGATTCTCCTTTTGTTCTTCTTGCAGCTAATTCCAGCCTTCTTGGAGGTGGAGGAGGTGAGTCTTGCCTTAATGCTCTATTTATTCTTAAATAAGTGTGAAATATATGCTGAACAAATGTAGTGTTTAGTTGGTTATAAAACAGTATGTGATAAGTTCAAAAGATGGAAATGTAAAATTATTAGATGGGCAAACTCACCAGAGTCGATGTTTCATATCACCATGAGGCAGGGTTTGTGATGGCTGCTCAATCCGGTTTCCCTTCTGTATTAGACTAGAGTTGAACTGTATATGAGGCTGACTGAAATATAAAGGAGCTGAACTGCCTTATGTTATGTTGTGTTTAAGTATTTAGGATTTTTAATTTACTTCAAGGGAACCTTGAATGGATGTTAAATAAACAGTTTTAAAAGAAATATTAAAAAATTAAAAAGTCATTTTAGTAAATTAATGAGGCTTTATCTTTGCACCTTTTTTTTTTTTTTTTTTTTTTTTAAAAAACTCAGTTGCTTACCCCATTCTGTTTGCCAGAATACTCAAGCAGATTTACATACAAATCTTTGGTGCATGTAAGATAAGCTACTAACAAGTCTGCTAGTAAGACAGAGATACTCAAGTGCATATAGTGTGTATTGTTTCCAAATATATGGATGCTGTTTTATTTTAGTAGATCGATGCTATTTTGCTTTTTGTAATACTGTAGTACTGTGGCCATAAAAGCTTACAGGAGTGTTAACAATTCAGGAAAAAAAAACCATGAAGAGCTTGATCTCAGTTTTCTGTGACTTCCCCTGCCTCCCAGAGGGAAGTAAAAGAGCTCAGTTCTGGAAATTTCACAGTGCAGGAGCAGTACAGGCAGCAACTAATCTTCCTTCCTGGCTGGAGTTAAAAGGACTTGATGATCAGAGCTTACATATGCAAGAGTAAAGGAAAGGGCTCTGTGAAAAGACAGAAGATTGCTGTTGCTTGTGAGACTTGAGGATAAGTCGTCAAAGCTTTTGTTTTAACAGCCTTAACTGAACAGGCCTCCCTTATTTGTGCTCCATGAAAAGGTGCTTGACAACTGCACCCGGGTGTCTAAATAAAACTGTTCATGTTTCTCAGCTGTGTGTCTGGACACTGAAGTACAGGGAAGCCTTACCTGGTAATCCTGTTGGATTAATCTGTTTCTTCTGATTCGAGTTAGTTGTTTGCAGTATCCCAAATTTTTCTTTGTTTAAAAGATAATCCTTTAAAAGGTAATCCTTTGCTAGCCGTTCATGTTCCTGTGGAGCCGTCCGCTTACCTCCTCTCCAGTGCTTGCTCCCAGCTGGTAACGTCAAAAAAAAAAAAAAAAAAATCGATGCAAATGTTCAAATTCCAATCAGGTTCCCACAGCACTGCTACTGCTGAAAGGATTTGGCTATTGACTTTCTGTGGTATTTATTCAGCTGGACTGTACTTCAAAAGTTGATGTCCATTCCGTGTGGCACTAGATAAAGTGTGGCAGATGGGATGAGCCCACACCACAGGTCAAGTCGGGATTTTTCCTATATTTTATGTGTTAAAACTGGGGGAGTTTCAATTGAGTTAATTTATTGGCAATTAAAAACATCTTGCCCCCCCCCCTCCCCCCGCTTCCTGTTCTCCTGCCCCCCCTCAGGGCAGGCGAAGGTAATGGCAGCACAGAGACTGGGGCACCTTCTCTTCTGCATCTCCCCTTTCTCCTCCTGCCTTGGCGTCTTTGTGGGCTTTTACCACCATTTCTTCAATAACTTTCCTCAGCAGCGTTGGGAAGCTGCTGTGGCAGGTTGAGTTTTGGCGCACAGTGGGTCCCGTAGGGAACCAGCTGCAACTGGCTGTGGGCAGCACAGGGCAGTCCTGACGCCCTGTATTGGTTTTATGTGGCAAGGTTTTGGTAGTGGGGGGGGTTACAGGGGTGGCTTCTGTAAGAAGCTGCTGGAAGCTTCCCCTGTGTTCGAGAGAGAGCGAGCCCATACCAGTCGGCTCTGAGACGGACCCGCCGCCGGCCAAGGCCGAGCCAATCAGTGATAGTGGTAACGCCTCTGTGATAACATTTTTAAGAAGGAAAAAAAGTTGGGAGAGTGAGAAACAGCGGCCGGAGAGAGGAGTGAGAACATGTAAGAGAAACAACCCTGCGGACACCAAGGTCAGTGAAGAAGGAGGGGGAGGAGATGCTCCAGGCGCCGGAGCGAAGATTCCCCTGCAGCCCGTGGTGAAGACCCTGGTGAGGCAGGCTGTCCCCCTGCAGTCCAGGGAGGTCCACGGTGGAGCAGATCTCCACCTGCAGCCTGTGGAGGACCCCACGCCGGAGCAGGTGGGTTCCTGAAGGAGGCTGTGACCCCGTGGGAACCCCGCACTGGAGCAGGTTCCTGGCAGGACCTGCGGATCTGTGGAGAGAGGAGCCCGTGGAGCAGGTTTTCTGGCAGGACTTGTGACCCCGTGGGGGACCCGCGCTGGAGCAGTGTGCTCCTGAAGGACTGCACACCGTGGAAAGGACCCATGCTGGAGCAGTTCGTGAAGAGCTGCAGCCCGTGGGAATGGCCCACGTTGGAGAAGTTCGTGGAGGACTGACCCCGTGGGTGGGACCCCACGCTGGAGCGGGGGAAGAGCGTGATCAGCCCTCACCCTGAGGAGGTGAAGCGGCAGAAAATAATGTGTGATGACCGTAAACCCCATCCCTGTCCCCCTTGTGCCGCTGGGGGGGCTTGGTGGAGAAATCCGGGAGTGAAGTTGTGCCCGGGAAGAAGGGAGGGGTGGTGGGAAGGTGTTCTGAGATTTTGTTTTATTTTCTCATTACCTTACTCTGGCTGATTTGTAATAAATTGAGCTAATTTTCCCTAAGCTGAGTCTGTTTTGCCCGTGACGGTAATTAGTGAATGATCTCTCCTGTCCTTATCTCTACCCGCAAGCTTTTTGTTATATTTTTCTCTCCCCTGTCCAGCTGAGGATGGGGGAGTGATAGAACGGCTTTGGTGGGCACCTGGCGTCCAGCCAGAGTCAACCCATCACACGCCCTCCCACAGAGGAGGTCTCCATGCAGCCCCCCCATGGCCAAAACCCTGTGAAACACAATCCCAGATCCTTTAATCTCCAGTAGACGGATAATAACGTACCCCATGCTTGCGATGCAGGTAAAAGACCAAATTTGACCATTATTTTATGGCTTAGAGTTTGACTGCTGATGGTTGAGGGGCTGCGTTTGTGCTCTGGAGGTGCCACGAGCTGCCTTTGGGTAGGGTGGCTGACGTGTCCTCAGAGTGCAGTCGCTTAGGTTTTCTGAGCCTTTTGAGGAAAAATCCTGAGAATTTCACTGCCAAAGTACTCTACGAGTTTGGGCGGCTGCCATGGGGTGCCTGTGGCTCCGTCCTTGGGTGCATGAGTTGGCTGTGCCCTCTTGGAGAAGCGAAGGGTGCCCAGGGTCTGCAGGCTGGAGCTTGCTCAGGGGAGCACAAGATGGCAGCACCCCTGGCTGGCCCACCTGCCTGCCGCAGGCAGATGAAGCCCGGAGCCCCTACCTCTTGGAAAATTGCTTGCTACTGGCAACATGCATTTCTTTGTAGAAGGGATAGTTTTGTTTCCAGTTGAATGGGTTTGGATTTTAAATTCTGGATATATTTTTCCTTTTTGAAGAAGGAAGTGGTGGCAGTGGTCTGTGTGAAATATTGCTAGTGAATTATTAAAACTTTATTATATACATAAACACCAAAGCCTTCTTTTGATTGCAGATGCTGAATATTTATGATAATGCATAATACCAGTGTAGTTTCTCCAATAATGGGATTCGGATCTCTTCAGTAGCGCTTGTTAATTTAATCTCTCTGTCACTGCTGGGGTTATGAATACGTATCTTAGTTTTACAGAAAATGAAACCTAGAAATTTCTGCTTGTCCAAGCTTGTGCAACAGGTTTTGTGATTTTGAGCTGCTTTTCAATTGTTCTCCGTTTGAAATCTTTCAAGAATTGAACACAAATTAGTTGGAAATAGTTATTTGAACACCCTGATCTAACATTTGCAAATTACTCAATATGTATGTTAGAACCAGCTGCTGGAGGAGAACTGTTGAGGAATCCCAATGGGCAACGTTGTCGGTATACATAGTGCCCTTGGTTTTAAATTTAGGTGCTGGTGGTTTTGGGTGGCTGTTTATCATCCCTGCGTCACCTCAGAACCACATCAGTGCATCTGTGTACTTTGATTTCCCAGAGCTAGAGTAATGATTTGTTCTTGCATTCCCCATTTAAATGCTGTCTATTCATTTTCATGACCATTTAGAATGAAGAGATAAAAGCACAAAAGATACCAGAAACAATTATTCACAGAACTGTTTAATCATAAAATCGAGAAACCCATAATAGGGTCTTAGAAGAATCTTTAGTTAAATATAGATGTTGAAGGTTTCTTTCTGTTTTTCACATAACTCTGAAGTTTCCAGGATTTTGTTATGAGTTTGGTGGGTGAGCCTTTTTTCTTTTTCATTCGATACTGGTTTTAATAATTGATTTTTAATTAGGAGGCATATTTCACTTTCAGGTCTAGATTTATCACACATTCAGCATCTCACTGCTGCTATTAACTTGCATAGAGCATTATGACTTATTTGTGCATCGTGTATTATTTGTCCCATTATGTTCAACAGTGCAAAGGTGAAAATTATTAAGAAAATTACCTGCATTTGGAGGGAGTGAGGAAAAAACATTTGATATTTTGAGAAAAAGTGACCCCTTTTAAAAATGTATCATGAAGTTTTGGCTGTTGAGAAATGGAAATGCCCTCTTTTTCTTGGCAATGTTTTTCTTTACATTCTTTAACAGCTGTGTAAAGGAATGAAAGTTTGTGGTTTCATGCACTTTGTTAAAGCAAAGTGAGTAAGAGCTGAGACTTCTGCTCCCCCTTAGGGTTTTGGATAGTCTGTAGGGTTTTTTAGGGTTTTGTGCCCCACTGTCCCCACTTAGTTTTCAGTTATTTTCCTTGGGGTTCATTTTTCCTTTACTTCATTTGCTGACTGCAATCAAGTTCCTGTTGCATGCTGATTTCTGGCTTGGCTTGCTTTCTTTAACCTTAAATTGAGGGTGTATTTAAAATAGCAAACTAGGGATTTTTTTTTTTTTCCTCATAAGATTTTGTTGCCTATGCTAGAGTTGAGGAAGGAGACATCATCATTTAGTGTGTACTGTTATGAACATAATTTTTGTCAGCTGTGTATTTGAAAACTGTAATTTTGTCTTTAAAAACTCTGAGAGGAGACAGGTTATATTCGCAGTCTTTTGGAAGCATTGTTTGGACCCAGTTTAAGTTGGTTGCCCCAAAAGATCTGTTTGCTTTTCTGTTTCTCTCCATGTCCCTCTTTTTTGGCCACTGTAACTATGTCTTTTCTAGGGCTTTTGCTGGCATGGAAAAAATTAATTCCTATATAGCCATAAGTATGTTAGCATATCTTAAATGTAGACCAGACCTACCTCTTCAGTCTGCCAAAATACGGTTTGTAAGCATGTCATTTTAAGCAACTGTTACAGCATGGGAAGCTTGTATTGTGTTCATGATCACAGCAGGGAACTCGGTTTCTCTGTACATTATCGGGTAGAC
The DNA here is from genome assembly GCF_964188355.1 of Buteo buteo. Taxonomy (NCBI): domain Eukaryota; kingdom Metazoa; phylum Chordata; class Aves; order Accipitriformes; family Accipitridae; genus Buteo; species Buteo buteo. The sequence continues at coordinate 16,648,343 of NC_134179.1, forward strand.
TCCATTTTGAAAGTGGGATTTGCTTGCCTTCTTTGTTCGCCTTTATATCTGTGTTAGATTATAATAGTGGCAAAAAAAAGTGTTTTCTCCTGCTACAAAGAAATTACCACAGGCTGACTTCTATCCTGGAAAACAGGTTTATCAGGAGGGAAATGAGCTATTCAATGACTGGAGTCTTTTGCTGAGCCTAAGCACAAAATCACATGGTGCAGGAGATGGACTTTGTGCAGGGGTCAGTATGCCACTTCAAAATGCGAGCAGCTTATGCTAGTCTATGTGCAAGCATCTAGTGCCATGTCAGCCCAATAGGCTTTCTGAGATAGAGACATGGATCTGGCAGATAGGACCCAGGGTTGGGTGGGGTTGAATGTCACTTTGTCTGGGGCAGCTGAAGTACCAGCAGGTACCAGTGTTCCAGCATCTGGGTGTTACCACTTGGGTCCAAAACAATGGTGGAGTTTGTCTTCAAACATGGGTATAGCAGGTCTGTAGCACAATCATCATGACTGCTGCTAATGCTATAGAAATAGACTATAACTGCTGGTAGAGTGCTGCTGCAAAGTCACTGGCGTTTGCCAGCCACCCTGTCTGTTTGTCACATAATTGCAGGCTAATGAGTTCAAAAAGCCAGTAATTATCTAGTCAGTAGTGGCAGAAAGGAATGGCTGACACAAATATCTTTTCTTGACATCCCTCCCCTTGGCCAGGGATAAAGTTTTTATTCTCACAGCTGTGACTTAGTTACACTACTAACCATTTCCAGCCATCTTCTGATAGTTAAATCTCTACCAAAAAAAAGGAGGTTTTTCACTGTCTGAATAGTAACTTGACATCAACTTACATGGCAAATGAATATTCATGACACTGAGAAGTGAAAGTTGTACAAGAGAAAATTGGAGACAAGTATGAGACAACTTGTAGAGCACCCCATAGCAGTGTAAAAGGAGAATAAATATTAGACTGGCCCTATGCTAGCCCATTCAAAATGTGTAACAGGAAGAAGACAAGCCTGTTTTATCCTGAACCAGGATGAGATGCTCTCTGTTTTGGATTTCACAGGGCTTGGGCTTAATATTTACATAATTTAAATGCAAGTGAAGCAAGGGTTTAAATCCAAAGTTCAAATTTGTGCACGACGTGTGCATAAGATGAATGCATCCCTTGAGAGAAGAAAGAGTTTGGGAACGGAGCACTGACAGGATTCTTTCATCGAGAAAATAAGCATTATTATTTTGTATTTTTTTATGTCGGTCTGTTGGCATTTTCTTGTATCATGTCAGATACGTCTGTTAGATTGGGGTGTGCTTGCAACAAATGGCTTCATGGAACAAATGTGCTTCATCTGGGATTTCAGCTAGCTTCAAAAGCTTTCAGTTGCTTTGTACACTGAGTCATCATATCTTAGGTATTTAGATAATAGCTATGAAGGTACAAAGATTTTCCTAGCGAATAATGATCATGTAGACGAACTGATAATTTAAAGCAAATGGCCGTTAGCCTTTGTTGTTAATTAATCCCTTTCTGCTAGAAGATTGCTGCTGCAATTCTGTAGGGTTGTTAAAGTGTTTTATCTCTTTTTACTGTTTGCATGCTATTCTTTTTCTTCTCTGTAAATAGAGTGGGTTTGAGAGGGCTGTATCCACCAGTTCCCCCACTGTGACAGTACATCAGCCAATTAAAATTTTAATATTTATGCATTTATGTATTTCTTTCTGTACAGCTGTAATACTAGTTCCATTGGTAGCCCAGTAGCTCAGGGTAGACTGTAACCCTTTCAAGGTGTTTGGTTCAGCCCAAAGTCTTGTTATTATTTATGAGCTTTTTGGTGGATCAGATCAAAGGAAATAGATTTCACTGTAATTAACCGCTTTTGTAGAATTTATTCAAACTTCCTATGTAAGCAAAATATTTCTTTACAGGTCAGTTATTCTTGAAATGTTTTTTCTTTCTTTCTTCAATCTGTGTATGTATGTTTACTTTCTGCCTTCTGTTATTGCAATGGATATTTCCATGTTTTAGTTCAGCTTTAATTAAAATTAGTGGGTTTTCTCATTTTGTAGTGCATCTAGAGATATAATGATGATAGCTCTATAAATAAATAAGCATAGTTTATTTCAAAGGACCCTTAACCCATACTGCCATGACTGTATTTAAAATGTGTGCTCTAGTCTAGTTTCTTTTTTTGGTGGTGTTGTTTTTGTTTAAATATGATATGTATTTTGCTCTTTGGGTATATAGGGTGCTAGCTTCATTTCTCCAGTCATTTTATACATTCTTATAGTTATGGGTAATAATTATAAACAGGAAGTCTCTGGATTGATTTTAAGTATTTCTTAGTTGTTGCTTAATTGTATCCTGTTAATTATACTTTCCCAGCAGTTACTTAAAAAAGGAAAAAATTATGGTTTGCTATTTACAGGAACTGATACAGGTATGTGATCAGGTGTTAAGTTTTAAATGTGTGTGTATAGTTGTTGATGCTCATAAATGACTTTCTGTAACAATGACTTTTTAAAAATACATGGTCAGCCTTTGATTCTTTAAAGTGGTGCTCCTATTCCAGCCAGTGGTATAGGAACATGACTGTATGTTTCGGTTGTGAAAATGACCTAAAATCTAGTGTGTCCAGGCATACTTACTCACTGCTGTCCTCAGCCATTTAATGTTGCTGCTGTGTTGACTTAATTAGTCATTAAAAGGTGATGTTTTATTTTTCAGTCATCAGTTAGTGAGTGCTGAGTCCACAACACTCTGAGCTCCCTTGTGAGGCCTTTTTCTTACTCAGACTGTCACACTGACTCTCCTCATTTTGTTTAATTTCGTTATGAGGTAATTACAGTGTTATATACCCACAACTAAAAAATGAACATACACAGTTTCTGCCATATATATATGGCTTTCATATATATATACTTACATATATGCATGTCACTATGTATTTGTGACTGAATCTTGCAGTCGTGTCAGAAAGTCAGACTTAGCGTGCGTGTGTGTGTGTGCGCACACATGCGCATGTGTATAAATAAAAATATGGCATTAGTTTTGTTAGACTGGGAAAGACCTTGTAGCGTTCGCTACATATCAAGGTGCCATGCTTAGATCACTGGTCAGCCCGGACCAGGGAAAGAGACAGATAACACACACAGTGTGAGCGCCAACTTCCCCCTTTTATTGCGCAGTTAATTCCTTTTATACTAACAAGGGGAGGTGGGGTTACAGGTACATCACAAGGCTGCGACTAACCCTCTAACTTTCCGTGACATCGCAAGATCTTCCGAACTCCGAACCCTACATCTCTCCCCTCCCCATGATGAGTTGGCTTCTATTGTTATGAACAATTTCACACAAAGAAATAACTATATAAAATGCCATGAGTAGAAACATATCTCTACAACTACTTTAAAACACTCTATCTTAAACACCCGTAAATGTCCCATTTACCCTGCAGAGCAAAGAGGTCCTTTATAGAAATTCACACAAGAGGTAGATTGAAAGTTAAGACTTGGAAAGAGTTACTTCTATTACTCTATAAGGCCTATCGTTGGTGCGCTGATGTTAAGGCATAATGTCTGAGGCACCTAGATTCCTGGCCGCGAGCTCCAACAGTCAGATCCCATAAAGGCATGTATTGATGGACTCTGAGAAGGATGTCATCTGGATACCCAAGGTGTCACAAGCCAGGACAGGATGACAGCCATCTGTAAGAAAACTCAAACACTACGAGGTTAAGGCAGGACAAATCATACGACTAGGAACCCATTTCAGTAGCCCTTCAGGTGTTTGTACACAGGCATACCCTCGCTCATGCTATGTTTAATCAAAGTATGCTTAACACACTTTTTACCTAAAGCAAGTTCTACATACACTTACTGGCTTTATCAATAAGTGGATTCCGCACTGACTCACAGCATTCTTTAAGTTCTCAAGGACTTTCCAGTGAAACGCCTCCTTTTTTTTTTTTTTTTTTTTTTTTTACTCCTCTCCAATGCCTCTCCCTCTCGTCTGCAGAGGCTATTGCGCCGCAGGCAATGGCTCAGCCACCACAGGCTCAGCAGCCACAGGCAAAGGTTCAGCTGCCACAGGCTCAACAGGCAAAGGCCCAGCAGGCAAAGGCACAGCCTGCACAGGCTCGGCAGGCAAAAACTCAGCCTGCTCTCCCGGCAAAGGTGCCTGATTTCCCTCGCCAGGGGGTGGTTCCCCCTCTACCACAGTTTTTAACCCTCGCAGCTTCCCGATTTCCCCCTCCGAGGGTGTTCTTTCCTCCCATTCCTTCACCTGATGGTATAAATCTCCCTTAACATCCCTGCCTGGAACCCAGTCCAGGAGGCACTCCTCCAAGTCCTTCCGAACCAGCCGCCGCAACCCCCCCCCGGACACTGCGGGGGGGGCTCGTCCGTCCCCGCTGGTACCGTCTCTATCGGAAAAACCCCCATCTCTGCCGCACCCTCCGTGCCCACACTCTCGGTCAGAGACGGCCCGCTCTGTGAGCCCCGCTCCACAGCCGCCCACCCCGCCTGAGCATGACTCCCTGTCCCGGGGCACTGCCTCCCGCTGTTCCTGAGGCGGCGCTTCATCCGCAAACAAAGCAGCTCGCGCCGCCGACCAGCACTCCCCAGCCTTCCGTCCTGCCGGAACTACCCCCCTCACACACACTTTTCCCCAACTTTGCAATCGTTCAGAAACTCCGCGCTCACCTGCGAGCGCCGACTGGAGCAACAGCTCCCGAATCTCTCCCCAATTTGGGGGACTTAATACTTCTGTGGGAGAACTCATCCCTCCCCGGCGCCACATCCATAGGATGCATTCGCCGCTGGGGCCCCTCCTAATCGTTCCGCGGGCACCCACCTCATTAGCCAACTCTTTCAACACCTTAATCACTTGCGCAAGTTCCATCGTCGCCTAGGCAACCGATCACGTCGGGGTCACCATTATGTAGCGTTCGCTACATATCAAGGTGCCACGCTTAGATCACTGGTCGGCCCGGACCAGGGAAAGACAGATAACACACACAGTGTGAGCGCCAACTTCCCCCTTTTATTGCGCAGTTAATTCCTTTTATACTAACAAGGGGAGGTGGGGTTACAGGTACATCACAAGGCTGCGACTAACCCTCTAACTTTCCGTGACAACGCGAGATCTTCCGAACGCCGAACCCTACAGACCTTTGGTTCATGGTCATTGAAAATTTAAGGTGGTCTTGATAAAAATCCAAGCCGAAAAGGCAGGCAGTTATGTAAGGGATGTATTTCTTTTTTTGTTTCATGTTATGGGACAGAGCTGCAAATGAGGATTAGAGATCACAAACCTTCCCTAATCCACAGATACCACATTATGTGTAAGGCAATTCACAGTATGTTTGTTACGTGAATTGGACATAAGCTCAAAATATGTTAAACACTCTTTCCACATATAGACAAATACATATATGTCTCGCATGTATGTCTTGTATGCAGAAAATACAATTATTTTTTCATTTACCAAGGTGCTGCTCGAGCATCTTAGGATACTTCGTTGAGACTCTCCCCCTGTAGTTGAGGGTGAAGAGCACAGCTCCCAGGGTGAAAGTAGAGTCTGGGAGTGCAGGAAGCGACAAGTTGTGACTGTGTGATACAATGAGAATACAGTAGGTCAGACATTTGAGTCTATATATGTGCCTGTCTATAGAAGACAGTTTTTAAAATTAAGCATTTGATTGATTTTCTTTAAAGAAAAAATCTGTAAATTGGGACACCTGTCAAAGTTGTTCAGTTTCACACCTAACAATCTTGACAGTGTTCCTTTTGCTGAGGTAAGAATGAAGCGAGCACTGCAGTAAAGACTTGTTTTGTTAGACTCAAGCAGGGGTGGTGGTGTTTTTAAATCTGTTTTTCAGATTTAAGGTCTACAGCTATTTTCCTGGTCCTGTAACAGAAGTACTGACTACTCAGTAGGAGAAAAACGTAAAATGCAATTTAAAACATTTAAAAAAACCACATTTATTTATTTTTACAGCTGATATTAAAAGAAATAGAACAAATGAAATAAAGGAGTGATGGAGGTACTTGACTTACAGACATAGAGGCACTTTCGAATATCAGCCCATGTATTGAAGTTTTCATGCTGGTATACTTAAATACAAAACAAAGACCTTAATCAGTAGAGAGCTCCTTAAAAGTATCTTTAAGCCTCAAGCTCATTACCTTCTACATCAAGTGTGTATACAGGTGTGAGCAGCAAGGCACGGAAAAATGGCATAGAAAATTGGCAACAACTATTTGCTGATCCTTGTTGCTTATTCTTTTTAAAATGTGTACGTGTCCAATAAAATGAAAATATGGGCATTGCATAGCACTAGCACCTCCCCAGAAGGAGGGAGAAGATAGCCCTAACTATGTCTCCCTGATGTGCTGGGGCATGAAAAGTCACATTCCCCAAAGGTCAGAGATCGGAGGTTGTCATTGTCCTTAATGCCCCACCTCCCATAATGGAAAAAAATTACAATAGTTCCTTCTTGTTATTTCTAATGAAATCAATTACTTCTTAGTCACTATATTTTCAAAGAAAATCTTGAATAAAACTCAGGATTAAACTATAGAGGCAAGCAAAAACCAAGTTTCGAAATTAATGATATTATAGGAAGAGTTTACAATTCTCTTCTTGCCACAAAGAATGAAGGATTATGAAATCAGGTCTGCATTCACCTCTCACCTTCTATATCAAATTTTCTGCTCTTTCCACAGAGCTTCACTGCTCATTTATGAGTCGCTCTTTGCTGATCACATTTTTCCAAAGTTCCTTTGTTCTGTGCAAGATGCTTACAGATTATAGCATGCAGCTTTTCAAAAGCTGAGAAAATCTCCAGCAGAATAGCTGGCAAGATGGTTGAGTCTTGGAAAGAACTGTCCTTTGTTTTCTATGTGCCTATCTTCCTTCCAGTTTTGAGAACCCTCTATCAAACAGACAGTGTAAAGTGGAATGAACTTTCGGCATAATAAAAAAAAAAGAAATGTGGTGATTGCTAATGAAGGATTAAAACTCTTACATAGGTAGAACTGATTTTTAAGAGACATTAGCGGAAAACCTACATGTATAAGCCTGTCTCTGCAGTTGCTCCTCTTTTCTAACTGATAAAATTGGATGGTAATGCGGCTTCCAGTTGCTGATTTTCATTCTAATGTCATACGGCAAGCTCCAAAGTAGACAGCTCCCATGATTTAAGAAACAAATAAAAAAGCTCCCTGCCCTCTCTGGGGCTTCAAGTTTAGCCTGAATGATTTTGTACATTCAATTTAGACTTTATTTTTAAAATCAGTTGTTGTGGGGGAACAGTAAACTGAGGTGTGAAGTAATCAGGGACAGGAACTGCTGAAGAAGGCTTTGATATGAAAGAAAACACATGATGAACCTCATCCGTATGAGCATTATTATCACAGAATCTAAATGCTCCACAGACCTTTGGTGCATTTATCCTAATTGCTCTGTAAACAGAGAAGTAATGTTTTCTCCATTTTACAATTGGGAAAATGAGACAAGGAAACCGTATGTTTTGCAAAAGGTTCAAATAGAAAAGAGGTCTCTGAAGGCAAAGCGTAACTCACTGGGGTTTCATAATGCCTATATCAATTTTGCAAATAGGAATTTTGATTCCTATTTGGAAGGAAGAGGAATTTTAATTTTACTACCAGTTTCATGGGTAGAAACAGGATGATATTTGGAAAAAGAGAAAACATACTCTACTGAGAGCAACTTTCTGACAATTAGACCTTAATTGGTTATACAGCAGATTCTCTAAATGAATGGCAGAAGGACCACCAACTGGAAATAAGGTACTGCTAGATAACCATTTTTACGCTAATGGAGATAAGATTTGAATATAGGAAAAATGTGATGTATTTGAGGCTACCACCATTAATAATTATAAATATACAACAATTCACTCTTCTTATTTGGGACTTTTCTATATTAAGTTAGAGAAGGGCTGTTTACTTTTAATTTGTATTTGTATGGTGCTAATAACAAAGCATTTTAAAATCTTTGATGATGAAAAGAGATTCTTCTAGATTAAGAAAGTATCAAATTTTATTATTGACCAAATCCAGCCTCTTCCAACAGCAGAAGAATTTCAATGATACTCCCATTAAAAATGCTGCCTTATAAATATGTGTAAAACAGTTGGTTTTTTTTCTTTACAAAGTTGCCTTATTTACATCTTTTTCCTTGTTCTTATGTAAATGCCTTGTAATATGTAGGGTTTATAATTCAAGGGTTTTTTTTTTTAAAGCTAATTTATCTTTTTAAAATTCAAAATCATATTTTTGCCATTTGGACTGACAGATCTGTAGTGTTGTAGTTTTGGCTACATATACAGTAGCAAAGAACAAAATATTTTTTGTCACCCTTCTGTTACAGTTCAGTCTGTTCCTTTTACATTATCAGCTTGTTTCTCTGGGCTTCACAGAGGCATCTGTTTTAATTTTTATTGGGGAGGGCTGCAACTTAGCAAACTCATGTAAGCTTCACAAATCATTTACAAATGTGGATGATTATATCAACTATGTCTTGGCTGGGTGATCTATGAATGTATTATATGCACACAATGTTAAAAGAATGCTATTAAGGTGCAAAACCAAGTACTTAAAGTTAGGAAGTGCCAAAATTCAAGTTACCTTCAGGCTCACAGTCTCTATGCATGTATGTCTTATGATATTGCTTCTAACTGTACAATTGCACTGTTTCTCCAGCTGGAACCTCATCTCAGTCATCCTCTTTGTTCAAAGCAAACCCATGTTTTACTTTTTGTGTACTTAAACTCTGGTCTGCAAACCAGTATTTTTTACGGTACTATCAGTTTGGTATATGATTTCATAAGTAAATTAAATATTTCATAGGTAATTTATTTGTCTTCCCCAAAACAATGGTGTTATCTTCACCAAAAGAAAAGAAAAAAAAAGAAGAGATTAAGGTCAGAATTCTAATTTTAAGGCCTAAGCTATGCAACAGGGGACTAATTTCTGTAAAGAAATGGAAGTCCTTACATTTCAAAAAGTAGATCTGGTAAATTCCAAGCGATTCTGCAAACTGGAACTTGCATATCAACTCCAGATGTAATGCAGTATTGTAAGTTGTCAGACTGAAATTCACCCTGGGATTCCCACCTTCATATCTACTTCTTGTTCCCAGTCCCACTACCTGCATTTTACAGTTTACTTCTCCCTTAAAGATATCGATTCAAAAATCTGCTGGCCTAAATTTGCATATTAAAGAGGGAATGGTTTTAGGGAGGGTTTTTACTCAGTTTCAGACTGTGGTCTTAAAAAGGTTTGCTTTGATGTGATTAAGGAGCAGAGAGCTGATTGAGAGAGGAGTGATGGGTGTGGAAACACACGCAAAGGGGAAGAGATGAGTGGTAACTTCCTCTGCTGCTGGGCAGATTGTAATCTGAGACCCTGTTCTCAAACATTTGGGGTGCAAGGAGTGAGTGTCCCCTTTCTAACTTTTTGCCTTAATGTCACTTCTGAAAATTAGTCTCTGTGTCTAGCCAGTCATGGTTTTTCCCTGCTCCTGGCTCACTGTCTGATTTCTTTATTGGGAAATGATTTAGTTTTAGTCCCAGGCCAATTTCCCAGATTCTCTGTCTTTGAATTCACGTGCCTGTGCCCTTTCATTGCTAGCTTCACTCTTATACCATATCCTAATCACAGGTTTAGTCACCAGTCCCTGTTATCTTGAATCATGCCATCTGCCCCTCAATGCAGGTAGTGCCCTGTCTCCTTCCTTTCACCAGTTTGTACTGGGATAAAGGTAAAAGTGTTCTGAACAGGCAGTAATTTGTCGAGTCAAATGAATTCATTACTCAGGAAAATGAAAGAGAACTGCCAATTTCAGAGTTTCTGTAAGTGAAGAAAAAAGTTTATGAAAGCCTGCAGTTACAGTTGTCATCTTTGTTTATCTTTTAATCACAAATTTGATTTAAAATGGTTAGCCCAACCACAGTGGTCACCCCGTCTGCTGTGCCACTGCTCTTAGGAATGAAGGAAGTATTGTCGGTGTAAAAGGATAAAACCCCTGGTGTTAGTACCTTCTTTGTATTTCTTCACCCTTGATGATTGGACAATAATTTCTCCACAGGGATTATTTGTTCAAGGGTGGGGCTTCTCTTCAATCCAGAAATAACCCAGCTGCGGTGGAATTTGGTCTCCTCTCTGGATTTACAAGCAATTAGCACTTCAGCCAGGACTGCCTGTTTTCCCAGAGAACAAAAGATTCAGCAGAAAGCTTTTCCCTTGAAATGACAGCTGGACAAAGAATTGGCAGATTTATCGGGCAATTATTTCAAGTCACTTTTTACAGAGAAGAAAAGTAGCTTGACCTCACCATAGACTGAGATGACACCTCTTACATGTATAAGTTTATATGTAGATAACTAGTGGAACGTGTGTCAAAATCCTGAATCTTCTTAATAACACTGGCTACAGATAACAGTTGTATGTGAGTTTTGGAGGAAATTTGCTCTGATGACAGGTCAGTTTTTCATCAGGAGCTGGAAAATTGCAAACATATGATTATTCAAATAAGATGATATCTGCAAATAGGATATACTAAGCAAATGCTATAAAGTTCATAGGTGATATTATTAACAACTCCCTTGAGAGTTGATTCAGCAGGAGCAGTTGAATTTTTTTAAACATAGAATATGTGGATGTTTAGAGGAAATTGTTTCATTATAAAGGAAAAAAGTACCAATGCACATCAAATATTAAATAGGATTCTCTCTTTTTCAAAATTAATTTCCAGATTTGATGCTATAAAATTTTAACAGTTGTGGGAGAGCTCCCAGAAGACCCTTCATTATGTCTCATTATTAGAGTATACGTGAGGCCATAGTACCCTTGGTTGCCGTAGTTCCTTATTTAATCAAGAAAAATATGTTTCATGGCTGCACAGCTGGGTAACCTTTATGTATCTATAGTTTTCTTAAGAAACAATCATATCTATGCCCCATACTATCTTAATGTGAATTTTGCTTCAAAAATTCATAAACCAGACTTCTTATTCTTTCTTTCTTTACTTGGTAAAGTTTAAGGTCAGATCACAGTTTTGCCTAGTGCTTCTCTGAGTTTTCTTAATAAAGGGAAAGCTTTTTTCCTTTTGCAAGGCCAAATGTGATAACAGGATTTTAGTGTTGCAGCACAACAAAGGCAGAGAGTCCATGCTGGTGGGTGTGACAGGTTTGCCATCAAGCATATAGTTGTATGTTTTTTAAAACAACCTGAATTCTTAATTATGTGTTTTTCTTTCATTTATGTTATTTAAAACCTTATACTTCTTAGTGAACAAGTTGTATCAGGTCTCTTCTGGAACTGCTATCACATAGCAGTTTAAATATTATCTAGCTTTAGATGCTAGCTTTAGTTAAATACCTGCCCTGCCAGGGGAGACACTGTGAGGGAGACTTGTTTAGCTTTACAGTTTCAGTGGTAATGTTTAAATAACTTCGCAGGCATGAAATATCCAGGAAGGCTGCTGTAGTCTCTAGGAGCTTCTTAGAGTGAATTAATGCCCTAATACTCAGGGAGTATTTACAGTTTAATAGTTGAGGAAAGTTGATTAAATATACAAAGCATTTAAATACCCATTTTAAGCTCACATTAATTCCTGACAAAGTATCTTGGCATTTAGAGAATTACAGACTTCTAGCAGTAAGTTTGGGCCTTAGAGCAGTGTGCACATTTCATGTTAAACAGAATATTTGGGTTAACAACCCTATTGATGTGCATGGTTGTATTTAGTCATACTGAGTCTGATCTCATGTGTTGGTGGGATTTTAAGATTTGTGAGTACTGTTCCCCCTAACTAAGATGGTAGAAGACAACTGGAAAAGTTCTTGGTTTATTATAATTATGGGGATCATTTCTTTCCTTCATGTGGCTCTACACACTGGTGTCACAGGTGCTGATCTTTAGCAGGTCTGGGTAAGAGTATTCCAACTATTTTAAAAGATTCTGTATATAATCAGGGGAAAGCAAGGGTGGATCAGACAGTGTCACTTTTGCTAAGGTCACTCCTGGTGGATACTTGTCAAACTCTTCCTTGTGTTCTTGCTTGTGACTCTGCAACTTCTGTAGGCGGTCTTTTCCAGTGTATCACTATCTATACCATTACGCCATTGAAACGTTTTTCCCTGGAATCTTAATTTTTTTTTTTGTTTCAGCTTTAAGCCTGAAATTAAAGGATTCCTGTTGCATTGGGGGGGGCGGCAGGGAGGGGAGCTGTCATGTCATTCACAGTGTCTCATCTGTGAGAAGAGCAGGTGCCTGTGAAGCAGCCCACAAGCCTAATGATGAAGGATCAGGACACAGAAGAGATTTGTAGACTCATTAGTTTATTCCGGGCTGCCCAACCTGGTTGTGCTTTTGTAGCGCAAAATTTCTGTAAATGAAAGTACACCTTCTGAATTTCTGGAGAGAGACAAGATCACAGCAGTACTACTGCCTGCTCGTTTGTGAGTAAATCTCCCCTGGATGCAGTTGCCCTGAAATTACAAAAAGGTGCAAATGGCTGTCTCCTCCTCATCTGTGGGAATAAATCAGACATGAGAGTTGTAGGCTTGGCAGTTAAACATTTCCATTTGTAGAACAGTGACATACTAATGATGGTAATTTTGCATTTGTTGCTGCATGCCTAATCTAATTAAGTTTTTCTTAGGGTACGATTGTTGTTTTCTGTGTTTAATTATGTAAGCACCAGGTGCAAATGTTAACAGTAGCTGAATTCAGAAGGAAGCCTTTTATCTTTGTGTTATGCAAGACCTTTTTTCTGTATCTTCAATTTTGCAGATAAAAAAATGCATACAGTATTTGGTTGTTTCAAGGAGTTATATTAACATTTCTGATTGATACACATAGGAAATACTAATGAGGACTAAAAGTTTATATTACTCTTCATTTAAATGTGTTTAGAACTATTTATGAGCTCTACATTTTCATTTCAGGTGTTGCAACAGTTCAGACTCCTTTTACCAGCTATACTGCTGATTTTGAGGGTTGGCAGACTTCCCACACTCCATGACAGATCTGCCCCTGTCTATTTGAAAAGGTCTGAACTATGTAGGGGTCTGTTGTCTGAATCTGAATTTCATGGAGCACTGGTAAAAACTGCTTCTGTGACTGCCAGCCTAGCTGTGAACTTTTTGCTACCGTTTCATCAATGCCTGTTCAAACATTGAAAGAGAGTTTTCAGTAGAATTCTTTGCCTGAAATAATAAACTCAAGTATTATTTTTAAAGCTCAAGGACCTGAGCTTTGAAATAATGTCAAAGACCGCTAGTGACTCTCAAAAGAGTTTGAAATTATAATATTAATTTTTGAATAAAGTGAACAGGAATTGCAATAGAATTTTCCACCTGTAGATTGGTAATTGTTTTAATCTATTAAGTAAAAATAAGTATAAGCTTGTATTTTCTAGTTTCTAGTCATTCATTAGTAATCTATATTTACATAAATTTGGCATTAAGTACAATAGAAAAATTAAATAAATGATTGATGTGTGTTTGTTCTAAAGCATAAGGTACCCATACAACATTCCCATTACTAATGAATGAAAATTGCCTACAGAAGCATTTTTCAGCCTTTTCTAATTTGTGAATGCCTATACATTTTGTAGTAGAAGTATGGTCTGTATGTACTGTGAGTTTAAGCCTGCTGCCAGCATGCCGCCTTCTATTAGTTACCTTTCGTGGATTCCTTCAAAGTAGAATTTTAAGCCCTCCATGGACCACAAGTCAGTAGTAGTGACCTGAAATATGCTACCTTTCATTTAAGGATCCTGTGTGATCACTTTTCGTTGGGCTGTGAAGTATGATTTTATGGTTGACTGTTGAACCATTTTCGGTATAGAAACATAAAGTTTCACATTTATACTGGTGTAAGATTGACAGCATCGATTGTTTTAACTGTAGATCCAGGTAAAGAAAGAAGCTGTGTCTGATAGTTTTTTGAATTAAGCTTTCCAGTGTTGTTAATGGTTGTGATTTCCCCCCATCTCTGCCATTGTTCTTAGAGACCTCAGTTGTTTCAAGTTCTGTTTGTTTCTTACCCTTTAGGCTTTTAATTCAAACTGCACTCTTTGATGGTTTATCACAAAATTTGTTCAGAGGCTGCCATTTTTTAAGGTAGTCTTTTAACTGCTACTGATTATGCATTGCATCAAAGTGGTTGAAAACTTTAAAACCACAAATAAAATATACATCAATGGGTTACAGTAATGAATGCTAACATACTGTTTCTTCAGAAAGAGCCCTTTAGGGACAGAGCACCATGTTTCAGGTAATATAAAAAATAGTAAGCTTGACTTCTGAGAACACCTTGCTGGAGTTAGTGGTCAGGTTTTACTAAAAATGAATTTTAAAAATATTAAAATAGGTATGTTTAGTATTCGTTCATAGAAGTCTTCAAATTAGTATCAGGATTAATTCTTTCTGGCAGCGAGGCCTGCACACTGATGGGAATAACAACTTGTCACTTAGTTCCTCTACGTGTTTTACTTTTGGATTAATTTGTCCACTATTCCTGTTCCAGGTGTTGTTTTTTTCCTCAGAAGTACAATGATTTATTTGGGTGATAATACACAGGCTGTGATATTTCAGAAGTTGATATCTTTTTCCATGTGGGGATGCTTGGGAAAAAAGAAAATAAGACTATCTTCAAAAAAATATGCTGGCCTCATTAGGTGCAAAAGTGTCTCAAATGGCCGTTAAGCAACACTTTGGCTTCTCCAGCTTTTCAGCATGAAAACATGTCTAAGTAAGTTATTTTATTTCAGGACAGTGAACAGCTTGCTTCAGATCCAGCAACCGTGTTTATTCTTTGGTTTTGGTTTTTCTCCCAAATGAAGAATGTCATTCTGCATTGTTTACATTTACATCTCAAAACAATTAAGCTAAAACAGCTTCATAAGATTTGGAACTGGCTTTCTCTCAGGGAAAGCTTTACATTTAGTTTCCAGAGTCACGCAGTAAATAGACTTATTTTTGTTTTTTCAAGCTGGTACAGTTGCATATGTGTTCATCTTTCTGAAGAGGTTTGAATGCTGTTGATTTTGAATTTTGCATATTGGCAAGGAAACTTGCCATAATTTCTGTATAGTGCTTTAATTATCTTTATGAGAAGAGCAACTAACTGATTTAGTATATCTTTGGGGATATTTTTTATTATATCTTTGGGTATCTCACTGAAATACCTTTTTCATGAAGAAGTAGAGTAGGAAACAGTAAAAGCTTGCTTGCCTTTGATTACAGAACCAGGAACACACAAAATTCAGAGACTTTACTCCTTGTATTTTTCTGTGTCCTTGTACTACACTCATCTGTGAAATATATGAAGAACTTTTCTAGTCTGAACTGAACTTGATTTACAACATAATTGTGTTGTTCTAGTGCTTAGTCGCAGAAATATTACAATACGTAGGGAACTTCAAACAGACATAGTGTTGCTAAGTTTTTAGGGGACCGTCCTGCTCTCTTCCATTCCTACCCCATTTCCAGGTTTCATCAACCTACTCCTATACAATCAAGATACATGTTGCTGAGTGTGCAATCCAATATTTCTTTGCTCCCTGTTAAAATAACTGTCACTTGTTTCTCAGTAGGCAAAGCTTTAAAAGTCATTTTCCCTTATGGCAAGCTACTGGGGTAAAAATTTAGAAAATGCTGTAAAGCTTAAGACCTTCTCAGCTTTCTTGTTTCTGGATCCTGATTCTGTTTTATCCTTATGGGATGAAAGGGGATGCCCGAGGTGGCTGTACGAATGAGCTGCCTTCCATACGCTGTTGCTTCCTCCTGCCATTCCTTAGCAAGGGCAAAGCCTTATTTCAGCCAAGAACACAAAGCTGTTTGTACTAGCTGTGCTATATGGGTCCTGCATGCACGGGACTGAACAGATCAGAACTGTTAATGTAGCTGCTTATATGGCTGTCTGTTATAATGAGCTGCTCTCCAGGGCTGTATGAGGACCTTCTGATGCATGGGTAACATAGGACATCAGTTTTGTATTCTATGTATGTTTTTCCCTATACATATACTGCCTGGGCTCTTTGAAGCCGGAGTAGTCCCTTACAGACAGTGTCTGTCCCTCATCCTCTGACCTGAGCAAGTTCTCTGTGAAGAGTCCCAGAGTGTTTTCAAATCCCTCCTACTTGCCAGGGGACAGAGCAGGTGTGAAGCAGGGCAAATGGGGGCTCAGTCCCTTGCAGACTGAAGCAGACCCTAATTTTCCTTCAGATGCTTGTCATGCCTCTTCCTGAAGGTTGTCCCTACAGAGCTTGGGGGCATCCTGCTCCCTGGAGTTGGTAAATGGTGAGCAGAGACAGGCATCAGGCTGTGAGAAAGGTGCTCCTGGTTCCCAGGGCCAGTGCTATCACCTCTGACGTTCCCTATGCCGCTGCTTCCTCCCCCAGCAGCAACACTTGAGATCAGCGTCATTTCTCCACTGGTTTTGCAAGCGGTCCAACCACAGTTATGAGGTCTGCTGTCAGCAGGGGTTGAGAGGGCACCAGGCGGGATTTAGCCACTGTTGCATATACAGTTCAGAACAATTTTCTGCTCCTTTGATAGTTCTTGATGTGTTTTATTCAGTTCCAGTCTAATCAAGTTAAATGTTTTAGCACATTGTCTTTCTTCAGACTTTTTACAGAAGGCAAGTGTAATCTTTCTTTGAAAGAAAAAAATAATTCCCCTTTCATCTTTCTAGGGAGATCACTTTATTCATGTGTAGTGACCTGGCTGAACATTTGATAACTAGTGTGTCACTGAAAGTTCCTCATTACGGTCCCAGCTTGCAGACCACCTGGAGTGCTTCATTATTAATGTGAACTTCAGGTTAAATTTTTAGATCTGTGCAGGTGCATTTGCACTATTCATTGCAAGCTGGTGACACATGGCTCACGAAGGAACAAGAGTATGTAAGGCTGAAGGCATATGGAGCACTTATTGTTTTGACACCAGCCATATGAGAGTGTAAGGACTGAGGCTTGAGCTCTGTGTTGTTTATAATTTAACTTTTGCTTTCCTTGGCAATCATTCTTTGATATAAAGGCACTTAATCTCAGCACCTGGAGAAAAGAAGTAGAGAAGTCAGAGAGGGGAGGATAAAGGGGAAGCCACACTCTGGTTAAAGCCAGTAACATGGGAAAAGCTTAGTTCTTATTCCAGACATGAATTTGTCTTCGGATGTAGATGATAGTTACATGGCAACCAGACACTGCAGAGCCCTCCAGATTGCTACTGGTTGTAGTGCAGGATGTAAGTAATCCTGTTGATGCAGCTAGGATGCTGTTCAGATGATGAGTTTAGGAAGAATCTTGCCTCTCCTTGATGGAAGCTTAATTTTGACAGTTTTTTGCTGTAGTTGCTTAAACCACCTAAACTCCACCAGCTAGCCATCTTTGCCTCCCAAAATCAAATAAGTGACCTACTGAATTAAATCTCTGATCTTAACTTGTTTGGTTTATAGTCTAAATAAATAAAAAGGCAAAAGATAACAGAGTCTAATGTTGCATACAGATCAATGGAGCTCTGTACAGTTGCAGAGTTATTCATTGTTTTCCCTGAGGGTTTTTTTGTGGGTTATTTTTCTTTTTTTAAGGTGGAATTTCTTTGGGGACTTCTCTCTTTTTTTGTTCTGTTTTAGAAGAAATATGGAAATAGCAGAAGTGGGAGGAGATGTGGATTCATTGGAGCAATGGAGCTAGAAGGACAAAGGGAGATGGGCTGAAAAGGAAGGGGAAAAGAATAGTTGCAAGTGTGTGAAAGGGAGTGGGAAGAACAGGAAATCTGAGTGTGGGATTGGGAGCACTGGGAAATGTGGGCAGGAATAAATTGGACGTGGAAGAAAATTCCTGAAACATGTTGTTGGTTTCTTTAAAGATGCTAGCCTTATTACAATAAGATAGCATCCACTTTACTCATTGAGGGCCAGGTCTTGACATACTGTATCTGTTTAAAACAAGTAATAAAATACATTAATGCTTTTTTTTAATGAAGAGCTAAAGCGCCAAAAGGTATAATTCCTCAATAGCTTAGTATTTTAAACAAACATGTCTCTCAAATGCTGAAGGATTAAGGGTTTTAAAATCTTATACAATTGTATATAATTTGTGTAGTTGAAATATTCCTAGTCATTTTACTCTTATTTAAACTGAAAACATGCTGATTGTTTTTTCTTTGCATATGTGAAGAACAGTGCCCTGATTTTCTAACAGGTTATCATAGCACCTACTTCAGTTGAGTTGAAAATAACATATGGTCTGAAAATGGAAATGTGAATTGCCTGTGGGATAAAATTTGGGTTTAGTGACTAAGCTGGTCATGATAGTCTGCTTTGAGTTGAAAAGCTGATAGAAAATCAACATGTCTGATGACACTGTAACTACCACAGACTAGAATTTCATAGAAATAGCCATTTTTGAAAATTACAATTTTATTCAGAAACCCAATCCATATAGTAGCTCTGTCCAGTTATATCTGAAAACATCAAAGTTGACAAATCAAACGAAGGGGGTTTTAAATTAATGTTTCTGATTCTGGCCAGTAGCACTAGAAGTTGAAATCTCTTTCTGATACGACCCAGCTCCTGAAAATTTTTTTCATTAAAAAAAATAAAATTTAAAAAAGAAGTAAATTAGATCTCTGGGCACAGATTTTCTAAATTTGCTGTTACACAGTGTTTTTGCCTTTTGGAGTTGTTTTTAAATATGTGGATATACCTATCTTGTAGCATTTTAAAGTGCTAAATTGCCATTTAAAAGATGAAAGAAGTCTGGAAATTTATTGAATAGTTTAAAATGAATTAAATATACTAATTAAAGTTATTTATATCTGTTATAATTTTTCATCTACACCTCAAATATTTATGGGAAGACATCCAAGAATTTGTATGGTATATTTAAAATGTGTCTGGTGAATGTCCCACATGAAGTAAATTATTTTTATTGCATTTTGGAAAAGTACATATTTAATAGTGAAATGCTTTGCTTATGTACTTATATAACTCCAGTGTATAATATGGGTCCAAAGGTCTTTAATTTATTATAAATATAGAACTTTAATGACAAAATAATGGCTCTGATGTATCAGTAACTTTGGGATTAGATATTAGAAAGGTATCATATCTTTCAGCTCTTCCTTTTGTGATGTTACATTGCTGCCCCAGACATTTTTTACTGCAGGAGCAATCAACATAAATGAAAACTAGAAAGCATTTATGTTAAGACAAGAAGCAGTGTTACTTTCAATAAGGTGACTTCAGAAAACTGTCACACAGATATTTCACTGGAGACATTCTGGTTTGACCTCTACCTCACCATTCCTTCTCTCTCTTCCTTTTTTTTTTTTAAATGATTAAACAGAGGAGAAGGGGTTTGTAAAAACCCTCAAGAAAACTGACAGTTCCTTGTAGAATGTAGCTCCTTCTAATGTCCATATATTTTCCTGCAGGAGAATGGCTCCATAACAGCATGTTAGCCTTCAACCTTGGCAAATGTAGAAGTAATTCTGAAGTATTATGATTGAAATGTTATACCTGCTTATTCTAAAACTGACATGATAGGTGACAAATGACAGAGGCATTACTGGGTCAGGTGAAGCCTTTGTCATAATCCCTTTTCCCCTAACTTTTAGCTGGTGCAGCAAAGAGAATCCTGTTTCAAGGATTATTAACACCACCTGCTACAAAATTCCTTTGGGAAGGACCAGAGTGCTTTGGATTTGAATGCTGACTTTGAAACATGCAGGAAAATGGTACAATCTCTGGAGATACTGTAATGACTACTTTGATTTTGTTATAAGCCAGTTTTTCCACTGTGAAAATATATTATAAAGGATATAAATGCTGTTTCTCCCATTGCAATGTAAAAATGAATTTTAAATCAATGCCTTAAATACTTGAGTTTCACAGGATTTAGACATGCAGTCTGCTGCAATGAATTGTGCAGCAAGGTTTAACTGATCTCTGGGTTGAGGGATTGCCCCTTAGTTTTGGCTAGCACAAATAGAAAGCTCTAACTACATTACACAGGATTTTTTTACCTATCTTTCTTCTCCAGCACCGTTTCATGTTTTTGTAAGTTTTACCTCATGTCTGGTTCATCCATAAGGCAGACTCTTCCCTCAGGACAGCCTGTGGAAAAATTATTTCTCCCTTTGGTGGACTATTTCTGTCCTCTTCTATAACTCCTATACAATTGCTAGGAAGGAATACAATCCCTCCCTGGCTGGCTATGTGGTATGTGGCTTATCCTCTGCAACAGCGGCATGCTGGAGAGCAGAGGGGACATGTACCTGACAAGAAGCTCAAGCACCAAGTTTGACCCCAGTTCATCTCCCCTTCTGAAGTTGGCTTTTGGACTTTTTCAAAAGCCAGATGAGGGAAAGGTGTGCCTCCTTTTAATTGAAGAGCGGCATTGGTATGGTCCGTTTCCTGCTGGAACTGCCTGAAGCAGAACAGGCAGAGCAGAGGAACAGGAGAAGCCCTGAGCTCTTTTCATCTCAATCTCTGATTGTAGATCCCCCTGGAACCAGGTGGTGAATCTGTCCCTTTGTATTTTTGAGTGAAGTTGGTGCTGATTGATCTGTCAAGTGATTACATGCTCAGATGAGATACTGGAATGTATAGTTTGATTTGTATTCAGTACCACAGCAATGCCTAGGAGTAGCTTCATATAGTACAATGAAGGTTGTAGTCATTGTAGGAGAATGAGTACATAGAAATCACCTTTCTGAATGTCTTTCAGAAGCTTATTCAGCATTGTATCTTTTAGTTTGTTTTCTTTTGTGGGAATTTTTTGACCTTGCACTTGCAAAAACGGAATGCTGCAGTTTAAATGTTAGACAGAAGGACCTGTTTCTCAATAAACAATATCAAAGTGCACTGAAGTTAATTGCCTTTTGAGGGTTTATCTGTCCTTTCTAAACTCAGATGCCATAATATGTACCTAAGCCACGAGAAAGTTTCAACACATCAAGCTGAGCTTTAAACAAATACTTTGGTTGGTTGGCACATTTATACTATGGAAGGTGTTGCTCCTGTGAATATGAATCCTAGAAGATCTTCTTTCTACATAAATGCTCTCTCTTTCTTTCAAAATAAATCCCCTCAAGACCCCACTACTCATAGTTTGTTCTTGGCGGGCCATTTTGTGTTGCCATCCCGTCTGCCCCTTTCCTTGTCACGATCTATTATTTACAGAGTCAAACTTACACCGTTGTGGAATCTGTAAGCTTGCTTAAGACGAGGCTGCTTTCCAGAATTTTAAGCTTTGAAACCTAAAAAAAGATGGTATTTTGCACCGTTTTTAGGCAATACCTAGGTGCTGTTTACTACTGCTACTGGTTACTAATGTATGTCTGTTTCTTGAAAAGTAGTTTTCAATATTTGAGGCACAACATACTATGAGTCATTTTTTCCCTCTTAATTCAGAAGAGGATTTTTGTATAAGAGAATCTTAAGAAGCAATCATTATGATGTGAAGTGAATATATTAAGTTGTGATTTTTGAGCTAATCTTGGAGTCTATTTTAGAAATTAAGAAGTTCAGGCTATTTAAAACAATTCTTATATAGTAGTTGCATTTACTAAGCAGTGGTTCTTCGCTTTGGTGAAAGCAGGGAGTGGGAATAGGGTTTTTGTCAGTATTGTACATTAATCACACATGTTCAACATGAAGTGACTCTCTGATTAAGGACATTGCTTTTTCAGAACAGAAATAATAGTTTTGTAAGTTTTATTGCCATCAAGCCTCTAGTAAAATCAAGCCATTTTAGGAATTCTAGAACTAATAAAAGCTTGAGTTCCTTTGAAGTTGCAGCTTTGAGTTGACTGTGAGCTCAACCAAACCTCTTTGCCTTGGAGTTTGGGCATCTGAAATGTGAGAAATAATTACTAGTTGTTATTTGTTTGGCAGACACCTGACTGGATACTACCAGATTGAAACTTCTGGGTCTGTAAATACAGCAAAGAATGCATGATCTTAAGCTGAGAAAGATGGGGATTGATAAACAAAAGGCAACACAGATATTAAGTATGAGCTTGAGTTTGTTCCCTGTATTCGTAGAAACATCAATGAAGAGGGGGGTTGAACTGGTGTAAATTAAAAACATGACTGCTAAGCTGTAGTGAGTCTAAATGTCTCAATTGTCTGCAAGTCACTTGGTGGTAGTGGTTTTAGGCTTAGGTAATCCCTTGATACTGGCTTTCTTCATGTTAGGGGCATGTGCGTGTATCTGTCTATCTAAATGTGTTTGTGTGTGTGTATATATATATATATAATAAATACAGATATAAAGATACAAATTTAGCAGATTTCAGTTCAGTTTTCATGCTGTCACTTTTTTGACAACTGTAATAGTTGTAAAGGGATGTTGCTGTATTTACAGTCCTAGATTAAAGATGGGTTACCACAAAGATGTTACACATGCTTTATAATACATTTGAGAACTGTTGGTTAAAACTATCTAAAATGGCTAACTTCTGGGACTTGCAAGAAGCAAAAAACACAGTTCAACAAAAAACTTGAGAGTGTTTTGAGGTGATGGATAGACACTAAAATGATTGACAATCCACTCAGCATGGGCCTGATCTTTTGAAGTCTCAGAGCAATATAGCTTTTGGGATGGGACTGTTTTGCTTGTTCATTCCATCTCTAGAAGCCAAGTTCTGGGTTTCTCTGAGAGGTCAAAAGACCACTTTAAACTCCTCTCAGGGCAAAATTACATTGGTGTCATCAATGGGTTATCTTCTCAGTGCTGGCGTGGAACTCACCTAGAAAGCAGAATCCTGTTCTATTCTACTTGCGTTTCATAACAATCTCTCGTAGTACCTCTTGAAACACCAATGGTGGTATAAAACACTGAGATTCTTTCCAGATGGCTGTGGTGGTGTCCATACGTCAACGTACATTATTTAGGAAGCAAGGATAATTCATAGATGAATACTAGAAAATACTAAATGATATATTGTTGCTCTGATTTCCCCAAAACAGAGCAAAGGAGGATAGTGTGTCTTCTGTCTCCTACTCCATGGATAGTGTAAGGAAAAAGGGAAATGTTTGCATGGTCTGAGAGGAAATGGGATTCTTATTGGAAGAAAGGCACGAATAAGATGGAAGGGAGTATGTGTGGTACTTGAATGTTATCTGGGTTGCTGCTGGATCATGGAATGAAGCGGAGGCCTTTTGGGAGGAAGTTGTGAGACAATACAGCCTTTCTGGGCACAAGATCATTGTCTTGTGTCTGGAATGATCTCTGAAAATATATTTTAGGAAGTAATTTTTAAACTTCTTTTAAACATCACTGACATGTTGAAGCAATCAATGTTTTCATTTTGTTTTGTTGACAAACTGTGTGTCTAAGAGTATCTTGTTGCAGTGAAGGCAACCCTGTAGCTCAAACTTGCAACTGGCTGAAATGTGGTATATGTTAAGAATCTATAGCTCTCTAATGACATTCACAAACAATAGCAGGCATGGGTGTAAGTAAACCAAAACCAGTCTCTGCTGATCAGTTCCTATGTGTGTAAAATTTCTCTCTGCGTTGGCTGTGTGCTAAAAAGATAACTTCCTTTGTATAGTACAGTAAATTTCTTTTAACAAATATAGTGTATTAAGAGGATGGCAGACATATCTTCATTGCCAGCCTGGAATTTGGAGTTTTTTAAATGGCAAGAAATGTCTTTTCAGTTGCAAAAATAAAAATATCCCTTGAAACATAGGTAGGGAACATAATTTATTCCTTTACTCCATACAGATATTTTGATGACCAAATCAGATGCAGAATTTCTGTGTGTTTTGTTTTTCATTAGAGTTGTGTGTCTATTCCCTCATCTCAGTGTATAATACTTCATGATACATATGATAATCTGTGTTGGAGTAATTTATTTTAAATCTTAAAAGGTAAAGAGAGTACTAATGCTCACCCAAGTTTCTTTGGCACATACATGTATCTATTCCATAAGTGCTGTAAATAACAAAGAACAAGTCATTCTCCATTTCATTAATGTACCTCAGCTTTATTATTTGAAGTTCCTGTCTCGTATATGTAATAAGTGAAAAGGAAATGAGACTTCAGAGTAGATAATGTAAACACACACCATTTCTGTGGTTTAACTGGAACAAAATGAATGCTTTGTTTTGTAAAAACCTAATTATTGCTATACCTTCTGTATATTCAGACTCTAACTCTGGCCTGGCCAAGCTTGTAGTGCCTCCATTATTTCAGGCATCAGGTTTTAAACAATATAATATCTCATATTGTAAACACAAGACTGTTTAATTCTCTGCTGACTTTTGCTCATCAAAAAAAGGGTTTTCACCTTAGTCCCTTGATGTTTGTTGACTTGGCTATAGGAACAATTTAATTCTTGGTACCTCATATTGCTTTGTGAAAGTGTGTTCTCATTACATGTGCTGCATGTAGGTAAAATAAACTGTGAATTGGGAATAAACTAATTTAAACATAACACAAAAAATTGCAAATCAGTGCACAGGCCTCCCCAGTTGTAACCTTGTCTCTAATTCTTAGCTCTTTTGTCCCAGATTATTTTCCTATTCTTCCAACGAGGAGTTCTACCAAGTTCTTGTTTCTTTCTAACTTCCCTCCCCTGCCCCCAAGCTGTTGTGATTCAGTCCTTAGATTAAATAGTCCAGACATGTTCTTGAAAGTAGTGAATTTTCTTTGCTGAATCTTCTTTTTTTTTTTTTTTTTTTAAACTTGGAAGTGTAATATTTTAAATCTGGTGAAGTTATGAACAAAACCCTGGATCTTTTTTTCTTCGTACTGATGCATTTCATCCTTCTTTGTGTTACAAGTTCCAAAACTGGAAAGAGATTTGTTTCTCTGTTCTATATATCTTGTCTTCGAATACTTCTTTACTGTCAGATTTGACTGCTAACTGTCTGTTTATATTATCATACAAAACTGTGATTCCAAAATGATAACTGTTGCATGTTTTTATCCCTCTTCCTTTGGGCAGTTCTGTGGGTTGAGGGTTGGTAACTAAAGAGCCTGTTCAATCAACCAAATGCCTATCAGTCTCACTTTTATTTTCAGTTCTTGCATTTTATTTTGAAAAACAGAAGAAATATTCTCTTTGGTTTCAAATCTACTAAAATAGCCTAGACATAATCAGTGAGTAGCATATTTAGATTAGCTTCATAATCCTAACAGAAGGAAGTATTTGTGATGTGGTTTATGTGTGTCATCTTTAGATGATGGACCACTTTGCAGGAATTGGCTTTGGTCTCTTAGTGGCAGTTAAGAAGCTTTCTCTGCCCTTGCCAATTGTATAAACTAGGGCAAAGTAAATAAAATACTTGTCATTTTAGAAATTTCACCTACACTGTCAAAGTTTTATGTAGACTTTTTTTTTTTAATTAAATATGGAATTAGTGATATGCTATCTTATTCATGCCTTCACTTAGGAATGATAAATAGTGTATCTAGATCTGGAGTGCTGTGTCCAGTTCTGGGCTCCCCAGTACAAGAGAGATATGGAGCTAATTGGCTTGTGAAAGTTTTCCTGTAGTCTGGAATATCTTAAGAACCTCCACATATTTAAGTAGCATCAGAGAGCAGGAAATGATGGACTGCATGACTTCTTGAGGTCTGTTCTTGATTTCTATGAATTTTGTCTGCAGAAATACCTCCTTATTTACATCAGCATATCAAAAGTGACTTTCTTTTTGGGTAGACAACCCACAGTTTCTGAGAAATCCTTCACTTATTTCAATTTATCTAATTAGGCATCCAAGCATAGGAAGTGTCAGATTATATAATGGAGCTTTATTGCTGCTGGATAAGGAGAGAAATTAAGAGGTTGCCAGATTTGCATTAACTATTTAAAGTGTAGCCTTCTCAGAATGCTTTGTCTGGAACATCCCTAGAGCCATCCACATCTTCAGCATGCTTTTCCAGTGAAATAGAATGAAATGCCTGGAGGCCTAGCAAATGTGTATTAATAGAATACCAGCTAGCTAATCTCTCTGTATAAAATGTATAAAGTTAAGGTAGAAAGCATGTTGATAAACAGCGTAGGCATGTGAGACCACAAACACATAACCTTATTCTCTTCAGCAGTATGTAGGACCAGAGAAGTATTTCGAGACTCTTTTCTTAAGCTGTCCACTACATATAATGGAAGTGGCTGATGTCTCAGTCATCATTCTAAGTATATGTATAATTAACAGTTTTAGTTTCTATCTAAGTACATATACATTCTCTGTGGAGTTGAAACAGTTTTATTTCAATGAATATTAGAAACATTTTGCATAGTCCTCTGGTAAGTATGAACTGCTAATATATGCATAATAGTAAAAGACCTTCTGATAATAGACTATAACTTTGCTAATAACTTTACTGTGAGTTAACAGATAATCACTTGTATGCAAAATTCTTCTGGGAGGTTCTTTAATGTAAACAGTTGCCTTTAAATAAGACAGAAATTACAGTTGCTAGCCATAATATGCTAGGTTTGTTACATTGTAACAATTTTTAATTTGCATTTGGAAACAGGCTTTTGTTATGGATGGAACAGCTGAAGTCAAGCCCATTTAAACACTGCCCTGAAAAGCCTTTTTCTTTGGTTGTGCCAACAACAGGTTTATGTTTTCCAAAGCTGATGAACTAGTAGCAAATTTAGGTGCTACAGAAACATTTGATCTGCCAAAGATATACTTATGTCAAAAAGCCAAAGGCTTGAAAACGTCTGTGTTTCACTTTGTGTCTGCCATAATATTCTTCCTTCCCTCTCTTCCTTTTTATCTTTTGTTTTTCTGTTTTCTTTATGATTGTTAGGCTTAAATTTTAGTAAGTATAAGCATTGTCTTCACTGTATTTACTAGAAGTTTCAGGTATCTGGTGTGAGCTTTGTCAGCCTTTAAATCAAGGAGTAAGGGCTCATTAACAGCTGAGCAGTGTCTTGCAGCTTTCATTGAATATTTGACTTAAGAGAGATTCGGTCATAAAATACTACTAAGTAGCATTTTAAACAATCTGAATGAATGTTGTTTTTCTCAGGATCAAATTTAAATCCTCTGTTATCTGGATTATTACCTTACTACCTTTCCATACTGTTATCTCTGAAAAATGGAATAGAAAAAATTGAGTTTTCTAATTAAAAAAAGAGAAAGCATAGTGTATCTAGAGGACTTGAATGTTCTGTATCCATCACAATAATTTGCATACTGCAAAAAAAATCCTTTTTCTCTGGGAATATCACTTTTAAAGATGACTGATTTCTAGGATGGCCTGTCTAAAGAGATCAAAAATTATGCAGTCTCTAAATATTGATCCTTTGTGTACAAATATGTGTGCTTTTTCTACTACATTGTCAGGAAGACTTGAATGATTGTGTGTAGTATTAGATCGTTGTGTACAAAGAAGAGACATTAGTTTCTTAGTTATCAGGAATTACATAAATTCAGTCTGTGTGCTTAGTGTGGAGTGTGCCCCACAAAAATTCAGAGTTGGTATACTCTGTCTTTGGCTCTGTTGTGCTGTTTCATATATTTTTTTTTAATGTTATAATGCTATTCTCTGTAATAAGGTTTTCATTTGCTTTATATGAATTGAATGTGTTTCCACAAGTAAATTCACCCAAGCAAGTATTTTTATAACTCATACAATGGTGTTACAAACTTCGGTCCTAAATTAGAAGTATGGTTTTAAAAGTATAAAGGTAGTTCAAATGTCCATGAGCTTTTGTTCCTATTAATAACAGTGATACATCCATTTCAAATCTAGACTGAGGCACTAGTTTGTTTTAGCCTCTGTAAGGTGCTTAAGCCTTTCAAAAATTTGGAACTCAATGAGCTAGAAGATTCAGTGTTTCGTTACTTAAGTCCTGAGCCATGCAGATTGCAACCTCAGTTTTCAGGTCTGAAAGCTTTCTGCCAGAGGCACATTTAAAAGGTAACTGTAGCAGACTAGAGAATTTTAATTTCCGATAGAATAGTATGATAGTTTATGCTGTTATTCACTCACAGTGTCAAATGTCATTAATCTTTATGTCAGTTTTAGAGGTTTAAGAAGAGCTGAACACCCAATTACAAAGTAGAAGGTACTTAATGCAACTGTTTAAGGATGGGTGATGGTGGGGGGGTGGGTGAGTGAGTGAAAGGGATGCTTGCACAGATCCTTTCACTAGTGATGAATTATACATAAGTACAAAATTAGTATTTAAACAAGTGATAATTCTTTTACTACTTCAGGTCTTAGTGCATAAAAATATTCATCATTTGAGAGCTAAAAAAAATCCAGTTACACATTTTCTATATGACTAAGTATTCTAGATCTCTTGTATCATATAGGCCCTTTTATTAAAGTTGATCTGTAAAGTGCAAAACACCTTATCCTTCCCTGAAATGGAAGAACTGCAGAAACCTAAAATAATCAGGAGAGGGTTAGAGACTGATGGACTTAATATCTGAGGAAAGTATGCAAACATCATCATGAGATCAAAATGAAAGGGCAAATAAAAAGAGCTCTAGGTCAGCTTTTAAAATGTAATATTCTTTGGCTAAGATCCCACTACTTCATGCTTCGATTTAATCTGTCAGGGCAAAAGGGCAAAGGTCCACATGATTGCTGGGGAGGGTACAAGATGCATGACAGAGCAATTTGCTGAGTTTCTCTGGATGGGTGTAGACAAAGCTTACATGTCTTTGCTCTTTGTCTCTCTGACAGTAGCCTTTAACATAGTCCTTATTGTTTACTTTTTGGGTCACTGAAAGGCATTTATAACGTATTTGTGGTGCAGAAAACACATGAATCTGTTTTCTAATTTGTCTTAATTGCTTGTGTCACTAAATGGTTAATTCAGATTTGTATGTGCTCAGTAGTTTAGAAAAAAGGTGTTTGTTCATATATGAAATCTCTGTAATTGCCGAAAGTCATTAGAAGTGTTGGTGGATGATCAGCATTAGACCACCTAAATGCCTGTATTCTCACTTCTCCTACTTTACATTTAAAAGTGCTAGATGATTATTTTATAATTTGTAGCACTTTACTGAATTTGTACTCAGTCCTTTTTCTCCTTGGGGAAATATTTGGTCATTTGAGATTGTATTTCTTCATTTCCCTTGGTGATGGCATGTGTGTTAACCCTTTGTTGTGCTGTTAAAATCCTGTGCACTCAAATTGGCCTTCAAGTTACAAAAGAGTATGTGTCTCTCTTCAAGTCAATCAACTTGGTAGTAAATAGAGGAAATTATGTGAGCATAGACGCATGTCTAAAAATTTTCTTATTTGATTAGAACACAGTTACTTCTAAGTCATGAGCATTACAAAGACAGTCATCTTTTACTGTTCTGTGCGTTACTACTAATATGCATACCTTCTAAAGAAAATAGAAAACTGCTGGCTTTTCAGGTTTGTAGGTTGAGGCATTCATCCTGCAATTGAATATTCCCAAACAGAAGGACTTTCCAACCAGATGCAATGGTCTGTTTCAGAAATTTGTCATAGATTTGGAATCAAAGTACATGCAAAATACCTTCTTCGCTTAAAGAGTTGAATGCCTTTGTACAGTTTACAGAAATAGGTTCGTGTGTCTTGCTTCATTTAATTCAACTTTATTCTTTTATTACAGAAAGAGAGAAAATGTCTTGCAAACATAAGTTTACCATTAGCAGAACTAATGCAATGTTTTTTATACATCTTGTGTATGGTAGTAGTGTCCAGTAAGTCACCTGTAGTAGCAACAAATGTCTTGGATGAAGGTTAATTTTGTTAAAGAATGGCAAGACTGCTGGTAGCCATGAAAGCAGAGAGGAAAAGATTTGACAATGTATTTGGGCAGTTACCTAAAAGCAGTCTGCTTCAATCTCTGTGCAGATTCATTCTTGTTGCATTTTTGAGCAAAAGAAGAAAATGACTAATGGGACTACAGTAGGTCATTTTACGGTCTAGTTTTGTGTCATCTTATTAAATAATGAGTGCTAGGTATTTAAAGGTAATGATTAAATGCATCATGACATTCTAGATCTGATTAGTGATTACCGACAGCTAATGTAGTCATACATACACGACATGAGTTTGTCAATATTTCAGACTTTGGGGGAAAAAAGCATAATTTGTTGATCATACTTCATAGTCATCTTAGAATCACCCGCTTTTTTTTTCTTTTTTTTTCTTTTTTTTCTCCTTCTTTTAATAACTGCCTGTTAGTGTTTCAGTTGCTTTGTTTGCAGAGAAAAAAATACATTACACAGCCCATAATGCTTTGGACTACTGACCTGTGCCTGGATTGATGTCCAGGCATAGAAAATGACTTTAGCAAAGGTCAGCACCTGGGTAATGGAAACTACATAGTTAGTGAGTGGACCCAGCTCTGAGGCTTAACATAAGAATCCTGACATTAATATTTACTGGTGCCAACCAGAGTTTTGAACAATTTGAGCTGAGTAATGCTTCCCTTATCAGTTGCCTAATTTTGGCTTGTATTTTTGGGAGTTATAATTTTACCAGTTTGCCAGGCATGATGGTGTCTTCATAGCTCTGAACATTTAAGACAAATAACAATTACTAAAGAATGTTAACTTGCTGGATTTGGAAGTAGCAGTTGCTAGCCATAATTTTTGTGAGCACGTCATCTAAATTCAGCCCTGTGTTACATATGTGCCTTTCCCAGCAGTATCATCAGCTAATCTGTGTCTGTACAGAAGCTCCTGCCTCGATGCCCATGAGAAGGTGGGCATGAAGAATCTTTCCTGTTGTATCATTTCTCTGTTTTACACTGACTGAACATATTTCTGTTTCCAAACATTAGCATGCCAATGTTAGGGGTGGATTCGATAGGCCAGCTCGAATGCATCTATGCCAATGCACGCAGCATGGGCAATAAACAGGAGGAGCTGGAAGCCATCATGCAGCAGGATAGATATGACTTAGTCGCCATCACAGAAACATGGTGGGATTACTCCCATGACTGGAGTGCTGCAATGGATGGCTATAAGCTCTTCAGAATGGATAGGCAAGGTAGAAGAGGTGGTGGGGTAGCTCTCTATGTTAGGGAGTGTTTGGACAGTACAGAGCTACACGATTGTGATGACAAGGTGGAGTGTTTATGGGTAAGGATGAGAGGGAAGGCCAACAAGGCAAATATTGTGCTGGGAGTCTGTTATAGACCACCCAACCAGGTTGAAGAGATGGATGAATCGTTCTACAAGTGGCTGGCAGTAGTGTCAGAATCATGTGCCCTTGTTCTCGTGGGGAACTTCAACTTTCCAGACTTCTGCTGGAAATACAACACAGCAGAGAGCAAACAGTCTAGGAGGTTCCTGGAGTGTGTGGAAGATAACTTCCTGACACAGCTGGTAGGTGAGCCAACCAGGGGAGGAGCCTTGCTAGATCTGTTGTTTATGGACAGAGAAGGACTGGTGGGAGGTGTGATGGTCGGAGGCTGTCTTGGGCTTAGCAACCATGAAATGATAGAATTCTCAATTCTTGGTGAGGCAAGGAAAGGGGTCAGCAAAACCACCGCTCTGGACTCCCAGAGGGCAAACTTTGGCCTCTTCGAGGCACTGGTTGAGAGAGTCCCTTGGGAGATGGTCCTGAAGGGCAAAAGGGTCCAGGAGGGATGGATGTTCTTTAAGAAGGAAATCTTAATGGCTCAGGACCAGGCTATTCCCATGTGCCGCAAGTTGAACCACCAAGGAAAACGACCGGCCTGGCTGAACAGGAAGCTTTTGCTAGGAGTCAAGAAAAAAAGGAGAGTTTATCACCTCTGGAAGAAAGGGCAGGAAACTCAGGAGGAGTACAGGGATCTTATTAGGTCATACAGAGAGGAAATTAGAAAGGCAAAAGCTCAGCTAGAACTAAATCTGGCCACTGTCGTAAGGGACAACAAAAAATGTTTTTACAAATATGTTAACAGTAAAAAGAATCCCAAGGAGAATATCTATCCCTTGATGGATACAGAAGGGAACGTTGCCACCAGAGATGAGGAAAAGGCTGAGGTACTTAATGCCTTCTTTGCCTCAGTCTTTAATAAGGAGACCAGTTATCCTCAGGGTACTCCGCCCCCTGAGCTGGAAGGCAAGGATGAAGAGCAGAACATACCCCCCTTAATCCAGGAGGAACTAGTTAGTGACCTACTACGCCATCTGGACGCTCACAAATCTATGGGACCAGATGGAATCCATCCAAGAGTACTAAGGGAACTGGCAGAGGTCCTTGCCAAGCCACTCTCCATCATCTATCAGCGATCCTGGTCAACGGGGGAGGTCCCAGAGGACTGGAGGCTTGCCAGTGTGACTGGCATTTATAAGAAGGGTCGGAGGGAGGATCCAGGGAACTACAGGCCTGTCAGCCTGACCTTGGTACCAGGGAAGATTATGGAACAGTTTGTCTTGAGAGCACTCACATGGCAAGTCCAGGATAAGAAGGGGATCAGGCCCAGTAAGCATGGGTTTACGAAAGGCAGGTCCTGCTTGACCAACCTGATGTCCTTCTATGACCAGGTGACCCACCTAGTGGATGAGGGAAAGGCTGTGGATGTTATCTACCTTGACTTCAGCAAGACCTTTGACAGTGTCTCATGGCATACTCTTTGAGAAACTGGCATCTCATGGCTTGGACAAGTGTACTCTTTGCTGGGTGAAAAACTGGCTGGATGGACGAGCCCAGAGGGTTGTGGTGAATGGGGTGAAATCCAGTTGGTGGCGGGTCACAAGTGGTGTTCCCCAGGGCTCGGTGTTGGGGCTGGTTCTGTTTAATATCTTTATCAACGATTTGGATGAGGGGATCGAGTGCACCCTCAGCAAGTTTGCAGACAACACCAAGTTGGGAGGCAGGGTTGATCTGCTTGAGGGTAGGGAGGCTCTACTAAGAGATCTGGACAGGCTGGATCGATGGGCTGAGGGCAACTGTATGAGGTTCAATAAGGCCAAGTGCCAGGTCCTGCACTTGGGTCACAACAACCCCATGCAGTGCTACGGGCTTGGGGAAGGGTGGCTGGAAAGCTGCCCGGCAGAGAAAGACCTGGAGGTGCTGGTTGACAGCCGGCTGAATATGAGCCAGCAGTGTGCTCAGGTGGCCAAGAAGGCCAACAGCATCCTGGCCTGTATCAGAAATAGTGTGGCCAGCAGGAGCAGGGAGGTGATTGTCCCCCTGTACTCGGCACTGGTGAGGCCGCACCTTGAGTACTGTGTTCAGTTTTGGGCCCCTCACTGCAGGAAAGACATTGAGGTGCTGGAGTGTGTCCAGAGAAGGGCAACCAAGCTGGTGAAGGTTCTAGAGAATAAGTCTTATGAGAAGCAGCTGAGGGAACTGGGTCTGCTTAGTTTGGAGGAGGCTGAGGGGAGACCTTGTCGCTCTCTACAACTACCTGAAGGGGGGTTGTAGTGAGGTGGGTGCTGGCCTCTTCTGTCAGGTGGCTGGAGATAGGACAAGAGGAAATGGCCTCAAGTTGCGGCAAGGGAGATTTAGGTTAGGTACTAGGAAAAATTTCTTCACTGAAAGGGTTGTCACACATTGGAATAGGCTGCCCAGAGAAGTGGTTGAGTCACCATCCCTGGAGGTATTCAAAAAGCGCATAGAAGGGGTACTCCAGAAATGGTTTAGTGGGCATGGATGATGGCTGGACTCGATGATCTTGAAGGTTTTTTCCAACCTAAATGATTCTATGATTCTGTGAAATGTCCCAGCTTAGCACAGATAGCTCCTTAAAAGAAATGCAAAGAACTTATTTCAAAATCATTTGTTTGCAGAAATCACAGGGACAGTGTTTATGTTTAGATCCTTTAAATAAATGGAAATTAAGTAATTTTATTTTTTTTCTTCTAATATTCTGTGCTGCATCTTAGGATAAATCAGTATCCAAGATTTTAACTAGCTTTCTTGTTTGTTATGTCTTTACTATTTTTCTATTATTTTTGGCATGCCTTCCTTTGCTGATGCTTATGTTGACATTTATTCTGATCAGTTTAAATGAAGGTCTTAACCCTGGCTCTATCCTTTTAGATGTCATTGCTTATGAAAGAATAGGAATGGCAATTGTATCTAACCATGCAATGCATTTAGGTAGTTTGTATTTAATGTCTGTTGTAAAAATGTATTTCTTTTCTGAGGTAAATGAACCATGTACATTATGTAAGAAATCCATGTTCCTACCTTCAGTCGTTCAATGAAAAATTATCTCTTTAGGTAGCACTTGTGCTGTACCAAGAAGTGTAAAGCTTTCAATTGTTGGTGCGTTCTGACATTGTACAAGGACTAGGAAAATTGTTCTGTTGCTTCTTTTTCTGCTTGTATGTATCCCATGATATGATTTCAAGGTGGTTGGTTTTTATTTTTATTTTTAATGAAGAATAAGTGATGCTGAGGTGTTCTATTTCATTCTTTCTGGGTCCAGTTTGGTAAGTTATTGGATTTCTGTGACTGTTACTAATATGGCATGAGGTGAGGGCATTCAGCACTTCGAAGATCTGATTCCTTTGCTGTTCTCTGTGTGTTTTCATTATGAAAGTTATTTTCATATCTTTTTCTTGAGAAACAAATTCTTTCATAGACATTCTGTGCCCCAATTACTTGCGCAGCAAAAGAGGAAATCTCAGAAGACATTGCTGCTGGTGGGTTAAACAGTGGATTCTCTTTTGAACATTGTGCTTCTACCTGAGGTGTCTCTTATGTGGGAAGCCAGGGGAATAGATTTGATTATTTTTGAAAATACACTTCCTCCCTGCCCCTTGCTATTCTTAATGTTAGGGAAACTTGCGTGCTTGTGTTTGACAAGATTACAGTATGTGACTTGCTTCTAGCTTTACAAATGTTTTTGATTTGAGTGGTATTTTCATTTGCAATTAGATCCTAAGTGTGATGGTAAATGAGGATCTGTTTTAAAATTATGACATGTAGAATCAAATGATGACATGAAAATCTCATCTTTCATTTGAAAAGTTACTGCTTCTTATGCCAGAGTGTGGCTTTCTCCAAATGGGCTGTAACAGGGAACTTTATCCTACCATCTATAGCATGTCCTTCTCTGCATGGGCTTTACCAATTTCTAGCAAATCCTGAAAATAGGAACCCTGAATAGACAAAATACAAAAATTGTCTTAGTTTTTTTAAAGACCAAAATACGTAAGCTAATTAAAAAACCCTTGAATGCTTGGACTGTAAGCACTGCGAGTTGAAAGTCGTCTTCAGAACTGGCTGCTTCGATTTTGGCTGCTGCCTCTTTCCATGTTCAGTTCAGGGAATATCAGAGAATTTGCACAAAGATTTTGTCTCTGGTGACTCCTACTTGAATGGGAATCTCCTCGTAGGTCAGTGACTCATCAGCTTTCCTGAAATACCGCACTTGAACCTCTTCCTGCATTGTGCCATTCCTGATTTTAAATCCTTCTGTCTGTCCCTCATTTGTGGCTACACATGTTGGAGGATTTCTACCAGCAAAGCTAACATTAAACTTGCCTATAAATGTTTTCAGTGGAATGTAGATATGACCCAACTTTACTTAATTCCTACTTCTTCCTGCATTTAAAGGCTTTTTTAAATTGTCGACTGAAGTATAAACAGTGTGGGGGATTGTTCTCTTTCCCTTTTACAACTGTGATTAAAGAAAAAAGAATAGCACTTAATTCAAGATATTAGTTTTCTTTCACTGGTTTTGTGAGATATGCTTCAGGAAGACATTTGTTCCTACACAACCTGTTTTGTTGACTGGAGAATATAATGTGCCACAGGAAGAGGGAGAGTATGTATTTGTTGGGGGCACACTGTGTGTTTGGTATAAACCAAAAATTTTTTAGGTGCTTGATGTTTGGCAAATGTGTTGATTTGCCTGTCCTTTGAAGAAAGGTTTAAGAAGAACAATAAAGCCAAAGTTGGTTTGTATTTTCTAAGTGAAAATACTCATTTTGATAAAAGCAGATCCTTCATATACCTAGCCTACATAAATGATGTGTAAACTATCTGGATTAAATCAGTAAAAGCCAAGGATAATTTCTGCAGTCTTAGGTATCTGAAAGAGTTGGCATTCACTTAGCCAGGTCAGGCTGTAAGCATTTCTACGGCAGTAAAACCTGGCATTGCAAAGTATCCAAATTAAACATAAAGTTAGCTAATGTAAGGAACGTTTAAATATACATTCCAGTTTATGTGCTTGCTAATGTTACATCTGTTTTCCAACTTGCATTGGATTGTTTTTCAGCTGAAGATGAAAAAAATTGGCTAGACTTGGTTTTAACAGTTGTTAGTATCGGACTTTTTTTGTTT
Source organism: Buteo buteo (assembly GCF_964188355.1). NCBI lineage: Eukaryota > Metazoa > Chordata > Aves > Accipitriformes > Accipitridae > Buteo > Buteo buteo. The sequence goes on from NC_134179.1 coordinate 16,684,583, forward strand.
TGTGGACAGCGTGAGAAGACAGAAGAATAAGGAGGCTGGAGGAGAAGTTATGTTCTTGAGAGTAATACCTGATAACTCTGTAATCTTTTTGGTTATATCCCTTTGCAACTGTGAGTTTTGACAGTCTAGTATTGGCTTATTTTATGGTTATGAGCTGAACAGAACCCTCCCTGTACTCTTGTAAATAAATCTGAAAGCTCCTAAAGAAAATAAAAATCTATGTACCAAAAACATTTATAACAACTTAACTTCTGACAATGAAGCATATCTGTCTCCAGTAAAACATTTACTGTTGGCTGATTTGGTTTAGTTAATCATTGATTTGCCACAAAAAAAAATAATGACAAATTATGTAAACCAATCTGAAAACTCAAATTTGTTATGCCAGGCATTTACTTTTCAACTTACAACCCATTCTCCATCATTTTACATTTTTATAGCAATAATTGAACTTGAAAAGTAAGTGGGAACTGATGTACCAAGCCTGCTAGTAGTATGATTTATGTTATCCATGAATCAGGCTTCTATCTGACACTAGATAAATGGCATAGCATGTTTCAGATGATTAAAGCCAATCTACTGTTAAGGCTTGAATTGAATGTTGTGCCATTTTAGAATAGTGTGCATTCAGAATATTGCTTGAAAATGTGGGAAAAACTGAATGATATGAAAGGAAAAGAAACAGAACACCCTCGTGTAATTAGTATCCCCAAGGAAAGGAACCAAAGCTATGTAAGTAATTAAAATGGCTTGTGATAAGCACAACTTTTGAACTAGTTGGTTGTGGATGCACCATTTTGATTTCTTGTGATGGCTGTATTCTGGGAGTCTCACTTGAGAGGTCAGACTGAATCCCAGGAGTTTAGCAAGCACAGACAAATAAAAGCCATGTTACAAAACAGAAAATAATGCATGGAGGATAGAGGAAAAGGACAGAAAAATACATCTGGAAAGGTTAGATATAGTCTTACAAGTACTGGTGGCCAGTTTTCTACTGATTTGTATATTTTCTGTTTTAAGACTGTTTGATTTATTATGTTGTGGAAATAATACCAATTTTATAATAATCTATTTTAAAGATTAATTATTAAAGCCCATTATTAAGGTCGGTATATTCTTAACCTTATCTTTAATTTACGAAGGTCATAAATATATGCAAACAAGGCCAAGACCACTATCTAGAAAGCAGATGTGAGAGCCAAGAGCTTTGGATCTCTTCCAAGTGGTTATTCTGGGCTGTGGACCAGCTCTACATCTAATAGTAAGAAGTGGTTTTCTGGGACCCTTTCACAGTAGAGTGGCCACTTGATCCAGAACTACAGAGAGGAGCTTCCTCAGCCTGCCATGGGCAAGCTGCAAGTCTCACAGCCCTTGCTCTAACCCAAGAGAGTTGCTCTCCTTGCTCTGTTCTGTGCAAAAATGGCCTTTTTTTGGTGGGTTGTTTTTTTAATTTTATTTATTTCTCCCATTGTTGTCTGTCAAATATGCTATACCCAAATAGTGTTTAAAAAACTTGTGTGGAAAAACCTGGTGACTGTCATTTTCAGTGAATGTTTTGAACAATGCTAAAACAATTTGGAAAAACCTTTTAACATACAAATTAATTTGCAATTTTAATACTTTCTCATATAGGAAGCAAAGCTTTGTTTGATAGAATAAAATATTTTATCTCCAGGTAGTCCACATTTCTCTAAAGCAGTAATTGTAGTCTGTGATACAAGGTACAAGGAAGTCTCTGCTATGTTTCCCAACTATGAGTTAGAATGAAAAACATTTTCATGTGTTCTTTTAATTTTAACTTGATTCCTATCTAAGAGTTGGTTCTTGCACTTTTAAACCATTTCCTTCCTGTTATCAGTAGATGCTCCCTAATTAAAAGCTTTTAAAATGTAACATAAATTAAGTATAGAGGAAGGAGGCAAGAGTAAACAAATGTTTATAACTAGCTTGCTATCTGTCTGGGGCGTAGCTGGTTTGGATGGATGGATAGATGGATAAAGCTTAAAAAACAACCAAGCTGTAGAAGTTGAGAAAAAAATTGGAGAAAGCTGGAATACTACCTGAGACAAAAAGCCTTGTATGATTCAGGAACTGGAAATACGGACTGGATCATTAATGATTTATTACTTGCCTTTCTGTCTTAAGGATATTGGGATGACTGAATCTAGATATATCAAAATATTATTTGATTTTTTTATGTTGTTTAAGTGTTATAAAGTGGCAGCCTTCTGACTGAAAATGGTAACTAGCCTTCTTTTTTGCTATCAGGATGAAGACTTCACTGTGTAGGGAGTTACTGCTTCTGACCTAGCTCCTCTTCTGCTCTATAGCACTGAAAGTATGCTGAAGGAGGGGTGAAACATAATAAAGTACATCTCAGTGACAGTAATTCTGAAGCAATTGACACAAATTATTGCTGTACTACTATTGTAGATAGTACTGCAGCAGGCTGGAATTGCTTTTGGGTGCCTTTTAAGTTTCTCCCCTCTTCTCCACAGTTGGGCAGAACATCAGCTCAAGACCCCAAGGGCCATGTTAATTACAGCATCACGTTGCAAATTTATTTCCACTTTTTTTTGGTAGTATTAATGTCAGCAACGTATTTTAATTTTTTCATTGCAGATAGTGGTGATTCTGCCAAAAATAGTTACATTGGAATTTCTTATGGCCAGCTACGTGATGATTTTGCATATTTATTTTTTCTGATTTTTTTCTTACCAAATATATGAAATAGTTTAGCTAGTGGTCCTTGAAGAATAAATCTGTCTTGTTGGACAGTGGCAAATATAAACTTATCACTATCCAATGTATGTGCAAAAGGGAGTAACCAGTAATGAGAAAAGTAACTGGCAAGGATGCAAAAAAAAAGTGCTAATTAATTTTGATGGGAAAATTAGATTTTAATTTATTTAGTGTCTTCATCTGATACATTCAAGACATTTACTATTAGTAATGATAGGGAAAATCAAGAGCAGCTGCACATTCTGAGGAACCATCTATCGGAAACTGAGCTGAGATCACTAAATATTTAGCTCTTCATATTATTTGAATGAGCAGCATCAGCATTTCTCTCTATTTTTCAGGGCTTTTTCCATTCCAGTATTTCAAAAGTTTGGGTGGGATGGGAACTTGACAAATGCTAATAACCATTTATTAAATAAGACCTCTACTCTCAACTATGCCATGACATTAATGGTACTAATATTTAGCATTGCTAAAGGAATTTTCATCATTGTATCTTAAAGGGCTGTGCACAAACAGATTGGAAATGTTATTCCCACTTCACAGATAAGAAAAACTAAGCAAAATAATTCGGTATGTTTTTAATGGCGAGATGTTTGAGGAGCTAGGCTTAGATTCATCAATTGTCTTATTTCCCATCTGTTCCTCTAGCAGCTGCATGTACAGGGATTTTTCTATTTCCCCCAGTTGTGGTAGAAGAACAGAGATTGATGGATTGAAAAAAATGCAGCACTCAGGCACACGTATTTGCTAACACAGGAGTGGGCTATTGGGTGTGGATGGGTAGTCGGCAGGAAGCTGCATGGACCAGTTAGAGCAGAGATAATGCAGAAGGAGAAGACGGAGCAGGACTCTTTGCATGCTGCTTTGCTCTGTGTGATGTGGGATTAGGAAAGAAGAACATCACTGAGATGAAACAGGCTCAGAAGAGAGATTGAGTTGGCAGGAACCTGTAAAACCAGTTGCATGTGAAGCTTTCAGACGCTGGATATGTTCCTGGTCTCCCCATTCCCACCATTTTCTGTTCTAGCCTATCTGATCTGCAGCTATGTGTTCAACACACTCCCTTTCATCCATCTTCTCTCAAGTGCTCTTTTTTAGTCTAATACGAACTTTATTGCTATTTTCCTTTACTCTTTTTCTGTCTTTTTCTATTTCCTTATTTTATTTTCATTCAGTTTGGCCTTCTGAGTATGCCCTTTCTTATGTCATCTTCGTTGTTTTACTGTCCTAATAATTTCCTTGCAAAGCCCCCTTCCAGCTGTAGGGAAGGAACATGCATAGCTCACTCAATATTTACTGACCATCATATTCCCTCTGCTTGTATGGTGTATTAGCAAATCCTTGTCTGTTTTGTCAGCTCCCGGGAACCAGAACTGACTACAGTCTATCAAACATTTAGCAAAGGGAGCTATTGTTTCAAAAAAGGTTTTATCCATCAGTATGTATTTGCGTATTCATAACTCTCTGTCTCACAAGCACTTGAAAAATTCAATCCTGTGCAGTGCCAAGCCATTCCTCCAAAGGCTCAAAGCTCTGTCAGCTCTCCCTGACTTGAGGGCAGGCAGCGGGTTAGACTTGCCCACATCAGATCTCTTCACCGCGATGATTTTTTTTCAATAAGCTTAAAGTCAAATCAGTATAGGATGTTTGAAAAATCTCAGCCATAAAGTTTGAAATGTATTTTTAGTAGTTCAGGTTCCCAAAGATGATCTTGGTCTCATGTCTACACACTGAGTGTTTAAAAATGTGTGTGAGTGTGTGGGTATACCTGTAGGTAGTCCTGACTTGAACTTCTTTTGTCTATTCATTATGTAAACAAAATATTTTTTAAAAAATACTTCTGGGGCATTCGAAGTTATTATTTGAAGAATTAATAATGGAAAAATATTCTAAATATAATGTTTTATAAAGCATATAGTGGCTTTAAAATAAGCTTATTTCAGCATGTAATTTAATAATAATACAATGTTAATATAGGATATAAGTAAAGAACATAGGGGCAGAATTGCCTGACCTTGATTTTTTAACTGTATCACTTGCATGGATGCATTATTCATTTGCTATGGTGAAAATCAAAAAAGAACCTGGAATTGTTTTTATAGCCAAAGGAAAATATGTGAGCAGTAATAAGAAGACTGGCCATGTCAAAATCTGGAATCATTCTTCAAATTTTCTTTGAAAATTAAGCTTTTAACACCAAGCAACTGGCTCTCTCAAATATCATGTTTCAAGGAAAATACAGCAAGCAATAAATTGCAGTATCAAATGGCCACTGTAACTAAATCTTGTTCTTCCTTCAGTGGCCTCAGGACAATTGGTCTAAAGTCTTCTTTAAAGAAAAAGGCTATACTTACTGCTGCAATTGTTTGCTTTACCTCAGATGTAGAAAACGTGCTTCCTCCTTCTTTGTCCTTTTTATGGCTATTTTAGCTTCATCTTTCAGTGTATAACTGTTTATGTCTTAGTAGATTCTCTGTAAGGTTTAAAGACTACAAGTGACTAAAATGTAAATCGACAACTTTTTTGATAAATTGAACATAATCAAAATGTATTAATCCTATAAAAAACAAATTTTATGTTTTGTTATCAATGTACAGAAATTGCAATTTTTACATGATAAGTGAACTGCTGATTATACTTTTAATGATATTAAAAAGCACACACTAATTAAAAATATTAAAAATCCTGTGAAATTTGGTTTTAGTGGAAATTAATACTCAACATTGCAGGACTGGGGGTCTTGGCAGATCTAAGCAAAGCTGTTTCTGCACAGTTGCTGATATTTATAATCTACAATAGAGAAGAGACTGTTTTATGAATGTTGAGAAAAGATCAACACTAACACCTAACAGATGGGTTATATCAGGAGAATATTTGCTAACAATACTTGATCTTAAAGACCTGCTGATACCTTGTGGAAAAGATTTCAAAAATGGTTCAGAATAGATTAAATAAAAAGGCTTCTAATGACACAGATTTCACAACTGTATTCATTGTTTTAATGGACTAATTAAACAGATCTCATTCTCTGAATTAGTTGTTTCACATGTCAGTTTATTTGATTGTGGGTTCTTCTATGGGAGTATAGATTTTGACTTCAGTGTTATGATCTCAAGTAGACTTCTGCTGTATATTGGATTTTTTAAAATGCATATTCAGAAACTTTTGAGACAAATCATTAGATTTACATATTTAATTAAGTGAGTTTAAACAGGAAGCATACTGTGAAAAGGTCACTTCATTTGTGCTGAAACTTTCTGGCATTTCAAGATGGTATAGCTCTGTAAGAGAGGAAAGCAGGCTTAAACAGTTCAGAACTGGAGATGAAAAGGAATTCAAAGGCAGAGAGAGGTGGAAGTTCATTGTCTGTAAAATATTTATTTTGCTACAGTGCATGAAAGTAATGGATTTGGGCGGGCATTAAATCATCCATATTCTCTTTAAAGGGAAACATTCTTCTTGGTGTAATATGAATTATTTTAAAAATACATTTATTGAAATTTACTATTAGCACAGGGCATCTCTCACTATCTTAGATACCCCTGTGGTTCCCATCCCAGACAAATGGAAGGATGTTATTGTCTTGGGTGTGTTAATCTCTTTTGCGCTGGGAACTGAGGGACAAAGCCAATGATGGTTTAAGATGAGGGGACTTAAACTCATTACTAAACAATGGTCCTACCTACTTATGCGATACCAAATAGAAAAAAGGTTAAAATGTTTGCAGTAGTGTTTATTTTTATAAGTAAAGCTAGATACTTATAAACAGCTTGATCCTTTGCATACAATGATCTTATAGCTTGTAAATTTACCCCCTTATTTGTTCAAAAAAATATTCATCACTGGATGTTTGCCAAGCTTATTCATTTTTCATGTTTTTCAGGTAAAATGGTTTTCTAGTTCCCAAGAATAAGACTAGAATCGTTCCTTTCCTTAAGTAGCTCTAGCACTCCTGAGTTTTAGAGTACAAACTTGATATTTGGCTACAGGATGAGCATTTTTCCTGCCTTCTGATAGTATGTTATTACTTGGACAAGTTTTTAAAAATAGTTGAATTTTCAGACTTCTTGGCATTTTAACAAATATATTCAGTAAAGAGTGCATCCATGTGGAACATTATCTGCTTCAGAGATGAAAGAGACTTTTTAGGCAACTATGTTTGCATGTGGTTCACAAATGCAAATAATAGTGCTATTTCATTAGTATGAAAATAAGCTGAGAAACATTATTAAGCATACAGATAATTCCATGTCAAATGTCATGACTCCTACCAGGATATTTTTATAAATTGGTTTCCATGGCAGGTCTTGAGAAGCATCTGAGCAAAAAGTGAACTGAAAAGTAAACAAGAAGTGGCCTCATGCTGAACAGCAAGAATTACAACTTTGAGTAGTTAGAGCATCATCCATTCTTTGTACTGAGTCAGGCAGATGTACTGGGGGAAAAGCAGCCACCCATGTAGTATAATACAATGGATCGAATTAAGGCTATACTGGCATTTTCTAACTCTCAAGTGGTGCTCCATACAATAATTATCTTAAAACATAATTTTTATGTAAAAGATAAACATTTTCTTATGTAGCTAGTGATATCTCTTATCAAACTGTGTGCTGAGGAGATCCATGGTTGAAAGTGTGTGGAATAAGTTGCTGTTATTACACATCTTCAGCTGCTCTGCCCCTGTTCTTAACCTCAGTCCTTTTTCTCTGCTTGCACTCTATATGTAAGTGTTTGTCCTTATAAACCATGTCTGTGAATGTCCTCTTAGTCTCCAAGTGCTTCAAGTTAAGGGTTTACGAATGTTTTCATAGTGTGGACCACGTTTTAGCTGTACTCTAGGTTGTGGATTCTGTGCATTCCACTTCTGACTTTATATACAGCCTTTCTGCTTTATCGATACTTGAGCAGTTGCTCAGAAGGAAAATAAATATTTCAGGAGTATTTTGTGCCTCTTAATGCAGTTCAACAGTTGAAGAGGACCCATTGCTATCAGATAATAGCAAGCTTATCTAGAAACTTCTTTGCTAAGCACTGGTGATCCATAAATGACATTATGAGAATCTGTTCCATAACTGATATTTTTCCCACAGATACTGTAAATTTCAGGTAATGAGCAAAGAGTGCGTTTCCTAACTTGTCTAAATTAGTTATGTGCATCAATGCTTAACAGGAGCTTTTTCATCATCACGAAAATCTGGCTCTGGGAAAGAAAAGTACTCTTCATTCCCGAAGGTAAGCTGCTGTTTGAATGGCAGACTGAGAGCCAAATGTTGCCTCATTGTTGAAAAAGGTTTGTTAAATCAAGCTGAATGTCGCCTCTTGTGTAAGCCTGGAAAAATTAAAATATCATTGACTTTGTATTCAGTAAATCAGAACTTCTGATAACAGAGCCCACAGCAGCATGAAAATGTCCTTTGCTTTTAGAAGAGAAACTGTAACCAGAAAACTCTGTTACAGGCCCTTGTTACAGCTTCAGGGTATAGGTAATAGGCTGGGATGGAGAAAAAATTTCCCTTCCAGGCAAATGACAATTATGTTTCGAAAACACCTGCTGAGGATGAGAAATGTGGTTGGACTTATCGCTGGCGCTTGCTTAACTAGCTCAGTTCTGAAACTTCTTATGCACACAAACTAACCCCAGATGATATATTACTTAGTCTTTCGGTTTTGTTTTGTTTTGTTTTAAACTTTTGATGTTCAAAATGTGTTAATATTTCTGTTTCTTGCTTACCCATTCGTGACTGTTGAGGATGATATTTTACCTTGATACTATATGTTTCCTGGGAGGTGCACTTTCCATTGGTGTTGGATGCCCACTTACGTCACATTGCCATTAGAAATAAGCTTTAAAATTAATTTGAAATAGGGCTTCCATCAGTGGAAATTTGGGAAAGGCAAGGGTTACCAAGGGTGCGAATGGAAACCTCCTCTGGACTATCTTTATATTTTTTTCTGGGTGATCTCCACCATGGACAGAAGCAGGGGACTGCATATTTTTCTCCTCAGCTGGGAGTCTCTCTGGAAGAAAGAGTGAGTCCTTGTGCCCCAGGCAGTCTCCAGCAGCTGTGCTCTCTTCCTTGTTGTGATGGGAAAGGTTAACATGAAGAAACCATCACTTCCTGATAAATCTGTTCTTCATCTTTCTTGGAAGCAGCTACTGCCCAATTTCTCCCATTAGCCCTTTCCTTCTGCAAACAAATACTTTTTGCAATTTTCTAACGGTAAATGTTAAGATTTTTTTGTGCCCCCCCCCCCCCCCCCTTTTTTTTTTTAAATCCCTTGAGGCTCTCACTTTGAAGATGAAATTTGTTAGGTCATCTCTTCCATTTCGTGGCACATTCAGGATCGTCCCCCAAAAGCAGTGATAGCTTTATGTGCAATTCAGTGCTCCACTTCCCCCTGGAGAAGTCCCCAGATGAAAGTCTAATGCATCTCAGTGGCAGCTTTGCGAGACGTGCTATACAAATGCCTGGATTTTTTTAATGCGCTGTGTCAGCTTATGATTCATATTTAAAATAAAGATATTACTTTACCTGTATGAGTAATAACAATTTATAAAGTAAAAAACCCAAAACAACCCTCTTCAATAATCTATTGTTGTGTGTCTTGTTAGAACTGTTTCCAGGACATGAACAGATTAATGGAGTTGGGACTGGTTTTGTTCAGTTTCCCTTAGAGATTCTGCAACACTTGAACTTCACAATTTGTTTGTTTGCAAAGGTTTTGAGGTTTCTGTCTCTTTAATCCAAATTAGAAAAAAAAAAATATCTAGCAGTTACACATTTATAAAAATTCCCCTCTTATCCTTACCTGTTTTGATTGGTAGCTATTTTTTTCACTTTTTGGGGGTCAAAATAGCTTTTCTGTTAGAAAGTTTGAAATGAAAATTTACCAAAAAAATCTGTTTTATATGCTTGTAAGGTACAGCATCCTGTGTCAGAAGCTGTTCCAGCTGCTTAATTGTATATGTTAATTATGAATCTTATTTCTGTCTGAACTTTTCTGCACTCAGATTTTAACCACTGGACTTTTGCTTTGTTTGTTATATCAAAGAGTCTTTTAATGTCAGATATCTCTGCATGTGTTGCAAGGACTGGTGGGAAGACAGCATGCTCTCCATTTCTTTATAATTTTCATGTCCATTGGGGAAAAAGGTATACCAGATTGTTACCCATTTCTCCTCTTGGCTTCAGATGTGGTTTCCAGATGGCAGTCTCTTGGTTGACTCATGCTTAAGGTGATGGTTCCTCTGTGTGGGTCCAGGAAGCCATGCTCCAAGGTCTTGGTTTGTTACTTCCTAAGCAGTAACAACTGATACATAGCACTGGACATCTGAGCCTATCCTAAAGTCATAAGCCTCAGCTGCTAGTTTGGCATATGTTCCTATTTTATTTTTACTTTTTTTTTTTTTCTTTGAAAAGATACTAGAAAACTACCTAGTGTTTATGTGACTATTTACCTAAAATATTTGAGTTATCATTAGGGGAGAGGGAAGGGGCAGTGAGGTTCCTAGATATGTGTTTATAGCACTTAGATCGATGTTTTTATCACCACGTTATGATCTGGCCCCTAAGGAGTCAGTAAATGGCAGTGGCTTCAGAGTTAAGTGATGTTTGGGTAACTCTTGAGTTACGAGTATTGCACGATGCTGCACCCTCGACACCTTCCAGATATAGACCTCCAGGGAATAGTGGCATATGATCTCATCAAAGATTTATAACCTTATGGGAGGGTACAATGCCATGTGATAAAAATGGACAAAAGATGCCAGAAAAACCTGTGGAATAGACTGGAAGCTCCTGACACCTTATATTGTAAGGGACAGAAAAAACAAGGCAAAAATACTTTCACCAGCTCCCAGATGAAGGGAGGAATGACACTTCATGCTGTTTTTGTCAGATAACTCTTAGTGGAGATGAATTATAACCTAACTAAACCATACCCCCTGCTGCTGCTTCTGTGTCCAAGACAAAAGAGATTTTTGTTATGGAAAAAAAAAAGTAGTCTTAGGGTCTGATTTTTTTAATTATCTTTTTTTTTGAAAACAACAAAGGAGTACAGCTGTGAACTGATCTGATGTCAGCATCTGCAGATACAGATAATATACATGCATTTTTTGCATGTATATTTAACCTCAACCTTTAATCTCTTGGCATTTTAATAGCACCTATTTAGATTGTTACACTATTTCTGTAAGGATTCTCACCCTTACAGATACCCACTGTGATTTCGAAAAAGGATACTCAGCTTCACCGCCGACCATTTTAGATTTGGAAAATCTGTGATTAGTTTGAATTTCTGTTCCGGTGAACTTGTCAATATCTCTCCAAGAAACAGTATAATTCCTGTACTACTGAATTCCTTTAATTTGAGTCTATGGGTTTTTCTCCTGTAAAATTATTTTAGATATTAAGGACTTGTTGTACAGGGTCAGTAAAGACATAATCTTAAGAGTAGCTTTGAAGTCAAATCACATTTTTCCAACCAACTTAAAAAAAATAATCCTACAAATACAGTTTTATAATCAAAATGCTGGCAGGACTTTATTCATGGCTGTATGAACATCACTGCTAAGATATAGTCACGGAAATATAGCACTACCTGTTTGTGATTTTAGATGCAGTTAGATATATTTGTTCTGTTTGTGTCATGTAATGAACTGAAGCAATGCTGCAAGCAGTTAATGAGGTTAGGTCCAACTTCTAAATAGAATATTTGCAGAGTTCTGCGTACGTTATGGCATTTAAATATTGTTATGATATACTGCTACTGACATTGTTACTCTTAATAAAATCAAAATGGGTGGTGATTGCTATTTATTTGAAGTGGGGTTTATATACATTTTTATGGAGATTAATGTTTTTTACGGTGTCTTTTTTCAACCTGAAAGATGTAATTTCTTCCTAATATCTTTACTCTGAAAGATGGAAAATGTATTTCCTTTTCCCAGACTACCGATCTTCCACTCCCAGTCTATTCTGTGTTATTTGGGCTTTTTTTTCTCAGGGGCAGGATGTCAAGGGGACTTGTAATGTCTAGTGTTGTGGTCCTTCTCCTAGGTCTGCCTTTCCCCTCATAGGATGAGGCTCCTTTTCCACTTTCCAAGGCATAACAGTTCCTTGGACAGCAAAGTACAGGTGTAAAGCAGGTTTGCTTGGGTTGGAAAGATGCTTTGCTCCTGGCAGCTTTCCATTTTCCTGTTAGCCAGAATTTCCACCCACTGACCGACATTTAGTATGAAGTTGCCCTTCACATTACAAACACAGCCCACCTTCTGTACCCGCTATGAACTTCCAGACTGATGCCAAATGGCACATGCTGGCTCTCATGTTTTGCCCAGTAATGCATTAGAAAGACACTGGCTTGCAAGCAGTAAGTATTTTCTGGAATAGAAGAAAAGCTTGCACAAAGAATAGTGCTTTTAAGGTTGGTGAGATACCCTAAATAATTTTGTGGTCATGTAAATTGGATTACACCAGGGGAAGGGAGAGGTGAAGTTGTTGCAAGACTTTGAACTGGCCAGAGCTGGGAAGGGGATCTGCCCAGTGGCAGAGCCTTTAAACTCAAAAAGCCACATTGTATTTGGATGCGAATTATCTCACATCTTAATCAGAGAAAACTTGAAGTGATTAGGCAAGACAGAACAAAAATAAAAAGGGTTTATAGACAATCTCCCCCTTTGTCCTGGCAGGCAGCTTCCTGCTTTCAAGCTGTTTCAGTCAAATCGGTGCCCTTGGATAGCAGCAGGGTGATGGGAGGAAGCTTGCAGAGAGCAGGCCGCCAGCCCCATGCCTCCTGTGGCAGCCTCTGTTGGAGCTCTGGCTCCCCACGTCTTGCTGGGGGTCCTCCGTTTTCTGTTTGCCGCAGCCGGCCGGGGGATCCTTCTGCCACGGGCAAGGGCCAGCTCCTTCCAGCCAGAGAGCCCGTCTCCACCTCTCCCTGTGACCCTTCCTAGCCTTTTTAGGCAACACACCGTAACTGTAAACTGAGAAGTAAAACAAAATAAGATACTGCTTCTCAACGGTGTTTCCTTTCAAACCAAAGAAAAGATTGGGAAAATGCCACTTTCTAATATAAAACTGCTTTAAGGTTGCAACAGTTTATCAGAATTGTTCTCCAAACAGGATGGCTTTTAAGGTTTGGATTAGATACTAAAATTTCTGGCAAAATCAGTTTCTTCTCATAACACAGTTGTGGTTTCCCTTTTTCTGCATTAAATCTGCCATTCTTGCCTACTTCTGTGGATACATGTGGACTGTGGTCACTGCAGATCTTGTTTGGTCATTAGCAATAAGCAAGAGCTCCTGGAGCCTGGTGTCCAGCGTAGCCTGCAAAACCCTCTGAAGAATAAACACCAAACTCATAATGTACGCCTAGCTCTGGGCTGCCATAGGGATTTTAAGACTAGCACAGTTATCTGTACACTGCACTGCAGCATAGGTACAGCAGCACAAGTTGGCTACTAAATTAAGTCCAAATCTTTCTCACTCAGTTGTTTCAGAGGACAAGCAGCCTCGATCGTACGACGTACCCGTTTGCAGCTCCCTTTTATCACAAATGTCCTCCTGCAAGAGCCTTCTGCGAACCTAGCATTGCTTCACTGCCCGCCTGCCCCAATTTCAGTAGTTTCAACCTACGTGATTTTGAGCAAATTCAATGCTGTGAATTCTAATTTTCACGTCTAGTGTCTGTTCTTCCTGTACTTGTGATGTGCCAAGTGAACGTGTGCAATTTCAGAGTTTTCTTCGCTGTGTTCTTGGCTTGTGTGTGTTGCGGGGGAGGCAGACATTTCTCCTAAAGCATCTCAAATAATTAGTCTCCTTTGGTTATTTTACTGTTTTGTTATATGTTGCATGAAGCTAATCCTTACTAAAACATATTTTTACTTTACTGGAGAGATGGAAACTCATTAGTTCACTATTAATTTCTGTGTCTGGCTGCTTTGTTACATCTGTAGTCAGTAGGAGTTTTGCCCCAAAGCATATAATGGCCATTATATCTTCTGCTACCCCTTACGAATGACGTCCAGATTAAACTTCCAGCACTGTGCCTTGTTGAGGACTATTAAAAAGCATCACTGTACTGATACTTTTCATAGATGCAGCTCCCCCAAAGTGCTATTAATGTGACTGAAGGATTTCTGCAAGTGAGCTGAAGGTGGAAGGGCTGTAAAAGAAAGAGAGAGGAGTTTTGACATTTCTACTTATTGTAATTCAGACTTTAACTATTGCCATGTACTGGCCTTTGCTTGGCCTTACAGAGCTTTTCGCTCCTACTGTGTTCTAAGACAGTACTATATAGCTTCTCATAATATACCCATCACTGATCCCAAGTTTTACGATTTGTTACATGCCGTATGTTTTGACTACTTACAGATTTTCATTATTCCTAACTTGCCTACATTTTAAAATGAGGTGTGGCATTCTAAGACAGAATATTCAGGCACTTACCTAGATTTTGAATCATAAACTAGATAATGATTTTTTTTTTGAAAGTAGAAAAGAGAACTTTATCTACAGAAAGAATTGTATTTATGGGCTCTTGGCAGCAGCATGTGGATGTCTTGCTTTTATACCTATGAAACTAAATTTAAAAACATATATTGGGTTTGTTCAGTGTTGCACTTTGTTTATAGAGCTTTTTGGTGAAAATTATCTACCCAGATGTTTGATCATCAAGAGGAAGCCAGTTTAAAGCACAAATGAATGCTGTGCTCAGTTTAAGTATTTAGTTCTCAGAAGTGGGCCATTGCAACAAGTTTTGTTTCTTTGTACAATATAGTTAGGTATTGATTAAATAGAGGGTTAACTTATACATGAAATATATATTTATAATATACTTGAAATATGAGAAATTGGTAAGTCATGGCAAGGAAAAACAATAGGAAAAAATTACTGCAAGTAATAAATACAAATTATATTAGGTATCTTTTAGTGTCTGATGTTGAATATGGCTTTTCTATTTTTGCTGGTGGAGGCATTGTTAGGCCTGTCTCCAGTTTGTTTACAGAATGTGCCTGTGTCCATTTTTGTTGTGAGCAAAGCTGAAGCATGCTGCAGTGGCTCTGAAAGCCCTGGGCCACTGACAAGTGTCAGCTCAGACAGGTGTGTTAAAACTTTTTCAGAATGGGGTCTGTGTTTGTATCATCGGCATGAGTTCTGTGCAGTGTCACGTTCAAGAGAAAAGGCCTCGCAAATCGGTAACAAATTGAAAGTAGGACTAAAATCCAACTAGTTCACTTGAATGCCATTTATTTATGACAGCCCCTTCACTCCACGCTGTTGCGGAAGCTTGTTATTTTCTGCAGAGTCACAGGACAAACAATGATGTGTCTTTGGGGCATACGTGCCCTTTCTGTGTTTTTATTACAAGGCCAGGCAGCAGTATCATCCTAATAGGGTACATGCCGCTCCATCGTCCCTGAATCATCAAGGTCCCATGACTCCCTAGATCTTTATGGCATTTTATATGAGGCTTAGTCAGTGACATTGTTCCCTAGTGGCAAAAGCAGAGTGAGACAGATGGCAAACGCCATTCTTTTGTCAGAAAAGCTGAGGTGGAGACAGGAAAATGGAAGGATAAAGTGTTAATATAAATGTGTGCGACAAGGGAAACCAGGAAGGACAGAAAATGATGGCATACATAGGTTAAAAAAACAGGAAAAATCAGTGTCCTGTTTCTTGGTTAATGTACCCCATTGATTTCAGAAGATCTCTATTGCGAATAGTTTTTCTGAAGGCAGGTGATCTAGCGGTAATATTCTCACCGTTTGTATTTCTTTCTAACCTTGTAGGTTAAAATTTCCTGCATGTAAAGATACTGTGCTCTAGTGCATAAAGGTTGCTCCAGCATCAGCCTTTAGTTTTCTAGGGAATGTGGAGCATTTTCCTCAGAAATGGGAAAAGCAGTCAGAAACTGCATTAGTAAGTATATAAACATAATAAGGATACGTGGCTATATAAACTCAGGCAAATTACATTTGTACTACTTTTTCTGTTATCATGGAAGACTAAGTCATAGGTCATCAGGTTAGCAAGTACCTTTGTCGCTTCCCTACCCCCAGACTGCAGACGCCTCAGGCAGATGGTGCTTCATTGTTCTGCAACCTGCCATGGATGTGAAGAATCCTACAGTCAGTACAGCTCCCAGTACCTGCCTTGCTATTCCCCGCCTTGCCTGCCATCTCATCCACCCCATTACAGTCTTTGCCACTGCTTTCTACTCCATCACTCCCTAGTGTGATTTCGTTTGAGATTCACTTTTTCATAAAATAATCCAGGAACAGAGCAGTTATATATACATACACAAAAGAAAAAAATCCTCAGTGATTGCTTAATATCTCCATAAAAAGTCTTGTCACAATCTTTTTAATTTGTTTGCGTGCAAGTAATTTTCAGCAGTGCTGTTGGAAAGTCTGAGCTGAGGTTCAGTATGTTCTGACAGCTGCAAAATTGTATTGCATTGTCTCTTTCTTGATACACTTTTGTCTATCAAAAAAGATTTGGCATTTTTGTTTCACTCCAACTCCTTCCCTGCCACCCAGGGACATACCTGAACAGGTTGGCAGACCAGTTAGCACTAATCCTACATAAGTAAAGTTTGTGAGGAAGACAGCAGCAATTTAAGTGTAAAAATTACACATTTTACCTCTGTGTGGACACAGACTTGCTATTGGTTCAAATATTTTTTAAAATGTTCCCATCAAAGAATGAGCCTGTCTCACTTGAGTCAGAAAAGCAAAACACTGGAAAAGTATACAAGCATCTGGAAACAGTGCATTGCACTGGAAGTCTGGGGCTGTGTTTTTTGTCTACAGTGTTTTTGTCTACATCTATATACATGATTTGAAAATGACTCAAGTCTTATGAAGTCTAATTTTATTAGGTCTTCTAGGCCTTTGTCAACCTTTTTACTTCTCTCCTGATTTCCTTAAATCTGGATTTTTATGGAAGTTATTTCTATTCTATTCTTCCACCCTGCCCTTCCACTGACTTTAAAACAAGTCAAGTTTTTCTAGCACATGTGGCTTTCCGCAGCTCAGCTATGCTCCCTGAAATAGTGATTGCTTTGCCACATCAGTTTTCTTGGAAAGACTTCCAAACAGTGATCTAATAAACCTGATATGTTAAAATACTTAAGCATTCAACAAGTGTTTGGCAAGACAGAAGGATGTTCTTGGAGTTAATATCCAAAGAATATAAAACACGTAGCTTCTTACTGTGCTCACAGTCTTGTAATTCATTTTATAGTTAGCTGTCTGTAGAGGTTCCCCCTCTGTCTTGGTTTTTTTCTTGGTCTGTGATCTTAATTCCTGAAGGGCAAGTATGTACATTGGGCAGGTCAACGTTCAGAAGTGGCTTTCTCTAGCTGTACGCTCTCTGTGCTTGTTTGGCCAGTGGGAATTTCTATTAATACATTTACTTTAACTGGATGCTTAGCTGATTGACTCTGTCAGCACCTGATAGCTTTCTGCAGACCTGGGGGATTTGGGGAGGCTGGTCAGGAGGTGGAACGGCTGTTCAGCAAACCTAAGCTTAGTTCTTCCTCCTCCTTCCCTGAAACAAACTGGTTGTTTCCAAAGTGATTGATAGATAGAAAGGAGGTAAAAATCTTAACAGGACATTAAGTAGTTTCATTGAGAGATAATTTTTCTAGGAACAGATGGAGGCCTAAGGAAGACCTAGGTCTTGGAAAGGACTGTTTTTAGATCTTCCTGGATTTTGTGTGTATGTGTGTGTGCATATACATATATACACATACATATATATATTAAAAAAAAAGATGTCTCTCTTGAAAAAAGGGAATGGATTTTTCCTGCCCCTGCTGTACTGGCTGAGGAGTTGACCCATTGCCTTAGAAAGCCCCAGTTTTTCCTGTCTGTGCCCAGATCTCTTTTTTTGTTCCCTTGAAAGGTGTTTTGCCTCTTCTAGTGCTCATCCCCAATTTGTAGAAAAGTGAGGGTCAGCGATGGTAAGCCTGATAAGCAGGGGATGCAGCTGTTTCTCTTCCAAGACTGCTTCTTACCTGTTGCTTTGTTCTGTCAAGGGTCCTTGCTTTTCTGGGAAGTTCTTGTACCCCGCTGCTCTGCTGCCTGTGATGTCTGAAAATGATTTAAAATTCTTTTTTAAATTGCTGTAGCTCCAGGTGGCTCTAATTAGGACTATAGCACTGCTGTTCTCTCTTGGTGCCAACATGGAACAATAAAAGACCATCCCTGCCCCGAAGAACTCACCATGTAAGAGGAGGACAAGAGACAACAGGCAGATGTAGAAAATAGGCCTAGAAAGCCCAGCAGAACAGATTGGTGATCATGACTATTGGGTTAGGCAACAGACAAAGCATAGTGGCTACCAAGGCACTGTCAAGGAGTTCTTCATGCCAGCAGCTGGAAGCAGCTAGCTTGTTGGAGCAGGCTACTGTCGGTCTTCATTTGTATGCAATCGCTATCCAGGGAAGGGAGCAGGGTCAGACACCTAATATCTTCATTTGTATGGAATCGCTGTCCAGGGAAGGGAGCAGGGTCAGACACCTAATATCAATAGTAGTAAGACCACATGAATCTTGCATGTAACAGTTGCTAGTGCGAGAAAGGAGGGGAAAATGTTTTCTCTGTGTCTGCAAAGTCCAGCAGAGAAGAGGGGACTTTTGCGAGGAGCAATGTGCCGCATGAGGGTGGGGAATGGCAAGAATAACTGGTGCCATGGTTAGGGGAGTTATCTGTACTCAATGTGGGCTTCAGTTACATGTTATACATCATATCCACTCTTTATATAAGCTTATCACAGGAATTGCACCAATTCTGTTTGCATAAGTCAATACAGGCATTGTACTATAAGCAGATTTTAGAAGCAGGGTGAAATATGGTAGTCTAATATTTAATGACTAATTTCTTATATTTAGGTATGGTCCTTAATTTTGTAAGGACCAAAAATGAATCTAGTACTTTTAGCTGGCACACAATGTCTTGTTTAAAAGTGTTCAATTTAATCTGTGATCTATAAGGCTTTTTCCCAGTGTTTTATGGGATTATGCAGCTCTATTCAATTTTCAGAAATAGATTTTTAGGATATGAGACTGGACTGTCTGCTTTTCTCCTTCCTGGTGTCCGAAAGTTTTGGAGTTTGAAAACACTGTTGATTTAGATTGCTTAAAGATGTTCTTCTCCGTTCTCCAGTATTCATCAGTGTTAACATACTGCTCATGTAATACATATCTAACTTAAAACATCATAACAAGATCAAGTGGGTAATAGAGGTTCAAGCTGCCTTGCTTTCTTCCCAGAAAAATACACAAGATGGTGAAATAGAAGCCCAGACAAATAATTAATTATTGACTTTAAAAATAGAATGGAAGAGACAAGCTACATAAAAATAATTAACTCCTGTCTTCAGAGAATACTATTTATCCACACATAAAAGAGTAGTGACCTGTGTTTCTTGTGAAGAAAAGATGATGGCAATTAATGTTTTTCTACAAAGCTTTAGTTCTGAAACATTTTCTGCTGAATTACAAAAAAAAGGTGTAAGTGGAATATTACAGAACACAAAACAAAGTGAATTTAAATTAACAATAAATTGTCATGATCAATTAGTGCTTCCTATCATGTTAAAAATCTACTCTACTAAGTGGAGATTTAAAAAAAAATACTTCCCTTCTCACCCTCCACTCCTGAAGAAATTAAATAACAATGACAAATCAGACACTTGGTAGAGAAAACAACCTGGATGATTAATCTGTTTAGTTCGCTGACTGACATTTACACAGCTAATTGTGTAGTGATGGTGCTTCTTTAATAGATCTGAATATTAATGAAATATTTGGTTAAAGTTGAAACTTGTTTGTTTAGGAATATCACTGGAGAAATAAGAATGCTTCATCAACTTCAGATTTTCATCACAGGTTTTATGACATATCATGGAACTTAAGTGCCTTTATGACTTGTAAAAAACCTGCTTCAATATTTGACATTCTGTGCTTCAAGGAATCCTGATTGGCAGTTGATTAGCCTTTTTCTCAAGTCATTATCTTCTTCAGTGAAATTAGTTGGCTAGAAAATTGCATTGTAATTCATCAAGGGGAAAGCAACGTTTCAAAAGCTCTTGAGAGTATGATTCTTTTTATTTAGTATACAATATAAATTATTTTCCTAGCATGCTCTTCTAAAATGTACTATTCATTATATTATGGCAGTTTGTATTAAATTATTGTATTATTTCTCATTTCAGTCTTTCATTGAAATTAGGTGATACCTGCGTTTAAATTAGCTCCTGAGTAATATTGAAGGATGTGTGTACAAGAAAGAGTTCGGCCTTGAATCAGAAAAGCATTGAAACGTGCATTTAAAAACTAACCCAAATATGTGGAAAACTCCTTTCTTACTATATTTAAGGCAATGCTAGTAGTCAGATCTTTCTCATTCAAAGGGAAAACTTTCTGCAAATATCATGTTAATAAATAATGCACACATGTTATGGTAAGGTGAGGAAAATGTATTTGCAGAAAGAGCACCAGTTTTACCAAGTCCATAGTGTACTGGAAAAAATAAGACAATAGTTTTGATGAGTGTTCCTCATTATCTAATGAAAAGTACAAAGTACGGTGCCTGAAACACATTGCTAATTAGGTGTGTATGGGGGGAGCATGGTGGAGGTCATCTGCTAGAAGGTAAGATTTTCCCTGCCTTGGCTTCAGGGAGATGACTTGTCTCCTCTTAGATGCTTTCCTGCTCTCCCAGTTCACTGCGAGAGCTCATCACACAGATACTTCTGATGTGAAATAAGACGGAGAAACAGCAATGGGACGATAGGAACTGCGTTCTTCTGAAACAGTGGGTTTGTAACCAGTTCCCTTCCAGACACCTGAAATGTCATATGCACAGGTTGACCAGGCCTGGTGTCTGGAGATTGTCCTGCCCTGAGGGAGGCGGTTGACAACAGGACCTCCAGAGGTTTATTCTCACCAATATTTCTGTTTGCTGTAGGGCATATTTCAGTTTGCTTCCCTTACTCTTGGGTTGTGGAATAAAACCAGTTTTCTGTGGTGGTGTGGCATGCAGTGGAGAGCATTCTCTTTTCCTTTTAGTAATTCTCCTTCATTCTCCAGCCATGGCTTAAGGTCATTTTAGGCACAAAGAGATGCTTTTTGACACACTGAGTGTCACCAACTTAATTAACTTCAGTTTGTGATACAATTAACAAGGTGCTTTTTTGGTGGTGTTTACCTGATTTCGTAGCATGCATGTTTTTAGATGCTTTAAAGCAGCATCTTGATATTAAAATTTCTAGATGAATTAAAACAACCCCATGTCTACCATATAAAATTAGCTACTGTGCACTGGTTATCCATGTGTACCATATAAAATTAGCTACTGTGCAGTGATAATCCAGTGGAAGTTAATTCCTAGCTTGCTGGTAGTCTTTTCCTACACAGAAAGACAGAAAACATTTTATCATTGCATTTAGCGTTCCACCTGTGAGTTGAATGTCTGGAAGAAAACACACATGTCAGACGAAATAAGATCATTCTTTGGTATGTTATTTAATACCAGTTAACTTACTGGACATCCTCTAAGACTTTAATTAAAATGATGTTTTTGTATGTGGCTTTGTTCCAGTATTGACAGACGTGTCTGCCCAAGATCGTTTAATGAATCACCTCACCATTGAAAATAATGGCAATCTCTCGTAATTTAAGTGTCTCCTAACTTCTCTGTGTTTCTTCTCTGTGCTAGAATAGGCTTATTCTTATTCCATGCCTTTCCATCTTCACTGCACCATTATCTATTGCTACTATATGCTTGCTGTTGCCCTGTACTCATCTGATAGATGAGTAGCAAAGATCATTTGGGCAGAAACAAGTCAATCTAAATTGTATTTACTGTTAAATGGTCTGAAAAAAGTGTTTCACAAAGTGGCCTCCCTAGTTTGAAAGTCAGAATTTTATGCATTTTGTGTTGCATGTTTTGTATCTTTCCTGCTTTAATTATCGTTGTTATAATAATAAACCATTTTTTTCCTAATGTAAAGTATTTCAATTCCTGGATCGTTAATAAAACATACCCATGTTACACTCTGTACAAAATACTTGTCAGAATGAGTAATTAAAATTAATTAATTATTCTGGTAAAGGAGTAATTGTCCCCTGAAGGCATCAAGCACTGGACTGGAAGATGTTTTTTAAAAGCTTCCAATAAAGTAAACAAAACAAGTTTCTTTAAAAGAAAGACTCCTTTGAAATTCGACCCATATTATTGCAGCTTACCTCACGAGCTTATTGATCGTTTATTGCCTTAATAAAAGGAACTCCCGCAGTCTCTCCAGGAAACATTGCCAGCTACAAGCTATCCCTCTTGGCGGTCATGCTCTGACCACACAATGAAGTATCACTCCTCATGCATAAAATATAGGATGGAGGAATTGGTCATGTCTGTTCCGCCCACCCCCCAGATGTTATATTACGATATGCTTCTCAGGAGTAATGTCACAGCCTTTAATTATTTACAGAAGTCATAGTAGCAGCCAGTATAATGATGATGATACTTTGTGTATCTATAGTTCTTCTATCTGAGGAATGTAAATTACTTTACAAACATTAGTTAAGCAAGTGTTACCTTTCCATCACTACTACTAAGTGGCCCTACTGGAATAATCAGGCTGCTATTAACTGAAGTTTCTCTCCTCTACATTCATATTTAACTTGCTAAAATAATTCACGTATTTACTGCGTGCTCTTATCTCCTTATTTTCCCCGTTCCTTTTACTTTGTGCCTTACTCCTTTAGGACTAGTTTTGGAGCTAGTTTTTAATTTTTAAAAAATGTTTAACCTCTAAATGTGAAACTGAAAAAAAAATCATTTAATAGGAAGCTTGGTTTACAGTTTAAGAATTTGTAAGACTTTGGTCTCCAAAGGCCCTTTCTCAATGCGTGTTGCAGAGTAGCTGGAGAATATGCTGCTTTCTGGAATGTTTGTAGAGTTGCCAGAGTGCCTTTCAGACAGAGGGGGAAATACAATTTTAAAAAATTGTTTGGCAGTAGTTATAGGCTAGCGTGTATAGTTCTAAAGCTTCTTGGCAATATTGTGTAACTCTTCTGTCTAGGAAAAATATAAAAGTTGCAGACAGCTTTTATCTAACCTGACAGGGTGCAGTAAAATACAGTACTCACAGCTCAGGAGGTGCTATCTTTCCAAATGCTGCCAAAATATATTGGTGTGCCACAATACAGTGCTGCTTTATTAAACTCTCTAAATGAGAAAGTGGGATGGGATTTACACATTTCCTGTCCCATTATCCAGAAGTACCTCTGTTCCCTTTCTTCAGGAAAACCATATTCTAACTCTCTTGTAGGATATTCACTTTATGGTCTGAGACCTCGTATCACTCATTTGCATCAAAGGTGTGATAGAGCAGTACCAAGACAAAAGGTTTTCTCTCTGGCTTTGCTGATTTTTGTTGATGGGCATTTCTAAACTTTGGTGTTGATAGGTCAAGAAGTCATCCGAAGGGCAAAGGATATCTTACAGCTATGAGGAGACATGCTTTTCTCCCAGCAGAAAAACAATGCTGATTCTTTCACAGCATATTTCTAATTTCTTTCCCTGGCAGATGTCAGAGTAACACCGTAATACCATGTTTGAAAACACAGAAGGGCGTGGGACATCCTCTAGATTGTAACTTCAATTATTTGTCACCATTACCTGTCCTGGAAGAATTTTCAAAATCTGTCCCTCCACTTTCTGCTGTGTTCCTGAATCTTCTGAGTTAAATTAAGAGTATTTGAACAGAAATAACTTTCTGTTAAGTTCCCATTCTCTAATGTGGTCATTGTGCTTGACAAAGGATACTTATTTTATTGTGTAGCAAAAAAAATTGTACAAGGGTAGGTTTATGCTTATAATTTGTAGTATTTCTTGAGCTTGGTAAAATTGACTAGAAGCATAACAGAAGCTCTGAGGCATAAGGAAAGAAATCAAATTTCATGTTTTCTAATCTTACACACATTAAATTCCTTTTACAGTGATTTTTAAGCTGTACTGTGTTAGGTCAGCTATGTTCCTTGCCTCTTCTGGGGAATCTCTGCATATGTTCCTGAGTGTAATAACATCTACACGTCTCTTTTCTTTTTTTTTTTTGGTAGCTTTCCTTTTCAGTATTATAAAAGAATTACATTTATGCTCTTGGGGACTGTTAATGGTTTTGATATTCAGTAAAGCAGTCTTTTTATGAACAGATAACATTTATCATTTGCTTAATAACTGCCAATTTATGTGCTAATGTTGAATAATCAAAAGTAAGATAGGGAAAACTTATTTGGTTATTTAACAATGCCATTTGACTGTAGCCTTTTAAGAAAGACTATATAACTATATATGTGAGAGATGTTGGCAGCACAGGTATTTAGGAAGAATTTGTTTGTTGGAAAAAGGATTTGTCTGACAAAAGCTTAATTGTTGTTTTCCCATACCTGTTCCAAGGAAAAGTATGTGCTGCAGTTAGCGTGATGCTTTTGTGCATTCACCCAGGTGTCTCAGCATTCAGGAGCGAATGCTCGCAAAGTGCTCACTTTTGAAGAGACCTTTCAGATATCCACATTTACCCTCTGCAGTGTACCATGTGGTATTGCATCCAATTTGGGGGCTTTTGAAAAATTATGCCTTGTTTTGTATATTGTAAATCCGTTTCTGCTTTGCTTTGGAGTAGGTTTTGTTTTGATGTGTAGTGAAGCAGTATGTAGACCAGAGTAACTAAATGGAGCGCAAGAATTGGGGAAACAGTAAGTACAACAATCACACCTTCTGCAGCAGAAATGGGAGCAGAGCCATGAATACCTAATTGACTGCAGTGATGGCTCTGCCCCATACAGACATTATTTTTGAGTGTGTTTTAGCAATACTTCAATTTTAACTCTTTCACAAAGCTCAAGACCAGGATATGTTTACAAAGTCCCCTTAAAGAGTATGCCCGACTGATGGCAACATGGGTGAAGTTTGCATCTGAGTCAAGGAGTCTTGCGTATTGTAAGAAGTTGCTCTCATTGTCTGCTACATCATGGGAACAGTTTATTTTGTCCTTGAGATTAATTTAGGAATGTATTGATGGAAATGAGAATAGTGACACTGACTGCTGTGTTTTCTGGCTCGTCCTAGCATTTATACTCTACAAAAACCTTTACTTACTAATCTACTCTTCTTCCTTCCCCCTACTGCAGTCCCTTTGACTTGTTTTGCTGTTTTGTTGTTGGTTTTGAAGGGGTCAATCCCTGGGTAATATAATTTTACTATTAAAGTACTTCTACATCAGTTTAAGCATATCCTGAGACTAGTGAGTAGAAGGAGGTTTTAAGAGGAAGGGAGGGGCTTTTTTTGGAGCTATTCTGCAATGCTTTTTTATTCTGGAGGCATCTGTGGCCAAGGTGACTAACTGGAGTCCTGTAGACAAGGCGCTGGTCGGACTCCTGAATCATGAAGGCCTATTATGATATACAGATGGTGTCACATTTTGGACTAAATCCATTGTGGAATTACTGAGGAACATTGTCTTTTGGGGAAATGCTGTTAGATGTGTCTCTGTGTTTGCAGGGAAGAAGTATACCTCCTGATCTGTTGGAATTAAAACTTAATGAGGCCAGGTTTCTCTGAGAACCCCTAATAATTTTGTTTTCCTTTAAAACCTGCAGGTTTATGAATAATAGAAGGGAAAGATTGAACACAGCTATCTAAACTTTTTCTTTTCACTTTTTTTCTGTACTTTCCTGGGGTATCTATCTGAAGTACCAAGAGAACATTGTTAGTTTCACAACGATTAACTCTAAGGCATCTAAAAAAAGTGCAAATGCTGTCTCGTGGAGCTATTTTGTTGCTTTCAGGTGGTTAGGCTTGCAGTACTAACTCATCTCATATTTGATAGAGAATTTGCTGAACATGACAAAATGTTCAGACTGTTCAGACTTGGTCAATATTCCACCAATAAATGCTAGAGGTGGAAGTTCAAACCCTGATGTTCACTGAGTCATCTTGTCAGTCACATCTGTGATCTTTGCTGTATTGCATAAATGTAGTGACCACAGGTGCACACACTTCACTTAGTCATTCACAGATGGGCCGATTATTGTAGTGAAACCTGGGGTTCCTTGAAGCCCAAGACAGTTTTGTCAGGGATTTCTTGTCAAACTGGAAAGGAAATATGTGATAGTATCCACTTGTGCTTTGTTTATGCCACATACTATATGAGCAGTCTGCAGATTTTGAAACACTCTTATTCTGGTTTCCTTGTGCTGTCTGTTGCCTACTATTAATTCCCAACATGTTATTTAATGTTATGGTTATTTGCAGATGTGTTTGACAGAGGGTTGCAAGGTGCAAAAGAAGTAGGTTTCTGCACATTTCTGAGGACTCATGTACAGAGAGTAGCTAAAGCCTTTCTTAAAGTGGGGAAATCCAGTGAGACTCAACCATTATATATTTTGTTGGCATTGTGTGGCTGGCCAGTATTTCAGATTCAGTGTAGCACATGTGGCTTTTACCCTGCCAGCAAACCAAAAAGGTCCAGGTTGGAGACGTGGAAGAACTGAGTGTACAGTGAAGGGAGACTGGAGATGTGGGGTTTTCTGTACATACAGGAAGGGTCCGGAAGGTATTGAAAATACCATGCGTTATTTTACCCTCAGTTTCCCTCTGCATTTTCCTATTTGGTGTCTGTCTCCTTTGTGAAGTACATAAAATCGTCTAATAAAAAAGCTGTATAAAGCCTTGAGGAGTTGTTTTGATGTGATAAAAACTCTTGCTTTCAAATTATGTCTGGTCTATAAATCATTGCTCAATGAGATTTCAATTCAAAACAAATATTCTTGTAATATCTGTATCTGTGCTGACATGCACATAAGGCATTAATGGAGAAGGAACAATATATTGGTACTTGACAAAAAAAAATCCTATTAATTTTAAACAAAAAAAATCAAGTAGGAAGTGAAGTTCAATAGCGAAAAATGCCTTTCAGAAGGTCGTGAATGTCACTCACCCTTTTATGACAATTGGGCGCGTAATCAGCTATGTCCCAATGGATTTTATACAACAGTATTTTTAAAAATGCTTTTGTTGGGTTGTTTATGTAAATGCTTTCAGTAGGCAAATAGATTTGTTCAGGCAAAACAATACTTAAACTCCAGGCATTGCATGCCAGTGTGAACTAATTAAAATCATATTGTGCAATAGGTCAATAGATCAGGAAGTTGGCCTTCTAATTAGAAGAGGTAGCTATAAAAAAACTTGTTGAAAGGAAAGACCAAAATTAAGAATAATAATCTGGATGTGAGGAAAAGAAATCAGAACCCCAGTTCTCTGCTGAAAGCTGTGTTAAAAGTCAGCCCTTCCTTTTTTGAATCACACCATGTTATGTACTGAGAGATTTGAGGCTTTAAATTGTCCCTCATTAAGGATCTTTGTGCTCATTGCTATGCCTGCAGTGCCTGCCCATGTTGTGCATACCTCAATCCTCAGATAACAAATAATAGCCTGGCCTCCACAAATGGAGGTCTGATGGGAGTATTCAGATCTGGTTTGTATTTGCTGTCAGCTTAGACCTTTCATCCTCCTTAATACTTTAGCCACACCTATTTTTTGTGGTTCTTGCTATCACCACAAATAGGTGCCTGGCCAAACTGAATAGGTGTCATCTTGGGACTGTTTTTAAGTGAGCCTTTTGGGCCATTTATTGTTCAGCTTTTGTTCTTCCATCTTAATAATTGAAAAACATTTATTTTCAGTATCATAGGTGCTGGGTGTTGTTTTACTCTGGAGCATAAACATAATTAGTAAAAATAATAACAATACAAAGATTTTAGATGGTAGAACAGCTTCTCAACTTTTTCTGTAGATTTTCATCGCTTCAGAAGGGTAGAAAGCAGATCTATTTCAACCATGCTTTTGTTCTGTAATGGAAAGTTGAGCAGGGATTGGGAGTGCATAACCTCCAGGGTCCAATCCAGCCTAAGTTATTCTCTGATTCTGTGTAAGGGTATATGTTGAAAATAAAATACATGAATACTATTACAGCTAGTAAATCTAAGATGTCCATTTATTGGAGTGAAAGACATCATCTTTCCATAGGACCGTGACAAGCTTGTCTTTACCATGTGATGCTGGTAATACTGAAACATGTGAAATACTTGTGGTGTGGGATTGTAAGTTAACCACAGGCCTTCTGGAGACTGTCTTATAAAATGTTTCACCAGCATATTCACATGTTTTGCTTACTCAGTTTGAACTGAGATGTGTTATTCACAAGTACTTAGATGTGTAAAATTTTATGTATAATACTATGAAGGTGGGGAGGATTACTTTTCTCGATCATCTTCCCATCAGCAGTAACTAGAACTATGGCATTAGATTATTTGTGTAAGTCATCTCAATGCTCTGAAAGAGGTTCTTCATCATTCCCTCAGTCTTGTTGCTTCCAGACGCTTTATCCTTAACATCACCACTGCAAGCAGAACGTATTAGTCATTCTAAGACAAGGCTTGTTTATGCTCATACCCTAGGGTGACTGCTGAATGTTTTTGTTCTGCCATTGCTCAGTTGTTTGTTAGTGCCTGTTTGCAACGAAAACCTTAAGGGACTAATATCCTATCGTGCTGACTTCTGTGTGTGGCTGGTGCAGAGTTGTTACTTTGGTCTTTCGAACTTTGATTCATACAGGTTGTTAGGGCTCAGTAACAAAACTGCTGCCCTCTTATAATGCAGAAATCTATTTTACTTGGGTGTGAGAATCGGGGCTTTTCCCCTTTATTTGCAGGTGCACTAACTCAGACATTTTCAAAAATCCTGAAAAATTCAGGTACATTTCAACTAAAAACAATACTTAAAGGGTGCATTTACCTTGTTTATAGTTGGGGCCTAGAATGTGCTTTTGAAGAAAATCCCCCAACTCTCCTCACTGCTTTGGTATTTAGCATCATGAAGTATCTTGGAGCACATGAGCTAGGTTTCTTTTTGGTACAAGTAGACTGGAAGATGTGTCCCTAATGCATTCCACTGGAAAACTGGCATCCAGTCCTAGGACCAAACAAGAACTAGCCCAAAATAAAAATAAAGAAAAACCAAAGAAACACCCCCCCCCCCCAAAAAAAAAAAAACAAACAAAAAAACCCCACAACCAAAAAAACAAACAACAACAAACCCTGAAGTGTGTGTATAGTATTTATACAACAGGTTCTCAACACCAGTTGTTTTACTCCACAGGTGTGCTCTTATTGGTCCTCTGTATTTGCTAATGATGATGTATCCAGAGTGCTAAATTTTAATAGAAAAATGTAGATGGGGCTTATATAACCTTTGTATAGATGGCAGTTCACAATGCCTCCCAAGCTTCCTTGCCAAATTAACTGTAGTCTCTTCTCATAATCCTGTGTACAACTTCCTATTTGCAAGCCTTTAACTATTATGAAAGTAAGTAGCCAAAGCTATTTTTAAAAGTATGCTTTCTGACAGTGGGTGGAGTAATACTAAGAATTATGTTGAAATTTATTCTGCGTTTGACACCACTGACATAAGTTATTAAGATTTTTTTTTTTTTTTAAGTATGGGTAAAGATTCTGTAAATGTTTCCTGAAAGGAGGGCGATCTGGAAATGGAATTTATGCCCAGTGTCCATCACTGATACAGTCTTTGGAGCTTCAGTATCTTCAGCTAGCGTTACATGTCCTCTGACTTTGTCCTTTGACATAGCAGAATGATTACTTCTTTCTAATGGTATCAGGCTGCATTTTAGATATGAACCACGTACGGTTAAAAACCCTGTAAATTTAATGACTTAAAGGTTCTGAAGTAACTTTTCAAAAACAGATTAACTCTTTGTTATTTTTTTTTCTCTGCAAGCTTTTTAAACTGGAACTTTGCATCTTTTTTGTACAATGCTAGAAATATACCTCACTCTACACCCCCCCCCCCCCCCCCATCCCTTTTAAGGAAAGCTGGAAAAGAATATTTGGAGGCCTAAGTATAATACCAAATATCATAGGATATATATTGTTCAGTCTTTCTACTTATATGTGTTTTCTTTAAAAACTGTATTTTTATATATTGGACATATGCACATTTGAATATGTTTACTACAGTTTTTATGGGCTAATGTTGAGCTGCTTTTTCCTTTTAAAGTCATGTCTTAGTGCTGTTGTATTATTTCATTAATATTGCTCAAACTGTGGAGGCCTCGAGATGCTTTGGGTAAACTGTTCAGGATTACCACTTAAAAATTCAGTTAATACATTATGTATCCATGGAACATTGTTATGGAATTGATGCTGTTTACTTGTTAATTACTGTAGACTGCAGCTCACAGTGTTGGCACTGTGGCTTGTTTGTTACATGTGATGATCACTTTATAAATGTCAATAAAATCAAGACAAAAACCTCTAGTACAACTGGAAGTAACAACTCACTATTTTCCTCATTAGTTTTGGCAGCAAAGTAGTCTTACAAAGCAGTATGCAATAAAACACCAGCCAACTGAGTCCCACACTGTGGCTATAATTACATATTTTTGCTCGCTAATCAGTAGAATTTTTCTGTGTACACTATTATACTTTAATGGTTCTATTGCAACACCAGATTTACGACAATGTTCTCTTGAAGAAAATGACACATAATGATTTTGTATTTACTACAAGACGATATTAAACTAAATAATACATAATGATGCTGCACAGATTAACCAGCTCTTTAGTTCTTCTGTTCCTTATGTCTCTTTTAATAGTGTTTTAGGACAAACATGAAGTTATATGGGAGGGAATTACCAGAATAACCGAACTGGTAAATATAGCCATCTGAGTGGGATGTCTTGTTTCTTACTCAAAAACTATTAGATTGTAATTTTAAGCTGTACTTAGTGCTTTAATTTCCCTTCCCACAACTCATGGTGCGTAAGGAGGGTTGCAGCCAGCTCAGGTAAGTAATAAGTTCATTAATTACAGGCTTACCTTTCTTGTAGGTTAAAAAAGCTTGTGTGGCACTTGATTAAACAAGTTGTTGGGGTACGGCCCTGTGGAGGGCTGGATAGTGAACAGCTCAGAGAAGTTCCCAGTGCAACTTTTGGATTCAAAGTCTTTCATTAACTCTAAAGGTCATTAGCTATTATCAGGCTTTGTGTCCTTTTCCTGTTTTAAATTATTTTTGTCCAAAGTGATTACACTGCAAAAAAACCCAAATACAGTGGGAAATGTGGAAGGCATTTTTTTAATCTAATGCTCTTTCCATTATCTTCTTTATATTTCGGACGTTAAATAAATAAACAAACGCTCAAGAGTTTTTATTCCTTTTCTTTTTATTCATGGTTATGCAGTCCCTTAAATTCCACGTGATCATTATGAATATATCTGACAGTCTTAGGTTAGTATAATGCTTTTCCATTTACCTTGGAAACAGAACTTTACTGTCAGAGACAATCTGTCCAGGAGTGGAAACGGAAGGTAGGGACTGATGGTGGCAGCTTGCCCCCTTTACTCCATATACAGTTAACTATGTGTGAAGGTTGTGCTGATGCGATTTGTCAGATTCTGCAATGCAATATGACATATTAGTGAGAGTAAATAGTTTTTCTTCTGTATTTGATTTTCAGTATGACTCTGTATCAGGATATGATACTGGTTTTATAGGGGAAATTCTGCTTAGTGTATGTGAAATTTCTGCATGTTGCTGGAAAACATTTGATATTTCAACATTGCTGAATGTTGATTGTGTCCTAGGTCTTTTAAGTTATCTTTTGGCAAGATCTTTTAAGTTATCTTTCTCTTAGATGTGTTGCCCATATGATTTGTCATAGCCTCCTGACAAAATGAAAAGAATATTTGAGACTTTTTATGGATAATTAGTTCTCAGACTTGTGTTAAAACACTGTCTGAAAGAACCTTGTTCATACATCATTTTCTGGTTAATCTAGTGTTTACCTTTTTCTTCCCTTGTATTATCCCATTTGAATACATTGTCATGTGTTCAATTGGATTTACCTATTGCAAGGCAATTTTTGGTATAATTGATACTGTTAATTAATCTGGCTTGAAACAGCACTCCAAATTGAGAGGATGTTTCTGTGATTGCAGACTGAGAAGTATCTCAACCAGGTTTTCTCCCTTCAGTGGTTCACGATAAAGTGAATTAGCACAAGTGAAAATGGTCCAGGAAATAAGAAAACCAGCTGCTACTCAGTAAATAATTCATAGTATTCCTATAGCCTGTTAAGCCTTACTGCAAGCAAGAGAGTATCTCCTTGTTGATACTTAGTCTTACTCCTTTGTACATTCCAGCTGCTGCCCTAATTCAGAGTTCCTACAATCCCTGTGTTTAAGTCCCTTTTGAAGTATGCCCAGAATGGGACGTACTTTCCTTCTGTAGCTAACCTTTTCTCTGTTACTTACTTCATCTTCTTTCTCTGGTAGATAATGCATCACTTAAACCTGCGTCAAGATTCAGTGCATAGTCAAGCTGAACCCGTATGGGTTAGAGGGGAAGAGATGACTCTTGAAAACAAACAAACAAATTGCTCATAAAAAGTGTTTAGAATGTAATATTTGAGATCATAAGTGACGAAAACTTTTTCTTGGCAGACCTGCCCATCTTTCTTTTGCAAGATTTTTAAGGAAAGTGGAGCTATTCACCTTGCATCACACACCTCCCTCATCTGGCTCAGGCTCAGTGTCTTCTCCCAGGTTTTCTCAAAAGCTTTAATGTATTCTTTTATTATAGTAGTGATGTGTAGTGTTCTGGTACTTGGTGCATCCTATAGCTAAAGAGAAACATCACATTCTCCCGTGTCTGGTTTAGTTATATTTAATTAGAAGTTGTATTTCGCTACAGAGGCCTTCAGGCTTCAAATCTGCAAAGACCTATGTGAGAATGCCTTTGCTTCCCTGTTCTCTGTGGAGAGATCTTAGATCATCTCTCCTTGCATTTCAGTAGGGAAAAAGTGGTTAACTTTAGACTTTTTTTTTTTTTAATATTCATTATATCTTTAAAACAGTTAGGAATGACATGCCAACAGCCTGTTGGGCTGTGAGGATGCACCACAGTTACAAGGCTCCCTTTCACACAGTCATTTTACAACTATGACTTGGTAGCCTGCTCTGTCTAAATCCTTGACCTGTGCCTGACAACTGCTAGCTGATCATAGTGAATAAATTTGTATAATCACTGTGTGATGACTGCTTAATAACTGTACTCCAAATATGCAAATACCTATTGTGGCTTAATACAATTCATCTGCCATGACTGGCCCATGCACTTAGTATTTTTGAAACGTTTGCAAGTAATGGAGCATGCCATTGCAGTCTCCTGTGTTTTCATGCAGAGCCCTAAAATGCTGAAACCTACAGAGAAGGAAATGATGTATTACAAAAAACCCAAAGAAAAATAGTTATCAGACAACACAGAGGAAGTGCTTGTCTGTGTGGGGAAAAAAACAAACAAAAAGCTTCCTTGAAGACTTTGCAGAAGTTTTTCTATTTTCATTCTCTTTTTCTAGGTTAGCAGCATGCTTTTACTGAGAATAATCTGCAGTATTTATGTCCTTGCTAATGGTGCTGTCCACATTACACAGAGGACTACATAAAATTGAAAGATACAAATCCAAATGCTTGTATGAGTTTGAGATGCTCACAAAAACCCAAGAAAAAAACCATGTCCAGAGTGATACAGAAAAGACACCTTGCTCAGGTTTGTGAGTTACCAGTACTGAAGGGTTGGAAGAATATTCAGTGGAAGCTCTTGTAATTTCTTTCTTTGATCGTGCCCTCTTCTTTTAAGCATTTCCTTTGGCCATCATGTGAGATAGGCTGCTGAGACAGATCGACAGTAAGTCTTACCAGTTTGTCCATTTCTGTGTTCTTTATTTCATTTACATGCAGCATCAGAACATTAGTAAATTGCTTTTTTAAATAAAATCTGAGTTTCATTGCCCTTTCTGACAAGTTTTTTATCTTTTTAGATACTTGTTTCTTTACTGTTTCTCAGAATTTAACTTAATGTTTCCAAGCCGTACAGGAGGAAAAATAGACTCCATAGTTCTATGCACTGGACAGAGAATGATGTGACAGTAGTAGCCTAATGTCATGAATAGCTTAATAGCCATCATGGCAAAAGAGAGTTTCAGTGAGATTTTAAAAACAATAATGTGGATATTTACTGTGCATTTCTCCTGTGCTTGAGGGAGGAAGCACAAAGGTGCTTCTTTAAAAAAGAAATAAGTGGGGGGCTGAAGGAGGTTGGCATCTTGGTCCAGTTGAAGGTGGGCATCGACTCTTCTGTGTGGAATTAGAAATAAGTCTTAAGCAGAGCCTAATTTGCAAAGGGCTGTGAAAGTGGGGGGGGGGGGGGGGAAGTTCGGATGTAATCTCCCTAAACATTTACATAATTTAAATTCAAGGTGGTGCAAAACCCTAAATGGTAGGTTAAAGCTTAACTAATAGGATTTTATTTGTATCCCTAAACTGGGTAGTGCAATGAGTGTAACTATCCCTCCCAATTTCCTGCCTTTTCAGAGGGACACAGCTATAATTTTTTTCACACAGTCCTATTCTTAATCTGTTCCATGCACTTTTTATTTTTTTAGTGGGCATAAGAAGAGGCTATGATGCATGAAGTTGGACTTCAGAGTTGTTTTCTTGGTGAAGAATGAGTGTCCTGGAGTAATAGCACACTAACATGAACAGAAATCCAGGACAGAGTAGGCATCCTAGCAATAAAATGTAGATAAGCCTTTTTGTCCTTCCAATCTGTGCAGTGTCCAGCTGGAAAGGAAGTACTAACTGCCCAGGAGGCTGAGGAAAGGATTTTTGAGTCACCAAACCCATTTCTTCATGGTGATACTGCGTGAAAAAAACTTGCAGCTTCTTAGTAGTTAGTTTGGGAAGTTGGGGAAGCAAGTTGAGATGAACATCAGCTGAGTTTGGTTTAATAGCATAGAATAGCCTGAAATTTCACCAGACTTCAGCTTATCACTTCAGTTCTCAATAAACAACAACATGCAATTTTTCTGCTTGCTGCAATGAGGTATTTAAGGCTTAGCTGTCTCATTTCTATCTGCAGAAGAGTGTGGTATGTCAGGTGTCTCAACACTAACGCAATTAAAAGGAAGTGTACAGTTCCTTCACACATGCCTTAATGTCAGCATTTTGGACTGGGAAAAACTGGAAAAACACTATTGGAGCCTCTCCTAGTTCTTTTTCTCCTGCCAAAAGTGTGACATTCAGACAGGTTTATCAGACCCATGTCTCTCTGAGCCCTTATGCTGCTTGAGTGGGCTGACAAAAGTGTGAATCCTATTGACATTATAACTGTCTACAAAATTGGAGTGGAGCACTTGGAGACTAAGAAAGATGACGTCCTAAGTGCGAGATAAAATGAATGCTTTCTTTATTGCTTAGTCGTTTATGGAAGGAATTTACCAATCGTCATTGCTAACGTGACAAAACAACTTTTGCTTGGCTTTGCTTATATTTTTAATATGAGTTTCTGATATCCCAAGATACTTGACTAAAATAAAAAATCTGCCAAAATTTGTGAGTTTACTATTATTTTGTGGTTTTTGTCAAAGTAAGAATGATTGGTTGTGTGCAATAAATGTAGAACACTTAAAATTTAACAGGTCCATGGGTAAGGGAGCTTTACTTTGAATCATTGTTGACTTCTTTATTTCCATATGTCTTTTTGCCTGTTTATAGCATGGCCATTGATTATGTTGGATCTTTCAGCTGCTTTTGTTATGCTTGAATGTGAGCTGCATTCAGATTAAGGACAGCCTTCTCTTAAAATAACCAGTAGGTTTTAAAATTTAATTCCAAGCACTTTTCACCATAACAGGCAATAACTGTGGTTTTTAATGCTGAATTTTGAGGATTTGCGCTAAACAATATTCTAAATTATAAGTTTCCCATGTATGACTTTACAATAAGGCTTGCACGTGCCATTGTTATGAGTAGTTTTGTTCCTTGGAGTTTGTACTGAAATAATAGTTTTGTTGCATCTTATTATTACTTTTCATTAAACTCTCTCTGCAGCATAGGTTGGTAATTGGACCTGGGAGGACCCAGAATTTTAATTCTGGCTGCAATGAGGTCCCTTGTGCAGCCTCAAAATGTTGATTCTTAAAGATAGGCACTATACAGAGAATGTGAATTGACACATTAGGTAATTAGTAGCTTAAGCATCAAGACTTTAAACTCTCAGTTTTGTCTTGATTTAACTCAAGTGTAGGCACTAAGAATTTCTGAAAATAAGAATGTTTAAAGAACTGTAAATTTAGACTGTCTGTGATGAAACGTGAACCTAATTCAGTGAAATAGCCATCTCAAAGTAAATGGTTCATCTGTGCTTTTTGTTTTTAAAATGGAGAATTTTAAGGCTAAAGCAGATCATGCTTTTAAACTCTTTGAGATCTTGGCCAGAAAGTACTGTATAAATGCTAAGTATTTAAAATTAATTATATTGGAGGCCTATAAACCAGTGCATTGATTAAAAATGTTCAGTTCGTTAAACTTCCCAATGGCAGAGGCCATCTCCATAATATAAACTGCTGTTTCTAGCAGCAGCGGCCGACTGGCATCTGTGTTGTAATCTTTTTAAGATCCCCACCTTTGTTCATTAGACCAACAGCTGTTGTCTCTTGCTGGGCAGGATTTATTTCCCCGTGACATCGGTCTCAAAGGTGCAGTTGCAACTTTGGCAGCGTTTGATTCCAATGAACTTCTGAGAAGTACTTTAGCAGCTTTGCAGAATGAGGTTGCTTTTGGTTGTGAGTTTGTTTTTGGCTGTTTGGGGGTTTTGATGGGGGTTTTAGGGGGATGGTTGGGTTTTTTTTGTTTTTGTTTTGTTTTTTTTTCCTTCTGGTTTCCACACGCGTCCTTGCAATGGGCATTTTCAAAAGGTCCACAAGGACTGAGGGTATGTATACCAGAGGTGTGCTACAGTCTGGGTAAAACAGCTTCCTCTTGTGTGTCCCTAGCAATATAACTGATATACTGACAGTTTTCTGGTTTTATTCACTCCTGGCATTTGCCATGTGGAAGAACAGTACTGTTCCATAGATAAACCATGCACAGTTAACTTTCTTAAATAAGTAAATCTCCTGAATTTCCTAGTGAAAATGATAAATAAAAATCTGGAAAAGGACCAGAGAACAGGGATTACTATGGAAAAAAGAATATATAGATTCTTGAAATATAACATGATAAGTCTGCAGGTGTTGTTTACACCATAACTTCAGTTTATCCAGACTCATACACAAGGTCACAAAAGAAGTTTGGGCTTTATTATTCCTGTGGGAATTTGTATTTTTTTTGCTGTGGTGTTTGATTACCTTACCCTTTTTTATTACCATCTGCACTGCAAGGCTAGTTTTGCTGAGTGGTTGTTTTTTTTTTTTTTTTAAGCAGCATCCCATGATACCCTTAATTCTGTGTTTCCTGCGCTTTTGCTTAATTTGCTTTTTTAAGAGATTTTCTGTAAGAAATAGATTTCTTTTATATTGTACATCAGTAATTAAATATTTTTTACTATATAGTTTTAACCCTTTAATTCCAGAGAACAAATACAGTTGTTTTACAATTGTATTGGGTTTGCATCAGCAAGGTTTTGGTTGAGGGGGAGGTGGGAGTGGGGTGGCTACAGGGGTGGCTTCTGTAAGAAGCTGCTAGAAGCTTCCCCTATGTCCCATGGAGCCAATGCCAGCCGGCTCCAAGAGGGACCTGCTGCTGGCCAAGGCCGAGCCAATCAGCGACAGTGGTAGCACCTCTGGGTTAACCTATTTAATAAGGGGAAAAAGTTGCTGCGTGACAGCAACTGCAGCCGAAGAGAGCAGTGAGAACATGTGAGAGGAACAACTCTGCAGACACCCACGTCAGTGAAGAAGGAGGGGGAGGAGGTGCTCCAGGCACCGGAGCAGAGATTCCCCTGCACCCTGTGGTGAAGACCGTGGTGAGGCAGGCTGTCCCCCTGCAGCCCATGGAGGTCCACGGTGGAGCAGGTGGATGCCCGAAGGAGGCTGTGACCCTGTGGGCAGCCCGCGCTGGAGCAGGCTCCTGGCAGGACCTGCGGCCCTGTGGAGAGAGGAGCCCATGCTGGAGCAGGTCTTCTGACAGGACTTGTGACCCCATGGGGGACCCACGCTGGAGCAGTTCAAAAAGAACCGCAGCCTGTGGGAAGGACTCACATTGGAGAAGTTCATGGGAGGGACCCCACAGTGGAGCAGGGGAAGAGTGTGAGGAGTCCTGCTCTTGAGAAGGAAGAAGCAACAGAAACAATGTGTGATGAACTGAGAGCAATCCCCATTCCCTGTTCCCCTGCACCGCTGGTGGGGAGGAGGTAGAGAAAATCGGCAGTGAAGTTGAGCCTGGGAAGAAGGGAGAGGTGGGGGGGAGGTGTTTTAATATTTAATTTTTATTTCTTATTATCCTACTCTGATTTGACTGGTAATAAATTAAACTAATTTCCTCATGTCAAGTCTGGTTTGCCTGTGAGGTTAATTGGTGAATGATCCTCTGTCCTTGACCCACGAGCCTTTTGTTTTATTTTCTCTCCCCTGTCCAGCTGAGGAGGGGAGCGATAGAGCGGCTTTGGTGGGCACCTGGCATTCAGCCAGGGTCAGTCCACCACAACATAAATTAAATAAGAAGGGATTTAACCTTTTAGCATCCTTTGCTGTGCAGTGTTGATAGATGTTGTCAAGGATTTCTGTATTTTTGTTTAACACATTGTTTTTAGTACGCTCTCATTGTGCCTAGGAGTTTTATTTTGATACTTGATTTTGTCCATGTATTTTAAGCAAATACTTTCGGGTGACTTCTTTGTGCAACCAATACCATTGACTGCAGTAGATTTGAAAAGAGTTTTTCTTCATTAACGGCTTCTGCTGAATTGTAGGGAGAATGAAATGCTGTCCCTGGTGGCTCCTAAAACTTACGGATGCATGCAATGAGATTGCTAATAATATTTTTAATGAAAAGATGTTGGAGTAGTAGTTCTAATAGCGTTACGCAAGCATGAATGACTTGAACTGTAGAGCTAAATCTCAAGCTCCTTGAGCTGTTCTTCAGCCCTCAAAATACAGTTCATGTATGTAGGTCTTCAAAAACTAAGAAATCCCTTCCATGTGCTCATCCAGCCAAGCCGTGATGAAACAGTACATATAGAAACCTCATTTGTATGGGGTCTCCACATGTGACAGTGCAGTGAATAATGGGATCACACTTCAGAAGACAAGTTGACCTGCTGAAGTCTTTGCAGTCATCTGAAAGCAGAAGTGTTGTGTGTTTTTTCAAAGCATGTATTTTACCTCGAGGTAGATTGTAGGGATCACTAGGCAGCCTGGCAGCCTGCATGTTGAGAAGGGAACACAGAAGAGAAGAGAGACCATCCTGTGGATATTTGCTGCCTTGCTGGTGGCCCTGGGCAGGACTCATTTAATATTAATGCTTTCAGAAAACCTTAGAAATAGATGGTTTGCAAGTATGAAACTCATATCAAGAAACATAGTATCAGTAAGGATGGTTAGCAGCCCTGCCTTTAGTGCCTTCAATGTTACCAGTACATAGAAATGCCAGTTAATCAGCATGCAGACCGGAGATGGGATTTCTATGATTGATAGTCATGTCTGTGGGATTTTCCCACATCTTTGCTGTAGCTGTGAAATGGCAGGTCCCTTGTGTATATAAATGACCCAAAGTATATATATGATTTCCAGAAACCTGGACAGGAAGGGCAACCTGTAGAAATATGGCATACTGTAAAGCAGAGTGATAGCTTCAAAGTAAAATGACATTTTTCATTGGTTGTAGAAAACAGTGATAATGCATAATTCCGTATCACTGTCACATGACGCAAGTCAGATTTGACCATAAGTGCCTGGGTTTTTCAGCCAGTTGCACAAAGAAATTCCAGGGAAGGAACAGTGGGATATGGTTTAATGTTTTCCAAATCTGTTTTGAAAAACGCAGATGAGTATCTAATATAGCAAACTGATCATACAGACGAAGTATCTGAAACCAATGTATCAAAGACTCTTCACTTTCCTATAAAAGTAATTTGGCAGCATGCCATTATTATCATGTAAATCTCTTCCTCCTTACTACACAATAACAATATATCTTTGGCCATCATTTTTGCCTCCTGAGGTTGTTGCTGTTATCTGTAATTTCCGTAAAGTTTCCATGTTAACAATGCTTACCCCTCTGTACACTTACATTACTAGTCAGTGCACACTTCCAGAAAACAAAGTATCTCACGTAAATGTTTTGTGCATGCCTTTTCCATGTTTTTTTGAATTAATACAGCTAAGACATGTTTTAGCAGAGGCTGAAGTATCATATTTAGATTTGCTGATCTATTCCACCTTTGCCAATTTTTTTCTTTATGTTATGCAGAGTGCTTATATTTGGCAAGATATTTCACTGCTTGAGTTTTTGCTTTAAGAATTATTAAACTTGTGTTATAGATTATATATATTATTGGAAATGTAGAATATTTCCAGTGTGATTTATTGAGTTATATTAAATGGAAAATGCATACGTAGATCAGAGGTCATCTCTGCTCAAGTTTTTAATGAAATATGGTAGAAAAAAGAGGTTATTCAGAAAATTGTGGGTGGTTTGGTGTTTGGGTTTTGGGGTTTTTTTTTGGTGGTGGTTGTGCCCCTGCTCCTTCATTTTTCTGTGTCATCGGTCACTGAAGTTTATCAAATGCTAATGTCTATATTTCCATCTATGCCTGTCTGGAGGATTCAATCATTTTCTGTTATGCCACCTTTATAAGAGAAGTATGCATGTCTGCTTGTTTGGTTTTGGCAGATACCTTTCATTTCCCTTGTTGCATGTCAAAATTGGCTATCATAGGATCATAGAATGGTTTGGGTTGGAAGGGACCTTAAAGATCATGTAGCTCCAGCCCCCCTGCTGTGGGCAGGGACACCTTCCACTAGACCAGGTTGCTCAAAGCCTCATCCAACCTGGCCTTGAACACTGCCAGGGATGGAGCATCCATAACCTCTCTGGGCAACCTGTTCCAGTGCCTCACCACCCTCACAGTGAAGAACTGCTTCCTGATATCTAATCTAAATCTATCCTTTTTCAGTTTAAAACTGTTACTCCTCGTTCTATCACTACACTCCCTGATAAAGAGTCCCTCCCCATCTTTCCTGTAGGCCCCCTTTAAGTACTGGAAGGCTGCTGTAAGGTCTCCCTGGAGCCTTCTCTTCTCCAGGCTGAACAAGCCCAACTTTCTCAGCCTGTCTTCATAGGAGAGGTCCTGCAGCCCTCTTACATCTTTGTGGTCCTCCTGTGGACCTGCTCAAGCAGGTCCATGTCTTTCTTATGTTGGGGACCTCAGAGCTGCACATAGTACTCCAGGTTATGATGGAATCTATTTTCCTCCGTTAAAAATTTAATTTTCTTCAATTATGTTTTCATCTTTCTGGAGGCTGCTTCGATTATAAAGACTGGACAACCTGTGTGGAACCAGCGCCAGGAATCTAGTGATAGACCATCTGTATCGTAGCTGTATGTGCATTAAGAACATGCTTCTTCCGCCATGAGATGATTTATAGAAGGGGAGCTGGGACTGCCTATGTGTTCACTGTCACAGCTGATCTGATCTGGCACGTGGTATGTTAACATATCGGATATGTTAATACATTGCAGGTTTAGAAGTAGTGATAAATCTGTGCTTCTACTTCCTCTCCAGAGGCAGTGGTTCCTTTTTATGGGTTCTGTTGTTTGGCTGTGCGCTGAGCTGGACTTGGGTTAAAAGGAATGGACTTGGGGGGAAAAGAGGTTGATTTATCTAGATGATTTGGTTGAGAGGGTCACTGAACAAATCGCTGTACAGACACTGCTCAAGGGAGGGTGCCTACTTGTTAGGGACAAGAAGGAGGTCAGGCATAGAAATGATTAATCCACTGCCAAGGGAATAATTGCATGGACTTGAGCCCTTGTCCAGTATTCCTGAGGTGAAAGACTTTGTCCTCTGTAAAGAATCATGCAGAAAGTGCTAGTCCTAAGCATCAGTGCTGTTAATGTGTCAGGAAATATTAATGTTGGTAAAGATTGTGGTGGTGATGCTTACAAAAATATACTTGAGGTTTCAACGCATACTGGTTTACTTATGCTGCTTGGTTTGGAAAAACATTTAGTAATTAAGTTAAAATAATTAAATCAGATATTATGAGCACAGGATAGGTTTCAAGCATTCTTTTTCCCCTTGAGGTCACAAAATACTGTTCTTGCATTAGCATCTTGGAGTCTGTTGAGCACAGATTTTGGGTAAGTTAAAACCAAAGCTAAGGTAGAGTAAGAAGACTTGGTATCTTGGCATAATGAGCGCACAACTTGCTTACGGCTGGTGGCTTGGTATCCACATTCTTTTCAAGAAGAAAATTTTAGAAAATTTCACTGAAAGTGCAACATGACATGATTCTCTAATTATCTTTCTGTCTAATATAAAGTACTTCAAAATGACATTTTGAAAATCAGTGGCACCGTGTCCAGGGTGAGTATGGAGTATTACAAGGAACTGCTTATCCAATTTTACTGGGTCATCTGAGTATTAAGTCTGGCATAGAACATCTTGGAAAAGGCAATCAAGTTTTTAACACTTAGTAGAAGACAGCTTCATTCAGATAAAGATGTTATCTGCCCCTCCACTTGGGGATGCCTGGCTTCAGGGAAGTACTCAACACCCTGCAAAAACAGCTATGACTTTAATGCAGAAAGGCCAGTTGTGTTTCCATTCCAGCTTTGAAAAACATCTTGGGGTGAGGGAGTTACCTGGTCTCCCTGCCTCCCAGTGGGCAGTGAATGGTTGGCAGGGATGCTGAGTGACCAAGCCTCACATTGCCCAAATCTTGCTCTGCTAGCCTGTAGAAAGCTACACAGGTTATGCTATGAACAGATTATGTGCATCTCTTGAAAACCCATCTACACTTGGCTTTTCAAACCTTTTCTGGTTTAATTGCTTCAAACATGCTGTTGGGTACTGCTGTAACTTTGAACTGGTTAAATCTGAAATGAAATCTGAAATAAATATTGAATGATATGCATACAGAATCTTCCTTTCTTGTCTCCTTAAGTATTTGTTTAGCCTTCATACTTGAGCTTATTTTACCTTTTTGGAATTGATATTGTACTTTATATGATGATTATTTCTCATAGTTGAACTTCAACATTGCTGCTGACCTAGGGCCTTACTGTGGTTAATATGTTCATGCATACGGTATTTCCCTTGGTTTTTTTTCTTTCCTTTTTCTTAACCTTTTTTGCCATAATTACAGTAAATGATTTCTTTGATTGCATGTTAAGAGGGCAGAAATGCTGTACCAGCAGCCTTTTTTCATTCTTTGCCTCTGCTACTATTCTTTTGCTGGCTCCTGAGGGTAATAAGATCTATTGACTCTACTAATTTTCTTGCATACTAGCTGCAATTGCAACCTTTAGTAATTATTATTTAATTAACTCCAAAGTATTGCATGAATAATGCAAAATTAAAAAAATGTAAAAAAGAATAAAGGTCAAAAAAAGGTATTTTTATATTTCAAATCCATAAGCATTATTTCTTGGAATTTTTGTATAAGGTATTAGTA
This sequence comes from Buteo buteo, assembly GCF_964188355.1. NCBI lineage: Eukaryota > Metazoa > Chordata > Aves > Accipitriformes > Accipitridae > Buteo > Buteo buteo. Next base: position 16,727,935 of record NC_134179.1, read on the forward strand.
GGATGATGACATTAAATGGTCTGCATAATTGTAGAAGTATCAGAGGTATGTAGTAAAAGAGAGTTTGGTATTTAGCTGGGGATCAAATTTGTTTTCATAATTTGTATTGAGAATTTCTTAGAGCCTTGAGTAAGATGCTTTCCTAACGTTGAAATTTTAATTCTGCTTTACCTTTTCTAGGTGTTTTCTTTTCAGTTACCAGAATATTATTTTTTGATAAACACTGACTAATTCTGGCAGAAAAAAAGTTTGTACATATTTGGATATCTACTTAGAGATCAGTAGGTCTGAGCTGTGAGTGTAAAAATGAGCAGTAGAGTTTTGTGACTGTATATTTGTGTGAAGGCAACATAAAGACTGGCTTTTAGTAAGTAAGAGTTTCTGGGTTTGCTTTTGTAGTGGATGGCTGTATACACAGAGCTGCTGGGCCCTGCTTGGTTGCTGAATGTCGTAACCTGAGTGGCTGTGAGACTGGACAAGCAAAAATTACATGTGGATATGACCTACCTGCAAAATGTAAGTCAACCCTTCCTCAGTGTTTTCTTATTTTTTTAAGCATGTGGAGCTGGTAGGCGTGCTTTATTTCCCTGTAGTCTAATTCAACAAGGTATTCATTTTACAAAATTAGCAGTGGGACTTAATTAAGCATGTTCTGTAATAACATCTTCCCCTCAAAGCAATTCAGGCTTTTCTAAACGATTGTTTCACCTGTGTTATCCAATGGAAACCTACATGTCTCTAAAATATAAAGCATCTTTCATGTTGGGGTTTTTTTTTTCAAGCTAAAACATATCCTTTCATATGCTGCATAATAAAGGATTGGAAATGCTTTATGAAGTATGAACAAAATATACATTATCATATTTAAGTTCCACGGAGACAGTTTTTGAAACTGTTGCATATTTCATATTCTTCATGCAGATTCCTTGATTGTGAATACTTTGAGAGCTGAGGAGATCAAAGTGATGTATTGTGTTTTCGGCTGCTGCGTTGAGGCTGATTGGCAATTACTGTGAAGGCATCTGTCGCACTTTAGCTTTCGACAGAGCGCAGCTCAGTGCTGGAATGTTTTTGTACTTTGAAAGTGGAATTGTCAAAATTCCCATCCTATTTAAAATAGCGAGACAGCTATTTGACCTTGTTGCATAGATGTTGAGCTTGTCCTGGAAAAAACTAACATTGACAGCATGTTGGTTGGCCAGTCTGTTATGTAAGAATAAAAAGTAGGAAGTCTCTGCAAGTTAGGATCTTATGGAATAATATTTTAAGATATGATGATACAAATACCAAGAAAGCATTGCAAAGAGCATATAACTAGAATTCAAGCTCTCATTTTTATATGCAGTCTGCACTAGGAACATGGCTCATTCAGAAATATTTAGATCTGGTCTCTTAATTTGTTCTACACTTTTTTCCTGTAAAATCAAATGCTTACTGCAGTAGCAGGTATCTTTTTAGGTTCCTGTGGCCCTTAGTGCCTTAGGTAAAGAAGAAAATTGTGTTCCCAGTCATTTGTTGGCACCTTCTATGATGTTGATATGAGCTATCAACTATTTCCTTGACAGTGATAATTGCTATATATGGGAAAACTTTCCCATGTTTTATACCTAGTTTTACCACATGCTGATGATTATTTTTGAAAGGTTAATTTGACTAGAGGTCAGGGAAATTGTTGAGGAAGATTCAATGTGGTAGTTATGTTGGGTTTGTATATGGCCAAAATCTTCACCGGATTCCTATAAAATAGACAGGGTTGTTAGATAACACATTGTAATTTACTGGGGATTTTTGATGTTTAATTCTTCCCCTTTAAAAAAAAAATCTTGGGAGGGACAGAAAAATTGCTCATCCATAGATGCATAATTCCTCCCATGTATTTGAGTGAGATAAATTAAAAAAAAAGGTACCAAAGCCATGAGCACTGAACTGTGTTAGAAAGAGAAAGGGTCATGTCTGAGGCGTGGCCTTCACTTAAATTTTATAGCAGTTTAATGGGTCTTGCTTAAGTTAGGTTTGTAGAACAGGATCCTGTTTGAAGACTATAGGAAAATTTTTTTGTTTGTTCTCTATGAAGGAATAATAAACAAAACAATGAGAAAACCCATTATCACTTGCAGTTGGAAATAAAACCTGTAACCAGACATAGAGAAAAGTCAATATTCTGCTTAATCAATATTCTTAGAAATTGAAATTGCATCAAAACCACATCTATTTGTATTTGATCATGCATCAACATGAGAGGGGGAAAGGATACATTAACTAACTGATAAACAGGCAGAGGGAGGGAAATGTAGTTTGCATGCAGAGGCTGAGAATTAGATACTCTTGAGTTCTTAGATTTTTTTCCTTAAAACATTTGTGTTCACCAACCGTTGTTTTATTTTACTTTTCCCTTTAGAAGCTTTGGTTGTAGGCTTATTAAATTATTGTACCTTTTAGACCATTCATCTGAAAGTGATCAAACAATCAAGACTCTGTTTTTGTATTTTAAAGAGCTATAGAGCCACAGGATATCTTTTGTCACTCTGTCACTTTGTCATAATAGTATGACAATTTAACTGTGGAAACTACTTTACATCTGATTTTTGTGAAGAGAACAGCAACATGATGGGAAGTCTGGACTTCCCCATCCAGATGGGCTGTGATGCAATTTTGTGTGTCAGTAATTTTTTGAAGGTTATAGGTGAATGGATAACTGCCAGCTTTCACAATGAGTTTGCTTTTCACTTATGTATTTGTATACAGGAGACCACCTACAATAATCCATTAACAGTTTGAGTAGTGCAATGATTATTTTGTTGTCTCTGCTCTTCTCATGATTGTAGTTGGATGAATAATGGTAGTAAATGTGAAATGTATTTCCTAGCGTGATGAATTGTTATTTTTTTGTTGTCTAAAAGAATTGTAAAATGTTACAATTGTATTTCCTACCCCTGGGTTTTTCCCATCTCAAGTTCTTGATCCTGAAATGCTTTGCTTGGAAGCAGTTTGCAGGAATCAGCAAAGCTGCTCTGGGATGGAGCAGCCTGCCTGTGTGCTGTATGATGCAGGACTTGGGCTTAAGCAGAGGACTCCATGTTAAGATTTAGTATTCAAAGATCATGCAGCATATTGCTTTGTTTTATAGACAACTTGGAGGAAGTTGGAGTTAAATTTGGCATTTGAAGGGAAGGTATGCTTTGTTAGGAAGCTGGTAGTTGGTAAATAAAAAACTCTGGCAATCTCCTTTATGATCTATTGTATTTTTATTGAATACTTTGCTGTATTTACTTAGGTTAAATAAGAACAGGTCTGACAAATTATTTCTTCACAAAGGTAAATTGAAAAATAATTCTGACTGAAAAATGTAAAGATTTAGTGTATAGGCTAAGCTTTCTGTGATTTGTTCTTGTTGCATCTGTGTCAGAGGTTGGTTCCTGAAATACACAAGTAACAGTAAATGTTCAGGGAGAGAATACATAGAATAATTCATTTTTCCCTTATCTTTTTATCCTAATAGTGTGAACAGACCAAGATTAACATGTCTATAGCCTAGAGATGTTGCTTTGTGAACTTCTCACGATATATATTTTTGAATGCCAAAAAATAGTCTGTATGAAAATAGAAGTGAAATCAAATTGAGCTTTCTAATTACCCGTTAATGTAACGTTCAGTACAGTTTTACAGAAGTCAGTGTAATCACCATCTGCTTTCTGTGCTGCAAAAGCCTACACAAAGCCCCCCCAAATGCCAACCGAGTTATTTGCTGAATACATAATTTGGTTGATGTAATCTATTGTTGTTTTTCAGCAAACACCTATGCAGGCACCCAAGTTTTCATAGCGCTTTGGAGGGCTGAAAAAGGCAGTGCTTTTTGCTCTGAGATATTTTCCTTTAATGCTCTCCCAGACCAATCATCAATTACTTAACTTCTGTACTTCATATTGTTGTTCCATTTAAAGAAAAGTTCATTCTAAATATTATACAACTGGTCTTCAAACATTGAGCAGTACTCTGATACCGTCATGCTTTAAATAACAGATGAACAGTATCTGTTTAAAGCTCTACAAATGCTTGTTTTCTTTCTCATTTGATTAATAGTCTCAGTTGACTCTACTGGCAGAAAATGGTCTGAATGTAAATTGTGTTTATGGCTGGAACCAGGGGTCCATAACAGCCTTATGGCTTGTTATCTGCTTGCAGAGGTTCACTATAAAAAAAAGACCCTGTCAGAACACATTAGAAAATACAGTCCCGTTCTGCAAGGTATTTAACAGGCTTAAAACGAATTGCAGACGTGGTGACGACATCCAACACAGGTAAGGGGTACCCCCACCATGGCAGGAAAGGACCCCCAAACTAACTTTTCTCTATTGTTAATATGTCTAGTAATAATTTCTTTATTTTTCTGAAAAATGTTTGCTAATAAGTTCCTTAAACCTAAGAAAATAAAATCTTACAGCTTCTAATATGGGATAGAGCCAACCATTGGTAAATTAAATCTGAAAGGTGGACTTTCAGTGGAGGTACCTTGCTGGAAATGCTAGGCAGTTTCTAATACATTGGTTTATGTTGTCAATAAAGCTATAATATTTAGAATAATTTTTTTTGTTTGCTTGATATTTTTAGTACTTTAAGCAATGTCCTTTAGGAAATGCCATATATATTGGCACAGTCTTTTGGTCCAAAGTCACTGTGCACATCAATCTGGAGTAATAATGTGAATGTGCTCTCAAAGACAATTCCTGCTGTGAAATAAGTAGTTAGGAGGAGTGCTAGTATTAAACGCAGTAGGAAGAATCAGCCTTTAAAGTTGTTTAATCAGATTAAAAAGTGGAGATTAAAAAACAGAGATTAAAAAGTGTTCTTCTATTATATAGACATAATTTTCTGTATTAAAAGGTGAATATTTGGAGGGTATTATTTTAAAGTAAGGCTGTAAGGGTAGTGATTTTAAATCTCTCCATATTTTCTTGGAGATTGCTTATAGAGCTGTAATTAAAAGGTTGATTATGCAGAAACAGAACTCCAAAACCCTACACCAGTACTCCAGAACTGATCAATTGGAAAAATGGGGCATAATATTCAAGCACATTATCTGAATTTCCAGGGTTCCACAAAGACCTTTGTTTGTTTATTTAATTTTAAAACCTTGGTTGATGTAATAATATGTAAATTTTTTTTCAAATGATTCTATATTTCCGATACACAAGAGTCAGAGATACTTTCTTCTGTGTGGTTCTGATGTGCAGAAGAACATTGTCTTTGCATGACTGTTCAGTTTGCTACCTCCCTATTTCTTCTGGAAAAAGTGTGGGAATTGAAAAGGAAAGCATTAAAAGTGAGCAATATGTGGCCAAGAAAGAGGATTGCTTACAGAAGACTAGCTTGATTACTAGTTTGCTGTTGGTCAGGGTCCTTGATCTTCCTCCACAATTGCTTTTAAATATTTAAGTGAAAACAGGTGTGCCACCAGATGCATAGCTAGACTGAGGTTTGATGACATTTCAGTTGAAAAAGGCTGCTGATAAGCATATGGTGATACAATCATTAATATAATTGAAGCTTCATAAATGTTATGATAGTTTTCCAGGAGGGGTGTCTTTATACTCTTTGTCTTAGCTGAGAAGCATCACATTATTGTCAGCATTGTGCCCAAACTGTGTGACACCTATTGGAAATAAAGGTAGAGCCCGAAAAAGCTCTAGGTAGGTATTTCCTGAAACAGTGCTGAGCTGCATCGGGTAGGTATTTCCTGAAACAGTGCTGAGCTGCAGCATCTGTTTGCTGTCCCTTTTTTTTGTATTTCATAAATCTTTATCATTGCTTAAATATTTAAAACTAACTTAAAATGAAGCAAAGCAAGTTAATATTAATCAAAGGTCCAAGATCCCTTGTTCTTCATATTTTTGTTGCTTAGATTTCTTTGGGAAAGGATTTTTAAATGGTTAACAAACCCACTTACTATGTATTTGTGTGTTTTTCTTATGAGTTGTGTCTAAGTTTCAATTTTTTTTTTTTATAAGCTCAATTTATGTGTTTTATGGCCATTTTGAAAATAAGTGCAGTGTTGTCTTTATTGTGTTTTAATTTGGTCTAACTGGCTTCAGTCATCTTGATGACCTGCTATATTCACCATTAACAATAGCGTACATTGCATATGCTGTAAAAGTGTTGGAAGGGAAATATTAATGATTACTACTTTGGTCCTGAAACCTGCTTAGATTTTAGAGAGGGTTTTCTGGTATATTGTAAAGCTTTATGGCTTGTCTCTCCCTTATGTACACCCCTCCACATACACACACAAAGGGAGAAGTTAGGACCCATGGGGAATGATGGGGAATGCATTTATCAACTTCAACTAAACAAGTTCAAACATCTCCTTCTCTTCCAAGTCTGCTCAGGGTCTGTCATCAGTTTGGGTGGAAAAGGGACAAGTGCTGTAGCTACCAGTTGAAATATGTGGTTATGAATCAGCGAGAACCTTCCAGTACAAGACTATGTGGTCTTTGTCCTTGGATTCAAGCCTAGCTTATATACATTTTTTAATGGATATATTCTTTAAAATTTAATTTGTGAATGGACTGGCGTGCGCATTTGTCAGTGCTCTGTGTAGTGTCGTGCTGTGGCACTTTCAGCATGTACTGCTAGAAACCCTTGTTTCCGATCAAATTGTTCAGTTAACAAACGTGTGTATTGTGGCTAAAGGAAATGTTTTATTATTGATCCTCACTGCTAAATCTAAATCCTCTTCTTCTGGGCATCACTTGTTGCAATCCAGTGACTGAATACTGAACTCCAGGACAGGAGTGGGCACAGACAAAATTAATAGGAGGACTGAACCATTTGCTCAGTAACTGGGTCCACCATTGGCTTATGGTTAATAGGATGTGTTAACACGGTGTAATGTTGGGCAGCAGAAACTTGATGCCATGAATTTCCCACCCTGGTCTTATTATTTCTGTAATTCTGGATATCTACAATTTCTGCAAAACTCCAATTCTTGGTGTTATTGAAAACAGTAAAAGAACTGAGTTGGCAGTGTAGTGTGGTGGTGACAGCAGCTCACTCTGTTTGTTCCTGGCGTCAGCATTCTATGTACTGGCGTTTACCCTCTGGATACCCCCTTGATGAAACAGAGAGTAAGTTACAAGGTGTAAACACTTTCCTAATGCTTAATTTATGTGCAAGTTACTATTTAAAATGTCTCCTAATTCAATGAAAAATAATTTTCACTGGAACATGACTTTCCACACTGGTGGCGTATAGTCATTCCTCAGGCATGTTGGCGCTGAAGCAGGGCGTTGTGCCCCTTAAGGCTAATATATTTTATTTCCTCCATATTTGGGTAGAGTTGGTCCTTTTTACTCAAATAATAATAATAATAATAATAATAAAAGTCTAATGCGTAGCAGAAAAATAAACAAAATTCTGATCGCTACAGTCAGCTGACAAGTAGAAGGGGTTATAATGGGTTATAATGGAGATGTTTATGCTTCTTTAACTGCAGCGGTTGCTGCTGCTCCCACTCTAATACATTCCTCAGTAGCCAAAGCCTACACTCAGTACTTGAAAAATTAATCTTTGATGCATGAGATTTTGTCTGCCTGAATTTTGCTTGTCTCATTTTAAATGGTGATAGAAATTGCTTACTGTAGTAAAACACAACATTAGCCTCATAGTGTGTTGGCACTTTGTGATTTATGCTGGTTTAGTCTCTGAAAAATATGCAGCCTGTCTCCCAAACCTTGATTTACCTTATAAAATATGTTGGCACAGGCTTGGGGCTTGAATTGAAACACTAACTGCTGATACTCCATCTCTCTAGGGTAGGAAAAGAGTTTAAAATTGTAGCCTCTCAGAGGTCATTAACTTCATATCATTTCTTCAGATTAATAATAATTATATTCTTGTAGCTGGAACGTTTTAAAAACAGTACAGCCTGATTTTCTTTCTTGCAAGCAAAGTATATGACTCCTTTTTGTGCTGAATCTGCATATTCCTCAGCCAAAAATATGATAAATTATTTGCAAATGGAAATAATTAGATCATAGATAATAAATAAGGACATAGCTATTTTCATTCTCCTATTTTGAAATAAAGCAAAAGGAATAATATGGACGTGAAAGGTGCTGTGATTTTTTTGAGTTATCCTTCACTCACCCACAAACCTTGCTTTTTACTTGATGTTTAAAGCTGCTAATTTAATTTTTATTTTTTTCTGAATATATTTTGAAAGAATCTTACAGATGAAAAGTGGGACTGTTTTAAGAAGAGTTCTTTACCTGTAATCTAATTCCTTTAGACCGGTCTAAAGTGGATAGGATGGGAGGGTTATGTAAAATGGTTTTTAAAAGATCTTGTTTCACCCAGCAAAGGAATCTTCAGGCTATTTCACATAAACTAAGTGCACAGACCAAAATATGTTTTTTTGGGGGAAAATTGAGGCCAAACACTCAAACCATTTTCTTCAGGAGGAAGACATCAGGTGTGAGACTGCAGGGTGTAAATAATGTTTTAATTGCTGTAGGAAAGAATCTAAATAGTGATTAAGCAGATAGTAAAAAGAAATTTATAAAAATTGGTATTATTTGACATGCTAAAGATGCTGTTTCACTACTGGTGAAAAGCTACCATCATCCAGGACATTTTGCCTTTGAGTATGGGGATCAAAGTCACATGGATTTTTTTGTTGTTGTTGTGCTGCAGTAGGAATTTATGAAAAAATTAGTTTCCTGGTTTTTTTTAGATTTCTCCTAGTGTCCCCCTTTTCGTAACATTGTCTTCACAATCAGATTTTTTTTTTAGTTTTGTTTAAAATATTTCATACAAGTTGAAGAGGATACATTAGGTTTTATTTTTTCATTTCTTCTTGGATTTCTCAGACTCTTTCCTTCCTTTTTTGGTATTTGTGAGTTTTTGATGATGCTTATGAAGATTCTTGAGTTATCATCAATGATATTGTACCTTTTTGCAAAAAAAAAAAAAGGAAAAACAAGTGATGGAGGGGATACATTTATATTACTATATATCTGTAGCTATACATCTATTTATCTATGTGTGTGTTTGTATTTTTCTATGTATGCTAGTCAATCTTGCAGATTATTTACACCGTTGCATGACTTGCAAATGATCTACCACTTATCCTCTTCTAGATTGATGGCAGTATCTTGTAGGTTATTTAGCTGATAAGAAACAACAGGTTCTGGGTGTCATTGAGTTTTGGCCATTTTCAGAATATCTGGAGAAGAAATGTTAGTTTTTAGTGGTTGCAGCGTGGGGCTCTTAGCTTGCTGGATTAGGACTGAAGTTTTACTGTTGAGAATACAGAGGAACTTTGAAATGTGGCATCTAGAGGGCACAGGAGTCACTCTGATCTGGGCCATACACCTTTCTGGATGTCTTTGAATATTAACAAAAAATCAAACCATAACAAAAAAGACCGAGAGGTACTCCAAGTGACTGATAATAGTTCTAGGACCAGGTTTAGGAGGAAAGTGTATTAATGCAAGATACAGGACTCTCATTGTAAACTTTTTTATAGCTGTTTCTGCCCACATGCTGGTTTGTAGGTGAGTATAGTTTGTGTAATATAGTTTACACAGTAAGAAGTCAGAAGAAAGTGTTAATTAAACAACTGTCACCAACTTTGATTTATGTCTTCTTACATACTCTTTCTTAGCTAGCTGTCATGCTACAAATGTCTCTTCTAGCTCCTTGGGAAAGTGAGTTATACTGAATTCCCCGTAACCTCAGACACAGTGGCCTGAATTCTTATATTTTCTAGTGATGTATCAGAGAGGTGGACAGAGAAGTGTCTGACCATTTTAATGTTTCAACATGGCAAAAAAGAATGTGTTTAATAGATCACTGCACACTTCTAAGTATACTTCCTATTTAGTTTTCAATAAAAATAGTTGGTAGCTTTCCAAGGCTTTTCCAGGCTTATAAATAAATAAATACACAAATGAGAAATGCTTTGCAACACTAAAAAGAACCCCTTTGATATCTAATTATATGTCTGTCTGTCTGGATTGCATTTTTTTTTCAACTTTCTTACTATGCTTCCAGTATAATTTTATACGGTGTTTGCATTAGAATTAAAACATGTGGGTCCATTTTGAGAAAGTAAGAACAGTACTTAATATCTTGTAGCCTGCATGGGCTATAAACAGCAGGTCATCAAGACTGTAAACTGTTTAAAGTAGCCATGAACACAACGAAGGAAACAGTTTTTCATTGAAGCTTTTTGTTTTAACAGCTGCATTATTAATTTTTAATTCTCCAGTAGAACTGGGGAAACTCCGCACATGTTATATGTGAAGCAGAGAGGGGAAAAAAACCTTGAGACTGAGAGGTGTCATGGATAGCAAAATAATGTCATATAATACGCTCTGAAAGCCTGCAGTTTTGAAAATCACAATTCATTCAAGTAAGAGATTGCATTTCTGTCAGGTGTAATCCTGTCAGAGGTGTAATTTTGTTTAAAACAACTTTTTTTTGCGAAATGGTGCAGAAATATTTCCAGGGAAGACTGTTCATTTAAAATTAATTTGTTGTAATACAGCCTCATGAGAAGCTGAAATTGAAGTTAATGCAAAATTGACTGGGGAGCCATGAATGTTGTTGGATTTCTTTCAGTTTAGAGAGTTGAACATAAACAAAGATGCAAAACAAGTAATTTTAAATCAGAATCTTACACTTGGCAATGAAAGACAACTTCAGAAAATGAGTTTTGGCTTTGAACGATTGGCCACAACTTAAGAATAAAACTGCCTCCCCATCACTGCCAGGATCCCTCCTTCTTACATGGTTTTTTAAGAGCATAAAAACTCTCCTCTTGTTGTGATTTATTGTTAAAGAATATTTATTACCTGTCTTGCTTAGGGACTGTATAAATGGAGACTGCATTTGACATAAAAATTAGTTTTAGCCAAGACTGGTATTTCCCTCCAGATTACAAAGAAAAGCCCAATAAGACAGAAAAAACCCAAAGTCCCCAAACAACAACAACAAAATCTTGTTTGGGTTAAAATTTTTATAGTGGTTATGGTTAAAATGCTTCCAGTATTGTCGTTGCCTTCCTCACTAGCTCTTGCTTCCGAGTTAAATTAGCTCTTGTATGGCATAGACACCACTTTGGCCTTTCTTGGATTTTTGCTGCTTTTAGCAAGGGAAGAGACCTATCCGACACCCCAGACTGGGATGTGAAAGAAAATCTAATTATGTTTGATCAACTGGAATGCCACTGTGTTAGCCTGGGAACAATTAGGGTAGAAGTAAAGAAAACTTATATACAGGTTTGCCCCCATGGGGAATTCAAAGGTGTCAGAGAAGAGCAGAAGATCTGTGTCGGAGGTCTGTGAAACTTACAGGTACTTGGATGTCCTATTGCAGCTACAGATCCACAAGTCCTCCTTATTTGTGGAATTTTTATTATGCAATTGGAGTATCTGGGTTTTTCTCCTTTTTAAAAAAATTTAAATATGCCACTATATAAGTTCCCCAGACGCTTTTTGTCGAATTAATGTAATTTTCAACACTTCAGGATCTCTAAAAACATAGTAAGATTTCATCTTATTTTTCCCCTGTCTTTTTATTGTCGATTTTAGACAATGCTTTATTTAGCTTTTCTACCAGATGCTTTTATCAAAAAGAGCAGTTAGTTCATGGGTCAGAGAATCTCCTGTGATCATACATAGAGGGTGAGGCTGAAAATGAGAGGACTTTTTTGGTCTTTTTTTTTTTTTTTTTAGTAACAATATTTTAGGGGACCAATGACTGTGAATAAGAAACCAGGGCAGCCCAAATGAGTAAATCCCCTGTATGGCAGACACAGCATGTTCTGAAAGGAAATCCACTAAAGTGGGACAAGGTGGTACCTCATATACCAAAGAGCTTGGGGGACTTTGGCCTTTTTCACATGTTGTGATGCTGTTTGGTGTGTTGTGTGTTCCTGTGGCGTACAAAGAAATTTCAGCTGCAGGACTCCTTCAGCTCCTGTTGATCTCCTTCTCCCAGACAGCTCAGAGCTGCATTCATGCCTGCAGGGATGCAGACTTTTAAGCGCCTGTTTAAAAATAAGAAATAAAAACCCGCTTGTGCGTAACCCACATTAGACAAGTGGGTCGGCATGACAGCAATGGGAAGGAGAAAGTTTCCAAGTCTTGACTTAGGTTGACTATCTTTTAATAGGAGAGGAACATAATTTTTTCAGGTTTTGGAATATTCTGTGCTTTAAAAATATTCTTTGAATTAGTTCCAACTATGGATGTGACTTTTGTATCAGAGTAACGTACCCATCAAGAACAAACTGAGGGTATCAGGGCATTTCAAGTAATCTGCTGAAAAAGCATCAGTTGGTAACAATTTTCTGTCACTGCTGTTCAGTGTTTGAAGCAGAAGTGTATAAGCAAATGGCTCTGTAACCCATTATCTAACCTAGTTTCTCATAAGAATCCTATTTTATTAAATAAATGGTGATTCATATTAGACACAGGTGTAGTAAGTCCCTGTCTTGTGTTTTTCCAGCAGCCTGCCAGTGTGAGCAGCCTGAGATTTCGATGTATTGCTGTAAAGTGAATGAATTGTTTCCTAATCTGCCCAGTCTTTTAGAAGGTGAATTCAGTGGCTTTAAACTGGGAAAGCTTTGGGCAGGTTCAGCTGTACTGAGCCCTCCTCTGAAACGAATGCCTGCAAGGTGGTTGCCTCTCAGTAGTGCCATTTTTGGCCACATGTGAGGTACACATGTTTGTTCTCTCACACTTTCCTCACTTTTCCATATTATCCAACCAGCCAAACATATCTCCCAGCCTATGGCAGAGGAATTCAATGTGTTTCTTTGATACTGGGCCTTGCATTTAACTATCAGCTCCAGGCTATCCTTAATACAAACCAGTGCTAATGCTCATTTGGATTATTGTGTATTTTATTGGAGAAATTGTAACGGAGATGTGCTGTTGATGTTTGGAAAACAATGTGTTTACCTACCATTTTTTTAAAAAGTAAAAGTACCCCTGTTGGTTTACAGTAGCTGGATGTTCAACAGCAGGAGCTGTGATTTGGCTCTAAACCCAGCATCCATTATATCTTGCACCTTTAGCCTCCAAATTGATAAAATGGCATGCATACAATTAACAGATTTAACTACAGTGTCTCTTTTATAAATGCTGTGCCTGCCAAGTATATTATTCCTCCCCTACCCCTGCGTTTTTCTACTTCCTCAAACTTTCCTGCCTCTTTCCACCACTTTCTTGGGCAGTCACTTTTAGTGGTGATCTCTTCATATTGTTATTGTGTCTTTTCACAGACTGGCAGAGCGTCTTCAATCAGATTAGTGTCTTCCCAACCATCTCTCACCCTTTCTCAGCTGTCTTTCATTCTCCATTCATTGTGCAGCTTGCTTCTGTTTGATGTGAACTCTTTTTTGATTTTTTGACTATAGTGTTTACCTCTATTTCTTCCTTCCACCTAATGAAAAGAACACTTCCTCTAAGTACAAAGCTGTGTCTAAATCTTGGGTTTCATGAAAGTCAGACTATTTGAATTAAGGTTTAGGGTTCATTCCTACTAAATGTAAGAGAAGCATCTGAGCTTGGGCTATAGGGAGATGGAAATGCTATCATCCCAGAAGCAAAGTAGCCCTGTTTCATCAGGTATCAGTGTAGCTACACTCAAGAATTTCCAGTTGATCTGGAAATATTATTTTCTCATCTAAACCAATATGTTAATTCAGGCCGTAGTTAAATGCAAGTTCAATAACTAAAGATATTTTATTTTTCATGTCGGTTATGTACCTTGTTTTAATATATGCATTAAAAAGATGATTGACATTTCTTTTACTGCATGAGGTGTGGTATGTGCCATACTGTCCTCTATACATACAGGGAATACCCCTTCATTTTTAAAAATCACAACTGTTGAAACACTGCCTGTATATCATTGATCAAACCATACACATTTTAAAATGCATTCCTTCTGCTTCCTTCCTATCAGATGTTGAGAAATGGTTGATTGCAATTTCTCTAAGTTGCAAGAACTAGTCTAAGCTTGCCTTCTGATCAAATAAAGTCTTAAGACATAATGCTTTATAACAGGCCGGACTCTATGATTAAACACATGGAGTTTTAACTTGTGAATACTTGACCAAATAAATGCCATAATCAACCGGAATAGATGACGTGATGATTTGCTGGGTGTGAAAATCCTCCTTTATTAAGGCATTTGTTACTTACTTTCATGACACAAGTTTCATCTGAGATCAGACTCATAGTACACATAGTATCTATAAAATTATCAGTTTCTTTTTTTTTTCTTTTTTTTTTTTTTTTTTAAAGAAACCGTGACTTTTCAGATGGTTGCGTTACGGGTCTTCATGGAGAATTATGCATTCAGCTGGTGGGCTGAACAAGTATTTCTTTACCTTGCATACTGTAACATGACTCATTACTAGTGATCCTATTAAGAGTGTCTTGAGGCTTTGGTAAAATCATGCTTTTCTCCCTTTTTGAGTGATCATTGTTTTTGAAAGCTAGAGAGACTTCTTTGTTTCTTAGCTTTTAGTCTGAAACAAAATGCGTTACTTCAGTCTTTAAAATGCAAGGTTTCTCTGTAACCAAGGTTTTTTAGATCCTTTCTTTTGTACATTTATGTTTGAAGGTATTCATTTGAGGGTAATTCTAAGTAAAAAGAAAGTCTCTTGTGGCACAGTGGATGTCTGCAAGTGTTCTAGTCTCCTGCTATATCACTGTCTGGGAGATTTCACCTTCATGTTTAGGGAGTTCATTCGGGCTAATCAGGATTGGCAACTCTGTGCAAATTAGATTGTAAATGAAGCTTGAAAGGGGAATTTATTTTAAAGAAAATATTTGGATTAAAGAGACTGTGATATATTTATCATTCTCTTTTCCTCTTCCAGCTGAACACTCTTAACATTTTCTTATTTTGTTAAGTTATATTAAAAATTTAAAAAAATATAAAAGAAATTTTACATGAGGTGGATCATTAATACATCCTGCTGGGTTTTTTCCTGAGTATCAGTCATACTTAATGCATTCAGAACATAATTGTAATGTATGGAGAATTCTATCCTAACTAACAAGCTGAGAAAGAGACAAGTAAATCGGTTTTCCTTCTTCATTTTGAAGTGTTTTCTTGAGAACAATTTTCCAAAGGGAAGAAGGTTAAATTATGGGTCCCAGTTATGTAGCTCTTTTTTTAAGTGCAGTGAGAGATGTTATTAAACACTGTTTCCCCCTGAAGTCCTTGCTAAACTCAGTGAAGCTGGATTGAAAACTGACAGCACTTTGCCCTTCATGAGTAGCTAGCTTATCTTTATGTTTCTGAAGACTTGTGGAATTTACTAAATCCTTTAAGGAATAAATGGGATACACTTTGTATGTACAGATTTTTATCTATTTCCTTTTCTTTTATTGACATTACGTCATGATGCAAGGTCAGTGAACTAGGCATGGGCTTTGTCTGTTACTGCACTATGCTGGCAGTGCTGTTCTGTTCTTACAAGCATGCCCAGTTCTCTTTCTTCAAGTTTCTACTTGACTAATTGAAACATTTGCATTGCTCGTTTGCCCAGTTCCTAACAGTTCCCTGAGGAGCTGTTTTCACTTTCTGTAGAGCATTTACATTTTATCTTTGCAAGAGAGGAGTTTTGGCATCTATTCTTCTTTCTACCCTAATGGGATTGATTTCAGAGTTACCTACACAACCATTCCTACATTCCTGCATAAGTATAAACCTTCAAAATACATGGAACAATGACCTTCACATATCAGAAGATTAACTAAACTGGAGAACAATAAAACTTAGTGAAGCAGGAATCTTCAAATGATGTGGAATGATTTTTGAAGCTTATGTCAGTTTTGTTAGAGCTTTAATTTTACATTCCTGTACTTTTCAGATTACTTGACAATAGTGAGCAAATAGTAGGGTGTACTTTTTTTACTTAGAGAAAGGAATGGAACAATTTAAAAAAATAAAAATAGTGTCTTGCTTGAGAAGAATGGTGCTTATTTGAGACTTCTAAGACCAAGAAATTTCAGTTTGCCCTCTGCTAAAGATTTCATTTCAGCAATGTGAATGAAGTGGTGGTGGAAAATTTTTGCTTGGAAAGCCTTTTTGGGAGCTTAATGTAGTTTGCAGGTTTTCTTGTGACATTTAAAAGTGATTGGTTAGGTTGTGGCAGTGACACAATCCTTAGTTATGCAAGCAGAGATTAGTTTTCTTTCTCTGACTTGTGCCCTTCATGTTAAGATGGTTACTGTAGAGTTAAATATACTGTCTGCGTAAATCTATTTTGATATTGTGGATAGCACTATGATTCTGTATGTTCATGTAGCATATGGTCATGTTCTTCAAATAAGGGAAATCTTAAGAGAAGAAATTTTTCAAGTACATAAATGAGCACAGTTATTTCTGGGGGATAGCAATTTCTGCCATTCAAATAATTTTCCCAATTGTTTTTTTTTTCCTCATTTTTTCTGGGCTTACCCAGACATCGTTGATGTGTGTAATTCCAAAATAATGGAAAGAATAACAGTCTGGAATGAAATGCCCTCCTTTTGGACAAAACAAACACAAAGCTGGAATGCTGGAATTAAGGCTGGAAAAGCTGGGAAGGAAGAAGGTTTGTTAAGAGGTGTATAATTTTGAAGGTATTAATTATTTATAGCTTGAGCTGTCACATTTAAGACTCCTTCCTACAGTAGCATATCAGAAGTTACCAGTTCAGATTGTCAACACAGAGTAAACAGTCAAAATAAATTGAAATTGCCCTATGTGAATCATTGTCCTGAGGAATTTGGAAGAAAGTAGTGTTACTGAGATATGTTATTTTCTCAACAGGGAAAGCAAACTTGCCTTCCCAAGACTTACCTGTCACCTCCTAAATACCTTATTCAAAACCATGCATATATTTTCATTTGTTTGTGATAGGCATAGGAGTGGGAAGTCCCCATTCATCTCTACTGCTCTCAGCACAATATCTAACAAGGTTGACAGGTCTTGTAATTTGTTTGCTTCTTCTATTCTTTCATTTCTTTTTCTTCAATTAACAAAAGAGCCATATTCCAACTCCTGTCACTTTTTGTGTGTTAAACTCACTTCAAGTGAACCTACATTTAAATCTTAAATCTTCTGCTCTGAATTAGGAGGTGGCTGCACTTACATGAATAGATTTTAAGGATGAAAATAATAAGCTTCAGTAGCTTAAAATTTTATTGCCCAAATCTGTTACTACATACTAATTCTAAGCACTCTAGTGCTGATTTAAGATCTTACTAGATGCCTGTTCAGAGAGGTTGCAGAATGAGTGCATGGGTACTAGGCACATAGGAAAATCTGGCCACTAAATAATTCTTTAGATTTAAAAAAAAAAAAAAAAGGCACTGTGGAGCCTGAAGAGTCTTCCTTAAAAGGTGCCTGGTGTCGAGAATTCAGTTCAGCAATCCGTGATTGCTACAAGCATCCAAATGCCTTAAAAAAGGTTGCAGCTACTTAATGGGGTGCATTGCTTGATGGAAGATACTGCTGTCAAACCTCCAAGTATACATTTTCATTGCCTGGGAGTGTCACCCTAGCCGTATAAACTTTAATTAAGGGCTTAAAGCATTATGTTGTGGGGGAAGAGGTGGCAGAGAAGAAGGAGAATTGAGAACTTTGACCAAATACAGAATTTAGGCCAAAAAGTTGCCTCTTGGCTCTGTGCCATTTTTAGTGTTAAAATTCAGTGAGATGTAAAAGGAAGAGGAATAATTGGGTGATGAGTTGCTGCATGAAAATTTCAAGGAGTTGTTTCTGTTTTGTGGCTCTGTGCCAAGAGTTTTCTTACTAGGTGATAGTTTCATGAAATGAGTGGAGAAGTGGTTGAAAATGTGGGTATATTGAAGCTTACTACAGTAAACTATCATTAAATGATCATGATCATTTGCCCTGTATAACACTTCTCTGCCTGTGGTGGTTTTCTGAACACCAAATCCTGTAAGGCTCTGGGTGCCTCTAGAGCACTGCTAAAAATCTCAAGTTGCTTTACAGGTTCTTGGCACCTTTCAGGAGTGGATGGAGGAAGACTGTACCAGACTTGTTGGAACAGAGCAGTCTATGAGTGCACGGAAAAAATTCTTCCACCCATACCATGACTGGGGATAGGGTGTGTCCCATGAAGCTTGGGATGGGAAAGATTGTTTCCCGGAGGCAATCATCGTCCTCCCATTGCTGCCTCTCCCCAGAGTGAGCTCAGAGGCATGTGTAGGAGGCAACCCATTCGTTATGTCTCAGGTCTGTTGTCAGAGCCTGCTTCTGTGAGTGGCTGTAGGGATTGGCCGTGGAGTTGTGCTCCTTTAATGTGTTCACGCTCTGCCCCGCAGCATACATCCTCTGCATTTGACATCACGGTGTGTACTGCTTGGCCTTTCAAGGAGAGGAGCGAGGTAGTCTTCCAGTCTTCACTATACCCCATTTCAATGAGAATAATGAAATAATCCAGTATTTTAAATATTTGAAAGGATTTAGGCCCATTTATGCATTCATTTTGGATTTCCTTATTTGTGATTCTTCAAGGCGCAAAGTTGGAAAAAACCAAAACCAAACCAAATTGGAAGGTACATATTTCCCCAGTAGGTCATTAGTAATGATATAGCAAACTTTATCTTTTAATTTATATTGTTAGTAGATCAGACTTTCAGACATTTGTCTTAATGCTTGTTTCCATGTTTAATAGCTGAGCTAAAGGTTAAAAAAAAAGGGCTGCTTCATCATTCTTTCAGCATTTGGGGAACGTTAGTCCAGCTTTAAGGTTTCTGTACCAATGTGCTCCAATTCTGAGCTACATGATTGGCTTCTAACCAAGGTCTTTGTGAAGCATGGAAGGTCATGGTGTATTGGAGATAACAAAGCATACCACATTATAACATTTCCCTTTCTTTTCCTTTTTTGCTTTCACAGAGCAGAGGAATTTTTTCCCTAGCTTTTATTGAGGGAATCAGTGATTACCTTCCGGAAAATAAAATTATTTTCTTGAAAGATGTAAGTGCTTAAACCTAATACTGAAGCAGCAGGTGAAAAATAATAGTGAGGCTGTTTTTAATGCGGCAAGTGGAGAATGCGTAATTGAAACAGTATGATGATGAAAAGGCATTATGTGAAGCTGTCAGAAGTCATTATAATACACTAATTAACACACTTTGCACTCTTAGCTTATGCTGTTGTGCGCTATTGTTTGTTCCTCTTTTGCCTTTTATATTCCTTAACCTTTTCTGCAGGTATTTGAAGGCAGGCAGTGGTATTTCCTGTATGTTGCTATATTAAATGCCTTGTTAGAGGAACCTGTCACCTGCGTAATATGGATTTTCCTCTTGGTAGCAATTTAATGTGTATGCTTAGGCTTTTGTTTTGTTTTCCTAATATTTAAAAAAACCCACTGTCGTGGTTTAACACCAGCCAGCAACTAAGCACCACACAGCTGCTCCCTCCCTCCCCACCCCCCCCACCCCCCCCAGTGGGATGGGGGAGAAAATCAGGAAAAGAGGTAAAGCTCGTGGGTTGAGATAAGAACAGTTTAATAGAACAGAAAAGAAGAAACTAATAATGGTAATGATAACACTAATAAAATGACAACAGTAATAATAAAAGGATTGGAATGTACAAATGATGCACAGTGCAATTGCTCACCACCCATCGATCAACACCCAGTTATTCCCTGAGCGGCGATCTCCCCTGCCCCACTCCCCCCACTTTGTACACTAGATGTGACATCCCATGGTACGGAATACCCCGTTGGCCAGTTTGGGTCAGCTGCCCTGGCTGTGTCCTGTGCCAGCTTCTTGTGCCCCTCCAGCTGGGTATGAGAAGCTGAAAAATCCTTGACTTTAGACTAAACATTACTTAGCAACAACTAACGACATCAGTGTGTTATCAACATTCTTCGCATACTGAACTCAAAACATAGCACTGTACCAGCTACTAGGAAGACCATTAACTCTATCCCAGCTGAAACCAGGACAACCACAGATTATATTTCAGCCTAGGTGAATAATGTCAGGTTGTAAAGGGAAAACCTTATTCTGTGTGTGCAACTGACACCTTCCTTTGCTTATGGCTTATCTACCTTATGTCATGAGTCTTTCTGGAGAAAGCCTCCTTTTGAACATAACAAATGTAAACAACCGAGTAGTTCTTCATATCTCACAGGACTTCTGGAAATGGTTCAGTGTGAAATCATCCTGCTTAAAATGCCATCATAGGGTTTATGTACTACCTGAGGAAATAACAGCTTAAATGATACATAGGAGAGGAATTGGTTCCACATATGAATTTCATCCATCACACTGAATTTAGCTAATAATGCTTTAGACTGTTTACCATAATCTTTACAGAGTTACAATTGAATTTTGCCAGTGCCACTCTTTTATTCTCCCTAACAGGACTACATACTGTGTAGTTTAAGGCCTGCTACAGCTTTTCAGTACCTTTCCAGGCTCCAACATACAGAGAGCAGAGCATAAGCAGTTGTCCAGCCTTTCCTAACTGGCCCACACTTTGTGAGGCTCAGTTGATGAGTGCTTCATCCCTGAATGTCCCAACTGATTTAAAGCACTGACAAGGCTTCCCTCTACTCAGATATGTTTAGCCATCTGAGTAAACCTTGCCTCAGTTAATATTTTCTGAATGGAAGAACCAAAAATTGAAGATGAAAATGGAGAAAGTACCACATGTTGAAGTAAATCTTGGAGGAGAACATAGTGAAATCAGACCCTTGTTTCTCTCCTCAGTGATGGATTTGAGATGGGAGCAGTTCTTTCATTCCCAAAATATTTAGAGCAATTCTGCTTTTTTTCTGAGGCCAAACATGGAAAACTTTAGTACAGTAGGGTGAAAAGCTCTCAACAGAAGATTCTGTTTATGGAAACCGTTGTGCAATCCATGACTGCCACAGCTTTTCTTACTCCAGTGTGCATGTCCGCATATACATCCCTGCTGAAAATACCATTTACAGTTAATGCCTTAGGCACATCTCCAGTGTAGTGAACATGTATAATTTCTAACATAATATTATGTGGTAACTGTTGGCAAACTGTTCACTCCATGATGGAAGTCAACTTAGATTAATTACTTTTTGATGTTAGGAAACAGCAGGTTTGAAAGGTATAAGCTGTCCCGTATGCTTCAGAGGCAAGTTACCATCATGTTCAGGGTAGTTCCTCCTGTAACTCATCATGTTGGATGATCCAAGAACATAGGAGTTTATCTGAGGATGCTACTTGGGGAAGGGAGTCGATACCAGGCAGGGAACAAGGTCTGAGCTGTGAAGGGGTAGCCTGCAGGTGGGTTGCTTCCACTTAGGGGTACTGCTGAAAGGGTGGTTCTTCCATGGGCTATGGTTGCTGTAATCTATTCCTGAACTTCGATGCCAATTGTGAAATTGCATTTCCCCCTGCTTACATTTTTGCGTAATCATGTGAGAAATCACTAGATATACATCAGTCCTAGTGCTGCTTCAGGACTTCATAATTTCCCAAGATCTTGAGGATATGGTGGGACCTTCTGGCTGAGATCCTGTTCTTCACTGAGTTTCGCAAAATATGTTTTAAATAGATGAAATTTTGCAAAAGCATGAAGGAGTGTTGGCTGTTTGTGAATAGCCATTCTGAAAGCCAGGTCTTTGGCTTCATGAAAGAAACATAGGATCATAGAATGGTTTGGGTTGGAAGGGACCTTAAAGATCATGTAGCTCCAGCCCCCCTGCCATGGGCAGGGACACATTCCACTAGACCAGCTTGCTCAAAGCCTCATCCAACCTGGCCTTGAACACTTCCAGAGATGGGGCATCCACAGCCTATCTGGGCAACCTGTTCCAGTGCCTCACCAGCCCCACAGTGAGGAACTTCTTCCTTACATCTAATCTAAATCTATCCTCTTTCAGTTTAAAGCCATTACCCCATGTCCTATGATTACACTCCCTGATAAAAAGTCCCTCCCCATCTTTCCTTTATGCCCCCATTAGGTACTGGAAGGCTGCTGTAAGGTCTCCCTGGAGCCTTCTCTTCTCCAGGCTGAACAACCCCAACTCTCTCAGCCTATCCTCATAGGAGAGGTCCTGCAGCCCTCTTACATCTTTGTGGTCTTCCTGTGGGCCCGCTCGAGCAGGTCCATGTCTTTCTTATGTTGGGGGCCCCGGACCTGAATGTAGTGCTCCAGGTGGGGTCTCATGAGAGCAGAGTAGAGGGGCAGAATCACTTCCCTCAACTCGCTAGCCACCATTCTTTTGATGCAGCCCAGAATGGGACTGGCTTTCTGGGCTGCAGGCGCACATTGCTGTCTCATATTCAGTTTTTCATCCACTAATACCTCCAAGTCCTTTTCTGCAGGGCTACTCTTAATCCACTCATGGCCCAGCCTTTATTTGTGTTTGGGATTTCCCTGATCCATGTGCAGGACCTTGCACTTGGCCTTGTTGAACTTCATGAGGTTCACACAGGCCCACCTCTCAAGCCTGTCAAGGTCCCTCTGGATGGCATCCCTTCCCTCCAGCATGTTGACCGCACCACACAGCTTGGTGTTGTTGGCAAACTTGCTGAGGGTGCACTCAATCCCACTGTCCGTGTCGCTGACAAAGATGTTAAACAGCGCCATATGAACATAAACATATGAAGAACACTTTCAGAAGTCTTTTGGTTTGGGTATTTAAGGTTGTGTCTTCACAAGAGCTCTTACCGAGATCTGCTTTCTCAGTTTACAGAATTACTTCAGTGGTAAGAGAAGTGCAAGAAATTACTTAGATACTCATCTCCTCTTTTAATGGGACCAGAACGATTTCTGTAGGGAGACTTTCCTGCAATTTTAATTTGGAAGGTATTTGGTGCTCTAAAAAACACACATAATCTGAATTATACCTGTAAATTATAACTGTGTTGGAATGTTTATCTTTTGAAGTGAACATCTGTTTGATGTGCTCAAGTTTCTTTTTAATATAATTTTGATTTCTGTATATGTCATTTTAGATGGATTGATTTGCTTTTCTGTTGTCAAGGCTTGCCACTCAGTTATTATTGGCAGCTCTGGAACACTTTTAAGGTCTGCTCAGTAAACTGAGCACTCATCAAGAATCATTTTCCATAGCAGCTGATACAGTGCGTCATGTCAGTTATTTCCTACTTTAATGAGTATTTGAGTCAGAAAATAATGGGATTTACCTGGGCAAACCTGATTCATTTTCCTCTAGCTTAGTAAATCTGCTCTACCTACCAAACTCAGGATATATTCAAATAAGAAACTGATAAAAAGGACAATAATATTGAATCTCTGAGATGAAACTTGCAGGTATGTAGTGCACTGCCTGATGATAAGCTAACTTTTCGAATGTGCTTTAAGTACAAGAATTGTTTTTTTCCTGGTCAGACTGTGCTATCCACTTGTGAAGGATGATTTATTCCTTCCTTTTTTTTTTTTTTTTTTGGTTGAAAAGAAACTACTTAACACTAACACTAGAAGATTTGCACTTATATAACATAGCTATTAGGCAGTCAAAAAGAGCTTTCTAAATCTTACTTTCTATTACTTTCACTAGCACTGTCAGATATTTATAGTAAAAGCAATTATGTTTGGTGGTGGTGGTGGTGATGGGGACAGACAGGATGGAAAGTGGTTATAAAATGCCATTTCTCACAAATGGTAGATGTCAAACAAAATGTAAAATCTAAAGGTGCCATGTAAGCTCTGTTCTCAGAACCTTTGTTTGGAAGACATGAGTTTTACTGACAGCGTATGACAGAAAGCTTACATTTTTCAGGGTGGGCTAAAATGTATCTGAAACTGATGGCAGTCAATCTCAGCCATTCATATCTCTGGTTTTCACGTTTTGATGCAGCTAGAATGAAATGAAAGAAACACTAAAGAAGCACAAACGAAGTAATTGGAACCTAATCACGCTTAATTATTAGGCATGTGTTTAATTTTAGGCATATAAATAGGCCTGCTGAAAGGAAAAGGACATATTTCTTTTCATTGCCTAATATGACTTTTAAAAAATGTATGCTCTTCAAGTAGTTGGACATTTCTGATATTTTTACAGAAGAATCTTTACAGTCATCCAGTTACAAAGGATTTTTTTTGTTACATGGGCTTTAACTCTTTGTTATGTTTCCCTGAAAATAAATGATTTGAAAATAGCATTAGCAAAATTGAAACTGTAGCCATGTTTCATTGCCTTACTTAAGGTTTATATCCAGGTATACAACTGTTTGCTCTCCCCTTTTTTTTTATATATATAAATTTGCAGTCTGCTGTCTTTTGTTTCTGACTTTTAGAGTCACCTTGCCTTCATTAAATGAGAATGGTTAAAACATCTTCAGTTGTAATGTGTCCTCCACAGTTTTGTTCTAAAACTTTCTAATGATTGTATTTTACTGCTTGTTGTTTCTTTTCCTTTAAATTCTTGCTATGAGAAAGATCCATGCCTGGGGGGCATGACTAGCATAGACCCTGATCCTGCAAAACTGCCTGTAGAAAGACAGTAGAAATTATTATTGCTGGTGCTGTCAATTACTTGAAGTAAACAGCATTAAAAATGAAGCATGCACAGGTTCCAGAGTCAGACCTGCCAATGGATGGACACCTCCATCAACTCCTATTTTTTACAAATAAGAAAAATGTTTTGCTTTTGGCTTTCTGCTGCATTGGTCTGTCAGCTCATCTAGCCCTTCACTTTCATGGGAGGCCAGTTAAGAGTGGCCCACAGAGAGAAGTGGGTTTTACAGATGTGTGATGGCTGCATTTTCAGCTGGCACGCTCTGATTTGAATGAGGCAGTTCAAGAGCTAATGCCCTGAGTTCCCACAGTTTAAGCTCAGCAACAAAGGTCCTCATGACAGCATCTGTAACAGCATCCCTTCTGCATGGCTTACATGTAATTATCCATCACTCTGCACAGGAAGGAGTCTGCTGTGCCTGTGGAGATGCTGAGAATGTGCAAGATACTGATAACACCACTATAGTTTATTACTTTTACCTGCCATCTCTAGAAGGTGTTTTTCCTAATCTTTGCACTCTTCCTGACTGTCCAGTTAGTCTTTTGGATAATCTGTGCGCAGATTAAGTGGTGGAGCTTTCATCGTTTAAACAAACGTTTTGGATTGTGCCACTTCCTTGAAACACTGTGCATTGTGTTTGGCCATATTCTGGGTTTGTATCTTTGAAAACATAATGCCATCTTTCATGTGCCCTGGGTATTGGTCCACATGTGAATGCTGCAAAAAGAACACGGCACTAATCCAAGTGCCATGCAGAAGGACCCCAGCTGACACCCAGCTCAGCCATGCCTCTCTGTGGTTTTGCTTTGTTGGTTTATCTCCGTGACAACCAGTGGCATGAGATGTAACAACTTGTTTCTGCATTTCATGCATTTGTCTCTGTCGTACATTTTTTGTTCCCCACTGCAAAAAGGAGAGTATGTTCCTCACTGTTTGCATTAATGAGCCTTTGATGCCATTGCTAAATGTAGCAGGTGGAGGAAACTTATCCCTGATTTCTGTTAATGATTACACACAGTATTATTCACTTCTCATTGGAAGAGGACCTGTTGATATATTAACACATATATATTTTTCCTTCAGGCTGGATGCTCAATTTTGCTCAAGCTCAATCACTTTTGTGGCACTAGATGTTTGAAGCAAGTAGAGAAGTTTTTGTTCCTGTGTCGTGCGTTGGCGCAGGTAGAACTTTCACATGAATGCATCTTTCAGCTTAGAGTGTGCACATCAGAGTTAGATTACACAATTACATCATTAAAAATATGTACCTTCACAGTTTTAAATGTCTTTCCATGTCTCCGGCACTAACTGATGGTATTTTACATGGATGCTTTCTGTTTGCAGAATGTATTATTAGAGCAGAAATGTGTTGCATTTGAGTTTAGACTTAGGTCTTTTTACCTCTAGAGATCTATAGCATAAGTTTTCACTTCTGAAAAGTTCATCTGTGCTGTCATTCTCATTTTTAACTCATTAGGAGCCCCCAGAGCAGAGACGCTGAGGTATGCTTTGTGGTCCTGAATTTCTGTATCACTGGGGTAACAGTAGAGCCTTGAAAGCTCCAGAGGACTGAGTTTCAAAGAACATGGCAAGCCAAAAGGTTGCCTAATATCATGTGTGCCTGCACCTAACCCCATCACCCCAGTCTTTTTCAATTGTTCATAGTCGTATGCTTTTCAGTCTCATTCAATAACAGGTTTGCAGACCTTTGACATCTCTATTTAAAAATGAACTGACAGCTTTCCAATAACAGCTGGTGAATGGCACTTTTAGCTGTTCATTATGAAATGGATTAAAAAAAAGCACATGGTTTCATATTTCATGGTTTGTCTCTAAGTTCAAACTAATATTTACTACATTTTTTGTTTCTGCTTGACATTGATTTAGCTTATATATAATGTGTGCTTTTTACTTTACTAAACATTTCCTTACGTGGGAAGTGTGAAACCAACAGTCCTGGCATGGTATTTTGGCGTTATGAGTAAATTTTATAATTGATTGAATTGCTTGTAAAATGTTAGCTACGTTAACTTCCTCAGATGCTGCATCTCTGATTTTTCTAAACAATTCAAAGAGACATGCAGTTGATTGCAATTGGAATTGTTTTTGCAATTTAAGCATAGCAAATTGAAATCTAACTTGGGGCATCCCATTGAAATACTATAGCAACTACCAGTAATCTTTCTCTAAAATTTCCTTATAAATACATCAATTTCTCATTAATATTCCTGGTTAATCATAACAGCTGAGTATAGAGGGAAAGTCAGGGTTTTTCTGGAGTCAGCTGGCAAATGTTGTACAGTTTTTTAAACAAGGAAATAATTTCAAGCTCATCCATACATTTACACATTCCTAAATGCAAATTTTAAAGCTAATTTCCATCTCAGTATTCAAATACCTCCCTAGACTGATAGCTGGCATTTTCTTGATAGTTTGAAGTACAAGGCTGTGTGTTTATGAAAACTCTGAAGGCTTACATCTTCAGTGATGGCAGTAACCGTCTTCTAAGCAAAAAACCACTCATCTGACTACTGTGATCTTCAACCACTGCTATCACTCTATTGAAAGCTCCCCAACTATGTCAATTTGCTTT
Source organism: Buteo buteo (assembly GCF_964188355.1). Lineage (NCBI taxonomy): Eukaryota > Metazoa > Chordata > Aves > Accipitriformes > Accipitridae > Buteo > Buteo buteo. Next base: position 16,755,045 of record NC_134179.1, read on the forward strand.
CAAACTTTGATCCCTGACTCTTCTCTTGAGTTCCCCCAGGGTAACATTCCACTTCCCTGAGCATCTTGTATGTAAATTGTTTTCAAACGAGTGAATTAATCAACATTGCAGAACCTTAATTGAAAATACAACTGATGATGCATGTCAGTTCATTCAAGTTAGAAATATATTTTAATTTTCATGTTCCTCAGAGAAATTAGCATCTCATACTTTAGCATTTCAACCCTCCAAAATTACAAAATGATTTTAACCTGAAAAATGCCAAAATTACCATTGTCAAATACCAACTTTTAACTTCCCTTCTATTAAAACCTCCTAAAAACATTTAAGAAATATTAATCAAATTTCAAAGACAGCTGGAAAGTCCAGAAGAAGTTCCTACCAGAAGATAAAATGCCTAATTTTGGTTTAATCTGTGGCCTGAGACATTGAACTTTAAAACGCCAGTTTGGGCATATTCCTGAAAGAGTTTTCAGGTGTTACAGAGAATAATTTCTGCAGTGATACTTTCAGGAAACTAACTGTGGCAAAAGTGGGAAGTCATGAAAATAGACCATATGTTTCTGATAGAGGAGAACTTGATGTCTAGAAAAAGTGCTCAATCGACATTGCAGACCTTTGCAGGTGTGTGCTGTGCCATTTGCCCCTGTTCATTGTTCATGCTTACCCTTTTTGCCTGGGGTGCACAGTCCTTGGTGCTGTGGTGGGTTCTTCCAGTTGGAAGATACCCAACACATTTTTGGGTATGGCTTCAAATAACGATCTAGCAAGACTGGTGAAAGCAAATGACAAAGTTAGTAAGTCCTTTTTTTTACCCCCCTGCCTTTTAGAGGTGGGGCGGAAAGTCATCTCTGTCAGCATGCATCAGTCTCTGCCCCTATGAAACACACTTTGATTTCTGTGCTCAAAATATTAGCCTTTGCATTAAACTCACAACAATTATGTTTAATATTTATCGTGTTTAAGATCTATATGCACTGTTGATTGATCAAATACCCATGGTAGGTATTATGCTGTACCTACTTTTTTCCAGCAAGATCTTCCAATGAAAATAAGAAGCATCCAGGTGGCAGCCGTGCAAAGGAATAGCCTGGTGACTTATCACAGACAAACATTTTAGGTCAAGTATTTTACTTTTTTCCCCTGTACCTCTAGGTCGTTGCTATTACAATTGTTACTGTCAGCTTCAAGCAATTCCTTCCCCCACCTCTGTCAGTATATTAAATGAATAAAGTGGTTCATGTGACTCGAACAGCTGTACTTGGAAGGTTTTTTTTTTAAACTATTCTTATTTTTAAATCGAAGAGCTTATTAAAAAAGAAGTACTTCAGTAAGTTAAATTACTTAATGCTGCATATCCTTGGAACTCTAATCATTTGCAGATGGAGCAATTCATACTTCTAAGAGAGTACTAATTTTAAAGTAAATTCAGGTTTTGGATATAGGCATCTTAGAGCACCCTTGTACATAGCAGAGCCAAAGCCCTTAAAAAATTAAGCAATCTAGTTTTGAAAATAAGTACTTTATTTTTAAACTTTATTTGAGTAGTTCCCATTAAAAATAGATTTTATTTCCTGCTGCTGTTCATGTGGTACTTGTACACATTCTTTTGAAACTGCAGTAAACACAGAGGCAGGAGAGTAGGAAATGTAATTTGGTGAAATACCTTAACCTTACCTCTGGAAAGGTAACCTCTGTGTAAGTGAAAGTGAGATGTCTTTACTATTCAAGGTGTTTCATATTTGCTGTCTTTGCTAAAAATCTTACACTTCTCCTCACACATCTTGTTTTTAAAGTCCGTTTTCAAGTTCTCTTTTTACAGTTAATTACTTTCACTAACTAACCCATTTCTGTTTTTCACTTGCCATTGCAGTATTCAGACATCCTCTCTATAAAGTCAATGCAAAATCACAGTGTCATGACTTGCTTCTTGGCCTCTTGGGGCAATTCCTTACAACATCAACAATTTCATAGTGATCTAAACATGATGCTACTGCATCTTTTCCCCTAACAGTATTACACAGGCTAGTATTCGCTGAAAAAAGGGTTAAGTACGTAGTGGTGTTTCATCCTAAGCTGTGTACTAGCCTAACTTCTTGTTGCTCAGAGCCATAACTGTCACTTAGAGGGGTGCGAATATCTCTGTCTCTGCAGTTGAAAAGAAAACTTAGTAAATGTGAAGGAAATACAACTTCTATAGTCAATTCTATTTGAAATTTTAGATATTTCTAACTGGAAATGTCATATTTATTTCAGTGAGTGTGATTTCAAAAGTTTGATGGTATCACGGTTAGCAGCACTGCTTGTTGTTTCATTGCTTAGCAGAGAAAACGAAAGTAATAGTGTAACTTATCTAACATGTAAAATAAGTCTAGCAAATGCTAAATCACATGTTCATTTTGCCATACAGGTAAATGTAAAAAAATCTTAATGTGGAATTCTGCATAATCTGCCTGATGACTTTTTATGTTGGGGTCAGCAGAGGGTAGGCTGGGAAAGATGGGAAATCATGGAAAATGATAGGCATCATTTTTCTCTTTGTGCTCAGAATTAAAAAGGGGAAGCAGCAAGGAATCTGAGTTGTATTGGGAGAAACCTGGTTGCAAGGACCAAGTGAATCATGCCATATTCACTGGCATGTTGATACCAAGATAACACCAAATATATTTCGTCATTTCTTACCTTGTGACTTTTTCTATCTGTGTGGTGATCTCTTGGACAGCCAAAGGCAGGTTCCAAACATAGCTCCAGTCCCAAATCACACCCCTTTGTCCCTAAAGATTATGTGAATGGCTGGCACTGAAACCTGCCCTGGACATCATATCAGAGAGGTTTTATTTCATAATAAGTCCTGTTTAGAAAAAGAAAAAGGTGCATTTTATAATATTCTGTGCTCGTCAGAGGTGTTTTTCTTTATTTTGAAGTTACTTGCTTGAATCCTGAAACAAGCCTGGTTTCTGTCTGTGCTTTCTCTCTACCCACAGCCTCAGTATTTTATGTAAAGATTTTATTGTTAAATATTGAGAGATTTTAATTATCTGTAAATCTGAATTACACATTTTCCTCTCACAATTTGTCATATTAAAAAATAAATCTACATGTGAGTGGGTCAAAACATAGTGTATACATTTCTCAATAATTTTTACAACATACCATTTTTCTGTATCAGAAAAATCACAGAATCGATCCCGTGATTGTAGGCTAAGAGTGTTTCCTACTATGACAACCATTTTTTAAGGTGTAGATGTGACATATTTTAATGATAAAGTATTAGTAAATAATTTCTGAAAGCTACTGTTTCTGTCGTTACTATGTATCTGTAACAAACTCCATGTACAGTTCGAACGTTTTTCTCATTTTGAAATTGTTAGATGTAACTTGAGCAAATCAGGAAAGATTTGTGATAATTCTCTTGCTACAACAATTGGGTGATAATAACTTTAATATTGTGAAGAGTAAAGGAAAAGAGCAACATTATGAAATATTGCCATTATACAAATAAGCAGCACATCATGAAAGCAAGTAAACCCGTGGTGTTAATGTTTGACAAACTCAGGTTATTGGAAATACCTCTCATGTTTGGATTGTTGTTGAAAGCTGTTTGCTTTCAAAGGCTTATAGCAAAACAGCAGTATGTGCCATGACATATATTTACCAAACATGTATATAAAAGCTGACACTGTAAAATGATACAAAGTAAACCCATTTTTTTCCTGGAACAGATCATACTCTTGGGACACAAGATTTTATAGTTGAGTGTGTTGGTTCAGCATAGAATTTACAGACTTGAAAATTTGCTACTGCTCATTTTATGAAAGCTAGATTACAAATGAAAGACTATGTATTTGTGTGATATGCAAAGTCTAGACCTGCCTTGCCAACTGGTCAGCTGCCAGTTATAAATTATGTTGTAGGTATTTTCATGTAGAATATGGATAACATACTGCAATTTCTGTGTTTAATTTATTAAAGTACAGTGCAAAGCAATATATAGTCAGCATTTGCGTACTTTAACTGCACAGTAGGCATATGCTTTTGTTCTAAATGTAATCAAAATTATGGTATCTCAGATACCACTTAGTGAAATCTGTTGGCAAAGGCTACAGTTTTTATTGTGATAACTATATTTTTACATGTCTTAAAACTAAATGACATTGCTGTAGCTGCTGATTTTGGAGGCAGCGTTCTTTCCCTTGCAGTGCGGTGCAGAGCTGCTATGTGAAACAGGTAACGTGCTAAGGGTGATGGTACTCCCATGTTTCAAGTCCATACTAATGACATAGGGAAAGAAATAAAAATCATTACTCTAATGCTCTTCTACTTATTTCTAGTGCCTGCTCCAGGCGTGGCCATGGATAATTTCACAAGTAGTCCCATGACTCAGATTCAAGTGCCTTCGTGTTTATTGACAGCAGTTTTCTTGCGTTGAGAGGAACATCCCACAGGCATATACTCTCTTGGAAGATCATTATAGCATAGGATATGTGGCTTAGCATAGTTTTAAAAAAATTCACATGCAGATCTTCCATTTGGATTCAGTACAAGTAGAGGGAGTAGAAGATTATTGCATGATGCCAGCCCTTGTTCCTTCATAAATTAGCTTAAAAGTTGATGCAAAGTTATCTTTGAAGATTCAAATGCCAATTAAAGCAATAGCAACATGATCAGTCATTACAGCATACTGTATTTTAATGACCTGAAGAGCTTAAATCTTCTTTTTCATCTTTGACCACACCTCCACATATTTTATTTCCATCTGAGATGTCAGACATTGAAATGGTTTTCAAAAGTTGGGTGTCTATTTTTGAGGGCCAGGAGAATTTCTTTATTTTAGCTATCCCATAAGAAAATCTGAGTTTCAGGAGAAATATTTATGCAATTAATATTTATGAAATATTCATTTATACCAGTATTTATTGGTAACTGTCATTGTCTGATCTCTATTGCCTATACAGAAGGGCTTGTATCACTTTTCACCTTCCTTTAAAATTTGCTTAACGTTCCATTAGAGAGGGTATAAGCCCTGTCCAGAGAAGACATTTTACCCTGTGGTCCTGACACTCAATATAAAAAAAAAAAATAAATCTTTTGCAGTCAGGGCAAATTTTGGTTTCTGAGCCAAAATCTGTGGGCTTCTCTGGACTCTGTATAGAGAATTAAAACCCCAAATGTTTTCATAGCTATAACCTTGAGCAGTTGTTTTGGGATAGATAGCAATAAATATAATGGGTCCACTGGGAAGAGACAGAGCATTTTCAGATTTATGATGGGGAAAAAATCAATAGTCTCCCTGAGGCTGTATAAGTCATGAGTAGTACCAGTAGTTTTATGCAAAGTTGACAATACCATGAAATATAAACCCTTGGTTTGGAATTTTACCAGAAATTAAAGTGGCATTAAAAAGAAAAGTAAATGTTTTGGCATATGTATTAAGAAGGTGGTTTGTATTTCTTATCATTTTGCACTGCAAATTCCTTTCAACTGAGCAATAAAAGATAGTTCAGAGAAGATTTAAGAGTTTGGTTCTCAATCCACATGTCTTCTCTGAATTCTGTCTTTTTTTTCCTTTCTTGATTAAATGTGTCTGTCTCTGAGGAATACTCATTCTGTAAATGACAGGTCACTAAAACTGTTCTTTAGCAAACTGGACGTAATAGAATTAGGAGTAGATGCTGGTTTAGAAAGGGTTGTACATGCTATTCACTTATAATAGCATTTAATTGCAAATATTCCCATCTAAACACACAATAGGTTTGTGAAGTCATCTGGTTGCTCCCAAGTCTCCCTGGCTGATTGTCCTCTGCACTTGCTGGTTTGGTTTCCAGTTTGTTGGGATTTTTTGTCTCAAAAAAAGAGAAAAGAAAAAGAAACTGCACTTAAGTTCTTATATATATATTTGAGGGGAGGGACAGGTTCCTTCTGAGGCAGAAGGAAAAGCAGCTCTTTACACAAAACAGATCAAGTAGAAGTTCAATACACGAGTAGCATGAATTGCATTGTAGCATGAATTGATCTGTACATACTGGAAATTGTATTTCTGTCTTTGAAGTATTACTTCTATAAGGCTGACCTGTATTTGTGAATGAAAGAAAGGGAAAATAATTATCTACTGAAAACATTCTGGTTCAGTGCTGTCCTTATAAGTGCAAGTCCACCTGCAAAACACCTCATCCTGTTAGTACCTCGTCAATATTTTTAGAATGATAATTTTAATTTTCCCATATACATTGTAATATGTCCAGAGAGTAGCACTGTCCGTAGGTGTTTCATTACTAGCTGCTTTTATTGGTATGTTGGTAAGGAATTTTGGATGACTCCCTGATGGTACTCAGTCACGTTGTGAATGCAGTGTGTTGTTTGAAGACCATGCAGATTGCGTTGTGGAAGTTTCGTATTTATTTTCCCTCGGTATGTTACAAATGTAGATACCACAGTAAAGATCACAGAATAAAACTGTAGGGGATGTTAAATTGAGGATACTGGTGTTATATTTCTGCTGCCCACAAAAAAAAGAAAAAGTGTGTTGTTGCTACTGGAAGATTGAGAAGCTTAAGAGCATGTGAAAGATTTTTTTCACTCTTTATCTACAGTGAAAAATACTTGAAGGAGATACTTGTTTTATGTATGGGCTGGAAGAGAATCCTGCTTAGTCCTTGTTAGTTATGCTAATAGAGGTATAAATAAGAAGACCTATGTAATCTATACCGGCATCTGTGCAACAGCTTTCTGGTTGAAGCTTTAGGCTGGGTTGCCTAACCAGCAGCCAGCTGGCTCTGCCCGCACAGGTCGATTCATGTGGCCAGCCTCCTCCCGCTGCCTCCTTTGCCCAGCAGCCTTTGAGGTGGGCAAAGATGGCTTGATATTAGACATGTTCGCCTCCGTGGTCCCAGACAGCTGTGTTGTGCACAGAGGATAACTGTGTCTCTTCCCATGTGAACGGTGTGTTAAAAGGAAGGGGAACCTGTGCTCTGGATACAGTCCTCTTCTTGGCAAGCTGGGCTTTGCAAGGTGGTTACTTTCCACCGAGAGCAGCAAAGCTTGCCTGTCCTTTCTGCCTTGGCTTTGCAGAGGGAAGGTGACAGGAGTTTTGGACTATCCATCTCAGGGTTTGGCTATGTCTATGGTCCAGAAAATTGAATTGTACCAGGATCTGTTTTAAATACAGTACCTGCATGTAATTTTAAAAAAAAAAAAAAAAGATAAAAAGTTTCAGCTGTTTGGGACGTGCACACAGTTTGGATATGCAGAAGTGGAAATAAATTTAAACATGCAGCTCCAAAGTAAACAGATATGACTGAATATACACAGGGAACAGATCAGTTGAGCTTTACATAGTCATTTTTCAAGTTAAACATACTTTAATGTAAGCCATAAATTTCATCATATGAATATTTTTATGAGCCGCATTTCAGCCATTTATTACTCTGGAGTTCCAGATAGTGACAACAGGTAAATACAGTGCCAGTTTGCCCGCATGTTGAGTCACTGGGAGCCTTCTCTCTCCTACACATTGTTTAAGCAGGGGTAACAAATTAGTGGTATCATTTCAGACATATTTCAGTGAGATTTTTATTTGACAGTGCAGCTGCCAAGACTTCTTGTGTAGGTCCAGGCTGTGGTTTTCTGACTTTAGGTTCAAGGTGGAGGTTCTAGTTTTGAGGGTTCAAATGTGGTAGTAATGGCAGCTTCTTCACAGTATTTCCACCTATTTTGGGGCACAGTTTAATTTCACTTAGGATCTAGACTCTTAGTTTGTAAATTAACAATTTCTAAATCTGTAAGACTGTGGTGCTCATGAAGCAATGAAGTACACTAAAAGTAATATACATTAGAATAATTTGTAATAGATTTTCAGACAGATTACTGCACATATGCCATATTATATGCACCTGTGTTATTAGGAAAAAAATCTGATTTACTAAGAATACTTTGAGAAACAGGGTTGTGAAAGGGAGCTCTGACGTAGCTTGCCTCAGGCAAAAAAAAAAAATCTTGATTCCCTAAAAACATTCAGGTGAGGAAATGGAGTCTACTGAAGAGACTGTGGCCCAGATTTGTGCTATCTGTATCTGGGTGCTTAACTGAGGGATCTAAGTTTAGATATCTGCAGATGTGAGTGAAGGAGGTACACTTCTCCTTCCCTCCTTCCCAAAGAGGGACTGCTAAGTTGATAATCTAGGCATATTCATTAAGTGTCTAATGGTAGAGTGGGATAAATGCGACCCATAAACATGGGCAAAAGACAGTTTGTTATTGGAAAAGTCTTTTTAGAGGATGACAATATGTGTTGGACATTAGGTATTTAACCAAGTCTGTTTTCTGTAATCGTTAATGTAGAGTAAAATATCTTTTCTGGTACAGAACCCACCTTGGAAAGATGTCGTATGTGCATCAAAGCATGAGTAAAGTAGAAAGAGCTAATTTACAAGTAACTTCTTATCCACTATGTTGATGCTTTATACATGTAACTACACATACTGTATATTTAGAAGGTAGTTTAGTATTTTTTGTACATATACCTGAGAAGTAACGATCTCTTTTGAAAGTTTTACTGCAGAGAAGTACATCATGGCACAGTCCAAGTGCCAATGTAGGTCCCCAAATTTGCTTTTCCTATTTCAGTCTTATTAGTATTTTTATCACTAACTTAAAATTAATCAAGGAAAACAAGTCTTTGCAGCCATGAAATAAAGTGCTGGAAGCAGTCATTGCCTTTGTGAATGATGTACCATAGCAACCCAATCTGTGGCATGTACCAAAGCACTGCAATTTGAATTTTGGTAGATGAAGGAACTAGCTATAGTATTAGCAGACCTCAATCTACAAACAGTATAGAGCTTCGAATGTGGAGTGACCTTGTTTGCTAGGCATAGCACCGTGCCTGATACCCGTATACTAGCTTTCCAATTCTTTTATTTTCCAAGAGTAATGATATCTTTTACCTGTGTATTGATGACAAAATTGCCGTGTTTCTAGAGAAGGGATTGTACTGTATCATGTAATCTTTTTCTCTGTCTTCACTTGGAAAGAGATTCTATTTGCTTTAAAACATCATGGTAACAAGAAGCTGATTCTGTTGAGAATAACACCCTCCCTCTGCCCCAAATATCCAAACCTTCTTTTTTTGATTGTTATTCATTTCTTTATGCAGGGAAATCCACTGTTGCCTTTGGTCATTGCAGCTTCTTATATCTTTTACTAGTGCTACAGTTAAAGATTTTGTTATACCAATTCAAATAAAAATTATATGCTGAATTGGAGATGCTTTATGGTCCTTACAGTGGATAAAATATGTTAATTTTTGTAAATGCTCTTCTGAGTGCAGATGCTTGCACTGAAAGCATGCTTATCTTAAAAGCCACCTGACTTTCATTCTGGCCTTCTTTTATATGCACAGTTTATTTTTTTAAATACGTGTCTTAATATTTTAGAAGAGTTTTTAAAGGAGACATTTGAAGCTAAGTGAAAAAAAAACCTCCTAGCTTTTTCATAAATATTCATGGTTTCATAGAAAATCTTGTAACTGAATTGCTATTTTCTTTTGAGGTTTTGTGTGTTCTTCCCCTTCCCCCCTTTTTTTCCTTTATGCTTCATTTCATTGCTATAGATTAGCAAATTAAGAATGCTAGGTTGGCTGAGCCATTATATGCTTGACATCAAGTCTGGTATGTGAAGTGTTAGTCTGCTCACTTTTGTTATGGAAGTTTTATGTATCTTAATAACATGTGATAACACACAAACAACTGAATTAAGCAGAGTTAATATAATGGACTATGTAGTTTCAAAGTTTAGAGTATAAGCTGAAGTATTTACTTTATTTGTGTGTCATAGTTATTTAGCTTATAAATAGAAATATATGCAAGTCACATTTGAGGTCAACAACCACAATATTGCATTATATGTTAAGTATGTTATAAAGGAAAATTTAGTAAGAAACATTTTTTGTTAAACTACTTCTGTTTGAATGCTTCTTACTGAAAAAGATTTACTTCAGAGCTCAGCTGTTAAATTCAAATTCTGATTCCAATGGTCATTTAATTTAAGCTAGACGACAGCTTGGTTCCCAGGCACAGATAGGAAAATAGACTAATTCTGATTCAGGGGAAGTTGCTTCTCTTTTATCAGATTCAATAGTTTTGCTCATTGAAGAGATGTCATCTTGCTCTTCCTATTTTTAGTAGAACCTCTTTTACTAGAAGGAATTTGGTAGAAGTGATGCCAGGTAAAGCAGAAATAAATGTCTGGTACCAACAGCTGGACAATACCATTGCAAATACTGACCTGTTAGAAAAACATAACAGAATATATGCAGCAAAATACAATGATACATTTTTCTTACAACAAAATACAGGCATATATAATATTATAATCATTAAATATTCATTTTTCAGGTTTTCAAGTCTACACCTGCAGTAAATCAGTACACTATATAATACATAAAAGATGGACTGTGTAGTGTGATAAGAGTAATGAATTTCACATTTCCTGCTATGAGAGCCACAGAGCCTGGTACCAACTGATCATAAATAAATGCCCAGTCAACAGCAATGTCAGTCCCTGTAAGAAGAACATCGGGGTAAATAAATCAAATGTTGTTTAGGACATTTTGCTCAGTAGGAAAGAAATACACAAGTGCTTTCCGGATGTTATTCACTGCTGATTATTCACTCCACACTTTTATTCCATCTCATTCACTGAATTTCAATGTGTTAGACATTTAAAATTCAGTCAAATGCTGGGGAGAGAGGGTAAAAATGGCAAAGGACTAGGATATTCAAATCTCACTGGAGAAGTGAGTATATAAAGCTGAAAGCTGGCTGCACACTATAATAGCAAAGACCTGTAGTCCTTTTTCCCTGGCCAATAGCTTAGTCAAAAAGACAGCTTTGCATATATTACAAAGATATCTTTTAATAATGCATTTCCCTTTTAAAGATATACCCTTCTTCCCCATCCTTTTTAGCATTTTTTGCCATGTGCAATTTGCATTCATGTTACATATTCCTGTTTAACACATATGCACACGGTCATTTGTACAACTTCGACTGGTCAATGGCTTTCATTAGGGCGAGGGGGAATGGTTTTTAATGTCCCAAACTCACCTGTTACTGGCCACTGTAGAATGCAGTGGACTGAAAAATTATTACACAGAAAGCTGTGTTTTAGTTTTTTGCCGTACTTTAAGTTTCTAACACTATTTCTAGGAAAGCTAATTATAGCAGAAACAGAGGTTTCAAATTCAGATAGTTTGTTATCCTTCCAGTTTCTTATTTTGAGTATGGCCTTGGGAATGGAAAATCTGGTGATTTGTCCCTGGTCACATCTAAGACTGCCATGGAATGGGAAGTCTTGAAGAACTGAGTGTAGGGAAAGGTGAATATAGAAATTTAGCGTGTGTGTAGTAAAAAAAAAGTGTTTGTGTGTTATATATGCTGACCTGAAATAAAAATTAATACAAGTCATCCCTAGAAGCAAATTATTTTTTAAAAAGTATTAAGGACAAGCTTTACAACCTCTGGGCTCATGCAGCCTGTATCCCAGTGGCATAGCATTTAATGATGAAATCAGGAATGAATCTGAGATTCAAATTTCTTCCTCTGTTACAGATGAGCCACAGTGGAGCACAGAGCTATTGCTGTCAAGTCTGAAGTTTGGCCATACGTGTCTGTATTTTCTTACTGTTTCTGTTCATCTGGATTCTTGTTTAGTGCCTAGGAGTTTAAGATTTCTGCCCATTCCTTTTCATTAGCATGGTTGAAGCTAGCCGGGAGCCAGAGAGATGAAGAGCTTCCAAGATGAGTTATATATGTAAAAAGTTGCACCAATGATGGCCCTGTCATCAAGTCCTCCTCTCTTTCAACAAATAGACCAAATTATATAATCAACGTATATAAAGAAATTACCTCCTTCTACTTCTTTCAAGTCCTTTTGGGTAGAAAAGGTCGACCAACATTTATGTGAAAAACTTATATAAAATTGCTCTGGCTGTTTGTGCTCTGTTGCAATGCTACCAAAACAGATGGTGTAGAAATAGCTTTGGAAATTCTACAGATTGTTCTCCTGGCTGTTTAAATGGTAGTTTCTGACTTGCCGAAATGCATGGCCATGCCACAGCAGAGTGGAGGCTCCTCTTCCTTGTCATTTTGGTTGTGTGCAGTATGCATCTGTGAAACAAAGATAATAAAGTTTATGTGACCTAACTCACTGTGAAAGCCAGATCTATGACTTTTTATAATGTTGAAAACTGCAAGCCTCTGGAAGCTACCAGCATAAATTATAATACGAACTTAACCTCCATCTTCTGTTTGTTTGCATTCATGGTTACATCACCTTTACTTGAGTTCAGAGCATGAAAGAAGCATTTCCCTGAAGTCAGAAAATCTTTGCCATGGAGTAGATGTAGGTTATGACCTCCAGTACCCTGTTGTAATCAGTACACATGCTGTTGCTGAGCACAATGTTTGCTGGATGCCGGCATATAATACTACTACTAATAATACTACTAATAATAAAAAATCAACTTTCAGTACAAGGCTTTGAATACTACAGTGATGCTTAGGTTGATGACACAGTTAATCTCTCTTTCAGCTATAATGACAGTATGGGTTAATGTAGTATTAGATAGATGAGTAAAATGATCAGTTGTACTTTGTTTAAATAAAAGGTAATAGCTAAATGTGGATAAGCATAAGCTGGACATAGCCAAAGTGATAGGAAAGGTGAAATGACTTGGGTAGCAACATTCTGGATGTATCTAAAAGGAATGGTAACAGATATGTGGAAGCTCAGGAGTAGGAGGTTCCTTTCATCTTAATAAAAGATACTTAGGACCTTAATGGGAAACTTAAAAGGGTTGAAGAGATAGCTATTACAAATTCTGCAATGGGTAAATAAAGAAAAAACTGTTGAAGAGACTATTGGGAAGGAAAAAAGCACTGAAAAACAAGAAAGCATGAGCTTCAGTTGATAGTGGAGCAGTGGCAATGTTGCTGAGCCAGAAGGGATTCAACAAGAAAGAGGAAAAATTGAATTTTTTCCTGCTCGTGTATTTGAGATACTGGTCGCCTATCCAGGGTAGGATTACTGGAAATATGTAAAGTGGCAAGGAGATGAAGGGGAAATGGATATAAAATGGCCTGAGAATAAATTAGTTGTCATTTATTATGCTTTAGTACAGTACATGTAGAATTAATAAATGAAAAGGAAATCATGATGTAAAATGAAAGAGCAAGGCAGACATAAGTTAACACATTTAAAGGACTTGATCCACTTGGTTTAATGTGTTTAAGAGCTTAGTGTATATCCTGATGCGTCTCAGATGAAACACCCATTGATGTGCGCTAAAAGAAAATAGATGAAAGACTCTCAAATTTTCAAGGCAGGTACTATTTTTTTAGCTGTGAAATCTGACTTCCAATGCATAAAGATTTCCTGTTAAGTGAAAACAGAACAAGGGAAAACAGAGATAAAATCTCTTCCATCAAACTCTGTTCTATCAAAGCATATAAGGCAAGTCTTCCTCTCACACTTGTTTAGTGAATGTTAGCATTTGAATCTTAGAGGAGACCTTGGTCCACAAAATGTCATCACCCTTTATTTTTGCCAATACTGTACTGTAGTTTTCAGGAGAGAAGCGGAGTGGAAGTAAGAATGGCCATATAAGTAAATACCTCACACTGTCATAACCAGCCACAGAAGGAATCATGGAAATGCATTACACTTCGGCAATAAACCACCAAGGCTTCAGAGAGCTTTAATACCTCTCCCCCCAGATCCTGTCATTGCCAACACACTCTTTAACCCCTTTATGCCATGACTTGTGGCTTTGTACCATGGAATGCGTTGACAGCTGGGCAGCTGTCATTTACTGGCTCTCTGCTGCCGGTCTTTGAATCAGAAACGTAATTGGAAACAATGGCAGACTGAGTGGTGCTGTTTGGAGGAAACAGTTCTGACTTCAACGCCTGTTATATTAACAGAGGAAATGCTGTAAGCATTAAGGAATTCTATATTTAATAATATCATACTGTATGCATGTCTGCTTTAAACATCTTAGGCTGCTGAAAATCAGCCTTGATTTTAGATCATAAAGAACTGATTTTATTGACAGAAAATAGATTGCAATTAATATGGGAATATTTGGATATATTGTATGCACACTTTTTTTTTTTAATGTTGTAATCAGAGAAGGAGGAACCAGCTTTATTTACTGCAAAAGTATCTTAAGTTAATAAGGTGCTGAATTTTTTTAGTCAGTAGTGACTTTTTTACCCAGAGTCTCCACCCAGACAATCTTAGTATCTAGGTTAGATATGAGGTGACACAAGAGAGAATAAGAAAATATTAGGCCTGGGAAAGGGAGAGGACATTTACATGAAGTAAATGAAGCTCTTTGATTGCTCTTGGTTACACAAGATAATGGGTTAGTGTGGTCATTTCTTTGGGGAAGGATTTTATTTTTTGTTTATGAACAGATTTAAAGAGCAGAAGACTAATGCTATGGCTCAAACTGTTCAAACTGAAAGGGAGGATTTGGCATAATACAGTTTGATAGAAGCATTGACTAAAATTATTCAAAAGGCTTTTTCTGAATTCCTTTGATCATGTAGCTTTCAAAACATAATCAACCTGCTCTTTGGTTCTAAAGTAGGACGTTGTCAAAGAACATGTGCTGCATAACATCTTGCTTGCCTGTAGTCAACCAACTGCATCACTTAGTCTTCACTTGGAAAGGTGCGACACTAACCCCCCACACTTGGGGGACTGTCATACCACTACCTCTGGGGATGGCATTCCAGTACTGAGAGAAATGCAATGCCACCTGCATGGAAAAGTAACGTTTGTGTTTTCAGTACACCGAGATCTTGGTTTTAGCTGCCTTTTGCATATCATTGTGTTTGTGTTTACAGCTCTGTTCTTTCCATAGACACTTTTTCTATATGCTTCTGCACAGCCTAGCATTCTGTAGGCCTAACCATGTCTTTCTGATACAGCTTTCTTTGCCTTGCTGTCCCCTGGGTTGCTTCCAGCCTCTTGAGAAAAGAAGTGTTTATGCTCCTTATTGCAGATAGCAGTGAACTTTTGCTTAAGCAGCTAGGTTGACTGCTGCTTGTATGTTGTGCGCTTGGAAATCATAGCCATCTGCAGTAATGAACTCAGTGTCTTGGGTGTTTAATTCATGCATTAAATAGGAAGCTTTTCTGCGCTTGCTTCAATTTTGTGATCTTACCACATGAAAGGGATGAGATCCCGTGGGCATTGATCCATAGTCTTTATCTGTGCACATAGTTGCTCTAAGAGAATACAAGAGTTGGAAAGCTTGTCCTTTAATACAATCCAGACTAGCAGGTATGTTTGTGTTCTTGGAGGATGTGTTCGTCTGATTGCCTGGGTGAGATAGTAGGTTTGTAGATAGAGTCTGTATCCAACATTCAAGCATGTTTGCCAGAGATAGTTAGCTGATCCTGCCTGTCTCCAGAGTAAATGAATTGCTTTTCATTTCTTTTCAGCAACAAGGAATTTGGGATTTCTGAAACGGTACGTTGGGCTCAATTTTGGAAATAATCCAATACAAGTTTTTTAATTTGTTAGAACTAGTATGCAAATGGGTGGCTCAGATATGGGTGATTTAGGAAGTGTAGCGGCTATTTTGGTTAGGAAATTGGGGACCACTCCAATGAGAATATTTTGGCAAATTTCAAGAACCACAAAGAAGCATTTATTTATGCTAAACTACTAAGCCATTTATCACTCAACTAAAAATCAAGCATTAATCAAACATGTTAGTCAAGGCTTAGCTGTACAGTACCATACATCTGATGCTGTATTGTTGGCTCTGCTGTCTGCAAACTGTGACGGCTCTTCATCCCTGAGGTCGAGCTGGCTCAGCATGAGAGCTCTTTGACGAGGAAAGCCAGTGGGTGTCACCTTTGTTCCCCAGTCTCCACTGTGCATCACTGGTGTTTATATACACTTTTTCCACGCATCAGGACCAGTCTCATCCAAAGGATTATGTCCTCTTTTCACAGGTCAGAACTAGTCTGTTTCAGCACATCCAGAGGGTTGTTGCCTTCTGAGTGCTGATCCATTTTGGCCTCTTCAGATGCATGTTACCTATTTTCAGACTGGGTCATAGTCATAATGTTTCTTCAGGGCAGTGCAGACTGCGTATGACTTATGACTGGGTATGGTTATCTTAGTCTTACTACTTTTTCTTTCAACTCTGCTAAGCACAGATACTACAAAATATTTCATTTCCTACCCTACGACATGCCCTCTTGTGGTATTTTTGGGGTAGAGGGCAAATGAGATGCATCCCACAAATAGGCCTTATGCTGCAGTTGAATGGGGATGGCCCTGAAATTATATGCACCTCATGTCACCTACATCAGATAGCATTACAAAGGAATTTAGTTGCAGCGTCAGATCCTTTCTAATTGAACAGATATCACTTGGGACTCTTTTCCTTAAAGACTACCCACACATTTTCTTTGAGATCCAATCATGAGATCCTTTACTGAGGAACCACCCATTAAGCAGCTGAGCAGATGCCTTTGTAATCTGTTTGGCTGTCTAAAGTCATCAAAGGCATGAACTTATATCAAAAAAACATTTTGCCTGTGTTAATTTTATAATTGCATGTCTTCCTAGATGAAAACATAACAAAGAATCTCTTATATGGTCAAGACAACAAAACCATGCCAACCCTGAGTTACTCAGACTACTGAGCATGTTCAGTAAAAGGCATGATGTGGGATTTTTTTGCAAAGTGTATATGACTGCTTATGCAAAAGAATTTTGCATTAAAAGTTTAGGAAGGCTCTCTGATGGGTGATACTTTGACTTAGGTTGGTTGATGAGACCCCTTCTATTTTGCTGTCTCCAAAGTATTTGGTGCAAGTGTACAGCATGTTGGACTTCTTTCTGAACATGGCTTGTGAGCAAGGAATGGAGCTCAACAGGGTTCCATCTGAGGTCCCTGAAAGAAAGGGAAACTCTGCATCACCTATCTTCAACTCCACAAAATACAGTTCAAGTTTTATCTAAGCTGTGAGGAAATCCTGTCATTTCTGCTTTCTTGCTTCACTGAAATGGAAAAAAAAAATATTTTCAAAAGCATTGGCAGATATGGCTAAGTTCTGCCATAATGGGGACTAAACTTCCAAAGTGTAGTTTATGTAATCACATGGTGCAACTCCTTGCTTAAAGAGGTAGGTGCTGTATATGTGTCAACATCATGGCTTGCATATATTATTGTCAAGGAGATCTTCCCTTGTGTGGACTTCTCCCCTCTCTGGGGCTGTAGCTTGAGTACAAGTCTAGAGCATGAGTATCAGGATGCAGAATACGTTATTGCAGTCTTACTGTAAAGCACAGACAAAAGTTTTCTTCATTTCTCCCCTTTAGGATAAAATGTGAGAATATTTTTTGAGCAGTGAAGAAGCAAGCTCAATTATGCTGTTCTGCTTTGTTAGTCGCTAAGTCCTATGAAATATTGCAGGACTTTAGAAAAGATTTCCTATCACTCTCTGCTTAAAGAACCCTCACTATTAAAACGTAAAGCTTCTTGGTTATTATTAAATGTTTCAAAATGGAATGATTGAGTGAATCAGAAATTGCTGTTTTCTCAACAGAGTCCTTTGAGAATTTCTGAAATAGAGCGTATCTTCCGTGAATTGGATGCACTGCCATAAATTTGGTTGTTCACTAATCAGCTCTGTGTATGACCATAGATTTCATAAAACTTACCCTCTGTAATGGTTTTTCACAGGATCACTGCTTTACTGAGGCTGTGATACCCTAAGACATGAAGGCAGTGCATATTATAAAGTAAATATTTCCTTTGCTTTGTAAAGAAATCTAACCTGTTCAGCATTTGCATGTCATTACCCTGCTCACAGCTGTTTATGAGCAGTGCTGCTGTCTCAGCTCTGGGAACAAACAGGTTTGGGCATGCATGTGAATGACATGGTTTGTTCATGTCTGTTTTGCAAGCCAGAATTGTGGAAGTATCTCCCATTCTTGGCTTGACTGTTATTCTCTGTAGCAAGCCTTATTTTCCCAGGAAGGTTGTTGAAACGTGCTAATGAGCCTCCAAAGAATATAAAATATGTGCTCACATGGTTGCACATTTTCTAGTTCAAAAGCTACTTCTCGTGGCAGACCCAGGTATAACAATCTGAAGCAATCTGAGGTCATTTGCTATGTTGTTTGCATGTCCACACCCAGAATGCACATCTAGTTTGCTCTTGTTTTGTAACAGTAGTATTGGCTGAGACCTGGATATTAAAATAAAGATTTGGACTGATGTACTTTTTTGATACACACTCATTTTCCTTCCACAGTAAACCAATGCTAATAGCTTCTTCCAAAATAAAACATAATAAACTGGGAAGCAAATGTATATACGTAGCATGTTGCTCCCTAATAATCTTCTTTTCAGAATGAGGTAGCTTTATGTTACAAAGTTAGTCTAAGCCATAGCAACTGCAGTTAGGACCCTATATGCTATACATACAATCATTCCATTTTGCTGTGTACCAGCTTCCTTGCACAGAGCGAGTTCTCTGAGAAAGTGGTCTTTGGAGGTTCACAGATGTCCTCTAAAATTTTTGTTTCAGGAAAAACATGGGTACCCCAGATACAACTCTTCTTTCCCATGCTGCAGACATTATCTCCAGCATAAATGGACACCTGCCAAATTGTCTGTTATCCTTACGATCAGAGCAGCCTGTGTCTCTTAACTTCATGCCTCAATAACATGCGTGACTTGCTTGATTGTGTATCAGCTGGCTCAGTGTCCCAGCTTCTTGAGTTTTCTGGGTCTCTGATACCTGGGGGAACGTGAAGGAGAGGAGAAGGCGTGGCTATTCCCACCACAATGCCTTGAGTCCTCTCAAGCCCCAGATGAGTAGTATACGGTATTAAAATAAAATTTTCAAAGATAGGTGATTTTTTTTCAGATTTCTGCAATCCTAACTTAATCACAAAATAAGTACTGTACTGCTTTCCACTCGTACACTCTTGGCTGTACACAGCCAAGTAAATGTTGCATATACTGGGCTTTGTAAAGCTGGGGACTTTATCTTTGAGGTATTTTGCCAAATTCCTGAATGGAAAAAAGCTAGTGATTTTAATGACAATATCCCATGTCAACTGAGCTTAATTCTTTAGCATTAGTACTCCATTTTTTGAAAAGAAAATTTCCAATGGAAAATTTCTGGATTTTTGATTATGTTATTTTCCAGAAATGCTTTGCCCAGCTCAGTTCAAAAACAAAATGTTCAATAAAATCAAAGACACAGTGGGTGTTTGTACTTTTGTGGTTTCACAGGAAAACTTGATGACTTTACTTTTTGTTGGTTTTGTAGATCTACAGTGCCTTATTTTTACAATGTACCTGTGATTTAGGCCCTTTCTCTGCTTTGGTAGAAAACAAAATTCACAACTTCAGTAAATTGGCAGTGTGGTTCTTATTTTGTCACCTATTTAAAAGTGTGAAATCATTTTTGGCAGAAAAAAAATAATGCTTAAATATTTCTTACAAAGAAGCATTAAACTTCATATATGAAGTATTATGAGTATTCCGTATTAACTAAATCAGTACCATGTGCTGCTACATTGTGGCCTTTTAAAAGCAAGGTGTGTTATTTTTTTCACTGATCACGATGAATTTACCTATATTTTATGAACTCTTTGCTGACTTGGAATGTTGTACAAGTTTTAATTTATAAATATTTTTTATATAACTGTCTTCTTAATTGGACAGAAAGCAGGAAGTGCCGATAGTTGTGCTTGTCCCCAGAAAGTCTGTCCATGTGAATCCAGTTCATTGGAGCATCCATACACACTGGCATGAGGCAATAGCTCATTCAGACAAAACTCAAGAGGTATTAACTTCAGTTGTTACTATTAGGAGTTTTATCTTAATTTTTCCTTTTCCATGATGTCTCTTCTCATAGTTCCCACACCTTGGATGCTTTTTATAGTATTCTTTGAACTGAGTTAGCTACAAAAGGGGTCAGATCACAACCTCATGTGAATCATGCTTGCTCCTTGAAATGAATTAGAGAGATGGACTTACCTGTTTACCATCTGCTTCTTTGCTTGTTGCACATGGAGGAATATGTCTGCTAAACACATTCAGTAGGGTTTTTTGTTTGATTTCTTTGAGTCCCTGATTAATCATTAAATATTGATCTAAAAAAAAAATCTTAAACAGCAAAGGAAGGTGAATTGATTTTAAACATTGGCACAAACCACATTCTTTGCTAACAATTTTAAGTGAATAGGAATGATCTGGGGAGCGGGTCTAACTTTACCTCTCCAAATGTTCTTCAGAAATGAAGGGAGAGAAAAGTTTCCTTGCAGGAGTTGAGTGCTGTCTGTAGTATAAATTTGATGTATTATTATCTCATGAATAAAACAGAGTGACTGTCTAGTGAAAAAATTGCTCTAACCAGACATAAACATACCACATGTTTCAGTTAAGAGTATGAATATCTCCATCAGAGGTCCAATATAAACTCTGTATACATGGCAGAGTACAATGCACCAACAATATGTAAAGGAAAGTAGAATTCTTTTCAGGGATGACTGTCTTTCTGCATTTCAGATTAAAGCAATTTGTTAATATGGCATCTACAGTTAAGAGTATCTTCCAGAGATGTTAGTTCATAATGATTTTGTCTCTCTATGCAATGGCATTATAAAATGTCTCTCCAACAATTCTAGCATTAGAGTATGTGTAGCCTACAGTCAAAGTGCAGTAGCTTGAAAAAAGAAGTGTGATGTTTATTAGGTCTAATTGTGCATAATTTTAAAAGCTGTTTGACATCTAAGAAGAGATAAATGTTTTCACACTTCTAATGTTCAAACACAGCACACTGTCTTCCCACCAATTATGCTGCTGTATCCTATGATGTGACCTTCTCTTTAGTTTTCAAGGTTCTCCTTTTTATTAATTTCCATCCTAGAAATTAAGTAGATACTCTGCTGAAAGATTTTGTAAAGCATTGGATTTGTCTGCATTTGTACTATTTTACTATGTTAAGTAAGGTACAGGTGGTTTTGGAATTAATGTGCCTTAACATCCTCCTTGAACCTAAAATTACATTCACATCTATATAGAGTAATACTTGTGAAGAAAAATTTCAAATTTCAAAGCATGCTTACAGTTGAGGTGCACTTATTATTCATTGTACAAATTATACTTAATGCGCTGGATCATTAAGTGTTGTTTTTATTGCAGAAAAGCTTGGAATTTCCTTCTGTACTATAAGGAACCAGCATTTATTTGCTTTCTCATGCAAGTAGGATCTTTCTTCATCAGATTTTCATATCTGATCCAATAATTTATATTTTAATATCTACATAATAATGTTTCTGTTTAGATTTGTATCTCTTCTAAATAGAATAAAGAATAAGGATGTGATTGTAACATGTTTTACATATGCCATGAATACTTTAAGGAAAGAAGAAAGGATGACAGTTTAAAACAAAACAAAACAAAACGCAACAAAGTGGTAATGCAAAATTTTGTAGTGAAATTTAGGTGACATTTTAAGTTGTTGAATCTGGGTATTAAGCTTCTGAAGCTTAATTTGAGGTCTTAGTCCCTCAAATAAATATTTTAATTCTCACTCACAAATAGTGACTTTTAAGAAAAACTCAAGCACTCTCACATTTTGGCATAACAAACTCCACCGGTCCTTCAGCAGTAATGATTTTCCGAATGGTGTTTCTTCACCAGTTGCTTTCTCATTTGAGTGGGCAGGTGAAATTGAACTAAGGAAGCAGAAGTGACTAAATGCTGTTGGTGGCTGTGGTTGCAGTGGAGAGGGATTTTTAGGAAACAGATGGCTGCCTGCCAGCAATGGAAAAAAAGCTGTGCATCTGAGGGCATAAAGAGTACCTCCCAACTTTGATTGCAGCTGACCGTAAATGAGGGGCAGAGCTTTTCTGTGCAATGGGTAGGAAAAGTCAAACAGCCAGTGAATGAGAACCAGAAATCCCAAAAATGTGTCTTGGGTAGATAGAGAAACCTAGATGAAGTTCTTGGTTTGTATGTGTTAGAATAAGAAGGCAGTCTGAAGAAGAGAAAGGGAAAGACAGACAAATAAATGCAGGAACAAAGAGGTATTCATACTACATACTTAATTAAAAATTCAGCTTCAGTGATAGAGTTCAGATGGAAACCTAGGGAAGTGATGAAGGAAAGACGACTACATGAACATTAAGGACATACCTCTCTGTGTTATCCACTGAAGTATTTGATCAAAAGGCAGGGGAAGAAACTAGTTAGAAGGTGTCACATTTTCAGTGAAGAATGGGAAGAGGAAATTGTGTAAGAGAAAGGATGCAGCAATGGATGCAGAAATACCAAAAGGAAAAGTGTCGCTATAGTACTAATATTGATGAAAATGGCAGGTTAGGTAGTGGAGCCTATGGAAGAATATAAAGTTATTCTAGTGAACAGAAGAACTTTTTCCACTTTAAATGAGCCCAGCGATTTTCCTTATAAGCCTCTTCTTCAAAAATGAAAATAATGAAAGGTTGAAAAGGTTACAGCCTATTCAGAGAGCAGCAGAAAACAGTTAATTTCGGAGTATATCCAAAAAAATAAGGCCATCAGTTTGGGTACATAGTGGTATGGTAGTGGCTGAGATGAATCAGTTAAGGTCAGAAGGAGAAGGGGAAGGGGTGAGGTGGAGGGGACCAAGGGGGGAAGGAAGAGATAGCAAAACTTTTTTGATGGAAAATGCCCAAATTTCTTAGGGCTGCCTGCGGTCTTAGATTTAGTCAGTCATCACACTGAGTGTCTTCAACAAACACTAGATGGAAACCTTAACTGTTTTTGAAGAATAAAAACATAGAAACATGAATCTGTCAAATTGTAGCATCCAATATACTTAAATAAATACCAAATTCCCACAGAGACTGAAGAAACATTTAGTTAAATATAGCACCAATGAATGAAAAAACAGACCCAGTAGATGAGTGCAGTGAACAGCATAAGTTGCATGCCCAAACACATGATCTCAGAAATACAAGTTAAAAATTGCGTAGTTATGAATTGAAGAAAAACTTGAAATCCTCCATCTTCAGTTTGAAGACCTAACGCAGACAGGATGTTCCCATCTTTTTTCTTTGAAGGATAGAAATCTTCTGTTCATCATGACAGAAACGTCAGCTTTGTAATAATAAACCACTGACAAACAAATGGGACTTGCCATGGATTCCAGGGGACCATGAGAAATACTGTTTGCGTAGTCATTTGCTGAAGCAGATATTACGTGATCCATTTCTACTGCTGGTTTCCAGGTGATGTTTTAATGCTAGCCTGTGACAGCTGCATACTTTAAAAAAAAAAAAAATAAATAAAAATCAGTCTTAGTAATGAATGAAAAAATACGGAAGTGACTTATTTAGACCACACAAGTATGAAGAACATCTTGGTTAACAGGAACACTAAATAAAGTGGCACCAGTGGGAGTTAAGAAAATATAAAAAGGATGTTCTTATTGGGTAGCTTGTGGACTAAACCACAATATTTAATAATGCCAAACATAGAAACTTAATGAGGAAAACTTGTATGAAAGTCTAGAAGGGGTTGTTTCAGGAACGTGTGTGTTTTCACACCCCATTCTCTTATTAGATGGATGGCTTTCAGTTATTTTCGTATCACAGAAATGCCATATCAGATATAAATATCAAATATTTTCCTATTAAAGAAGTATAGATGCTAAGAGGCATCTAGAAAAGGAATGGGAAAGACTTAAATAGCTGTTTGAATTCATTTATGCAGTGCTGAAAAGCCATATAGAAAGTCTAGGAAGAAATTATTTACAGTCTTATAAAGATAAGTAAGATTTGTTATTACAAGGAAATTGTTCTTTTATAAGACTAATTCCACACTCCATTTGATACAATTTCAGTACTGTTCTATCTTAATTTCATTATTTCATGGTTAAGAGGGTTCTTAAGCTAAGCCCAGTAAAAGTTGGGTGTGTCTGTACTTTTCCACAGGATCAGTAGACTTGAACTTACCAAATTCTCGGGCCATCACAGGAAGGGACCATTACCTTTTTTTTTTTTTTCCCCCCTGTCTCTAGCAGTTAGAGAAGCATCTAATGTCTTTCATCACATGGTTTTGCTGTAATAGATCATATGTTTTATTTAACCAATTACCTTCTGGCCTGAAACTAGGCAGAATAAAGCTAAATTTTTTTGAAGTTTTTAACTTCATGCACTGAGAGTGGATAGAGCCTGTCAGTGGGACAGGACCAGTTCCCGTCTCTGAATGATTAGCAACTTCTCAGCTAGGAATAATCAGCAGAATGAAGTGCATCTGTACCATCCCTCCTGAAGGTCATCAAGGTTTATTCAAGAATCAAGGGTGTGGAGCAGGACAGTTCCATCAGAAATCTCTGGTTTAAGAAAAGATGGTATAGGTTTTGGGGGGGACCCAGCTGGGCAGGATTCTGGGGTAAGTAGACTGAAACTGAAGTCATCCCTGAATCCTGTCTTTTGTTATTCAGTTTTGAATTTGGGCTTTGGTTGGTTGGGGTTTGGAGAGGTTTTTTGGCTACAATAGAGATTTTTCCAATTTCCTAGTCAATTCATATTACCCTTTGTCTGACCTTTGTTCAAGAATAGCACATGTGCTGTGGTTATGGCAGCAAGCATGGGATTTTTTTTCCCTGAGGGTCTCTGTTAGACCTCTACCCATTGTCCAAAGATTATTTTGACTCTTGTCTTTGTAGATTCATTTGTTTATAATGCTCTATACGTTAGGAATTTTTACTTTCATCTGAAAAATAATTTCAAACACTGAAGCCAGTAGATGTTCTATTTCCCAACAGTATAGCAGGAGAGATTAAAAAGAAAACAAATCAGTATGTTGTTGAGGGACCAAGCTGCTCTTACCTAACTAATCAGTATTCAACCATTAATTCTGTTCATTTCTAGAAAATAAAATCTCTTCCTTCAAGGTTGCAGTTAAAAGGTATTCACATATCCAGATGGCTTATGGGCATTATAATGACTTGTGAATTGAATTAGTCTTTATGTGGAGTTCCATTTTTCTTGTTTCCCGATTTGTATTTGCATAACTTATGGCACGGGTGCGCTGACAATGCACTTCACTTGAAGCCCTCCTTCTTTTTTGTGTGGCATAGCAGTGACCAGCAGTGCCTGAAAACAGTAACAGTATTTCAAGAGTCTGATAGGTTTTCACTGTTTTATGTTATATAGACTTTTCCTCCAAAACCAGGTTTTCATCATTGTTACTTGATGTCACTGATAGGTTGTCAGTGGGAAGAAAAGAGTTCAACATGGACATGATAAATAAATTTGGAAGTCTGTGGTGTTGCCTTAGAAGGTTTAGAAGCAGCATTGCCTGGGTAGATTACACTGTGGATACTGGCATTTTACATGTTATAGTAATAAATGCAGATGCTCCATCTTTATCTGTATTACACACGCTGACATCTGCCATAAGTATTACATTTGCTCGCTGAAAAAGAGCTTTTTCCAGCACCTTAATGGTGCATAGCTATGTTCTGAAATGAGTCTTTTTCCACATTAGCCACATTTATTAATGACTCTGGCAGAACTTTTTTCACATCTACCAATTCAGAAATTTAACATGTTCACCTGCAGCATATTGTAATTCAGATCACTGCAGGAAAATTGAAGCTCAACATTTGCAGATAGACTCTATTTCACTGAATGTGATGGACGTGGATATAGATTCTCTGTACACTGAATAGGTTGCAGGTAAAAGCAAGAATTCTGTCTTGCACTGAACGTGATGAATGTGAGACTTGAATGCCTGGATATTGAAAAAACACATTGCTTGAATGGACAGGTATACTGTATCCACACTTCTGATCTCTGCTGCATACCTATCCACATTAGTAATTTTCTTTGGTGCCTGCTGTGTGCCAGATTGCAAGTCTAGTAGAGGGGGAATTCAGTGTGAATCTAAAAGCTGGGATTTCTGGGCCACTAATTGAGACAACATGGGAAATATCAAGGAGCACCTGTTACCTATGCTCAGATATTTTCAAATAAAAAAGCAGGGGAAGTTTCATCCTTTCATTAGTTTGCTAGCCTTTGGTGTAAGAAATAAATATAGGATGTTTGTTGGTGTTCAGAGTTCATTTTCTTGAAGGGACTGGTTGTTGGCAGGCTCCTCGCAGCAATGCAGGATACCTGCTCTGCTTTTCCTGCTTCCCTGCTGGCCATGTTGATGTTGAATGGGCCATTATTGATTGGTTGTGGTCCAGGAGCTGCTTCAAGTTTCTTACAACTCGACAGTCTGAAACTGAGCAATTTTCCTTGGAAAACACCAGCATAATCTCTCTCACAGCAAGAGGAGACTTGATAATATGAAGCTGTGTGATCTGGTGGACTGAACAAAGGACTAGTTTTTGTCTCTGACGTGGGCTTCTTTTTGTAGGATTTTGAGTCGCACAAGCCAGGCCTTTCACGCTGTACAACGAGAGCCTAGAGAAACTGGGAACTTGCAATTTCCACTGGAAAGACTGAAAGCATAGCAACTCTGAGAAAAGCATTCCGGTTTTAATTTAGGAAAGTAAATAGAGATTATGCGTCTATTTGGGAATAGAAGACTGATCTAGAATCAATATCCGTAGCCTTTCAGAAGGGGCTTTAATTACTGTTAAAATCCAGGATGGAGCAGAAAGACTAGTACTAAAAGGATCTGTAAGCAGGGAATAGCAATCTTTGAAGAGCTATTCAATTTGTCAAGAATTATACTATATATTCTTCTCCCCAGCCATCCTGAGGGCTTTCACACTGTCCCTTTGCGTGCTCTTGCCAGGCAGGTGTCATGACCCTTTAAAGGTAAAAATGGCCTAAACCGAAGACTAGCATTAGCATGGAGTTTGAAGAAGAAAAAAGATAATTGATTCAGAAAAGAAAAAGGAGTTGCAGAAGCTAAGCTGCTCTGAAACAGAATCTCTATTTTATTACATGGAGTAGACTGCAATTCTCACTGACACACCTCTGCTTCTTTTCTGACTTGAGTTTCTACAGTAATTTCTGATAAAATACTAAAAAGTTACTGTTAAGGCCCTCTGGGGGGTGACGAGGGACTATTGGGATTTACAGTGTCGATTAATAGAATATGAACTGTCAAATCCAAATGGCAGCTATCCAGAAATGCCAGGAGGATCCCTCTGACACACAGAGTGTGAATGCATGTGAGTTGCTTGAAATTTTTATAATAATAATAATCATCATCATCATGTAAGGCTTAGTGCAGTGTAGTCCTGTGTTTTAACGTGACAATGTTTTTCAAGTTGTTCTTGACAAAGCGTATGATCATGCATCCCCACAGCACATAGTACTGAGTGAATACATTTCATGACTTAACAGTTGTCTTCACAAGCCTGCTACCTTGTCTTTCTTCCTTCTGCCATTAAAGCAAGGGCCTCGTACATGCATCTTTTTTGGTGTCCCACCACTTCTCATGTAGCTTTTTGAAAGAACTGTTTGGGTTTTCAGACTGTCCCTTCATTTTACGAACAGAATGTGCTTGCTTTCTGAATAGCACAATTCTGAGCTTAAATTTATACCCTAGTGAGATGGGTTGGAGTCATCAGCAGGTGTTTTGCAGAAGACCAGCAAGAGACTAAGTAGGGACCATGCCAGGCAAGTGCACAGGGATAAGAAGTGCTGAGAAATATTTCCTTCTGTACTCTTCAGATTTATGTAAGCTGGTGTTAGTAGTCTAACTGGTGCTGTGCATGTGCAAAAGGATAAAGTTCTGTTGACCTTTCCTTAATTATCCCATAACTTTTCTGTGAACAGTGAGATAACATAGAGTGTTCTCCTACTGATTTCTTCACTAGAAGTCTGGTGGTGTAGTAGAGTATCACACTTGTGACATTCAACGTAAACTTCAGAGCTGCAGATTTAACAGGTCCTGCTAAGCTAAAAAGAGACTTTGGGGCCTGAAAAGACTGCAGACTAAATATACATCCCTTTCCTTGATGGGCCAAAACAGGTATATAAGTACGTTTGACTTAACATAAACATTGGGACTAACCTAATTGTCTATAACTCTTAAAAAACCAAACAACCCCAAACTAACTACCTCGTCCCGCCCCCTTCCTCCCACCATCAGCTTTCTGTAGGTACAGAGCAGACCTATTCAGGAAAGAATTTCACTTAGAAATGTAACATGGATTCTTGCTGTTAGAAATGCAGGTTTGGGGTTTTTTTCTTACACAAATAAGAAAGTAATATAAACATAGGATTATTTTTGCTTTTCAAAACCAATCAATAAAATTTGATTTTGCATACAGCATACATTTGTTTTAATGGCTTCATCTGTGCATATAAGGAACACATGCTATTAGTAATAACTATGAAGTAGAAAGAGGTCTGGGGAACTGTATTTGGCAAAAGTACTTTAGTAGAACTGTTTGAAGATTATACAATTAAATTTTTGTAAATCTCATGGTGTTTTCTGAGGTACTTTAAATTTCCAGTGTAAAAGAGACATTTGAATTATGTGGTTTTAATGGTGTTTACCTAGTGCCCCATGGAAAGAAGTTTGCTTAAGACTTCACAGAGCGAAACAGGAACAGTCCCTCTTTTCAGTTATAATTAGAATAACTGCTGATTTGTCTACAGAGATTTGCAGCTGTAAATGGCTGTCATTATTAAGAAATATGTAACCCGTTGTAAATTGTTTTTCTCAATAAAGTTAGAAGTTGACAGTTCAGTATGTGAGATGTGTGAATTTAAAACAAGAGTGCACTGGGAGGACAGGCTGCAGAAGGTTTAGTAAGTGAAGAAGCGTTAGCACTTTTATCTGTTGTTTAGAGATTGTGCTTTTGAAGCAAAATAACTGGATATCTAAACACATTGGCAAGTACAATTTTGTCTTCAATGTAATATTATTATCCTTAAGCACATTCTATATTTTTAGTAACTTAGTTTGGTGGGGTTTTTTTATTTTCTTCAAATTGTGCTTGGAACCATTTAAAATACATATTTAATGTACTCTTATTTAGACCAAAACTAAAAAAAAAAATAAAAAAAAATCCCCAAACTGAAAATCTCTTACTTTTTGCCAGGCTTATAGATCACAGAAGAGAGAAGTAGAATGTCTTAAAATTTCCAGTAAAGCTTGAACCATAGCAGCTAAATACAGTTCACTTTCTCTTTGCTTCTGAAACTTTTAAGCTGTTTTATGACAGCCATCGCAGTCTGTGCTTCATGCACATATACAGTTTGATAAGAGGGAAAATTACAAAACTGGAGAAGATGAATTTTGCTTTGATTGACCTTGGACTCTTAATTGCTGGTTAATGAAGAAACACTCCTTTGAAGTGCAAAAGCAGTCACTCCATTTAAAGACTTGGAATGCATAAGTGGGAAAACAATCTCTTGGATATTTTTCATTGAAAATTTGATCTGTAAATGATAATCAAAGAGCAAGCTATTCAATAGTTTCTTCTCTTCTTGTTTTTTTAAATACTTTCTCTTATTATTCTGCATTCCTTATGCTGCGCTTTGGCATTTGGAGATGAATACCATCTCATATGGTGACAATAAGGCCAATTCAGTGCCCTTCTGTAGGACATTAGGCTGTATGTCCTGCTACATGTAAGGGATTAATTAAATAGCCGTGAATAGCATATTTGAGACAGAAAGGTCACTGTCTGCACTTTGTGTGCTTATGCTAACCAGTTATGTTAGGAGAATAAAATGATGCATTAAGCATAATTAAACATGAATTTGAGATGCTTCAAAGAAGAACCAGTTATCATCAATTGAGTTGGTGGTGTTTTGTGTAAATGGTTTACTTCAGACTTTGTTAATGACATAGTATTTCCATGTTTTTGACAAGGTTTTTTTTTTCTTAGCAACCTGATTCAGAGTCTCCTTGTCAGGTGGCCATCCTTTAGTTGCTTAATTGAATTTATAACTACTGTATATCTGTCTATATTATCAACCTGTATCTACTCAAAAAAAGAAAATATGTATTTGGAGAAACACCATGTCTAAAACACCTTTTGGAAGAAGGTCTTATCTCAGCTGCTACCATTTTGTAATGTAAAGATGAGCATAAGACGAAGGCAAAGAAATGAGAGAGATGGGTAAAAACTATTATTCCTACACACTGATGAGGAAGTTGACCTCTGCATATATATCTATGTCTTGGCCATATTGATCACGCTGTGATGTTCTCTTCCTTCTTTATTGTCTTGTACAGCGCTTGGGGCAAGGGGGGCAGAGTTGAGGCACAACTGAAACCTTGCATGATTTGTTTCCCTGCTCTGGTCTGAGTGTACTGCAAATGCCAGTAAATCTCTCCTGCCTGCTCTGCCCCACTGCTGCGACCTCTTCTGGTGCATGTTACCTGTTTACTAGCCTTAGGTCAAGAGGTTAAGTAACAGAGGATGTCCACCAAGAAAGGAAAGACCATCTTCTTCATGGCCCCATGTGCACCAGCCTGCTTCTACATGTGCCCTTTCACGTGCCCTGTGATGCCTGTGTGAAGCTGCAGTTACCTGCATAGGTTCCTCTGTACATCTTTATCGTCAGATTTGCAGCCCCCTCTTGGACACCAGCTCTGTGCTACAAACTGGATGCTTTCATTTTGATTATTACTGATATAAATTGAATACCACTATTCTGGGCGCTGTAAGACTGGATAATAAATGGCAGTCTTTGTCAGAAAGGGTTATCAGTCCAGATTGTTTTGTGGGTAAGTGATGAGGCAATAGACTGCTAATGCACAATTGTTCAGGCACATGGGAAATATTTAAGTACTACTGTCATGATGTTTTCTCTGCTCAATTTACTGGTATTATTATGTCATACTGGTGAGTTCATCACCAGGCCCTCATATTGTTCTGCATTTATAATAACTAATACAATTTAGTTTGTGTGCTTTTCTTTGAAATGATTTCATATTTATAGTGTATTCTTTTGGTTTTGTTTTTCTAAAAAGAAGAAATGAAGAGAGCAGAAATCCTGACTGTTGTTTGGGAAGATTGTTTGCCTAAGTTTTTAATATGTGCAGATGAAGATATTTATTACATGTATTCAGCTGGCTTTTTCTCACAACAACAGGTTATCACTTTAGTACTGTAGGGTAAGGCTTTAATTGCATTGATTATACTTGGCCGAGGATAGGCTAGGATAGCCTCTAAGGATTAAAACTGTTTATCTGGGTATGAAAGACTCATTTGGTAATCTGCCAGAGCACTCTTGTTGTAAGGGGAGGTTTTCCTGTCAAATCGAAGAACCACTTGGATAAACAGGCTTTCTGTGCAGCTATCTTTGGTGCATGAGGTCATTAGCGTAGGACACCTGTATCTCAAAACACTTGGGCTACCTGGTCTGCATCAGATACTTGTGCTGACGTATTAAACGTGTATTTCAGTTTGAGGTCAGTTAACATTCAGTCCTTGAGGTCATGTTAACATTCTTTCTTATCATATTACAAATACATCATCAGAGTTTGGTTTGGATTTTCTTTTCATGGTTTTCCTCTTCAGTTGATAAATGAGTCTTTTGACAAGAAGAGCTCATTCAGTGCATAGTAACTGGTAGCTCCTATTGGTTGTAAAACAGCAGCCACATATGTAGAGCTGTCCTTCATCTTCTGGAACTTCATGGGTTACCCAAAAGTATAATTTCAATCAAAATAAATCCATAATGCATGCAGAAAAGTGCCACAAAAGATGTGTTCATCTTTTTTGTGCAAGGGAAAGCAAAGAATTAAAAACAATCTACTGCAGCAAGGAAAAAATAAATGTAACAACTAATTTATGTGTATAATTAAATAATAACTAAATTAATAGTTAAGACAATGGCTATTATTTAATAGTTCATTTTGGTTTTGTGTCGGTTTTGCTCTCAGTACAAGAGAGGAAAATATGTGCTGTACTGTCATGCGATGGGAGATGATTTTGATAGTTTTAAAACTTTAAATGCCTTTTTAGCGGAGGAAGACAGCATTTGATATTAAGCAGGGATGAACTTCACTTATTCAATAAAACACGTTCAAATTTATTACTGCTGATAGACAAGTAAGTTAAACCTTTTTATATAGAAACTTGCTCCTATAGGAAGGTTCTGCAACAGTGCTAAGTCAGGCTCTTGCATTGCCAGCAGAAGGCTTACTGAAGAAATATTATTTCATTTATGAGTTTATGCTGCATCTTTGAGGCACCATGTAAAATTAACTTTTATCTCTAGACAAGATCTAAAACATTTCCAACAGTTCACTTAAAAGGGTGGGAAAAAAAGAACAGTGTGTTAGCTAAGAAGATGACATACTGCCTGAGGCAGTCTGCTTTCCTCTTGGCTCTAGAAGGAATTTGCTGTCTCCTAAAGGTCTAATTATCTGTAAGTGGGTTTTTGGTTTTGGGTTTTTTTTTTCTTTTTAAACAATATGTAGCTGTGGTCTTCTCAGATATTTTATAAGTGCCAGTTGCCAAAACAAAACAAGAATAAAAATAAGCCATATTTCTGGATAAGGTGATCATCTGCTAGCCTGCTTCATCTTTAGTTTAAGTACAGTGTTTGATCCACATAGCTCTGGGGAGTGTTCTGATCCTGAAACAACTGAAATCCATAAGAGAAAATTGATCTGGTTTTAAAACATAGGAGGTGATGTGTCTCACAAGTGCTTTTCATTGAGAAAATGATAATCGAATAAAGTTTCAGTAGCAATCGAGTGGTTAACTATCATGTGTCCAACAGAGAGAATCCTAACAGCTGTCTGCCCCAAACAAAGGGATCCTTCTCAGAGTTTGTTTAGGGTCACCTTATACCACAGGTCTCAGCTTTACAATTGTATTTATGGACAATGAAACGTAGTCTCCTTCATGACACTTTAAGAATAGGGAATGGCAAAAAACTCCTAATCTGTTAGCAAAGAAGTTTTTCACTGAAAAGCGAACAGGTTTTGAATATAGTGTGACTTCATGTGCAGTATGCCTCTCTATTTAAAAGGCAGTCCTAAGGACTTTAATTTCAGACCGTGCAGCTAATCAGAACCCTGATTCTATTTTGAAAATCACCATGGGAATGTCTACAAATAATAACCATTTCTGTGCAAATTAAAATATAAATGAACTTGTACGTAAACACTGTCATCAACTAATGTTGAAAATGCTACTGAGCTTAGACAGATATTCTGCCCTGATTCATTCTCAGGCGTAATACTGGGCCTCAGCATCTATTTGGTCCTCATGTAGAAACTAATCCAAAGCCCACAGAAGTCTTAACGAGTTGTGAAATTTGGATCTGATACCCATCTTATTTTACTGGTTTTTAATGAGGATTATTGGGGGTGAAATTCACTTCCTTGCCTGCCACAGAAAAACATTTTAATTAGGAATTCTGTGTTGTTTTTCTCAGCTTTGTCTTCCATGGCACTTTCCCATTCCCATGAGGTGAGCCTAAGGTTGGAAGAGTGGGACTAGGTCCATGTGCCACATCCTGAAGCCTCCCAAGGTTACGTAGGTGGAATAGACATATGAGGCAGGCCAGCAAAGCTGGGCGTATCTATGATCACAAATTCTACACATCACTCGTGTATGGAAAAGATAAAATCATTTAGTCATCACTTCATCATGTGATAAGAGCTGGAAAAGAGTAGGAAGATGAGGATGTATAAGGGAAAATGGGAGTCAGAATAGGAGTATGTGTACTTTGTCTTCCCTGTGCTTCTGTAGTCCTTAAATCTGACACTTGAAAGGTCTCTTTACTTTCTCAGGTGGTTGAATGAGCCATCACTACATCTCTGCTACACATTTCTACTTGCAGCCTGCTCTGGCTGCTTTGGTACTCCTTCTGAGGCTGTATGTTTGTCTAATAGGTTTGTGTGGCTTTGTTTTAAAATAGGGTAGTATTATTTTTATAATCATTATAGAAGTCAAAATGTTACAGATGTACACAGATTTCTTTAAAATTGGGAATAGTGTTGTTGTTTTTTTTAATTCTAAATCACAGGAATGCCAGCTTCTGGGATTATAAAATCCCAAGTGCACCCAGCACTTCATAATTCCTGTGCAAAATATGCAAGGTTACAGTTGCAGCCAAGTTCTTGTACTCAGGCTCAGTCTTAGTGTCATGAGTTAGATTTTAGGGAAGGCGGTAGCAGAAATGTTGGCATACCTTAAATCAGTATTCAGCACGAAAGGATGAAAAATATTACTGGCCTTGGGAAATGCCTTCTGCTTCCAGTGATGCTGTTCATCATGGCTTAAGGTGTTCTCACAGTGTGAAAGATTTCCCATTCAGTCCATTGCAAAACAGTAATAAGAAAGCATGAAATCAGTAAAAATAATTGCTTCTGTCACCTCATTAAGATTTTTTATTAATTTGACTAGTTGTAAGTGCTTGTTTGTCACCAAGACATTGTTTTTAACTTTGCAACATGTTCTGCAGGAATCTAACCATGCATTCTTTTTGAGTGAAAAGGGACTACCACTATTTTTAAACACTTTTTTTTGAGGGAGACCATTTTCATTGAAAAGCTCTGTCGATCTGAATATTTGTGCTTTGTAATGTATAAAACAAAAATGTTTGTGTATGCCTTTTTTAGGAATGATCCATTAAATGAGATGATTAAACCAACAGGCCAACTTATGAACCTCTGACTTGGCGGTTAAGTGTGGTCTATGTTCAGCATATATACTTAGGACGTTTTTCAAGTAACTGTGGAGCCCTTAGCTGCTTAGGTTATCTATAGCTCAGGATCTCAGAGGGAGCTCTGTTTGTTGTATCTCTATGAACCAAAAGGCCATTAACTGGAAGGGTCAAAGGGTTAATGGAAGAAATAGTCTCCGCTTGCCATTATCTTGCAACGTTCTGCGGGAACCGGGGAAACATAACACTTGCTCCCCTATTTCTGTAGGTGGTTTCTAAAAAGGTGACCTCAGTGTTCTGTGACTAAATAAAAGATTAAATGCAAATGCAGAGGCCAACAGAAATGAACTTGCTCAAACTGCTAGTGGAGAACCACGCTCCATTAAATGACCACTTTGGTAGCATCAGGTCAAATTCTTTTTAGATGAGTAAAGTTCATAGAGATTGTATTGCTTAATTGCCTAACTTTCTCTTTGTATGCACCGTTGTTACCCTTTCATGTACTCCAGGAGAAGAGCACTTATTCTCTCTGGGGCTTGGCTATATGGAAGATAGAACATGGAGACAGATAAAAGGAAAACTTCAGCTTAGTATCGTATCAGTGATACACTGACCAACTAAATAATATTCCAGAGTGTTTAAAAATGCTTGAAAAATACTTGAAAGCATTAAAACCAAAATGTGTAGCTTTCTCCAAGATACACGCGTGGTTCTTTAAATAGACAGGAATATGTGTATCTTGCCTCTGTGAAGGAGATCTGATCAGAAATCTCGTGAAGCTGTTTTACGTGTTATAAATTCTCTTATTAATTATTAATGCTTCTTATAACCTCAGTTTTGATGCTTGGTTAGTCTTTTGGAAAAGTAGAAACAAATACGAATCATAAAGGTAGTCCATGATACATTGTATATAAAGGTCACTCACTGATAGAGCAGAACATAACTAAGTAAGGCGACATTATATCAGAAAATCGGAGAAAATGCTATGTGAGGAAGATTAGATTCACTTTTTGACATCTGCATTACATTTGGTATCAATTCTAGATACCCATGTAACAGTTGTGAGGGAGAATGACAGAGGTGTTCAAAAGCCAAAAAGAATACAGGGACAGTCCAGACTAAAGGTTTAAAGAGATGGTATGCTGATGGTTTGGGTTTGTTATTTTTTTTCTTCTTTAGTTTTAGGCTTGTAAATCAGCTTGGGCTTGTTAAAGCCAATGTGAACTGAGTTGTTAGCCGTATGAGAGAGATTCAGTGTGGATGTGAAAAGTTGAATTCATGCATGAAGTTTAAGTTTCTTGGTCCAAAGGATACCAAGTAGCACTTTTTAATGCAATTTTTAATACTGTGCTGAACGTCAAGATAGTCTTGATAGCCTCAGTTCAGCTTCTGAACTGCATTTCCTTTATTTGTCTCCATATTATTTTAAAGCTGGCTTAGAACTGAATTTGGAGTAAATTAACTGATTGTGACTTCAGATCAGAATGCATATGCAAAAGCAGATGATAACGCATTGATTAAAACTACATATATGCACATATGTATATGTAGAGATAGTTTATCTAAAGCATATTACCAAGGGGAGTCTAAAAGAGGATTGTGTCCTTTGGGGTTTTTTTGAGCCTAAACCAGGTCAGAGTCATCACTGATGTTGTTGTTCACAAAGATATATTCTAAGCTGAATGAAGTACAAGTATTCTTTTGATACTTGTTGCAAAAAATACTTTATGTGCATCGATCTGTAAGGGGTCATAAGGCATAATGAGGCTGACGGACAGGTAACAAACCAAATACCAGTGTTGAGCCTAAGGCATTATGTATTCTGGCCAACTTGGTAGCTGTGTTGTTGATCCCCAGACTATGTCATTTTGAAGTTAGCTTGAGGCTGTTGACAGCGTCAGTTACTGCTGTCACTTGATTTCACTAATTCTGACAAGAGAACCCAGTTTGGATAAAACAAAAGGAAGAATAATTGATCTCGTCTTTAATGTTATCCCAGATAGCTCTATCCTTTTTGCCTTTGGTTTCAGTTATTTTGGGGTCATATAGTAATTCAGTTTTCCGTTTATTTTTTTCATCTCCATTGCAATAAGATGCATTAGTGAACAGGGCCACCCTCTTGTTTGTAAAAGCCCTGCTGTGGAAAATATTTGGCAAAATTCTGCCATTGTCTTTGTCACCTGTCAGTTTTTCTTTCAGTTTCTTTTCAAATTACACTATTTCTTTCCAATGCATCACTTTCCATATATTAAACACTCCAGTTCTTAAAATTGCAAGTGCCTTGACTGTTTTATTCCTGCACAATGAATATGGTGGTTAGAGGGACATGCCACACATGTTAAACTTATGCTAAGCACAGAAGACACTTTGGGGAAAAGCATTAGACCGTTCCCAATTGCAATTAAGAGAGAAGACTTAACTTGTAGAATTTAAACAGTTGTTGAAAACTCTGCCTTCAGTTTGACCCTCATCATATGGTTTCTGAGTTCATTGCACTAAACTAAAATTTCTGATGAGTCCTGTTAAACAATTGTGCTTTTATTAAAAGTTGCTGCAAATTCTTACAACAACTTTCTTTTTTGTTTGCTGCTGTTGTTTTGTTGTTTTATTTATCACTGAATGCTAGTCTTTTTCTTTCAGTATTTTGATTCATAATGTTTCTTTTGACAGGAAATTACATACAGCCTGTGAATAAAAACATGTAAATTCTAATAAATGTTTAGTTTAATTGTAGAAGGGAAAACAGCCTTGAGGTTTTTCTGTCATATTCACATCCATGAGTTACTTATTGCTATGCATGTCCAATAGGAGTTGCATAAACTTGGCTAACAAAATCGTTTTCTGTCTTTTCAGGTGAATAAATACTGTTCATTAAGATAAACAATTGACTCAGTTATTCATTGCAAGGGAGGAAAAAAATAATTTCATGTTGCTATGTTGGTGGTTTCATAAATAAAATTCATGCCAAGGCATTCTTGACTCTTTAAAAAATTTTAAACATTTCTTCCATTCCTCTGTAAAAAATCCTTTCTCATTTATTTTGGTTTCTGTGATCTTAAGCCAGCAGACTTTGTCTTTTTTTAAGGTTGGAGGTTAATTGGACAAAGCATTTCTTCATTCACATTTCAAAGTCTTCTATCTGATTTTTCACTTTGTGGAAAGTCTTTGAACTTCTGTTGGAATGTCTGATCTCTAAAAAGATTTTATTCAGTGAACTGAAATTTTTTTTGCCCTACTTAGGGGTTGGGGCAATAAATGATTTTTAGGCTTGTCTCTGAAAACTGCACAGCTAATTTTACCTACTTCAATTATACTGGCCACAAGTCTCCAATAACTTGCCTTCTCTTTCAATAGGGAGCAGGTGATCTTTTTGACTGATGCATAAATGAAGGAACAACATGCATGAAGTCTGTCAGAAGTATTTGTGTGTGGCCACCAAAGAGGACCTTTCTTGGGCAAATGAGAGAGAGAACTGGGGATTGTAAAGGGCAGTGCTGAGAGTAGCTGCTGGGAATTTCCGTCAGTAAGGTAGACTAGAGTGCTGTGCTTTTGCAGCCCCGTAAAGACTTACTGGGGGAGTAGTGGCTCCTGGAGGATTAGCCATAGTCTACAGTGTGCACTTGAACATTGATACCTGTCAACAGCCTTGGAAGAGGGGCAAGGGATGCAGCACGGTACCTGGTTAGCTTTTTGCAGCAAGAAGTGGAAGAACATAATATCCCTTAAAATGCTGTTGAGGTGATTGCAAGATTAGGCAGGAGTGCAGTAATGACTTTTTTTTATTATTATTTAAATGCATTGCTCTTTAAATGCTAAGATGGAATTTTTAAGACCTCAGGAAATTCAGAATTAATCTTTATTATGTTATGTATTTTTAAAAGCTTATTTTATGAATAAACCCTTTCACACAAAGTTGTCAGTTGTTCTTGTAGGAGAATCATATGTTTTGGAAGTAACTTTTGTTACTACTCAAGGCTTCTTGAGTGAAATACAATGTATTGACTTTCCAAAAAAGAGAGAAGGAGAGCAAACAACTTAGTAATGAATAATCCACTTTCATGTAACTAATGACTTCTTTGCATACCTGCAAGAGTTTTTCTGGTGGTTGGGCTGGCTCTTCGAAGTCTATCAAATGTTTCTTAGAAAATTTATTTTTGTTACATAAGTCTTTCTTTGGATTTAACTGTGACTCTCTGACGAGGGGCTTGTCAGTTATCAAGCCACTAATATTACTATCTGTAAGTTGGTTTTAAAAATTTTTTTTTAAATTAATTGCAAGAGCTCTCACCTCAGGAAAAGAAAACAGTTGGAGAAGAAGGAGACAAAACATGGTGGTTTTGATATATTAGAGGAAAATACTGGCCTGATTAAGAAAACATTCTAAGTTTATTATTTAAAAGACATGGGATATGCTATTGAAGTAAATCTTTACAGGTATGTGCCTCTTAAGCATTTGCTGAATCAAGTCTTTCTTTCACAGAGGCACACAGTACTTTAATTTTGAGTTTTTTCTTAGTATCTGCTTTGAAAGAATATTTGTTTACAATCTTGGATGGTCTTTGCGTGAGTTTAGGTCTGTATAGAAAAATAACCAATCTGTGTTTGGGTTTTCCTGCATCTGCTGATGTAATTTTGTACGCTATAAGCTGTCTTCTAGACATGGCAAGGAGAAGGGTGGATAATAGGGACTATTTGACATGTATAATACATAGCAAACCTGGCCTTTCCTCATTTTTGCCTGTCATGCACTTTGTACTTTGTTGCTTACCTTTTCTTTGTTTCTACAGTTTTATTTTTACAGTTTTTCATTGAGCTCCATTATTTGATCAGACATCAGTGAAGCCATTGTTCATTATTTTCTGAGGGTCAAGAAATGCTGCGAGTCTCCCTACGCTGGCAAAAAGTGATTTTTTTTTTTTTTTTTTTTTTAATCTCCTTTGAGTATCCTCATGTCTTATCCATCTCGTGGTTCCAAAATGTTCAGTTTTGGTAGCAGGAAGCTGCTCAGCGAGTATCACAGGTGGATCTGATCAGTTCAGTCTCTCCTTACTCTGATAAAGGAGGGTGAGACTGCTATCATACAAAGTTATTCTTCAGCAGCCCACAATAATGGGTGCTTACGGTTAAGCCCACTGCCTCTGCACTTAGTGTTTTTATAATGTGAGAAAGATTTTGCAAGCATACAATTAGGTCACAGATTTGCATGGTGCTTTTAAGAGTTTGCAGTAGTACCCTTATCTCCTTGTTTTGATCATTAAAGTAATTTTTAAATACAAGGGGGATGTATCTCTACAACTCTCATTTATATACAGCCATAGTTTTCACCTTGTAAGAAAATCTAAGTTTGTCATAAAATAAGAAAGGGCAAATGTTAGCTTTTAGAGTCTTTGATATATGGTGG
Source organism: Buteo buteo (assembly GCF_964188355.1). Taxonomy (NCBI): domain Eukaryota; kingdom Metazoa; phylum Chordata; class Aves; order Accipitriformes; family Accipitridae; genus Buteo; species Buteo buteo. Next base: position 16,795,096 of record NC_134179.1, read on the forward strand.
TATGATATCTAAGTAGAGCAGCTAAGAGAAGAGGGAAACTTTTAAAAACTCTTGTCCTGAAGTCAAGGCTTAAAAATCCTGAACACACAATTTCTCTATGAGGTCAGAATATGAATTTTGTTGAAAGTCAATTGGACTTGTGCATTTGAAAAAGATACTTTTAAAATTGTATGTGGCATATAATGAAGTAACGTATATGTTGTAAATGCATGCATTAATATGTTTAAGTTGAGTTCAGACTGAAATTGTTAGAATTATTGAGGAAGTAGGGGGGCAATGATTTCTCAAGTTCTTCCACCATTTTTTTTAAATATCCTTGATATTTTTATAATAGACTCTAGCTTACCTTTCTTTCCGTAGTGCTAACACCCTGAATTGCAAATTATGGCATAGCTCAAGGATGAGATAGATTGAAGTGCTTTTTATTACTGACTGTTCCCAGGCAAAATGTTTTAAGCAAACTGGGTAATAGAGGTAAATTACATTATATGGGGTGCTGGCTTTAAAGCGATCTTTCTGTTATGGCTTCTGATAAAACAAAATTGCATTTGAGTTGTGTAAAATGTAAAACGAATAATTGCAGTGGGTAAATGAGGGGAAAAAAAAGTGCATTTTGACTTGTTAAATAAATAAAACAGAAAATCCACAAAGTTGAATACTTCATTTTTACTTTAAGATATTTGATAGAGGACATCCAGTCTGCTGGAAGGCTACTAAAAGAAACTAACTTTTCATTTAGAAGGACTAACTTTTCATTTAGAAGGAGCCTGAAAAACTGACAGATACAAGCTAATAACTCACCAGAAGTCTGTAGCCTTTTCTATCAAAGTGCCTGTGTCACAAATTTGGAAGCAGACTTTAAAGGTTTGAGTCCCTCACAACCATCTACAAATTGTGCTGGCTGTACTGGATCAGATTGAAGATGTGTTTAGTCCAGTGTCATGTCAGGGGCCAATGAGAATATTCCCAAATCTCAGAATATTTTCCCATCTTCCAGGTATTTGTAACAGAGTCTTCCTCAGCCAATGGTAGCATTTTGGTTTGTTTGTGGGTTTTTTTTTAATTAACTCTTTAAAAAAAAAATAAATTTACTGTCCTGAATGTCTCTTGTTGCTTTTGAACTCGCACAATGCTTCACATTTGCAGCATTCTGTCACATTTTTTCCCTGTTTTATTGCATGTTTAATGTAGAACCATGTCCCCTTGTTTTTCATCTGTTTGGGTTTTTTATTAACCTCCCTGCTGCCTGTTATATTTGACTCTGGTTCTTGCATGTGAAGAGGTGGTGAACAGCTGCTACTTAATCACCTCCAGGCCACTCAAGTTACTATGATCCTTCATCAAAATTTTTTAAAGTAATAATTATTATAGTTGATATTTTAAAATATTTTATGTTAATTAATGAAGGGGGGGGGGTTGGATATTTAATGGTTTCTGTGTATTGGTTAGGGCTACATGCTGAGTTCTGGAGCCCTTAGTGGAGTTTGAAGGAGGCCTACTGGAGTTCTCTGTTATGAGAAGAGGGTGGTGTCCATGCCTTCATATAAACACAAGTAATTACTAGATTGCCAAAGGGGTGTGTAGAGCTGCGTTTTCTTTGTTTTGATTTGTCTTTTTTTACAACTCCAAGGTAATACCTTTGATCTGCTCTTGTGGTTTATGTTGTACCCAGGAAGCAGCCAGTCCTCTGTTCTCCAGGGTGAGCTTTACCTGTGCTGCTTTTGGGAGGGAGGTACATCATCTACATAGCAAGCACACTTTTTTCTTAATGCAGTGCTGCTGCATATGTGGTCAGATAACTCATTTTTCAAAGGGCAGTACACTGTAGTTTATTTCCGTCTATTTTGCATCATGCATGTTTTGCTTTACATCTGCCTCAATGTAATTTGCTTTACATTTACCTTAATATCTTGGCTGTAAGAGAGGCAAGCATCCCTCTTAATGTAATTATGACACATCTCTTGGGGTAGTAAACCCTAATAGTTACAGTTACGTGCTCTGTGGGATGGGGTAGTTCTGAGGGCTGGCAGAGACATACTGAAACCTCCATTACTGGATAAGCTGTCCTTTCTAGCTGGCATTGAATAACTTGCACAAGAACCTCTCTTAATAAATTGCACATTAGTCAGTAGTCATAGCAGAGAGGTCAGTGCCACGTGCATGCCTGTCTATGGCCTGTGTGCTTCATCCATGTCCTGACTGGCGTGTTTAGACAGTATTGATAAAAGCTTCACAACCTTCTCAGAGTCCCTCTCTGAAAGGTAAACTTTAGTCACCTGTAGGCGAGTCAATGTGGCTGGTTTTGCAAAGAGTAGGAACGGGCAACAAGATAGGATAAAATCTTCATAACAGATGATGATGGTTTATTTGGGAAGGATGGCAGGCAAAACAGGAAAGGGGGAAACAAAACCACTGAGAAAAGAGAATGCTAGTCTACAGTTCATAAAATGGACCTCAGAAGTTCTCATAGTTGTCTTCCTCATTCTGCAGTACTTCTCTTTTCATAACAGATTGCCCCTGACAAGGATATGGTGTATTATTTCATGGATAAACTTTTTTCAAAAATTTGCAGTATATGTTTTTAAGACTTTATTTATTTATTTATTTATTTTAAAACAGGAACATGATTGATAAGGTGACATGGCCCCAGTTCACTAAAGCACTTAAGCATGGGCTGAAAAGCCCTGGTGAACAAATGGCTGATACAGAAAGTTTTCTAGTGGTCTCATTTAAAAATCCATTTTCCCTTTTGCTGGTATCCCATTTTCCTGCAAATTGCCATGTTTAGCACTAACGTTCCCTTGCCTTCAATATAACATTGTAGCATTAGAAGAATTGGTGTTTGGGCTGGCTTTACACGATACAATTTGGAAGAATTTAGTGCAACTAAGCTGCAGCGCTGTGCACTTTCCTTCTCAGTTTGCTTGTGTTTAACAGTTTGGAAATTGGTCATTGGGCCCCAAGGAGATATATATATATATTTACTCTGTTAATTTTGGGACACCCACATTGTTAGAGCACAGTTAGTCTTTACCACCTAGGTAGAACGTGCTGTATTCAACAAGGCTTGTGAGCTCTATCTTACTTGGACTTTAGGATGTCATGCCATGGTGACCAGATTGAGAGGATCTTCATTTGCCTTTCACAGTGAATTTATGGCCCTCGGCCAAATTAAGTTCATGTACTCTCCTGATGCAATATGTGCATGGGTGTGGAAGCACAGATAGAAGTTCTGGCTTTCCTATAATGGGATAATGGAAAGTCTGTAGGGAATAGGACAATAATTTCCCCATTATGAATGGGCCTAGGAAATGAGTTTTCAGTTTCACTAATGTAAATCTTCTCTATGCCCACTCAATTTACTATCTGCTATGCCTCTGGGTCTGCACTAAGAAGTGCTTCTGCACTTGTCTAGACTGATTAAGATTCATATAAATAGAGGCTTTCTATATGAAATGTATTTTGGCACTGTATTGACATTGAAATATATAACTCAGCCTTTAACAGTTGAACAAATTTAAATAAAATGATGGTTCTTTTTTACAAGGTGATAAAATGAACATAATTGGGTTAATATCTTAATCTGGCAGTCTGGAATTAGATTACACATACCTGTATGCACAAAATTTGATTAGAGAAAATCAGATTTTCCATTCCACTTGCTCCTTTTGTGACCTTTGGATATTCCATCTTGTTGCCTAGAAGGAGCCAGTTCAGACCAGCCAGTCCAAATCCGGTGGTGTCACTCACTCCTCCCCTCCACTGCTTTTTGTCCAGACTGTTTTCTTACTCTGAGAGAACATTTGTATTCCCTTAATATTGCTAAACAAATTTCCTGTAGAAATAGCAGTCACATGAAGAGGGGTTTAGTACTACTTTGGCAGGTGGCTCTCACAATTATTTCCTGACAGAAAAAAATAAAATTGAGATGAGTTTTGTGATACTAGCTGTGGTTAACTTGGCTTCCTAGTATTTGCTGTGTGGACTTATTTTTCTTATCAGTCTTTGGTGTTTTGTTTTGGTTTGGTTTGGTTTTTTAAACCAATTTTCTGTTGCAAATAACACCATAGTGGGGTTGATTGTAAAAGCCTGCCCAGTCACCGTGAGGGCAGCGACTTCTGTCACCAGGGCTTCAGGAACAGAACAAAAACTGCCAGAACCTACTCCTAGACATACTAAAATTATTAGCACTGCTTCCTTGCCTGACTAGAAGCTGCAGTAACGTCACTCTCTGCTTTATATAAAATAAGTCCAGTGACAGAAAATAAATGAGATAACAAAGCACAGGTTGTTGAGCTTTGTGCATGGACTCATAGGCAATGGTCATTTTTTAAGTATTTTATATCACAAATTGTTGCTGACCTGTGTATTACTAGTTGTTTAATCTGGGGTGGGATATGATTTAGAGAAGATATTTTTGTGCTGAGTATCCAGGTTCCACAATAAATACTAGATAGTTTGTTGACTAGAAAAAAGATGTGTAACCTGGCTTGCTGTGTTGCATCAGAGCCTCATCCCGCTCTATAGAAACTCTTACTGAAGGTAGTGACTGGGATGGGTCCAAGAGTGAATGTTTTTAGTGCATCTCTGGGCCTCTGTTCGCTGCTGCTAGATCAAATGGTGAGAAGCAGTGAGTGGCCAGCTGAGAGCAGCAGTTTGGTCCTCCCATGTTAGTCACAGAGCTGGGCTCTCATCTACTCTTTCAGACAACACGAAGTCAGACTACTCTAATAAGACATGTTTGAGTTACATTTCAGTCTAAGGGGACAGTCTTTACAAGAGAAAATTATTGTCCTGTAGCTTCATCATAGTGAATTTGAATTCTATGCAATCTGATAGAGAAGTAAGATATGTGCTTTCAAAAGTATAAAATCTTATGAAAGCAAGGATGCATAAAGAGGCATTTAAAAAGACTTCCAGACTACCTCCACAAAAATCCAAATCTGGTTCCTCCCAGGGGAAAGGGGTTTTGCTATCAATTACGTTTTCTGTTTATTACAGAGCACTGCCTGTGCTGCGTCCACCCAGATCTTACCACATACACTCTCTCACACACTTCACTGTCGACTTCCTCTTTATTCTAATAGTTTATTCTGGTTTTGGCAGATTTAGTATGTCTGTTGAATTGCGCTGCTTTGTGTTGATGTGCCTCCACCACATGCCGCTTTGTAGCCACTCCTTTTCTCTCTTAAAATATTAAAATACTGCCCTGGGACCACCAGGTTACATTTGTGACACGTGCTCATGATAAGGCATAATAAATGAATCCTAATTAATTTATTGCCCCTTCTGGTTGAAACACTTATATATGACTTATTTACATGTTGACAGCAGTTTAAAAGCTTAAATAGCAATCGCTGTTCCAGGAGAAAACTTGTTTTAAATTAATTACTTCAAATTGAATGTAGTCAAGTTTAGCAATTCAGTAGACTTAAATACAGCATCAAATTAATAGATCTGGAAACCTCTAATGTTCGAATGAACAAATTAAGGCACCTGTGCTCATTATTTAGGCTTTTAAGGATAAAATAATGTCAAAACTGAAGGTTGGCAAAAGTTATTTTTTCTAGGAAATGTTCATCAGCCCTTCGTTTTACGGTCAGGAGGTGCAGTAGCCCTTCCCCTACATGATGAATTATGCTGTATTTTCAGTGGTGTGTGCTTGGATGTGTCGCAGTGGCATGTATCATTCAGGTGCTATGTGAAGTTGATCCCTGTGCCCTGGCATGCACAAAAGCAAGTTTATATGAAAAGTTCAGCTTATGTTCTAGTATGGGTGAACTGTTTTCTCCTGTTCCAGGTCTTTTTCTGCCTGTAGGTCTGTAAGTAGCAATTTTATTCTGTAGAATCAGTGATAGTAAAATCCTGTGGCACTCTTCACTTCTGGTTTTATTTTTTAATTTGCTTTTTCTTACTGTCTGTTGCTGCGCAAACTTCGTGCATGGGTATGTTCTATCATAAAACATGTTTCCAATGATTATTTCATCCTTGAAAGTCTAGTCCAGTTTTTAGTAAATACTTTTATTGTGCTTGTTAACACATGATATTATATTATGGTATTACATCTGTCATTGCAACACCTACAAGGGAATGCAGATGAAATTAATCTCAGAATTTCAGACATCTCTAAATTCCTTATCCTGTACAGGTTTGTATTGTTGATATAGTCCCTTTCTATGTAAACATATACTGATTCTCAGATGCCCCCCTTTTTAAAAATGTTTGTTAACATGGACTGTTGACCGATGTATGATTGCACCTAAAAAAATGAACCAAATGTTATCTTGTCTAAGGCATGGACTGCAAGCATGTGCAGAAGATACTGTAATGATGAATTAATTGCGTGTTTGCACTTTGGATGCTTCTAGACATGTTTTCTCAGAGAAAAACTGTCACAGAACTTAAAATGATCCACATCTAGGCCATGAAAATAATTTAGGGGCACAGAAAGAATCTTTTATACAGCAGGACTCAGAAGATTGTTTTCCCTGTAGAGGAAGGCATAAAAAATACTTAATAGTTGTTATATACAACAACACAGAGGTAAGAACTTGGTTTGTTGTGGCACATGAGGACAAAGGTGGGAGAAGCTTAATGAAACAGAACAAGCTGCAGAAAGCAAAAGCTTATATAAACAGTACAGAATGTTATTAGGCCAAGCCTTTAAAAGAAGTAAAAGGAAAAGGTGGGAGGGGAGATGCTGGGATTAGACCTTTGTAGGGTCAATAGGTACACATGGAGGGAAAAGCTTCTCGAGTTACTTGGTGTTCAGTCGAATGAAATCAGGTTTCCTCTGGGTACGTGTCCTTTGTCACCTGAATATCCCAATGAATTAACAGCAGCTCCTTTCTTTCTCCTCCTCTGGACTGTACTAGATATCCTTGCCTCTCCTGGGTCAAAAAGCTTTGGCTTGGGTTAGGCATGATTTGGTGGATCAGCCTGTAAGCGTGATGTGATTGATTGGCTGGCTGCTGCCAAACAGAATGTATAGCTCCAGGCTATGGCCTGTCTTTCCCTCAGCAGATGCATGAATTTAGGTGTTTCTTTAGGTGTGTCAGCTGGCTTTCATGATACTCTGGGAATATAATTGTCTCTTAGACTTTCATGCCCTTTCATTTTAGCTTTGATGAAGTTGGCCAAAAGGTTCAAAAGTCACGTTTTGGTGGTGGAAGAAGAGAAACTGTTATGGCCAGAGCAATCACATTAAGCCTTCTTGCTATGAGAAACTAGACCTAAACAAGAAAACCTGGGTTTTGGAAGTAATTTAAATGACCCTGCTTCAGGGCAAAAGACAAACTCAGATTACGTTCACAATGTGGAGAAAATATTTAAGTATAATGTTATCCCTTAACAGTATCCATCTGGATTTCTTGTATCTTCCTCGGAAACATCTGGTATTGGCCACAGTTGGTGAAATGATACTGAAGAAGTTGAATCACTGAGATTATCTTGTTTGGCAATTCCTAGACTGCTAAGTCTACCACTTTCTCCTAGTTATCCTGATTAATACAGTTTACGAATATTCTGCTTTTTCTAAGTAATTTTGTTGTACGTGTTGATAATTTATAATTTATTTATGTGGTCAAGACATTTTTATTTCTTCCAAAAGATGCTAAAAAGTAAATTTTAAAACAAAATGCTCTTGGATTTGAGAGCAGGAATGGCTTGTGAAGGGATGAGAAAGAGCTACTTTGCTATCTTCCTTCTTAAACATGCCTGAAGAGCACATTGGAACAGGAGTCACTGACGTTTGAACATATGTACTGTGTTGATCCAGCTCTCTATCCCTATTTAAAAAAAAAAAAGGGGGGGGTGGGGGGGTGGGGAGCTAAAGATGATGCTGACAGGCCAGCATAGTTTCTGTGGTGTCTGATATGTGCCAAATTTCCAATGATCCAACAAAGCCATCTGCTTTCACATTTATCAAAGGTCAGTACTTATGAATTCTAGCAGCACAGCTGAATTGATTCACTGACATGAAGGTAATTATGAGCTTGGGTCAGAGTCAGGATGAAGGTTTAGCAGTGAAAAATTCTGTATTTTGATGTCAATCCTTTATACGGTCTAGATCATACTAAGATGAACTGATTTTTAAATCTTGTATTTTCTTCAGGGTATATGGAGTTAGGTGTCCACAAACCCACAAAACTTTTGAGAGAAAATCATTGACTTACAAGAAACATCTATATAATATTTTTTAACAAAACTCCTAGAAATTAAAACAAAAAACTTGGGAAAATGGAAACATTTCTTTGAAAAGGGAAGGATGTGGTAGATGTCTTTATGGCACAAAAACCAATAAAGCAGCTCTCGATTCAGTTCTTAATTTTAATGCTTATAGATAGGCATATAGATTGTATAATTACATTTGTCTGTTAAAATTCACTGATACAATTAATTTTCAGGAGCTTTATGAAACAATATTTTTCCGGTTTAATTTTCACTAACTCCTCATATAAAAGCAGTGGAATCAGTTTTTGCTCCTCTGGTTTGCACATTTGTCTCTAGTTAGTCTAGAATTTGAAGCACTAGAATCTTTTTATGCACATCTTAAAATACAAGGTTATGTGGTTTAGAAGCATCACAGACGTATAAACAGAGCAATTGTAGCTTCAGAGTGAAACATGTTTTAAGACTGAAGGGATATAGTAATATCCAGATATGATCTACCATCCTTGTGTGAGAGGCTGAACCTAAAGGATCAGAAGTTCCATATTATTATTCAGTGATCTCATTCCATGATATTACTCCATTGATATCATTCCCATCTTACAGATTAGGAATGGAAGGCGAGTTTGACCTACTGGACATAACATAAAGGTGAAAGGCAGCATATCAGTGACCACTACGTGACTTTTCTTGATTTAGTCTAATGCTAAGCAAACTAGATTGGTTTCTTGTATCCTTTCCTCAAAGAATCTCCTGTGACAGTTTGCCCACGGATCCTCAGTTAAGTGCTTTGTAGAAGTTATTTTCCCTGTAACACATGGTTTTTTTTCTGGGAGTCTTCAAAGAGTAAGGCCAAAAATCCATTAATTTGCTCTTGAGCTTGAGTAATTATGGCATTTCCCACTTCTGCTTCTTCAGGAGGAAGGGTGAGAGAGTTTTGCTGACACACTAATCTTCACAGTAATTCTTAAAGTTAGAAAGGAAAGATAATTTTTTTTCTATATTGTCCAACATCATACTTTGAAGAAAAAGCTTATATAGTCTTGAAGTTCATGAAGAGCTATTCTTCCATTCCAACTTGAACTCCCATGAGGAGAACAACCTTTGCTAAGTCAGCAACATCCAAATTCTTCCCTTTCAACAAGAAAACATTCAGAGGTATTGATGACTTTTCCTCCTTTATTTTTCTTCTGATTTTCTCTAGTAAGACAAAAGTTAAATCTGTTGCTAAGGCTTATGTTTCCTCAGCAGATTCAGATGCTTACTGTGGTAACATATCTCATCTTGCAACCTAGTCAAACCCAAGAATATTTTGAAAGACAAACACTTTAGCAGGTCACCCATTTTTTGTCCTTTACATGGTAAAAGACTACCCATCCCTCTGATCAAAGTTTTCATTTTGGCACAGCATTTGCCAGCTGACAACATTCCTTTGGCATACTTTAATTACTCTTTTAGAAAACCATTTTACAGTTTGGAAGACATGTCTGTGTAAAACTCCATCAGTCAGAACTGAGTGGAAGTTTTGCTATTGACTTCAGCGAGGTCAGGACTGCATCCATTATTTTCTAACACTGTTAAGTGGAAAGACAGAAACTCTTCTGTCAGTAACCATTAGTTGTGAAAGTGCACTGGAATTATTACTAGAACTTTAATGGCCCAATAAATCAAAGTAGTTCAAGTTATGAGGGGAGCTTACAATACTGCCACAGTGTCTCACAAACCAGGGCATCATGATTCCTTTCAGTGGTTTTCAGCATTTATTTCTTCTCTCGACACAGCTCACTGTCTACCACTTTTGGGGGGAAGGAGAGGGGCACAAAGGGGGAAGAAACAAGCTAAATCTGCACTGCAAAGTTAAAATTCTATCATGATTGGCTTTTGTAGATTTAAAGGGTAACCATTAAACATTGAATTGAATACATTGCTGTAAAATATAGCTATTGAGTGGTTTTGCTTCTTAGCTTTTGCCTTTTCTCCATAAAATTTCTGCTTGATTGGCTAGGATTCAGTGAAACCTCTCATTAGGGCACCATGGTTCATTAGAGCTTAAAGAGGCATTACTGAAAATTGAATTGACTGTGCTATGATTCCCTAGTTGCTGTGATTAGTAGTTGTCTGACATTATGCTATGTCCTTTGCATGCATAAGTCTTTCTAAACTCCATACAACTTGTTAAAGAGTTAATTTGTTTAATAGTTAAACTCTGAATTGCAGAATTGGCAAAGAAATGCTTTATACAGTGACAAAAAATGTAAGCAATGATCTTTTATTCCGACATATTTTTCAGAAATTACTCTGATAATCTGTACAAAACACTAATTTTCACACTTGGATTTTCTTCAGTATTTTTTTGATTTGAGAGATGAGACTCTGACAATTCCTTAGACTTGCTACTGCCATTAGCCAGATTGATAGTCAAAGAGGAACAAATGCCATCATGAAAAATCAGTCTTTAAAACTTTTCTCCCCATCCCCCAATAAGTGGAATAATAAAGCATAATTATGTTTTTTTTAATCAAAGTTAGTCATGTTTGCCAGAGTACCAATGTGATTCTGTATGTGTAATTAATTGTCAGTAAAATTAAGTCTGTCCTGATTTGAATCATGAAGTAAAATATATGGAAAGGGATGGGATCTAATTTAAGAAGCTAATGACTGAATTGCTGAAAAGAGCAACAATGGAAATGTTTTTCCATGTGCAGGCACAGAGAATCCTATTTGTCTCCCTGAGATGACAATTGTACCTATAAACATGGTTTGCTTGTGAAACAGGGAGGGGAGACCATGATATGTGAAATGATGGTACAGATAATAATTGATCTTTGCTCTGAAGTGATGATGATGTGACTATATTTGACCTAGGAGCTGGTTCCTTTTTGCCCTCCAGCTAAAAATCTGACATTTTACGAAGTTATTGCTCCTTGAAATTGCAGTGTTAGTTTTTTTTAAACAGGCAGAAAAACATTTTTTCAAGGAACGAAGTCTTCCCTGCCTTGCTTTGGAGGTGCAGAGGACCTCCGCAGAACTTCAGTGGAAGAGAAACATGGGGTGGCTCCTTCTAGGAGCAGCAAGGAATCTTTTTGGTCTGTTTGTGTGGGACTTGGCTGAATGTGCCAGTCCAGGGCTTGACTCAGATGCTACTGAAATACTGGTAATGAAGGCAATCGTGCCTCACAGTGTCCAGTGGGGCTAAGACATCAATAGCTCAATATTACATTTCACACTTCTGTGCTAGTCGCTAGACCTTGTCCTGCCATTTCTGGAAACTCTTTCCTGTAATAACTTAATGGGTGATGACCAGATTTTCCCCTTTGATATTAAAAGAAATATTCATTCATTCATTTATTTTCTTGCTTTTATGCATATAATAGTGTGTTAATTGCCAAGAAATTTAAGGGTAATACATAGCTGTAGTTTAGCTGGGGAGTGAGGTTTTGAGTTAGATGAACTGGTTCAAGGAGAGCTTGCAAGCATCTGTTGTGAATATCAGTATTGTTTAAATTTGTTATTATCAAGCCTCAGAAAGAATACTGTAGCATTATTGTTGGTATCACATAAACTTGGGTTTATCTCAAATAATAGAGAGCAAGAAGCAATGATAATCTCCATTTTAATCTGTGTACTCTGTGAAATGAAACATAATGCAAAATTACTGGTTTTTGTCTCTGAGGAGCTAGAGCACACTGATACAATGACATATATTTAATCAGAAGGAATATATTTAATAAGAAGGAATTATGTGACAAAAAGAAGTGACTAAATGACATGCAAACTGCTTAGAAATATCAAGACACAAAATTTACACTTTCTATTCCATTCTATGAAATGAGCATTTAAAGGTCAGGAAGAAAGGCTAGTATTTGCATTTAAATGGAGATATTTTAAGTTGAAATGGTGATTGGTGACCTCTGTCCTGACTCAAGTGGATTTTTGTTTTGTTTTTTGGACTCAGAATGAGGCATCAGAAAAAAAAGTGAAAATACTATAAATCAGTAAAATGCTAAAACTAGCTCTCAGGCTCTACTTTATTGCTACCTATTTGCACATATTTGGTCTTCATGAAACTATTCTGTGCTTTGTGTAGTTTTAAATGGATGTTTGGCCTCTATAGCATAGCCACTGTAGAGTCTTCCGAAGGTGAATACAAATTCAAGGAATCTGACTAAGAAAATACTACAGGTAACTGCAAATCCACACGTTTAAGCTCTCTGTTCCCTCAAAGCATGCACATTTCTCAGTTTGTGCATGAAACACCCAAGAAGTTTATGCTGTTTGATAGCCTATGGTTCAGCACATGTACCTCCTGAGAGAGTTGTAACATTTTCATTGTGTATTGGTGGTGCACAAAGTCATGTTCCAGCTTTGGAACTACACAAAAGTGTCTCAAGGATGCAGATTTGATTTGAAGTATATTTTTTTTCTGCCTACTCAATGCTGATGGGTGCGATGTTGGTAACCTTTAGTTGCATACCTCCAGACTCAGCTACGTGTTTCCCTCTGGAGCAAGCAATGCTTGTATTGCACTGTGTGGCTGGGAGCTGAGGCTTGTTTCTCTCATTAATTTGTGTTTGTTACAGATGCACGCACACTCAAATCCAACAGCTGTTAAAGCTCAGATTTATTCTTTGGTAGAAAAGTTAGTTAGAACTCCGGTAACAGTAGTGAACTACAGGCTCAGTGATGTAAGGGGTATTAGTACTACACAGCCAACTTAAGAATCCTTGAGATTTAAAATGATGACTCAAAACGCGTGTATCATCACCTAAAAGCTGAGGGCTCTCTCCTTTGAGGAGTTACCTCGGGCAGTGTCCCGACCCAACCCAAGGGGGAGTCCCCGACGGCAGACCCGCTGCTCCGAGGAGGACTGATTCCAACGTGTCCTCCAGCAGGACCCCGTTTATACCCCTGTCAAATCTGACCGGTGTTCATTTAATCCCTATTGGCCAAGAAGGTCACCTCAGTGTACCTGGCACGTCTCAATTGGCCAGTTCAAATTTCAACCTGTGGCCTCCAGGGTTTAGGGTTTTTTTGGTTTTTTTTTTTTTCCCCCTCTTCTCCCTGCCTGGAGAAGTTTCATTTCCTGCTGGCGGGATGGTGGGGGGGGAGTGTACTGCCACAGTGTTGGGTGGAAATATTAATGCAGCAAAGATTGTTTTTCCCGTTCTCCTCTAGATCTGTGGTAGGTGTAGGCTAGATGAAAGATGATGATACAGCTGTGACTTCTCTGCTAGTTCCAGCTTGGGCCAGGCAGTGTTAATATGGAAGTCACAGTCCTGAGATCCAGATCTGCTATCATTATAATGCTGACACCCATTCTGCTGAGAGCACTTCAGGTAAGACTTGAAGAAACTTGTCTGTGTACAAAGTTCTTGAGGGGATTTTTACTTAGTGTCACACCGCCTACAAGTGTGTGTGGAAAAAGTACCATATTACCTTCTGAGAACTGCCTCTAAGATGTCACCTGCTTCATCTTCTGAGCTGTCAAGATTGGCAGCAAAATTTTCCCTTATTTGTTAAAGAATTTTCTCGCTACAGGGGTCTGCTGCATTGGAAATAACGCACAGTAGATGGGAGAGATGCATATAAAACATACAACCTGAAAGAGACTTAAAAGATACTAATATTTGAACAGAAGCCTGCTATACTTAAAACCTTGATAAGTAACTATGTATTTTGCATGTAATATATTATGCTGTAGATAATCTCTGTAATTAGGTAGCATTTAGATTGCCTGTGTACTTACTCTCTTTAAATACAAGCTATATATTTCAAATTTGCTAAAGAAAGAGTTTGAGTCCTTTCAGGTATTTCACTGATGACATCTTCCAGCAAATTTGTAGTCTTAAAACCACATGGTTGTGGCCTGTCTTTATTATTCTGAAATATGAAATACTCATATGAGCTATTGGGAGCTACCTGGCCATACTGGCATGTGCATGTAGTCAGAGAACTGGAGAAAAAACACACACCAGAAGTTTTTATTACGCTTTGGTAATGACAATGTCTTAATTACTTATTGGTAATAAAATGTTCAGCTAGAAATACAAGTTTTTAATTGATCCTGCCCTTTTAATAAATCATGTCCAGTCTTAAAGACTCCTGTTCCCACAGACTTCAGTAGGGGTGAGGGGTCAGTTCTCTTTGCAACTGCTTGCCTCTTGAAAAAGGAAGAAGTCCTTCTTTGCTCAGTCCCCAGTTAGGGGCAAAACAAGATACTGAATTTCTAGTTTCATCTGTGCTGCCTCATGAGTGACTTCCAAAGCTGCTGGGGTGACTTATGTTTTTTATGAAAATACTGTATTGTGGCATATCTTGGTCTTGTGGTACTGAGGAGTCAATACATTTGTTCAGTCAGAAACACACGTTCTTTTTTGAACATGACTTTTTGAGTCTTGCTGCTCTGGAAGGGAGTGTTTCTCTCCTCATGTTGTTTCTTAATTATTAATTATATTTATTAGTTATGATTAATACTGATCATCCCTCTTCAGTTTCTGATTTCAGTTTTTAACAACAACCCCATCTCCCTACGATGGACTTCCTTTTCCTTATTAATGCTGAGATGCCAGTGCTCATGGCTGAGCAGTCAAGTAAATGAAAGTTCACAGCCTCCCACAGTTGCGTTCCCTAGTGACAAAACTCTACCTAAAGAGGTGCTGGTTGAGTGCTGGTATATTCTAGTTTTGTTTTTAAAGGAATGCGTTTAAAACTAATAAGTTTACTTTGCATGTATGGACCATTACAACTGTATGTGAATAAAGTAATTATTTGATTTTCAGGTGTACAAGTAGTCAATCTGCAGAAGAAATTTAGAATATTTTGATAAATATATTTGAGCTCTTCCACCTTTATTTCATCAAAGATTTGTCAAATTTTTTGATACCTGTTGATGTGGGTTTGGGGATAATATAAAAAAGGTACATGTTTTTGGTAGTAAACGATTCATTGTGCTAGCACCTGGAAGGCAGAATAAGTGTTCTTATGCAAACAAGACTGACATCTCCTGAGTAAGAATTAAAATTAGTTCCACTTTTCAAGTTTTGAGCATCAAACACTTACTTTTGACCTTTGGCTTAACCGTTGTGAGGGTATTTTTCTGGATGTTCTGGATATTAGATGGTCAGTGTGTCTGTAGACCAACATCTTTACCTTAATTGTGTGACAGGAGGTTATACTGTTCTTACTAAACAAGATGTGCTTGTAGACACAAAACCTCTATCTACTAAAACTGTAAGTAGGTGTTTCACCGTTAGGAAGTAACAACGTATTCTGTCTTGGCTGAGGAAGGTGAGACTACTTAAAAAGCAAGATTATTAGTATAGATGCTTCTAAATTCAGGGCTCATTAATCAATTTTACAATCAGAGCAGCAAAAATAAGAAGTGTGTCATCTGGAGCTGTGATTATTTCCATCAATGGCAGCAGTTTAAAATGTGACTTGTGTAACTAAGGTAATAAGTAGGAAGTACAAAAAAAAAAAAAAATTCCTCCAAGACCATAACATTTTAAATTGGATGTTATATAACAAGCGGGAAGCAGTTAGGAAAACCTATCGTTCTTGCTTTTTGCAGAGCGAAGGGTGAACTTTTGATACGCTGACTGAGACTCTTTGTCTGAATTTTCCTAGTTTGAGATACGCTAGCTTCATATCTTGTGACATTCAACTGGGACTCAGTTACCTCTCTACAGCAATGGCCAAATTCCTGAGTCAGAGGAATCCTTCCATTTATTTCAGCCAAACCTATTTTTTACAAGCGACACTAGCATTTTCACATTTCTACTGGGGACATTTGCAAGGGGAAGAAAATAAAAGGAATAATAAAAGTGAGAAGATAATGGGAAAATAGAAAAAGTGATTTAAACAAAAGAAGGGAAAGCCAGTTAGGAATTACTTTCGTTTTCTCCAGTCTACTTTCATTTATGTGGAAACCAGCTTGCTGAAGAAATGAGAAACTCCTATGTTAACCTACAGAGAGGAGAAATAGCAGAATATATTTGCAATGCTGTGAACCTGGTCTTGCTAGCTTCGTTTCGATTTCCCTAGTGGTAATAGCATAGAAAACAGCAATAAACATGGACTGTCTGCTGCTGCATCTTATTAACCATTCTGCTGTTTAAACACGCATTGAGCAGATCTAATTGATACGTCAGGGCACTGAGAGGTTATTCTTGGCTGTGAATGGGGCAGCCGGCATTTCTGGATCCTGTAATGGCCTATAGATTTTTCAAAGGCTGTCAAGGAGACAGTAGAAAACTGGGGCTTCTGACAGCCCCTAAAGTCCAGAAAGGTCCAAGAATCTTATTGTTTTTATGAAAACAACCTAAAGAAATACAGTACTGTAGGAAGAGAGATGTATTTTCTTGGTATCATAGGGAAACAGCAAGGTAGGGAAATTCTTGCTTAGTTTTATCATCAGAAGCAGATTTCTGTCCATCAGCCATAGCTACCCAACAGGCTCCTCAACCTTCACTGGGAGACCTGCCCAAGTCCTGAGATTGTATTTTCTGGAAATTGATTCTCTGTCATGCACCATATAAAGACATATTTTGGGATATATTTTAAAAAGTATTTGAAACAAATGGAGATTCTGATTATTTTTTTGTGTGTGTGTAGCTGTAAGTGGTACATTGGAAAACAGATGACGTTCAAATTGTGCCATCAACTTGTGCTGCACTGAGGTTAGATCTCTGATGACTTGTCTAACGTCAGTGAATTCACTGACTTTAAATTTTGCATATGTGATCCTGTTGAGATTTTGATGTTTCTCTGAATGCTTTTTTAAAGAAATCATTTTTTACAGTGCAATACTTAAGTATTTTCCAGTGTTGGAGATATTTAGGCGCAACACTACCTGTGGTTGGATAAACATGTATACCATTTAGAGCCAACACCATAAACAGCACAAACATAGCAGTCTGTGTGCTTGTCTATGTAATGATGGACAATTTCATAATTTTCTTTTTAGTGATGTTTGAAAACCATAAATATAGCAAAACATAAAGCTATCACAATACGTGATAGTGGCAGCTTACTGGGAAGATAATCATGATTCAATTAAGGGTGTTCTCGGTGCTTTTTGACCACTAACAGTAAATTGAAGAAAGATGCAACAGCAATAGGGACCTCCATGTTCTAAACTCTGTCAAATACGTAGCAAACAATCAGTTCTCCAGCTACCTAAAGTGTGCATGACATGCAGTCACTTTTGCGATTATGAACACCGTACAGGTCTCATTTGCTCTAGATATATTTATCTTTTTGTTAGCTTTGTATGGACGTGATTTTCACAGAGGAGTAGTCATGCACTGTCAAAATAAACCACTGCAAAAATCAGTCCTCTACCCCTCTGCTGAGCTGAAGAAATTCTAGCTGAGTATTCATCTTTATAGCCTTGTATTTCCAGTTCCTTTTAAAATGCAGTTTTAAAAAATTTTGAAAAAGCTTACAGATTAAAAGATAGATGTACAGAGATGTATAATGATGGTTTGTGGTGACAATTTCCCACTATATCATGTCTTCATTGTGCGGTGTCAAGAACCATTTGTGAAAATTTTTTTACTGTGAATGGATTTAGGTCCTATGAAGTTTGAATTCTCCTTTTTACTCCCAGCTTTTAAAAAAAAAATCTACTTGATAATAGGAGGATTCTAACTTAGCCTGACAGATCAATGGAAATTTAAAGTTGTCTTTTCTGTCCTTTTTATGTTCCTTTTCTGCCAATGAAAATATTGCTGCATGGAGATGTCAGTCATCAAACAGCACTAGGAGAGGTTTCCTTACAAGTTCTGGCTGTCAGCAGTGTGTATGGAGCGTTAACATGGAATGGTTTCAAATCCTTCAGTACCCACACATTATTGATTGAAGAACAGGTCTTGATCCCTCCCCCCTTAATTTTAAATAATGTTTTTCCCAGTATGTGCTAGATCTTTATGGATTTGCTTTTAGATTTGCTTACAACACAAGATCTTGATGTGTTCACATGTGCTGTACAGTATTTTCCTATGCATGGCATAAATTTTGATTTAGTAGCTGGTAAGTTGGAATGAGGAGATAAGAATATAGCTAGCAATTAATGTTTAATGTCATCAGAAAGTTTCCTATAACCTTTTTTGCATGGGCTTGCAAGAAGAATGACACACACTAAAGAAGAGATTTAATTAGATGTCAGCTTTGCTAAACTAATTTGTTTAGAGACTTATCTGGCAAAAAGTTGCATAGCCCACTGTAGGTTCCTGTTTGTATCCGACAATTTTAGTAGGGCTGCCTTCATCTGCTCTCCCTTCCTGATCTGATTTCTGTCTGTGGTCGGACTCATCCCTGTGACAGGCATTAGAGCCCAGCCAGAGTTTTTAACTTTTGTCATCTTCACCTTTCAGCTGATTTCAAGGAACCAGACTTCCGTGGAAAAGATACTTGCCCTGGTCATCTGCCACTTGCTAACTGATTTAGTTTAAGCAGCAACATCCTGATCTGCCTGGATGGATACTGAAAGCAGTAGTGGTGCTGGTGGTGATGGTGGGGAAAGGAATTTGAATATGTAAGAGAGAATCATTCTCTATCCTGAGAAGCTCATCAAACACAAGGAAATTGTATCTTACTGTGAGCCTGTGGCTACAAAAGTGGGTTGCACTTGAAAGAATACATATGTGTACCATATATGTTGTCAGCTAGGACAGATGATGCCCTGCCTTACTTAAATCTCTTTCAAAACTAACTAACTTAAATAGGACCTGAGGACATGAACCATTAAGCAGAAAAGGTCCGTGACCTCTTTCATCCTGCTTGACCAGCAACTGCTGCCCTGTCTCTGAGGCTGCGCTAATTATACTTTCTCATTTCAGCTTTGTATTGTGCTAAATGTTGTTTTAATTAAAAATAGATAGGTAAAATAACTCCTTAGAAGTGGTATCCCAGGAACAGAGTTCTTCAGGGTATTTTGCTAAAGTTAGGCTTGTTTTCATCAATTTTGCTGGAGGACCTGGAGGATAGATGTCAGTTCTGTGATCTCAGTTATGTATGTTAAAGCTAAAGGAATAGTTAAAAGGTTACAGCTAAAATTGACCTTAAACCCGTTTGATGTTCAAATCTTTCATGTGTTGACAGGTCCTCTCAAGTGGAGGTCACTGCTTCAGCAGCAGTAGTTTTCCAATTCTGTATAACACTCATCCGCCTCATAAAAATGTTACATTTAAGGTGAAAATTACGGGGCTGTTGACTTTCAGCTTCTGGATGAGTCAAACTGAGTCCCCTTAAATAGTCCATCGATTCATTTCCCAGCAACTATACATTTTAAAGCTGGAATAGGTGTTCAGACTATTTATCAAGACAGGAATTTTGTCCAGTATGTTTATTTTTTCCCTCAAAAGTTATATGAGGACTATTTCTATCCACAGGTGATTTCTTACTTGTTATTAGGCCTAAATTTATTGTTCTTTATTCAACTCAATAATATATACCCTCAGATAAACCCAAATAACTTACCTTTGTCCTTTCCATTGATAGCCTTTACAGTATGGAAACGGTTAAGCCCCACAACTACTTAATCATTCCTCAGCCAAGGAATAGATTGACTTTTTTCAAGAATTGTTAGATGCACTATTCTGTATGGGTCTTGTGCTGCACCAAAGTATGTCAGAAATGTCCAGCATTTCATCAAGCATTGAGCTGAGCAATGTGACTAATTCCTGTCACTCTTGTTTGTTCCGTTATGCTCTTACCAGTGGGAGAAAAGTGTGCAGAGCAGAATTTTGTTTCTGCTGGGCCTTTTGCTGCTTTTCCTTAGCATGCGTGAGTCACTGTGTATCTTAATTAAGTGCTAGGTTTGCTGTGCAGTTACGAGTTTGTTCACTTTATCACTGAAAACCTGTTCCAACCCCACTGGTTTTTTTTTAGATCTCATTTTGTATCTTAGTCTTGCCAGCCTGGAGTCTTAGGTTTTTTTCTTTCTGAACTCCCTGCAGTTTGTCTACATCGTTCGCCGGAGTCAGCATGGTGTAGAGGTTAGGTAATAAATCTGGGTTCCTGGCTCTGGCTCAGACTTCCTGTGTGATCTTGATAAATCATTTACCCTTACTGTCTCAATTATGAAGCAAAAAGAGGTAATATTTACTTACCTCAGAGGCACTGTAAAGTTAAAATGTTTGAAAGCTCCTCCACCTATTTCTCTGGCTAGTTATGTATCTTTTATCTTTTTTTGTTTCCATATTGATCTTTATCTTTGGTGTCTCTTCTTTTTCCCCCTTTTCTCACTCAGTGGCCACTACCCATTTTCTACCATAGTTATTTTCTCCATAGTGGAGGGTAATACTCTCTGGCTCATGATCTGTCACTGTGTGGGTCATCCTGAAACTCTCTTCTTGGAATGTCTTCTAGAACATTTTGTTATGCTGTAATTTTTTGGTGCTTTTTGTCCAAGCTTTGCAAACTTGCAGCTTTGTAAGGTGTTTCTGCTTTGTTAGTATCACCTCAATATTTTCAGTTAAGTTTTTGTGTAAAGGTTCAAAGACACGGTTCCCTTTCATATATTCTACTTGTGCTTTTTTCTTTTACTTAACCTTTTTATAGCACTATAAGAAGCCTCACTAAGAAAGTGTGCTATATTCTCAGTTAGGGAATAGTACATTGTTCAGTAGTAATTACCTTCTTATAAATACAGCTGTATTCTTAAACAAAGTAAAACCTCTAAGTTCTGAGGTAGAGCAGAGATGCCTGCATACCTGAACTACCTCAAAACGTGCACAAAACTGTTTGTGCAGTTGTATCATCAGTGAACACGTATTTTATGTTCCTCCCTGAGTGCCTGTCACAGGGATTATGTAAAAGACAGATGAATAAACAATTGCGTGAAAACGAATATGCTTGAAATTTGAGGACTATTGTTCTTGTTATTTGCACATTTATTTTGCATAATAGATTGTTAAAATAACAAATCCATAAGATTTGCTGCTTCTTTTTGTTTATTTTACTTGGGGCATGAACTGCAATCTTTCAAGGGTATTTTGCAGTAAATCTGGGGCTCCTCTCCCCGTATTTATTTCTGTAATGATGGAGTAAAATATTCCAAATATTTGTAAGTTTTTGTAAGGAGATTAATCTATACTGCCTTGTAAATGAGGGTTATGCCTATTTAAAAGGTACTAATGATACCTAGAGACAGATTAATCAGAATTGCAGGTGAAAACTTCCTTGTTCCTGGTCATTCAGTAAACAGGGTGCACAGTCAGGCAGTTACTGTGAAATAGTCTGTCTTTTTTTTTTTTTTTTTTATTTTATCTCTTCCTACTGCTAGACAACTTCAGACTTCATTTTTTTAGTCTGCACTCCATATGGTCCCTGATATAACTTGGAGAAATGTTTACTTCAAGTCCGGAGCCTGTTATGTGTTGCAGGCCTAATCAACAGACTCCATGAGAGATTACAAGAAAAGTGATTTAAGCTCTTCTCTCAAGCTTTAGACACTTTCTGCAGTCCTTCAGCTTCCAAGGCACGCAGTGGAGCCTCTTCTTAACCCCAGTTCCCTCCATCTCTCTGCTTCACAGGCTTTGGGATCTAGATCGACATACCTTACAGTTTCAAAGGATTTTGAATCTCATGGAGCAGATTTAGACCTATGGGGTACAGAATCATGGCAGGCGCTTTTATTTTTGGTAACAGGTCTGTTCAGAGGTGGTTCATTTAATGATCCTGTCTCTGGCTGGGGTTCCTGTTCCTCTACAACTTTCCCACAGCGAGGAAGTCTGATAGTTTAGCGTTTGGAAGCGAAATCAATAGCATACATTCATGAGGATAGAGATTTGCAAGCATTAGAGGGAGCAGTTCTTGTTCCCATGCCAGTAACTCTTTTGCCTTAAATGCTGAGTGAGAGACACTTGCTTAAACTAAAATGTATGTGGGAGTTCAGTGCTCATAGTTACTCCCTCTTCTGTACTGTTAACTATAAGGTATCAATTAGAATAATGATGATGCTGTTTAAACAGCACCTGTTTTTTCTATTTTGAATTGGCACTTTAAAAGCCAGTGATCAAGTTATTGCTTTATTAATGTAGATCTGGTGAATATACTAACTAATGACTTCAGAATTTGATGTGACGTGAATGTTCTATTAATGCAGAGGAAAAATTAGGCTATCATCCCTGTCAAGCAAGAAACAAAGGAATGATAAATGGGGTGAATAGTTATCCTAGGTGCATGCAGTTTCACGCAAGTTTTAGGTACCACCCTGAGATTATCATTTGAAGAGTTATTTTTAGAAGGAAAAAAGAATAAAGTGAGGCAGCACTTGCCATGTGTTAGATCCCCTGAATGACAATATAAAGGGACTTTCCTAGGCACACAGGACAGGAAAGTCTTGATGTTTCAACTTCAGCATCCATCACTGGTGGTTACTGCAGTGTAATGTTGTAAATGCAAGTCTGTGCCAGGATTTTGAGCTTTGTCTTATTTTTTTGTCATTTAAAAGGCAGTAAAGCCCCCTGCAATGAAATGGCATCTGCCAAGTGATAGGAAGCTGTTTTGTAGCACCTACAGCATTTATGCGCTAAGGACTGGCTTAAGGTCTTCTCTCCTTCAGGTACAGTTTAATAGAATGAATACTGCAACCATTTGTTCCAGAGATACATTCCTCTAAAAGGTTTCTTTATTGCCTTTTTTCAGTGTTCCCTTTCTGTAATTTCTGTGGAGTTTAATTGTTAGCCCCAGGTATCCTGGTTGAAATCCAGACTATAAGAAATGGAGGTTTAAATTGAGACTTGTCTTTTGAAGTGCTGTAGAATAGTTTTAATATAGTCGCTATAATGTATGTTTTTCTGTTTACACTGTTGGGTAAATGAGACAAAAATGATAGCTTCTGTTTGAATTTTGGTATATGAAATCAGACTCCCAGAGCAATGTCTGTGTGATTAAAGTGGTATTGAAGCATTATTAAAAAGCTGTGATTTCAGATATTTTATGGTTTTTTTTGCATATAGTCAATCTACAATGAAGACTAGTTACCTAATGTAATTCTGGTGCTTGCACTCTACTGAAGTCGAAGCAACTTTTCATTGGTCTCTGTTGGCTTTGGATCAAGCCCTTGGTTTAAAGTATTGATTAAAAGAGAAACTCAATATGAATGGGAAGCCAAGACAATTAATACAGTGAATGCGATGAATTAGCAAAAAAATAAAAAAAAAAGCAGCTCCCAAAAGATTGCATCCACAAATGTAATTTGTTCCTTTGATCTGATGATTCTGGTTCCAGGTGTTTATTCGAAAGCTGTTTAAGTAGTGGCTTTGCCTGTACCTACCCAAATGCTTTTTTTCTTCCTCTTTATTCTTTTTCTAGTAACTCTGCTCTTTAATAATTTGTTTTCCTAGTATTTGTTAGATTGCTATGCAGTAAAAAAATATGAACAGAGGAGACTTAATTAAGGACTGCTGCAGCTGGTGAACCTTAAAAGACAAAATACTGTAGTAGTGAAGATTGTCAATAAAAGATGAAGTGCCCATTGGAAGAACCACTGTTGTGACTTAAAATATAGTAGCCAAAGAGGGAAAATCAGAGTGGTTCAAGGTGTCTGCTGTATTCCTGTCTTTCCTAAATGACACTCCTCAATAATATAAATGCATGTTTTTAAAAGGAAAAGGGAAAACAGAATTGAGTAGCTTCTCAAACAGCTCCCTAAGGTCTGCCATATCTAAATACTGTGAATGGAAATTGCTGAATAAAATGAATGCAGCCTCTTTGACAAATCATATGCTGATTTACCTGGGTTTTTATATCCTTGGGAGGATTATGTGGCAGAGAAAACAACTGAAAAATAATATAAATCCAGAAAAGATATTGCAGAACTTTGTTGTGCAAGCATGCTGTGTTTCAAGTCAAGTTGATTGGACAGACCAATGCTTGTGGTTTAGAAACTAAATTTCAATTGAGTAAATAATGTTTTATATATTCCTTAAGGTGTTTGACATTTCAACCATCCAGATTGGTAAAATAAATGCAAATTTGAAGGACATCTAAAATTTCAGTCCAGGTAGAAAGAAGAGTAATGAACGTTATTATTCATCACAGCACTGCTTACTGGGAATATGGTTAGTTTTTTATCTACAGCCAGAAATGCAGAAGAGAAGGATGCATTTCAGGGATGTACTCCTGATCATGGTTAGCTCTCCCTCTCTTACACAACATGGCCTTTTTCCTCTGTACCTTTTTCCTTTTGGCAGACCTACTGTGTCAGGAAAATCTATAACCCTCTTGACAGAGAAGCAGACTGCTGCTGAATCTATGTCTTTATTAGGCTGTAAGCGAGACCCCTTCCTAACACACTGAGACCCCTTCCTAACACACTGAGGCCAAACGATCCTTGGCCTGGTCTTCAGGTAGGGAGAAAATTTTGAAAACTCTCAATGTGCAGAGAAAGCATCTGTAACAGCAGAAGACCATGTATTTTGGCTTTTCATTAGGTCAGCCCTTCCACTGGTGAAACTAAAATGATGGAGGAATAGAGTCTGGGGACAAAGAGAGGAGAAGAGGGAAGAGTTATGTACCCTATGGTTTAGTCATTCTCAAATCACTATCCATATCTTCAAAATGCATTTTATAGGCGTGAAATTCAGTTCTGCTCATATGAAGGGCCAACGTGAGATGCTATTTTACTAAGTGTATATGCTTAACAAATTATGAAACTCATTACTAAAGTGTGGGTCCTAGTATCCTACAGAAACATCCATATTTTGGCTTAATGGAGCCATAATCATACTCTCCCAAACAGATAAAATAGAATCTAATACAGATTTATTTTTCTATCCCTGAGATTAACCTTATTTCCAAAGAAAGAATAAACATATGCGACTAATAGTAGACATGTAGAAGCAAAAGCACAGTGTCAGTGGGTGCATCTATGCTGCTAAATAGAGAGGGCAATGAAACAACCTTGAGTGTTCCCCCAGCTCTGGTTTGCATTGCTCTGACTTGCTCTCTCAAAGACCAATTCTGGGGCTGGCTGGAGACCTAACCTGCTTCAGGAACTGCTCCAAAAAGATAGTGTGTGTAAGACTGCAACAGGTTGGGCTCCTTCTACATGCCATGACAATTCCTCCTGTATCTCCAGAAGACTTGCATTTTATGATTTCCGTTAATCCGCCTTGTTCCTGAGAGAGCTTGTTCTCATTATCTAATGTGTCTGTGAAAAGGTTTTTTGGGTTTTTTCCCATTTTGATACCCAGCATTTGGTGGCTTTCATTTCTGAAAAGACTGTGGCAACGTTTGGTCCTCAGGTTCTGCTTTCTACACAAGCACATACACAAAAAAACAGAGAAAAAAAAAAAAGAAGGAATAATAGGTATTATTTCTATTCAGAAGTTTAGATGAACTCACCTGTCCTTTCAAAAGATTTGTGTTTTAAGAAGCATTTGTGTGTGTTTGCTGGGCTTTAGCTGTTTTGTCATTCCATCTGATCAATTAAGTTTCAGAGTCATAGCTAGAGAAGATATATTCTGTTGATGGTCAGTTATCTTTTAAAAATTTCCTTCCAGTTTGAGTTTGTCCAGTGTCACTGAAAATTCTGGCAATCACATTATATAGTCTGTGGTTTTAGGCAGAGCTTGTCAACAGTTTTCCAAGGTAAAGTTTTTTTCTTCAGAGCTCACCAGTTCCTCAGAACAGAAATGTTTTCAAGAAATGTATTTCATATGTAGCTGATGGAGCTAAATAAGTAACTGAGATTGACCAATTTGCTGCCTGCTCTTTCAAGCTTAATAATTTCTTTATTTTCTACATGTTTATAGAGTTGATCAGTGACTCAGGTGTGTCTTTCAGTTGTCTCGTCTGAGTCTTTCAGTTAACATATCAGCACTCTGTGAAAAGGGAAGAATGTATATTAGTAATAGATTTTGGATAAATACTTGATAGATGAACCAACTTAAAAAGTTATTTAGTTTTTCTTCATATCAACTTCTCAAATCTATACAACAGCAGAAGATTTATTTTATTCAGGAATGAGTGTGTGAAGTTTTGATACGCGATCAAAAGTCTATAGTTCTGATTTTTCTGCACTGTTAGTTTATTTTTATTGGAGAATAAAAGTGTCTCTGTGCATCCCTCATGATGTTGTTGAAAAGAAGACCAATGAGAATACGTCTAATAAATTAAAAAATAAGTTTCATTCCTGTATTCAAAGGGGAGTTTAATGAGTTTTTCACACAGTAAACAGTAGTGAGTTTATGAACAGTCCTACCATGCTTGCAGTGAAGGCTGTGTAAATTACACTGATGCATATTTATTGATGTACTTCTTGTGGGAATATATTTAGGGACCTATAAGCATATATCAGAATTTGTTATAGGGAAGGGAACTTATGAGGAAGGTTTATTATCCCAAGAGTGGAATTAAGGTGAAATTAACAAGTAATTGAAGTTATCTTTGATCATGATTTTTCATTCCCTTTTTTTCCCTGCTCTAAGGAAGTGAATATTTTTGATGTTCAGTAGAGCAGTACAATGCTGCACAGAGAAGCATAATGCTGAATTTTCATAATAATGTTTGTAATGCAAATGAGGGACACTTCAAAACCAGGTTGATTTGCATTTCTTAATAAAATGCCAGTCTCCTTTTTCTTCATTAATTCTATCAGCAGATTACATAGCTAGATTTTAACATTAGTAAATGTGAAGTGTGTGGTGGCTTCTCGTGATATAATTATTTGGTGGCTCTAAATTGTTTCAGATTGTGCGTTTAAAACAGTTCCTCCAGCACTAAAGCATTACAGTGAATTAATGAGCAGCTTGTCACCCCTGGGACCTTTCCTTTGAAATCCAGTCTGGCTTAAAGTGAACTCCTACCATTTCAGGCCAGCAGCTGGTAAAAGGTTAGAAAATGAATGAGCTCCAGGGACACTACTGAACTTCCACAGGAGCATATATTTACTTTAGTGCTGTTTTTCAGAGATCAAACCTGGGGAAATACAGAGCTGCTGTGCAGTTCTTCACACAGACTGTGTCAGCCAGCCAGAGTATTTCCCCATCGCACGGCTCTCAGTAATGTGCTTTCCTCTCCTCTCCTTTCCTCCCCTAGCTTCTGCAAGGGAGTTATGGCAACATAGCAACTTGAGCAAATGAACTGCATTCTCTTTCCTATGTGCCATTTAGGCTTTTTCCTAATTATTTCTTGTCATCTCCTTTTTAATTGCCAAAGCTTCCTCCTGTTCCCTCTTGTCCTTTATTTCATTTTTAAAATAATTTATTCTCTTTCTTATCTCCCAAATCTTGCTTTCCACCAGTGTGTGTGTTTTATTCTCCTTTTCCTCTGTTGCTTCCCAATGGGAGACTCAACAAGCTATCTCACACTCCACACCAGGTGCATCTTTCCTCCCCTGCTAGACACCTGTAAGGAGCTATCTGTTGCCCTTTTTTGTTCCTGTTAGAGAGACTTCAGAGAATGAAATGTTTGTTGTGCTGCTTTGATTTTAGAGGAGAAACAGGAGTCACATTGTATGAACTTTTAAGTTCAGAGCATCACTAAGAGCAGTTGGTGAGCATAAGTCTCTGCCCAGTTTTGGTTCCAGTTCAGCATTGCTTTGCTGGTCAAATTTCTTTTCCTAAGTGCATAAGGCAACAACTGAGTTTTCAGGCTTGGTATTTAAATAGTATGTGCAAGTTAGGATAAGCATTCAGATTGCACAACTGAACTTGGAAATTTAAAAGCCGTGGAATAATAGAATCATAGAATAGTTTGAGTTGGAAGGGACCTTTAAAAGTCATGTAGTCCAACACCCTGCAGTGAGCAGAGACATCTTCAACTAGATCAGGCTGCCCAGACCCCCATCTGACCTGACTTTGGAAGAAATAAAACTCCTTACTGTCCCTGGAGAAGCATTGAATTAGGGATACTTTCATCTGTTCCAATTTTTGTGTCTTAATGCTATCTTGCTAGTGGTTTCTGGCATGGGGATGGATCATTGTGATCAGACTATGTAACTACCTAACATAACTCAACATGTTGTTTCTTCTAAAATTCTGTGCAGGATTTTTTTTTTTTCCCCTCCAAATTTGAATGTAGAAATAATGTATAACACTTGCTTTTATTAAGATGGTCCTGGAGTCTCATCTTTGTTAGTAAATCATCTTGACTATCTTCTTCCTTTCATGTGTGTTGATTTTGATTAGGTAATTCATCAAAAGCCTGTTATTAGCCATTTCTTAGGCCTTCTGTCTTAGATAACCACTTGTCATTTTATCTGGTTGTGGATTACCGCTCAGCAATCAAGCCAAGGCTTGCTGCATGCCACACAGCTCCGTCCTTTGATTTCTCTTACAAGCCTGCAGGAAGTCGTGTGGAATTCTCCTTTTTCAGTAATGGAGTCACTTAAATTTTGCATTTTTGCATTGATTTGTGCTATTGATGACTGCTTAAGCTTTTGCCATTGAGACTGAGTTGGATCTTAACTGTTTTAAAAATAAATGTAGCTCCAACAAGCTGCGTAGTTCTACAGCCCAGCAGTTTAGTTTAGTTTGTGCATGGCAAGTTACACTGATGGCTTTTGCTGTTCTCCTTTTTTATTTGGTTTGAGAGAGCGAGAGAGAAGGAGTTGTAGAATTTAAAAAAGATTGTTGCTAAATGATTTGAGTGAAGGAAATTAATTTGTGGAAATACCTTTACTTAGAGAAAAATGTGCCCTTTGGTTTTGATTTTGAATTAGAAGCATAGAAAAGTCTGAGTTGGAAGGGACTTCTGGAGATCATCTGGTCTGACATGCTGTTGCAGGCCTTAGATTTCAGGCATTAGATTAGGTTATCCAGGACATGACCAAGATGAGCCTTCATTACTTCCAGCAAGGAGATTCCACTACTTCTCTGAGTAATCTATTCCAACGCTCAGTTGCTCTCATGGTGAAGAATTTTTTTCTCATATCCAGCTGTACTTTCCCCTGCAGCAACTTGTGCCTGTTACCTCATGTTCTGTCAAAATGCATCCTGATAAGAAGAGTACCTCTGCTTTCTCTGTAACTACTATTTTTAGGTATTGGAAGATTATAACTAGATCATCTGAGCCTTTTCTTCTCAAGCCCAGTTCCTTCAACTTTTCTTCATAGCATAAGTTCTCCAATTCTCTTATTATCCTGGTGGCCCTTCGCTGGACTCTATCCAATTTTTCAATGTCTCTCTTGAAATGTGGGGGGACCAAAACTGGGCACAGTATTCCATGCATGCCCTAGCAAGTGCTGAATAGAGTGCAGTAATCGCATCCCTTGACCTGCTGCAGTCCAGGACGTGGTATGTCTTCATTGCCTCAAAGGTGATCTGCTGACTTACATTCACCTTGCTGTCTGCCAGGACCTCCAAGTGCTTTACAGCAGGGTTATTTTATGGACTTGTATATGCCCAATTTGTACAGCTGGTCCCTAACTCAACTCTCCTCTACAACTACAGGCATCTCTAGCCTTTTTAGTTTGAATTGTATTGGGTCATCACTATTGCAGTAAGAGGTTCTGGGAGGGAATTACTTTAACCGTGAGTATCTTCTGGAGGGAAGCTAGGATGTGTACACAAACACCCCCACCCCCTTCTACCTCAGTGCTCTGATATTAATGGAAGTGAACTGGTGTTTTAATTTCTTTATGCTTACAGCAACAATCTGGGTTTTGATCAGAAAGATACTATAAGAGCATGAGCTGTTTCTGTGTTGTGTAAAAATGCTTGTCTGGCCTCAGACACTCACTACTGGAAGTTGTGTTTGCAGAATATTGCACTTGCCAGGCTCTCATCCTCTCTGGCTTTTTTCTCCTTCTTTTGCAAGCTGACCTGCTCACTTTGCCTATTCTCCAAGCCAGGCATCCAGAACCCAGCTCCAAATCCAGAGACAGGGGACTATGTTAGCATAACCTCAGCTTCCTCAGCAGGGCTGAAGGGCTCAACATCAGCTTGGGGGTGGTTTCCAGGCCCACCTGGACTGGAGCACCAAGCAATCTCCAGTCTGTTGTGAAAGACCTGACATACTTCTCACAGGGCTTTACCTAGCAAGGCAAAATGAGAGTAGGAAGTGAGAGGATGCACTGCATAGCCTCCCTAACCACCCAGTGTTATGTTTGTTCATTCTCTGCCACTGCCTCCAGCAGCGTCATTACAAAGGTTTTCTTGGGTCATAGGCAGCAGACTCAGCCTTTATGCTGCTCTGTCAACAATTACTTTACAGATGAGTACTGCCAAAATTTTGATCATTTACCAAGTTGACAGTTGAATGCATTTTCTCAGTGGAAACAGGGTTGTGCAGCCTTCCATGTTAAGGTGAAACAGCTGAAAGAGTTACAGGAGGATAAGCTAGCTCAGAGTATGAGGTTGGGAAGGGAAGGCTGCCCAGCCACAACAGAAACTCCACTGGCTGACTAAGAAGGAGCAGTGATGTAGCTTCGTTCTTGCCCATCCTTTTACTCAAAATCTAATGGCTAGAGGTGTTGTAAGGTGTCTGGCCAGGTTTCCAACATGCGGGGGGAGAGGGGGGGATTATTTTTTTTTCTTAAGGAGAAATAATTGCAGTTATTATTGATTGTGAAGTGCTTTATACCTCAACTACTTTCAGAGTCTGTGGCTCTAGCAATGCCCTGTATTACTTGACAACAATTATGTAGGACTCTTGATAGATGGATGATACGGGGCCAACCTTTCTGTTAAGCCTGTGGGCTCTTTGCATGATTGGATTAGGTCAGTTCCTAATGGGATCTTTTTCCATATCACAAGCCAAACTCAATACAATGTAATCAGAGAAGAGCAGCTAGAATGCTACCACGCCTAGTTGTAATAAAGTGAAAAATCAACTTCACTTTTTCTTAGGTTGTTGCAGTAGTTTATTTTAACAATTAAAATTAATTCAGTCAGGAACCTGCTATAAAGA
Organism: Buteo buteo; assembly: GCF_964188355.1. Taxonomy (NCBI): domain Eukaryota; kingdom Metazoa; phylum Chordata; class Aves; order Accipitriformes; family Accipitridae; genus Buteo; species Buteo buteo. The sequence goes on from NC_134179.1 coordinate 16,826,128, forward strand.
GATGATAGTGTTGCTGAGAGCCAGAGCTGGGAATTTTTCCTAGTTCCCCTTAAAGCCAATGGAGAACCAAGAGATGGTCAGCATGGAGTCTGATAAATTGTGAGGCACTCAACATATTCATAGTCTTATTAGACGTTCAGAACTTGACTCTGAATGGCTTTTTATTTGTATGGAGGGGAAACAAAAAGGGAAAATATGTAAATATGGCAAGTTTTAATTTAGGTTTGAGAGGACAGTATCTTAGCCACCTTGTTAACATTCACCTTTCAGTAATGGTTTGGTTATATGGCTTATTTTAAATAAATCTTCAATGGCTAAAGAAAAACGGAGACCATTTCTCTAGTAATGAGAAAAGGCCAGTGCCCTTTGTCAGTAATGGAGCAGAAATAGCCCTTCTTTTTTTGCCATCACTTTAAGTTTCCAATTACTTTTTCTTTTCTTTTTCCTTCATTCTTAAGTTAAAACACATTCAAAATTGTGCTGACATTGTTCGATGAAGGTGAAATTTCAGAAAGTTAAATGTTCAGAAACAGGACTAATTTGATTTATGTTAGTTGTCCTTTTGGGAGCATTGCTTTTCTTCCAGGTATAAAGGCTAAGGAAAGTCAAACAGTTCCTGTATATTCCCAATATTATATGCCATGTGTCTGACACTGCAACAGATGTTGACCCAAGACCCAAAGGACTGTGTCCTTTGCAAGCTACTGAATTCTAGTCCAACTTTTGACTGGTGGGAAGGAGAAGACAGATGTTGTCATATTCTGATCATGACACCAAAAAGTCCGTGAAATGCCTTATTTACCCTGACCATGCCCTTAACAGAGCCAGACAGGGATCTATTAAATGAAGGCAGTAGCTAGACCAAAGGGGAACGAAAGCATGAAAGTATGGTCATAAGCTTGATCCTGAAGTTACGGGAATGCTGGAATATATTAAACAGTTAGGTGATGGATAGTAAATTCATGCTAGGAATAGATTTTGGTAAGCAAAATAAATCCCTCCAATTAGTTTCCTCCATAATTCATTTAGATTAAATTTTCAATAGGACTTATATCTGGGCTAATGACAGCACTGGAAGATCAGTTTGCTACTGGTGAGTAGGAAATTGTATCTGGAAGGGCATGGTAGGAAGTGGGACGCATTTCATCAATTTCTTAGGAAATTAAGTTTTCAATTATAATAAAATAAAATGAGTTTATCTTCCTAGAGATAGGCCTGTAGAGGCTTACATTTGGGAGAGTATCATCAAACATCCACAAACAGATGGCTCCCATGTTTCTTTACTACCCAGGCAGAGAAAAAAAACCAAACCAACAAATCAGTACTACTGGAGTCTTGGGGAGCTGTAGAATTGACAAGAATTGGGGGGTGGGGGTGGTGTAGGGGATTCCTGCTGTTCACAACTATTGGAGTTACTCATGGAGAGAAAGATCTACAATGAACAGTGGAAGACAACACTCAGCTAAAGGTGAGGTGATAAAAACACTCAGCTAAAAGTGAGGTGACAAAAACACTCAGCTAAAGTCAGCAAGTTTAACTGGTTTGTCCCAATGACATATCTTTTTCACAAAAAGCTACTTTTTTCTGTTGGAAAAGTCAGGTTTTTTTTCTTTTTCTTAAAAAACAACGAACCCCCCCCCCCCCCAATTCCCCCTGCTCCCCCCCGTCTGTAAAATCAAAAGAGTTCCCTGAAACAGTACTGCCAACTAGGATACTTGATTTTACTTGATTGACTTGATTTTACCTCCATTGGAATGAGGGAAGAGAATGTTGAAATAGGTAAGTATATCTCAGTGTTTGATATTTTTAAAAGTTAATATTCTGGAAGCTACTGTTAAAGAAGCTGAATAAACATTTTTTTGAATGTATGTATAAGTGGTAAGTGCTGTGGACTGATTTGGAGGAAATTACTTGATCCCCTGTTGAGCTGGAAGCCCCCAACAGAGCTTGGGAAAGGTGTGATATTCTCCACTTAAGGATCGCTCTGCTCTTCCCCCAAAATGTTCCTATCACTTGTGTTTCCATATTCCTCTTAAAGCATTTGCTAGCATGTGCAAAATTTCCTAAATGTCTAGTTCTACTGAAAATTATCCTTTCTAAACCAAGGTTCAATCTTTTCCCACAGATGCAGAGTTTGCTTTGTGTTTGGGGAGGTAGGGATTTTATAAATGAAAAGTTTATATTTGCTCTCAGTTGGCGCTAGGTAGACATTTGGGAGTGCTCAGACCCTCCCCCTCTCTTCATACCATGCTTTCACTTCCACACAGCTAGAAACACTACAGATATGCCAGACAAATGGAAACTCCATTTTCAAGTGGAGAAGGAGAAAAAAAAATAAATGGTAAGATCAAATAGCGTTCACTTCTGCAATTCAGTGTGAACATATGGAGGTGGCAGACAGAAAATGGAAGAATTAAAATAATCCTTCATTTGCATTCACAAAACTATGGAAAGAGAATTTCTCTTCAAAACTACCCACTCCTGAGATATGTGCAACTAAGGCAGAAAATAAAGATTAGAGGCAAGGCAGAATGGAAGCAAGCACTGACCAAGAATGTCAGTTTGGTTAAAAAAAAAAAAGGAGAAGGAAAAAATAAAGAATATTGAAAGGAAACATGTTAAAGGATAAAAGCTGGCACTGGAGAGCAGTCTAATGCATCGAGGTATTGATCCAAAAAATGCCCTATAAGCTTTGCAAAGAAAGATGTGATGCTATGGTTTCCCTGGAGCATACAGGTATGATAATTCTGAAACAATTCAGATCAAGGGAAGAAAATGTATCTTAAATCTAGTAGAAAGATGAAGCTTCTGTCATTTTCGAAACCCAAGTTGTTATGCATTTCACGATACCTGAAATGCAATCCTAATTTGTGAATCACTAAGATCTGGGACTACAGATGTCGCTTGCTGTGTGTGGTCAGCTACTTTCTGAGAATTGTTGTGCAAATGAATTTAGGAAATGTCCCCCAACTGGCACTTACTGTTTTCTATATAAAAATATTCTAGAGACTAGGACAGATAGAGAAATTTATGTATATAAAATAATACAAAAATATTCTTTGAGTATATCTGAATCCCACATAGTTGCTGAGTATAGATACTGACTTGACGAGAGCAGAGTGGAGCCATTTGCAGTGAATAATGTATTAAGTAGTTGGAATGTGAAGTGTTTACTAAACTAACAGTAATTATACAAACCAAGCTAATGGCAGTGAAGTTGTTAAGAAGCCTGTGGAATGTGATATGTTAGTTTGCTGCAGTATGAATGCTGTGGCTAGTTTTTCGTTTTGGTGGGGTTTTTTACACAATACTGTGGGTTTTTTTGTTTGGTGGTTTTTGTTTTTTTTTTCCTAAATTGCTTCTACATGGGAATGTGGGAACACCAAGTAAAGCATTTTTTCCCCTGGTTCTAATGTCTCTTCATACCATGTTTAAAAACACCCAGACTGTGCTACATGCAACATGCAGAGAGTCAAGATTTCCTTTCAAAAAAATTCTGAATTTTTAAGTACTATGCTGAGATTGCAACTTTTTTTTTTCTAATAAGCTCGCACCACAACATATTGTGATAAGAAGGGAAAATTAGAATGGTTCTTCAGCATCTTCTGTCTGGAGGTAATAGCTAATAATATATTTGATTATGTCATTACATAATTTGCTGTTTATTATAAGGACTGCATCCATATCATTCAAATACAACTAGAAGCCTATTAAAGAACTTTGTGTTCTCAACCGCAAAACTGAACTGTTTCTGTGCCCACTGGCAAACACTGAAGTTTCCATTGACAAATGTGTACGATATGTATAGACTTGGAATTTGTACTTTTTTTACAGCCAAAATTCATGCTTTAATGTTGTAAAGAATATATTAATGTGAAAATGCCCTTTTAATAATTTTATTCATGTCTCTACATGTTTTCAAATATTTAATCTGTCTTTTGCCTTTTAGTGAGACAGTTAATCTGTTATTAATATCTCTTCAGATATACAAATGCTCTTTTTCACAGATGCACACATGTGCAATGGAACAGAGAGTTATTTAACTATAAAACTTGGAATCCAACCCCAAGCCATAGATGCCAAATCAGAATTAGTTTGGGGGTTTTTTTTCCTATGTAGAATAAAGGCAACAAACCACTAACACACCATCTCTAGAAAGATTTTTATGAAAAATGTTTTTACAATTCTAATTGTTCACTATTCCTTGTTTTGTTAAACTATTTAGCAAAAAGACCCCTTGCCCAGATATTGCAGGTAGGATGTGTTGTGAGAAACAAGGTGTTTTTCTTCTAACAACCTGCTTTATTTTGTGCATAATTTATAGAGGAAGACATATAAAGTAAGCTAATGAAATAACTGGAAATGGATTGGCATGTCACATAAAGGAGGGCATACAGCTCCTTTCTGAATGGGCATGGGTCGATGAAGTGGTTGCTTGTGCTCAGTATGATCCATAACCTCAAACTTCAGAAAGCATCCTTAATCATGACAACTATTGAAAAAGCTAGAGTCCTGTGGATAGCAGGGGAAAAAAACCCCTGAGTTTTCTCAAAACTGCTGTTGTTGGTTCCTGAATCCCTTTGGTGTTCTGCAACTAGCTCAAAGCCAGGAGCCATCTGAACAGCTGTCCGGCATCTGTGGGATTTGCCCGGCAGGGCCAGCAGCGGCAGGATCGTCCTGCTTTTGTGGGGGTGTGAATTCAGGGGCCTCCCCTCTGCCCATCTGTTGATTTCTCAAACTGAAGGGAAATAAATTGCCTACTATTTTCCATCCCTCTCCAGCTCTAGTTGAAGCTGACTAATGGCTTCCAAATGCATTAGAAGACAATTTCCATATAAAAAGATGGAGAAGCAAGTAGATGGGAGGAAATTGTCTGGGCCTTATTTATTCTAGGGAGCCAGAATCAAAACAGCCCATATGTGCACTGTAAGAATTAATCTAGGCTTTGGGTCTCATGTAGGGATGAGTCCCTCGCAAACGCTTCCCTCTCCAACAGTATGAGTTAAAACCTTGGTCTCATGACTCCACATTTTGAACACAACTGCTGTAGCCTCAAGTCTTGGCAGCGTATCAGCACGTCCCGTGCGTGGTAGGAAATTCATTCTGAACTGTTTTGTTGTCTACTGAGGGTCAGTTATTGAAAGCTGGGACTTCCAGTGAACTTTGGGTCAGATGAATAAACTGTTCTGGTTACAAGGAAGCATCTAGCTATTGAGGAATTGACTTCTGAGTAGTAGTAGTACTTTCACACTGTGTTTTATTTACAATTTTACTTAGGCTTTAGGAATCAGAGCTTCTCCTGTGTTTGACTACCTGAATACTCCCAGGAAGGGGAAAAAATCATGTATTAGTCATAATCTCAAATGATTCTAGGTTCAGGTAGGCCCCAAAAGAGCTTGAAAACCTTGTTAGTATTTTGTACAGGATTTGATTGTCTCTGGAGTTGTATTGACTTTTTTTTCCACCCTTTGGACTGCATTATGCTTCCTTGCCAAAGTTAACAGATCTGAGACAGACTAGATTGTGCTTGCAGATGTGAAGCTGCTTGGTAGGACTGTTTTTTTTTAATTCAGTTTTGGTGGTTTTTTTTGTTTTCTTTGTGTTTTTTTCCGAGAAAGGACAGAGAATGAGGAAATACATTCAATGAAGTAATAAAACAGCAAACAGGTCCTTTTTCATAGCAGAGTGTCCTGTTTGAGTGTACTAGCAAAAATCATGGAAGAGAGAGAGAAAGAAATATTCCATGAGTTATGATAAGTAATAAATATAAGAAGAAAACAAAGGATTTGGTTTGGTCAAAAAAATTATTTACTTTTTCTCAGTGATGAAAGCTGACCCAGGAAGATACACACAAAATAAGCATATAGGTAGGTATCTGCCTTTCATGCTGCCTGCATACAAAGTACATACAGAATAATTTATTGCAAGTTTCAGAACTGATCATCCACATAAGCCTGTCAAGAACACAACATTAACTGAGCATAGAGGGGAAAATACAGTTTTGTTTTGGATCTTTCCATGACCTTGCTGGTAGTGGAGATAAAAATATAAATTGTGGTTTGGTTTTTTTGTTGTTTGGTTTTGTTTTTGTTTTTTTACATATTTTCTTTTCATTTGGTATCCCTTTAAACAGAGAACAAATGTTCCTATGGCATGACAGAATTCTGAATTGCTAAAACATTGAAACATAGAATCATTTAGGTTGGAAAAGACCTTCAAGATCATCGAGTCCAGCCATCATCAATGCCCACTAAACCATGTTATGGAGTACCCCTTCTATGCGCTTTTTGAATACCTCCAGGGATGGTGACTTAACCACTTCCCTGGGCAGCCTATTCCAATGTTTGACAACCCTCTCAGTAAAAAAAATTTTTCCTAATACCTAACCTAAATCTCCCTTGCCGCAACTTGAGGCCATTTTCTCTCATTCTATCTCCAGCCACCTGACAGAAGAGACCAGAACCCACCTCACTACAACCCCCCTTCAGGTAGTTGTAGAGAGTGATAATGTCTCCCCTCAGCCTCCTTTTCTCTAAACTAAACAGCCCCAGCTCCCTCAGCCGCTCTTCATCAGACTTGTGCTCCAGGCCCCTCACCAGCTTGGTTGCCCTTCTCTGGACACGCTCCAGCACCTCAATGTCTTTCCTGTAGTGAGGGGCCCAAAACTGAACACAGTACTCAAGGTGTGGCCTCACCAGTGCCGAGTACAGGGGGACAATCACCTCCCTGCTCCTGCTGGCCACACTGTTTCTGATACAGGCCAGGATGCTGTTGGCCGCCTTGGCCACCTGAGCACACTGCTGGCTCACATTCAGCCGGCTGTCAACCAGCACCTCCAGGTCTTTCTCTGCCGGGCAGCTTTCCAGCCACCCTTCCCCAAGCCCGTAGCACTGCATGGGGTTGTTGTGACCCAAGTGCAGGACCTGGCACTTGGCCTTGTTGAACTTCATACAATTGCCCTCAGCCCATCGATCCAGCCTGTCCAGATCTCTTAGTAGAGCCTTCCTACTCTCAAGCAGATCAACCCTGCCTCCCAACTTGGTGTTGTCTACAAACTTGCTGAGGGTGCACTCAATCCCCTCATCCAAATGTCTACAATTCTTTTTTAAATCAGAAAATTGTTATTCTGTGTAACAAAATTACTAAAATGAAAGTCTGATGGAGAAGCAAAGGAAATTGACTTAAAGGAGTTCTTTATTATACTCGTGCAAAACCCATTAAGAGAGTAGCTAATTTATATCTCGGTCAAGACACATGCCAATAGTTTAGGTATCTCTGTCTTTTAGAAGTGTCAGGCTGTTTCTTCAACATCCAAAGTGGCAGCTAAATTTTAACTCAACTCTATTATTTCTGAATGCATTAATAATCACTTGCCAAAACAATATTCATGTTAGATTATGGACTAATACTAGGTTCTCTGATGCACAGATTTTTAGCAAAGAGGCAGGAGGCCTAAGTTCTCTTATGAAATATTTTAATAGTTTGCATTCCCTTGTTCTCCCTCGTTGGCACATAAGTATATGCTCCCTCTCTTGACAGTGAGCTGGAAGTGATACTTTTCAAAATAACTTGACAAAGATACTTTCAAAACTGTCACTTCCTTATGATAATTTAATTATTCCTTATTTCTTCAAAGAAAACTTCAGTCTATTTGCAGATTGCCATGCACATTTTTATCTACTGGTTTTGCAATTGGAGCATAATATTACTGAAAGCTAACAGTGTAAGAAAAATCTAGATATTGCCACTTACAAATGTAGGGTTTGGTATTACAAGTATGCAGTTTTTAAAATAAAAAAGAAATATTAAAATCTGACCAAAATGCTGATTTTTGCATTGAAACTGTTGGATAATCATTTAACAATATAAATTGAATTTCCTATGTATTAATGAATAGCATATTCATGAATACTAATAGTAACAGGCTAGATTATAATTTTATAAGAGTTAATATTGTACTTCATAAAACTGTGTTTCAAGGAAATAGGTTTTTATCGTAAAATAGTTTTCACTGTATGCGCAGTTTTGCTTCCTCTAGAATGGCCAGGAGAGAGCATTTTTGACTATTAAGGGAGAGTTTTGATAAAAGTACAGATCTGCTTAACATGGCTTAAGTGTTGTGTGTTTAATGAGATTTTTTTCCACTATTTCAGGTTGATTATGTATAACAGAACTCCACTTGATAGTAGTGAGACCTGGAAAGGTAACCATTTTGATGAGGTAGTTCTCTTCAAGAGTATTATTTATTTTAATACTGTTCTCTGCTTCAGCGACAATATGTACGGCTAAAAGAATATATATTTTAGAATTTCATCCAACTTTAAGGACATCATACTATGGGGAGCCTCTCACAGTCTTCATTGCCCTCCTTGTAGCATAAACTGAAGACCTGCTTTGGGTTCCAGAGCTTGAGCCACCAATCATAGGTTCCTCAAGCACCTTTACCATCTGGAGTTTTGTGATGTAGGCTTTTTGTTCTTTTACATGTATTTGTAGACTGACTGGTTACATTTAGTGAAATATTTGCAAAATTCCATTCTAATTTCTAAGACAAGAGTGTTATTTTGGTGACTTTTTAAATAAGCACCTCCATACTTGGGTTTATCTGTATACACACACACACAAACATGTATATTCACATTACATTCTATATGGAGATAGCTTTATTTTTAACATCAAGGTAGTGATTGTCCTAAAATATGGGGGTTTTTTTTCTATAATATAGACAGTTTTAATTTATAGAGACAAACACTTGCAAATTGAAATGAAAAAGTGACAATTTCAGAAAACAGTAATATCACAGTAGTATGATCTCCACATAGTTTGTAATACTGTAGAAACTGCATTAGAAATATTCCCCTCCAAGGGGAATGGCAATATGAATTTGCTTAAAACTCCATGATAGTTAATGTCTAGTGTAACTGAATATTGTTGCAAAGATCTTTTATACATCTTCAATATTGCAGGACTCAGCTGAAAATAGCTGTGTGACATGCCTGAAACAGATTCAGACGTCTCTGACAAGCGTAAGGAAAGACCTGAATACCAGGATTACAGATCCCACAAATCCTCTGCTCAGTTTTACAGGAGGATCAGACAGTTTATGTATTCAGTTAATCTATTTTCACTTCAGTGTAATGACTTGCAGCTGTAGCCCACTTCGTTGGCAGATCAGAAGCTACACTGTAATATCTGTCCGACCCATACCATTTGTCTTGGAAGGCTAATTGTTTAGCATACAGCATGTTTTATTCTCCCAGGCTGCGCTTAAAAAAAAACAGAGCCCAGGCAACCCGGACCCTGATCCCCTGCGATAACTCTGCGATGTCCATGGCGCTTGCTGTCTGCACTGGAAGAGCAGGCAGAGGAGCCCAGGCAGCGCAGATTTATCTCACCAGGCCCTGCCTGGGTGGTCCGGTAGGTGGTCAGTCCACGTGTGTCATGAGGACTCTTCCGCAGATCCTTTTCAGATGCTTACTAAAGGCGACGCTTGAAAACCCTTCAGCTCACCCCAGTGGGGGATGCTGAGGTGGACTGTCCAGCAGGGCAGACAGGTGAGGCAGATTTTCTGACTTGTTATTACCCAAAGTTAAGAGGATAACCCAGCCTCCAAAACCAGGGTGCCTTGTCGGGTCTTCAGTCTTCTGTTTATTTTTAAAACATCCTTCTCAAGCTGTGTTATTTCATTTAACAAAGAGCAGTTCCCTTTTCTGCCATCTAGTATTTGCATGCATCAGGGCCACGTCTGTCTGGAAGTCTGGCTCTACATTTCAGGGGAATACTGTTATCAGAGTCTGGCTGCTGGTGCGCAGCACCTACAGTAGGTAGGCCATCATTTGTGAACTGTGTTCTGCAAAGTTTCATAAAACTGCAGATGGTCCGATGGCTTGCTGTGCTAAGAGGAAGTTTGTTGGGGAGCTCAATGAACTCTCAAGTTTTCAAGTCATCAAATGACTTGAAAATGAGAATGTTCAAATCTTTCAAAGTATGAAGTGACTGGAACTCACACAATCTGAGGTCCTATCGGCTTCCAGTGATATGTTCACATCTGTGTTGCTTTGGAAGTTGGGACCAAGTTATTTAGGCTCTTAGGAGAATTTTACATCGAAGCCTCAGTATGCACTGCAGCTTTGGTATGCCTACATTGGACTACAGTGGGTGGAGAACAGGATGGGAAGGCAACAACTCGTGTTTTCTGTCAAGAAGCAAAAAGTTTCACTTCCATTGAGACAGTGTGCACCTGAAGGTGATGTGAACTTGCCATATCAAAACGCGATGCCTGATGAGCAGGGCTCGGGCTTGCCCAGTATTTATTTGGGTGGACATTTTAATCAGATCAGTCTTTCAGCCTTTGCTTATGCCAACAGGAGATCTGACTGGTAACAACTGTGAAAATACATGTATATGACCTAATGTATGCACAATATATGCAACCTTGGGATGTGAATTTTATATGGGTTAAAAAAATTACAGGCACGTGTACATATATAGGCACACCATCATGTTTCCTGCTTTGCTGTGCATGTTTTGGACTTCATTAGCTTCCATCCACAAGTAATTAGATGTACAGTCCAGAAATACTTGAGTGTTCTATTTCTTCTCCTATCACTTCAGATTCAGATCAGCTCACTTGGAGTTCAGCATTTAATGCAAGCTTCTGCAATTAAACCCTTCCCCATGGCATTTTACCACATGGTGTCATGCTGCAGCACTGTTTACTTAATCGCCTTACTTTGCTGGATGGCAAGTGTTTAATTAGGAACTGTTATGAATTTGTTATAATGCAACGTAACCTAACAAGGTCTTGTCTCCAATCAGGACAAGTTTGCCTTACTGGTTGATATGATTATGTAGGTAAAGCTTCAGTATAAACTGGACTAGGGAGTCTTTTGCACACACATTTTAAAATACAATTATGTTGTCACTAAATGACATACCTGCAAGAATTGGTAAGATTCGTTTAGGAGCTCAGCTGCGAAATACTGCAAAAGACTTTTCATTTTAAAAGTTCAGACAATTAATTTAACATGTAAACAGTAATTGTTTCGAGAGATACCATGGCTATGTAATGTTAGTGTCATTCTTGTTTTATTGTGGTAAACTTACTTAAATTTAGCATTGTGTTACAAAGGCAGAAGCATGCTTTTAATTTGAACTATAAAAGTAGGTTGAAACATTGCCTTCTGGGTATTTGAACTGGGTCCTTGTCTTTGATTTTACTAAGAGAAAGGTTAGTGGTGGGAATTGTTTTAGAGCGTGTGATTCAAATTCATTCTTTGGCAAGAATCTCGATTCAGGGTTTAATCTAGAGTCTGGCACTGCTAACAAAGGTGAAGTGTAATTATTTACCAAATGGCATTGAAGTGGCACCTAAATTAAGCACTAAGCACATACTGAATTATTTGTATAAAGATAACCCATGCTTTCAGTGTTACTCTGTAGGAAAATGCTGTGGCTCCCCTATGAGGACCACAGGAATTTTCAGCTTTTGTTTCCCCATTGAGTCTCTTTTGCCTCCTTTTTCAGACTTTGTGTAAGTTTTTGAGCCAGATTTACTGTATCTTAATAGGAATGAAATGCAGATTTCTAGGAGACTAGTATGCTTGGCAAATGGGCAACTTAATCTTTGGAAGTGTTTTTACATTTTATTAACTGTATGTCCTCAAGAAACAGAATTTTACAATTTTTTTCTCCTTTCTCTCCCTTTTGTTGACTTTTCTCTTGCCTCTCTTTTGCCCTTTTTTCCTTTCCTGCAGTCTCTTTTGAATTTGCTTCCTTGACTGCAGAATTTTCATAGTTGTAAAACATTGAGCAGTGAATCTCCTTTTGCACTATTTTTACCCCATTCTGTGGCTTGCATATTTACACTCCAATGTACAACTTTATCTGTTACCGGACTCCAACGTGCAGCAGAAGTGGCTTTCCAGATGAAAAGGCCTTGGGAAGGACATTGACTACCACTTCAGCGAGTTCCCTTCAGCAACCCTTTCATGTGTAAAGCTCACACAACCTACTGCCGAGAGAAATGGACTTTGCAAATCCATTTCTCACTGCAGCAGACTCAGCATGCAAAGAGCTGGCAGGGTTTAGCTACAGAGAAACCCAAGTGTGACATGAAGGCCAGAGTATTCATCAGCTGGGCCAGAGTCTGGCACTGCTTTATGGCCTTTTTTTTTTTTTTAAGAAAAAAAGAAAACAAAACCCCTTCACAAAACCCCAACCCCCAAGCCCTTATCTCCCCCTGCCTGACAGCTGCTAGCTCATTTTCTAGAAAAATATCTGAAGTATTTGGTGCTAAACTTCCTTTTAGGTGAAAGTTTGAAGGAGCTTTACAAGATATGTGCAGAAATTAATGTTAGCAACAGATGTTTAAACTTTACCTAAATGAGGCATTCTTTAGACAGATGATATAGCTTGCTGTTACGCTGAAATATTGATCTAGAATTATGAATTCCTAATCCCTTCCTCAGGCTCCCACTGCTGGATTCCAGATGTGGAAGATAATGTGTTAAAACAGTGCTGCCTCTTTTCCATCCCTCTGAGTTTCATTTCTTTTTCTTTTGTACTCCATCTCCTCCTCTTAAGATACGATTTATTGATTCATGATTGATGAACATCATCAGGAGTAAGCAATGTGCTGTCCCAGCACCCTAATTTTTATATGATTGTATTTATCCACAAAATTAACAAGTTTTTAGCAATCTGAACTCAAACTTTTTCTCTGCCCTATACATTTCAACTAACAGGTGCCTTTACTACTTCTATTGTAGTAGTGCTTTTGAAGATCAATTAAAAAAATGCAGTACAGGCTGATTTAAGAAGTATCAGAAGCATTAGAAAGCAGGTATTCTGAAGAGTTTTCCTAGATGAAGGTTCTCCCAAACCTGTGGACAAATTGTTCATTGTACCTATTTGATTCCTGTTTAATATGCAGATTGTAATAAAATTATATTAATAATTCTGAATAATTACTAAGTATGAGGAATACTTATATTTAATAATAAATATATTAGATTGCTATAAATTCACATTTATTTCCCAGAAGATTTCCCCCCAAACAATGGAAATATAATGCCTGCATAGCATAATTATAGGCTATGGATTCCTTCTTTTGATGCTGTTCTAGGGATTGGTTAGTAGGGAATCAGGTGCACCTCCACTCCAAGGATACCTTTGTACTCATGTATGCAAGCAGGTAAAGTAGGATTTGAGAGCTGTTTATATTTGTTTATAGCCCATTCTGCAGCATGCTGCATAGACTAAAGGAGTACATGATATATTTTTTTAACATACAGATTTACAGTGCTAGGTAACTCTCTGTCCTTTTGCTGTTTCCCAGTTTTTCCAGGAAAAAAGCCCCAACCCATAACAAACAGGTGGGAGAAGTACTCATTTGAGTTTCATATTGTGGCATGGATGGCCTTAAAAGGATTTTATAAATTTATGGCCTCTATCATCTGAAGTTCTGCTCTTTCGTAGCATTACAATAGGTTGGCTGCCGAGTTGTGTGTTACTGTGCTCTACTTGAGCTGTTTGGAATATTACTTTGAGAATTGGAAGGGCTCCGGGGTGCTAAAACTGATTATGAGATTTTTCTTTGCTTGACAAGATGAGCAGGTCCATGTGAAGTATAAGGCAGTTATGTGGATTGACGGCAGACAGGTTTCAATCACAGAATCATGTTGTGTTTTGCTCATCTTTTGAGGTGGGATGCCAGTGAAATTGAGTTTCAAGAGGATAATTACAGCCCAATCAAATCCTCAGGTTAAGTTTCATGACTTCTTTTTTTCTATTATTATTCTTAAAGAGACTCCTTCCAGTGACTCAGTGTATTCTGAGAGTTCTTCAGAAACTTTGTTTATAATTTGTCTTCCTGAAAATCAGAGTAAAAGGTAGTAAACTGAGCAAAAACTCCAACTGTCCAAAAATCTACATTTAAAAAGTTTTATGAGTTGAATAATGTCGAGGGTCCCCAGTCCTTATTGGTAAATTTTTCCATCTGTTAGCAAACATTATTATTCAGCATGTTTGACAACAGTTTTGTGTGCTGGTACCTCTGTCAGGTAGGAGTCTCAGCAGGCTGGTTAAGTGATCCTGGCTTGTAACTGCCCACCCCAGAGATAACCTTCTGTAGTCAAGAACCTGAGCCTCTTAAAAAATCAGGAGTTAACTCTATGAATGGGGACTGGTTTGAGTGGTAAAGTAATCCCTTTAGCTGAGCAGGATAAGTCCTGAGACCCGGCAGAGCCCTTTTAGGAAGTTACAGTTATACATTCCCCAACAATAACACAACGTTCACAATTCCCCCCGTATCATTATACAATTTATTGGTCTCTGACCACAGAGGTTGGGTAAGGGCTACGGCTTTTCTTAATCTACTTGCTTGAGAACCATTTGCTGCAGTCCCTGGTTTTCATTTGTACACTAGAAAGTCTCAATTTAGGCTCCTGTTGCTTGAATTGTCCCTCTTGCCAACTGCTTTGCCCTTCCAAGTTGAGTCAACTCAAACTGCCTCACTGGGGATCGGGTTGGGCTCCTGCTCAACCCCAAAATCCAACTCCTCTCACACAGCAGGTTTGTCCTTTCCAGACCTCACCAGAAGAGTTTCTGGTGTGATGGGAATACTCCAGTAACACCCAGACATTCTCCTCGGTCTTCAAAATACTGACGTCTTCCACTGAAGTCCCTGGTAGCTGGCATCCCACCTCTGCTCTCTGGGGCTGGTGTTTATCCTGTCCTCTTTTCTGGTGTTGCACATTAGTACAAATTATTTCACAAGGGGTGGTACTGTGTGAAAGTGCTCCTCACCCTTGCAGGGTTGCAAGTGATGCTTTAGATTTTCATACTGTAATACACAGTTCTGTTGTTTAAGACATGCCCATTATATTTTTGGTTGTAATAGGTGTTTTGTACCATTCTGAGCTTTTCCTACTGTTTCTACTTCTCTGTCGTGGTTTAACCCCAACCAGCAACTAAGCACCACACAGCTGCTCACTCATTTCCCCCCCACACCCAGTGGCATGGGGGAGAAAATAGGGAAAAGAAGTAAAACTCGTGGGTTGAGATAAGAACGGTTTAACAGAACAGAAAAGAAGAAACTAATAATGATGACAATAACACTAATAAACTGACAACAGTAATAATAAAAGGATTGGAATATACAAATGATGCACACAATGCAATTGCCAATCGACGCCCAGTTAGTCCCTGAGCGGCGATCCTCCCACACCCACTGCCCCCAGTTCCTATACTAGATAGGACATCCCATGGTATGGAATACCCCATTGGCGAGTTTGGGTCAGCTGCCCTGGCTCTGTCCTGTGCCAACTTCTTGTGCCCCTCCAGCTTTCTCGCTGGCTGGGCATAAGAAGCTGAAAAATCCTTGACTTTAGGCTAAACATTACTCAGCAACAACTGAAAACATTAGTGTGTTATCGACATTTTTCTCATACCTACCTCAAAAACATAGCACTATACCAGCTACTAGGAAGACAATTAACTCTATCCCAGCTGAAACCAGGACATTCTGTTATTCGTACTTCTTGAACTATACCGTATCTGAGTTGTAGAAAGCTGAGTTTTAACTCTGAAACGTAGCTGATATGATTCAGCAGTGCCCTAGTATATGAATTGATAGATTTCACAATGTTGAAGTTCACTTTTGGTCTGGAAACCAAACTCCCAAGGTGCCTTTGAAGAAATTCTACTAAATTCCTTGAACAAAGTTTTGTTGCTCAGAATGCCATTTTTGTTCCTTTTATATACACAGAAGCACCGTTCATGTACAGAAGGTGTCATTGAGCCATCTGAGCACTTGCCACCTAACTTGAGAACAAAGCAAGGGGTTTTGAAACCAGACTAAAAGAAAAAAAAAATGAGCTGCTCTTTCTCAATTATGCATGCCCTGTGTTTGGGGCTTTGATCTCACCGCAGCTGAAGGCAGCCCTGCTCTTGGCTGACACCCTCCTGGGCATGCAGCTCTGCCCCTCTGGTGGTCCAGGTCTGATGCATGTAGGAGCTGTTTCATACTGCTACGTCAGCAGGGAAGTGTTAGATAAATATTAGGTTTTCCAATAACCTGCCCCAAACCAGTGGGATGGGAGCCTGGCATACTGTCTACAATAGACAGAGAAACTTTTGGTACCTGTGTATGACAATGGGAATAGAAACATAAGATCAGTGGAAAATAATGTAGCTTTACACTTTTAAATAATCTAAGATGGTTGGTATAAACCCTGGGAGAAAATGCAACTGAAGTGTACCAGTCAAGATCCAGTTTAAGTAATTTTGATGTTCTTCCTCCAAATTAATTGTTTGGCACTGTGTAATTCTTTAATACAAAGCAGTTGTTTTCATGTTTTAATGTTAGTTACAGGAAAATTTATGATGTATTTGTACTTCTTTGTAAATATTCAAGTGTTCTTCTGGAAGCAGGTATGCAATAAATAACATTGCTTCATACACAGAGTGGACATTAAATCATTTAATAGTATAATAAGAAAGCCTTGAACTAAAATCTTTGTGGACTTTCTGAAGGTATTTTTATTAGATTTTCCACCTCCTAGTATTAGATTTTCCTCCTCCTAGTATACATTGTCTCCTCTTAAAATTAAAATATGGCAAAATATTTACTGTAACTACAAAGCAGAGATATACAGAAGAAAGAAAATACATCTATATTACATCATTATGCTATAATCTAAAATATTTACATGCCTTTTAAGAATACTGGCAAGTCTGAGTGGCTGACAATATATAGTGCTGCGTATGTTAGTTCAAGTTTGCAAATAATAAATCAAGAAATAGGTTTTTTTTCAGTTTCCAGTGATCACTCTGAATTACTTCGAACTCGGAGTTTCTCAGAAAATGGGTTGTTGGTTTTATTTCTCAGTGCTACTGTTACATAAAACCCCCTTAATACTATAGTTTTCTCCTTAAGTAGGCTTAAAATACACATGGAAGCTTTAAAGTCTAAACCAATACAGACGCATATTCAGCAAGGACTGAGGGCAAGACTGACAGTACCAAAGTCCTTGAGCTGAAGGAGTGACTTCATTAGCTGGCATCACCGGCAGGCTTTTATGATCTTCTTAGGCCTCATCCCATTGAGCAACTGTTTCACACATCCAGGCTATCATCCTTGCAGCCCCATTTTAGCTTAGTAACAATTCACTGCATCAGAAAGCACAGTTCTAAACCTTTTTCTTTTAGGGACGTAGTCATGCTTTGAAAAGTGAATGTAGGGGATACAATTGTAGATGTGAAATTTTAGCGTTTCATTTGTCTCAAGGACTCAGATTAAATGTCATGCACACAAATAAAAATATTTGTTTGTAGCTGGCTATTCGTCAAAGAATTACAGAATTCAGGCTTTCTAACCATCTAACTATCATCTCCCTATCTAGCGTCAGACTAAATACTGAAGGCACATAGAGATCTAAAGATAGGAGGACCTATCTTCAACTTGTCACTCTTCAGGATAAAACTGCACTTACAAATTTTAAAAAACTGAGAATCAAATTACTGTTTCTGCTTTGATTCAAACAAGGGGGGAAGTCCTCTGTCCATTACAGAGAATCTGGTCTCGGAAGAGGGGCAGGTAACAATTTCTCCCCTGCTCTCTGATGGTGCAAGGTTGGGATTGGATTCTGTCCATACATTGCTATATAAAAATAACTTGTCAGAAATGATCAAAATTAGACCAGATTCTTGGTCTGTAGGGATGACATGTCAGAAGATGTGAAATTTCCAGTGACATAACTTGTATATCATGCAGTGAGATATGCCTGCATACATTCTTGTGTATAGTGCGAACACCCACAGATCTGCTCTTATTGCCTACTTTCCTCCAGTTGAGACTCTGTGAAATCCCACTCAGAAGGGGGCAGATTTTATGACTGGATTTTATTTTATTGCTTCTGCTTGTGCATTTGCGCTCAGTATTTTTTAACTTCCTATGTATAACTGTGTATGGTGTTAGAAATTTGGGAATATATTTACAATTAATCTTGAAGAAACCGTTGCAGTGCCACACTTTCCTTCAGGACAGCTTTTTGGTCACATAGTTGCTTTTGTGAAAAAGTGGAAATAGATTTAAATACTTTCAGAAAATACTCTGGTGATCAGTTATCTTGGACTTACTGTTGATTTTAAGCTATGGTTAACAAAAGCATAGTGCCTTATACAGCACAGCAGCTACTTCAGCCATACACATCCACTCTTTCAAAACATTCCACCAAGAAGATTTTTTTTTTTTTTCCTGTGTATTTTACTCCCTTCTTTGTTCTGAAAATGTGGAATGTGGTATGTTTCAATTCCTTTGCTCCCTGGAAATGTTAAAGCCATTTGCTGTTCTAACTGATCCCTGCTTGGAGGGTTTCATTACTGACGCAATCACAAGGTGAGCATTATAAAGTGAAGTATTATTCTTCATCTCAGTGCGAAGAGGTATGGAGTCAAACTGCAGGCAGCCAATGTCAAAATCGCCTCTTCTGAAAGATTTTTTTTTTTTTTTTTTTCCGTAGTGTGAGGGTGAAGTGCATTTAAGTCTGTGTTTGCTGATCTTGAAGCTTGGGATGTAACGAGTAAAATGACAGAAGAATATGACCTTGCAAAGAATGAGAGGGATAAAATCTACATGAGCTTTGGGAATAATAGAAATGAGGCATAGTCCAAATGAATGAGACCTTTAAAGGTTGCCTTTCCCTTCAAAAAGGTTTTTGATATAGTATGAAGCTTCTAACAAACCCTTAAGAAAAGACAATTACGGTACTATCCATAGGGTTCAGAAGTCAAGGTGTTCAGACTGGCTGCAGTTTGACAGCCATAGAAACCATTTCCCATTTGATCTATTTAACAAGAGTGAAAGAGTGTTTTCTTGCTCTTAGTATGTAGAATATTTAGTCATTCATTTGGTCTTACACTGTTTTCACTGCTGAGATTTGAGCATATTGTGGAAAATTAATTATCTTAGCGCATACCACACTTATGAGGTATTGATTTGCCTCTTCCAGTTACAGAAGATCGTACCTTTTTTTCCTCTTAAATTGAATTTATTTCTTCAGAGGAGTTAGACTGGAAAATGCTGCATGAAAAGCCAGTATTTTGAAAAGCAGGGTCTATTGAGTGGATTTTTTGAAACTAATCTGAAATATTTTGGGCAGTATTCTTTCACAACCGCCTAATGTATCAGTCCCCAAAGAAATTACACAGCTGTTACAGAATGAGAAGTGATTATGTGCAGATTTGAAAGACGTTGATGAAGGTGTACATTGAGGGCCCGGTCTGAGGAAAGGCAATTCAACAGTTTCCCTTTGGTAGCTTAGGTCCTACGAGAGGATGTCCTTCATGACTAAGGTAGCAATGAGATTTCTGTGAATAGTTATGTTTTTTACTCTGCTGGGGTAGCTGTCTTTTGCTTTCTATGCAGTCATCTTATCCCTGATTTTTACCATGTTCAAAGCTTCTTCCTCTGTCCCTGCCTTCATGTAACTGAACTGATTTATGTTTTTTTATTTCATTCTAGAGTTGCTGGTTTTGGAAGAAGGAAAGAGATGGGTGTGGGAAGGAGGTTGGTTTGGTATGTGGGGGTTGTTTTGGTTGGGTTTTTTTCTTTTATTTTTTTCTTCTTTCATAATCCCCTTTTTCTTGGAACTGAAGTCAAGTAGTTTTAGGAACTGTGGAAAAAGATACATGTTTATTTTAATTTTTCTGTTGTATTTTTGCTTTCTATGCCTAATGTCTCTAGACACCTCTCATGACTGGCACCAGTTGCACATTAGTGCTCTTCTTGCACATCCTTTTGTAGTTACTCCGCTGCTGTGTGTAATGAACCCTCCCTCTCTCCCCATCTCTGTGCTGTGCTTTTCCTCTCCCCTTTTCTACCAGATTTCAGCTGTGATTTCTTTAGCTGACATATGAATGCTCAGAATTTCAAAACAGCCCACACCTGCAATTAGCCATTTGTCAAGGTGTGCATGAACCAACCAGCCTCCTCGCTGCAGTTAAGTCCTTCAGTTGGTCTGCTGACACACCACAAAATTATCGTCTTAGCTCAATGAGTGAGAAAAGTCCCATAGCAATAGAAGCCCATCTTGGTAATATATAAAAACCCCATTGTGTGCATTCACCTTTCCCCCCCACCCCCTCCCTCAATGTAGAGTTGTTTTTCCCTTTCATCTCAGTGTTTCTAAAGGCAATAAAAGCTTTGTCCACCAGCAGTTATAAATTTCTGGTGTGCCACACCCCCAATTCAGTGCTATTATGTTTAGGCTTGTATGGCTGGAACCCCATGAGGCATTTTCAAGTATCTTCTCCATCCAACTCAAGCAGTTCTCATCACTCCAGAAATGTCTTTCTTTAGCTTATAGGACAGAAGAATGAGCTCCCTTCAGAGCTTAATATGCCTCTGCTTCACACAGAAGCTGAAGGGGTGCTGAGGTAATGTAATGAGAGCACAGGCAATCCAAGTTGGAAGTAAAATACATTTTCTCTGTGATGTGCTCAACCTTTTCTGCCCTGGGGCTTAAAAACTGAAATCTACTCTTTAATTTGGCATTCTCGGCCTGTACACTGAAATGCCGCTAATGATTCAAGAGAGTTAACAAGAGGGTAGCAAAAATGGTATGTCAGATATGTCTGAAACCATAAAAATTCTAGAGGCAAGAAAATTTGACTCATGTCAATGGATTTTGAAAATGTAATTTTCTGTCTACTGGAGGCCAGGGAAGAGAACATACTGAGTTCATTTGTGTCACAGTATTTTTACAAACTCCTTATTAAATCAAACTTGAAGTAAAGGTTCATTTTAACAACAGTTAGTGTGCTGTTACCCTTATTTCTTTAAAACGGCAAAATAGAATAATTTTCAAATTTAAAAAATAGTCTAAAAAATGGAGATCACTTCAAAACAGGGACATATTTTGTTGGGTTTTTTTGTTTTGTTTGTTCTCCCCCCCCCCCCCCCCCCCCAGTTTGTTTTTTTTTTTTTTTTCCTGTACAAGCAGTTCTCCTGGGAAAAAGGCTGGAATTTGTGATTCACCGGCTCAATTATTCTTACAAATGTGTCATATGTGTCAGTTCTTCTGATTATTTTTTTCTTTTTTTTCCATGAGCTTCTACTGGGCAAGCTTGCCATGCGTCGCGAGTGCAAGGTCATGTGTTTCAAGGAGATTAATATCCGTTTCCAGAAACATGGCAATTTCTCATGATTTGTGATTCATAGAGGTGGCTATTTACACCATCTAAAAATGTTGAATAGGGCATCTATTATTTAACCTGCCTAATTTATTTTTAATGTTGTAACCAAGTTCATTTATTCAGTAAGATAGCTGCTTTTCATGACAGTTTAACATCTGTTTTTGAATGATATCTTCAGCTCTGTAGCAAAACTTGCATCTACTTTGGAGTTGGAAGCTAATGCATGTTAGTGATGGCATACAATGCAGTTTTAAGCCATTCACGTGTATTTAAAATAAGATTGATTTACAGTAGTTTCTTTCCTAGGGAGGTACAACTTAAACTAATTCTTAATGATCCAAATGCATTTAAGACTTGTTCATAAAATCCTCAAAAACACAAAACTCAGAAATCTTTCAAAGCCAGTTTACTCCAGCATTATTTTCATGGCTAAAAAAGCACACTCTCCTGACAACAGACTCTTTGGTCGGCTTTTTTTTTTCTTGGCATTGCCTTTACTTAGCTCACAAAATGAGATGGAAAACTGCATTACTGCAGTATATCCTTGTGGTGGAAGTCAGTTGGAGATGCGCTTGGGAAGATACATTTCTCAGAAAATAGGTGTGTTTCTTAACAGAAGGCTGCAACTAAAAGCAAACCCCCCAACTAGCCTGTACGCAACTCTGTGCCACATGGGTATTTGAGGTGCGCAGCCAACTGCCCTAACAGTGCTTTACCACAACCAGTCCCTGGCTGGCTTCTAGCAGTATGGGCTCAGCTCTGGAAACAGTCCTGAACTTTGTCCTCATCAGAAGAGTAAAAATTTTTTTTTTTTTTTTTTTTAATTAAGAAATGTACTCTTGGAAGCTACTCCTGTATCTTCATGGGGCTTATACTCTGCTGGTCATCATATCTATTCCTTGTCTTCTTCTATTTAGGCTGAAAGCCTTTTCAGATGCAGCAAAGCCTCCATTTTTTTTTGGAGTGGGAAGCAGAAAGGAAGAGAATGATAAGTCAGTTAATCGGGCAAGAGATGACCTTAAGCTTTTCTCCTGCGCTGGCTGGTGGGTGATCGTTATTGAAGGTTCTGGTTTTGGAGGGGATATTGCAAAAGTACGAACACAGGATGCTCAGCACAATGGATGATGCTTTGGGAGCAACAGCTTGCCTGGTAACTGCCCAAGTGCTTAATTTTGACCTGCAGCTGGGGTTGAATCCGTGTTGTAACCAGCATTTTACAGATTCACGATGGTGTAAATGGAGTCAAATGTCGTATTAGATCATGTTGTCAAGGCAAAGTGAAAAGTGTATCGGTGCTAGCTGATTAACAGCATAGTAAATTGAATCTGTTAAGTCTAAACAAAATTTGCTTTGGTCCCCGATTTTGAGCATACCTTTATTATTTTTAATGGATTGAAGCTGACAGGAGATTTGTGTAAGGTTTTATATAGTTCTAGTGAGAATCTGAGTCCTTTGTCAGTGTGTGACAAAATCCTGAGTCATTCACAGAATTTTAAGATGGTGTTAATGTTATCCAAGATCATTTAGAAAGTATTTTAAAATGGCTAAATGTTTCTTCATCACATATTGGAGACATTCACAGGCTTTTACACATGGTGTTGCCGACTGAGTTGGTGAACATACCCAAGCCCATCAGCCATCTCTGTTACAGATGGGCCAAGTACACTGTCACCACAGTATTAATGAAGCAAAATGGCAGACTTCAAAACTCCAGTGGAGGTGCTGTCACTGCCTAGAAACAGCTTTGAATGGGGAGAATTTAAATCAGATGTAATTTTTTGACAGTTAAGAAGCTTTGAATCACCGATGCTGGTACTCAGAAGTAAAAGCAACCCCGGCACTGCTGCCTTCTGTAACCCAGCTGTGAGGGAAGCACTGAGCGGGCCCCGTTAGCCCCATCAGCGTCTACCACGTCCTCGCAGCGAGTGCCGGGGCCCCCGCCTGGCAGTCTCTCCCTCAGCCGCCCAGGGCGGCCCCGTCTCCTCGGCCGGCACCTCCGCGGGGCGCCGAGCACTAGCGAATGCGCCCGTGAGCGGCCCACTGCTGCCACAAAGACGGCGGGTCGGGCAGCCCGGCCCGGCCGCTCCTCAGCCCCTCTCCAGCGCCGCTAGGCCGGCTACGCACCTTCTCCGATCGTGACCCGGCCCTGCGGTGGGGCTCGCGGCCCTTACGCAGCGGCGCCCAAGCTCCGCCCCTGCCGGGTGTTGGCGCGCGGTGCTTGTGTCTGTTGGGGATCCGGCTGGGACCGGCTGGGGCAGCCCCTCACCTCCTCCCGCCGACCCCCCCCCCACCCCCCCAGCCGACCCCTGACAGGCACCCTAAAACATCGTGGGTGCTGCACGGAGTCATGGAGTTAGCGGCTCTGGAAGCCCCTGCGGCAGCAAATACTCCCTTAACTGAGAAACGAGTATAGCGAGTCTCAATAAACTGGCAGGAGCCGAGAAGGGCTGTGGTGAGCCTGGAGGCCGGCGCTGTACACTGTGCTCGGGTTGTGCTGAGAAATGGCAGGACAGAGGAAGGAAGCAGGATGAGAGCTTTCTAACCCAAAAATGAAAAGCAGAAGCCTTTGAGGTCCTCTCCACGTTGCCGCCTCCCGCCTGGCCCCTGCACGGCTGGCGTGCCCGTGGTGTCATGGCTGCTCTGGGTACAGCCGTCTGGCTGTCAGTGTCGGGTTAGCCAGCCTCAACAGACCAGTAAATTGGGTCTTGTGCAAAAAGAAGCACATCAGGCATTTCTGTCTGTGAAGGGCAGCAGCAGCTAGGGGTAGCTGAGGTATTTGTGTTGATGGGCATTCCTGCAGATACCTGCTCTTCTCCCAGCAATCACTGACATGTAGTAACCAGGCCTTGCTTGGTTAACTCCTGCTCTTGTCTGTGGGGATAACTGCAATACCCTGTGTGTGGCTGTGAGCAAATGTAAACTTATGCAATGGCAAGTAATACTGCATGGTGTATTTAATGCTTATTACATATGTAGCCTGCTTTCAATATCTTTTTCAAGGCCTTTTCTGTTTTCTTTGAGCATATGGGCACCGCTGAAATAATGTATTAAGAAGGAAACTGAATTTTCCTGCTGCCTCAGTAGTAGGCTTCAATTTCTGGGGTTCATAGATGTGTATAAAATTTATCTTATCTGTGTCTTATGATCTGGTAACTATTTAGTAATAACGGTCACCCACACAGTGTGCCAGGACACCATGCTGTTTGGTAATGAGCACTCCTGGAGTTCTGTGAAGGCCCCAATTAATCATCGTAGTGCCAATTAAAAAGGCCATTAGAAATACTGTTGGTAGCCATCAATCCTGCATAGGTATCCTTTCTTGAAGAGGTGCATGTGTAATGCACTCAGGTTTGCACACATATGCATACTTCTTTTTCCAGGTCGATGTGACCTGGCAGAGCGATTGAGCAAAATATATTGGCAGCGACAATGAATTTATATTCTGTCTTACATCATACTATAGTTGGATCCCAAATTTATTACATTCTGTTAAATCTTAAATCAGCTTTTGTTTTCGTAAGTGGGACATAGTTGTTCATGTGGCACAGTTACACTGAAGCTCTCACTGGAGTTGCACTGCAGTATTATCAGGGTATGATTTTAAGGCCAACATTCATTAAATCCTTTCAGAACAGGGACTTCGTTGTCCCACAGTTCCTGGTGGGGAGTTGTATGACAGTTTGGGTCTTCAAGCAAGCACTCCAGTAATATAAATAATTGTGGGTGGAGTCTTCAAGCAAGCACTCCAGTAATATAAATAATTGTGGGTGGAGCAGGTAGCCTTTTTACTTTACATTGTTTATTACTTTTCACTTTTCTTTTTGTCAGCTGATCATAAGTTCTTCATATTTCACTTTTTTGAGCTGAGAGATTTTAATACCCATTTTGTGCCCTGACATGTTTTTTTTTTTTTTCCTGAAAAGTCCATTTGAAAACAGTTGAAGCATTTATGAGACCAAGAGTAAGTAGAATGCTGTTTTGTCAATAATAAAACAAAAAAAAGGGTTTTTTATTAGGAAGCAGAGCTCATGCTTTGAGCAAGGGTTTCAAAATTATTAAGGGGTTATGGTTTCTGTTTTTTCTTGTAAAACATCTGTCTAAGTTGTTCAAAGTTACAGTAAGGCACTGAAACCCTGTGTTGTCTCATGCTCAGCAGAGGTGTTAACGTTTTACAGCTGTGTTCTGCAAGAGGAATGGAGCTGAGTGGGATAGATCTGTAATAAGTGCAGCACCTTTATCGAGAATCTGGAATTGAACTCAGGATTTTTCTCTGCTGTTAGCAAATACTTTATGAAACACAGTAGCAGATATGTATGTTATTGTCCTGTTATCGCAGCAGATAACCTGCTACCTCTGTCTTTTACTTCAATTGCTTAGGTACCAGATTTTTGATAAGTGGATCTTTGGAATTGATGATACACCTGTCAGCATCAACATGCTGCTTCATAATGGGATATCACTTTGGCTCTCCAGTTTACAGGGGATGGGGGGGGGGGAAATCCAAACAACCAGTTTACAGGAAAAAATAATAATCCAAACAAACCAATTTTAATCTTTTTTCCCAGTCTCCAAATCCCAGAAATTACATACAGAAGCTATGCATTAAAAGAAAGTCAGAGAGTTACAGTTGCTGGCACACTTTTGCTTAAGTCTTCTCCTTTGTGTATGATCATCATCATTCAGTTTTCAATGACGTGATCATAGAGCCCAAAAGATTTTTTGGTTGCAGAAGATGATACAGCTCTAGGAATCAGGCTTGTGTTGTGAAGGAGATCCCTGTCTTGTTTTGTTGCCGAAATCATGAGGTGGGAGTCTTATGAAGGAGAAGAGACCAGCCTGTTACTTGTCTTGTTGCATGGCCACTATTATTGTCTCCCTGTGGAGGACCTGGCATCATCATCATGTCAAGCAGATACCACCTGCTGATGTCTCTGTTTCTGGAACAAAGAGACAGAGGCCTGGGCAACTGCAGTTCTTACAGCTGCCATGGAAATCAGGGGAGTGATGCTCTGAACCCCATAAAACTAAAAACACTAAAACGTGCTGAATACCCTTAGTGTGTGGACCTGACGGCTTTTCACATGGGTGTGCAAGGGTCTTGGAGTCAGTTGACCTTCATCTTGCTGTGCCCCCATATCCCAGCTTTTATCCAGGAAAGGATAAAATGCTTTTGTCAGATAGGAGTGGGAGAGTTTTCAAACAGTAAATAGCCTTGTTTTATTTTAAGTAGTCACATGCTAGTGTGCTGAGCACCATGAAATTAGGATGATACTAAGAATTTTGCATTCAGAGCAAAATCCAGAGGGTTACAAAACAGCCAGAAATGACAATAAAGCCAATTATTAACTAGCTTCCTTTCATTCAGTGGGAGCCAGTGTTTGTCATTTATATCGAGACAGAGGGAAGATGCAGCTTGTGAACAAATGTTGGGCGTTTAAAAGGGTGAAACTGTAAATGAGAGTCTTTGTAATAATAAAGGAACATAAGGCTTGTATCTGTTAAAAGCAAATTTAAAAATGAGGCCTATTTCCTGCCCTTCAACTTAAAATCTTGTGATTATCTTAAATCCCAAAATGTGGCTTCATTGTTCATTTCCTTTTTACCAGAATGTAAAATAACAGAAGCTTGAGCTTTTAGTGTATTAAAAAAGACATAATCCATTTTCATTATAACTTCTGGTAGTATTTTAATTAAAGGTATTAGGAGAACCGTCATGTGCGACACATTTTAAAATTCTTGTACAGTGCGCTAGGAATATCTAGGAAAGGGATTATGCGCATAACTTGTTCACTCGCAGCGAAGTAGACTGGATTTTGTTATCCTTGACTCTTTTATCACCTGCAGCTTGATCATGTATTTTTACGTGGCTAAGAGGAAGGATGTCTTTGTGTGTGTTCTTTGTAGTTCATAATGTGTTTAACAAATCGAGACTGTTTTTAGCAAAGTTCAGTGTTGTTTCTTGATACTGAAAGAAACCTCATTAAAGCAAGCTACATAAAATTTCGAGAAACTGTTAAAGAAAAGACCAAGAAAAATATTTATCTGGTTTTGTGAGTGGCTTTCATTTCTTCGTGGTTTTGCCCCACCACCTTTCCCCACCTCCCTCCGAAGTACGCCTTCATACCATGTTTCAGCCTTTATTTGTATATGTCACCTTCCACGAAGGATTTTGAGGATTCACTCTGACGGGCCGTGCTGTTCTATTGGAATCATATGGTATTATCTGCCTGGCTTCCTGGGCTCACACTGTGCCACCCAAGTGGCAAGGTGCTACCTTTCTGCAAATTCTATGAATTTAAGAGGGTAATCCGACAGAATTCTTTGCAAGCATGCTCTGATCAGTTGATTGATGTTTTATGCAGTGTTTTTCGTTTTGTGTTTTTCTGAAAGAGTTTGTGTTATGTCACTACCCTGTAAAACCGAGTCTAAAGTATATTATGGCCATGACAATGAGCAGTACAGAGCAATGTACAAAAATTGCAGTGGTTGCTGTTTAAGAGTGAATGGTTTTGGGTTTTAACCTCCAAGATTTTGAATGAGAAGAGGATGGCGGAAGGAATTGGGGAGATTGTCCCCAGGTATTATAATGTGACATGATTTGTATAAATTTTGAAAACTGTAAAGTGTAAGGTTTTAGGGAGATTTTTTAAAAGTAGAATGGTGTTTCCACCGACTCCTTAGCCTCTGTGTAAGACAGGAATGTCACCACTTTAACAGCTGCCGGTGCAGCTGACCTGGGTTTGCATAGAAAGATCTTGTTGATTGATGTTTAAACAAAATGTTAATTTGTTTACATGCCATGTGGTCCCAGTGGACTTGTTTAGTTCACCAGATGCCTTGAAAAGCTGAAGTCTTTGACCGTTATAAGGAATTTGTGCAATTTTTCTTTTTATCCTTTGTACTATTATCTTCCTCCAGCAGATGTGATTCACTTGTAAGGTGTCTTTAAGTAGGTCTTTTTACTGTCATATTGAGTTAAAAAAAAAAAAAAAAAAGTTGAACAGGTGTCTAAATTCCGCTGAAGTTACTGGATATAAACACATAAACCCAATTTATTAGGTGAAGCAGGGTTACTGTTCAGAGAGACAAGTGTCCCCCTGAAATAAGAGCATATGTTGGCTTCTCTGCTTGGACAAGAGGAAGAGTTGTGTGGTTTTGCTAGTGTTTTTAAACAGTTAGTGAATAATGTCAGTTAACTTCCTTCTCTCTCTCTCTTTTTTTTTTTTTTTTTTTTGAGTTGTTTAGCTGACAGCTGATTGACCAGCCATTCTGAAAGCAGATGGGAAAATCTGTTCAGGTGCCCTTTTTTTCTTTTTCTTCTTTTAAGTCCTCAGAATCTCACCTAATTACAAGGTGTGTAGAGTGCCTGTAGCCTAATTCCTTTTACCCAAACAAATAACATCCATTCTGGAATCTGGGTGTTCCTTGCATGTTTTCCCCAGATGAAGGATCTCAAGTTTAGTTAGCAATAATACAATAACTCTAAATTTATATTGCTATGAACATATGAAAGGCAGCATAAAATAAATTCATACTTCTTCCCGTCTGTGCTTAGTACAAGTGTTGATATAACAAAAATTAGGTCCAAGTGTTTCATCAAAACCAAAATTTTGTCATTTCTTAGTACACGAAAGCGAAGTATTTATCTTGCAAGTATTTGAAGGTTTATAGAGTCCATGTGAAGAAATTTCTGCTCATTAATGTGTATTATTAATGAATGCGCCTGGATCATTTGGGATTTTTGTATATAGGAAACAATATTAAGAGACTTGTGTGTATGAATTTTTCTAAAGTGCCTGCCACAGTATTTACTTAAGTCCAAATGTCCTTTGGAGGTTTTGCCATACCAGCATTTCAGCAGAAAGCCCAAGGTGAAATTTTATGGGGTATACTTTGGGTGTCTCAACTGATTATAACATTAAATAACTATATAGACCATAATGTAAATATTGGAATTATTTGAAAATCTACTACAGATAAATAATTTTTGTAATTTGTATTTGTTGAGGTGTTATAAGATGCTGAATCTGAAAGGATTTACAATGATGCAGTATGTGAGTGAACATGTTGTCACTGTGTTTAGCGGTGTCATTCTGCTGCACCATCTAATTTATCCGAGAACAGAATATATAAACAACTCCTTTTCAAAGGACCCTCAGTTACATGGTTTCACTCTCACTACTAGAGAATGTGTCTGTGTGTATACACAGACAGAGGCATACTCTTTTTTTCTCAGACATCTCCAAAGACAAAACTAGAGTACCTGTAATTTTTGATTACATGGCCACTGTAATCTCTCAGTTATTAGCAGTTTGGCACCCATCGAGAGCAGTTTTGCAGCACTTCCGGTCATTGAGTGAACTGAAACTCTTGGCTTGACAGAGTATTTCAGAGGAGTCCAGAGCACCCTGTGGGAATTGGTTTAAAATCCCAGATAACTGGAAGAAATGACCCCCTAGGTGTCAAGTGTCCCTATAGTGAATTTAAGCACACTTTTAATTTCTTTGTCAATGAGATGAAAATGGAGCCATTTCCCTCAGAAAGTGGAAGAAAGCAGCCACACAGTGTAATAGCATCTTGCAAGGGAGCTTGGTGAATGTGCCACAGGAAGCGGGAGAGCACGGTGGTGTCTGACACTTTTCTCCCCTTCACAACTGCACATTAAATGTACGCTGCTGTGGATAGGGGGGCAGGCAGGTTTTAAAAGTGGGGAGACCAAATAACTGTCACTGAGTTTACTCCCATTATTCCTTCTGCAAAACAAGGGAAGCCTCTTATAATTCACTCCTGACAAAAACATTTGTCCAGTTTTTACTGCCTCCTGCTTTTTCTTCTGAAACATTGGGCAAAGTGAACAAGCGTAAAATTGAAGCAGGAACAGGAGAGGGGAGGAGAAAAGGAAGGACAAGTCCTAGAGAGCAACTTATACAATGCTAGCCCTTAAAGCCTCGAAAAAAGCTCTATTGCTGAGCATGAAGCAAACATCGCCTGGGTCAGCTTTCCAGCATGACAGCAATAAACACATGACCAGTAATTCAACCCGACACAAGAGGTGTTCAAGAATACAAATATCATGAATGCTGTGTTCTGCTTATCCACTCAAAATGCGATACGTAAGCCTGGACTTCCCTGACAGGGTTCTGTCTCTCCCATCCTCTCATTTGATGAGCGTCTTCTATGTGAAAGCACAGCCTTTCTGATCCCATTAGAGAAGAGAGGCTCTGTCTCTGCAGTCCTTTTTGCAGCCTGTGCACTCTGTGAACCACGCCGTGCATGGAGGATTTGTTAAGAGATGCATTGGTACCTAACATGTCACAGGCAGACTTGTTATGGATGAAACCCAATTGACAGTAAGGATTAGCTGCAACTGAGAGATAAAAACAAGAAGTCATATTTTTAGAACAAGATTATGGTGCAAAATTTTGGTTATATATTGGGCAAGGAGATAGTCAGGGCTTTGTGTTATTAGAGATTCTGTACCGTAGGAAGCTGGCAGCAAATTCAGCCTGGTACTGCCAAACTGTACTTCAGAATCTGAGGTTTCATATGAAAAAGAGGAAAAAAACCAAAACAAACAGAAAACCCTCTATACCCTGCAGCTGCAGAGAAAATACTCAGAAACTCACTGTGACCAGAGCTGTGTTCTTGTCTTGAGTCAGCAATCAGCTTGAAGCAATACCTTTGAGAAGAACGAACTGTGCTGGTCATTTCAATGCATGTGAGCTATGAAGTGTGATATGTTTACACAGCAGCAGCTAGCTCATTTCTGTGCTTTTTTTTCAAAAACCTCAGTGTAATGCATGCTGTTTGAGAATGTATTTTCTTGGGACAGAATAAGAGAACCAGAAGGAAGTTGGTTTTTTTTTTCATGTAAATTAGAATTAATGTTAAACTTCTCTTCCTCTCTTCTTCTCCCCTCCACCCCCCCACCCCCCCCCAAAAAAAAAGGCAAAAAAAAAAAGCAAGCAACTTTTCAAGTTGTGGAGAAACAGAGAAACAAGGGATATTTTCTTTGCTCACCGGAAAAAGCTTTAGTCATATCCGGACTCTTGAAAAAAATCAAAACAAAACTCCCTTCTTCCCACTAACTCCTGCATTCTCCTTAGTGCCATATGCCCCAACTTACAATTATCCAGCTTTTTATATATTCCACTTCTGCACTGACAGCTATACAATGTACAACAGTTGCTTAGAGTCAGAAGGCAAATCTGTGAAGCACAAATAGTAAAGAATTTGGTGAGTTTAAAACAAATGTAGTGAATATGGAAGTAAATGACATAAGTAAAACTGGATAGTGATGGTATTATTTAATTTCTGTGTGTCTGTCTAAACGTCCTGTCTCAAATTTACCTACACAGTACTTTGAATTTCCCTTTTGGCATCAGCTCCACTGAAGTTACATTTAGCAGGCTGCAAAATACAGGGGATCTTGTACTTAGTGCTCATGATCACCCTGAGGAACCTGTTAATCAGTGGAACAATTGTATAGTTATGTGGCTCGCATCATGTTTGAGCATTGGAGCTCAACATTAGAAAAGCACTGTAATTGCTAATAATTAGTACTGGGTAAGCCTCACTAGGTTTACTTAAGAGTCCCCTTGTGTCAGATTCATATCGAAAGCGTATCTGAAGTATCTGAACCGTTTAAGGATCTGGGAGGTAATACTTTGTCATTGTGTAAGGCAGAAGACCTGTGTACGAAAGGGCAAGGGGATTGTGAAATAATTACTGGCTCTGCATTTAATTTGAGTCAATGAAAATGCCAGAATGATTGAAGTGTTTATGCTGAAGATCAAGGAGTTAGATTAGAATAGGATAATCACAACCAGGGACATCTTTCTTAAGTTTTTAAATATTTCCTAGGGAAGAGATAATGGAGGACTGTGAGAATATGGCAAGGGGAGTGTTGGAAGGAACATCAGGATCAGAGGTCACACCTGTGTGAAGCGATGGTTTGAAAATGACAAGTAAAAATAGAATTATGCTTCACTTGACGGTGATGAATGGCTTCCTTGACCTGCGGAGGAAGACTAGAGGTGGCTTTGCACCGTGGAGATGGTAATTTGATAGTGGCAGTTACAGGTGAAAAAGTTTGCTGTTAAAAATACGGTGGAAGAAATGACTGGTCGTAATTATGTATGAATACTCATGCCCCTGGGCCTCAGTTGCAGGGGTAGCTGTGCTTTTCTGCAGCCACAGCTGTGACACTTTCAGTTTGCCGTTCTTCCATACATTCAATGTGATTCTCCCATCCCTGTTTTCTCCATCTGTTCCCAGTATGCCTTTTACTTTGTGTTTGTCTATGCTTCACTTATCTTCAGCGCTGGAGTATTCTGCACCACTCACCTGCCTCTTTCCTCTGGCACCACGAAACTGCTCAACTGGCCTCGTAATGTTGGTAAACATGAGCAAGGCTCATAGAGTCAGTATTGCTATACCTGGGACTGTACATATAGTTTCCACGATGTGGGAGGTGGGATCAGTCATATCTTGCTTCCACATCTCATATCGTAACAGGGCAGGGAAACATTTGCCAATGGCCTATGACTTTGCCTCTCTGCAAGCAATAAATGCCAAGAGTCTTGTCAGCTTTTTACATACTAAGACAAAAAGCATGTTACGGGCTGCTGGCTGCTTCTGTTCAAACATGAAGCATGGATTTTGAGGTTAGTAGAGGTCTGTTTGCTTAAAAGAGGTTCGGATCGAGATGAATTATTAAAATGTCAATAAATACCACATTTTAAAAGATAATAAACTGACTGTTCATGTTGAAGGCAGAGCTCCAGGCAAACATTTGCAACAGCCTGAACCACCTACCTTTATGTACCTTCTTCCTCTATAGCACTCAGCATGAGGAGCCTAAGCAGCCCTGAAGCCCAGAAGGGAGTTCTTAAAGGCCCAAACAGACAAAAGTGCTTCACAGACACCATGTTCATGGGTTTTGTTCCTTTCTGTGTGGGTTTCAGTCACAACTGGCTATGGAAGTCCCTTATGTGCATGTGACATCAATCCACTTGTCAGCTAAAAATACTTAGTACACTGCCGTTTAGTATGGTGCAATTAATCATACATTTGGGCACCATGATGCCAAGTTTTATTTTGTTTTGAAATACTGTGTATGCAAAATTAGAAAAAATAAATAGTGAAATGCCACATTTAGCATAGTTCTCTTCTTTTGCAATTCTTTGTAAAAGCCTGCCAAAGGTTTATTCTAAAGAGTTGAATTTAAAATAAATAACCTGTCATACGTCAGGTCAGGGTTTAATTGGTTGCCCACCCAGTCAGGAGTTACCTGCTAGTTGCCAAGTTCTGATCTGTACGCTATCGTAACACTAGTTTAGAGATTATCAACTCAAATGACCCATTTGAGGAACAGTCTTATCCATAGGTCTTCCCCCTTCCCCTGCACTGGGCTTGAAGTCTGATTAGTGTTTAGACATTGCTTTGAGATAATGATAATGTGCCTTTTAATTAGCATCAATATTTCTAATCTTTTGGGAAATAATAATGTGCTGCTTTTTTAACTCCTTGACTGTTGACAGATGGCCACTTATTAAACATCATTAAATGCTGATATCAATCATTTTTGTGCTCTTTAAAATATGCTTGTCATTTAAATGAAATGATATATTATAGGAGGAAGGTTTTTCACACCGGGTTGTGTAGACTTTGATGCAGTGCTGCAACAGCATTTGGTGGAGGCCTTGTTATTTAAGACTTTCTAAGTATAATCTCTCAGGCCTTGCTAAGTTGTCATTTCAATGTCTATCTGTCTGTTAAAAGGGCCTCTTGTATGGAAGTAGCTGAAATGCTTCTGAGACAAAGCCACTATTTAAACATTTAGCAACTTGAACTTTTGAGAAGCCTGTGCTTATATGCAGAAAACATTTCATGCATTTACACAGAGCTCAAATGCTGTACATGCTGTTTAAAAGGCTGGCAGCTTGTATTCATCACCTGAGTGACAGCCGTTCCTAGCCTTTTGTACTCTTAAAAAGAGATGGGAAGATTAACTCCTTCCATGCTAATGACTGCCATATTGAAGTAACAATTGTTATGTTCAAAATTTAAATTTGTAAATTTTGTCTCTAACAGATTTGCTGATTTTGACAGTATATTAGAGAAAGGATTGGTGACAGTATATTAAAAGAAATTGCTAAACATTTCTCCAATACACTGTTAATTTTTCTGGGCAGAAAAAAAAAAGTCTCTCTGACATTTGATGTCAGAACCAGATCCTCCATGTAAGCTAGAAGAAAAAGAATTAAAATATTGTTAAGTCAGATTTGAACATTTATGGTGAGTGTGGAATCTGAAGAATTTTTCTCCTGGAGTCAAATCCTTTTTTTAATATTTACTGTCAAGGAAAATATTTAGTAGTTGCAATTCAATTAAATGTTCACTTAAGCGATTTAAATGTCACACAAAAGAGTAAAGAACAATTCTATATTTTATATGCTGCATTCAAAGATCATTGAGTGTTATTTGTTAAACTAAACTCCTCCGCATTAGGAAGAAATGGTAGTCTTTGGTAGTAAAAAAAGGGGTTAAAGGCATGCAGGTAATTTAATTTAATTTAATCTGAGAAAGAGTATCATCTGGTATAATGCAGATGTTCATATGCAGGTTTGAGAGGATTACACAGTTTGCCTGAATGATTGAGGAAGTGAGATACTAATATTGGATTACATTCCTTTTTTTTCACAGAGGAACAGATAGCTAAAATATGTATGTTAACTTGATCCCTCCATTCCCTCCTGCCCCCAATCAAAACATTTTAATTACACTAT
Source organism: Buteo buteo (assembly GCF_964188355.1). NCBI lineage: Eukaryota > Metazoa > Chordata > Aves > Accipitriformes > Accipitridae > Buteo > Buteo buteo. The sequence continues at coordinate 16,861,116 of NC_134179.1, forward strand.
ATTTTCTTTTTGGAGGAAACATGAGATAAATCAACAGTTGTCTCCTGTCAAAGGGTATTGCTGAACTACTGATGCCAAACAAAATTTCCACAAAAGCTTTCAGTTAGTATTTTAGGGTAAATTCAAGGGTCTTCTCCTTTTCCTACTTTAAAGACCTATAAATTCTGGTATGTGTTTTGCTACATAATTATTTCAGAAATACGGTTGTACAGTAGAGATGTCATAATAATTATAAAATTTTCATTCACATTTTGGAGGCCCTGTATCTTTAGGGAAACTCAGGGTGGACTTGACTAATGCCTCTGGGCTTTGATTCTGTTCACATCAATTTTTACGCGTTCTGATTCAGTAAATCTCATTAAGCACTTTAACTTCCAGTATTCACTGAAAGTTCTGTTGACTTCAGTAGCAGATTAAGCACATGCTTAAATGTTGTTCAAAGCCTCAGGGAGAGGTGATTAAACCAAAGAACAAAGCAATGCTATTAAAATATTTTAACTCATTAAAATCCAATAGATTTACTGATACTGATTCACTGAATACTCTGTATTGAAAGTAAAACAATTACCTTACAGTTGGCTGGCTCTCTTGTGCAACTCAGAACACCAACATCAGTATATTAGCTGGGTATTTCTGCTGTGACAATACATTTCCTTTTACTTTTGACCTACTGTTCTATTCTTATAAATAATCAGTAATTATAATGAGTGATTGAAAATATAATGGGAAATAAAAAGGTTTCCAAGCTTGTTTACAAAATGTTCTTGAAAATGAACATAATTTAAAAGAAATTTTTGTCTCGCTCCAAGTTACTCAAATGTCTTTTGTGATTACTCATTAACTTCAAAAGACATTTTTAGTTTCCACGCACAGGGATGAATTTTTTAAGCTTTAGCAGTGTTGTCTTACTGTTCTTTGTGTGTTGACATTTTCTGTATTAATTTATTGTGGAGTTTGATGCAGAGTAATTAAAAATCATGCTTTGGCAAGACTGAGATGTAGTCTTTGAATTAGCATGTGAGATGCTCTAGTGAGTCCAGCAAGTGTTAAGAAAAAGCACTGCAGTATGTAATTCTGTCCATAGTATGCTATTTATTAAAAAGTCCTTCAACTTTTTAGAATTTTGTGAAATACTTTCTGTAGGGGAGATGTGTTGCTCTGTAATCCATGGGGAGAAGGTTCTGAAGTAACCCCGTAATGATTCAGAAACCAGAAGATTGCTTAAGTGTTTGGGGCGGGGGGTAGCAGGGCAGCAGGAGGTTAGAGGGAAAGTTGTTGGGTTTTTGGTTTTGTTTTTGTTTGGGTCTTTTTTTTCATTTAGTTTACTGTAGAGGAAAGAATCTGACCAAGTCTGGAATATTTTGGGAGGCTGGACATGGCATCATTAGCCTTCCCAAGTTCCTGTCCTGGAACAGTTACTGTGTGTGCAAAATCATGAGCTCATTGAAATCCTGGAGTGAGTTATTTGGGGTCTGTAGTCTGGCTGCAGCTTCTTGAAATAAATCTGAATGATAAAGCTACATAATTTTTGCTACTGTGGTATTAAAATCTTACAATGATTCCGTCTCAGTGTGCTCACTGAGTCAGACCAAGAAACCATCAAGTCTGCTGATTCATGTTTGCTTCTTGACCTTTTGGCAAAGATCAAGTGTAGCATATGTTTTTATCACTTTAATATCTGCTAAGTCCTCAACTTGAGGATTTTATATTAAATGAGTTTGGGGACTGGGAAATGTACTAGGAGCTTACGCCATCCTCTTCATGCATAAAGCTGGCTATTGCTGTGTTTCTAGAATGGTGTGAAAAGAAAAAGAAAAAAAAAAAAGGCAACAAGCGCCCTAATGACCATAAATGAGTGTGAAGAGAAGAGCAGGAACAGAGCAAGCATAGATTATGCTTCTCTAAAGTATTCTCTTAATCTCCACCTATTTTCATCTCAGCGGTTTTCCTGAGCTTCCATAAAACCCCTGTAAAATTAAAATAAAATTGCACTTCTGATTGCATTTCAATCTTGTTTTCACATCTTCTCAGTCCATATTAATATCCATTTTGTAATGTCCAGTATTGTAACATCAGGTTATCACCTTCAGGTCTGGGCATTGCTTTGTACTTACAGATACAGTGAGCCTACACTCAGTCTCATCGTTGCTGAAGAGCAAGTCATTGCATCACTGTTTATTTTCACTGGTCACTCTTACAGGTTCTGTTTTTCTGAAAAATGAGATAAAATAGCAATCAGAAATAACCGCAAATTCAAAAAGAGAAGATACATACACTACATCATGGTGAAATGGTACATATAGGGTTTGATTTGGTTTGATTAAAGACCATTGGAAAGAAATAAATGTGATTCATATCTTTGAGGAAACACTGCTTTCACAAGTGTTTAAAATATATTCAGAAATATGCCAAAAACTATGGAGAGTTGGTGTTCACTTGAACATTTTTGATTGATTAAATACCAGCTTATGCCATTTTATAAACTGGAGGCCCAGAACTGTTCATACATGTCACAATCAGTGGGTGGCTAACAAAAGCTGGTTTTATTTGGCCTGTGACACAGTTACTGCTGAGGTCTAGGTAATGCAGCAGGTGATGACAAGCATCATTTATGACATCTCTTGAAACAGAATCAAGCCACTAAAGGCCAAGTTGATGTGACAGGGTGAAAACTGGAAGTTGTATTAGAAACAAAATGAGTACAGTTCAGATAAAGACTGATCAAAATAATTTCTAGATGACATAAGAATTTGACCCTTTAAGGATTTCTTACTAAGTATGTGAGGTAATACAGAAGGGAGGAACCTGTGTCATTGTAAATTAGTGTCCTTGAGTTAAGTCTCATTTCCAAGACACCTTCAGTTTTTTAATTATTTGACCTGCCATGGTTAATAAAAAGAAAGTTAATTTGGTGGTGTGACAATTTTGGTGGTAGCTTGGTGCACTACCAAATTAATTGCAATAAAATAAAATAATAGCTTCTAAAAAAACCCCAAACTTCCTGTTCCTTGCATTTTGAATCAGTTGATGATTTCTTAGTCATTATTTATGGCCTCAGTATTTAAATTAGGACATGTTAAACAAAGCTGATGTTTGGGGCAGGGAGGGAGGGGAGGAAATTAAGTGTTTGTTAATGGTAACTATTTTAATGTTGCTATTTCATGGAAAATACAGTATTTTGATTCTTTAAAATTTCTGGATAGAGCCAAAAAATAGTGTCTACAAGATAGAAATCCACTGCAGCAAAATAGCTTCTTATTACTATGCGTGCTATGATGCTTACCGGTTATTGTCAATATACAGTGTCTCCTGGCAAGGAAGCTTTTGTTTGTCATGGGAACAAAATGATTGCTCCTCATTTTTCTTGACTGCTGAGTTCTTTAAGTGAAAAGCATTTTGATCCTGGAATAAATATTGATTCTCTCTTTTCTCTCTCTGAGAAAATTAATTTAGTGTGAGTTATATTCACCCAGGTGAGGTAAGGGCAGCTCAGGACCCCACAGGCTACTTAAACCTGTGACACAGGCTGGCATTCAAAAAGTGTCTTCATTACCCCTAGGTCAGCACATACATGCTAGTTCTTTTGAAGAGTGTCTCCTGGGGCAGAGGAAGGGAGGACTGGTGGGCCACTTGTCTATAGCAATAGGACTGCAGGCTTTTTTCTAGCTAAAAAGTAGTAGAATCTATCTGCCTTCATTCCTGTCCACCTCCCCCCATTCTGAGTGGTTCTGTACCCTAAAACCAGGTGGTCTAGGTGAAACCAAGGGCACTAATGCATTGTGCCTTCCAGAGACAGCCTTTGGAGAAATGTAAAGATCTGTGTTTTCCTGTGCTGATTTTTAGCATGCAGAAATCCTTTTCACAGTGCACTGGGGAGAAAGTAGAGAGGTTGGCAATAGCCAAGTCTTCCCTTTGCAAGTAAGCTAAAAATACGAAAGGATGCAGAAAGATGAAATAATGCATGGGATTACGTTTACAAAGCTGAGCATCCATTGCTATGACCACTCTTCAGCTGACAGGGGACGTGCTCATCCTTGGAGAGGGGCTCAGTGGCATATTCTTGTGTCGTGGTTTAACTTCAGCCAGCAACTAGGCACCGCGCAGCTGCTCACTCACTCCCCCCCCCACCCAGTGGGATGGGGGAGAAAATCGGGAAAAGAAGTAAAACTCGTGGGTTGAGATAAGAATGGTTTAATAGAACAGAAAAGCAGCAGCTAATAATGATAATGATAATAAAAGGACAACAGCAATAATAAAAGGATTGGAATGTATAAATGATGCGCAGTGTAATTGCTCACCACCCGCCAATCGACACCCAGCTAGTCCCCGAGCGGCGATCCCCCGCCCCCACTCCTCCCAGTTCCTATACTAGATGTGACGTCACATGGTATGGAATACCCCATTGGCCAGTTTGGGTCAGGTGCCCTGGCTGTGTCCTGTGCCAACTTCTTGTGCCCCTCCAGCTTTCTCGCTGGCTGGGCATGAGAAGCTGAAAAATCCTTGACTTTAGACTAAACGCTACTTAGCAACAACTGAAAACATCAGTGTTATCAACATTCTTAGCATACTGAACTCAAAACATAGCACTGTACCAGCTACTAGGAAGACAGTTAACTCTATCCCAGCTGAAACCAGGACATCTTGATACACAAATTGAAAGAGTAGGCAAGAGCAATGGGAAGAGTTGGACAGATTACTTTAAAAGAATTGCATGCTTCCACTTCCTTCTCTTTGCAGCTCTCTTAAGAAAACATTGTTGTGAGGTGAGAAACATCTGAACCTTTGCAGATGACTACATGTGCCTGTTGCTATCGTAGTATTTGATATCAATCTGCGTCCATATGCATCCCTATCAGATTCAAAGCATAAGCCCATGTTACTGTAGAAATTATGTCATGCAAGTGCAAAATTTCCACTGCCCTGACTTAAAAATTAACTTTCATTAGTCACTGGACAATTAGTCCAGATTGCTGGATTCCCTTTAGAGAGTGATGCCTATGGTGTCTTGATTTCACCATTATGAAAGCAACAGTTAGCATTCTAAGAAATCAGTTGAGTGGAATTTATTGCAACATGCATGTCTAGCACAATGTTAAGTGTACATCTCCAGCATGATGTTACCGTGTGTTTGTTCCAGTCAGTACTATTGAAGTAATGTTGAATTCTCATTTCATTTCATTTTTTATTTTTGTCTTCTCATACTATTTTTTAAAAAAAACTCCACCACAATAAAAAACAAACAAAAATGAATATATAAATATAACTCACTCACTTCTTATGTGCCTCAGAGCATAATCCTGCCATTGACTTTCTGAAAACATTTAGGATTGTTTGGGAAGGTTTTAAGCTAAAATGGGGACTTTCATATGGCCTGTATGATCTCTCCTCAAGGGAATGCATTTTGTTAAAGTGACAATTTATGACATTCAGTACTAATGTCAAACTTTGTTCTGCTGTGTGAAGTAACATAATTAAAACACCAAAACAGAAGAACACAAGCAGTGCAGCATTGTTGAACTTGTAGATATTTCCACATAGGTGATTTGAAATCTGATGGAACAGTGATATGAGTGTTTGAGGCATGTCCGTGTGAGATGTAAGAAAAACAAGCCTTGAGCATCTTAGTTATTTCCCTCAGAAGGATTTTATCCAGAGAGGAGGATGCAATATTTATGTGCAATAACAGCTGGGTATTTTTAGAATTATTTTAAATTCCTTTATACTATGTCTCTGCTTGATTAGAGAATAGCTACCAATCAGATAACGTAACGGTTTGTCCCATTTGTGTGAAGTGATATTCCAGGATAAAATTACAATTTATTTCCTTCTAAATGTGGTATTCATTTGGGAGTAAATTAATTAAGGCTTAGCTGATAAGTATCTGCTGTTGTTCTGCAGTCATGACATGGCAAGATACTAGGTATCTACATGCAAAACTTACTTGTACATCAAAAAATAAATAAAGTGCCTGTACCTATTGTTTCTAGAGCTGTTATGTGATACTTTAAATAAATTACTTAATTCCATGTTTAAAATACCCAAAGGTATAATGTTTTATTATTGTTACTATTGACTTAGATTGCATTATTGTAAGAGCTCATTCTTCGTTTGAGAGCCTTTTCTCATGAGACAGGAAGGTGGTCTCTGTGCACTGTGCCCTACCTGGTTTCCTACTTTATCCACGCTATGACTTGAACAAATAAAGATGAACAAAATGTAAATAGAGCATCCTAAAAAGACTCTCAGTTTGGGATTCCCTCAGTGATCTTCACTGATGGGGAGGACATATTTCAAGGTTTTATCAGTGGGATCATGATATGAATTGCTTAGTTACTCTGTACGTGCTGGAAAACTGGACAGTTTCCTTGTTTCTCTTTGAGGGGAGATCAAAAATTCATGCAGCAGAAATGTTAAGACTATCAGTGTTTGAAACAGTCAGTTAAGAGAGAACTGCACATGAGCTTTCCATTGAGTTGTAGAATATCGTTGACTTGATGTCTACATGTGTTTAAACACAATTGCTTTCTATACTTATTCCAGTCATCCTGTGTCATTTTCTGTTGACTTATTTTTCTGCCTTAAAATTAAGCTAATTGCAGAATGGTTTCATATAACAATATTGACTGTAGAGGTATGCATTTCTGCATGTTCTTTTGTATGAATTCTCTTCAGTACTATCTCAATGAGGTGGATGAAAAATCAAGTGCTGAATCTTTTAAAACTGCTTTTCAATGCCATCTTCAATCAGATATTAAGAGGAATGAATATAGCTGGAGCTTAATCATAAACTTTTCTCCTTCCTGTCAGTACTGACATTTACTTGTTTCTAGACAAATAGATGAATCATAGCTAACGAGTTGTTTTGATCGTTTCTGGTGTTAATACAAAATCAAGGCTCATGTATTTTGACCCTATACCTCCAAATTAACTCTAAAAGACTAAAAGCCTAAAAGCTGATCTTTTGCAAAGACTTAGAAACTCCTCTAAAAGTTGCTCCATTCAGTAGGCTTCAGCCTGGGGTAACAAACCACTGGTAAGCCATGGGTGACTGCGTGCGGAGGGAGTCTGCAGGGCAATCCCTCATCCAGTGGGCATTTGCTGGCACATACCACTGGAAGCTGAATATTTGGTAACGCTCTTTTTTTTCACATGAAGCTTTACCTGTGGCTCTTGCTGTGAGTGAAAGTGGGCGGTAGCCTGTGATCCCAGCAAGTCTGATTCACAGCAGGCTTTTTAGTTAGAGGGTTTCACGGCACTTACTGTCTGCTTGATTGTATGTGAAAGAACAAAAGAGGATTGAACAAGGAGATGCTAAATATAGAAAATAAAAAGGGAAACCTTGATCAGACTGAAGGTAGGAATACTTATCTGTTCCAGTTTTAGTATCCCTATATTTTTATATGAAGAGCAACGTAAAGGAGTATGGTGTTTTGCACCTGCGACGTTGTTGGATACTGGAACAAGATTTTGATTCTGAAGTTGGCTTCCAATAGTCAGTTTGGGAAGCATATACTGAGTCTTTCTTTGGGGAGCAATATTAGACTTTGCATGTAATTCAGCTAAGGTAGCAAATTTAGACCTTGAGCCTTAATGTTTCTGTGATTTTAAAATTATTTAGCTGTATATAGGGCTTTTTTTTTAGAAGTGAGTATCCAACCCAAAGGCCATGTACAAGCCTTCAAGTTTAACCTTTTCATTTTACTTGACACTCTAGAAGAAGATAAGGGGGAGAATGCTGTCAGAGAGCTTACACAGAGGATAGAGTGGTGGTGGTGAAGGGGATAATGACTTCAGCTCTGACTTTCTTCCTCCTGCTGCAAAAAGGCATCTGTATTCTCTGCCGGGTGCAACCAGCCTGCAGGAAGCTTTCATTCCTGCAAACCCCAAGTAAGTCAGCAGATCATCTGGGAAATTAGAGAGACATCAGAGCTGGACTTGTGATGACCTGTTTTAAAAAAAAGTAAAAAGCGTAGACAGATGCTGAATGGGAATGATGGGAAGAACACGAGGAAGGGCTTAGGTATACTTCCATCTGCAGTATTGTAAAGATACTACTGCTGTGGTATCAGGTGGCATGAGCTGCCAGGCAGCCTTAGCAACAGATTTTTGTCTTCCATTTCACATACAAAGGGGAGAGCTAAGTCAAAAATCAACTTGCAGCTGGCTGACACTTCAGGGGGATCACTGACAGTAGTGAAGGAATAAGACTGAATGTTTCTGGACTGAGATTAGCTGAAGTCTTCTCTTATCATATAATGGTTTATTATACAATAGTATTCAGGCAAATGTGTATAGTGTAACAGTATGTCAATTATTCTGTCTAGTAATCAGACACTTCATTTTGCGCTGCAGAAACAAATGCCTTTTTCAATTGCTTTAATATGTTACATTCTTTAAATTAGATGGTCTATAGGCAGCATATAAACAGCACTCTCCAATATTATTTCAGAAAATGAATAGCACATGTGATGCCCATGCTTATGTACAAGAGCAACTGTGGAGTGACATAGGTTCTTGTTATTTCGTTCCATATGAACAGCTCTGAGTAAGTGTCCGTTCTCAAGAAATACACATTTGCTGCATTCTGGCTTGGGAAGGCTGTGTGTCTGTTTGACGTGCTCTCAGTGGAGAATTGCTTATCCATGCCTGATCCTGACTGGTTTCACCTTCCAGAAGAAACTGGCATAGGTCAAAAGTTGGCAAGATGGATTGAAAAGTGTTTCCAGCTGATAGAAACGCTTTTGGTAACCAAGTGGGGGAATTTGAAATCTAATCTATTCTCGACAGAAAAACAGCAAATAGTCCATGTTTCAACACAAACAAGCTATTCCAGTATCTAAAGTGCTGACATACATGAGTTTTTCAAGCCACGGAGACATGAATCAACTACTTTTGCATGAAAGGTACAAATACAGAGTGTCTTCTTTAATGGACTGCAGTATGCCAAAAGAACTTTTTTGTTCACTAGTTCACTGCAGTGCTAATGGCCACACCTATGCGAATGTCTCCATTCGCCCTCTTCCAGTTCTTATGTTCAAAGATTTTGGCATTCCTAATTTCTCATTTCATTCTCTTTTGAAATTTTTCATATTTTTCCTTCTGTAGTTGAATCTTTCCCTCCCTTATTTGAATAGTTATCATTTCCATTTTTCCTTTTTTCTCATCTGAATTTCTTTTTCCTGTTTACTTTTTTTCAGTCTTCCCTGTTTGCCATGTTTAGGTTCTTCCATATGCCATTTCTTCACAAGTAGTTCCAGTGTTGTCCAAGACTTTGAGGGAAACAGACTTTCTCAGTTGTTACCTGTTCCTCTACGTGAGAGAGTGTGTGCTGTGAGCATAGGATGAGAAGAGTGTGTCTTGTTGAACAAAGATTATTTTATTCCTCCTTGATTTTCTTAGCTGCTTTTCTTTGCCCTCCATTCCTTCCATCTGTCTCTGACTGCAAGCAGAGTGTAAAGCAAAGTAAGGGCCAAGTGTCTGTTAGGTTTCTTGTTGAAATACAGAATAATGATGAGGATGTGAGTCAGAGACTGAGTAGCACTGGGTACAACAGCATAGAAGTATTTTACATATATTTCTTTATTATAATTGTCCTTTTTTTATTCCATTGTTTGTCCTTTTTTTCTCTTTGTACCTCTCCTAGATCATGTAAACAGTAACTAATTGATGTATTATAGGAGATCTTTAATCAAACATTGTTACCTTCTCATTTGCCTGGAACAAGTAGCTCTTTAGGTATAGGAATTGTACCAGGAGGGCTAAGCTGCCCTTCATGGCTTTGCAGGGCTAGTGAAACCTTGTTATATCCATACACCCCCACCCTCCCACTGCCCTTTGCACATCACAGATTTCTTAGCCAAACTGGTATGTGAAAATTTCCAGTGTAAATTCAGAACTAAACAAGGCAAGGAGCCCTCACAGTTGTTTTGGTAAAATCTTTAAAACCAGTTTCAAAATTTAATTTCTTCTGACAAGGGCAATCAGCAAAGACAGATTTCTATAGTACGGAAGCAATCTTGTTTGACTGTCTTGAGCAAATTCTCCCACTACTGACTGACTACTGAGATTAAGTGGAGTTTCTAACAAATCCTGTTACAATGGGTCAAGCACTGTCTCTCTAGTTGTACTTATTGGTTGCAAGCCTCTGTAGAGGTTTATTTTAACGCACCCATTTTATGGTGCTTGGAATATCTTCATACTCTGCATTGCTGCTACTATAGATAATGGATGACCACTTCGTTAATGTTTGATGGCAGTTACAATACACATCTCCCAAAGTTAAGTGTCCTTATGTCTTTATATGAGAACTGACCTTCAGGGACAGTAAACATATTGTTTGGCAACAAGTTAATTACAGACTTTATCTTCCAAAAACATTCATGTCATGGGTGGGATAATTAAGATGTCCTTGCAAGTGAAAAAAGTTCTTGAGTTATGTTAATGTTCCAAAGTAGGTGTTAGAAACCGAGGTCACAATGGTATTACAAGAGCTGTGTACTCCTGTTATTTTGACTAAATAATTCTCCTCTTCAGGCTATAAAAATGAAAGGTAGACTTAACTGATATGTATAGCAATATATTCTGTAAGTCTGTGAAAAAAACAGGGATTTTTTGGGGTTGTGCAGGGGTATCATGGGCAAGCAGACTGATTGTGTTTGATTTACTGGGGGATTGATTGCTAGGGTTCATTTTGTTTTTCTCCCCTTTCCTCCTTTTAAGGCCTGTATCTTTTGTTAAATTGTTAGGATCATGTCAGCCCTTTCTGCTTTTATAATATGAACTTCATGGTGATAAATAGCTAATTATTTGCAATTGAATTGGGCTATGAATTTAAATATGACAGAAACAGATGTACTGGTGATTACCTTCAACGCATTGCTCAGGGAGTGTAAGTCTAACATAGTATAAATACCTTCTAGAAATGTTATTTCTGAAATGGAGCAGTGCAAATATTGAACAATATCATAGAGATGTTAATGAGTTCTGTGGTACATGAATATCCTCCAGACTGATATATCTCAGATATGACGTGTTTCATTTTGTTTTTTTTCCTGGAAGAATTTGGGGTGGGAGGAGAGGAGTGTCCACTGGTGGGATCTGAAGTTTCAGTTCAGGAGTGTTGAATCTCTAAGCTGGAATCATGTTGTTTGGGTGAAGTTATGAAGTATTTTTTTCACAATATGCATTCAAAAGAGGACACTGAGCATTTTCCAAAGATGGAGCCCCTAGAGGGGCACCCTGCAGTGCTATTTTGTGGGTGCCACCTCAATTAAAATCTTTGTTGGCTGGCTGAATTACAACATGATACAGTGGGTTAGCTACCCTGGGATGCCTTTGTATTAATGTGAAACTAAGAATGAATACACACACTAATGTAATTTAAAGATTTGAATTGTAATATCTGAAAAAAGGATGGACTCTGCACATGTTCTCCTTCTCAAAACTTGATTCAGGAGATCGATAGGTCTGCTAAGCAGGTAGTTCTGAGCTACTGTTTTCAGTTTCAGTTTTTCTATTTGGAAACTTACATTCCAGCAGAAATAAGTAATTCCTTTTTTAATGGACAGTATAATTTTGGACAATCAAATAACTCTGGAATGAATTTTATTTTCTTCACTAGAAGAAAAATTGCTTAAAATTAACAAAACATTCCCCGAGTGTAGCCACCATACATAGCAGCTGATGAGTCTTACCGTGCCGAAATATAGCAGGAGTATGAATGATTGAAACGTACACTTGGAGACCTCTTTCTGTGTATCCATTTGTGGTTAGAATGATAATATTTAAGCATCCCAAAATTAGAGAATAATAGAAAAATATGATCTAAGCACAAAGACTTAAAATGATGGAACTGTGTCATTCATGTCTAATGCAGCACTGTTAACACACCTATATCTAATTGATACAGTAATACAGAATGTGTCCAGGCTGTGTTTATACAAAATGGAAGGCAATAGAATAACACCTTCAAAATGGTTAATTTCGAGGCTGTCTCGGTGACTGTCTTGAATGTTAAATCCCTGTATCTTTGCTCTTATGAAAATGTTGTCCACAGATATTTGGGCATGGTGTGCTCAAGAAAAGTCAGATAATCTTTTGAAGATTCCTTCATTATTAAATGGCACTGGAATGTGATTTTTATTGTGCAAATCAGTTCAGTGGTTCCATATTTTGAAATTCATCTCCAGCCCTATCCTAAAAGCTAGTTCATATTTGTTTTACCTTCTGCAGTACATGAGAGTTGAGTAAGTCAGTTGATCTCTCAGGCAGGATGTGGTGTATCTTAAAATGAAGTTATCAATGAACATCGCATGCACTATGTAACTTTTTTATTTTCATGTCAACTAGATAGTTTTTGGTAAGCAAGCTTTTTAGTTTTGCATGTTTTAACTTCTAAAATATGCGGTTTCCTCTTTGATTTCTTTTTTTGGAAACTTCATAGCTTATTCAAGTTGTCTCTTGTTTATCAGGTTTACTTGGGTATTCTACTCAACATAATATGGCTCAGTTGAATTTCATTTGAGGTGATTTTTTTCTGCATAACTGTGTGCAAATAAGTGTTCTGATAATCTCTTTCTTTTTAAATCAACCAATTTAATACTTGCTTCTGTCACTGTTACATAGAGATGAGAGACGACCTATTTTTAAAAATGAGCTTTTTAGCTTTGTAAGCTAAAGGAACTCAGAATTTATTTTTTAATTAGCTGCCATTAGGATTTGCTGGGGCACACGTGGATGATACTTCCCTTTTAATTGTTATCTTTTGCAGTAATAGTTAGTTGAATTTTTTTCTTCTCATAAGCCCCTGACGTTTTCTAACCTAGTGCTCTTCAGCATTTGACTTTGACCTGCTGTATAGGCTTCAGCTTTGTTGCATAAAAATTGCTTGGATACTGCTAGAATGTATAGAATATTCAATTTCATGTGCATTCAAGCAATAAGCATGATAGTTGATTCATATATGATTACAATTATTTCTAATGTGACATTTACACCAGAACTATATTAAGTTTTTAGCCCTGGAAAAAAAAAGAAGTATTTTGTTAATGCTATTCTGTATTCAATGGCTTTGATGGTACTTGTTGCAAATGTTTCAGATTACTGTCAAAACTTCATTATCAGTGATAATATACTAATGCAGTAAGTTCACGTAGGTGCTGACTGAATGACTATTCATAGAATCACAGAATGGTTTGGGTTGGAAGGGACCTTAAAGATCATCTAGTTCCAAGCCCCCTTCCATGGGCAGGGACACCTTCCACTAGACCAGGTTGCTCAAAGCCCCATCCAACCTGGCCTTGAACACTGCCAGGGATGGGGCATCCACAACCTCTCTGGGCAACCTGGTCCAGTGTCTCAACGACCCTCTCAGTAAAGAACTTCTTCCTTACATCTAATCTAAATCTATCCTCTTTCAGTTTAAAGCCATTACCCCTGGTCCTATCACTACATGCCCTTGTAAAAAGTCCATCTCCGGCTTTCCTGTAGGCCCCCTTTAGTTACTGGAAGGCTGCTGTAAGGTCTCCCTGGAGCCTTCTCTTCTCCAGGCTGAACAACCTCAACTCTCTCAGCCTGTCTTCATAGGAGAGGTGCTCCAGCCCTCTCACCATCTTTGTGGCCCTTCTCTGGACTTGCTCCAACAGGTCCAGGTCCTTCTTATGTTGGGGGGCCCAGAGCTGAACTATTACAATATATCATTAAGTTGGTGTAATATGATACATTTCCACTGATCCTACAGAGCCTTTAAATGAAATCTGTTTCAGACTGAATTCCCTTACTGCATTGTTACCATTCCTAGAGTGACTGCTACAGAGTGACTGATTTTTTTTTAGGATTCTTGCAAGCATGTGTGCATATGTTAAATAAACTCCATGTTACACAGCTGCAAATAAATTTTCTTCTAAATTTTCTTTTAATATTGTTATCACTGGAAATAATAGTACCATTATACAGTTAGCAAAACATGTCTCTCTGTCTCAGTCTAATAAATCAGATCAAAATATATTGTGTTTATAGTATATATAAACCATATAATGTATATTACTAGTATTTACAAGTATTAAGCCATTTGAGAGCTATTGCAGTTTCTAACCTGTATAAACAAAAAATGGTTTGCAGAGATGTTTGTCTGCAAAGTGAAAAACTGAAATTTTAATGGAATCCTTCCAATAGCTGTCAGTTTCTTCCTCAGAGTTTGATAATTGAAAAGTTTGTTATTTTTTTAGAAAAAGGAAGATGGTTTCAATTATCCAAAGCTAGTGGAATGTTTTAACTACCCTTCTGCTATCAGTGGACTTGTTTACATTGGGATTTTGACTAAATAGAGATTGCATATATCCAGATGTTATCTGCCCGGGTGACTTTTTCATTTACTTTGGCAAAGGATTGGATGGTATATTGCTACCATCTCTTTGTCAGTTTTCACATTATATATTGCAGGCTACATTTAGACTTTTGTTTTATAAACTTCTTCCACTAAATTGTTAACTCCTAAACTTTTGCTCTCCTTTTCTGAGGGTGAATCCTCATTTTTACAATAGGGTCATCTGAATAAAGATTATAGGATATGGAAAGTTGTATGTTCTATCCTTTGCATGGCTCTACACACAACTGAGCAAATGCTAAGTTTTATTTTTCAGTTTATATAGCTCATTTCTTTTGGTCTTATACACATTGGGAATGTCATTGCTATAAGTCTAGACTGCAGCCTGGCATTCTGCCTCATGTGGAAAGCATGGCATTATTAGGCTGCCCAAGGGGCAGCATGGGAACCATACTGAAATGATAGATGGGATTTTGATCCTTACTGCAAGTTTTCTCATTGGTTAGCAAGAAAAAAGCCAAAGTCCCAGACAAACAAACCCAAAATCCAAAAGAAACTTTTCTTGTTCTTAATTTTTATCTCTGCTTTGCTGTGCTAAGGGGCAGAGATATGTCTGAAATGCATCTACTCTGCAACGTCCTTCAGCAAGATAGGAAAGGCAGAGCTCTCCACCAAGAACTGCTTTCTTCCCAGTGTCCAGTGACCTATTGTGCCAATGGCTTGCACAGAGGAGCAAAGACTCCTTGTACAAGTAGCTTACAGCAGGATAACATTCCACAGAGTATCAGTGGGGAATTGTAGAAAACATTAGCCAGGACTACTCAGAAGTAGAACTATAGTACTGAAAAATAGTGTCGTGTTTCAGCCCAGCCAGTAACAAAGGACCATGCAGCCGCTCGCTCACTCCTCCCACCCCCCTCCGGTGGGATAGGGAGGAGACGGAGGAGAGAAAAGAAAAAAACCTGGAACCTCGAGGGTCGAGAATAAAGGCAGTTTACTGGAACAACACAAAGAAATTACAACAACAACAACAGTACTAATGAAAGAGTATACAAAAAGAGTGATGCACAGTGCAACTGCTCACCACCCGGGACCCGACGCTCCACCACTTCCCTCACCAAAAGTCGAGACCACTCCCCCTGGCCTGCTCCCTATATATATACTGAGCATGATGTCACATGGTATGGAATAGCTCCTTGGCTAGTTCAGGTCAGCTGCCCCGGCTATGGCCCCCACCTCCCAGGTTCCTGTAAAAATTAACTCTATCCCAGCTGAACCCAGGACATTATCCACCCCTTATTCTATACCATCTGCATCATGCCCAGATCTTACATTTTCCAATCAACCACTACCACTTTCCTTGTCTTATATATAAGTATATGGACTCCCCCCCCCACCCCGCACACACACACACATGCAAATGGTATTCCTTTAGCCTATGGGCTATCCCTCTAATATGTCCATCGATTTTATTTAGTCCATGACTTTGGGGCTCCATCTGTTGTAACAGTTCTTCAGGATAAGAGAGATGGTGTGAGATGTTGGGTTGTTGCATGCTGCCTCTGGAACTTGTGGCTAGTACATTTGGTGCAAGCCATGCCCTTGGTCTGGAGGTCGAAGATGTTGATCTTGAGGAAATTGCTGGGTGCCAGTTCAAGGTCTATCGCTGTTGTACTTGGCTCAGTTTCAAAGTCCATCCTGCAGTCATTTGGGTAATTCTTACAGTAATACCCTTGATATGGCATATAGACACTATAGATACAATGACATGCATTGGCAGGTTATTTAGCAGTTAAATATCATACAGCCCAATTCACTGGCTATTCTCTCCCAAAATCAAATCTCCCTGAGGTACACATCGAACTTCTCCATCCTTCTGCATCACCCACCAGGTGTACCCAGGTCCCTGAGCAAAACCAACCCCTTGAATGGGTTTGCCTCTGCTTGAGGGAGGACTAACCCAGACTGTCTTTCCTAACATACTCCTCATGCGCACTACAGGGACTTTATCCCCTTCTACAGTATGTGGAAGTCTTGGTTGGGGCGGGGCCGGCCCGATTGGCAGATCCTCTAGTATTAACTAACCAGGTGGCTTTTGCTAAATGTGTATCCCAACGTTTGAAAGTTCCACCCCCCATCGCTCTCAATGTAGTTTTCAGCAGTCCATTGTATCGTTTGATTTTTCCGGAGGCCGGTGCGTGATAAGGGATGTGATATACCCACTCAATGCCATGCTCTTTGGCCCAGGTGTCTATGAGGTTGTTTCGGAAGTGAGTCCCGTTGTCCAACTTGATTCTTTCTGGGGTGCCATGTTGCCATAAAATTTTCTCTTCGAGGCCTAGGATAGTGTTCTGGGCAGTGGCACAGGACACAGGGTATGTTTCCAGCCATCCAGTGGTTGCTTCCACCATTGTAAGCACACGGCACTTGCCTTGGTGTGTTTGTGGGAGTGTGATATAGTCAATCTGCCAGGCCTCCCACTGTTTATATTTCAGCCATCGCCCTCCATGCGACAGGGGTTTTTGCCGCTTGGCTTGCTTAATTGCAGCACATGTTTCACATTCATGGATAACCTGTGTGATAGTATCCATGGTCAAGTCCACCCCTCGATCTCGAGCCCATCTATATGTTGCATCTCTTCCCTGATGGCCTGAGGTATCATGGGCCCACTGAGCCATAAATAGCTCACCCCTACATTGCCAGTCCAGGTCCACCTGAGACACTTCAATCTTGGTGGCCTGATCTAGCTGCTGATTGTTTTGATGTTCTTCAGTGGCCCGACTCTTGGGTACATGAGCATCTACGTGACGTACTTTTACCACTAGCTTCTCTATCCAAACAGCGATATCTTGCCACAGTGCGGCAGCCCAAATGGGTTTACCTCTGCGCTGCCAGTTGCCCTTCTTCCATTGCTGTAGCCACCCCCATAGGGCATTTGCCACCATCCATGAGTCAGTATAGAGATAGAGCACTGGCCACTTCTCTCTTTCAGCAATGTCTAACACTAGCTGGATGGCTTTCACCTCTGCAAACTGACTCGATTCACCTTCTCCTTCAGCAGTTTCTGCGACTAGTCATGTAGGACTCCATACAGCAGCCTTCCACCTCCGATGTTTTCCCACAATGCAACAGGACCCATCAGTGAACAGGGCATATTGCCTCTCATTTTCTGGCAGTTTATTATACAGCGGGGCCTCTTCAGCCCTTGTCATCTCCTCCTCTGGTGACATTCCAAAATCTTTTTCTGGCAGTTTATTATACAGCGGGGCCTCTTCAGCCCGTGTCACCTCCTCCTCTGGTGACATTCCAAAATCTTTGCCTTCTGGCCAGTCCGTGATCACTTCTAAAATTCCTGGGCGACTGGGGTTTCCTATGCGAGCCCATTGTGTGATCAATGCGATCCATTTACTCCACGTGGCGTCAGTCGCGTGATGTGTAGAGGAGACCCTCCCTTTGAACATCCAGCCCAGCACTGGCAGTCGGGGTGCTAAGAAGAGCTGTGTTTTAGTACCAACCACTTCTGAAGCGGCTCGAACTCCTTCATATGCTGCCAATATCTCTCTTTCAGTTGGAGTATAGCGAGCCTCAGATCCTCGATATCCCCGACTCCAAAACCCCAGGGGTTGGCCTTGGGTCTCTCCAGGTGCTTTCTGCTAAAGGCTCCAGGTAGGGCCATTCTCCCCAGCTGCAGTATAGAGCACATTTTTAACATCTTGTCCTGTCCGGACTGGCCCAAGAGCTACTGCATGAACAATCTCCCGCTTAATTTGTTCAAAGGCTTGTCGTTGCTCAGGCCCCCATTTAAAATAGTTCTTCTTCCGGGTAACTTGGTAGAGAGGACCTACAATTTGACTGTAATTTAGAATATGCATTCTCCAAAAGCCCACAACACCTAAGAAAGCCTGTGTTTCCTTTTTATTAGTCGGTGAGGACATAGCTGCTATTTTGTTGATCACGTCCGCAGGGATCTGACGATGCCCGTCTTGCCATTTTACTCCTAAGAACTGGATCTCCTGCGCAGGTCCCTTGACCTTACTTTCTTTTATGGCAAAACCAGCCTTCAAAAGGATTTGGATTATTTTCTTCCCTTTCTCAAAAACTTCTTCTGCTGTGTTGCCCCATACAATGATGTCATGAATGTATTGCAGGTGCTGTGGAGCTTTACCTTTTTCTAGTGCAGCCTGGATCAGTCCATGGCAAATAGTGGGGCTGTGTTTCCACCCCTGGGGCAGTCGATTCCAGGTGTACTGGACGCCCCTCCAAGTGAAAGCAAACTGTGGCCTGCACTCCGCTGCCAAAGGAATGGAGAAAAATGCATTAGCAATGTCAATTGTGGTATACCACTTAGCTGCCTTTGATTCCAGTTCATATTGAAGCTCTAACACATCTGGCACAGCAGCGCTCAGCGGTGGCGTGATTTCATTCAGCCCACGATAATCTACTGTTAGTCTCCATTCCCCATTAGATTTCCGCACAGGCCATATGGGACTATTAAAGGGTGAGTGAGTCTTGCTGATCACTCCTTGGCTCTCCAATTGGCAAATCAGCTTATGGATGGGGACTGGGGAGTCTCGGTTGGTGCGATATTGCCGCCGGTGCACCATCGTGGTAGCAATTGGCACCTGTTGTTCTTCAACCTTCAGCAACCCCACAACCGAAGGGTCTTGGGAGAGACCAGGTAGGGTAGACAGCTGCTCAATCTCCTCTGTCTCCAATGCAGCTATACCAAAGGCCCAACAGTACCCTTTTGGGTCCTTGAAATACCCCCTCCTGAGATAATCTATACCAAGGATGCACGGGGCCTCTGGGCCATTTGCAATGGGGTGTTTATGCCACTCATTCCCGGTTAGACTCATTTCAGCTTCCAATATAGTTAGCTCTTGGGATCCCCCTGTCACACCAGAGATACAGATGGGTTCTGCCCCTTTATAACTTGATGGCATTAGGGTACATTGTGCACCAGTGTCTACTAGAGCCTTATATTCCTGTGGGTCTGATGTGCCAGGCCATCAAATCCACACTGTCCAGTAGACTCGGTTGTCCCTCTCCTCCACCTGGCTGGAGGCAGGGCCCCTCTAATCCTGGTTAGAATATCCGTTACTCACTTTTTGCACACATGAATCAGAAGTCCCTTCAAGAGGATCAGAAATGAGATCGGCCCATCTACTGCATCCGGGGGATGGCTCACGGGAAACTGGAGCAGCAGTTTTCCAAGAAGAATCCTCTTTTCTGGTTGCTTTTTCTCACAACTCCCGTACCCATGCATCCAAGACTGAGGTAGGTTTTCCATCCCACTTCCTCATGTCCTCTCCATGGTCACGCAGGTAAAACCACAGGTTAGCCCGTCGTGTGTACTTTCTCTCTCCTCTCTCTTGGGCAGAGGAATGCTTACTCCCAATAACTGCGATGCGGGCCTGTACAGGTGAGGAGGAGGACATATCCACTTTGAATTGCTGGAACTCTCGGGACAATTCCTCTACAGCTGAGACACAGGCCCATAGGGAGGAAGAGAGACTTCCTTTGTATTGCCGGAGTTGGACAGCCAATTCATCCACCGTTTGTCCATAGCCTTCTTTCCAGGACATTACTGCCAATGAGTTGGCATAGGTTGGTGGTGCACTTCGTAGAAACTTCCGCCACATCGGTTGTGTGCATTGGACTTCATCTGGATCTGTGGGTGACTGCCCATTTTCTGGATCATTATAAATCACCTCCAGCACGGCTAATTCCCTCAGGTACTGGATACCTCTCTCCATGGAGGTCCACTTGCCTTGGTGACATGTAACTTCATCCCTGAAGGGGTATCTCTCCTTTACACCTAACAGAAGTCGCCTCCAGAGGCTGGGAACTTGTGTTTTTCTTCCAATCGCCTTGTCGATGCCCCCTTCCCTAGACAGAGATCCCAACTGCTTGGCCTCCTTACCCTCTAATTCCACACTACTAGCCCCATTATCCCAGCACCGGAGCAGCCAGGTAACAATGTGCTCACCTGGGTGGCGGCTAAAATCTTTTCACATGTCACTCAACTCACTCAGGGATAGAGATCGGGTAATTATTTCAGGTTCTGCCTCTTTCTCCTGTTCTCGCGATGACCCTGGTTCATCTTCATGTCTCACTAAGAGAACTGATTTCTTTGTGTGTTTCTTTTTCTGTACAGGGGCGACTGATACTGGCACAGGTTGGTTCTCTGGTTTAGCTGCAGCATCTGTCACCGGGGTAGGGGTAGCCACGGTACCTGTTGTCGGGGTAGGGGCAGCCACGGTGCCTGTTGTCGGGGTAGGGGCAGCCACAGTGCCTGTTGTCCTGTTTTCCATCTTTTCCCCCTTTTCCCCCTGAGGGTGCTGCATAATATCAAGCAGTGTTTGGTAGATACCGGCCAGGGCCCAGCACAGTGTAGTGAGTTGTGTGTCTCTGGGATAGGCACAGCATTTTCCTTTCAAAAATTTTATCACTTCATGAGGGTTCTGTAGTTGTTCGGGAGCGAACTTCCAAGTCACTGGAGGTGAGAAGTTCCCTAGATACCTGCCCACATCCTCCCACATGCCGTGCCACCCATGAATATCCAGCTTTGGGGCAGATCTCTGGGCGGTACTCTTAAAGAGCCTTTTTGTAGCCCTAAACAAGACCTGAAACATATTCAGGAGGCATAGCACTAACAGCACACTGGCTTGTGCATCCCAAGGATATTCAAAATTCTCGAAAACTGTTGTAATTAGTCGGAAGGAGAAAAGGGAGGCGAACGGACGGGGGGAAGTATACCCCCCTACCTTCCCCATGGATTGGGTGTAATTACCAATAAAATCCGACAGAAGGTGCCCAAAGTATGGAAATGATATCACTGCCTCATACAGATACCAGCTTAACCTAATGACCAGTGATGTAATCATTTCACAAGTCGACATTGCCCAGTACAGCAAAATGATACTCCCAATCACTCTCCCAGAGATGAGATACGCAACTACAGGCAATACATAGAGCACGTAAGAGCTTACAAAACGCCACCATGTAAACAAATGAATCAACATTGTGACTAACATCTATCTATCTAGTATAAGAAATGCGTAAGACAAATTTGTTTCAACACTCTCTGGCCAGATCTGTCGTTATCTCAACCCTTAGTGCCTCACGTTGGGCGCCAAAAAGGACTGTCGTGGTTTCAGCCCAGCCGGTAACAAAGGACCACGCAGCCGCTCGCTCACTCCTCCCGCCCCCCTCCGGTGGGATAGGGAGGAGACGGAGGAGAGAAAAGAAAAAAACCCTGGAACCTCGAGGGTTGAGAATAAAGGCAGTTTACTGGAACAACACAAAGAAATTACAACAACAACAACAGTACTAATGAAAGAGTATACAAAAAGAGTGATGCACAGTGCAACTGCTCACCGCCCGGGACCCGACGCTCCACCACTTCCCTCACCAAAAGTTGAGACCACTCCCCCCGGCCCGCTCCCCATTTATATACTGAGCATGATGTCACATGGTATGGAATAGCTCCTTGGCTAGTTCAGGTCAGCTGCCCTGGCTATGCCCCCCACCTCCCAGCTTCTTGTAAAAATTAACTCTATCCCAGCTGAACCCAGGACTAATAGGAACAGTTAAACAAGGGTATCATTTAATTCATTACCGTCATGTCATTTTTCAGCACTATGGGGGTTGGGAGCGGGTGGGGAGGGAGAAATATCCTAGCCCAGAAACCTGCTACTTAGGATGTGCTAGGCTGAGAAGCAGCATGAATAAATAATTCCATTTTTTATATCTTTAGAGTGCTAAACATGTAAAGTGGGCGAGTGCTCAAGCTCAGCAGTGATCAGACAGAGGTGCAGCCAACAGAAACAGAGGTTTGAAAGTGTAAGATCCTCATCTATGTTCTAGTGAACCTTTCTGTTGAGTTGTTTTACCTCTTTCAACCTCCAGACCTTCTGGTTGCAAATTAAAGAGCGTTCACGCTGGTGTTCATGTGACTCACAGATGCATACGTCTTACATTAAATCTGAATGTAGCTCCACTTATTAATGTTTATACTGACTGGGTAGATCTAATCCTATTTGCAGGCCTTTAAAATGCCAACTTTTTATTTTAAGCCTGGTTTACTTTAACTGCAGTATTTAACCTCAGAAATGTGTTTGTGGGTTTTTTTCCTCAATGGCTTTTTAAAAAGTGTAAGGCTTTAAATCAGTGAAAGTAATGAAAATTTATATGCTCTTTTGCATGTGTGATTTAAGCAAACCTATGGTGGAACCATACACAGAGGGATTTGAATCAAGCAGATTTAGTTGTTGCTAAGATTGTTTATTTTGGTAATGCCTGAAGACCAGCTTTGCTTGGTAATGTAGAAACACATGGGGACGGGTTTATAATCTCCTGTAGTAGCCAGGGTTGAGCGATATTGGTAGAATTTTGCGGTAAAATCCATGAACAGTTGATGTTCAGCAAATATCAGGCCAGTTTCAGTTTGAATATGGGAGAGAGAAGAGAAAGGAAGAAGAAAAATTGACTATGAAGGTGCAAGATGGTTGAAAGGAAATGTGACACTGAAAAGGGAGAAATGAATAAACAGTGAAACTGAATTGAAGGGTAGAGGCAGGGAGGGAAAGTAAAGATCTGCTAAGCAAAAGAGCAGTTAGCACAGGAAAACACATCAAAACTTCAGAAATTTATGAATCACCAGAAATACCTCTTTTTGGCAGCTTTTGCAGCTGCCTTTACTAGTTGGAGAGTGGCTAGGTTTGTCTCTGAGAAGTGGTCCCCAGGCCAAATCATGGAGAGAGGTTAGGCATCTGCAGTTAACTATCTGCTGTTAATAAATTATTACCAACAATTAGATAGGTTTAGATGTGTGCCTAAAATATACACAGGGCTGTGCAAGAAGTGAATGCAAAATTATTTCCTGTCCAATGACTTCACAGCCTACGTGACAGGTACAGAGACAACAGGTGAGTGTTACAGTGGTGGTGGTGGTAGCTCTTAGTGTACCTCTTTTTCTTCCTTTTTTTGTGAACGAATCATATTTTCAGTAGGCAGTTGACTTACTGTATAATGATCTGATATCTTTATAAGATCTGTGAGATTTAAGAGAATTATTTTTAAAAGGTGGATCTGAAAAATATAACATGAAAATAAGTCTTATGTGTATCTTACAGCATCTGCTGGGTGGGGAGCTAGCCTACAGTGTTAGCTTTTGTATAAATTTGAACAATATCACTTCTAGGCACAGGAGCAATACCAGAGTATCATGAAAATCTGGAAGAATCAATTGTCTTTTTTCCATTCGCCTCTCTGAGGACATGCTTGTTTTGCATAGAATTATTTTTTTGTTGCTTAGAGAATGGTGTTTAAAAGGTTGGAATTTTGTTTTTATAGGATGATTTTACAGAGAGAGAGTTAGGGCTGTCGCTTGTGGGCAAGTGAACATGGGGACAGGTGTTAGAAACCTGTATCTGCCCTCTCCCTTAGGTATTTACAATGGCATTGATCAGGTGCTTTGCATTTAGTTGCATTGCTACATTGGCAGTCATGGCCTGGTCAGAAAGAAAGGGCAAGGGCAGGGGAAAATTTACCAGTGCTGCTTTTTGGGTCAGCCAAACTTCCCTTAGGAGCTCCCAGTAGATCATTCTCCTCTTTGCTCCTTGCCTTGTATATAATTAATTTGGGCTGAATGACTGCTTTTTAACTGAGTTCTGTGTTAGCTGCTCAGGCAGAAAGTGGGGCCAATCAGTCAGCATCTGATCTGTTTACTCTTATCAGTTGTCTTCTCAGTAGCTGGTAATAATTTACTTAGAACAAAAGAAAATGTGTGCTCTGCTTAAAACCTGAGATACCCGTGTCCTCTTCCCCTGCAGAGCTGGGAGTCTTGAGAAGAAAGGGAATTTAGACAGGAGTAGAGCAGAGCAACCAGGATTAGTGGTAGAATCAAAATAGTTCAGAAGTATTTGGAGAGATGGAGCTCTCTGGCTGGAGGACAGAGGGACAGCATTACGTAGAAGGCAAACCATTTGCCAGAGGACATCACAGAGGGTTCTGCTAAATTCCAAAAGGTATTCAGCAGTGAAGAAAGTGAGGCTTTGTGGTGGAAGGATGTTTGTTTGTTTGTTTGTTTGTTTAGCTTCTTTTATCTCTTGGTGTATCTGAAGTAGAGGTTCATAGGACCTCTTTACAAAGCTGGATGGTACACATGTCATCCAACCCTGGTCGCTGGAGACACAGAGGCACTGTAGCCCAGGGTGCCCAGAAGGAAGGAGCTGTGAGAAAAGGGTAGATTTAAGCTATCAGGTTATTTTTTTATATGAGGTGTTGTGAAGGACTTGGGAAGCTGGGGATTATCTCTCTCAGTAACACTTGCCAGAAGAAAGAGACTGAGCTGGTACTAGCTTACACCAAAGGAAACTTGAGAGCACCTGGGTGCATACCATGTCTAGTTATAATATAAGAATTTCAACTGACACTATTTCCCTGAAAACTTGACAGGTTGAAATAACAGTGGGAGACTTATGAAAAGAGTGGAAAGAAATATTGTACAAAGAACTGCATGGCTGATTGCATCAGTGCCTTTATGTCAGTAAGTCTTCACCATGAGACGTGCACGAAGGCTATGGAGCATGTATATGCATATAGTGGCATATACATGTCTTGTGAGGTGTCATTAACAGTAACAGCTGTTTCTTCTAAAGATTTCTAGGAATTATATTCAAATAAAGTGATCAGTATCAATCTCTAGCTGAAGATTTTCAAACTCTAATATTTAACTCACTATGCTTCATTTAATGTTTCATTCCTGTTAACAGGCAGACAGGATACAAACTGTGTATTTGAGGAAAGAGGGTAAATTATACAGTATGGAATGAGCAAAATTCGAAGAGAATTCAAGCCTTAGAATCTCAGTTACTAATTACTGTGCCTCTTGAGTCTCTGAATTGTTACTCACAAAAGCAAAATGAAACAAAACTCTGTTACCAAAACTTTATCAATTCAAACAGAATGTGCAGACGTCAAGGGAGTGCCAGAAAACAGCACCCTTCAACCCATTGCAGATCAGTGAAGTCTACAGATACCAACTGTAGTTTGCTAAGTCCTGCTCCATTGACTTGACTGCTTCCCAGTCCCATGTCACCAAATGAGTTCTCTAGTCCCAGGTGGGCCTTGGTGTGGTTTTACAGATCTCTTCATGGAGATCTCCCAGCCTTTGACAAGGAGCTGCAAAAAACCAGAGGGTGCTCCCAGACGTCTTCCTAGTGTCCCCATTCCCTCCTCTCTCATATTCCTTTAATTTGGGCTTTTAATCAAAATGCTGTTAATCCACTTTCTCTAGACTAGATTCAATAATTGTTTGACCATTTAATAATTGCACTTACCTATATTTAATATTATTTCCCAAAGTAAATTTGAACTCGGAACAGTGTAATGCAAATGCAACAAGGACAAAATAACATCTATAAGTTCACTGGCTGACATTTGCCCTTATTTCTAAAACAAGAGCATAATTTCTTTACCCTTTAATCCTTGTAATTTTAAGTTTCATGCACAAAGTTTTAGCTTTTGTAGAAACTACAAAATCAGTGCATACATTTTGAATGCTTTAGAACCTGGAGTTGTTCTTACTTTTCTCTTGAGTTCAGATCCTTTTTCACCTCTTCCTAAAAGTGTTTCCTTAGTTCAGATTGGCTATGCTTGTCTCAAGCATGTGAATGTTGCCTTGGATCATTTGCAATGAACAGCTGCAAGGAGATCTCAGAAAGACAGAATATGCAAAGTAAATTAGTAGTTTTAACTGCACAGCAGTCAGCAGTCTTTCATCTGTGATATTGTGTGCTTGTCTGTGAATTCAGTAGTAAGTTTCCATAGTTCCAGAAAGCTCCTGTTTTGATGTGTGGAATTCCAATGAGCAGGAACTTGTGACAGCAGCTTTTCCCAATATTTAACCTTCACAGTGTCAGTGAAGACAAGCTCAGATTCCGCCCCCCCCCCCCCATGTCACCTGTAAAATACTTTTTTCTACACAGTTAACAGTCACTGTTAAGAAACTCACTGCCTGAATGTAGGTTTTACTGATGAACTTATGCTCATCCAGAACACCTTAGTATGGAAATAGCATCCCTTGACCTTTTTTACATCAAGAGGGTAGGTGTTACAGAAGCCATATTTTATCCATACAGCTGTTGTCTTGGCTGTCACTCATGCTTTAACACCACTCTTTGAAGTTGGAGAATTTGGGGGTAAAGTAACAGTCATAAATCTTCATATTGGTAACATTCCTGAAATGTAGTCACTACATGCACTTTATTATATATTCTGTACTTCAGCCTGTTACCTGCTGATGAAATTGCAGGTTAGGAGGGGGAGTGGGTGGTTTGGGGTGGATTTTTTTATGTTTTGGAAGTTAAAAGATATTTAATACATCAATGTCATTATAGTATTAGCCATTATTTCAAGGTAATTTTTGTAAGGTAGTAAAATATGTTTGTTCTCAACTGCTTCTCCATTGTGAAGTAGCATGAACTGTTAGGATAGCTATGTGAAACAGGTTTGAAAATGATACCATCAAAAACTGGGTTTAAAATGTGTAGAAAGCACAGCATATTTTGATATTGAGTTCTGTGCAAAATTTCATTGTTCCCTCTTTAAAACACTGAGAACAGAGAAGTTCTGAATTCATTTGACAGATAATGAAAAAAGTCTGAATTGAGCAAAGCTTGTCTCACTACCTACCTTGCATGTTCTATGTCAGGGTAAAGCAAAATTAGTCCCTTAAGAATAAGATGCTGGTAATAAAGATTATATAAGATATATTAATTTGTGCCAGCTTTTAGAAACTTATGAAATGTGCAGAGGTTTTGAGAATACGTAGTAGTTGCCTAGCCACACTAAGAAACGCCACTTTCTTTTGCTAAAAAATATGGGTAAATCTTCTTGTTTAAGTACATGCTGAGCTATAATTTATCATACTACGTTTTATCTGTCATTTTACATAGGAGCAGCAGCATGCTTCCCCCAATATTTTAATCTGTAACCATCAGAAAACAAGCTGATTTTTATTGTCAAAAGCAATATTTTCATTGTGTTGGTAACTAAACAGTACAATATTTCCAATTTCACCAGAGACAAACATTGTTATAAATAAACTTTATACTTATTGAAAAGACTTGGCTTTAATAGAGGGATGTGTTTTGGAAACTTCTCCTAACAGAGTAGCGGATGGGATGGTTCTACATTAGCACTTCTGGGATTTATGCTGTATTTTGCACTACAACTGTTAAAAATTACTCACACAAGCACCTGCATCTGCGGAAGAAGAATTATCTCAGACCAGTAAAAGTTCCAAAATCTGTTATTTTTCTGCTAGGGACCAGGATTTGAATGCAGCATTCCAGCTGCTAAGGGATATTCAGGGCCCTTCCGGATGGAGTCTTGATTAGTAGATGACAGATTAACAGAAGAGCTGTGTTTTATGGTTAGGGAGGTTGCCTTTTGGATGGTGGGGAATCAGGATCATTCAGAGACTTTGCAGGAGTCACGGGATGGGGATGCCATAGTGATTGATGAAGGTGGTCCATTATCAAACATTTTGTGAAAACTTTTGTTTCCTCTAAGTAAATCATATGGCTTGTACAGGGCACAAGTAGAGAATTAATTTTGTTGCATTTTGCTGGAAATACGCCAAACAGTATTCAAGCCAAAATTTAGGAAGGGAAATTGCATAGTCTATTTAAGTGAATCGTGTAGTTGATGTTCCCTTTGAATTTAGCAGCTTTTATTGTTTGGCAAATAATGTTTTGTTGGAAATGAACTTTTTATGTCAAGGTCTTTTAGATTTGTATATCCAGGCACATGAAATAGAGCCACATAAGTTATAAGCTTTTTTCTGTAAAGTAAATCTGTAAATAGGTTGATTATTTTTGTCTAACTGAGAATATTGCAATTTTCTTTTATTCTTACCAAAACGATATTTAAGTATTATTTAAGGAAATTACTTTTTTTCACTTGCTATTAGCATTTGAAGCAGTGTCTGTCCCCTAGGTAAGGAAATCGAAGCTTGGGGAATAATAATTTTGTACATGCCATGCATTGTGAAAGTGTTCTTTTGGACAGGAAAGCTGCAAAGGTGTTCAGGCTCAAAAAATTCATTTGACAAATCCTTCCGAATAAGAATGATGCATGCAGTCGTCTATGCGCTTTACAGACTGCACAATCCCCAAGGAGTGCAGCAGCCTGGGATGTAGAAAGGGATATATTATCCCTGATTGATATAGGTAGGACTTGTTCTGTTGAATGGCCCTAGAGATCAGGATCAAGGTTTTCAGCTTGAACAGATGTGGGCTGGAATCTACTAGGAGCATATGATAATATCGTGAAACAAATTAATCCCTTCTAGTTGTAGAAATGCTAATGAATGTTTCTGAGCAGCCACGTTTTGCACAAGCTTGAACCTTTGTATTACTTCTAGGTATGCCTATATATGGCAGGAGAATCAATATGGTGCATGCCTGAATCACAGTTGAGGGGACCCTGTCTGTGAGTAAAGGATTGAGTTTTAAACCATGTGCAGGCTGGAGAATAGCTTTCTGTAGGCAATTATTTTAGTCGATCATCTTAATTAACTTATGATTTAAGCATGATTCTAAGTTTCCCATCACACTGGAAGGAAGGGTGGGGAAGGTACTAGCTGGAAAGGAAAGACATTCTCCAGGAAGTCTTCTAAAAAAACTATTCACATCAGACTTGTTCAGGTTTATTTTGTGCCAGGTGTTCCTCTGTGCATGAAACTGATATTCCTGGCAGTCCTGAATAATCAGGATTTACACATCTTCTTTTAGACTCTGGTATAGTTTGTGAGACAAAAGGGAGATCAGGCTTAGCTCCTTTTATCTGACACTGTTTCTGTGACCTACGTGTCTTGTGGCAGATAGCTTGAATATCCATCCTAATGCAGTTAGCGTCTCTATAAACTGAAGTGTGCTATCAACTGAAGTATGCTAAACGAAATGTCAGTTACATGGGTGAGCTGTGTAAGAATCTGAAGTAAGCCAGAATCTGGGAGTTGAAGTGTGCCATTGCTCCCTTAAAGCATGTCAACCAAGAAAAAGGAGCCAAAATTCAGGTAATATTCAGCACTGATCCACTGTGCCTCTATACAGAAGTTCCCTGCGTGGCTTCCTGACTCATGTAACACAAATTGTGCTATGAAATCTGAAGTGTTGTAAAGCTCCTTTAAAATTTCAGTCTAATAGAAATGAATAAAATGAAAGAATCTAAGGTTCAAAGACCTCAGAGGCTAATATAGAAATTTTCCTTACGTATATAGGTACTTGAAGATAATCTCGGAATAGATCAAAGTTGTTTGTCAAGAAATCTACACAGAAAATCTGTGGTGGTTAATGAATTAAATATATCTTGTATTTCCTCTTGTAAGAGAGGCTGAAAGGATGAAGGTAGGTAGGCTATTCTTTCCAGTCCCAGTACAAAGTACTCATCTTTTGATTACTTCCTTAAATATGAATGTTCAACATTTTGCTCCAAAATTCTTATGAGAGAGACTCCACTGAGTCATTAACAGCCTGTTAACTGAGTTGGGTTTTAATAGCTATGCTTCTGCCTCAGAAAGAGATGTGTGTTAGAAAAATCTCAAAATTGGAAGATCTGATTTGCCTTTCCTGCTTTTAACTTCAGGTTGGATGTAAAGCCATTTCCTAACCTCAGTCAGATACAGCAAAAGTTTCATAGGGAGAGATTCTACCCTCATATACATAGACAGCATCATTCAGGCTGGAGAATTTCACTGCATTCCTGTATTACCCATAGCTAGATTCAAGGTAAAAATCCCTGGATTTCAGCCCCCAGGAAGTTCAGCAAAATGGAACTGCATTCATACTTAATTCTGTTTGCAGCATAGCTTGCTTAGTTGTATTTTTCTGTCCATTATATTTTTTTCCCCAATTCTTTAATACAGTTTATCTATTTCCTTACATTTGATTTTTCTTGCCTTAATTTACCTTTTTATTTTTCTCCTATCTTTCCTATTTTCCATTTTTTCACTTCTTTGAAAAGTAACTGCATCTCTCTTGATGCTATTCTTTCGCTCACCTCTGTACTCTCCTGCACACTCTGTTGTGTGTTGCTTTTTGTCCAAGTATTTTTGTGTTTTATTTGCTCAGCCTTATCTAGGGCTTTTGCTCTGCCAGGTTTAAACTACATTGTCAAAATGATTCCTTTCTGAATGAATCATTTAATCTGGTCTTGATATACTCAGCCATATTCTGTTGTCTTTCAAAGGCCTATACTTATGTCTTGTAACATTTAAGTGGCACTATAATGCATTAATGGTTAAAGCATCATTAAAGATACTTAAGCAGCTAGCAGTGTTCTTGTTTTCCGGATGGAGAAGCACAGATAAAGGGAGAGGCTGTTCATGACACAGGATTTTTAGGTGATAATTTCCTGTGGTTTTCCCTCTAAGATTCCTCCCTGCGTCTGTTGTGCCTTTGAAAATTTTGCTTGAAACGATTTGCCTAGAGCAGGGTGTAAATAATGCAGTGAGAAAGTACCATGCACTTGCTCAATTAACTCTTCTGGGCTTCATTGTCATGGATGAGCAGCATTGCTGGTGGTCTCCTCTGGTGGGTTGGGAGAGTTAAGAAGATGCAGGCACTTCCTTGACATCAGGCAGGGTACTAACAGACGCAGAATTGGACAGTAGGTGGTTTTCAAGAGACTGGCCTGGGCTTATGCGGCCTAACAAAGGTTTTCACATGTTATTAACTTATATATTTTTAAGGTGCTTTTAATACTTTAAAGGACAGACGCAAAGATCTGCAACAGACATCCCAAAATCAAAGTGGGCCACGGGACCCCCTGTCCCTCCCTGCTCACTAGGAATCCCTAGAAGGTTGGCTGCGTTTGTTTATTTTCAGTCTCAAGAACCACACTCAGGCTGCCTTGCACATGTGCAAATGCTTGGAGTATTTCAGGGTCATCCTGCATGTGGAGTGAAGACATGGAAGGAGAGGATTGCAAAGCAGCCTTTTTTACAGTGCACTCCCTGGTTCCAGTCTGTTCTAGCAGTACAAAGTGCAATAAATGAATCTGAAAGAAGCTTTCGAAGAGGCCTCCATTACAGGGTGATGGACGAGTCCTCTCTATTGTGTTTGATCTTATTTGACATCTAACATTTCTTGGGACTTTATAAATTTAAGTGACTTTGGCTTTTTAACTTTTAATATTTTCTCCCAATTAAGATGACCAGGCCTTGAACTTAAATATCTTCTCTCAGCTTATGCCATTTGATGGTCCTCTGGGTAACTCTCCTGACTAAATTTCCACAAAGGCTTTTGGAGGGGGGGTGAGGAAAGTTTTTTAACTTACCTTTTTCAGTTCTTTTCAAACTGACCTCCCTGTAGAGCTGTCTTAAATTTCAGGAGGCATGCAGCATAAATCCTATGTGGTTTATTGCTTGATGTAGTCAAATTTCTAATGCAAATAGGTTTTCTCTGCCTTTGAGACAAAGTGTAACAGTAAAACAAGGAGCCTGTTGTTGTTATATTATCATTTTGTATCAGTGTGTTACTAAAGATTCCAACTGACTCAGGCCATTAGGACTGTAAAATTACCTGATAACAGACAACACAAGCCTGAAATCTGTGATAAGAAAATGAAAGAAGTTTTTCCACAAATAGATATTCAGAACTTAAGAAGTCTTTTTAAACTCTCCAGCTTTTCTATCCAAACTGATTAAATCTACAACCTACAGAATCTGCAGAATTATGCTGCTTCTTCCCTTTATGACAGGTCTTCATGCCCATACCCAGCCTAACTTCCTTAGGCAGCATAGTGATTTCTTAAAATTTCTCCTGTACCCATATTCCCCACCAATGCCGCTTTTAAACTTCACTGAAATAGCGATACTGTCTTCTGTCTCCCACAACTTCTTTGTAATTCTTATAATTTCTGCTTGGTAGAAAAAGACACCTGGGGTAGGGCTGTAAACAGATTTTCTACAGTGGTCTCCTTATACTGCTTCCCTACATCTTCAAAAAAGATGCTTCCAAGTTGAATGATTTTTTAGTAGCAAAATCAGTTCTCTGTTAGATTAGATTCAAAGTGGGTTCCTCGTCTTTCAAATTCTCCATGTATAAAAGATTTTGAATGTTTTTTGCACCCATTTTGCTATATTAGTAAGAAACTTTCACAAATGGTAATGAAGTAGTAAAAATTCTTGTATAGAAAATGTTGTCTACAACAGAAATACAGATTTTTATTAGTTACTAATTCTAGCACTAAGTAGCTGATCTGTTCCTGGTGCAAGGAATTTTCAGTGTAACTTGATTGTAGGATGATAATGTGCACCTAAAGAAGATCCAAATGTTAGTGCTTCAAATTGCCACCTGGTGGTATTGAATGTACTACTCAGGGCATAGCAAAATCCTTTCTAGACTGAAAATAAAATCTTATGCAGATGATAACTTTGTGAATGACAGAAGATGATCTCGATGTTCATGTGAAACATCATCATCCTGGCTTGTGATTTGAATTTTGTTATGTTCAGAAATGCAAAAATGGCAAAGATTTTGCAAATCGGGGACTGTTCATATTTATTTGCATGTGACATTTGTTTCCTTTGTTTTGACAGCTAGCCCTACACATTTGCTCCTAAATAATTTTAAAAATCAGGTCCATACGACTTCTTTCAGACAACTTCTTTAGAATCTGCTTAACGATAAGCATAAGGAAAGTTCAGATGGTTTGAATATAAGTTCACTTCTGAATAATCATGTATTTAATTGCTCTGCTAAATTGAGCAATGGCTTCCAGTCAGCAGTAGCATGTAAGCATGTCTCTGCTCAACTTCATGTTCAGATGTTTTTTGAGTAGGGCTATTTTGTTGACCGTGGGCCTCCCCATACCCAAAGGAGGTGATTGATCCAAAAGAAGGAGGTGGTATGAAGAATTGCTTTTCAGAAAAGAGCTGTGGACTGTTTTTCAACATTACTGTTGCAGAATGCAATATCTGCACTGGGCACTGTGGCTTTGTACTCTCTCTGTGGGCTGCTTTTTGGGGCCTACAGGTACGATCTGGTCCATGTCCAAACCAGCACCCTCCTGAGTGGTGGCCCAGGTCTCTTTTTGCTTCATTTGTGGCCTTAACATTGTTATTTCAGGGACTGGTTTTGGTTTGCCCCAGAAATGCATCTGACTGGGCCATTGTCCCGAGACTAGAGCTACACCATAGTTTATCATGTTACATTCATGATGATAAAAGTCTTTCCTTTTTGTGCTTGTGCATTTTTCACTTTGACTAATTTAGAGGAAGATGGTTTAAGTACTAGCATGTAAAGAAGTTTGATTTCTTCATAGCATGAGTGTTTGTTTAGCGCAATATCTGCCATTCTTATGAGGGAGGAACAGTTGTGAAGAATTTTAAGACTTTGATGGTAGAAGTCCCACTTTTTAAGGTAATTGAATGGACTCATTTTCAGTGTTTCTTTAAAAATAGATCTTAAAAAAAACAGCAATAAGTTTTTCTCCTTATGTCGAATGATGAAAAGAATGGTGTAGAGGATCTTGTGAAATCAGAGAATACTGGGGTTTTTTTAATTATTTATGACAGGCTTTTTCCATTAATAGAAAAAAAATCAGGGAAAAAAACAGATTTTATTCTGTTACTTTGGGTTTATAACCCGTTTGGATGACATCCATGCAGCTGAGCTCCTCAGAAGTTTTGGAGGGTGTGTGCAGGAGCCTGGGAGTGTCAGGAGTTACATGAGACAAGCTAAACATGGGGGTGACTTGGCAAAATCTGTTACAGAGTTGTGCAAGTAAAAAGAGATAAAGAGGGGAAATGGGTCTTTTGTGGAATGGGGGAATAATAAAAGCTGCTGCCAGTTTGTGGGGAGTGAACTACTTGGAAAGGATGGTGGTGAGAAAGGACCCAGGTGTGCTTCCCTTACAGGTGATTAGCTGAGGAGAAGACAGTGATCAGTAGCTGATACTGTGCAGCTATGAAAAAAGAGTGGGCTGCAGTGTCTCTGAGAGTAACAGGCCAGGGCTAGGGAAGGTGAACTCCTGGAGTATCACGTATGATTCTGATCCTCTGCCTTCAAGAGAGACTCCTCTGGGACAGGTGAAGAGTCATTAATTAGGCTGTTGGAGGAGAGAGAGCGTTGCTTGCTAGCAGAAATGAGCTCTCCATCAGTACAGGACGGACATACATCAGGTAGGGAGGTGGAAGAGAAATGCTGATGATGACATGAGCTGGCCCTATTTGTCTGAACCTGGAAAAAACTCCAAAAATTAGGTTCTGGTGTTGACTTGATGTGCTGGGCGGGGGGGGGGGGGGGGGGAGAATGAAGATGGAACTTGTAAAAGTTTATGAAAGGGTTTATGTGATACTGTCCTTGAACTATCAGATTTTTAGAGGTCCCTCTTCTCTATGTTCCCATATACTAACTGGGTATTAGTGCTTATTACTACTACCAGTTACCATGCTGTTAAGGGAAAACTGCTTTTCAAGAAAGTCATGTGAAAAGTCTTGTACATACTGCAAAATATTTCATGAATGTGCTCTTCAGGTATGTTTTTCTGCTGTTACTTTTGCTGAGGAAACTTAAGCTTGATTTGGTTTGGATACTGTAGTAAGATGGCTTGACTTTACTGAGCAAAAGATAAGGTGAAGAATATATACTAAAAATAATAAATGGTGATTTATTTATTTTTACTAGGTACTCTTTATTGTTGTCTGATATAGTGGTGAAATTAAATTATATATAATCCAGTTCAATGCGGTTATGTAGATTCATCTGCTTTTTCATACTGTACTTAAAGTTCTCAAAAAAATTGTGGACTGTAACAAGTGTTGATTTGAAAAAAAAACCCAAACAAAAACCCCACCAACCCAAAACCAACAACACGAACCACTCCAGCAGAGTTAAATGTGTTGTTATGCCCTTAATTCTGTACTTTTCTTTCTGTGTGCAATAATTTCTGTTATTTGGCAATCATTATGCAGTGTAATGGAAGTGAGCTGAAACACTCTAAGCACAGAGTTGTCTTTATAAAGAGATTTTTAGAAAGAAATGGGTTGTGGCAGGGGATTATTATCTGAAATACATCAGCATACACAGATAGAATATCTTCCATATTTAGTGGCACTACAAAAATATTCATAATTAAATGTGTGATGCATGGACTAATTCTCATGGGAGCCATTTCATATAATTAATTTCCAATAATTGCATTACTATGTAATATTGTATCACATGAGAAGATAAATACTCTGAATAGTAGTTGGAAAATTTAAATAGCTAATTCTTCAGTTCATTAAAGAGAATAGATCCATACAGAAATGGCTTCTTCCAGGGGGAGTAATGCAGATGAAGTGTTGCATGCTCTTTGAGGAAGCAGTGCGGGGCTTCTTCCAGCAAGTCTTTATTAGGAGTGCCAAAAAAAGTCATGCTTTGCGTTGAGGTATACTTTTATTTATGGTTTTGGAGCTTACTGGGTCCAAGTCACAAAAGAATTTGGCTTTTTATTATTTTCACCTCACTTTGAAATCATAGTACGTGAGAATTCTTTGAAGTAAGTTTACTTATGTAAGCTGCTGAATATAACGTTTTTTCATTAAAACATAAGTCTGCTGGCTTACAGTATGTTCAAGTTCCTTGTACATTCTGTAATAACTAATAGGAGGCCTGATTAAAAATGCAGAGGGCTTTTCAGACTCTGAGAGGTGATTTACACAGCTTTTGGGCAGCTTTTCTCCTAGAAAACCGAGACCTTCCTTTCATGGTGTTTTTTAAATCTTCCATTTCTCTCCACCCACTTTTCCATTATCTTCTATAGTGCTAGTAATAACAATGAATATATTGTGAATGTCAGTTAAAAGCCAAGTCTGTGTCTGTTACAACTAATGAAAATATATTGAATTTAATATACTTGGTTGGAGATACTAGTTTCTGACAGTAAATGATTGCTCACACTAATTATGGTCATTATCATGCAAGTAGAGTGCCTTCTTTAAGTTTGAGATATGACTGGTATTTGAAACTCAAAAGAAAAAGGTTTGGGGTTCTTTGGTTTTGTTTTTTTTTGTTTTGGTGGGGTTTTTTTTTTTGTTTGTGGGGTTTTTTGGTTTTGCGGGTTTTTTTAGTTTTGAAAAAGGTGTTAAGTTTATTTTCAATGTTGTTACTTTGTTGGCCACTTCTAAGAGAACTGTGTCCATCACAGCTAAGGAGGCTCTGATGCATTCAGAATTACTTGGTTTGCGTGGGAGTGAGGAGGAAAGGTAGCATATTGACTTGTTGGGTCTTTTCTTTTTCCAAATCTTTTTCTTTTTACCTCTTAATTTTCACCATCTCCATTTCTTATGTGTAGGGAGTATCTCAGGATAAAGGGAGTGTCAGTGCAAGTGATTCAGTCAGGATCACAAAGGTCTTATTCAGACATATGGAAAGAGATGAAGGATAAATAGAGGAGAGAGCTAAGAAAATACAGCTCTTGTGAGCTGTTAGGATCTAAACCAAAATACTTAGGCTTTTTTTGTTCCTGCAGTGGAGATAGGAGCTCCCATGAAAAAATTGCTTTTTTTTTCTTGTGATAACAGCTGGGAAGTCAGGCTAGCCCAAATTTGTGAAAGAAAAGGAAAAAACAGTCTTCCTCTTTTGAAAAGTTCACACTAACGACGATGTCAGATCAGTTCCTTTGGCTGTTGCTTGGCAGACAGGGAAAGCTGCGCCAGTGCCACCCCTGCTCTGTTGATCACAGCAAGGTGGCTGAACTACATCACTGTCCTGCTGAGAGGCTTTTTCCAGACTTAGTTTCTGGACCCTCCCATGGGGAGAGGGAGAAGAAAGCATTTAAAATTCTCCTAGACTGATTTTTTTTAAGTGTATGCTTCTTAAAGTTGGATGGTGCAGCATGAAATAAGCGTGTTGGCTGTGCCTGGTGACACTTGGTATGCAGAGGCTTTTCAGTGTGTGTGCGTGTCGCCAGCACTGCCCCAAGCCTGTGCTGTCCCGTGTCATCCAACCAAAGGATGCTATAAATCTGCTGCTCTGTAAGGCTCGTTCCTACAGTGAAACAAAGCCAAAAAATTTTACAAGCCTATTTCTGTTTTAAATCCAGAGAGAAATAAAGCTTATATATCTGGGGGGGAGGAGGGCAGGCAAAATCTGGACAGTGTTCTCTCTCTTCCCTTCTACACAGCAGCACAGCTGTCAGAGGTTATTATATCTCTAATTATTCCAAATTACTTTATATAGTGGCATTCAAGTATATATGATCAAGTATGCACTTTTCCATTATGCTGCTCATTTTTTTCAGAAAAGTTTGTGTCTCATGTTAGCAGTGTTTTTGCTTTGTGAACACACTGTACCTTAGAAATACTTTTCTATGGTGTTCTTAGGAAAATTTCTATATAAATCTAAATTTCTCAATTACTGATTTTGAAGTGTGTATTTTTAGAACACCAGAGGTACTGCCCATAGGATGCTGCAGCTGTTTGACATTCTGCTCCTTAAAATAAGTTAAATTATTTCTTTCAAAACTGGAGTGGGAAATCCCTGGGGATCAATGGAAAGATGTTATCCTGAAGCTGGATGTAAGCTGGTTTTCTGTTTAAGCCACCTGGCTTAAAAAAAAATAAGGGCAAAACATTTTGCATCATGTGGCCACTCAGTTTTGTGCATCCAGTCGCATTCCAAACAGAATTTCTGTCTTTAAAAACAGCATTGGCTAAAAATACAGCTAAATATTCTGAATTTTATGGAAACCAAAGTAGTATATAATCTATAAACAAGATTTGACTTGATAATGTCGTGTACTAACGATTCTTTGGCTTGATATGAAATCCATTAGAAACTGGTGATTGTTTCTAAAACATTTTTTTCTTTTCTTTTTCCTCTCCATTGAATTCAGGGGCTTTGGAACATTCCCACAGTCACAGTTGGGTTATGATGGGAACGTGTTTGAATTATTTGATATGTCATGTCTCGCGGTATATTTAAAATTCTAGGTATTTGTGAAGACAAGTAGTGGTAAAGACTTGATACATATGCTTCCTGATTGTTTTCTTGTGAGGATGTGTCAGAAGAGAAAATTAAGTCCTTTAGTCAGGACATTTTCACTTTATGTTTTGAGCTTGAAATTATACTTCCAGTGTAGTAATAGATGAAACACTTTAAGAGTAAACTTAGAAAGTATGTGCTCCTCCTGTGATAGTATGTTTAGGTTTCAGCTTCACATGTGGTTGTTTTCCTAAAAATACCATAATACAAGGAGAACTAAAAGCCTTTAAAGCTTAGACTTTTCTTTTTATCCTAAAATAATGGAAACAAATTTGTATATTGCAAAATACAGCTGTTTTCTACAAAACAGTACAAGAGTAGAAGCACAAGCTTTAGCTTAATACACTTTTTCATTGTTGCTCTTTGTTATCTAAGCAGGAGTAATACTTTCAGCTGGCATCACCTGTAACTTCTGGCATAGTTACAAAAGAAGGATTTGTGGGATCATATCTTAAAAAATCCTCATTATCTATCTCAGTTACCAAGACCTGTGGTCCTGGTCTACTCAGCTGCTTAAGACAAATACCTGAAAAGCCCCCCTACACTGGGGCTTTTGACTATAATTTTTTTTTTTCCTCCTTTTTTAATCAGTTCATGATAGCTGTAATTCACTGTTGTGGTTTAACCCCAGCCAGCAACTAAGCACCACGCAGCCACTCACTAGCTCATTCCCCCCGCAGTGGGATGGGGAAGAGAATCAGAAGAGTAAAAGTGAGAAAACTCGTGGGTTCAGATAAAGACAGGTCAATAGGTAAAGCAAAAGCCACACATGCAAGCAAAGCAAAACAAGGAATTAATTCACTGCTTCCCATTGGCAGGCTGGTGTTCAGCCGTCTCCAGGACAGCAGGGCTCCACCATGCGTAACGGTTACTTGGGAAGACAAACGCTGTAACTCCAAATGTCCCCCGCTTCCTCCTTCTTCCCCCAGGTTCATATTGCTGAGCATGACATCATATGGTCTGGAACATCCCTTTGGTCAGCTGGGCTCAGCTGTCCCAGCTGTGTCCCCTCCCAACTTCTTGTGCACCCCCAGCCTCCTCACTGGTGGGGTGGGGTGAGAAGCAGAAAACACCTTGACTCTGTGTAAGCACTGCTCAGCATTGATGAAAACATCTTGGCATTATCAACACTGTTTCCAGCACAAATCCAAAACACGGCCCCATACTAGCTACTGTGAAGAAAATTGACTCTATCCCAGCCAAAACCAGCACATTCATATACAGTAATGTACAACTCAAACTGTCAGACTAATTACATTCTTCTAAAAAATTAAAAGGATGGAAATATTTAACAAGCATAGAGACTATTTTCAGGATACTATTATGCCTTTTTTGATGCTCCCCAATTTGACAAAATATCTGTGTGTGATTAATGGAATAGTTTGCTATTAGAAAGTGAAAACAGAAATGCTAATTTCTTTAGTGTGTTTCAGTTATATATGATAATGCTGAATTCTGCAGTAAGATGTATTGTTTTTAACATACTTGCTTGTGAAAATCTGCTTCTGTCAGCTGCGTCTGATTGTTCAATGTAACTATTGTATGGTAAATGGGACGCATTTTGGCGATGAAGTCATAAGACTATTTTTCCTTGCCACTTCCCTCAAGGCCATGGAAATTCAGAAGAATTTCAGTTCTGAAGTGCAATGGGTGCATGTGTATGCCTGTTCTAGGCACTCAGATTTTAAATAAGTGCAGAATTCAAGATGAAACTGTAGGCCATGCATTTTTAGGTATGCATCATTGGCTGCATTTTTGCAATTTTATTGCTATGAAAGAATGGTTGCCTTGATTATATTTAAGTCATGAGAGCTGAATGATTCTGGCAAGTTAAAAATGTAAAAGTGACGTTTTCACTGTTAAAAAATGCAGGAGCGTAGCCACCGATATATTAAATTAAGGTAACTACATGTAAATGCCCAGTGTGTATACATTTAGCATGTTGCTTGGACTAGCTGTTGGATGACTAACGAGTTGCTTCATATTAGGCAGCAGATATGGATGTGAATAACAGAAGACATCTAGAAGCAGTTTCATTCATCTGTTCATCCAGTCTGAGCAGCTCTTAAAGCCTCTGCAAGGCTTAACTGCCTCTCCAGTTTTCATAATGTGAATAAAATGTATCTACGTTAATTAGTGTTTTTGTTAAGAGGCCAAAAGGAGGAATGCATTTGTTTCTTAATAAGAAAATAATTATTGTATAATTTCTTTTGAATACATCAGCATTTTGCAGTAGTTTTCTTACTAGTTAATGATAATCTCTTGCAGAAAAGTATCTTTCCTCTTTTGGTGGGGAAAAATACCTGCTAGGTGATGTGTTTGTAATGTCTGTAGCACTGAGTACTGCTGAGAATGTACACATTCATTTAGTTTATTTTCCATGCTTTTTAGGAATTCTCTGTTGGTTGTTTACATGAGTAGTTAATGGACCAGCTTTTTTATTCTTAATGGGAATGGCCCCTCCTGATGTCCTAGAAGGTCATCTTCTAATTAGTGCATAATAATAAGTGCATAATTCTAAGAAAATGAGCACATTTGCTGTATCAAACTTAGAATTTGTATAATTTTAATTTAAATATATTGAACTCTGCCATTTTTCCAAATACTACCCCTCCTTATGTAATGGAAACCTGACAGTCTGAAGGAAGGTAGGGAGGTGGCGATACAAGATTTTTAATGACCTTTTTTCCTATAGGTAGTCACAATACTGTCCAAACCTGTTTGATGTTAGATTACTGCTCTTTCTTCCCACTACCCACCTGCCCATTGTTTGTGAACCAGTCATTTAGCAAATGATATCTAAATTCTGTGGCTCTAAAAAAATTAAGAAAAACTGGTTGCTAGGAAAGACTATCTAAATGTAGGGGAATTAAGTGTGTGTTACTATCAATAATGGTCTGGCCATCATAGGGCTGACACTTCTTACTTGACAAGAAGATGAAAAGAAAAGCAAGCATTTAGACCATCTGTATGTCTTTAAAGTGATTTGGGATCCAAGAAGACATCTGATTTCACTAAAGAAACTAAACATTCCCAAGAAGATAGTAGTAATATCAGGAGCTAAAAGGTGATCCTATTTTATTTTTCCTCAAGGATAATGGGAAACAGCTCATCTGAGGTAGCTTCTGTTTTTTTCTAAGAATAGACAAAGTTTACTGAAAATGGAAGAATTAACTGCACCATTCTCTGGGCCTAAAATATTTTAGTTTTCTTTAATGATTTTTCCTTTCTGCTTTTTGCCTATGCACTCATACACTTTGGTTTGGAATAGATCCCAGGGCAGTGTTGCTTTTTGCACAGTTAGCCTTATTGCACCTATGTATTTTTTTCACATGCGTGCTACAAAGATTAAAATTACATTGTTGTTTGGAAGAATAACAAGGAAATTATGCTGTAAAAAAAAAAAAAAATCATTACCTGCACCCACTGAGGGTAAATATCACTACTAAAACTACTGCAGTGCTTTCTTCAGGTCAGAACAAGCTCAAACATTCAATGTATTTTTCAGACTTGCCAAAGATGATTTTGTAGTTGCCTGATGTCGTTAGTTTGCTCTGATTGCAGTGAGATGTTTGGACTCTTACTGTTTGTTTCCAGATTGTGGATAGCTGATGGCTTGGTGTTCAGAGGCTCAAGTTTTGTGAGGAGTGAGGTTTGCTTTGACTTGCTTTCTGCTTATGACAAGGGTATGAGCAGAAAAGTCTGTATGTATTTTTCGAGTAGGAGGTAACTTGCAGGATCATGAATTGGTCATCTAGCACCTAGATTATCTTGTTCTACAAGACTCACGGTAGTGCTTTTTCCAGCAGCACCCAGCAAACAGGAATGATCTCCCTTGTGTCATGTTACCTTAGAAAGTTCATCTCTTCCAGTAGATCACTATGCAAGATGGAAGCTACTGGTGCCTCCTCACCACTGCCTAAACAGTTCAGCTTAAAGGACTGAAGGGTCATCTGACTAGAAATTAAAGAGATATTTAAATTAGAATTGAAGAGATTTCCCACCACTGTCTGGTTTCCTTTGGGTATTTCTAGTTGGTTGACCCATCATTGGAAGATGTTGGCTTCTGGCAGTCTGCACATTCAGCCTTTGTGAGGTGTGTATACATCAGCTCGGAGCTATAGATGTATCCAGTTGTGTAAATTAA
The DNA here is from genome assembly GCF_964188355.1 of Buteo buteo. Lineage (NCBI taxonomy): Eukaryota > Metazoa > Chordata > Aves > Accipitriformes > Accipitridae > Buteo > Buteo buteo. The sequence goes on from NC_134179.1 coordinate 16,903,630, forward strand.
AAATCCTTACCTAGCAATGCTTGCTGCTTCAATTTGGGATGTTTCTGAACTTCATGTAGGTGGATAATAGTTTGTGGTTGATTAACAAACAAGCATGTAATTTGTTGTTTTTTCCTGTGCTGGTAGCTGGAGATGAATGAAGCAAATGCTCTGGAGAGGTCACCTCTCAAAGGTGATGACTGCAAATAACTTTTCCTTTTACTCCTAAATTGGTAGCAGTGTCTTTGCATGGGAATGCGAAGAAGTATGTCCAAATTTAGCAATCCTAATAGTATGATTTGGTAAATACAAAAAGTAATATGAGCTAGTGACTCCTTGAATCTGTGCATATATAGTTCTGTAGGTCCTTTTGAAGAGGCATCATCAGTGGGAAAAGACTAGATTTATTTTTTTTTTTTTAATAAAGCAAGCTTTTTTCACCAGTATCTAGGTTACTGCCTTCACTGTTAAAAAATAATGCTTACTCTTGAATAAATGCGATAGTTCCTAGCAAACAGGTTTAACAGAGTTTTTCAATGCAACATCTGGCTGGGAAGCTTGTTGGAACAATACTCTGACTTGTCGTGAATATCACTGTTGGATGAAAGTTGGGTGTTTTGGGTTGGTTTCTCTAAAGACATACTTTTTTTTTGTCACTGGCAAAATGATTGTGGTCATCAACTGGATTATGGTCGTCCCTTGGAAAGGAAAACTAATAATATTAAACTTAATTTTTCATTGCAAAGGAATAATGAAAACATTGCATATGAAGATGAACTAATCTCAAGTTGCATAATGCCATATTTTTTGATGGTGGTTTTTTTTTTTTAATCTGAAGTGCCTCTTCATATGCTAATCTTGTAGCAGTCAAATTGGGTTTAGAAGTCTCTTTATCAGTGTAGGATGAAATAATCATTAAAAAAACCCCAACCTTGGGCTGAGTAACATTCTCAAAGAGCACAGCCTTTCTGAAGATGCCATTTTAAGACACTGTTCAATTTGATACACTTTTCTCAGTTTCTGACCCAACATTTAAAATAATGGACCAGCTACACCAGCAACTTATGAAGGGCTTGCTTCTATCTGTGGCTTTTTTTATCTAGGTCAGATCATTTTTTGTTTACAGTTGATACTTAAAACAGTTTACCTTGTAGTTTAAGAAGAAAGAGCAACCATGATGTTATATGATACTTTAAAACATCTGTAGTTGTGTCCTCATTTTTGAAGGCATAAATGCATTGAGAGGGGAGAACTGCATCTTAGTGAGCTTAATAGTATTGATAGAACTTCTCTAGCCTTAATCAGTCCCTGGAGCAACTTAAATCTATATATAATGAGCATTCTGGAAACAGCATGTCTACGTCTACTGTTAGAAATTGGAGGATACTATTTTTTTGCTATTGTAATTGGTGTAATGTTCAACTTGAGTAAATTTCATTCACGTTAACCTTGAAGTAAGGAGCTTCAAGTTGTTGGTTGTTATTTTTTCAAGTCTTGAGTGTTTTGTTTCTCATTTCTTTGTGCTTTTTATCATAGGAAAATGAAATGGAGTTAGTAAGATTTATTTGTAACATCTTTTATATTCTTTGGTTACAAGGAAGACTTTTATTTCAGTTGCTTGCATAAGGAAAGAAAATTAAAAACAGGTGATATCAGCTCTATTGCTTCCAAAAGAACTTTTAAACAGATGCTAACAAGGCTGCTGGGTTTATAGGCTTATTGACAGACAACAAATGAATTTCATCCCTTTTCTTCTCTTCGCTGCTTCTTCCTACTTTTTCCTCTTAGTTGCACTTTTCTGGGCAGGCGTAATAATTGAAGTGTACAGCATACGAATGTTACTGACTGGCAGTGTGGCAATGTGATGTAGTGTGCACATGGCTCTTGATTTCCCTGCATATGAATTCGAGTCAATTGTTTTACAGCTTCCCTGAGAAAAGATTTTAAAAGGCAATAATTGAGGAAAGGTAGATTACGTTTTACTGTATCATAAGACCCTGTTTCAGGAGAAAAATACTCACACTTCATTTAAGGCTCTGAAAAATACAATAAATATTTTAAATAGAATATAACAAAAAATAGTATGTAACTTTTTGTCACTAATGTTGTCCAGTGGGCTTCATGAATTATTTCTTACATCTCACTCTGAGCCATAACTCAAGATCAGATTCTCTTCTGAGGTTTTTCTTGCTTTTCTTGTAGGGGTTTGGGGGGGTTTTTTGGTAACTAGTCCAGATGTAGGGATTGTGGAGGTTATCAAGAATGTTGGTTGTGTGGTAGAAAGTAGTCTGACTAACTTCACCTGATGCCATGTATGTTTGTTCTGTTACCTAAGTGAATTCTGTTTCCTTCTTCACTGACTTGTTTTCCACTTGCCCTTCTTCTCAGCATTCATTTTCTATGCTTTGGTAAGTTGGTCTTCTCATTAGTAGATGATCTTGTTTTTCTTCATCCTTTTAGGGTTTGTTTGGTTTTGTCTTCTTTTTTTTTTTTTTTTTTTTAAGGACAGTGTTGCAACACAAAGTATATGCATGTATACATACATGAAAAAGATGACCTGTGTTCAGGTAGTTATTTCTACATAGTAAAAACAACAAGAAGAATGCTTTAGTCTCCTTGCAGCCAGCTGTGCTGCAAGGAGACCTGTGCTATGGAGCATGTTGCCATTTCTGAACGTTGCTTCTCTGAAAGATTGCACGTGTATTGCCTTAGTTCTGTATTTTTAGGGCCTTTCATATGGAGGTGGTATTAAGGCAAGGAAGAAAAAAGATAGCTAAAAAGGAGGCAGAGAACATGCTCAATTTTTTTTGTATCATCTGCTAAACAAGGTCTCATTCTGTTGCAGACATTGCTGACCATTTGAGCAGAGACTCATCTAGTATTAAGTATTTTGTCTTGCATACATTCCCTTCACATCTATCACTGAGCTAGCATTTTTCATCACTGCCTCTCTGACTCAAATGCGGGAGGCTCTTGCACTTGTCCTGTTGCAAAACATGCATGCACCAATGTTAATTATCCTGGTCATCCTTTACGCAACAGGAATGATCTCATTGGATTGGCTTATTACCATGTAATATAGGATATACTGTGTTCTCATTTGGTTTTGATGTTCAGTGACAAAAGTACATGGAAGTATGTAAGATATCTAGTATATATATTTCATTTGCAATAGATGCATAACACTTTTTTCTGGGTTTCTCTTGTTTTTGTCAGTTTTCATGTATGTTCTACCAAATCGGTGATCATATTTAAAGAAAAGCGTTAGGTGGGAAGCATTCCTTGTCATGAGTTAAAATATTGCAAATAACGTTTCCATTGAATAATTTGTTCTGAAACACCCAGATTTTGAGGATATGAACTTTCTGGCGTTCCTCCTAATTAACTCTCTGATTATGGAAAATAAGCAGTTGTTTGACCTTCAGAAGAAATACCTGTGGGTAGCCTGGTGCCACTCATAAACATGAGAATACTGCTGAGGTGTCCTGTCCGTTTCCGCACTGTGGGCTGCAGCAACATTAAGCAGCTCCCACATGAATTTGCGATGGAAAACAGAAGATAAGTGGGATGAATGTAGCTGCAACTCATTATTAAAACAGAAGAGGAAAAACCAAAACAGAAAACTCAACTGTTTCCTACAAAAAGCCATTCTTTCATCTTGGGACTCCTTGTCCTCTCTCAGCTCGTAGAAAGCCTGGCTTATTGCACTGTAATTCCTTTTTTTTCTTTTTTTTTTTTTATTTGTTGTGTGTAAGGAACAACCCAATGACATTTTGGTTTAGTTACTTAACTTTTTTTTTTTAACTGTCAGTCAACAGAGTAGGAACATGGCTGTGTCTAGCCAGAAATTGCATTTCATGAAGAAAACTGCAAGTTCCCAGAATATTAAAACCCAATTCTTTACTGTTTCAAACAATGTTTGTTTGAAAATTATAATTAAATAAAAAAATCTAATTGAGAACCTGACAAATTACTGTTCATAAAACACTTTGGAGGTTTAGGGTGCTGTTTCCAGTAGTAGTCATTTAATCTGGTTGGGGTTTTTTGGCATGGGAATACAGGTTTGTGTCCTTATTATTCAGAATAAAGTGTTGCAATCAGAGAGGAGGCGTGCTGGACTATGTGGTAGCTGAGTGCTGACTAACACACACTTGTGCATACTGAAGGTGCTCAGCTTCACCCGGGCGCCTTGCTGCCATACTGGAGATGTGCATTATCAGCACTGCTCTGTCTTGCTGCTTAATTATCTTTGTGTGCAAAGCTGGAAAGAGAACACAGGAAAGAAAAATGTCTTTGCACAGCAATAATCAATAAGACCAGCAGTATTTTAGGCCTCTGGTGATCACAATTTAGTTGTTTTGAAAACAATCACAAGAAAGACTAATGATGTAGAACTTGTCTTTTGCTGATTGTTCCTGACAACTCAGAAGAAATTGTGTTAGGAATGGGATTAATTAAATACTCTGTTATTCCGATTGCATTAGTGAAGGTTTGAAATACTAAGTGTAAATTATGCTACACAGTTTTAAATCAATGGCAAGCTTTACTTCCCTTCCAGATTATATCTCTTGAAGAGCTTGGGGGTCTCCATGCACCCTGCCAGGTTCAACTCCACTGTAAACTAATGGGAGTTGAAGCAGCTCTGCAGCATATGCTTCTGGGATAGTACTGTAGTGTTTGCTTAGAGAGAGTAATGATCTATATTTGAAAAATTACTTTTTTTGTGATGGAAGTGGGTGAGGCTGGAAGTGCTAGCTTTATCTTTTTTCATACTTAGTGTAAGGTTGTAGGGGAAATGCTATATAATCTTCTGTTAGGTTTCTGCTAAACAGAATGGCTGGAGTATTGGAAAGTACTCCAGTTTTAAGTGAACCAGCTACAGTCTCTTTTTTGTTTGGGTTTTTTTTCTGGAGTTCAAATGCATGTATATTTCTGCTAGGATAACTTTTCTTTGTTGGCTTTCTAGGGTGAGTGACCCAGGTAAGTGCCAATGGGTGTTAGTCATCTTGTATGGTAGTGGCAAGTTACAAGGTTTACTTTTGGGAATAAAATGGCTAGATTGAGGGAATTACCTATTGGTTAGCATGCATCTTGTCCAGCAAGTAATATGCTATGTTCAGACCATTTTATATCAAGAGCTATGTGGAAATAAGTTAAAACTCAGAAAACATCAAAGCTGCTTCCTTTGAGACCCCAAATTATATGTCTGAGGACAGAGTTGGGAACAAAATATGATCTCCTTTGTGAATTTGTTGTAAATATAAAATAAAATTTATTAAGAAGTAGTTTAGGCTGAGCTGCTGAACTGCATAGCAGCTGCTATGAGGACAGAAGCAACAGGGATGCGAAGCATAGAAATGTCGAGCTAACTCTCACCTGGTTACTGTGGCATGAAGTCATGATGACTGCCCATAGTCAGGGAGCTAGTGTGTAAAGGTTTCTAAAATTAATATTTTTGGAAATATGTTTTTCTGACCACAGCATCATCAGAATGATGAAGATGCAAAGAAGTGCACAAGGGAGCATATAACTAGGAATTGCATGCCTAAATTTGGGGAGGGGAGCAACAGTTCTGTTTCAGTGCTTCTGAGGCTATTCACTCAGAACTACACTGCCTGTTCCAAAGAATAAATGAGAGGGTGAGGAGGTGTATAAATCGTAACTTAAGAGGAAAAAAAAAAGTAGGAGTTGTTTCCACTTAAAAAAAAAAATAAATGAGACAAGGGCGGGGGTAGGAGGGACAGGTCTTTCATTTTAAGAGATTTCTGTTTAAAAATACATTAATAATTCATTTTCTATGTCTTGTGGGGGAAGCTCAAGAAGCAATTGATTTAATTTGAAGCAAGGATGGGTTTCCTTGCATGTCAGAAAACCTTTTCTAAGTCATAGGCTTAAAATCATTTTTTAATGGAATTTCATTTATAGAAGAGAATTCATATATACTTATCTATCTATCTGAAGCAGCCTTGTAGATATGCAAATGTGTTTCTGTAGGAGTTACATGGAAATGTATTTCCATAGAAGGCTTGGGACTATATAATGTCTTCCAGTTCCATATTTCTCTGATCCTCTGGTGATTTTTATTTTTCTTGCTTTGACCAAGAGAGCTACCTGAAATGTGCATTAGTAGTTATTTCTTGTGGTAGGTTCTTGAGAAAATGCACTGAAATTCATTTTCATCTGCAGGTACAGCAACCTACAATTTTTAAGCCTATTGTAACTTTTGGTGTATCCTAATAAAGAATTGGTTAACAGACTGTTTTAAAAGACAAAATTATAATTAAGTAAACCAATCCTCTTCTAAGAAATTTACTCCTGAACTCACTTTCTAGTCTTCAGGTTGACTGCGATTACCCAAGTAAACAATAAAACTTTAAAAGTAGTTCTTAATAGTAGAAAGAAAAATTGACAGTTTCCTGGCTACTATGTAAGCAAGCATTGCTATAAGCATTTATGATGTGCATTTAGCTTCACTCCCATGCACTGTGTTTTCTAATAAGGCATCCTTTCCCTGGCTGTTTTCTGTTTTCTCCTTCTCTGGTAAGGTATCATCTTCCAGCTATTTGATTCTTCTGCCCCTCTAATAAATCTGGAATGGAGACAGGTGAATAACATACCTTGAAATGTTTCCTGTGCCTGAAATACTAGGAAGACCCTGATATTTCACTGAGAACCTTGGCAACCATTAATTCCCATAATGGGAATTAAATATATTTGGTTGGATCATTCTGGGCTGAGCTGCACTCATTTATGCTGTGCATAGTATTGGGCCAAAGATGTTTTCTCAGATTTTCTGAGTGCCGTTATCAGGACAGAGTGGTCTGAGGTCTATATTATTGAGGGTATGTCTGCATGGTCATTTGCAAGAAAACTTGAACAAGCTCTGCCTATACTCTGAGCTGGCTAGAAGCTCTCCAACAGTGCTAGTTTGTTGCCAGGACCTCATCTAATATCCTTTTCTTCTTTCCCTGGGAAGTCAGCTTGACTCAGAGAGCAAGCAAGGACAGCAGTCATCACTCAGCATGAAGAGTGAGCTCATGTGTACAAAAAGACTTTTTACACTAGTTGTTTAGAGCCCTATGTTTTATTAGTAAAAAGTTTCTTTTTTTCCCAATTGGAACTTTTTTTTTTTTTTTTTTTTTTTAGAATATAGCTCCTAACAGCTGCAGGGTTATGATACTGTTAAATGAGATTTTTTTTTTTTTTTACAGAAGTTTTTATTCATTGACTGAATTGTTAATTTTTTATTTTTTTTTTTAATCTGAAAACTTAGTAGGAGGGAAAAAAACATGTTAGGATTTTTGAGCTGTGATTTTTGCCTTTTGAGATGCTAAAATTCACCGGACCTGGTTGGTAACTTGGAGACTGAAGTAGTGCATAGGGCTGTGCATGGAAATGGAAGCCTCAGGCGACACCCTACTGCTCTCCTAGGCTGGTACTTATGGCTCTTGAGGTGAGGGGAAGAAGGCTGTTTTCATAGATTGTGTTTGGTTCATAGGCTGGGTTTAGTGATCAAAACATAACACATTACTGTGTTTCAAAATGTATTAAGGTACTTGGGGAAAAATAGTGGAAGGAAGATGCTTGATCTAGTGGAAGGTATCCCTGCCTGTGGCAGGAGAGTTGGAACTAGATGATCTTTAAGGTCCCTTCCGACCCAAACCATTCTATGATTAATGTACAGCAACCGACTTTAGTTTACATATGCGGCTTCTTACGCAGCTCTTTGATATCTTATTCTTTCTTCAGAGTGAGTCTTACTGTTATAGGAGCTCTCTGAAAAAGAGGCGCTTTTTTGTCAGGTTTTCAGGCAGCGGTCTTAGATTTTCACTAAAATCAGGCAGTATCCACTTCAGCAGGACTTCCCAGGATGTGGCTCGATCACTCGTTGGGCTAGAAGCGTGTATATCACTCGGCACTCCTTGCAAACCAGTCAGAAGCGAATCTTCCCTATACTTGCTACAGAGCTAATCATTCTAAACAGTGATGCTTTTGTTGCTCCTTATGAGTTTTACAGGATAGCAGTCATTTGCACAGTTTATGAATTACGCTTTTGGGCTGTTCTTACTCCTCCGTTATATAGTTAGAGAGAACCAATAGAAAGGTTTTTTTACTAAAATGCGTCAATATCCTGAGTGAGCTTTGCTCATCACTAAAAGGCTTCATTTCAACACAGTGCATGGAAAAAGTGTTGTATTGGGGCTTTCTCTGCAGTTGTACATGGAACCAAATGCAAATTTGCAATACATGGCATACCAGGAGCTCTGGGATAAGGAGTGGCCTGTGCTCATCTAGGTCAAGAGGCCCATTCTCTGGAAGCCTCAGTCTCTTAGCAAAAACGTTTTCCATTTTTCTCTTAACTAGTACCATTCTAGATATGAGACAGTGTTTCCCTTTACCAGGAAAGACTAGGAACACATTGTATTACAGAATGCTTTAAAAAAAAAAGGGGGGCAGAGACCCTGATAATTATTTTCCAATAATCTGCCCTTAGTATTTTGAGATTTAGTGAGAGAAAAAGCAAGTTAACTTTTTGTGAGATAACATAAGCTATTGAACAATACTTAAATATATGAAATGTTCCATGTTTAAAGCACTTTAAGAGTTGTTATAAGTAAGATTTCTAGAAATTACATACTGCTGTGCATCAAAACTTCTAACTTATTATCAAATTCAATTATTAAAGTTTTAAAGTAAGTGGAAAGAGTCACTGTCAATTCAGCGGAAATATAAATGGGCCTTGTGGCTTATCCTGAAACTTTGGGACTTTTTTTAATTCTAAATGTTTTTAAACTGCTGCTCCTGTCTTCTGTTTCTTGAATACGGCTTCAGGAGGGTAATAATCTATATGGTGACAGTATCTCTGGAGTAAGGAGGATAAACACGGGGTGGAAGAAAGGGCTTTACCATGCAAAAAAAAGTCGTGGTTTACAGTTACTGTCTATATTTATCTGTATGTATGGAAGAAGGAGAGTAAAATTTTAACTTGCCAAATGAAAAGGAAGATGAAAGGCAGGGATCGAATTCCACTGATGGGAAAACGAGGGGGAGGGGGACCACTGGGCTGGAAGACCGAGGGAGAAAGTCTCCAGAGTGAAAACATTAGGAAGCAATTGAAGCCTTGCACCAGTGTTAATGCTTGAGAGTGTCAGTGCTTTTGTCTTGATTTTTCTCTGATACCTGATCTAAGGGTGAGTTCCCTCTCTGACATGTTTATCTTATCCCAGTCCACAGACCCTGAGAACCAAAAGGAGAAACATGGCAGTTACATGCCACAGAGATCCTTCCTTGCGTGGGGTTTATTCCTGCAGAGTTTGGAAACCAGGGAAAGCAGCAGGGCAGTGTTTAGGCCAAGCTGGTATATTTTCAGCTCCTTTGTGCTGCAGCGCTGCTTTGGTGCCTTGGGAGGTGGTTTCTGAGTCTAGTTGGCTTGTAGGAGAACCATCTGCTTTGTTAGTAATCTTGTAATTTAACAGTTATTTTTCGATATACTGTTGTATACTTTGGATTAAACTTTTAGTGAAAATTTTAGTTGGGAATTGTATAGGGGACTTGATGAAATTAAAGACATTCTGTGCACCTCAATTCTGAAACTTCCAACTTGAATATAAAATGTAATTTCCAAGCAATGTGCTGTTGGCTTTGCATACAAATATTTGCCTTTGCAAATATCTTTAAACTTTAATTATTGGAAAGGTATTTTCTGGATTTACTGTTGGGGTTCAGTTAAGGCCAGCCTGCTACCGATATGGAAAAAGATACATTTACATAGGCATCAAGTGTTTGCTTCTGTGCTTTGACATCCATTGTGTGCAATATCATCTATCGAGACAATTAGTTTGTGGGTTGTCAGTTTGTGAAGGCTCATGTTGAATACTAAAAAATATTTTAGGAAGATTCGTTTCAGGTAAAATATTTAATCAGTCACATCTTATGCTCTTTTGTGATAGTCTGTTTTTCCTGATGCACAGGAGGAAAAAAAAAAACAAACCAAACAACAAACCACCTGCTTTTATTTCTGAAAGTTTTCTTGAAGTGTTCTGCTTCTAAACCATGTTTTTCAGAGTATGAAGACAGACAAGGAACTAACTAGTTTCCTGGAAAGTTTGCGTTGATTTTAATTTAGCAACGTGACTAAATCAGGTAAATTACTTCAAGGGATTTATTGTTATTTGCTTAAAAAAAAAAAAAAAAGCTATTGAATCTGAGTGTGCATTTTTAAATCCAGTAATAAGTAATATGGCTGAAAAATGCACACTGGAATTAGCTTTGACACTCTATTTGCTTTATGTCTAGCTTTATCTCATGATGCATTATTCACTGGTAATATACAGACTACTTTATTAAGTCTTAATCAAATGCATTTTATCATAAGTGTCAATTCAATATTTTGCTATTGTATTTCTGTTTTAAAATATTGAGCTTTTTGTAGGGGTATGATAAATGTATAGCAGTTTGGTCAGGAAGGGACAGTTTTATATTGACATTTTGTAAAATTATCTATAAACTGTAGTTCTATATTCTGTTCTAAAATGCCTGTGGATTCAGTCTATTTGCTTATGAAATTGCAAAATTGAGGAAGCAAAGTGGCTGATAACATGTTTATCACATCTAGATTTGTTGGAAAGAGTATTTGGAAGTGCATCTGAATGTGCGTTAAGTCTTTTTGATCACTGCAGGTTGTGTTTGCATTAGAACTAAGAGGAGTTACATGTATGTGGCATTTAGGGTGTGTCCAATGTATGATTTTTGTATGTAAAAACAGGGACCAGGTAATTGTGTATGTTACTGTACATAACTGTAATGCCATAGCTAGAGATACACATGGCTTGCATACATGAGTCTGCTTTTTGGACTCTTTAGATGTTTGGACTTGCATGGATTGTACTCAAAAAGATCACTTCATCTGCCTTGAGTTGACTGGATAATGTACAGCAATCATTAGTAGCTGTTTTAAATCAGAAACTTGGCACTTTTTCCTGCTTTCCTAGCACAACCTAGTTGTGCTCTAAAAATTTAGAGTTGGACAATTAGTCCCATGTAGAGCTGTAAGGAGACTGTAGTTTTGCAGGCAGGTTAAAGTGAAAGATGATAATTTTTAATTTTCAGCATCTCAGCTGAAGGCTTGCAGTATCTTCCTTATGAAATACATACAGGTTAAATGGTTGCTTAACCGTCTCCCATGTAGGAAGCAAGAATTAAGTGGTTTCCATGTCACTAATCAATTTGGTTTGTTACTCTCATAAATACACATTTCTCTGCAGCAACAAAGACTTGTCTAACTACAAAGTATGCTTAAAAGCAACTGTTATATTTCATTAAGAGGGACCAAAAGATAAAGCAAGCCATTGACTCGGGCTAATACAAACCCTTCGTTTTTCTCCATAAATTCTGCATTAAGCTTCACTAATGATGGTAGGAATTAAGCACATGTATGGTAAAGAACAGACCTCTGAGGCTGCAACAAAGTCTTTCACAAAGAAAGTAGATGATGTTCACTGCTGATACTTTTCCCCAGCCTGTCTGAACTGTTTGATCAGAACACACATCATGACAAAACAGTGGTTTTAGAAGCATTAGGAGGTTTATAAGCTCAGAATCAGTGCAGCAGTTCCAGTGTTACAAATTCTGGCTCTCTTGTCTCAGTTTTATGGCCCTGAAGATGTCACATCTAGAAAAAATTAGGACATTCATTCTCGAGGAAGGGTTGGGAAGTGTGTAAATATTATTTCTTATTTATTTGTTTATAGAGTAGAAGGTAAGGTAGAAGATAACTGACCTGCCTAGGGCATGATGCAGTTATGTCACTGAACTGTGAAATACAATCATGTATCTGAGTGCTTCTCTTGTGTCTCAATCAGGCTGAGCTTTGCTGCTGACTGTATGTGTATTTAATGACCAAAAAAAATATAAAAAGCTTATATAAAAATACTACTGTACCAATCAGATTCAGTCCTGCCATTCTCAAATATTTACGTCTGTTTAAATGAAGTGATGCCTGTGTGCAGAAGTGGCTTTTAACTTGTAATAAAAGGTAGTTTAAATATGTGGCCTACTATTTCTTGCATATATGCTATTGGATGTTGTTTTTCCATATGTGCTTGGATGAATGAAATTAGGCCTATATAAAAGAAATACAAGAACCTTGCTTTGAGCAATGAATAGCAGATGGAACAGCGTTAGAGTTGACATACTTTGTCAGCCTTATACACAATAGTCACTCTTATTTTATCACTTTGTAATATAAATTGAACAGATCTGTAGGGTTGTCAAGACAATATAAGCTGTGAGAAACTTGGATGGCCGTAGCTTGAGAGAAGTTAGAAAATACTCCTGTACTGAGAGCATTGACAATATGCTGAAGTTCATTTTCAAAGTTTGAAAGGGTATTTAAATGGTGAATTTTCACTTTGCATTTTACAGCATTTTTTTCATTTAAACATATTAAAATGCATGCCAAAATGTGTTGTGATTCAGATTATAATGTCTCTGACTGTATCCTTTTTGGAAAAAATGCACCTGTAGTTGAATAGGAGGCTTTCCTAAATTCCTACTTGAGCTGCTTGGGTTTAGTTAGTAGGTATAAAATTTTGCTTTGCTGGCAGTGCTATGGTTTGAGTTGTGTGGAAATTCTATGGATTTTCCTTTGTGAAAACAAGACAAAATCCCCAAGCCTCAATCCAGCTGAGAAGCTGCTGTGTTCCTGGCCCGAACACCAGGGATGTACTCTGAGGTGCTTGGTGTGTGTGCCTTTCTGTATTGAACACTGTGGTGCTGAATTTGAGTACTGGGATATGTTGATATCTATTCTGGTATCTATTTGTTTTTGTACCAAAGCTGTGCGGAAGCTTCTCAGGCCTTCATAAAACACGTGTGTAGTTGTGATACCAAAGCAATCCATTCATAAGACTGCTATTTTTGGTGGGTGTTGTGTTCATACTTGATCGTTCTATGAAAAGTCATTAAAGGGAATGGGGAGAGAGATGAACATAACAAGCCATAGAATTATATGGAAAAATTGGTATGGCTTTTTTAGTTACGTATATTGCTTTTTTATCTTCCTGGCAGTCATCAGATCCCCTTGTATTATAAAAAACTTGACAGATGCGATAATGTTTTCCTTGCTTCACCTACTTCATTTTTATAGGTTCCAAAATTCAGTTTCACTGCTTTTTATAAGCTGGCACCACAACACAGTGTTTAAAGTCTCTTAATAGAAGAACATATGAAAGCTACCGCAACCTTTTGTCTGTTTGGGCATTCCTACTAACAACTAATGTACTTTAGCCTACTCATTGCTTTTACTATTCTGCCAGTGGGATTTACAGAAGATTTCTTTAGCTTTTCTTCCTTGACTTGTAGAAAAATATGTTTTCAGATCTAACTGGTTTTGGACTTGAAGGAGCCCCTGGCATTGCCAAATGATTTTCTTTTTCTTTTCTATATTGAAGTAAAAAGTAGTATAGTGATTGACTGAAAATTTGCTAACATGTCAGACTTCTGATTCAGGTTCAGACAACAGAGATCTTTGTAGCTTGCATAAGAGAAAACAGTTTGTAGTTGCATGTGTGTATATAGACATTCAGATTTATTTTTTTTTAAACACGTTATTTTGTGTTTCTCTCTTCTTTATTCTGGATTCATTGTGAAGAAATGAGAATGCTGCTTGACTGTCTTATGGAGAAATCAATATTTCTCTTTTGAAAAATCTATACAATTCCCATAAGTAAGTATTAAGTGTCAGATCTATGCTATGGTTGCACTGGAGGGCTGGGAAGAGAGAGCGAGCTTACTACTTTGTATGTGGCTCTGCCACCATCTGAAGTAGGAGTGATTTTTAGGAATTTTGCCTGTTATTTCAGTACTTTCTGTGCCCTTATCTTCCCTTCCTGACCACAAACTATTTTCCTGTTCTCCACAGTTAGTCCTCTGTGGGAACTGCTCATGTTGCCGTGTACCCAGTTGTGTGACTTGCATGTGCACACACGGATACACACATTTACAAACCACATATTTCATGTCCCCGGTATTATTAATTATCAGTATAAACACAAGTAAAAGACTATAAATATCAAGACTATGGCATTTAAAATAAATCCCGTAGAAAATATCCTTCCTGGGAAGGTAGATGGCCTTTCAGAGCAAGGAATCCTGACCTTGCTTCCAAGTATGTCCTGTGCTGGGGATCTATTTCAGGTCTTCAAAACATGAGCCCTTAGATCGTGGAAACATAATCTATTATAAAATATGACAGTACCGCCCTTTTAAAAAATGGGTCTTAAAATATACATATAAGTCTAGGAGTAATTTGCAAGTGAAGTACATTTTCCCTTTGGGATGTCATAATTATGTTGGAGACTTAATTTGTCATGTATTCCCTGCTGAGATCTTGAAATATTAGTTTGCTTTCTTGAGGTTTCTCTGATGTGCAAGGGCAAATTTGGGTATTTGACCCTCTGGCTATAGATGCTATTGATATGACAAATAGGTCAATTTGTGTTTCTAATCATGCTGATAATGTAGTATTCAAATCCTTGATGACAAACAAAAAGATATGTACATTCTGGAAGACAATAAGAAGTCTCTTCAAAAAAAGCAGGATGTTTATATGAAATTTTTCAGTCATTATACTTTGAAATGTAACATTTATCTTGGCATTCAGTTTCATTCTGTACTCTTGAAGGCCCCTCTCTCATTTATTACTGTTAGCATACCAGAACAAATGTCTTTCAGATGTGAAAAATCAATCATCTCAAAAATGTCTTCAGTAGTTATTTGGGTGGATTAATGCAAGGTGTTGGGAGAGTAAGGTTGAAATGAAATGTCATAATTGAGCAGCACAAGTCACCAGAGAAATAATAGTCAATTGATCATGGTTCTGGCTTGAGAGGCTTTTTAAAAAAACAAAACAGAAAAGAAGAAAAAAAACCCTCACCAAAAGAACATAAGGAAGAAACTTGGATAGTGACACATTAGATGCTGGAATGAGCACACACTTTGTGAGTTAAGCTCATTGAATACAGCATGTAGTTCTTTACTCTTCAGATTTTTCATTGTTGGTCCTGAATCTGTTTTCAGAGCTACTTCATAGTCCTCTGGAAAATAGAAAAGGAAGGCCAGTAATAATAATAATTCTATAATCTCTAATGCTTGAGTGTCAAGTCCAAAATCTTTCTTATCAAGTCCACATAGCCTTGGCACCTGCGAGGGATAAGATGAGTAGTGATGGTCTTGTCAAATAAGAATTGCAGAGAAATAATATTTTTTTTTAATTATTATTTATTTATTTTTAACTAACAGTTTAAATGAGTTGTCTACAAATGCTGAGAGTTTTAGCTGATTTAAGGTAGGATAAATCCTGGCTGTGTAGCTGAGGGGAGGTTGTCCAGATAACAAACAAATTGTAACAAATATTTTTTCCCCTGTAAAATGCTAAAGAATAACTCATATTCATAAGAGATCACCCACATTTACACTATTCTTTGCATAGTCAACTGAAATTATGGAAAATGCATTGCTAACTCCTGCCATGTTCAGACGGTTATCTTCAGTGACTGAAGCTTCCATGAGAGGGAGTAGGTCATTAATATATTATTAATAGAATAATGTATTATTAATATAGCATATTTTGAAAGCAGAGGAACATTTTATTATACAAACATAACCTATTCCCCCAGTATTCTAATGGTCTTAATTTAGTATGTAGATGTTTTTTCCCTTTGCAGCATACAAATAAACTTGGAGAAATGAGAGATGTGTACCCATGTTAGAGTTTCTGGTGTGTTTTCAGCGAAGGAATGTCTGCATTTTCTAGCATGTATGGATCAAACATTGAAGCTGATTTGGGGAGAAATATTTTGGAAAGCTACATGGGTTTGCTTGAGGTTAAGTGCTGATAATGTTTGGAAACCTTTAGGTTTTAGGGCCAGAGAAAACATGTTGGTCTTTAATACATGAGGCTCCACTGTAATGTGTCCATTGCAGTGAATCTTGGAGACCCATGAGGAGGAAGTTTTCGGTTTTGTTTGGAGTTTTTTTCATAATTTATAATAGCCCATGACATGGGTTAGATTAATTTGCATTGTAATGAGCCATTCCTTTTCCAGAAAGCATCAGTAAAGGTAAGTGTCTGTATTCAAACTACCCACAGGTCATATTCTCTGAAATCTGAGTGCTTTTGTGGAAATTGGGAAACTAATTATTAAATGCGAGTTGTCATTGCTGCAAACTCATAAGACTTCAAGAGAAACGAGATTTTAATATAAAACACAAAGCAGGACATGACAGATGTTTCAAAGATAACCCTGAGTTGAAAGGGAGTAGGGAAAAAAGAGCATTGTTTGATAGTATTTTGACATTAAATTAATTCATGGAATTGAGTTATGCCCTGTGACGGTTTTTTAGTGCAGGTGCAAGAGAGGGTATTGAGCGGAAAAGAAAAAGGGGGAGGGGGCGGGGAGAGAGATGTAAGGCAGAGGAAAATAGAAATGTTGATTTGGGGACTCAATATTGTATGCCTTTTTCTAAATACAAGTTTCACAGACCTCTGAAGAACCGTTCTGGGGATGGACATATAGGTCAAAATTCAATGTTTGCCTGGGCCAATAATAAAGTGTTTTGTTAGTGATTACATTGCCAGTACTCTGCTTATAATATTCACCATATTAAGTTGAATGGGGAAAAATTTGGAGTTTAGCAGTATATAAACTGTTTAAGGTCAGGGGTATAAACTAAACTCTTTGAAGTTCCTGTGCTATTTCCTTGTTTTAGCAGGCGTATTCAGGGGGAAACTCTGGTCCCATTGAGTTAAATGGCAAAATTCATGTCACGTCTGAAGTCAGAATTTCATCTGCGGGTTTTTTTTTTCAATTTCTTTTTTTTTTCTTGTTTCCCTCTACAGCCATAGAAAACTGGGCTGTTGAATACACTGTGTCTTAAAACAAAACCATTACAAAAGATATTACTCTGCAGGCTTTCCTTGATGATAAATGATTAAATTAACTAAGAAAGATGTGCAAGTTTGCTAAATGGTGATTTTCTCCTTCTTTGCCCTCAATTCACTTGAATGTGGGTTGGTCCTTTTAACTGTGATATTCCTGCTCTGACTTTGAGATCTGCATTCATTCAGGAACCTCCTCAAAAAGAGAGCAACAAGTGATCTGTATTTAAATTCCATATATTAATTTGGATTCAGCATTGCTCTGCCAGCATGCCTAAACACAATAGGCCTATGCATACACCACACTTGAAAGTACCTCCTTCAAGGTGAACTGTAGCTTCTGTTTATGAAAAGCATTTATAAATTAGCAAAGATGAAACAATAACATACAAAAATGCTAACAAATTAAATGGTTTTGTTTAGATGGTAAGTAATTCAGCATGGATCATTAGAATTAATTAGAACTGTGTGCTTATTTTGAAGCTGTAAGAATTCAAAGCAGATGGGATTTTGAAGGAAAGGATAATCACCCTATCCGTATCTTTCAAGAGCTTTAAAAAATAACTAAGTGACTTTAATAACACTCAGTCCAGTAAGGTTCCTTCAGCTGGTGTGCTAGTACTGTAGTGATGCCTTTCCCTTCTACATAGCATCCCTTTAGATGCCTCACTGAGTTTTCTAACTTGCATTTAAAGGACAAAGCTTTTAAAATATTAATCTTCCAATGAATAAACATGGTATTTCTGAAGTTTATCAGGAGACTCTAATTAGAGAATGCTTACTGTTGTGGAAGAAACCATGGCATGTGAGCTGGAGCAATGATTTAAGAGGTATAATAAGTGTCTAAAAATGTAAGAATATTAAGATGCATTGCTTTGTCTCGGTTGGATTTGGTGCAAACTTGTGCTTGCAGTACACTGTTGCCAAGGCTGGCTCAAGAAGTTGAAGTTGTAAGGTTGGATGAAGGCCAATATGCAGATTACACAGGTGCTTAGTAAGTGAAGAAGAGCAATAAAGAGCATCATTTAGAATACTCACTTAATTGGTTTACATTTTAGAATTCATTTTGCTTCCACTTCCAAATGGCCATTCTGTAATTTTCAGATGTTATCTTGTTCTGGTAACTAGTCTGGCAAAGGGCACTGAGATTTGGTTCTTCATATGGTAGCAAAGCTTGGTATCTGTTATGATTCTTGGAGGTAGCATGGGTGTCTATGGGAGCATGAGGGTCCCGACCAAGAACATCTGGTCATCCCACAGTCAAGCGATGAGTGGGAAGCTGTGTGATCATACTGGAGTACCTTCAGTGGACAGGGTATCCGAGGAAGCCTTTGGTTTGAACCTGGGTTCCATTTGGACTTTGTCCACCAGTTGTTCCCTTTAGTGGTGTTTTAGTTTATTTGCAGAACATTCTTATACTTTCATGATTTTGAATTTGAAATATTGAGCCAATGGAAATAAACATTCCTGTCTTTTGAACATATGCCTCAGCAGTACTGTCTCTGTAGTCTCTGGCCTTTCTAAACAAATAGCCTATGGTCAAGTGTTTTTTAAGCAAGCCAAACTCCTTGCTAGAAACCCAGGTATTTGAAGCTTGTATAGTATTTTCCCCTGTCCTACTTGGTCTTACCTCAGTGACTGTAAAGGAAGCCTTTGCTGTAGGCTGCTGAAGAGGTGAGCTGTCACTACATAGGTACCCACTCACTTCCCAGAGGACCAGAGATCATGAACTAGAACTTTAAAGGTAAATCAATGGCTCCCATAATCTATTAACTGATACCATGTAAGTTTAAAGGGAACATTCTGTGAGTCAGCTAGACAAATGTTAGTCAGGAGCCCTGGGAAGAGCAGTAGACTAGCCCAAACTATTTCTTTTTCTGTGTGCTTGTTCCTTACATGTTATCTTTTTTTTTTTTTTTGGGGGGGGGGGGTGTCAATTATTCTCTTTTAAATAATGTAGGCAGTTAGTACTCCTTTAGTATGTTGGGAAATAAGTCTGCCAAAACAAAGATCAACTTTAATATAGCTTTTTCTAAAAGTAGAATTAAGGTAATTCACTCCAACCGTAGGATTTTTAAGTTACAGTACTCATAACCTCAGCTATCTGTTCAAGCTGTGGAAGTTTACAGGAACTTGGTTCTATTTAGGATTGGTATTTACCAATTGTGAAATGATTTTAAGATTGGGAAAAAGGGATTAGAATTCTATGTGGGTTTTGAGAGTCTATGCTTTGCATAGCATCTTTTTGGGTAGATGCTGGACCAATGCCATATTTCCTTATTGTTTTGTGGGGCATCACAGTGTAAGAATGGAAGGGTATTTGCTTTGACACCCCAACTTCTGTTTCGGTGAGAAGTGTTGAAAGATGCAATACAGCTGGATTGTACAAACTGATAAGAGTCGAGGGTTGGGCATGGCTTATTCCCTATTGATATTTGGTGAATGTGCATCATAATGCATAAACTTGTTCAGTATTTTCCTTAATGACTTGGATGATGAAATGGAGTGTGTGCTTATTAAATCTGAAAGCACTTCAGGCTGGACCGTGAGCACACTGAAAGGCAGGAGTAGAATTCAAAGTTAGCTTAAATTAGGGAAACAAACCCAAAAAGTTGGATGACATCCAGTGTGGATGGGTCTTGAGCTACTAGCTTTAAATAGCAGAAATTGGCCACCCAAATAGTTGATAGGCAGGAGGGCTACAGGCAAGGATCTTGGGATTATAGCAGATCACAAGCTGTCGAGTCAATGAGATCCTGTTGTTAACACAAGAAGACAACTGATTTGAAGGTATAAACAGGGTAATGGCCTGCCAGAGGGTACCCAGTAGTTCTCCCAAACTCTGTTCAGCTTTGGCAAAGTCTCAGCTTAGCATACTGTGATGGTTTGGAAAGAGAATAACCATTTGTAGAAAACCGAAGGAGACTGATCAGAGGTCTGGAAAACATTACTCCACTAGGTATAAATAGGAGCTGTTACTAGGTATGGACAGGAGATATTTAGACTGAAGAAGAGAATGAGATGTAATACTTTGTAAAATATGTAGTCCTACAGTAAAGAAAAAGGGAATAGTATGTTTTGCCTTTGTGAAGAACAAGATGAGCAGCAACAGGGTAAAAGCTAGAAAGTTAAAGCCTGTTTATTAAAACAGCAAGCTAGTGGAAAAAAGCAACGTGGGAAGGTGATGGGTTTTCCATCTTTGGGAATCTTTAAGGACAGTTAGAAAAGCATCTTGTTTAGTTGATGATCTTTTAAAGCTGGGAAATAACTTCCCAAAATCCCCAGTAGCTGTACTCTCAGACTGGTTGTTATATTCTGCTTCCATTTTGTGTGAATTGAATCTATGTACTGGCAAATGCCTGGGAGTGTGAGAAAATGACTGGGCTTAGACTTGCTGAGATTTTGTATATTTGGTCACTTTGCAGGTTAGATGCTGAAGAAATGCACGTGCTTACATCTCTCAAGTGGTAACAGCTTTTCTCACAACTATAGGAGGTCTTCTGTAACTTTGTAGGAGAGCCTTCTGCTGCAGTGGATTACAACCTACTGTATGTGTGTGGTCGTCCTGAGGAACTACAAAATTGTCACATGCAAATGCAGATTAAGTTATGAAAAACTGGCTTTTGAAATATTTCTTTAATGCCAAGAGTGTGTAGCAAGACAGACTTGTGAAGAAATGCTGGCAGAGAATAAATCTGATAGCCGTGCCTATAGGTGAGCTCTTGATGGTCTCTCTGTAGTCAGTCAGATATTCTAAAGATAGCTTGAAATGGATTGTGTTTTTATTTCTTTGAAGAATATGAGGTGAAGTTCATTACAAATACAGCAAGAAAGAAGGTCAGACACCTTGCTGCTTCACTGAAGAGTCTGATTAATCAACTGTTGATCTCTAGTGAGAGAAACAATGTAATTAGAAAAATAGATTAACTGTAATCTTAAATCACACGGTTTAAAAAATGGCATAGAAGGAAATCCTCTCTCACAAATTAAAATAAAAATAAATTTGGTTTTGTAAGCAGGTTACTTTTCCTTTAGAGAGGAAGCCTTGTCTATGTAAAAAAAAAAAAACAAAAAACAACCAACCAACCAAACAAACAAAACAACAACAAAAAAAAAACACCAAAAAACCCCCACAAACCAAACAATATCTTTTAGCTAAGTAAATGTGGTGACAACCATTTCACCATTCCAGAATTCTGCTGTATGGATGTTCCTGAGCTGGTAGGCTAAGTCCTGGCAGGAAGGGGAGTAAGTTGTGTCAGTGTAATGCATCTTTACAGTGAAACCACATCTATTATCCTGGAGATAAAATCATTTCTGATGGGGGGGGAAACTAAAAAGAAAACAAAACAAAACCCCACAAACAAACAAAACCCCTAAAACACCAAACCACCAACAAAGTATCTTCCAGCCCAAACTCAGCAACCAGCAGCAAACAAAAATACAGTGCTACCTCCTATTCGGAATGGTTTGGTGTGCCCGTAAGCGCTGTGCAGCTTGGGAGCAGGAATAATGCTGTGCTGTGGAGGCTGGAGAGCAGCTTTATCTCTGTTCTCTTGAGCCCAGGAAACATGCAGTTTGAGGTTACAGTTTCTTTGTGACTTGAAGTTGCTATAAATGTAGAAGGGAATGTAGTATGACTAGTGCGTGAATAAAACTTACAAATGAGTCTTTCCTTACCTGTTCTCTACCTTACTATAAACCATTGCATCTCCGTCTCCAGCAGAGAAAAGAAGTGGCTCTTTCCTCTGCCTTCTCATTTCTTTTTTTCTCTGCCCTGTTTAGCTTGAAGCTTGCTGGGTTTAGGAAGGCAGATGGGTGTCTCTTACTGAAAGAGAGAAAAGCTTTCATTTATTTGCCTCTTCTGAACAGGAACATGTGGACATAAATGATATCCTACCTAACTGAGAAACAACAGAGAAAATGACATTATGTTTTCTCTCCTCCCTGACCCCAAGGTGATCTGGTACGTTATGTGCTGAGCCCCTCCCTGATGAAGACTGCCATTATGCAGTGAGCAGCCCAGCTGTGGCAAATTTAAAGAGTCACAGGTGCAGCAGTTAAAGCAGTCAGCAGGAACTGAAGCACTAATTTTGCTATATGAAAGACCTGAAGGAATAGCTTGCAAGCCGTTTAAGCTAAAAGCTACAGGAGGCTCAATTGGCTGTCTCTTGTCTCAGGACTTGACTTGTATTTGGTGGTGCTCAGTATTTTTGGAAGCTTAGCTCAACTTTGTTTCTGTTGTCAATAAATGTTTAATTTTGTCCATTTTGCATTTGATATGCATCATCTCTTCTCAAGCCTAACCTACTTACTCAGCCAGTGACAATGTCCAAAGTTTTCAGTGTGTTATTTTCTCAGTTATCAGCACAGAAGTAGCTGTGGACTGGAAAGGGTTTCTGGTTACTAATGTGTGACTGAGCTCTCTCTTTGTGTCTTGCAAAAAATTTTGTTTGTTTGTTTCTGCTGGTCATTTGTTCCCAACTATCTTTCAGCAGGAGCCTTGCTTTATGTGCTGATGATGGGACATCTTCCTCACAGCCTGTTTCCTCATATGCTTCACTTACCTCACCACTTTCCCAGACTCTCTTGCCCTTTTCTTTCTTTGTGTTGCAATGACTTTCTCATCTTCCCCCTCTCACCCTTTTCTATTCTTCCTTTCTCTTCTTTTTGGATTTTTTTTTCTGTTTTGTTGCATCTCCCTTAGCTGTTCCACGCTCCCCAGCAGCTCCATGTGTTTGTGATTGTTTGCCAAGTGCAGGACAACCACTGGGGTTGGCCAACATGTGTTTTTGCAGCTGCTGTGTGAATCCAGAAGGGACGTTTTGGGTATAGAAGCTGCTGTTTGCTTGCCATTCTGTATGCATGAGTTATCATCTCGAGCATAGACCCCCTACGAGAGCCAAGGGAGAATGGGAAAGGGATTTTGAAGCGGTCAGCTCTTTATCCATAGTTTAGGGTTTATGCCCACAGTGGGTGGGTTAGATACACAACTTTCCAGCTCTACAACTTTTATCTCCCCTGTATCTAACAGTGCTAAATTCCAGTAGGATTTCAAACAGTGAACACACTTTTGTACTGAAGTTTAAGTCAGTTATAGGTTAGATTAAGCCATTTTCTGTAGGGAGGGAAAGTATGCAAAGATCTTTAAAGGTCACAGAGTGGGAGGTGATCACTGTTAGGGAAGGCTTTTTTGCAGTTTTGGTTAAATACATCACCTTGTCTTATCCTGACAAGTTAAAGGGGAGCCTTAACATCACATTGTTTGGTTGGGTTTGTTTTGTTTGTTTGTTTGTTTGTTTCTGTTTCCCTACTCTATTCTGTTTCTTGATCATTATTGAAATAGGATTGCTGGGGAAAGCACAGAAATGTCATGTCTGTGCAATGTACACCAAATCTGGCGTATGTCAAAAAAGGTTGAAGTTCTGACATTCTAGTGAGTTAAATTGCTCAACATATCTGTGCAATTATTGCTGCTGCATTGAGGGGGAAGAGGGGAATGTTGGTCTGCTGACCTTGCAACGGCAAGGTTAAATCCCCCTCTGTGCTGAATCAGACATGGGATGGTGGCAGCTGATTAGTCAGTCGTGTGTGCCAGTCCACCTGTAGTGTTATAGCTAGCAAATTAAATCACACTGTGTAGAAATGACAATGGCTTTGTATTTTAGGCCAGCAAACATCAGCTTTAATGGAAACTCATGTGAAAGAAGCCAGGATGTTTGTGTGGATTGTTTTTTCTCACTAATATATTCCTTAAAAAAACTCAAACAAAACCCCTAACCCTATCGATATCCAAGGCTGAAATTGAGTCTGGTTTTCCTTTACAAAAAAATTTGATCAGCAGGTTTTCTAGATAATAGAAGAAAATAGCAATTTTGAATATGCCATGCTGTTTTCAATGTACTTTTGCTCACACACTAACATAGAAGAGATGATAAAGGAAGAAATCAATGCAAAACCATTCTGGTAACTAAATGGATCCCTATTAGTTTTCAGACAATTGATTTTTAGTAGGCATTTGTGTATGTTAGGCACTCTTTTGCTGTGAGCGAGGTGTTATTTCCAATTAGATTTTTAACTGTCAATGATTTAATAAGCATGTTATGTTATTGATTATGTTCCACACAAGGAACAGTTGGGGGGTAGGGGGAAAGAAAAAAGAAAAGGGTCTTTTTCTGGTTCAGGTAAAGGCTGAATTTTTCTGTTATATCATTGTTACAGATTACTTTTCTAATATGTTGATTTTTCCCAGTGCCATTGCTTTTTATGATTAGGTTTGGGTTTCTTAAAGTTCATACTATATAATCAGATTGGCTTCTTGGAAAATTCTGCTGTATCATTTTAGTGAGAAAGCCCATATAAAGCATAGAAGAACAGTTTCAAATTTTGTATTTGAATTTTATTGCTTTTCAGGTTGTAGCATCAGTCCTGATTAGATTTGGTCAAATAAACTCAAAGCTACTGTGTTGGAGCTGTGATGCATAATCCATTTTCTTACTGTAGGGCACAGCTACTAACTCTGTCCCTTTTAAGACTTGTATTTATTATATATCATTAAAACAAAACAAACAAACAACAAAAAAACCCCAACCACTTTGTATTTGTATCTTACCTGCTAAGCCACTTGAGTTTCACCAAATGAAACGGAATTTGTAAGCCACTAAAGGTGACTAAAATGACAGTGGCGATAGCAGGAAAGTCTTGCAATGCAGTAAACTAAGTTTATTGATCTTGAAATGAAAGTTCAGTGGAAAAGCTGATGGAAAAAGTAACAGAGCACAAAAGGACAAGCTGCACAACTGATTCAAATGAACTCACTGGCTGTGAACATTCATGTGAAAGAAATGCTAATGCAAACAATACAGAAGAAGAAACTATAATGGAAAAAAAATACCACCAGTATTGTGACTTCTCAAGTATACATAAGACATGTTTTCTTATGGAAAAAGAAGTGTTAGTGGTTAGTCAAACTAAAGTGTTCTGAGAAAGCAGGAACTGAATACCTAAGGTTTCTCTGCAAAACCCACTCTTGAGTATGTAATGACTGTATGTCCAAAACTTCCAAAATATTTTTAAGAGAAAAATATGAACATGAACATGCTACTTGATCATAATGTGTATTGAAAGGCAAATGCAATCAAAGTCCATTATAGTGTATCACTGGGTACAGTAAAACAATGTCATCTCCAAAGAAATTTTGAAAATAGCTGAAAGGCAGCTGTAGACAGGATGCAAATTTCTGTTACTTGTTACACACCCATGAACATGTGGCTTACAGAATGTAAAGAATTTGACTATGGGAAGGATGCCCTTTAGAAATATAATTTGCTTTCCTGGAGTGAAATGTAGGAAAACGTGACATGGCATCTAACAGTATAGTTCATCACACATTGTCTCTGCTGCTCCTTCCTTCTCAGAGGGAGAAATCCTCACGGTCTTCCTCTACTCCACTGTGGGGTGCCTCTGACGGGAGACAGTCCTCCACGAACTTCTCCAATGCGAGTCCTTCCCACAGGCTGCAGTTCTTCACAAACTGCTCCAGCATGGGCTCCTCTCTCCACAGATCCACAGGTCCTGCCAGGAGCCTGCTCCAGCGTGGGCTTCCCACGGGGTCACAGCCTCCTTCGGGCACCCACCTGCTCTTACTTGGGGTCCTCCCTGGGCTGCAGGTGGATAGCTGCTCCACCATGGACCTCCATGGGCTCCAGGGGAAAGTCTGTCTCACCATGGTCTTCACCACAGGCTGCAGGGGCATCTCCGCTCCAGTGCCTGGAGCACCTCTTCCCTCTCCTTCTTCACTGACCTGGGTGTCTGCAGAGTTGTTCCTCTCACATGTTCTCGCTCCTCTCTCAGGTTTTAGTTGCTGTCATGCAGCAACTTTTTTTTTTTTTTTTTTTTTTCCCTTTTTAAATCTGTAATCCCAGAGGCACTACCATTGCTGCTGATGGGCTCAGCCTTGGCCAGCAGCAGGTCCGTCTTGGAGCCGGCTGGCATTGGCTCCATGGGACATAGAGGAAGCTTCTAGCAGCTTCTCACAGAAGCCACCCCTGTAGCCCCCTCCCTGTGCTACCAAAACCTTGCCATGCAAACCCAGTATGAGTGAATTACGCATGCTTCCTCAAAGATGTACCTCTGAGTTTATAGTCTCTCTATGTGCAAACGGGTGGAGTAGTTTTTCTGCAAACTTGACTGAACAATTGGGAACAATTGGAGGATAATTCTGAGAACAGTCATTGGAGCTGATCAGGGAAGATGTCTATCATGTAAGAGATGCCACATGGGACATGTTGTGGAAGCCTTTCAGAAAAAGGTGACAAAGTGCAAGGAACAGTCAGAGGAGCATTTTTATTGTTAGCATTTTTATCATCAGCATAAACATTCCAAAAATGATGTATTCATTTTCTCTCAAATCGATCATACAACATACCTGGTCTCCTGCAAGACTACTGAATCTTCTGACTTCAGTATCACGGGTAACAAAATATGGAGATAAAGAGAGAGAGAGGGAAGAGGATACCTAGAGTTATGAACAATAAAAAATCCCTAACCCAAAATAAAGATACTGCTGTGTCTGTATCCAGTTGCTAGAAGTCTGGTGTTACACAGACTCGTGAAATTGCATAAATATACACTGCATGAAAAAAGGCTGTGATATAAATCAGTTATTTTGTGAACTGTTCAGAGAATCTGGATCTTGCTTTCAAGTCATATCCAGCGTACAGTCAGAGAGGCCTACTGCATTTGTGATTTGGATTTAGACTATCACAAAGTTTTTAGGTGGTTTTGTGACTGAAGTTTGAATTTTAAGGGAAAAACTTAATTGCAGTTGGGAAAGAAAGAATTGTTCTGAAGTATTTCAGCTTGCCAGTCTTCTGATCACCACGAAAGGCCCCTGGTGCCCCAGGTTTTTTCAAGTGCTGATCTGCTTCTGTTTTTCATAAGTGCTTCTTGATCTTGTATGTATTCATAATCAACTTTGTTTGCACTGTACATAAACTACACAGCCACAGAAAGTGGAGAAATGTGTCAGGATTTATTTTTAAAATGCTTTTCAGTTTTCATATAAACAGTCTGGGATGATTAAATTGAAAGACAAAGCCTAACCCAGATGAAGGGTCAGTATCTGTGTCAACTTGAATGCCAAGCACATCTGTGGCTGGATTATATCCTCCACAGGAATATGTGTTATTTATCATGTGGTTTTACAGCACTTTAAACAAACAAGCAAACAAAAAAAACCCCAAACCCAAAACAACCCCCCAAACCGACCCCCCAAAAAACCCCAAACACCATCCTCCCCCCCCAAAAAAAACCCTAACCAAAACCCAAACCAACCAACCACAAAAACACTAAACCACCAAAAACCATTAACCCTGAATCTTTCATTTTAACTAGTATAAATACATTTGCATAATCAACCATTCAAGGTTGACATCAGATTAAATATAGTCATAAATCCTGAAACAGCTGTCTACATACCCAAGGCTGAATCACACAACTAGTTCCTGGCTCAAGACAACCAAATCAAGAGCAATAATGTGTCCCCTATCGTGTTATAGCTCTATAGTATATATTTAACCCACGCCATTCTGTAATTTTGCTTCTCTGTAAGAATTTAACAGCTGAATAATTAACCTGTGTTTCTGCCTCTGTGTTGTGTATTAATGTAGTCAAGCTGACAGGTTTAAGCAGAGAAAATACATAAAACATATTAGGGAAACATTCTGAATAAATTCTGGTTTAATTGGAGAGAATTGTAGCATGAAAGCATGCCAACAGATAGTTCAGTGCTTTAGTATCTAAAATTAGCTATCACTGTAAGTAATAATTGAGTAGAAATGTGTTTTCAAAAAGCTGCTAGAAAGTGTATGTTCATATGATGACTTTTCCTCATAAACAGCTCTGCTTTTCTCCTTGAAGGGTATTGCATCAGCACAGATCAAAGTCATCAGACATATGTTGCTTTACAAATAATGTATCTATTTTCTTTTTCTTCTAAAAGATATGCCAAATAAAGAGAGTTATTAAGCTTTTCAAGACAATTTAAATAAGATGAAACTTGTCGGTGATGTCGAGCTGCCAAAAACAAATGATATAATGTCAACATTAGAAGAACAAACTATTCCCCAAACAGTCTGTTGGGCTCTTACGCCAATCAGACTGCACCATATTTCATTCTTGAATACGGTCGCTATTTCTATGATAACTCCTCCAGATAGTAATAAAAATACTTCAGGTAGATCTCAAGCACTTTAGCAACTTGGGTTATGGAAGAATAAAGGGTCCACGTTATGTTGGTATAGTTCAGCCAGCATTGCCTTTACTGTCGATGATGACTGCACAGCCATTCTGGCTTCTCGGTGAGCCCAGTATGTCTAATTTGCTGCTTCTGTAAGTACAGATGGACTGCAGGGGACTGACATGGCTCAGATAAGTGTCTGTTTAACATCCAGGCGTATGAAGTATGGGTGGAAATGGATCATAAGAAGATTAAATTCTAGTGAGCTTGCCTTTTGTGTCTCTTGCCATGTACACACAAGTAGCAGAAGAAAATCACGAGCCGTCATCCTTCAGGGTTTTATCCCCCACCCCACCTTTCCCTCCTTGCACTGCATTCAGCTGCAGCGTTCGGAAGAAAACTAAGTAGCTGGATTATGTGCTGTTTACATAGAGCGACATAAAGGAAAATAAAGTCTTTGCTGTTGCTGCTGCTGCATTTGTGAGACTATGCAGTCGCATTAAGGTATCTTCCCTTGTTTAAAATACAAGATTGGAAGTGAAAAGATGAACTGCTGTCTTGAGCAGGGCTGTGCTAACATGGTAAATATGATGGTTGTCCAGACAAATCTCATCTTAATTCTTTGCAGAGATTATAAGGAAGCATAAGGAATTTATAAACTTTCCTGAAGTAATACAGCTTGAGTTTATGATGGTACAAATTGGCAGTTGATGCTGATGGGAAGTATAGCTGGACAGATAAAAAGAATATGACTAGAGGGATGAGGGAAATGTATGGCAGTATGGCACAGCATGTGGTTTTGTACGGCGATGCATTGGTTTAATTTCCCAGCAACAATCAGTTCAGAGAAGCAAAGTATATCAATTACTTTATTATAGATAATGTCTGAAGCTGTCTTTAAAAATTAAGAAAAAAATCTGATTGATTTAGTCGAAGTCCTTGGAAGCTTAAATACAAAATCTGTTACTCTACAAAATTTCCCAACCTCTTTCCTGTGTACATAGTTTGTTAATGTAGGATTTCTGAAGAGATTTGACTTAGTTACTTGACTGTTTTGCAAAGTGAAAGGCGGTGTGAAAACATTAGCTTTTGAAAAGAATATCTAAACAAAATCAGATAGACTTCCAGGGAAAAAAGTAAGAAGAGAAAAATGATAGCCTAGGTTTAATATCCTGAAGGGTATAATGCTTGTTTGGCATTTGGTGTCTGCTTTTTCAGGACAGAAGGCAGAATGGGTTCAGAGAGGGCAGACCTGGCACTTGGAAATCTGACTTCTGTACTGTAAAGGTAGCCTGATCCTTATTCAGGATTACAATTTTTAGTCATAAGTACAAGTTTTTGATATCCTAAAGTTTGGAGATGTTCCCTAAACATGTAAACTAGGAAGGGATTATAGTTTAAATCCAGATTTTTAATGTGTGTCTAGTCCAAAGCACTGTAGCTCCCCTGCTGTTTTTTGCTGTTTGTGCAAGTTTGTACTCTCATTCCAGATAATTAGTTCCTATTTGGCAATAATATCAGAAAGCATTGGGTTACTTTTGTATGTTTGAAATTTCCATCTGAGTCAGTTGCACAGCTTTACAAAACATCCAATCCTGAATCTATGACTGAAGAGTATAATATGAGGGATGAATTGTGATGAGAGGAAAGTCTAGAAATGTGGCACAAAGTATTTTTTTTTTTAAAGAAAATATTATGCATAGCTCAGGTTTAGTTACTTTCTGAAATAGTACAACAGTTTTCAAATAAAAATAGAACTCATATTTTTGCATAGTTTGCAGTTTGACATACTTGGACTCGATAGTTTCAAAAAGTAAAACATCCCAGAAAACCAGTTGAAAGCAATTACTGAGATTGAAGCTGCAGAGGAATTGATTGTGCTTATGTGTCGTAATGTGGGGGCACATCCACATTTTTATTCCAGGAAAGTATGTTTGTGATTACTTTTTTCATCTCTTACTGTGGAAGTGCTTTCTGGCTCTCCAAGCACATGTATATGTGATTGTATATGACCATAGATACCATAGTAAGAACTGCGTTTCTGCGCATAGGGGGATGGATAAAAAGTTTTCCCATTTCTTTTTCTTTTTTTTTTCTTCCTTTCACCCTGAATGTTGATAGGAAGATTCTTGACCCTTTCTGTAAAAAAAAGAAGGAAAAGTCTGAATCCACAACTCGAATTTGGGAAGAGCCATAGGAGTAAAGGAAAAAAAGCAGTTAAGAATTTTCTTAATGCCGTGCATAGGAGAAAGGGATCTGCACTCAGTAAAATGAGTAGGTAGCGTATCCCTGTTCATTGTACTGATCCACTTGCACACAACCTTGTTAGCCAAGGAGTAGCTGTCCTGGGATGAGGACCTGAGTCTTCTCACGTGATTGCATTGTAAAACCAAATTAGTTGTTATATGGGAAGTTAAAAATAAAGGGAATCACTAGCCTTGTGCTCTTGCAAGTGGATAAGCTCGTTCAGGATGGTCCTCTATAAAGTGCGTTTTAATACTATGTTTACTTGATATGCAAAAGAGATGTAAATGTATGCAAATATACACACAGAATAGCTTTGACCCTCAGGCTGTTGGCAAGACGCCAGCGTGGCCGTGGGTACTACAGCACTTTCGATCTCTGTATGCTGGCAATTTCCTGGGATTATGTTATCATTTGATTTTTAATGCGAGTTTCAGCCACTTAGCAGTCTGATCGGTTTCCCTTTTACCACCAGCTTTGCTCACGCAGAAGTAAACAAACATATTTATCACCCCTGGGATCAGTAAGTGCTAATAAAGTTGCTGTTGCTTGCATTTTAGGTTTGGTTTCATGACAGACGCATTGTAAATGAACTAGTAGTGTTGTACTTGCATCACAGCTCAGCAGGAACGGTAAAGATCTGAGCCCAGCGGCAGCCCTGGGGTAAGAGCATCCGCAATGCCTGTGGGTTAGCTCTGCGAAGGGTGTCTCACTGGCCTGGGGAGCTCCTGTAGCTCACAGAAACCAGCTGGGTTGGTAGCACTTCAAGACTGACGTTTCAGATGGCCTCATTTGGTTTTAGTTCCGGTAACTCTGTGTTTACAGGGGAGTGGAAATGAGAGTCTGTAACAAACTTGAACCACTGTGGGGTTTTTGTTCGCTGTTTTTTAAAAGTTGGCTACAGTCTGCCAAAGCTGGCTTCGTTTGTGGAAGGAATACTGCCTGTCTTGTTACATGTGGAAATCCTGTAATTGCATTTTTGAAAGCATAGTGAGATGTCTGTCTTAAGTATGTTCCTCAGGGAATCCATAATAATACATTACCTTTGTTAAAAAATCACTATGGCACATTATATCATCACAATGCAGGAAGCTGTATCATTAATGTTTCAATTTTTAGGTATTCTAACTTCTGGTCTCTGCTATGCCTTTTAAACTAATTGTTTGCTGTTCCTGGCAGATATTTCTAGTGGACATTCTATGTTAAAAGTTTTAGGTTTGGGATTTTTGAGGCAATATTTACAGATGTAATTAATCACTGAAGATTAACAGGATGTTACTTTTGTAACATCCTTTACAGATTGTATTAAAATATAAAAGTAATTGTCACATTAATGTGTGATGCTTGATTTATAGAACAAAATGTTATTGTCTAATTTGCCCATGGAAACTATTTCAATTATAGGCTCCCACTCATGTAAGCAAATATGTAAAATAAATAGAAAGAAGACATCTCTCCTCCCTGTGCTTCAGCCAGGAATTTTAATTCTTTTTAAATTAGCAAGTTCACTTGTATCTTTTGATTTCATAGTTTCCTTTGACAGTAATGTTACAGGGCTAACAACATTTTCTCAACGTTGACTATCACTTTTGTGTATTGAATCATTCTTCTTGCATTTTCATTTCCCTGTTGTTACTGGTGAACTTGCTGTTCATCAGCTTATTACATGCCTTGGAAATATGACCAAGCCTGTTCTCACAGATGTCGGAGTACGTTGTTATTCAGGAACACATACACATGGTGGGTTTGGGAAGCAGAAGGATGATACTGCCTTCACACATGCATTAGAACAATGTCCTTAGTAGCAAGTCACCCAGAAAATACTTAGAAAAACTTTCATGAAATAGTTGTGAGAACAAAAAAGAAAAAAGCTCTTGCATCTCATGATCACGTTTTTCACTTGAGTATACTTCACAGATGCCTTCTTTTCATGTTGGTCCTTGGGTCCTGACCTTTGCTTGTTTGCAACATGGTGTCCTACCCTCTAGTTGAGCAGCTCTGCTCAAAACCACTCAAAGTGTAGAACAGGAGCCTGATGATGATGATGTGGGTGTGCCTCTTCCCAGAGGGCTGCCTCATCTGCTGTCCTCCCTGTGTATATGAGGGATCTAGAGCAGGAATAATACAGTATGGGATTTTCTAGAATGGGTTGTCAACTGACGTGTTGGCTTGTGTTAAGCCTTGTCACACCTGTGATTGGTATTTACAGTGTTGAGATGTCTCTTAGAAAAAAAATTCTTGTGCATACTTTTGTACTTGAATCGCGTTGCTCTTGTGTGTCTAGTAGCTGTAGGTTTTCTTGTTAGCCTTGAAGGTCGCTTTCTAAGTAAGCAGCAGCTTCCTTGTTCACTGAATGGAAAAATCTGTCAATAGAAATGGGGTATGGAAAATGAGAAACCATTTCAAAAAAAAGTGAAAAGTGTAAAGCAAGTAGCTTTGAGCTAAAGATTTTGAGGTTCAAAAAGGCAGATGACAGGATCTGTTAGACTTTGAGCCTCCTGTTAGGCTCATTATGTTTCCTAAATGTTTTCCAAGTAATAATCCATGATGAAATTGGAAACAGTGTTTCTGTCAGGCTTTTAGAGCTCTGATGCTAACAGTGACATCATAGTAGCATTACATTTTAGAGACAAACAGTGCACAGAAGCACAGAACAAAGACTCTGCACAAAAAGAGAAACCCACTTTCGCTGTTTTAAAAGCGTGGGTTGTTTTGGTTTTTGGTTTGTTTGGGGTTTTTTTGCTGCCTTGGACTTTGCAGGATTCTGTAGCATTCTGTGGGCACTGAGTCCTCTGTAGTGCTAAAATATCCTTTGTAAGGAAGAATTTCAGTGCTTTTTAATAAATAACTTTAGTTTCCAGTCTTACTTTTTTAATATAAAAAATATTGAATTTTCTTATCATAATTAGATATTTAGTTTTAGAGTGATTCTTGCAGAAAAAAGAGGATTATCTTTGTGGGGTTTTTGTTGTTTCCTTGTGAGTGAAAAGGCTTACAGAGGTAAATACTTGATAAGCAAAAGTGCCATCTTCCTCTTTTAATGTTGATATGATCTATCTTTGGAGCAATGTTGAGCTGAATCAATTATTGTAATAGAAAAGGGATTATTTAGATTAAAAAAAAAAAAAAGATTCAGTTGTCTTGCCAATCAAGGTTGTCATTGGATCTCAGTGTATAAGACTATTAAAAAGCTGTTGCACTGATCTTTAACTGTAATGCATATCACTCATTTGTAACAGTATTCACGTAGCCACTTAACTTAGCTCTGTGGTTGTTGATGCCAATATATCAGCCACTCTGCCGGTTTCTCTAAACAACAACAAAAAACCCTAGAGCCTCAAACTACTGAGATGGGGAATTTTTGCCTTTTCTGTAGCAGTTTGTTTCATCGAGTCCTCCAGGCACATCTAACTTCAGTGATCTTAGTGCATGGTCTTGAACCCTAGGTTTTCCAAAAACTTGTTTCCACCAAGGATTTTCCCTCCTTCTTCAAGATACTGCTTACCATTGCTTCTATTCCTAGCTGGATAGCATGTGCAGTGCTTGACTCTGGACTCTATTACGAAGGAACACATAAGTTGGCAGTGTTTTTTCTTTCGTTTTCCTATTGATTTGCTTTCATGTCATTCTCTCAGTAGCTCATTTTCTTTTAGACTTCATGTCAGGGGAAATGCAAAAGAGGAGGAGGGAATGTACTCGTGATGAAAACTATGCTTTGCTCTTACTTGAATATTGTTAGGACTAAAAGTTGAGGAAAAAAAAAGAAGTAGTAATAAAAAAAGGTTATTTCTCTGCAGCAGTGTCCTTATGATAACAGCATTTTTCTGGAGTCGTCAGATTTTAATGACCTCAATCAGGAGATGCGTGTAAGGGTCAGCATGTTTGCATGCTCTTGCTTGACTGGTGATTTTTGGTAAAGGCCTGCCTTGGTTCTTAGCTGCAGGGTTTACTTTTTCACCTGTGCGAATATAATTTTATTGTTTACAGAGTTCATCCATTCCTGTTCACCTCTGCCGTGTTGCAGTGTTTGGGCAGGAATGTGGGATTTGGTCTTGAAGTACAGTGGGCAGGATAGTCCAGGACAGGCTCTGGTGAGAGAGAAACCTGAGGGGTAAAATTAAATAGTACGACTTGTTATTTTTTCCAGAGCTGAATAAGTCTCCTTTGAAGTTGGTGTCAGTTGTTTAGTTTCAGTTATTCCTTGTTGTTTATATAGACTTTTCTTACCTGTTAATGTGAGATGATGTGTATTATAAAGAAAAAAAAAAAACACCTCAGCATTTGTTATAACACTTCTGTTATACTCCCAAATTTGCTGCAGTCTGCTCCATTTTATTAAAAAAATAAAATGGGGTATTCCTTGTGAACTGCTGGCAAGCTGCTAATTTGTTTCGGAGACTTACACATCAGACGGCCTTGCAAATAGAAATACTAACCTTCTGGATTTGTTCAGTTGTGGTACAGAAATGTATGTTCTTTAATTGTTCACTTCAGGATCACAGAAACAGAAATGCTGTCTCATCAATATGCACTCAAGGCTTAAGAGCTCCATGCTGTTACATCTGTGTGATTTAGGAAGTTTAAAATAGGCTTTGCAGATGTTGGGAGTAATGGAGTATGTTGTTTACTTTTTATTCATTTCCATCGTATGTCATGCTCTATACATGAATAGTCAATCATTGGAGTATATCTGCTATAAGGATTTCATGTGCTTTCAGTGTGTCCTGTTTATAAATATTTAACTTTTGTCTGTTAAATTTGGGTTAGGCAATATTTCACAAGGGTCTCTTTTGTATGTGTGAAACACAAATGAATTTGTTTTATAGGTACCAAATCCTTGAGTTATTGATGGTTTTACCAATATGGATGTCTTGCAATAGTACCATAATGCTTTTAAAGTAAGTTGGTGTTTCGTTTTTTTGAAATACCTATTGTAACAGTCAGAAGTCGATACCAAAGATCAGCCATTGCAACTTGGCTTGTGTTGCTGTGATTAAATTACTGTTCAGTGGGCTGCAATTTAGAGCTATAGCAATACCAAAAAAGAAAGAAACCTGAATTGTAAACTGTTAAGTTACTGGTTTTCTTAAAAAGAATCTCTTAAGAGTAAGATCAATGTGACATTAATTTTGCTGGGCAGTATGTCTTTTGTAATACTTTGAACTTTGGTTCACCATGGACCGCAATGTGCAAATTAATTATTATTCGTTATACTAAGACAAGTTAGTGTATGTTATGCCTGTTACATGAGTGATTGGTGCTGCTTTCATTACTGCCTGAATGCGCTTTTACTGCTACAATAATGCATTCTTCTTTTACATGAGTTCCTATCGCAGTAGTTTTCCATCTCTCTGTTTTACACACATACATATATGCTGTACTAAATAATAAAAGTGAGATCAAATTCAGTCACAGACTTCGTCTCCAGACTCACTGTCTTCTTGGCCCACCAGCTGTTTTTTGATAGGCAAATTGTCCCTATAGCTGAAGGAGGAACGCTGAAAGGATGCAGTTGAGCTGGTAGGTTTTCAATATAGTTCCTTGTGTTACTTTAGGAAAGAGTAAAATATAAAACTAGCATTTGCTGTAGGAACGATCAAATTTTCTGTACTGATTTTACTAGCAACTGCAGTTTGGGGAAGAAACGTTTCTACCTTAGCCAGCTGGAACTGCATTGGACTGTAACTTAGCTTCATTCCAGATTTTTGGTGTCCATGTGTTCATAACCACAAATCTTGTTAAATTAGATCCAGCACTTGCATTTATGTGTGCGGTATGTTATCTTTAAAAGATAAGCTGTTATGCAGCTACATATTTTAGTGCATAATTAGACTTTAGCATATAAATGGTCATCCTCAATGCCAAATTTTACTTACCGGTTGCAGCGTTAAACTCACTCTAAACCATATTTCTTTTGATTACATAACATTATAGGTATTCAATACGCAGACAAGGAAATATTTGGGTTTGATTTTCCTCTATATGCAGTGCTTTATTCATACATTCTGAAACTAAAATTTGGGGGCTTTTAAACTTCTAAGCAACGTGCTGCTAGCACTTAATATAGCACTTAATATTTACAATAGGCACAGAATGTAAGTAATTGTTTTATTGCCATCAATATATGTGTCTCCATAATTGTTTTGGCTTGTGCCCTGGGTGAGTTAAGAGGTGGCAGCTGTGACTTTTCATATTCTCATCCCCATGCTCCTTTTTCTTTCCCTTTTTTTGTTTTCTTCTGAGTCACAAATAAATTGGGATTTAAAGTTTTTTAGATTAAGCTCTTACTTGTGCCCTACTGTCTCCCAGGGGTTTTGATTGTAATGTGGCCTGGTGAGGGAGGGGAAACAATATAAAATATAAGTTTTGTTCTCCAGTGCAGAAAACAGCCCTAGAGAAATTAGGGGGTGACTGACAGTCTTTTTCCTTCTGAAACCCAAAGAAAACCAGCAATGATACCCCTCTAGTCAGGGACCTAAAAGTGGGGGAGTATTACCTTGAGGTGTATACCATAAAGAAATCCTTACTTGAAAGGAGAAGCCCAATTCCTTGGGCTTACCAGGAGAAGGAGCGGTACTCCAAGTGGTATGGAAAAATGAGAAGGAATTGCCAGCACCTTTAGAAATGAGAGGGGATCAGTGACTGCCTGAAGATTAACAGTGCTGTGTTGCACAGTGTTGTATTCTGCCATTCATAGACTTCCCAATGAAGCTCAAGGAGCGAGTCTTGGCTTCTAACAAATAAGTGGTGCTGCAACTTTCTTGTAATCCCTCCTTTTCCCCCAGAAAATTATTACATTTATTATTTATGTTGTTCAGCAGAAGCATGTCAGCTGGAGGGTGTTTGTGTTTTGTTCTGAGTGTGTGAGGAGGGCTCTGTAATGCATTGCTCTGTCAAGACCCTTGGTTTTGGAGCTGGTTCCCTACGTGGTCCTTCTGGATGTGCTTGAAAAGCTGCCTTTCTCTGAGGCTGGTGAGGGTTTGTTTGGTAAGGTGAGGTTTTTTGGAGACGTGTGGGATCAGAATAGGGGAATGAACGGTGGCATCATGATAAAGCTAATGGTCAAACTGTGCTCCAGCTGTGCAGTTTGCAACATGTGATTGTAAGCTGAAAGGATGAAATATATGGAATTGAAGCTCATGAAAACATTTGTAAGAAGCGATGTTACAGGGAGGTGAGAGGAAGAGAGGCAGACGGCTCTGGGCTGACATTTTTGTCAAATTGACTTTCAAAGCCTACTTGGCATGGAGCGAATACCTGATGTTTCCACTCTGGGCTAGCACTGCTACTGCAGCAAGCACTGCTGGCGGGTGCCCAGATCTGCTACAGTAAACCAGATTGCTGAGGAGACTGCTGTGGAAGTATCCTCCACCACAGGAGACAGAATGTCACCCTTAATATTTGTAATTACAAAGTGCAATAGTGACATCCACAGACAGGAGGCATGGCAACAGTAGATTTGTGACAACTACTTTTGTGCCTTGCCGTGATGCAACTCTGCCCCCAGAAATAGGGAACAATGTAATAATACCAAAGACCATCTTCAGTTTCACTTTCTCCTCTTTCAAGATGGATGACAAAAGAAATGTGTAGGGATGCTACTTATTTCCCCATCATATAAAAAGAAGTTTTATATGAGGGGTAATAATTTCTGGTTTCAGTCTGAAACATGCTTCTGAAGAACAAATATTTCTAATGTGTCTTCAAAAAAAAAAGTTTATTAGTTGCTGGGGAAATGGTGCAAAAGCTCAACTATGCTTAAAATGTAATATATGCCACATTGGCGCTAATCATTTTGTGATAAGTGGCGTGATTCTTTTAATCACCTATGAGAACTTTCAGGAGTTGTTAACATTTTCTTTCATTTGTACAGCAATGTCATTCTCTGTTTTTCTGAGGAAAGAATAACCCTCTGTTGGCTTATGCAAATAAATTGTCTCTTAATGCACTTGAAACAGAATGATTCCCAAAGGAAGATGAGTGGCAAATCAAACTGGCTGCAAATGAAAGTAACCTCTCAGACCGGAGTTACAAATGTTTTATTCAGATTAACAAAGTGTCTTTATTTTAGGGCTTTAATCCATTTTCCTTTTGCTTTTTTCCAAATAGTACTATCATCCTGAAATGACGAGGATTGATCGTTAAATTACCATTGCGTAATTTGCCTCATCACTCCTCTGTAGACAGTGTTTGATTGAAAGTTCAAGTCTTTTGATGGGTATTGCTAATATGGAATTTTTAAAGTTTTGGGCAATATATTACAAGTTTTGACAAAAATGCAAACAGTTTGCTGCTTGGATGATTAATGTTTAATTAATAGCTTTGCAAAAGAATCAAATGTGTTGTTTCTAATTAGTTAAAGGATTGTATTCTTAGTGCATCCCAACATGATAGTTTTTTCCCAAATTGCCTTTGTACCTGCTTATTTAAAATTCTGAGTGTTGCCTTTAATGTGGATAGCTTTTGCAGTCAGTGTTTTCGAAGTCACTTAAGTTTTGCTTCTCTATTAGTCTGCCATGAATTATCTAGGGTATAATGTTTTGTAAACGTTTATATAGTATTGTCCTATTTTTAATGCTATAGGAATGTCATTGTTATCATTAGAGAAAAAGGCACTTTTTTGGTAAAAGTTCGCCAGATAAACCAATATGTTTCTGTGAAACTGTCCTCCGCCGGCTGTCATGGATTATATAACTGTATTTATACCTGCAGTACTTATGGTGAAAGTTTTCTCAGAAAAGAAAAATGTAGCAGGTAAATGTTGTATTGCTTTTGCCAGTTTGCAGTGCTGAATGAGAGAGACAATTGGCTGCTTTTGCCTGTATGCATGAGCTTTTTTTTTTTTTTTTTTAAATTTCTTCCCTGAACCTTGCTTTGCTGAGTGTATTGTTTCACTGTCTCTCTGCCAACACTGCGTGTGTTTCCATGTTCAGGAGGATTTTTGATGATCCAGCTCTCAGCTGCCAGAAGTGTAGTAAATGAACTGATGCTCCCAAGGTCATCCATAATGTCCATGGGTGTATTTCCTCGCTGTAAACTGTGTTCACAGCCATCCCAGGAAATGGAACTGGCTTTGATTTTTTGACTTTGGCCGTAGCTTGACAAATCTGCCTCTTCACCTGAAGCTGTGGAGAGAGAAAGCTGACAAATATAGGGAAAAAAAGAAGTAGAAACAATGCAATTTATAAGGCCAGTGGCTTTAATTAAAATCCCAGTGCAAAGTTTGCCAAATGCACACCGCACAGTTTATGCTAAAGTTTAGTAAAAGCACATTTAAGCACTCATTTATTAAACAGTTGGTTTTTCAGGAAAGGGATAGATGATGCTGGTAATATAAAACATTCTTTTGTATTTCTAGATTGTAGTCAGCTCCTTTGTTATGCTGTTGGTTTTAATGTATTTATAATATTTACTTCTGATGCCAATCAAAGAAAACACTAAATGCAATGAGGGATTTTAAAAAGTGTTTGAAAGCAACAGCAATTCTGTAAATTCAAGTCACTTCTCTGTAAGACAAAAGATTAAGATCCCCAAATATACGTATGTTTGTATATGTGTGAATGTAATGTATTTATATTTATTAAGAGAGAACCTGCATTTTTTTTCTATGAATAGTCATGCAGATGGCCTTTATTTCTTTTTTCTTTTTTCTTTCAAAAGACAAGGTAGTTTTGTATTTGGTCATATTGAGGGCAAGCTTTGTGCTTAGTTTTGCATGAATGGAAGCAGATAGCACAATCATTGTCATCATCTGGTCTGACTTGTTGTGCTGCTTCTATGCAACATAGGAAGTGTTCGGGCTGGATTTCCCTGATGTATAAAATCACATGGTGCAGGCACCACTGTTGACATTAGCTGCTCCATAAAAGAAAGCATTATATTTGTCTGTGTGTTCACAGTGGGTTGCATATAATATACGAGGAACAAGCCTCATCAGCAGGGCACCCAGGCGCTGGCAAGTCACGTTTATCTCAGTGGTGTTTTGGCTACAACCCCTTTGGGAGTCCAGATAAAGCCTAATGTGTCATATACTCTCATGTGAACCTTTTGTCCAGAAAGTAAAAACTACTGAAAGTCCCCGGTATGAGTCTGTAGGTAGCTGGGGAGATGTAACCAGACAACTGTAGGCTGTTTTTATTGATTTCTTTCTTCTTTAAATTGAGGACCTATGACCATGCTATCACCCAGTCAGCGGCACAGAGGGACCATGACCTTGTTCTTGCTGAAGTCAATGGGAGTTTTGCTGTTGACTTCAACAAGAGCACAAGTCCAAGGTGAGAGAACTGGCTGCAGATCTTTAATAGAAAAAGCCTAACATATCTCATTTCTTTTGGGTAATATTTAACTGTTTAAGTTTTTCTCTTTGGCATCTACACAGAAAAGAGAGTTCTTCCCCATGGGAGTTCATTGCAGAACTAAAGTTGAAGTTGTATACCATTGCACAGCATTGCTTGGCTGCTCTCATAAGGATTTTATTAATTGGCATTATTATTTTAGGTGTTAAAAAATGAAGGATACAGAGAAACTGTGAGATTTATTGAAAGCTTTTTTTCCCAGCAACATGGTATTAGTTGTGGTTTTAAAGATGCTGAGCACTGATGGCT
Organism: Buteo buteo; assembly: GCF_964188355.1. Lineage (NCBI taxonomy): Eukaryota > Metazoa > Chordata > Aves > Accipitriformes > Accipitridae > Buteo > Buteo buteo. The sequence goes on from NC_134179.1 coordinate 16,944,635, forward strand.
GTGTAGTGTTCCTGACAATCAGGCCCATCTCTATGGCAAACAAGTAAGTAGCCAGGTGAATCAGAGGTAAGACACTGCTGTGTCTGTGCTCTGAAGATGTGCATCAAGAACAGAAATTGTCTTCTGAAGGGGGCTTTTAAAGGCTTTTTTCAGGGTATGAGGACAGGCTTACTCCCAGTGATTTGTCCCTGCAGTCCTGTGGAAACTTCTTAACCTGTTAACATGGGGATTCTCTCACATGACCCTGCAGGGGCCTGACTAGCAGCAAGAACCAAGGGTTTTTTTATTTATTTTTTTTTCCCCCTGATAAACTGCTGGCAGAGATATGATCAACTGAGCGAGGAGTTGAGAGCTGGCTAGGTGTTATAGTATTTCTCTAGCTATACTGGCAGTTGTTCATCAAGGGTCTAAATATGCCACCTGAGACTTGATAGAATTGAGAGTAGAATAATTACAATGAAATCATGATTCATCCTAGGTCCTTATCCTGTTGCTAGGGTATGGGGCCACATATGACTAATTCACAGACTGAGGTCCAGACTTACAAATACTATTCGTATTACAGGAATTTTTTTTTAGGTGAAATTCATACTTTCATATTCTGTCTTTGTTTGCCTACATACAGACTTCCTTTCTGAGTTTATGGTGATCACAAAAAAAGGTTTAATATGCAGTCTGATCTGTATCTTGTTTCACTTTTGTTTCATTTCGTTACTTGGTACACCCCTTCCATTGCCTTCACATCCAGCTAGGGCAGCTCCTCAGTGAAGAGCCATCTTCCATGATCAAATACCCTCTTGTATAGTGTGGACGCAGGAGCTTCTACAGCGTTTAAGGATAACTCAGCATTTGGAGAAAAAAAAAAAATAGGGAAAAGCCAACTCTGTTGCCTCGTGCAGTCTATTCATTGGGTTTGTATTTTGAAGATAGCTTGTCAGAAGGACTAGAACTTGATTTTAACAAAAAAAAAAAAAAGCCGGGGGTGGGGGAATACAGGTCACAGGACTGTGCTATACCTAAGAATGTCACGTTAATCTTTCTTACTCAAAGTAGTTTACTTTAATCATGTTTGTCGAGGCTCAGGACTGTAGAAAGCATCAACAAATGTTATATCCTGTTGCTGCTGTGACCTGATCAGTAGAACTTGATGCTGTGTAAAGCACTATTGGGTTTTTCTTTCCTTACTCTTGCTGGTATTTTGAAGAAGGTGAATACCATTATAGTGTTTCATTTATTGGAAGAATAAGCAGGTGTATGCTAAGTGACGTGCCCAAGACATGCAACCTGTTAGTGCTAAAGACCAGAACAATAACTGGATTGTCTTGTATTCTTTATGTGCATATATGTGAAAAGTACTTCCTAAGCTACTTGAAAGGAAATGCAGGGGAGGGGTCTTAGGGACTTGTTTCCCATAATAATCTTTGCCTTTTGAGTACTAATTTTTTCCAGTTTTAATTAATCTAAGAGAAAATAATTAATAGAGTAACTTTTTAAAAAATGTTGTTCCGGTGTTCAAAAGAAGTGGAAAGCATCCTCTGAAAAATTCTGGCTGTTCAGAAATTCGGTTCAGTTTCAGTAGCTGTATCTGATCCACAGCTTTCCAGTTTTGCTTTAAGGATGTGAAGTTATTGACAATCCTACACATCTGTGAAAGGATAAGTAAATGAATTGATATTAAGGAGTGTTGAAAGAAGTGATTGTCATTGAAGAGTTACAAAAATGTTAATGTCAGGATTGACAAGGAAGTAATCATACTTCAGTAGCTTCATATTCAATTGATATTTACTGGCAGGAAATCTGGAGAGTATTTCACAGGCCTATAGCCTGCCTCCTCCTCATTCACATTTTCTGCCTCTGTCTCTTCTCTCTCTTCTGATCTCATTTGTCCCTTTCATGTATGCACACTTGTATGCATATTCTCTCGGAGCAGGGGGGGGTGTGTGTGTTCAAAAGCTGCAACCCTCTTTCTCCTTTCACTGGATGTAAAAAGATTGTTTCATTCTGATGAGAATTGAATTCAGTTCATTGGAAGTCATTATCAGTTATGAGAACAATACAGGCCCTATTCTGACATTTCATGTGCTTTCTGTGCTTTCGGTTGTCTGTGGTTTAAATGGCAGGGGCAAGAGGGAAGTTCTCAGTTTAAAGTATGCAACGTTGGTGTCCTCTCTTCTCAACTTCCTGAGAATTTATTAAGGCACTTGTCAGAAAACTGCAAGGGTTGGGCTTATTTCCCACAAGCAGGTAAAAATACCAAAGAGAGGAATGACTGGGGGAATCGGTGTGATGGTTTTGGTTTTATTTATTGATTAAAATTTTTCAAGGCTGGAGTTTGCCATAACTGGGAAGTTGCATATTCCATCTGGTGCAAAGCTGTAGGTGCTGACATCCCCAAAATCTTGCCAGGTCCTGTCCCTGTGTGTCCAGGAATTCACGCCATTTCCTTCATTACCTAGTAAGAAGGCCATCTTTATAGTATTGTGTGAATGAAAAGGTTTTCCTCAGAGCCATCTATTTACTCCTCTTTTGGAGCTTCTGAGGTTTTAATTTGGAGTACCTTACAGCTGCAAGATGTGCATGGGCCAGCACCAGTAGCAATGGAACTTGGAGATTTTTTCATATATTTGACACCAATATCCCCAGCCTATTTATGGAGGAATTACAACAGTTGAATCTTGCTACTGAACTTCCTGGGCAGAAGATACAGGTAATTGTTTCACTATTTAGTGTACCAAAAATGATGTATTCGCTGTGATATGACGATCCCTTCTGGCTGGGAAGCTATGGGGCAATAGGAATGCCCCTGTGATGAAGGGCTATTTCAGGTGAGGGATGCCTCTCCCAGCTGCTCTCCAAAGTAGCTTGGGCAGAAGAGACCCAAAAGGTCCAAAAAGCTTGAAAGCTGCAGAGCAATTTCTGACAGTGACACCTTCCCCAGGCTGCTGCTACTGCTGCAGAGATGTTTCGGGTGAGTAGAGGGAAGAGCCCATGCTATTGCTGTCCTTCAGTCAGCCAGTCACTCGAGTGCTCCTGCCTGCCTTACACCAGGACCTGGCTTCCTCCTCACAGCACAGAGCAGCTTCAGTTCCCCACTTTAGTAGTACGAGGTCTCCTCTTTTTCCTCAGAGTGCCAAAAATTGGCAACAGAGTCTGTTTGGGTATTTATTTGGTACCAACACTGCAGAGACCATGGAGGTAAAGCAGTTTCAGTCCTGAGGAACTTAGTCCTATTTAGCATGCATCTCCTATGGCAGAGGTTGGTTCTTTCTGTATTAGGTCAGGGCTAGCTACCACAGGAGAGTGTGTTCTTTGCCTTTAGGAACTGGGGTATGAAAAACAAATGCTGGACCATGCTGAGCACCTGTAATTTCTGTTGATGGTGGCAGCAGCTCTCCATAACCAGCTTTACGAAATAATCAGCTGGCAATTTACAGACATAAATAGCTGCACTGCTAATTTTTAGAGGTGCTCAGCACCATCTGCTCTCATAGGACTCACCTTACTGAAGAGAAGGTTAAGTGGCTATTTAATCATGGTCTGTAAGAACCCACTGAGGGATAAGATGTCTGGAGTAAAGGACTCTTTAAGCTAGCAGGCAAAACCACAAGATCCAGCAGCTCTGAGTTGGAGTCAGCAAAGATCAAACAGAAAATGCAAGACATATTTTTGAGTGAGGGTAATTAGTCCTTGGAGCAACTTGCTGGTGGACGTGGTGAAACTGTCCATCACTGCAAGCGTTTAAATTGCGTCTTATGCTCTATTGCAATCACAAGTAGTTGGGCTAGACAGAGAGGCTTGGCAGGGAGAAACGCTGTGACCTGTGTCATGCGGGAGGTCACACAAGATGGTAATGTAATGCTTCCAGCTATAATGCAATACACCTGGAGTCCGGGGTGCTCCACTAAACCCACCAATGCAAGAGGAGGAGAATTTCTTACAACACCTCTCCAACTTCCACAATTGGCTTTCATTCTCCGGTGAACTACAAAAGTCTTTTTGTGTGCAGAAGATGTATAAACACTACAGGCAGACAGTCACATTACTGAGCTGGGAAATAACAACTCAAGTCCCCAATCTGTGTCAAGCAGGGCAAGTTTTTTCATCAGAAGCTGAAAAATTAGACAATGTGTAGAATTGAGTCCAGCTCTCCCACCTTCATAGCTACTGACCTGTTGACTTAAATACTTTAGGTCTACCACCACCGAAAGCTGGTTTGAAAAAGAAAAAGCATGTCTCTATGAAATGATTAGGCTCCAATCAAATGTGGTATTTTCATTTAAATTTCCAATTAGATCATGTGCTCAGGACCTGTGAAACTCAGCTTTGAGTGAACAGGAAATGAAACAATCACATCATGATTCCGGCTGGAAGAAGTTTTGCTATTTCATTGAAAGGATAATGCAGTTCTGCAAGTGGAGGATTAAGCAGGACAAACTTCTTGGGGGATGGGGGGAGATGTTTTGTTGGGGATTCAAAAGAGAGAGGCCAGCTGGGGCAGGCAGTGAAAGGTCTTTCAGTTGCAGGGCATGCTGTGAATAAAGATGTAGAGGATCACGGGAGAGAGTGGCAGAGGAGGGAGAGCGAGCCTTGCGTGCTCTGCCCGAGTGAGCTTACCAGCTGGAATCACTGGACGTGGCTTATCAGGCTGTGGGTTCAGGTCAGCACGTGCAGTGCTCATTTCCATCCAGGAAACGGAGCCAGAGGATATGAACAGAAAGACCGAGATCCTACCCTCTTGCTCCTAGAACAACAGGATGCTTTACACTAAATTAATTATGATATGTTATTACTGGAGTCCACATAAGTGCTTAGATTTGTGTGTGTTGTTCTGTAGGGTGTTTGTAGGGGGTGGTTGCTAAGGCTTCAGTTTTGGTTTGTCTGATGTTTTTTGGATTGCTTTCTTGATGCTGAGAAAACATCTGCAATCCCAACTCCCTGAACCTGTAGCAGGAAGGATACTTTCTGTTTGCAGCATGAGTTTTGGTTAGCACTCTGTTTTTTGGCGTTGATAATGATCACTCTACAGATACACCCGTTTTCTGATGGTGAACCACTGTGTATGTCCCCTGTATCTGAAATCTTTATACACGTGGCTAGCACTTTAATCGGATCCAGTTGGTGGGTCAGCACTGCCTGGGATCTAGTAAATACATCACTAACACAGGACACTCTCCCTTTTCCCCCTATTCTCCCCCAAAAGTGACATGAGGGTAGGAAGAGAAGTTAAAATTCAACCTCAAGACAGGTTGAAAGGAAAAAGAAAAAATTGTCTTGGGCTCCTCAGCATTTCGGGTTTGTTAGGTGCTGCTAATTGCTGCCTGTGGTGGGCTTAGCTCCACAGGCAAAGCATTTTCGTTATCAATGTTGCTACAGAGCACTGGAGCTTTCTTTAAAGCTGTAAAGAAAATCGAGGGGGTTTAGAGATGTAAGCTTCTCCTAGAATAACTGTCACTTGTATGTTGCACTGTTAATACTAATAAGTTAATACTGTATATGCCTGGAAACAAATGCTTTTTCATTAATACTGAGAAAGTCTGGAGGCTATTCGATTTGTATGCTTGCTTGATGAAATTACAATATATTGGTGGTCAAAAGGATGTTACATGGTAATTTACATGACACTCAGGGCAAATTGGCGAGCAGTTTTAGCTGACATGCGTGGTAAAATGTGCAGCGGTTACAATATTTTTTCGTTCCTTAATTTGTCTCTGAAGTATTACATGGGTTTTGATTTTGCATAGGCAATTTAGAACTCAAATATTTAGATTTAGCCTTTTGAATTGTTTGGTATGCGGGGGTTTTTTCTACGTCTTTTAATCATGTCTGAAACCATTTACCAAGTTTACAAAATGATTTATAAACTGTGCAAGGAAAGATATAACCCTCAATAGTGGGATGATTTTGGACAATATTTTTTTGCATACAAGATTTGTCCTGTGATAGTCAGAGAGGAGTCACAGAAGTCCACTCATCACAGGAGAACTCTATTTTGGTCTCAATGTCCAGTCTGAGCCAAATTTGGCCAAATCCTGCTTTTTTTGAGAGCAGCCGTGTTATTTAGCAGCATACTGCTTTGCCTCCTAGTTGAACACAATCTAGCATATCAGTAACATACGATCAAAAATAGTATCCTGAAAGCTTGCACTGGAAGTCTCCGAAGAGGTCTGCAATCTTCTCCCCCCCTGCCCCCCCTCCACAGAGAATAAATTGTTCAAATAAGGTGTGCCCAGGGGAAGGGGGCATTGATGGCTTTGTGTCGAAGAAGAATATACACAAACTCGATTGTGGTCAGGTAACCACAAGTAGTTTGGACTAACATCTGGCATGTTATATGTATGGGCTTCATCTGCAGCTATTATCATCAGGGGATTGGGGTGGAGAGGGAGGGAGAAAGGACAAGACTTGATTGGCTTCTGTGTTTTGGCTAAGAAGATTTAAACGTTGTGAGAGACATCTGCTTTATTTCACAGAAACAAAAAGCAGATGGGAAAGAGGAAATAAAACAGTAAAGTTTATAAAATAGTAAGGTGTAAGGTTAACAGGGATAGCTATGTCTGCTGTTGAGATACCTGTGTATTTCTTTGAATAAGATAATATACCATTTAAAAAAGATTTAATAAGATTTGTATTCATTATCAATAAAGCAGTTGTAATTGTTCTAATATTGCCTATCTACTACATTTACAGGAAAAGATTTATTTTTGCTGACGTACATTGAAAAAAAAAGCTGGATCAGCAGTAATAGGATAAGTGGATCTGTTTTGAAATATATGAAAAAATACTATGACGCTGCCAGTAGCATCATTTAAGTGGGTGTTCCCATTTTAAGGCTGACTGTGTGAGAGTTATTTCTGCTAACGGATGCTCGAGCAGACTTAACCCATCCCCTTGCGAGCCTCATAGCTGAACTTGCTTTGCCTAAGTGCCCTGTGCCTACCACCAGCACTGTCAAAACTCCTGTATTGCAAAGCAAACAGTCCCAGTGAACTTCAGGGACTGTTGGCAAAAGCTTCGCTGACCTTATTTCAGCAAGAATTTTCTCTGATTTGGGAGAGAGAAAGAAAGGTATTTCTAACCCTTTCTGTATTGCAAGACCAAGCAGGCCGTCATTCAGTTGAATAACTATGTGAGTTAAATGAGATGAAAGCAACTGTAGTCATGCTCTGTTTCGATGCCAGGCCAAATACGGTATTGGAGTGACTCAAAGTAATAAACAGCCAGTGCACTGATAATTCAAGTCTGGATTATTTGCACATTCATTTGAGAAGGATCCCTCAAACCTTAGCTGTAAAGCCCTGGGTATTCTTGCAGCTTTAGACATAGTTTGAAGGAGCTCAGAATATCAGGATTTCACAAACATTGAAATAACTGTTGTGAGGTGGTTTCTGTAAACAAATAAACTTTTTGCTGGGTAGGTGATGCATAAAGTTGCATACTTGCCTATATGTTGCCAGGAGGCAGCCCCAGTGCAGCTTTCTCAGGAACACAGGATCTGTCCTACAGCTTAGCCTGTTGCAGAGGCACAAAGATGGCACTTCTGCACCTTAGGCACCTCTGGGACTCAGCCTAGCAGGCATGTTCAGAACGTGCCCAAAGTCCAGTGCAAAACACAGCAGCTGCCTGTGTGTATGTGAGAATCATGGGGAAGGAGGAGAGAAATATCCTGCTGTGTTTTTGGATGTAGCATCCCTGGATTCTGCATGGTCCCAGTTTGACTGGTAGCTCCCAGGCATGCTGAGCACTCTCCATCGCGAAGCTTTTGGGTTATTTATCCTGTCGAAACTGCAGATTTATGGCTCCCAAATGCTGGCTTGCATCAAAGGGGGAACTTGGGTGAGGCTTAGCCGCCTCTGGCCAGGAGTCACACTGTCACCTCCCCGCAAAGCCCAGTGCAATGGTTAAATCCTCCCAGCACCATGGGCAGCTGAAGTCACTGCTCAGAAATTTTGGCAGACTGATGTTTTATTACTGTTTCTGCAGAAATTTAATGGGAAACATTTAGTGTGAACTTTGTGTATTATGTTTGCTCAGTCATATGCAACAAGGCTTTTAGGAAGAAAAGTTTTGTGTATCTTCATAATAAATGTGTGTTTCTGTGTGTGATGAAGAATGAACGCACACATTGAGGCAAGAGCCCAGGCACATACGTATGTGCATATATCTCCTTTCTTTTATGTTCTGATATCATCAGAACATGATGAGATAGACTAGCATGGTTCTGGACTAAATATTTTATTTTTGTTAATGTACTAAGCATATTTATAAATGTAGTCACTGAAGTATGTTTTAAAATTATATCTAAGTATTTATTTATATGTTTACTAGCTTTTAATATGTTAGACTATTTTAATAACAGTTTTCCAGATATATGTGCTTGGCTATTCCTTTTCCAGAAAAATAAGGAGTTAAAAAATTAAAAAAAAAATAAATTAAAAATCTTGTGACATTGGAAATGTGGTGGGTTTTTTTTTCCCAGTACTCCCACTGACTTCAGTTGACAATTTCTAATAAAATGCAAACATCCAGTCCCCATGTTCAGTGTGAGAATTAAATATGAATGTGACATAAAAGCATTAAATTCAGATGCTATTTAAGCTCATCTTGTCTTTAATAGCAATAGAATCAGCATGTTTCCATTGGTTTCCAATGCTTTGTAGCCTCTTTTTTAACAAGTGTAGGTTCTTGGTGTTTATAATAGTAAAATATGTATTTGCCTCTACCAGAAATACTGTATTTCTGGCAGTAACAAAAATCTGAAACATTTCAAGGTGAAACATTTCAGAGCTACGGGAGGCTTTGGAAAAAGCAGTGAAATTTCTTTTTAGGCTTTGTAAACTTAACAGTGGTTTAATGGGAGATATGCTTTGACAGGATATGTAACCTGCATGCGTTTCCTTAGTGAAAGGTATTTTTAGTGGTGGGTGCTAATTTCATTTATATTGTAACAGCTAAATTATAAACCTAGGACTCAATTCACATTAATTATGTCTCAGTTCAAACCATAGTTCAGGTATGAATTGTCAGGATGACAATAACAAATAGAGTGTATGCTTGTTGCATTAAATCTTTGTTGGACTCTGCGCAGGGAACCTGGATATTAATTCTTGACTCACAACTTTGTAGTGATAAAAATGGATTCTGTATGTGTGGCTTTTTTAAACCCAAGAATAACCTGCTCAATGAAAAATAAACTAAACTGAGAGTCTGCCAGAAAATCCTGCAAGTTTGGGAAGGGAGGAGGCAAAATGTCTTTGAGAAGCAGGGTGGGTGGGGTGGGGTGATTACAGATTGAGGTTTTTTGTGTTTTCTCTACTTATGACACGCAAGGCAGTACATTACTAGATATGGCAACTCAGAAAATGATCTTCCAGTAGAAAAAAATGCCACAATTACTGAATATGAGTGAAAAGACTGTCATCAAATTAATCTAATTCTGCACAACACAGTTCATTCCCTTTCAGGAGAATTCCGGAAACTGGCTGGATTTCAAGCTATGTTTTAATGCAGCTTTTTGGCTGCCTGCCTCCTCTGAAAGTCAAGGGTCACTGCTCAATAATTGAGTATAAATACAGTCAGTGTAGTAGGCCTTCATTGCAGTCATGCAGAACCAATTTTTAGTTTGATGGTATCACTGTTGCATACTTTTGATTGAAACCGTTGTGAGAACACTGATGTAAATCTCATTATTATTCTGTTTTTCCTGTAAGCTTATGGCACTGTCTGACTTTGATATTGCTGTGATCACCAGCACTAATATTCAAACATAGATGTATCCCCAAGTTTGGGAACTTGGATGAGAATTACCTTTTGATGATTAAAACCAGAGTACCAGTGTATTCATTAGCCTGTTAATCAAATGCTTCTGCTAATGCCAGTTGTTATAAAGATTTAATAGGTTTAACATGGGGCTGTGGCACAACCCCAGCAGCCCTTAGTGCTCTTACTGAATCTAAATATTCATCCTGGCAAATAGACCTAATGTTTATTTCCTAGTGATCGCTTCCTCCTGCTCCCCAACAAAAAGAAGCGAACCTCTAGTGTATGTTAAACATTTACATCAAAACAATATTTTTAGAATGACAAGAGCTTTCTTTGAAAGTCTAGTTTTCTACCTTGTTAAAATTAACAGTTCTTATTAATAAGTCACTTGTAGAAGAGATTTTTCCCTATAACAAAGCTGGAATTTCAGAACTGATGCAAGAACGTAAATAGTTGAGTTTTATGTTGACTTTTGGGTCTCCTCCCTTTTTTTAAACTGATCTTACTGTGTCTGCTCAGGGCAGACCTGGTTATTCCCTTTACTTTTTAATAATTACATGGCAGTTACCATTTTTGTCACCTCCTACTGCTTCCTCTTTACTCTGTAAATATAATTTAAGATACTAAAATCCATCTGTAGCTGTTCACCATTCTATTCATTTTAAATGGGTGACACTCCCTGTTGGAAAAATAAATTTCCAGGTTTCTTTCTGTGTGCTGAGTGTATTGTTAAATATTTGAATGTTCTCAATATTTAATCACTTAGGTTTTTCAAAGGCACACAAAAAAGCTGACAATCCTTTTGTTTGTTTATAAGTAGTAGGCTCAGGTAGGATGATTATATGTTGTGTCAGTAGCAGCATGAAAGGAATGTTTGGGAAGGCTCTGAAATGTAAATTTGGTGAATAGCCTACCAGGAGAGAACAAAGATGGGGATTATAGGAAAGAATTTGCAAGCAAAGACAGATTAGAGGGACTTCATTTTTCTCATTACTTTCTGTTCCTTCAGGAGATCAGCTACAAATCACCCGAAAAACTCAAGAGTCCACTTGCAGGCTCTATGCACTTGAAACTGTGTTGGGGTTTTTTCTTCCCACCCCTCTCTCCAATATGAGACTAATGGGAAAGAAGTGTATCTGCTGTGTGTGTGCTGATGGGTAGTATAGATCTGCACATTATATAACACATTAACTTTTTAGTTGAGTCTTCCAATATATGAAATTTGTCTACTAAATGGCTAGGAAAATACATATGGATGTGAATTTCATGGATGGACTCAGTTTCTTAGTAGGAAAAGCAGTGACAGGACATGAATAACCTACAAAGGTTGGGGTCTTGCTCTCCCTTCTACTTCTGGCTTCTGGGTATCCCCAGGCTGGGGAACACATTTACCTTCTGTGGTCTCTGTGGGTATGTAGTCTTAAATTGGACCAAGCTTTACTCTTAAAACTAACATTTTTTTTCCCCACTGAAGCCTTCAGCAAAGATCCCCAACATTTGTAAGCAGTACTAGATCTATTCTCTAGGAATTGTTGTAAGCAGCTTAGTTCATGTGAGGAAGGAATTTTGTTTCTAGCTTCAAGGAGCTGCAGAAATCTTCTCTTCTTGGCATGGAAAACCCACCAGGCCTGAAATCTCTTTTCCAGCTCAGCGTGGTGATGAGGCAAAGCCCCGTGTTGATCACTGCAGAACACCCAATTACAGCACAAATTTCCTAATTCCGTCAAAAGTAATTTATCTAATGGCTTGACCAGCAGTTTAATTGCAGCTTGAGATTCACACTAGGTAATCTGAGCAGACAGGTAGAACAAATTAAAGAAATAACATGGTCAATGGGGTAGGTTGTGGAGAGTAGCTTGCTGCTCCCTCATTTCCCCTCCAACTGCGTGAACACCAGTCTGAATTTCTCTGGACCCTCTATCCCTGCTTTCATCAGGTGTCAGTTGGCAAGCAGTTTTTGGGACTTCTCAAAACCTAATCTGTAGGGAGACAGGGGCTTCCACTTTATTTCACTGGTGATGATTTTTAAATGACTGACTCCTCTTGCCTACTGATGTCTGGTGGTGCGTGACTTCCCCCTGCTCTGCCTCTCGGGTTCTGATTTGGCACTGAAACTATAATCCTTCATCACCACAGAAGTTACAAATTTCTCATTATGCGTTCACTGTAGGGTCTGCCAGAGTGATAAGTTCCTTTTTGAAATTGTATGTTGATAAATTTCATGTGGATTGTGTTCTGCAGCAGTCCCTATTCTGATTTTTTCTTTTTTGCACCCTTATTTTAACTCCCGCTGCGGTTTGTGTTGAGGAAGAAGGTCTGCCATTCCGTGCAATACATACACTTGCAAAACCTCTTGTGTCCTATTGTACTTGGACATATATGAGATACTCAAGTTTTGTTCACTAAAAAGCACTTATTTTGAGCAAGCGTTGAAATTTGCAAGGCATAATTAACTTTTTTTAGTTTCTGTGTTATCAAATTAGCACAGCTGAATTTACTATAAATGCAAATTAAGTTTCTGTTGTAAGATATGTAGCAATTTAACTTAGTATTTCAATTCTTTGCTTTCCATTTGGCTATGTAACGTAAGATATAACAAATACATGATAAAATCTGGTGGTTTGGCATAACCAGAGATAATATAAAGGCCAACTGAAGTATTTGTTAGTGGGAAACCAAGTTTTTCAATCTCTCCTTCAATGAAAAACACAGAACAGGATGATTTATATCTTAAGGAACTATAGTTTAGCTTACAGTGGTCATCAGACTCTCCACAAGTTTTTTGCATGATATATTGCCTATAGATTACCTTGCTACTTTGTTTGCACTAGGGAAATTGAGATTGGTAAATATACTATTGTTCTTGTTAGAGAAACACAACTTAATAAAAAGTAAAGACTTCATACAGATTGACAGATCAGTATTGAAAATAGTTTAGCATTCCAGTCCTGGCATGCTTAACTTTTGATGGTTTAAACAAAAAACATATTTTTTTTTTCCTCCAGTTTTTAGCAAGATTGGCTTTTTTGGCTCCTTGTGCTTGAAATAAAATCCTTCTTTATTCTAAATGTATAAGGTTGGCTCTCAAAAAAACCCCAACAAAACACCACAAAACAAACAAACAAAAAAAACCCCAAAAAACATGCTATGAAGATATTAGCTGGTGATAAAAAGGCGAATAAACTTGTCCTTAGGTATCATGTCCTAAGGTATTCAAAAACATTAACCATAGTTTGCCTTAAGCATTGTAGTTGTCATTCACATTCTTTTCTGTTGAAAAGATTTTATTCATCTATTGTATTGACTTTACGCCTGAAAATTATACTTTTTGCTGATAATATACATGAATTCATGAAATCTACAATTAAGACACATATTTGCAGGCAACAGACCTCTGTAATGCTTCAGTATTCCATTTAAAAATAAAAACTAAAAATCAAATAATTGCAGAATATGATAGCATAGCAATTTACATTAAGTATAAACCAGGACTTAGATACAGAGCTCATAAATACAGTGATGTTATTTGGTTTTTAATTGTGTTGGAACTTACTGGAATTTCTACTAAATCTACAGCACTGCCAGAGTGCCATCAGGCCTTGAACTTGCAAACGCACAGTCTTTTATGTGATGTCTGAATTGGAGTGGATCACTTTGGCTTTAGTGACTTTCGACATTTTTCTCTATATGAGTGCATTGTTTTGGTTGTATTTGTAAACTGTTCTTGGGATTTCAGTTTACCCAGTGCTTCAGGACAGAGAGTAACTGGCCAACGTTTCCAAAAAAGCTTTTGCCATTACGAAGTATGGAACAACCCTCTTCTCTGCATGTTGGGATCGTTCAGAGTAAAACAGCATTATAATCAAAGATCACGATCATCTCTCTAGCTCCAATGACAGGGTTTGGGGGATCTTAACATCTGTCATCTAACTCATCCCCATCATTTTGGCGTTGAGCAGGGAGGGCTCTGTACTGAGCAGAAGCATAGAGCAAGACACGAATAATCTGTAATTGTGAGCCATCCAGGCAGCCTTGCATCTAACTCACAGCAGTCCTGTCAGGAACTTGCTATAGTCATTATTTGTTCCACTTATTCACAAAATACATTGTCTTAGCTTCAATGCATCTGTACTGGAAATGTCCACAAAACTTCCTCCAGTGTGGTTAGAACAAGCTTTGCCTTTACACCAAGGCAGCTGGTCCTCTAAATTTGCCTTTCATTGCGGTGCTTTGAGTTTTAAAATGAGAATAAAAAGTCTGCTCCTGACCGCAGGTGGGTGTATCCTCTGGTAACAGCTTGGAAAATTCTGGAGTCTATCGATGTGGCTGGACAGGGTGTGGCAATGTTTTTAAACGGTTCTGCTAAATTCGGTGCTGCTGGTGCACAGTTGTTCATTTTAATATAATATAAAAGCGATCAATAACTACTACTCCAAAATCTTGCACTGAAGGACTATCTTGTTTGGCTTATTTTTGTAGTAGGAAATACTGTTTCTTCTCCTGAAATACTAGTCAGGTTCTTTCAAAGGGATGGCCAATGATGGGGGCGGGGGGGGAGATATTTTCAAAGTCGTGATAGCATAAATATCTGTTTCTACTGAAAGTCAACAGATGTTTAGCTCCTCCCCAATACCAGACATTTTTGCAAATGTCTAACTGAAGTAGGAGAGGGATGAATCCAGCTCGGTTTCCAAGTGGCATGTGTTCACAGCTTGTGAACACACGAACTCATGTAGAGAGCCCTCAAAGCCAATGACATCTGGCAAAAATGCTGCCAGAAAGTCAAGGAGTAATTGGTACAGAATTGAGCTGAGACTCCAGTGCTTCAAGTGATCCCAGCTGGGACATGGGCATGATAATAAAGCAAAACATATTCTGTCACTGGTCATTCATTCTGTGATTCAGCAAAATGCCTCAGTCCTTTTGCAAGCACTGAAGTTCATGATTGCAAATCTTCCCTAAAAATAAGGGAAAGAAACTCTTGTCTTTTGTTTTTGGGTCTGTCAATGTTTTCTGTGATGGTATTTTCAAATGCTTTATGTGTTTACCATACTGGCAACCTTTTATGTGCTACATGGTCAGTCCCCGGTGTCTGAACCCTATAATTAAGCATCTGTCAACCCTGTAACCATGTCGTCATCTCTAGGATGGCATTCTTCTCTATGTGCTCAAAATGTTTTATCTTTAAACCTCATTATTCTAACTGTATAGTTCTGTTTCTCATGATGAAATTGCCACATAATTATTTATAATAATAGTATTCTACAATATTGTTTTGATGTGAGCATAAATGCACAAGAGTTTTTAAAAAAGAGTTTTTATAAACAACCTTAGTATATGTAGTCTAATAAGTCAGATGGTGGGTATCACATTGATCTCAGTTCATTCAGTCAAAAATTGAGAGTCTGATTCTTGGTAAGTGGTGGGAATGCTATAATACTAGCTAGTGCCTGAGAAGAGGAAAACTACTGTTCATCACTGGGTTTAATAATGGCAGTTTGCCTTCTCTCAGGGTGAGTGGTCCAGTGTTGTTAATCATGTCAAGCTTCTCTGATTTATGTTTAGTGTAACACTTTTTTAATGTAAGGCTTGTTATCTAGTCAAAACCACAGTGGTTCAAGGGTGGGTATTAAATTACTAGATGGGTTTGAATGATTTACTCTTACTTTGCTAGAGTTGAACTGCTCAAAAGCTGGTACAAAAATGCTTCTCTCCAGAAACTCATTTTTATTAATACATAGTCCACAAAGGTGTGGGATGTGGTTTATTTTATATTTTAAATTGTATGAAACCAATGTCAAAAAGAAACTTAATATCAAGTTTAAAATCTAGTTCAATATTGAACAACGTCACTGGCAGATACTCGTACTTGCATCTGACTGACTCTAGTAAAATTTAAGTGATAAGACATGGTTACAAGCTCTGCTGGATGTGTATGTGTGTATTTGCAGTTGGGCATTTATTTCAATATGTGGATGTGGAACTGACTGGTTTCCATGTTGCTCGCAGTATCTAATTTTATTTTTTCTTACACATGAGCAAAAGAAAAAAGCAAAGGATTTTTCCCTTTGGTCGTTTTTGTATACAGATGCCTTTTAAACTAACTGGATTAATTTTTTTAATATTAGATCTATGCAAAGAAACAATGTTTTAAAATGCATAAGCCCTGCTGGCTTCAAAGCATCAAAGAAAAACAGTATCATTCCTGCTGCCTTGGTACACTTGCCCTGCTTTTGCCCTAGCACAGTTAGCTTTATTTTCTCTGTGACAGCTTTTTGGGCTAATGTGGGTAAAGAGCTGGTGGAACGCGGCGGAGCATCGGACCCAGATCTGAACACGGTGGCGGTTGCCAAAGAGCTGGTGGTGCCCAGGGTCACTGCTGAGTCCTGCTGGCCCAGGCTGTGCCCCACAGTGAGGCTGTTTTCTCTTGACATGCCAGCCAGGGAATTATTCTGTGGAGGTATTAACTCAGCAAAGAGAATTGACCTCCCACTCTTTAGCAGGAATATCAAGTCGCTGGATAATAGTATTGTGTGCTTCCACTAACAAGGAGGTTGATTTAAAGTCTTATCAGTTGATGTTCCCACGTGGACCTATGCCAAGGAGCTTTCGTTGAGAAAACTACCGAGCTAAAATGGAAATAATATGCGCTAGGGGGGAATAGCAGCTGTATAAAAATATTCATAATGGTTTCTGTTTAAATAACACACTGCAGCATCTTTCGACGGATGCATATTGTGGGTAATAAGGTAAACACATTAGGTTAACTGTTGTAGATGGAGGTTATATGCCAATGAAGCAAACCCTTCCGTCCTTTGTGTAACTTATTTACATGGCAGTGCCTCATGGATGCAATTTCTCCGCATTGCTTCACATGACACTGTTCAGCCCTCAGGAGCAGAGATTCATCTTTGCAGTTAAAAGGGAAGAAAAAAAGCTGCTGTGCATGTGTGGTCCCTCTCACAGGTCACTAGAAGACTGTGGCAGAGCTGTAATGGTGGAAGCAGGACGGTTTGCTAGGCAAGTCTTTCAGAGGAGCTAACCAGTGCGGCAGCTGCTGTGTTTGTCAAAGATTTGTCTGTCTATAATAGCATCCCATATTTGAGAGAGAATGTGGATCTTGGTTTATATTCGATGCCTTTTGGTGCATCAAAGTCTGTGGTGTTTGCTCAGCTGGTATCACTGAGTGCACTGGTACAGGAGCCAGTGGGGCAAAGCTCACCTGTGGGTAATTAGCTCTGGAGGATCAGAGCCCCCAGATTAATTGTGGCTACGGAAGAATGAGTTTCTTCTTTTCTCTGACTGTCACTTCTCACTTGTGTGAATAGGTGGTGACTATTATGATGGCCATGCGCTTTTTCAGTATTCTGTCTAGTTTCTGAATTATTTGCTTAAAAGTATGTAATAGCTTACATCAAGCCAAAAAATAGTTCAACAAATATGTTATTCTGTATTGATGTTAAGTTTCAATTTTTCTGCTTCTCCTCAATCTCCCGCTCCCCTTGTTCCCTCACTTTCACGTAGCTTTGTTATGGTTCCATATGTTTATAACTATCCACTATGTGTCTATTACTAGATGTTCTCAAATATTTCCTAAAATGGTATGTCATTATTTCCTGCTCTTTTTTGTAGGAATAGCAAGGATAGATGGCAAATAATGGCTTGTTGATGGCACTCAGTCCTCTGTGTGCACGTTTGCAGAGAGGCATAGGTAGATGTCCAGATCCATACAGGTGTTCAAACCCCAGACAAGAACAATTGCTTTAATTGCTCACTCTCCTTCATTCATCTTCCTTAAGATACTGATACAAAATCCCATTCCTCTGCTAATCTCCTTACACATCCTGCATTAGATTTCATAACTGCTCCATAACTTTTACAAGAACTAACAGATCATCAGACACTTGTAATCAAAGTGCTGTTTCTTTCCAGTTGGTTACACAGTGGTGTCATACAGCATGAGTATCGTAAAGCTTTTAACAGGCTAATGGAAGAGAAAAGGAAGCCGCAAGAAAACGTGCCAAAAATGCACTGAGTGCAACAGAAGTACACCTTAGTCCAGTGCTGTGAGGGGTAAAATACTGCGCCTTTCAGCTAATAATCTGGAATCCCATTATCACTGAGCCGTAAACTGAATTATTGGTGACGTACAGGTGGGATTATTCTATCTACTTTTTGTACCGTATATCCAAAAGTTGACACTTAATTATTTTGTCCCACAGTAGATCAAGTTTTACAACCGCAACAAAAGGTTAGAACGGTTTTATACTGGGGACATTCAGAGGATAAACAGCCCTGTATTATAGGAGGGAACGGCAGTCAGCTGTGTTGCCATCTGGGAGAGAAGCATTGAAGTGCTATTAATATTTAAACCTTTTAGATATTTTTTTTTAGAGTTGGTAACATTCCTAAAAAACTGATTATAATGCTGTAGTAAATTTTGGTGTCAAAGAATACTGCAAACAGTATTGCAGCAACAATTAACATGGCCAGAACTATAATCTCATTTGCTTTTGAGGTATCTTTTTCAAACACTAGTGCAGCGAGAGTAAGAGATCATATCAGGTTGCGTGTATGGCAATAAATCTACTGTGTTGCATAAACACTTTCCATTTGACACAGAAGAGGACAGTGCAGACTCTCTTCTCCATCTCAGCAGAGCTTATCCATATTTATTTCAGCTAATCTTTTGATTCAATGTGGTAATCACTTAAATATCCTAATTGGCTAATTTTATTATTACATTCACTGCTAATGTGCTAATTGTTTTATTTCTGGGAAAAATGTAAAAAATGCTACTCAATATTGATTTATTTATCCTCTGCTCCATTTGTTTTTATTAAAATATGGTTTGATTTAATTCTGTATTTCAGAAAATCATTATCATACATAAACATGTTAGTGAAGAAGGGTAGGGGCAGAGTGAAAAAGGGAGAGGTACCATTATAGAGAAGAGACATGAATACGCAGTAGAAATTTTGGGTTTAAATGAATTTGTTGTGCGGTCAAAACACGTCTGGCTGCATTCCATTCATCTAGTTTTCCTTGCAATAAAACAGCACAAACTCTCCAGGGCTTTACTGTCCTGGTTTCTGGTCAACAAGGCCCAATTGCCTCTTTACTTTCTTGAAAGCATCATCCCTTTGAAAAGGCTTGTATAGCTGTGCCTAATTGCTGAGAGTGTCTTTCCTGAGCTATGGCAGGGAATTAACTCCCCAGAGCGAGGATGCTCTCCTTTGGGGACAAAGTAGGGGAGGAACAGCTTCTCATCAAGATGATACCAGGTGAAGGTACAGAAACTTCTAAGTCCCATCTGGGAATGGCTCCCTCCATTACAGGCAGAAAATTCATGTGACATTACCGTTTCATCAGTTTGTTTGCTATCTTTTTGCTATGCTAATTATTGTGATGGCTGTGTTAGTTACTTCATAGGCCAGTGCTGACACTTGTAGGGGTCAAAAGCAAATAAATGTTAAGGATGTGCTGCAGTTGTATTTTTGCCTGCTAGTTTATTTCTATTGAAGTCGCAGAAACACTGCACAGAAATAAGATAATGCTTGTGCTTAAAATTGAGCCCATGCTGTGAATGTAGGTCTGTACCATTTTCTGCCTTTGGCATTTACAGCATCAAAACTGTAAGACCCGTGGTTTTGAGTCTCCTCCATTGTAGCTAATTCTGGAAGCTTTATCCCAACATCCAGCTTCCAGTATTTGCAGAAGGTGCTCATGGATCTGATGTCTCTGTAGATAGGTTTCTTTTGGTTCAGAGCTGTTAGTGACTATCAATATGGTTAACAGTTTGTTCTTTACTCTTTCTGATGTGGCGGAGGAAAAAGAGTGTGTTCTGACCTCTATAATTTCTCTATGTTTTGTTGCAATGCAACCTAGACTCTACACATCCTTAATTTATAAGTAATCCAAATTTTCAAGTTTTGAACTTACCTTTTAGTCATGGAAATAAGGAAGGAATTTGAATTCACTGAAACCACAGAAACCATTAAAGAATCAAATAAAGCATTTGGACGGGTCAGCTGTATAAAGACTAGACTTGAACATCCAAATAGCACTGAACGCTCTTCTCAAACACTCTCTTTAAGACGTTACCAAAATGAAGAAAAAGCGTCCTTTAACGAGAAATTATATTTGACAATTTTATTACTTACTGGTTAAATAAGTTTTTGAAGTGTGCTACCTGTTTTCTCATCATATAGCACAGCTGATGCGTCCCCTTTACGTGACCTTAGGGGTGCCTCATTTATTTTCTTGCTGTCAGTGGACTTTCCACGTCATCTCTGATGAATCTCTAAAAATCCTAAGACTTTTTGTGCTCTTCTTAAGGGGTGTTGGGTTCATTCTCTAAAGGAGATGGCTGCCTTCTCTCAGAAGTCCTTTTCAGCATTAAAATGCAGTGTTATGTTTTCCTAGAAATCAAGGAGGTTTTAGGTGAGAAGTTTTCAGAATAAAATAAATTGCACTCTGTGTCTTGATAAGTGTATCTAGCACACTTCTATCCATTGTTTTTCTTTATCATTGTGTCTTTTAATGAAATACTTAGTTTCTGAATTCTCAGATGAAAGGATTTGGGCGGGGGTGCAAAAAAGTTCACTCCTAAGGCTATTGAATCTCTTTGTAAACCTTTCTGTGGCTTTTAGCAAGACTGGAAACCTGTGAAAAGGATATTGTTAGTTCAGAGACATTCAGATGAAGTTGGGTGCTAATAAGCCTTTCCTGAATTTTACAGCACCTTCTACTTGCCCCCCCCCCCCTTTCTGTACTGCAGTATAACAAATCTTCGCTTCCATAGGAACAGTCCCCCAAATTTATTTCCATCCGGGGCTATATACATCATGTGCGTTATCTGTTCCTAATATGAAGTTTCAACAGTATGCATAGCTTATATCCACAGTAGTCATCTATCACTTGAAAGAAGGCTTTAATTAACAGAACCCTAATTTTAATGAGGTACTGAGCCATGATCTTGTAAATTCTGCGGCACAGAGAATCACTTAGTTCAGGTTCACTTGTAACAATCCTCTGCAGCGTGGTGCTTTTTATGACATTGTTTAACAGATTTTGATGTTAATCTAGGAGCCCTTTTTGACGTAACTGTGTTCTTTACCTTGTAAGCATATTTTGAATTAATTGTGTTATGTTTTTTCAAGCTATGATACTGTTGCTTGCCTTCTGAACAAAAATTTCTGGTTCATCTGAACTATTCACCTTGTGTCCACCGTGGACCTCCAAGGGGATTCACCACTCTCAAATCCTTTCCAAAAGCATCTTTGCTGCATTACCTAGGCCAGTCAAATTCCATTATTTTCACAGAAATCACTTATGTTTAACAACTGCAGCAAAGTAAAAGGGTTATGCCACTTCCCCAACCTCCTCATCTTGCGACTGCAGGAATGAGTACTGGGGAGGAAGAAAGGGCAGTTCTCAGTGGCATGCTTAATACCCTGGCTGAAATGTGCTGGTTTAAACATGCTGCGTTTGACATAAGACCAGAAGGTGGGAAGTGAAGCAGGGAAGGTTTGGTGCCAGCTTTCTGTATCTTTGTGTCTGAGCCAGCTGGTTGCCAGTCCTCATCTGACTGCAAGTGACAGCGGCATGTTGAGCTGCTTTAACCTGTGATGAGCTCTCCCCACTCCTGAGGGGCAATTCCGACAGTGCTGGAGATGCTGGGGACAGAAAGACGTATCCACAAGTGCCCTTTCCCTGAAAATGTTGCATGGGGTGAAGATGGTGGCTCTGCAGCAGTGTGTAAATGTTCCCTTTGTGGGAGGGATGGCCCTACGGCAGCAGTGCCTGCTGCTTTCCCTGCTGTTTCCCAGAGCCCTTGCTCACAGAGCACATAGGTGAATTTAAAAGTGAATCCCTATGTGACTTTTTTTCCCTTTTTTGAAGTATCATCACTTACAAGAAGCCATTCAGGTTGTTATGAATGTTATTTTAATGGGGCTATTAGAAAGACAGGGCTCCCCCACAGAACCAAGAACCAGAAATGTTGAAATAGTTCCCTGACAATGGAAAGGAAGAACATCATGCTGACAGATTTTAAGCACTAGGTATGCAATCGCTTATCCATAGCAAAGTAGGAAATTCAGAAGGCTCAAAGCATGGGCCATGCTTTTTCAGATAATAATCACGAAGTAATCCAAATTCTTTATTATTTGATTGTGAATAACCCAAATGCCCCTCTATTTACTGTTCTTTAACTATTTTGGATCTCTAGTAGTATTTTTTAAAAATAAATACTATGTTTTTAACAAATTGATATCTTATTTAATATCATACTGACTTACCATTCATTTTGTTGAGCAGATACCATTATATTCATCTCTATACTGCCAGGATACATGCTAGAAGTATAGATTTTTGTTTGCATTTTTTAAAAAGTGCATTTCTTAGCTTTTGACTTCATCATAATTGTTCGACTTCCCCATCAACCTGTATTTCATATTATCAAGAGCTCCACTTCCAGAATTTAACTGGTGCTTTTGTTCAAATTATTAGTAAATTGTTTTGTACTCAGATCAGCAAACGATGAGAAGTAATTTTGTTTGAAACCAAGTAATCTTCCTATTCAAGGGCTTTTAAAAGAAAACTTAAATCAGCATTCAAGTTACTATTCAGACTCTGTTTATATTCACCAATGATGCATTTTCATTGTCGTCTTGTCCTATTCATGTTGTGATGAGAATGTAGAATTAGACCTTCTGGTATCTGTGGTTCGTACCACAGATAAATGTAATTCTACCTGACTTGTTCATCAGCTGGTAATTGAAAACATCAGCAATGGTTTCCATTTTAGTCTCAAGCTCCAACAGTTTTATTTGTGGGGTTTTTTTCAGAATTTAGCAGAAGTGAACGTGCACTTATTTTGGCAATCCCATTTCAAGCAACATCATTAGGAACTTCTTTTTGGAAGCATCAGTGTGTTCTTGGATGTGAACCAGCATTGAACACTTGTAACTACCCAACTAGTTTTCACAATCTGTTGTCCTGTAAAGTAATAAATGGCCCAAATTTTCTACACACTAATTAAAATTCCATTTCTCATGAATTCCTTAATCGAGAGCAAGTCATTATGTGCTTTGTTGATTCTTAAGTGCAAAGATAATTGCAATGGGCAGCATGAAAGTGGTTTGATTATTGCCTGTCGACTCTTGTGAATTCTAATAGGTCTAATTGCATAGCATCAATTCATCATCTCAGCATCACTTCTTTTTATTATTAGCTCTCTGAATTGTAATGTGCTCATAAAGAAGTGTAGTAGTATATCAGGACTGACGTGGTACCTGGCCTATTGTTATTTTCCTTCCTTACCTAATGTTACTATTAAAATTAGAAGTTTATTATACGGGTCATCTTTCCAGAAACTAGTTTAAAAATTTGTCTCAATGAAGAAAAGGGTACTGTCCTCCTCTGAATTTGCATTTGTAATTTCTCTCCTAAATGATAGTCAGTCCTATTTTTTTACTTTTCCAAATTGTTCACATAAATCCTGACCATAATATGTTGGCTGCAAAACATCTATCAAAAGCTTTATGGCAGAGTTCTTTGTTATTGCTGAACGTTATTTAGATGATGAGGACTCTGTAATGAGGTAAAGTTCCCAACAAAAACTTTATTGGTTGAGAAGCAGGAGAAAAGGAGCACTCAGATATATTAGAATTTCATTCTAGGGGAAATCAGGAAGGGGGATCGGTTTTGTTGGGTGTCCTTTTTTTGTCTTTGCTTTTTTTCCCCCTAAAGCAAGCGTATCAGTTTAGAAAAAGTTATCTTGAAGGTAGCTGAAGATAGCTATAGAGGAAACCACAATCTTGTAACTAAAGGTTACGAGGTTCTGGATTAGTAATTTTTAATAGATTTTACTGAAAACATGCAGAAAAATCCTAGCTTCTCTGATGGATGAAGTTTCTACTAGGCCAGAGTATTACAAATATTTAAATTATAAAACATTAACACCGTCAGCACTAACATGGGCTAAATTATGATTTCTGAAAAGTTTCCTCTTGAGTTTTCTTAAAAATGGAAAGATGTCTTTGTGCTTATGCTAAAGCTTTGCCTTTTTCTAAAACTTTGTGAGCGTAGTGAAATCATCATCCTAGATTCCTCATCCTTCGCCTCTTCCATCTGCTGCTGCAGGACCAGTAGTACCTACAGACTTCTCAAAGCACTAATAGCCGTTGCTGCAAAGGGATCTTCTGAGTCATACCACAGCCCAGGCAAGTTTGAGCACTTTGCTGTGAAAATGGCACTAGTGAAGCAATTGGATTTAGCTTTTTCCAATGGGTTGCTTCAGACATGGGAACTACAGCGAAAACATTTATGTGCATAAGGTCAGGATGTTTGCCATGATTAGTATCAAGGATTTGGCTTGCCTTGAAAAAAAAAAAAATTTGCAGCGGTTTCATGAAAACATATGAAAGCACGTGTCTATGTTTTGTTTTCATTATTGCTGTCTTGCCTAACATGTTTCTGCTTGCTTGACTGTATATTGCTTAGCTGGCAAGGTCAGCCAAATTGTTTGCTGCTTCATGTGCTCTGATTTCTGGCTTTCTGTAAACAATAAGAGCTGACATTATTCTTGAAGCAATTGCTTTCACTGTGAAAATATCAGTATGTCTTTCTGACAACCCACGCAAGGGGAGACGGTGCTGTGAAGTACAACTTTGCACACAGGCTTCTAAAAATTCCACCTAATCCTCAGGCTGCCGTTAAAGTGGATAACGTGAGTTTGCAGACATTTCCTCTTTTCCTGGAGAAATGATGCATTGAGCTTGTGGGCACGGCAGGTGGCAAAATAACCATTTTGCTTCAATAACACGTGCAATAAAATTTACAAATATTTATCTCAGTACGGTTGCCCAGAAATTGAGCAGTTCCCTGTAGCAAAGCACAGCCTTGTGTTTGGAAATGGCATGTTGTTCTGACACTTGTGACCCTTGCAAGCTTTGCCATTGCCACATTAGGTTTTTTCCAAAGGCATTACTGTGTTTACAAATTATTGCTACCATTTCTAGCCCCACTCTTTCTGGTTCCATGTTCCTAAACCACGATAGCCGATTTAAAAGACTTGAGTTTGAAACTCCCCACTTGAGATTATCATGAAATGCTTGTGACAGGCTAGCGGGTTGCGACGATGTTACTTAGAGCATAAGTTGACTGTACTTACGTCTGTGTTTCTTCTACAGCAAGGCTAAGCTCAAGACTGTTCTTCAGCAGCTCTTTTAGGTCATTACATGACTTTCCAGAAGGTTATTTACGTATATTTTATTATTTGAGCTGAACCAAGGTATGACACCAGTGTTTTTCCAAGGGTTCTTCCTAGCAACATCGACATGGAGAACATTAGCAGTGCAATAAGTATCTGCAAGTTGCCAGCAGTTTCCTTTGCAATACATTTATTTTATCTTGACAAAAAATAAGAAAAATAGTTTCCTTGCTTTTTTTCGTATATTTGCTCCTGCTGCAAATTCAACTGTTTACAGCTTCCACTGATGCGAAACACTCTGAAGATGTTTGTCAAAGCTTGTTTTTCACTTAGATCCACATGAGCATTACATATTGTACGGAATACCATACCACAGTCTTCATTACATATCCTCGTTGGATGCATTTCATTTCTCTACTTAGCTTTTCTATCTTCCAGCACTTCTGAGCTCATTTGCTGGAGACTGCTTAGCTCCTTTCCACCTCAGTGGTGCTTACCCGTGTCGTTGGCGAGCAAAGCTGCAATGTAAGCAGGCAGCTTCTGTATTGCAGAGGGCCAATAGCCTGGCCGAGCTGGTCACAGCCCGTGAGAGGATGTATATGCCTTAATGTGAAATACTGCTAAGTTAGATGTTGTGACATGAACGCAATCCAGACAGTAAATGGAGTAAAAAGATGGGTGGTGTTTGCTTGTCAGCGCTTTGTTGCATGTATCTCTCTGAGTTGGAAGGGTGTAGAGATCGGAAGATTTCAATGCAGTGTTTCTGTGGTATCTGTGAAAGCTTGGTTCTGTGGAGGTTTCTGAAAGAAAACTGATAAAAGCAGGGCCAGCATTAAGGAGAGAGCACCGTGTTCAGCTGCAGCCATATCAGCCAGAACAACGGTTTCATTTTCCCCTCATCTGCCATAAGGCACATCCTGCCGCCCCATCTGCGGAGTTATGGACTGAAGTGCAAATTGTAAGCTTGGGCTCAAATCTAAGGAGTCCCAAGACTGAGCAAGACGTGGCTGGAAAGTCATGGCCTGTGTCCTGTTTGCATTGGACAAAGGCTCCAGTCGGCTGAGTGTGCTCAGAACAGTGCTGTTAGGGCAACCGTACCTCAACCATACCCTTGCTCACCTGGGCAAAGGATCTGCTCCCAGTCTCAATGCAAGCCTTATGTTTGCTTAGCTCTGCTAAAATAGTTGCTGGTTTTATTAATAATCTGAATTAGCATGTTTGTTCATCTTGTTAGAAGTATTTGGAGAAGTAATAGCTGTTTATCAATAAAGCATGCAGGTAGCAAGGCTGAGGCACTGAAGTTGTTCTCTGTTATTTTTTTCTTTGGTCTGCATCTACGGTATGGTATAGTCTATGTAGATACATGTCTTTCCATTTTCCCTCCCTCACCTTAGGTTCAGGCTTGCTCACACCCCTAATCATCTGCTGGGTTTGCTTTTAAGATAGGTTGCAGAGCAGTGATTTCCAAGTGCTAATGTTTTTCTTGTTGCTAGCTGATGAAACAATCTTTCAAACTAGAGAGCATCTCTGGGGAAGAGACTGGCAGGAGATGGTCAAAGGAATTTATCACGGATGCTCGGCACGTACTGCATTCCCAAAAGTTAGTATCTGGAATATGTTGCTATCAGGAGGGCACTTTAGTGTGGTTTCAGCCACCTAAAATTAAAATAAAATTGATGATAGAAAGCAAGATTCCTCTTCTAGGCATGAAGTCTTATGTTACGGTTCAAAGAACTGTCCAGTTATTTTTCTTATCACACTTATATGAAACAATTAAAGTGGCACTCCCAACTTGAAATCTAGTCAGCTTTTAAGAATGAGTTGAACTTATTCTTGGGTACTGTATATGTCCCTGTTTCTATTGACTGCTTGTTGAGTGAGTTTGGATGAGACGTAGCAACAGTAAATTTAATTTTTTCCTCTTTCCATTGTTTTGTGACGGGCTTATAGGCATAGCAGGTGAAACCATCTCTAAAGGAACTGGCTGTAGACAAAGGTCTGTGAAGTGCAACTTGCTGAAAGTACAGAAGAGGAATACTTAAAGTGAAGTAAATTGGAGAGACTATCTATATTTTTTCTTGTTAAAATAAAAAAAGTAGTAAAAGTGAGATTTTTTCAGTGATGCCCCTTAAAAGATGGAAGTGATAAAGATGCACTCCTTCACCCTGGAGAGGGTGTGCTGTCACTTCCTTTGCTGGTGTTTGGATCCTTGCTATCTTTGAGCAATGGTCTCACTGATTTCAGTGGGACTGCTCCCAGGCTTGAAAGCAGTTTGCAAGTTCAGAGCTATAAACACTATGTTTATTGTCTATGAGGAAAATACAGTGTCCTCTGTATAAAATGCAGTCCTGTAGCATGGTTCACACATCTCCTCAGCTTTGTCTTTTTAAAATGGGAACATGCATTTTTAAAAATATTTAATGGTTTCAGTCATCTTGTTTCTAACTTTCTCCTCCCTCTGCATCCACTCTGTGCAAGAGAGCCTTGTCTGTATTCCAAGAGCAGTGTGTTTGTGGCAAAGGAAATACTAAACTTTCCTAGCATGGTTTCCTAAGTTCTAAGTGTTCAAACCTTGAAGTCAATTAGGCTGATTTAGCTACCACTGGTTTCTTTAGGAGATACATGGAGAGCCTGTAACTTTATCACCTTTTTCTTTTTTTGTTAAAGAAGACAAGCAAAATTCTTAGCAAAGCATGTATTTTCTACTGTGAAGGTTACATACGTTAGAGAAGTGTCACATGAAAAAGATATATGCTCCAATTTTTGGAGGAGGGACAAGTTTGCTTATTCTCAAGAAAATGTGTATAAAAAGTACATGAAAAAAAGAGCATGGTAACTTTTTGTAATGTGCCACCATCAAGGAATAGATTCACCACAGTGAAGCTATGAATATAGTAAAATTTTCCTTGGAACTCTAAGTCATACTTTATAGCCTCTTTTAAGAAGCCCATACAATTTCCTATTAAGGAAACAATTCTTTCAGTCTGGTTTTTAAAAACCTTTTTACCTGAAGTGATCTGATTAAAAAATTTGTATCCCTTCACTAGGCAGATAAAACCAGTGCTGGCAGTTTCCTCTTGTTTTACCTGAGGTTATTCTGCCGTTAATGTGTGAGTAAGTGTTGTTAAGTTTGGTTTTCTGAAAATGTGTTGCTATAATCACTGGTCCTTTCAAATGAAGATCAGTGCTTTGTAAATGTTTTTGATTATATTCTTTAATCCCATGTGAAGGACAAATAATTTGAGAGATTCCATAATTTTATGAAGGGAAAGAAAGCCTTGAAGTATTGGTACAACAAGCCCTGGTTCTGACACTTGCCCTGCAAATGATCTGGGGACCTGCTTGTATTCAAGACATGGTTCAAGATTTCCCATGGCCTTGGCAACCATTACATGTTGGGTTGTGGGGGGTTTTGTTGTTAGTCCTTTTACTGTAGTTCTCTTGGGATGCCTGCCTTTGTTTCAGTGTCCCTGCAATGATGTCAACCAAATAATAAAAGGTGGTTTAATAAGATATGTTAGTAATGTTATCAAAATGGAATTTGCACAGGAAAAATCCTTAAAATAGGAAATAAAGGGCTTTTGCTATAGCTTGTTGTTAAATTATTAGAGCATTCTGTAGCACTGGCACTCGGAGGAAAGGAGAAGAATTTCAGTTCTGAGTGTTAAGAGTAACTTTTCTGGATAAAATTAGTCTGGTACTATGTTTTGTAGTGAAGCTGAGCAGGTTTTTTTGTGGGGTTTTGTGGGTCTTTTGGTTGTTTTTTCCCTCCCCACCCCCCTAAAGGGCATATTTATGCTCTAACTGTGCAACACACAAGCAGAGCTAACTACATCAGCTTTAATGGAACTGGGCTGGACACTGAAAACAGCCCAAGTGTGGCAAGGGGTCTCTGCTTTAAGAAGGTGAAAGCATTAGCTCATTTCTGATTTCTGTGCCCCTGTAATTAATCCAATTCCAAAACTAGAACTGAAGTTAACTTAAACCCTGTTGGCATATTTTTATGACTTGATTTGTGTTGCATGATTTTTAGGGGAATATTTGCAAGCTTCTCTTTCTGAGTCAAGAATCAAGTGCGGTTAAATATACCTTGAATTTATGTGGCTAGTGTTATATCCTTCACCATGCTGTGTACTTTGGTTCAAAATGTTTGTGGAATGGCAGACTGAAACTCTCAGTGTCTTAAGAATAAGCACTCTAAATTTAAGGGCAAACAAGTTTATTTCTGAATGCTGAAAAAGCCTTCTGACTGAATTATTAGATGAATTAAAACCAAACTCACTCCCAAACATTTTTTTGCTGTTCAATAAAGAGAGAGGTAAAGAATCTTGTGGCTCATGCTTTCCTGCAAGTAGCAAACATAAACCAAAAGACAGATTAAAGCATCTTTGTCTGTAGCCTTGTCCACTTGCAAATAATAGTCAGAGAAAGGTGGAGAGCATTACTTGGGTCAAGGGGGTCACTTGGTATGTGCTTTCTGAGCCACTCAATGAGGATGGTGCTTGGTCGAGCTCCTCTGCTGCTACAGCAAAATGAGGTTTGTTGTAGTGTGATGAGGACAAAATCTGCTTGGAGCAACATAATTTCATTTTATCTGTTTGGTTTTCCTAGGGATATTAAGGTCTTTATTTGGGTAGATGTTATGTGGAGGGGAACAGGGATAACATTTGAGAGTTTCTGCTGCAAATTCTTCAAGTCAGGATTAAAAAAGAAAACAGAAATAGCAAGTCATGGATGTCATAATTTCATGTTAAGTCATGTCATGTTCATTTCATGTTCATTCATATCACATCATGTTATGAATATCCCAAATGGAGCCATTGCCTTTTAGCTGTACATGTAGGCAATTATTTCTATCAAAGTTGTGGGGCCGTCTGTCTAGTTGCTGCTTTGACATCTGTCATCAGAGTACTAAATTGCTTTGTAAAACCTATTACTTTGGAATATAGTATAGTGTCTCTTAACTGCACCACTTGCTTCTGCTGCCTGAACAGAGCCTACTTTTGTTTCCAACGTTAATGGCGAGGCCCTGATGGCAGAATGATACTGTAAGTTCATTGATGGGAGGGGAACAGCTCTGGGACTACTTGGGCATACATGGGCCTTGTATTTTATGACGAGCACGAGTGCCAAAAAGGCTTGGGTTTAGACTTATGTGACTTAATTCTCTGGCTGGCTGTTGAGGCAGTGGTATAACCATTGCGAACAAGCTCTCTGTGTTTTTTAGCTTCCCACGGATGTCGAGTGATCACTCTCTGCTAAATGCTGGCCATTGAGCACAGACTTCTGTGGCTCCCTGAAGGATTTCTCGGGCTTGGCAAATCCTTCACCTCTCCCTTTGGGAATATTGTTTTCTGACTGACTCTGCTGTCTCGTACTTAAAATAAACACCTAATCCACAGAGAGGTATGCTGGTTAATCATTTACAATAAACGTATTCTTTATCTTTTCTTGGGCAGACAATGCTGTTTAGGTGAAAAAAGGCTTAAATTTGCATGAATGACTTCTAGATATCTTAGCTTTTGTGGCTAATGAAACATTTTTTTGGTTTGCCGAAAACAGCTAATTAATCACTGATGGCAGCTATAAAAGGTACAAACTTTAGATTGAGCAGTGCTTACTGCTTCAAGCCTAAAAACTGAGACTGTCTCTCTACCCGCTGATAAATGCAATATATGGCTATATAAAGCAAATAAATATTTCTGAACTGAGGAGCTGTGTCATACGTAGTCATACATAGCATTGAGTGATCTATAAAAGATGTCATCTTGCATTTAAAATATTCAACTCCGCTAATCTAGTTTTGGAGACACATATTAGTAAATAAATTAACTGTGGTCCTGGGGGATTCATTTAAGCTGGACTTAAATTAACAGTTGTTTGTTACACACTGAAAATGCACATTTTATGTTCATGTGCATGTAACTAGAAACAGAAAATGAACAAGCTGAGCAAATTTGTATACCAAAGCATTAGGCTACACACATTCCTTAAGAACAGGGATATTCAGTATGTATGAATATCTGGAGGTGATTCCACTTCCCATCAATTGAACCTCAGCTATCACTTTTCAGCACCAATATGGTGGGTGTTTATTGTGTAAATCAACTGATAAGATTTAAAAATGGAGCCCTAAATGCTGTGAATTTTCATCATTTTTGTTTGTTTGTTTTATTCAATGCCACATGCAATGTGGTAGCTTCCCTCTTAAAATTCATACAGTTCCTGCTGTGATTGACAGGGTACAGCTTCATTATGCAGTTCACTAGATGGGCCAATTATGGCTATGAATGCATGAATGGGATGAATGAGAAAAATCCGTAACTGATTCTAGCCATGGTCGGCTGGTTCATTAATGGTGTGAAAGCGCCACACTTGCATCTGTAAGGGAAGAAATGAGAGAAACTTAATTGTACTTCTTGAGTTGTTTGGAAAAACTCATTATGCTAATATTTTTGCTATCTAGCGTCACTTTTATGAAGAACAAAGGAAGAGTAAATTACATCAAAAGTAAATTACATCAGTCGTCCAGGTTGGTTTTTGAGGCACAGTCACTTCTCTTCATCCTATTGCAGCTGGAAGTTGTGTTTTGTCTTTGCCCATGCTGCTCTGCCATTCTTCTGTAGCAGTGCAGTTAAAAACTCACATGACAAACAGCATATTAAGATGTATGGACTGACTTCTTTAATAAAAAAGACCAGAGAAAACAAGCCTCATTGGTCTTTTCACACATAGATTTTGTATGCCACAGCAGATGCAGTTTCATTTTTGAGTGGCCTCTACAGGACTTTGAGGGGAGAGTTGCTGTGCTTTTGAAGTGTTGATTAAATACGCAAATTCTCTTTATTTTCACTGGTAGTTAAGTAGCAACAAGGATGTTTTAAATGCCCAAGTGCCTGTTATACCTCCAGATTAGGTTGTGGTTTACATGAGATTCAGTTGTCTGCTTTCATTATAGTGCTTCAGGGAAAAAGAGGGGAAAACTGAATGAAAACAAGCACAGATGATACAGAGGGTGCACACACACACAAATCAATGCGTGACTGCCACAGGCCTTGCTTTGGCCACCAGAATTTCTAACCAAATGCCTGAAAGTCAGATGACCAAAAAGAGAGCAGTAGATCCTATAAGCTCTCCTTGGATTAACCATGTGTTGCAACACAAATCTTAGAAAACCCATGTAAAAACAAAATTTTGCTTTAGCCCTAAAGGAGTTTCAAAACATGGTCGTACAGCATAGATCTGTGCTGATGCTTTCTTTTGACCGCCCCTACCTTCTCTTTGGAAGTACTTCTATAGGAAAAAATATCTTCTTCCCTTATAAATGTCGCTTTAAAAACTAAGCAGCTTCATTAGCATTAAAAGCAGTTGATCCATTGCTGTGGCCTGAATCCCAGATGAGAACATACCTTCCTCTGGGGCTTCCCATCTCAGCATACTATTAAAAACATAAGCAAACATCTTTGCTCTGTGTCCACAGAGAAAGTGATTTACAAACATGTGGATTGTAGCTTTCTTTTTAATGAAGTTTCTTATCAATGTGCGTGACTGGAAGACTGACCATAGTAAATCAGAAGCTTCAAAAGAGTGCTGGCAGCTTTATTTGACATAAAAATTAAAATGCTACAAATGGCGAGTGTGGCATTCTCTGAGAGCTGATTGTTTTCAGTTTTACTCTGTTTACCTGGTTTTGAAGAACAAAAAAACATATTAGGGGTTGTTTGGGGGGAATGTTCATATCCCCTGCTTCTGTTTGACCTCATTAAGATGCTCAGACAGCAAATGGGTGCAGGAGTTCCAAGAAGGAACAGGAGCTGTTTGGTAGCGGGGATCTCTACCAGGCTTTTCCAGCCAAACTAAATCTTTTGGGATTTTCTCAGCATTTCCCCCAGTTTAAAAATATTTAGGTGATGAGACCACTCCTGTTTTGCGCTGTTGTGCCTTTGCATGCACAGTGTATCTTCAACCTGTCGTTGTGCTCATCCCCATGACTGGTGCTCCCATCTGTGTTGCCCTCTGCAGTGGGTTTGCCTTGTCCTGCAGTGAAACTCATCACTGCACATGTCCTGGGATGGTCCTTTGCCATCATTGAAATCCAGCCTGGAAGTCATGTTTGCTTCGGAAAGGCCATGTGCTTCTCTAGGGTGGATGCTCGTTCTGGCTGCAGGAAGACTGTTGTGGAAGGTGCTAAGTAGGGCTTGCACATCCATGTTTGTCCTCGCCAGCGGTGCTGGAAGTTTGCATTTGGGGCTGGCTGCTGCAGCCGGTGGCCAGAGCAGCAGGGCAGCAGTTCTGCCCCTTAATTTTCTTGTAGACAAATGCCTATAGACTTCCCCGCTCCAGCACACCCATCCTTCTCCATCTTCCAGTTCTGTAGCGTACAAATTTCTCTGGTTCTGTGCAGCTGGGTGAGGGGGGAACATGTGAGCAGAAAGGAAACTTTATTATGACAGACAAGCTGGAAGATTGACACAGCATTCGTAGATATATTAAAAATAAATGGCTCTGCTTCAGCCTGTGAAATCTGATCCTCGTATATTAATGGCATGGGCTGGGGGAAGAGCTGTTCTATTTTCTGGTTTGTTTGCTTTATGTCTGTATAATCTCAAAGGGTTTTGCCTGCCTGCAAACCTTAACGTATTGTGGAGTAGCTTGAGCAGAATAATGTATAGTTTAGGCAATGTATAGATACACTGATTTTATTGACAAAGTAAAATGATAAAATTATTACTTCTCTGTTTGTCTGCTGACCATGAAACACTGGCATATTATAAATGCTGCTCTACTAGTAAAATCATACTCTAACATGTGTTTCAGAATAATAATGTGCCTAAGAAAAGCCTTTTTTGCCAATGATATGCTGTAAACAATTACAATAGTTTTGATATTTGATAAACCAATTCATAACCATCTTCAGTGTCCTGTCTAAAGAGCTGCCTATGATGGACTTGTAAAAATTAAAACATAAAAGCTAATAACTACATTAAAGGTTACCTATTTATGTGAAGTGTCTGCTGCAGTGATAGAGGGTTGCTAACAAGGCACCATGAAAATGCTAAATCCGGAAGTTCTGAAAAAAAGATGACAAGAAAAACATTTCTCATTTATTGAGCTGAGAATTTTTAAAATTAATGTTTAATAATGGAAGACTAAAGGAATAGAGTTAAACATTTAACGAGTGAAATGCATCTAGAAATTATACCAAGGGGAGTTTTATACAGAAAGACCCAAGCAAGAATTTGGTACCTGGCCTATTCCCCAAAATTCCTTCTTGTTGTTAAGTAATAAATTAATAATTTAAGCTATTAAGCTTCAGCTTTTAAGCAGCTGCACCTTGAAATGCAAGTTAACTCAGCCTTAGCAGAAAGAAGGAAATTTTTATCATTCTTTCTTTTATTCATCTTTTACATTTTCTTTTTCAGTTGGTTTTGTACTCATTACTTTATTTGCTTGTTGGCTGGCAGGTGTTATGAATTTGGAATGCATCATGGTACCTCTGATCTTAGTGTCTATAAATGCAGAATGACCTTGATTGAGGTTCGCTTCACTAGTATATTCCTTCCCCCTTGCTCAGTAATTGCAGCTTACCTCTTTCAAAAGCAAAGAACAAGAAAAAAAATAGACAATAGAAGCTTTTTCTTTCTCTGAAGTTGCCAACAACCAAGCACCAACACTTCCAAATAGAAACCTTCCTTGGAAAGTTTCAACCTGGAGGAAACTGCTGTAGTTGTGGTCTAAAATTATGGTCTTTCCTAATGGAAGTACTCGCACAACTTTATCTCTGCAAGCAGAAGCAAATTTAAACTAGCTATGCTATTTACTTTTTTCTAGGTATTAATAGTTCTCAGTTTATTACAGTAGCTAAAACGTGTATAAAGAAAATAACTCTTTCCTGAACTTCCTGGGTGAAGCTATTCTGCTTGTTTCAATCACCTGCTATCATCCTGCTCATCAGCTAGCAACGGCTCAACACCTACTTGATGGTTCAGTTGCCTGAAATGCTGTAGGGAGGGTTTGCTGGAGTCACTGTCTGGCAGCTGTGACATTCAACAGAAATTATCCAATCTGTCCATCTTGTTCCCACAACTGGAGAAATTACTGTGATCAAAATGGAAAGAAGAGTAGTTAACCTTTTATTTACTTCTCAGTAGGGTGGTTTTCTCTAGCAGTTGGGAAGTTTAGCTTCTGTGGGTTTCACTTTCCCATCACAGCAGATTCCTCTGTGTTTCTGGGCACTGGGATTCTCTGACATGCTTTTATTTGCTGAATTATCAATACTTTCTGGCTAATGTAAAGAAAACTTTTGGAAATGTTCAAGACATATTCCTTAGCACATAAGTCACCTTTTAAGTAGTAGAGACCAGGGCTTGACAGATGGTGTCTGTATTAAAAAAAAAGAAAAAAAGACAGCATGCATTTTAATGTTAGTTTGTCCATTTTCACTTATGCTTTGGTATAGGTTGGACAATCAAAGACAGCTTGGGCAAAGAATAACACTGTGAATTCTGTAGGATTTTTGAGTAAATTAAAATATTCTGGAGTGTTACAACAGCAGATGTCGCGTGGAAACCTGTCCCACATGGGATGGAAACACAACCTAACCAATGGGACCAGTGGTACTGCAATTGAAAGCATCGGCCTAATCTCTGTTTGTGGCAACTTTGCAGAAGATAGTGCCACTGTTTATTGCTGCTGCTGTATATTGCAGGGGATTGTAAGGAAGGAGAAAAAAAAAAAATGTACCTGCCACCCTAACTCATTCTATTGTGTTCGCATGTGCTATAGAAGAATGACGTTTGGAAAGTAAATGTGCTTCCTACTAGTCAAATGAGGGGGCGGGGGGGGAATAAAAAATAAAAATCATGACACCTTTTAGACTGTAGATTTCTTTTCAAGTTTTTTTATTTTACTCCAGGCTTTTTACTTCATTTTTCTTAGAGCACTTTAGAGACTTTGATTGCAGCATCTGACTTTGCTGAGTCCAGAGGCATCATACCTAAGATATTCCTTGACTGTACTTTCTCTTTTTGTTCATTATAAGTTTCTTCAAACAGAATATTTTGTTTTATTGCATGGCATCTCCATCTGGTCTGATGTGAGAGGAAAGCCTGTTCTTTGAATAACTAACACATTCATAGGTCACAACTTTTCTTCTCTTAAAATAATTGCTGAGAAAAGACTTGAAGTATTAGACCAAAAAAGATGATCTGTGTATCACCATCAATGTGCTGAGGTTTTATGTAGTGAACTTTCCTAGTGAGTGGACCTT
The DNA here is from genome assembly GCF_964188355.1 of Buteo buteo. Lineage (NCBI taxonomy): Eukaryota > Metazoa > Chordata > Aves > Accipitriformes > Accipitridae > Buteo > Buteo buteo. The sequence goes on from NC_134179.1 coordinate 16,980,880, forward strand.
CAAGGGGTGGGAACAACTATTTCAAATTTGTGCAACATTTACAGTTGTACAGCCCTAAAGATGCAGGGTATTTATGAAAACATTTAATCTATCCTGCATGTGGATTGCAGTACACATATAACTAGGCATTTATTGCGTCTTTTTCATTTTTTCCTTTAGTCTAAATACTTTGAAATTTAGCCTTTACTATTTTTCACTTTAAATTCTCACAGATGTAGCTTATTATGTGATTCCAGTTATAAACATTTTCTTACAATATTATTCCTACCTTTGTGTCTAGGTACAGTATCAGTGCAATGTAGTAGTTCTGCAGAGTCATGACACAAGCAAAAAAACCACCATAGGATCTCTGATATTTTTTTTTTCTCTTATTTTTTATTTCCTGCAGATGTGATCCATACTGTTGGGCCGATTGCAAGAGGCCATCTCACCGACACTCATAAAGAAAACTTGGCAAATTGCTATAAATCCTCTCTGAAACTGGCAAAAGAAAACAACATCAGATCAATTGTAAGTACTGTATGAAAACACATTATTTTTTCTAATTTGGATCTTGGTTTCTTTGCTGTAGAGTAATTATGATGGTAGCTTTCCAGAAGGATTTCTTGCTACATGTGACATGAAAAAGCAAGAAATAATATGTTATTTGGCTAAAATAGTTGCTAGAGGAAAGGGATGTGCTTATTTTAGGAATTAGGGAAAGTTGGCCTGGTAGTAAGGGTACAGACAACTGTCTCATTACAAAAGGGAGCGAGCTGTTCCCCTGGGTCATTCTTATACTGTATTATTTATTAAAAAAGACCTAAGAAGCTACCGGTCAGGAGGATAACTGCATGCAATATTGTCTCCTAAATAGCTGAGAAGAGATTAATTTGTTGCTTATTCTGTCAGTTAATGTTTCTTTGTAAAAATAAAGGTATTGGTCAAGTGGCACTCTTTATAGCACTCTCTCACCAAAATCAATCATAAAATAGCCTGTTATATGATATTCCATTGAATCATAACAGTTCTTTGATTGCTTGAAATACGTGTTACATTTTTGTACCTCAAAAGGCCAGATTTTAAAAGTCCACAGAGAAAAGGAGCTGTTCCCTCTCCAGCTCTGGAGATTTGATTCTGTAGCTCAAACTGTTACAGATGAAGTCTTTAGATATCCATAGGTTAGTTCCCTATATGTTTAACCAAGAAGGAAGTTATCACCTGGGCCTGACTTCACACCTTTTGAGTCATTTTGGCTGGTTGTGTGATAGCACATATGTTTAGCAAGTTAGAACACACACGCTTAATCTAAAAAATGTTAGTTGAACCAATGGTATTATATCAGGGTGAAATATTCAGTAGGGGAAGCTATTAACATGGAAAAGTGTCAAATGGAAAATAAAGCTTTTTGAGGAGAAGAGCAAGACAAGTGTAGGTCTTTGAACCCCAGTTAGATGTGCCATTTGGAGTCAAACCTGATGAATATTATTTCTTTCTTGTTGGTGCAGACTGTGCTCTTTACACTTTTTCTGCTAAAGAAATCTTCTCTGTGCTTCTCAAAATGGTGTCCAGTGAGCCCTCTCTTTGCCATTATCCAGCCGCGAAAGAGAGGTGGTACTAATGTAGTTGTTATTTAATTTTATTTTTTTTATTTTTTCTTTTAATGCTCAGCACATCAGTTAGAACTTAAAGCGACCTTGGGTGTGGGGGGGCATGTTTTGAACTGCTCACTGGGATTGTTTAAACACACAAGGATGTTTCTGTCCTGCTGTGATTCTCATTGGCGCCAGTAAGATCTCTGTGCTGTTGCTCCTACATTCATCTTTGTTCCTGCCTTTAGGCTCTGGGCAATTAAATGCTGCTTCTGGGGCATTCAGGTTAGTGAGAAGAAAGTTCCTAACATGGGAAGGGGAGGAGGGAGAGAAAAAAAAAAAGAAGAAATTGTTTAAAAAAGAACATTGAAATAACAAAGGAAAAAACTGCACTGGGCATTGGTCAGTGCTGGCAATGCTTGCATCTGTAGGGATTCTGTAGTTTTTGGACATTCTAGGTGTAGCTTGGTATTCAACATAGAATAATAAAGAGTGGTCATACTCATGGGTTTCATGAAAACTACCTTGATGTTTTAGTAAGAAAAGATGACCACGGGAGAAATCATCCATGGATTATTTCCTTGCTGGTTAAGAGCTGTTGACTGTGCACCTGTTTGAGATAAAAAATACTCAACACCCATACTTGCAGAACACAGCTGCACAAGCTGAAGAGGGGCCAAGAGACATTCATTCATACCAACATTAAGAAGCTTAGCAAGCAATATGGATTTTAAAGTCCACATGACAGAGCATGGACTGTTCTGAAAAGCCCTAAGTCCAGTGATTTCAGTGATGCTTTTGGAAGTGAAGGCTACTTGAGTGTCTACCCTAATGAACAAATCAAGCCCGGAGCAAAGTAAAATGTGTAATGCATTCAGATAAGGAGCAGTAGATTACTGTGAGTCCGAAGAAAAGAATACAAAATCCAAGTGCGTTTCACAAGGTCCAGTAGACATAGAAGGAAAGGAAAGAAAATGAATAAAAATATCTAAAGACTTCTGAGGCTTGCAGAGACCCTGTAGAGAGAACAGAAGTGCTCAAATCGACTCAAATAGTCAACATCTGAGTGTGGACTGGATTATGGCAACAGATATGTTTGCAATGTGGAGAAGACAAACAAATATGGGGGAGGTGGATGGGGGGGTGGAAGGTTACCTGTTTAAAATAAGGGAGAGAAGATCACTTGTGCTAATCGAAAGCATATTTTGACCGCCTCCTTAACATGGAGACGAAATAAGTATGGGAAAGAGGAAAATGAGGAATTTTAAAATAGGTACTGAATAAAAGCAGTATACTTTTTTTTTCTTTTAATGCTAGGCACATAAGTTAGAACTGAAATTAACCTACATATAAATGAATAGGTATTGATGATAGCAAGTTGTAGTATACTAAAAGAATTAACTAAACCAGAAAGCATTGGAACACTAGCAGTTGTAGTAAGTGAGAAGGAAGCAGGAAGACATTAAAGGATCGTTATTTATCTTCAAAACAGAAAGGACAGCAAGTCTAGAAATTAGTGCAGAAAGAGGAAAAAAATCCCACAATTCAAATTGCTTTGAACATGAATTGTGTCATAGGAATTAGAATTGCTGGAGGCGTTATGAATGAAGAGTAATGATGAATGGCAATGTATCAAGTTGGACAGAAGTGTGCAGGGTGGCTCAGGGTGCACCACTAAATGCAGTTTAACATCTTTATTAATGATTTTTTAAGAGTACATAAACAGCTCATTAATTACATTTACAAATGATACTACATTAGGCAGTGTTGCAAACACTAGAAAAGGACAGAGATATATGATGACAATTGATTACAGAGGCTGCGAATATAACCTCATCCAGCATCCGCTATAGCACCAGAAGGGAGTTTTTGCCTCCACTTTAGTGGAAGATAGGTCAGAACCAGAGCTGACGGCTACAGTGTAACTCGGCATGGGGAAAAGATGAAGTAGCATATGGTGGGGAAAAATAACCCAGTTTGCAAATAGTCAAAGGGAGAAGCGTGCTGGAAAACCAGCATAATGAGGAAATGGTCTTGAATAATAAGCCTCAAATTAGATAGACTTACAGCAGTCACTTGTTTTGTTTTGGTATTACATATTGTTGAGCTACCTATAGAGAAATGATGGATGCCATAGAGGTTGTAGTTTCTGTTCAAAATGGATGGGGAAGAACAGGAATAAGATTCAGAATAGATCAAAATTCACTTATACTTATGTGTATATAGATGTTTCACATACTGAAGAAGGGAAGCAATGATCTTGAAATGCTGTGTAAATTGTGAGATGCAGCTTTATGGAAGGGGAGAGAGAAGAATGTCATTCTGTGTATGACAAAATGGCAATTAAATGGTGTAGCTGATATTAATTTGGGTTGTGTTCGCATCCAAGGTGTCCAGACATGGATAAGAGCAACTCTGTGCTAACTCTTGGGGGAGCACTGAAATCTCATCTGAAAATGTTATAATCTCAGTAGGTGGGGGGGGGAGGAGATACAATGGGTAAAACCAGAAATGAGATGAGGGAATATAATGAAATGCCAGTCATTGTGATTGCCAAGGCTTATAATTCACCAGCAGCCCAGCCATGGGCGAGGATTTGCATAGCCATTAAGGCAGAGAGAAGAGCCTCAAGAACAAATTTGATTGTCCGCAGGATTGTTCAGGGAAATCAAACAGCCCCTGAGATTTGTCTCCTGTGCTCGTTTTCTCAGACCTTTTATGTTCAATATGAGGTTTCAAATACCATATCATCTATTTTCATACAGGAGTTTGTCTTTCTCAGGTCATCTACTCCATCTACCTTTTAGCTTACCAAAGCAAAGTTTATGGTTGTGTTTGTACTTGTTATCTGGCATTCCCAAAAACATGCATTGCTTTTTCCTTTGCACTTGCTTATGTAGCTGTGCCCACTGTAAGACACTTTACCTGTTCTCTGTCTATTTGTGTGGTCATAGGTGCTGGGTGAACCTTTTGTGTTGGATGAATCTTATTTATACAATCCTCTGCCTGGTTAAGAGGATACTTGAGACATTGTTTCTGTTTGTCTCCAGTTAAATTGGTACAGATTAATGGGAGAAAAAAATATTTAAGGTAATACAAGGAATTTATTTTAGGAGTAAATAGTTGGCATTTAAGCAAATTAAGTTCCTTAATTGTTCCAAATAATTTCCTAGTAATGTAAAAAATTGTATTTTGACATTGGTCTCTAACACACTAGTAGCAATTGCTATTCTGCATCAATTAAATCTCTGCTGCCTGAAGCACCGGGATTACATTATAGGCATTGAGTCTTTACTGAAAGAATAAATGGTAAAAATAGTCAAAGAGATGCTTTTTCTATTTTCGTGTATTGGTTTTCTAAATAAGAGTCTTATAGGCCAGTTAATTGTTAGGTTATCAGGCAGACTGGGGGAGTTGTAATCACTGTTTTCAGGGATGAAATTGGTCCCATTTACACATTGTTTGAAATTATTTACTCTGTGTGCTCTTTCTCGGAGGACCTCCTGACCTGCTTTTCTTTGCATACACTGCTTTGAAGCCATCTGATACCCTGGAACTTTTCTGAACATCAAGCACTTCCCTGCCACATACTTCATTCAGACTTTGCCTGTGGTTGAAAAATCTCAATCAATTGATGTCAGTCGAAGCCAGGATTGCGGTTAAACAGAGACTTTATGAACTACACAGAAAATAAAAAAAGGTGCTGTGGATTTTTGTGGGTGGGATCTGAGTCAAAAGGGCTGTGGTGCCTTTGCAGAGAAGGGAAATTGGTGCTGATCCCTCACCCAGAAGGCAGGGCAGGGTCCCTCTGCGATGGTCATGGAAATGGAAAAGTTATATTTGGGACCACAGCTCTGCTGTTGTTCAGGACTCCGTTCGGCACTGCAGTCTTCAGGATCACTTCATGTTGGCAGGGGGTGAATTGTAAAGCTTCAACAAGAAGCATTTCTTTAGACCACGCTCTCTGACCTCCCCCTCTAGGCAGAATTATGGATGGGGGGGGGGGGGCTGGAGGGAATCCTCAAATAATGCAGCTCTGTGAGTTGTAGAAAGAGGTCTGCTTATCACCAACAAATATATTAACAGGGTTAAATACAAAATACAGAAATTTTTCTTTCAGTTCCCTAGAGTCAGGTAGGGAAGAGTACATGCTATTCTGGAGCCTTACTAGATTAGCTTGCTGTTGCATAAAAAAACCACACACCAAAAGTATCAGTATGTCTTTCTGCTTGGATGTTTGTGCTATGAATGCAAAAGGTAGTCCTGCTCCAGGGAAAGCCAATTAGCTGGGCCTTATTTCTCAGCACAACCACGCTGCTCCTTCTGTCTAAAGTATATAAAGGCAATGGCCATTTAGAAATACCTGGGAAGTAAGAGCACCTATTCAAGGGCTGACTTGCTCATCTTCAGGTTGAGTGGAAAAGCCATCACTTGGCGGTGGGATGACTAGTGACCTGTAATGATGGGATATTTCTGGGAGAGCAAGTTGTCTCTTTTGACTCTGGATAAAGTGGGTCCCTCCTGTGCACGCAACTTATGCTGCATTTTCGCTAGGGTTATTACAAAAGTATGCTAAATAAGATCAGGACATGCTTTTTGACATCCACATTGTACCTCCATTTTGGGGGTCCTAAATCAGTGTACACAATGCAAATTACTAGCTGTGCATATGCAGTGCTTTTAAATTAAAGTATTATTTGAGGCTTTGTTAGATATTCCTTTCATATAAATATTAAGTTAATCTACTGGGAGTTTTGACTGATAACCTTTTTGTAGGTGTTTTTTACAAACAAGGGTCATTTACTTCAATTGTATTTGTTGTCTGGGTATTGGCAAAGTTAATACCAATACTAATTAACCCATTTGTACAGAAACACAACCTACAAATTATTCAGAGCAGCACATAAAAATACATCAAGAAAGGTACCTGCCACTTACCCATTTATAGCACTTAAGCAATAACCGAATTGTCTTTTTAATTGTCTTAAATATTTGTCCTCACCTGTAATCGGGGATTTTAAAAATAGACTTTGCAGCTATGCACTGATATTCTTGGTATTTGTATTCACCTTTAAAAAGAAGTTGTACTGCTTATAGGCTGCACTGTTTCTTTGAGCTTCATTTGAGTGGAGACATATTTAGTCTCTGTGACGCCTGAATCTTGAATTGTAACTCATAGACTTAAATTTTTAATATCAGTTTGAAACTCAGAGTGTTCTCAGCTCCTCCTGTTCTGAATTATAAAATTCATGAAAGGAATTTTACCTGAATTGCAGAAAGGCACTTAGAATGGTGTACTGTAACATATTGGTCTAACAGAGTGTTTTACGGTCTTGCCTTTACCTGTCTTGTTCTCTCATGATGCAGAGTTATGTTTTAGGGAAAAGTAAAGCAATTGGGGTTTTTTTATTTGTAAGGAAATTTATTTCTTGCTGAGAATGTTGCCATAGCAATGAGCTGTAAGTCTGAAATTTCTAAAGCTTGACTTTATTCTATCATCTGGTTTTCTGATACAGATTCATATCCATCAATTATAAGAGTTGCTTTGGAAGGAAATTTCCGCAGCATCATAAATCCACTTAATTTGTTTCTTTGAAACACTTGTTTAACTTGTAAGCTATGATATGACTGATCCTACATTTTCAAACTAGTTTTCTCCCCAGCTTAGTCTTCCTTTTTTTTTTTTTTGCTTACTAACTTTCTTCTTCTCTTAGATATTTTCCAGATAATATCTTTAAAAATTAATCTACTACAGTAAGCTTTTAAGTTTGCTTAATTACCACATTGGCTTTTCACACCTGCATCGTATGAGGGGGTTGTGATCTCTCCTTTTAGTTACAGGAATTGCTATAGCTGGCCATGGTTTCATTAACCCAAGGTGAACCTGCTGCTCTGTGTTGCACGTGCTCCCAACCATTACTTCCAAAATGATCTTGGCAGTTTGAATCAAAATCCTCTTTCTTCAATAAGGTTTTCATTAAACGAGATGTATTCAGCAAGGTCAAGTGTAAATCGTTACACCTAAACAGAGATGCTCATTCAACCGAGAAAGGTTGAGGAATGGTTGTAGCCCTAGGCAGAGGTTCCTCAGAGAATAAGCTAGAGTTTGTAGTGGATCATGCACTGGCAGCTGGCAACATTACCCTGTTTTCAGGAAAACTGGGAAAGGAGCAGCTATAGAGTGGCAATTAAACAGGAAGGTTCCGTGAAATTACCTATTGCACTATAGAAGAGTTAGCTGGACTGCTGTGTCCAGAGTGGGGAACTGGAAGACAGTGTTTCAGCCAGGGATGATTATGGAGTTAGAAACAGCACCAAGAGTAGAGTGAAAGAAGAAGTGAAAGAAAAGTCCAGAGAATAGAAGACTAGTGAGGAGAGGAAGACAGGAAAAAAAATTAATGCATAAAAGGTTATCAAGGAGTAAAAGTTAATAAATTGTTGTCTGTCTGGGAACAGGACAAGAACTAACAGTCTGAATTTATAGGAATGGAGTTTTCAGTTAGGAATCATGAGGAATTTCCTAGTTGGAAGGATGGTAAAGTGTTGGGAAAATTGTTTAGGAAAGTTATGGCTCCACCAGTGTTTGTATGTGGAACCATCGCTAGCATTTGTTGAAACCCAGGTTCTTAATGCATTAAGCACTGCGAAAAGCCCAAAGGTTGCAACAGCCAAGAGGTTGAGCTCCAGCAGCAAGGCTGTTGCAGCCTTGGGGAAATTGGCAGGTAGCCTAGTCACTGTGGGAGCTGGCTCTACAGTGCAGAGGCAGACAGATTGTCTTATGCTGCAAACAGAATTCCTTTAAAAAAAAAAACTTGTTTTAATGCTGTTGTGTTTTTATTGTTTTGATCACACAGTTGCACAAATTTTTTTTAAATTTTTTTTTCTCCGTGCCAATTTGTTTTTTCCACCTTGCCAGTTTGTGCTGGGGATGGTTTTCCTGTTGAGATAAATGCCTCTGAGTTTTGTTTCTCCTGCTACCTGGCTACCCTACCTTCTCACCATGGAGGGTTTTGTACAGACACGGAGAAGACAACCAGCTTAGGGTGCACATATAACACATGCAATAACATTCTGAGACTTGTGTACACTTCTGTGGTTTTTTGAAAATCCATTTAAATTTTGTTTCTGCCACTGTACGGTTATATATTCACTACATATTTCCTAGGAGAAAGCGGATTTGTTCTATTTGATGCTTGAAGTGTATTACAGTGTTTGTATTCTATGGCCAAGAGCGGCAGGAGCAGCTCAGAGAGATACATCAATTGGTAGTGAATATATTTCATAACAACGTACCATGTAGAAATTATTTGTGGTAACAGTGATGATGGTGTGACCTGATGTGATTCTTCCTTTTTTAAGTATGATATGATGACTCCTGAATAGGGATATCCCTTTTTTTCCCCCTCCTCCTCCCCCGTCTACCCCCCCCCCCCAATCCTAGGTGTTGGGAAGTGTTTTGAGTACAGACAGGGACAGGCACAGCTTAGATACTGCACCAAGTGGCATTGACAGAGGAGAGGAGAAAAGACCCTATAGTCCTTCCACCTACCTGGTTCATCTTCTGCCTGACCACAAACAGCTGTCTACATAGTATAAAGAAATAACAGCAGTGCTTTAACAAACAGGCTGCATTACTAGGGAGTCTCACTTCTCTGTTTTGTTGTTCTGTGATGTTACTGTTGTAGCTGTTTTGCAACATGGTGATTTTGTGATGGGAAGAGGGAGAAAGGTTAGTTATTTCAGTTGCATTTAATGAAACACTGGCTGTACACTTTAAAAAAAATGGGACTGGTGGAAGTGGCTGGCAGTACTCTCAGAATCGTGTGCCCTTGTCCTTGTGGCGGACTTCAACTTTCCAGACATCTGCTGGAAATACAACACAGCAGTGAGTAAACAGTCTAGGAGGTTCCTGGAGTGTGTGGAAGATAACTTCCTGACACAGCTGGTAGGTGAGCCAACCAGGGGAGGAGCCTTGCTAGATCTGTTGTTTATGAACAGAGAAGGACTGGTGGGAGGTGTGATGGTCGGAGGCTGTCTTGGGCTTAGCAACCATGAAATGATAGAATTCTCAATTCTTGGTGAGGCAAGGAAAGGGGTCAGCAAAACCACCGCTATGGACTTCCAGAGGGCAAACTTTGGCCTCTTCGAGGCACTGGTTGAGAGAGTCCCTTGGGAGATGGTCCTGAAGGGCAAAAGGGTCCAGGAGGGATGGACGTTCTTTAAGAAGGAAATCTTAATGGCTCAGGACCAGGCTATTCCCATGTGCCGCAAGTTGAACCACCAAGGAAAACAACCGGCCTGGCTGAACAGGAAGCTTTTGCTAGGAGTCAAGAAAAAAAGGAGAGTTTATCACCTCTGGAAGAAAGGGCAGGAAACTCAGGAGGAGTACAGGGATCTTGTTAGGTCATACAGAGAGGAAATTAGAAAGGCAAAAGCTCAGCTAGAACTAAATCTGGCCACTGTCGTAAGGGACAACAAAAAATGTTTTTACAAATAAGTTAACAGTAAAAAGAATCCCAAGGAGAATATCTATCCCTTGATGGATACAGAAGGGAACGTTGCCACCAGAGATGAGGAAAAGGCTGAGGTACTTAATGCGTTCTTTGCCTCAGTCTTTAATAGGGAGACCAGTTATCTTCAGGGTATTCCACCCCTTCAGCTGGAAGGTAAGGATGAAGAGCAGAACATACCCCCCTTAATCCAGGAGGAAATAGTTAGTGACCTACTACACCATCTGGATGCTCACAAATCTATGGGACCAGATGGAATCCATCCAAGAGTACTGAGGGAACTGGCAGAGGTCCTTGCCAAGCCACTCTCCATCATCTATCAGCGATCCTGGTCAACGGGGGAGGTCCCAGAGGACTGGAGGCTTGCCAGTGTGACTGGCATTTATAAGAAGGGTCGGAGGGAGGATCCAGGGAACTACAGGCCTGTCAGCCTGACCTTGGTACCAGGGAAGATTATGGAACAGTTTGTCTTGAGAGCACTCACATGGCAAGTCCAGGATAAGAAGGGGATCAGGCCCAGTAAGCATGGGTTTACGAAAGGCAGGTCCTGCTTGACCAACCTGATGTCCTTCTATGACCAGGTGACCCACCTAGTGGATGAGGAAAAGACTGTGGATGTTATCTTCCTTGACTTCAGCAAGGCCTTTGACACTGTCTCTCATGGCATACTCCTTGAGAAACTGGTGTCTCATGGCTTGGACAAGTGTACTCTTCGCTGGGTGAAAAACTGGCTGGATGGACGAGCCCAGAGGGTTGTGGTGAATGGGGTGAAATCCAGTTGGTGGCAGGTCACAAGTGGTGTTCCCCAGGGCTCGGTGTTGGGGCTGGTTCTGTTTAATATCGTTATCAACGATTTGGATGAGGGGATCGAGTGCACCCTCAGCAAGTTTGCAGACAACACCAGTTTGGGAGGCAGGGTTGATCTGCTTGAGGGTAGGGAGGCTCTACAGAGAGATCTGGACAGGCTGGATCGATGGGCTGAGGCCAATCATATGAAGTTCAACAAGGCCGAGTGCTGGGTCCTGCACTTGGGTCACAGCAACCCCATGCAGCGCTACAGGCTTGGGGAAGGGTGGCTGGAAAGCTGCCCGGCAGAAAAGGACCTGGGGGTGCTGGTTGACAGCCGGCTGAATATGAGCCAGCAGTGTGCTCAGGTGGCCAAGAAGGCCAACAGCATCCTGGCCTGTATCAGAAATAGTGTGGCCAGCAAGAGCAGGGAGGTGATTGTTCCCCTGTACTCGGCACTGGTGAGGCCGCACCTCGAGTACTGTGTTCAGAGAGGGGCAAACAAGTTGGTGAGGGGCCTGGAGCACAAGTCTGATGAAGAGCGGCTGAGGGAGCTGGGGCTGTTTAGTCTAGAGAAAAGGAGGCTGAGGGGAGACCTTATCGCTCTCTACAACTACCTGAAGGGGGGTTGTAGTGAGGTGGGTGCTGGTCTCTTCTGTCAGGTGGCTGGAGATAAGACAAGAGGAAATGGCCTCAAGTTGCGGCAAGGGAGGTTTAGGTTGGATATTAGGAAAAAAATTTTTTACTGAGAGGGTTGTCAAACATTGGAATAGGCTGCCCAGGGAAGTGGTTGAGTCACCATCCCTGGAGGTATTAGAAAAGCAAGTAGACAGGGTACTTCAGGACATGGTTTAGTGGGCATGGTTGATGGTTGGACTCGATGATCTTGAAGGTCTTTTCCAACCTAAATGATTCTATGATTCTATGAATAAAAAATGGAAACGGCTTGTTCAGGAATAAATTCTGCAAGTTTGTGTATGTGATAATTCACCAATCACCCTGTGAGAATCCTGTGCTTAAAAGGATGAAACTTTCTGGAAATGTTGCCTGTTGGCTCGATAATTGGGGAACTGTCTTATTAGGGAAGGACAGAGTACAAATCTGTCAGACAGTGGACCACAGTGCTAGTTATTTGAGGCAGCTCGTAAAAAAAACTAGGCATTGCTGGAAAGTCTACGCCTTAAAGTGCAGGGGAAGAGAATGTTTGATGTTTCCGTACAGAGGAAATTGTACTGGGGGAAAAAAAATCTTCATTTTGATTGAAAAAAGAAAAAATGGTAAAAATAGACTAGAGAAGTTCTTATTTGCATGTGAATCTTGGCTGTCCAGAGTCAAGTGTATAAGATGCTTGTCATTATTTGAATAGCAGGTTCTTGTAACGGAAATTCATAGTAAAAGTTGATGGCATGTACAAATTCCTAACAAAGCCCATAGAGCTGGTGGGCTGTGGCCATCAGGCTCTGTGCAAAATCATCGTTGTCCTTCTACTTTACCTCCTTTCATTGGCCTATTCCCTGTCATCTTGTTCACAGTTTGTAGGCTCTTCGAGAGGGCTTCTGTTTGCTCTGTAATGACAATCTGCATGTGCTATGAAGGTGCAGTCCCTGTTAAGACTCATGGGATTCACAGCAATTGCAGTAATGGAAAATAATAGCTGCAACAGGGTCTTTTTTTTTTTTTTTTTTTTTTTTTTTTTTTTTTTTTTTTTTGACACAGACTGCAGTGACTCTGTCTATCACCAGAAGTGGAGTCAAATTCTGCTGAATTTAGAAATTGCTTATTCACAGGTTTTCATGCTGGAGGTACCCTCCATGATGCCTAGAAATGTATGAAGGGTTGTCTGGCAGATAGTGACTTGTCACTACCAGATTTTTTTTTTCCTCGCAATTTAACAGTGAGGAAAAGAACGCATGATGCTGTATTTTAGCACTGCATGATGCTTGCACGGTCCCTGTCACTTGCCATTTTTCATCAGATAATTTTGAGATGCTTTTGTATATCCCATTTGATTTTTTTAAACATTGCCTTAATTTATCTACACAAAGAACAAACTATAGCATGAAATTTGTATCTGCTTTTTTCACTTGAAATCAGTCCATTTTTCAAATAGCAAATTAAAAAATTATTTTGAACTTTGCTTTTTATATTTACATAGCTAATATAAAGCAAAGAAATTAAAATTTAGAACATAATTTTTTTCTGTATATGAGATGGGCATCATAATACTTAACTAGGTTAAAAAAAATGTATTTCATTACCGCATAATATGTATTTAGGATCAGGGTAAATATATTGGAAAGTAGTTCTGATAAATAAGCAGAAGGGGCACACTTTCATAAGCCTTATTTGCCAGCTCATTAAATATGTTTCCCCTGCTTTGCTACCCGTCACTTGGAGCCACATACATTATACAGAAATGATATATTATGTCATAGCTACATATAAAGAAACAGCAATGATCGATAGTTAGCTGCAAAATTTGTACCCTTACCTGAGAGGTTTTTTAATATTATCCCAGTATGATGGTGTCACGTTATCTTTTAAGGCCTGTACATTATAAAACCACTTTAATTTGAGTAATATAAATGAAGTAATATGACTGCTACCTCAGTATTTTATTCTAATTAAATACTCATTTCTTTAATCTGAAAAACTGTTCTCACCTATACAAACTACATGCAGTCCACATTCAAGTAAACAGTTTAGCAGCCTTATTTTTTCAAAGCTGACTTGCTTATCAACTCCTAGGGATGTCTGCCAATTAGGATTTAGAGATTTGTTTATAGCACAGATGAAAACACGTATAACAAATAATTAGTTTTGGTAAAGAAACTATGGTAAAAAAGATGTGTATTGTAGCATGACTTCTGATGGTTTGTCATAGGACATCGCTGCAAAGGGGGAGAATTTTTTAATTTGAGATAGTTATAGATAAATGAATTTTTCATTTTGTCCTGTTATGCCTTTCCTAAAAGTTGACTACCCAAGTTAAAGTTATGAGCCAAGAACACACATTTCTGTAGCCTGAAGTTAGCTTCAGCATTTACTTTACTAGTGGTTTTATTAAAAATTATTTATTCTGTTCACATTGGAATGTAGAATATGCTACATTGCAAATATTTTCTTTTTCTAAGGATATAAATCAGTGTATTGCTGGTTTTTAAGAGTTGTCTGACCTTTCTGAACTTTCTCTGACTTATAGTGGCTGGATTAGATCTTTATGAGTTAAACCTCAACCTGTGTCTATTCCACATAACTGTGCCCTTCCAGAAGAGGAGCAGACTTGAAACAATGTTTTTTGTGCATACCAAATGACATAGTTTGGACAGAAACCTTGGATGATGATCTCAGTCAAGAAGACTTAGACAGTGTTGGGGCAGAATTATCCACTAATGTGTCCTCCTTGAACAGCTGATCCTGACTTTGCACTTCCATAAACACAGTGCAGTTCTTTCTCCTGCTTGTGTCAAAAAGAGGAAAACTGCAAGTGTTTCAGAGCCTATATGAAAAGTGAGAGAGCATAAGCCCAACAAGTTTCTATATTTATTACTTGTTGGTATTCCTTGTTGTGGAATGCATCCCTCCCTGAGTCGAGCATAGACCGTTAGGCTTTGTGCAGGAAATTTTGCTAGCATAGTAGTGATGGGATTGATTCTCCTAGTTCGTAAGCAGATAATGCTGTTTCAATATGACCTCTCTGTGCTCTTTATTTTTGCCTCCCCTGGATTCATCTCTGGCCACCCTCGTAAATGTGCTTCTTTGTGTTTTAGCATGTTGGAACTGAAATGTGCCCCTCCTTGTCACATCCCTGAAGCTGAACATCTGAGTGTTTGCGTGATACAGAAAGCTTTGTACCTGCCTGCCTCTGCAGAAGAAGGAAATGTTGCCATTAATGATTCTAGATTACTAAAATGTTTTTGATATATCTTCAATCTCCATCTCCTATTCAGTTCTCATTTATGCCCTTTCTAAGTCCTTGTGTGAGCGTCTTTTCCAACTGGATCATTGCAGATCAAAATTCGTTTTTCAAAGCAAAATACACAATGGTGCAAAGCATTTCTTCATACGTCAGTTACATGCAGGCATTCCTGTTTGACCTTTTCTTATCTATTCTTCCATTCTCAAATACACCAAGGCTAAGTTTGGTGACAAGGACAAGCTCAAGACAAATGTAAGTCATCAAACTGTCATTTTTTCTTTCTTTCTGCTGAATTAATGTCTCCCTTGCATTCTAATTCCCCTGTATACTTACCGTGGTGCCATATTTTCTTTCTTAAACACAGTGTTCCGAACATTATATTATTACTTACTGCAATCTTGAGTCATTATGTTTGTTGTTGTCTGTAGCTTTGTTCCTTTAAGTGTTTACGTACTTCCCTTCTTTGATCCCTCAAAGTGTGTTTCATAATGTTTAAATTCCATAGGACATTTATTTATCCATTTTCCTAATCTCTCTCCATCTCCCTTTTGTTCTATATTCTCACGTGTCTTCATTATTTCACTCTTTTTTAATCATCTGCAAAATTACTAAGGGTCTTTGACTATCAGAGCTGCTAAGTTGCATTATATAGAAGCAAAGGTGTATCCAGATGTAACTGAAACAGCAGATATGTGAAGATTCTCATTTAGTTATCTCACTAACATATCTTTTCTCTATTGCCCTGGCACAGACATGAGTGTGGCATATAAGCTGGATTTTTGATGCAGTATTAATATCTGAATGTTCATAATTCACCAGTTCAGAAAATGCAGCTGCCTGTTTTCTTAGGAAAGCAAGCAAGCCTATGGCACCATATCCAGGTCTATTTGAAATAAAATACAAAAGTTTTACTAAAAGATGGCAGTCATAAAAAAAAAAACAAAAACAACCCCAAATTAGTTTCATTAGACCCCCAACCATTTGGTGGTCCAAGAAACATATTGCTAAAAACTGCAAGGTGGCAATGCTGTCTGACACTGGTTCATTCAAATAAGCTGCCATTTGAGTGGAAGTGTATCCATCATATTTCATTTCAGGACTTCACCCCCAGAAGCTAATGACATTAATGACAGCTAATTCTACTTAGCCCTGATTGTGGTGGTGACTACAGACTGTAATCAGGCATTAGAAAAAGCCCACTTGATAAATTCAAGGATGCTGAGCCAAATCACCTGCTGCACTGTTGACTTTAATTAAAATTGCTAGTGATAGATGTTTTTAAAAGCAGGAACTGCTGGTGTTCTTCATCACCATTTATTGTGCATCGTTTCAGTGGTACATCTGTTTCTTTCATTTATAGTTGCAGAGGGGGAATATTTTGCTGTTGTCATGTATTTGGCCTAAGTTGGATTTATTTTTTGGAAGGCTTAATCCAGTGTCATCAACATCATCTGAAGGATTTCTGCAGGTACCAGAGACAATCAAAATAATTTATCCCATTCTGGCTAGATATTAGTGAATCTCAACCAAAAAGTGCTCTGTCATAGCTGCACCACCTGTAGTCCCTGAACTGGGTAGCTTAGATGAGTTAGTATGATTTATCATCATACCTTTCCTTTGTAGTGCAAACATACTTTAAGTAAATGAAACCATTTTTCTTTATTATCTCCCTGTTAAGAAGGCCAGGCCTTGCATTTTCCCCAAGTGTACGGCTTCTCTGAATAAATATGCAAAGTATCATTTCACAAAATGACATTCTACTGAATCCCTTTGTACTTAGTTCTGCCAGAGGATGGAGATGGTGAGATGATTTATAAAAAAAAACACGTGCACCTTGCAAGTCTTTACGAGGTAGTTT
This sequence comes from Buteo buteo, assembly GCF_964188355.1. Lineage (NCBI taxonomy): Eukaryota > Metazoa > Chordata > Aves > Accipitriformes > Accipitridae > Buteo > Buteo buteo. The sequence goes on from NC_134179.1 coordinate 16,997,524, forward strand.
GAGGAGAGTAATGGAATGCTACACAAGTGTCAGGGAGATTTTGGTTAAATGACAGGCTCCAGAAAAGGCTTTGGAGCTAAATTCTCATTAGTACCTAAATAACAGACTTAATAAAAGCATTTCCAGCCAAATAAAACATTAGATAGTTTGGGCTGAATTGTGAAAGATTTTTTTAGTTAAAGATAACAATTCCATGGTAATTCTGACTTATGAATAGTACCTATTTCAGTGGTTAAATCCTAAAGGGAGAACAGCAAATAGGCAGGAATAGTCAGGCATGAATGCAACATAAGTATAGGTCAGGAAGAGCTTGAGAAATCCTACCCAAAGCAAACTTGCAAATCGTATGAATGCTTGTGGAGGGCTAATTAGAAGCAGATGCTTAGTTCTCTGGAGTTACAGTGGGACTGGAGGCAGGCATTGGGAAGGCTGAAGTCAAAGACTTCCTAAAAGCATATACATATAATACATTGGCAATATAACCATTCCCTGTATTGTTAAGTTATGAACGTACAGGTGATGATGTTTAGTTAAGCTATTCCTACAAAGAGTTACTGGGTGCTTCCTGTTTGTGCATACATGTCCTGGTTTCAGCTGGGATAGAATTAACTGTCTTCCTAGTAGCTGGTACAGTGCTATGTTTTGAGTTCAGTATGTGAAGAATGCTGATAACACTGATGTTTTCAGTTGTTGCTCAGTAGTGTTTAGACTATAGTCAAGGATTTTTCAGCTTCTCATGCCCAGCCAGGGCACCTGACCCAAACTGGCCAATGGTGTATTCCATACCATGTGACGTCCCATCTAGTTTAGGAACTGGGAAGGGGGGGGCAGGGAATCGCCGCTCGGGGACTGGCTGGGTGTCGCTCGGTGGGTGGTGAGCAATTGCCCTGTGCATCATTTGTACATTCCAATCCTTTTATTACTACTGTTGTCATTATATTAGTGTTATCATTATCATTAATAGTTTCTTCTTTTCTGTTCTATTAAACCGTTCTTATCTCAACCCAGGAGTTTTACTTCTTTTCCTGATTTTCTCCCCCATCCCACTGGATGGGGGGGGAGTGAGTGAGCGGCTGCGTGGTGTTTAGTTGCTGGCTGGGGTTAAACCACGACAATACATTTTTTCACCTTGGCATGTGCTGAGGGTGTGACGATGCCAAGGTCAGCAGTGAAGTTTTCACTGAAGTGTTTGCCTGTCACATCCTAGTGTCTTCTAGTATGCAAAAGAGGTTGAATTTCATCAGAGAAATGGCAGCTGATCAAGATTAAGTGCTCCTCCAAAAATTAGTAAGCAATAGTCGTACTGTTAATAGTCCTAAGATCTCTACATCAGTAGGAAGAACTGGTTTATATTGACAAAAAAATTAACTGTTATGAATGCATGTCCAGACCTTTGCTTCAAAAAGGTTTCTGGAAACCTTCTGTGCCTCTGGACTGTAACTTGTTGGTTTTTTTTTTTCTTTTTTTGAATGGCTCAGGATCTTCTTTTTGTAAATCCTGTTGGTCCTGTGGATGTCAGGGAAAGCACTGTCCTGAAAGACTTAGAGTTAGAGCCAATGACCTAAGCTCATGTCAAATGGTAGCTCACTTAGAATAAGGGTGGGTTTTCATCTGTAAAATTTTGGAAGGCATGAAAGCTCTAAGTAAAGGGTATGTGTCCAATGGGCCACTTTCCTATTTTTCCCAAGGTTTTTCTAGTGTTTTTCTAGTATGTTTATTAAACTCTTCTAGAATACATTGTTCTGATGTTTTATACTGAAGAATAAATAAATCAAACCCCTTTAATGCAGCAGGCTCTCTTAATGGTGAAGAGTAGGCTTGCAGCTATATCTCTGTCCTCTTCTCAGGAATTAGCAGGAGAAGTAAAACCTTTCAAGGGTTCTTGAACACAGTGGCATTGAGCAATTGCTGGGTACACATTAGGAAATGTTGGGGTTTTTTTTACAAAACCAAAAAATATGCAATTGTTTGACTTTCAAATAGACTGATCACAAGTGTGCTTTTTCCCAGCCACGGTGGATGAAAAATTTTGACTCAGCCAAAGCTATTGGAGTCAAGCTCCCGCATTGTGTATCTGAAGTAAATCTCGTAATCTCTTGGCACCCAAAATGACTTCAATTGGCATAATGACTGTAATCAATAAGTAATAATCAAATCTTAGACCAGAGAAGGGAAGGCTCTGTAAATGTTCTGGTAAATCATGCATCACCGTGTTGATGTTGGAAAACAGCACTAGTGGAAACGATCAACATGGGGCAATACTCTGCAGCAGAAGAGTGTCAAAAATTGAAGTTTCTGCAAAAAGATTTACATGATTTTCTGTAAATTTTCATTTCTAACATGACAAGTATTATCATATACTTGAGGTTTCACTGCAGAAGTGCTCAGCTGTTGCTGCAAGCCATTTAAATGTGCTTATTGCAGATCGCAGTCCCTGGCTTTCAATAAGTTCAGTGTAACAAAAATGATTAAAGGCTTACAGAAAGTAATAATTTAAAAGACAAAAATGCTGGTATACTTTGAAAGCTAATAGGCAACTTCTGTCATAAGGAGTAGTGATGGACAAAGCCCCAGCAGTGGAAGAGTTGCAAATAATTGGACGTGTACTGAGGGCTAACCACAGGAGTAAGCCTGCCTTGTTCAGTGTGATGCTCTGTCTTCAGGGAAATGTTTGACATGGGTGGATTTGAGATTCATAAACTGTAGCAGGTAATACAGCATGCACAGAGAACCAAGGCTGATTTTATGTTTGCTTTATTTTGCTTGCCTTGGTTTTAACCTTTTTTCCTAGGAAAGTAACATGAAAGCATATCTGTTGGGTTGACAGGCTAGTGTGTGAGAGCTTCATGGAGGAAGCTGTGTCCTGTTTTGATTGACTGAGAGACAGTTAAAAACCTTGGCACACAATGAACTTGGAGACATTCCTGTACTAATGTCTAGCATGGAAAAAGACACACTTAAGGGCATAGAAAATTAAATCTAGAGGGGCTCTAATGGGATCACTGACAGAAATAGAAAGAGTGAAGAATAATGTAATTTAAAAAAAAAAAATTAGGTTATCAAATTAGATGTTCTGGTTGCAGAGCGTAGTTTGAGTCACAGTACCTTGGAACTGGAAGGAAGCAGAATAGATAGCAAGTGTTGGATAATTTTTTTTTTAATTTTTCTTTTTTGAGTGAATTTTGGGTCAAGGTAAAACAAAAGCTTGGATGTTTTAGGAGAAGCATTGGGAGGTGACCTGAAGGTTGCAGCCTTTATGAAAAAGGCCAGGATGAGAGGCTAGTGAAAGAAGAAGAAAAATGGAGGCTCTCTGAAAGGCAAGGGGGAAAAGACAATAAGGTTTTTACCAAGTAAGTATTTTCACCGTACTACTTGGAGGTCTGTTTTTTCCTTGGAAGAGCAGACAGGCAGGTGTGGACAGAGGCAGGCTGGAGGAGAAGGTGGTTCCATGCAAAGCAGCAGCAGGAGTGCCTTGGTGACCCTATAGAGGCCACATACATACATACATAAATAAATATTTGCATGGAAAGTGAAGTTTACTTCTCTCTACATGATGCAGCTGTTGTGAAACAGGTATCTCTGAATCCTAATTACTCACTTTCCACCTGTTACTTAACTGGTGTGGGCTGGAGGAGCGTGGAAACCCACAGGGATGCATGTAAAAATAGTAGGGACTGTCAATAGAAATCATAACCTGGCTCATTAATGCAGCCTTTGTAGCAGCGGGAAGAAAACTGTAACTTTTCCCTGGTACATTCAGAGTCAGTAATTAGCCAGTGACATTGTCAGTGTTACACTAGTATTTTTATAGTAGCTATGGATGTTCTTAGGTGACTTGTCGCTCCACTGTAGAAACTTGTGCTTCAGTCCATGCAGAGTTTTGAAATGAAGCAGATGGGGAAAAATCCTACACTTTTCCGAAGCAGATGGATAGGAAAAGCCTGAGCTAACAGGATGGCATATCCCGAGCATCAAGTACTGCGCATGCTGCTGAGCAGTGGGGCTCAATCTTTGAGTAAGAAGGATTCATCTCTTGGTGCTGCTCATACAAGCCTCAGTACAACATCACGGTGGTGTGCATCACCATCCTCTGCACTTCTAGGCTGCAAGCACCACCAGGCTCTTGGTGTGCAGGCTGGCACGCAAAGCTCACTTCTTAACCTGCTCTTGAGGCTGCTGGAGTGCTGGCTGCTATTTCATAGGGGAAAAATCGTTTCTACCTCCTTGTGCCCCTGCTCCCTCTTTTCTTATGGTTGACGCAGGAGGTTGAAGGAGAGATTACAAATACATTGGAAATGTGTTATTGTGAGACACTTTAATGCATCCTACATGTTTTCCTAACAGATGCAGATTTCCACATTGTTGTTATTTTTGTCATTCTATAGACAATGTTTAAAATAAGGATAGTTTTGAAAAGTCTTTTTATCATATTACCAAAATTTGTAACATGAGCACAGTAGCTTAGCCTGCAGTATTTTTGATTAGGGGTGTTTGGGTTTTTTTACATTGTTACCCAGATAAATGGAACTAATGGAGAAAGGCTGATTGACTTACCTTGCTCAATTTGTTGGAATGCTTTTGATAACATTTGACATCATTTTATTACATGTGATGGAGAAGGGAAAGTGGTGGAATGTTTTGTTCTTCCTGGTGTGTTATTTTTGGTAAGTGTCTAGGGTGCATTTAGATAAACTACAGTGCTAAGTCTGAGCAAGAAAGACCTAAATATCCAGTGAATTACTCCTATTTGCACTGAGAAATTAACCATAATTAGCATTCAAGTTTTAATGGTATTGTATTTGTGAAGCTGATAAGGCCTCTGGGAGTGTGATTGCAAGAAACTTCTATTGTTTACTATATGCAAATCCAGCCACTTAGCTTTAATTAGAGGTTGAAACCTGGAGCAATTATCAGCAGTTGCTTTGGTATTAATGAGCTTGACAGAGCTGTCCATCATGGTGTTTTATATGATTGAGAATTAGAATATTGAATCCCAGTTGGTTCACTGTTCAAAGAACTTGCAGCCTTCGTCAAGCAAAACCATTTCATTTAGTATGCCGTACATTTCGTTAGTTCCAGTTGTTGGAAAGACTGAAGTCCTTATAAATTTGTATAGCTGCTATTTTCTGCATGATGGTTTGAGAATATATGAGAGAATTTCTTCTAAGGCATACATTGCCCATAATTTTTTTTGTAAATAAATGGTTCTAGGAGTAGTTATATGGTTGCAATATAAAATTTAGCTGCTTGATGTCCAAATAATACAGTTTACGATAACTGTTGGCTGATGAATTTCCTCACAGAATTAGCTGAAGTCTCCTCTTATGTGATGGTGTTGGATACTTCCTTTCACATTCTGGTTATAGTAGAGGACAACAAGAGGGATGTAAGGGGAAGAGAGAAGCAGCTTATAATGCCTAGCCCCATAAATGTTTATTTCATTCTCAATGGAGGCACTAACCATTAGTGACTTCTGTTGCTGCTCTTTAATGTTTTTTGTGAACAAAGCAGTTTTTGTGTCAAAGAAGTAAAAAGTTTTCACAGAATATCGGGGGGGGTGGGATAGAAAATGTCACTTGGAATTAGTACTTTCAATAAACACTGTTGAAAATTTTCCTTTTTTTGACTATTTCTTTGTGAAACAATTCCCCCTTCCACAAACCTTTGAACAATTAGAACAGATACTTTATAAAGGTATATTAAAAAATTTACATATAATAGATGCTTTGTATTTGTAATTTTTTTTATTGTAGTTCAATAGATGGCAAAATATAATTGTGAACTTTCTTGGGCTCCGGCAGATGAGGCTGAAATGAAACCACCAACGACATTTTTAGCATCTCTCGGTATTCCTTAGGGTGTAAAAAGCTTTACTGTATTGAATGACAGTGCAATGCTGTCTGAACTACTGACCACTGGGGCATGAAATGCCATTTTAGTCACATGTGTATTTAAATACTAGAGGTTGTAGTTTTTTTCAGCAGATGAAAGACTGGAAGTATTTACAGAACATTATTTTATGATATGCTATTGAACAGCCCCAAGTTTGAAAGTGCAAGGGGGGGCAAGCTCTGGGAATGGCTTATGGCAGTGGAGGAAGCATGTTTTAGGGGTCTTGCCCTGCCCTCAGGACATGCATGTGGTTTCTTGTGTGGATGGGGGCTACTGCCCTCACTGCAGGGTGGGTTTTTCCTTCTGCTGTGGGTTCGGGTTGCCTCCTGTCCCCAGCTGCCACTCACAAGACAAAGCCTGGTTACACACTTAGCATTGGAAGGATCGTATTGAAAAAGAAAGCCTTGTTTTTCAGGGGGAAGGACAACTATAGAAAGTTTTAAAAGGCTAAATAACAATGCATGTTCTAGATCAGTATCTTTGACAGGTAAATACTGCGGGAGAAAATAACGTGCTGAATCTCAGTTGTTTGTAATTCAGAGTAAGCTGGCTAGAGCTAGATGGAGCAGAATTATGAATCAGATATGGTAGTGCTAGTAGCAGTTTTTTCCTCCGGGAAAACACAGCTTATAAACCACGTGCTTTTTAGTGCTTTCTAATTTATTTTCTAGGTGAACTGAGTTGAGGTTAAGGGACTAATGCTACATCACGTAGGCAATCAATTTTTTAAATTATATTGGTTTGTTATGCAGCCGTGTTGTATAGGAAATGTACTATATAGTGTTATTCTTAGCTGTTTCATCTTTGGAAAAAGGCTAGTTAGGGATCATCAAATAAGTAATCCAGATGTCTGATTAGAAGCCATTAATTACTAACTAGCTCTGAAATCATCACCCTTCCACTTCTGGCCTGTTGAGTCACTGCTCAGATTGTCCATAGCGGGGCCAACTTTGGCGTAATCATGTGCAATAATAATCTGTAATTCACACAGCATCTGGTAATTTGATTTAAGCAACAGTCCACACAGGCTACTAAAGGATAAAAGACAGTACATAAGTTACTCACATTAATGAGTCTTTTTTGAGGTGTACTTTGCCAGTTTATTATTAAACAGTGAAAATGGGATCCATTTTGCCTCTCTACCCTCTGGCGTAAGAGGAAATTCAGAAATTGCTGCATATATAATTTTCTTATTGATACTTTCCCTGCTATTCCCTTCATAACAATACCATATGCATTTTTCAATACCTAAATTGCATACAGCATTCATTCTTCAAAGGTTTGTTTTTCCCATGTTGTTCAGCAAAGAAACTGTGATTTAGTCTTGCCCTAATTTGCTCTGAAGGTTATATGTGGTTACAAGAAAAGGAGAAACTGGTTTTGTTGTTGTTGTTTTAAAAGCTGCTAAGCTTTTTAAGTATTTTTGGCATGTAGACCATTTACAATTATTTATTTTTTTGTGTGTGTGTAGCAGAGCTTACAGTAATACATATTTAACATTTGTTATCTTTATTTATGGCTCCTATTAGTTATTATATTCATAAAGATAAAAGATCCATAAATTACCAGTGAATCAAAACCATGTTAAGCTATTTTTGCTCATCCAGTCAGGCAATGTTTCTGTTGTTGTTTAGGCCTCTTGTTCTTCTTCATGTCCCATTACTCTTTTAGATTTATAGGCATTCATCAGCAACAGCTTCATTAAAAGTTTGCAAATAGGTGACACATTTAACATTTCTTACAGCCTTCCAGCAGCAGTATTTTTTGTTGGTGTGTTGTTCCATTTTCATGTTTCACCCACTTCATTTGCACTTTTGAAGTCTTCGTGTCAGGAACCTGGAGAGGGGAGCTTTGGGTATTTTTTTAAATTATATTTTATTTTATTTGAAAATTGGAAATAGGGTTAACATTAACATTTCTCTTAAGAAAGATTTTGCCCACTCTTTGATCAGATGCGAACCGTATCAAACAGTCATCACTCTGAACATAATAAAGTTTGGAAGCAGGGATTTTGTTTACTAAGATGCCATAGGCATTTTACAAGATACAGTGTTATTTGTTCTAGATATAACTCTTTGGGTTTGCTTACATCAAATCTCTTTTGCACTTGCCTAAGTGGTATCTCTGATAAGTTCCCCAGTAAACAATCCAAGGTCATTGCAATTCATTCCCACAAGTCACTTCTCGCTGTGGAGCAATCACTTCAAGGCACACGTTTGTTATTTAGCAAAGAGCAAAAGAGAGATGGGACTGTGTGGCTGCTTTAGAGCGGCTTTGATCTTCTCCTTCCGAACAACAGTGCACAATGGTAATTACAGTTCCTTTTAAAACATATTAGAGAGGTAGGATAATAAGTGAAAAGCGAATTTTCAGTCATTTTCAGTGTCGATGAATGCTTTATTAACTCCCCATGATTTTGCAGATGCTATTTCTGCCAGATGAGCCTGAATGAGTGGCGCTTGCCAGATCAGCTATTTAAGGATCTCTGTCTTCTGCACTCAGCAAGGGATGGTTCCAATCAAGTCTAGTTGTAAATCCAAATGTGGGAGACGGGGTGTCTGTTTTGCCTGCCAGGATATTATGTTACCCCAACTCTGATTCTTTTGTCTAGAGCAGGACCAAGAACCTCGCTAGAAAATTCTCTTTTTGATTAGTGCAGGCTTGGCTGGCTGGCTGGCTGGCTGGCTTATTTCTGCACCATGGAAGGGCAATTAACTTTGCAGATATAGCCAGGCGAGGCGGTGAAACTGAGGAAGGCTGCTAAGAGACAGCCTCTCCGAAGACAAAATGGAGCACCCTGTATGGGTGTTGGTGCTCCAACACCCACGCAAGGAAGTCAGGTGTTTTGTCTTTGTGTGACTGACTGGGGTACCTTCTGGTCACCTTTATGTTTTGCAGTGTGTGAAAATTGAATAAAGAGCTTATGTGTGACTGTGACTTCCTCAACATCAAACTATTGAAATATACCAATCACTGGGCAACTGGTACTTTTTTTTTTTTTTAAAGGAAAAATTTAAACTTTTCAAATGTAAAAAAACCAAGTTTTAAAAATTGTCCTAAGCCATAGGTCTCCATCAGTTTTGTTTGAAATTATTTTGACTTGTTAGACCAATTCCATATTTAGTAAAGGCTGTGATGGAATTCCTGAGCTCATAAATAGTAACACAGCTAAGCGACCAGTTTTAATAATCCACTGACAGTATTGCTTACCAAGAAAATATGTACATTTTGAAATTACTTCAGCAGAAAGCTAATCAAGCTTAGTTACGCTCTGTGAATGACTAACTTCTACCTAGCAATTTTGCTTGATTTGTCACATGCTATAAGAAATGCGGTTTTGTGGTTTCATGGGAGATTATCTAAACTAATACCTTTTCAGAAGAATTCTGCTGTTAAAGAATGTGAGAGGATTTCCATGATCTTTTTTTATTTTATTTTTTTTCCTGGACAATATTGCAGGACTAAATCTGTCTTTCTCTATTTCATTCAGTCTTGACAGTTGTAGCTCCTAGTATGCTTTAGTTATCATTCTTGATATGTCTGTTTGGATATGGTGAAGGAAAATGGCAGCCAGTCAAAAGATTCATGTGATGCTGCAGAGTTTTTGTTATTATTAGGAAGTTGAATCTTAGATTCATAACTTGAAATTTGTGTGCCATAAAATTGGAAGCAATTTCTTGAGCGAACAAATAACATAACAGCACCTGTAGCAACATGATGACTGCAAGCTGTTTCTCATGTTATCTTAAAAATGCTGATTGTTAGAGATCCAGCAAAATCTCTAGTTCCTAAGAGATTTATTTTTTTTTAGTCAGATCAGTTGTTTATGTGAGCATTTCTAAGAGGACTTCCTTGGTTCCTAAGCATTTTCTTGTATATCCTGATGTAAAATATTTGGGGGACAGGTAAATGTAAGGCAAATTCATTTGATATTTCAATTAAGTCAAATAATTGCTCTAAATTTTTTTCAAAGTCAAAATAATACTAAAGATATAGAGTAGGTGTTTCATGAAAAGAAGGCTTTGATCAAATTTCTCCTGTGAAGCTAGTGCTCCTTTATAGGATTCACTTCCAGTATATTTCTACTGAAAGATGACAATCAAAAACATTTTAACAGGACTTAGAGTTGGACCTAATGCTCTCTTCTTGAGTGCTAAGGAGTTTAAGTCCATCCTCCTCTATTTTTAAAATTTTCTTTTCCTGGTTATCTTTGTTTTAGTGTCTCACTCCGTAATGTCTTATTTTACATTATTTCTTTTTTACCCCTCACTGTATCTGAGGTCTAGAATCCGCAGAAGTGATCCAAGGGTTTTATAGCATTTGGTTTGAGTTGATAGCAAGAACATTTACAAGGAAGCATACTTGTTCTCAATGTGGTTGTCTTGAACACCTAATGTCAGAATTGAAGCCATTAAGCTGGTAGTGACAGTTGTACACTGTGGAGTGAGTTATTTTTACTATAGTTTTAGTTGCTTCTCCTCTGTCACAATTTTGGATGTTTTAAATTTTTATACAGGCAGAAAAGTTCTGCCCCTCCCACCTTTTTTTGTTTGTAGGCAGTTCATTAGCTGTTCCTCCGGAGTGGCCACAGTGTTGGTGCTTAGAATGTGATGTTTTCTGGATCTTGACTTGTAGTTGTGAAATTTTGCAATCTGTACTTGAATCAGGAGACTGGCACTAAAATATTATGCGTTCTTCTTGAGATATTCTTAGGTATCACGTTATTGCATAGGGTGGGATGAATGAATTTCCTAAGGTGTGTTGAAGTTGCCTGTTCCCTGTATGTCATTACTATTAACTAAACAAATGTCAACATTGGGGTAGAAGCCCGTTTCATTAATGAGATTTTGCTGTTGACTTCAGTGGGATTTCATTTCAGTCCATATTAAGCTGAAAGTCCTTTTAAAGAGATCTGCAACTGTCCTCTTTATATATATTCCTTATTTTGGTCACCATTAATAGGCAGAGTGTTAGATAGGGTGTTGAGGCACCTTGAAACTTAACATGCTGTATTTTGCTTCCTTTAGACCTACAATGGCACTATACAGTAATAAACCTTTCCAAATTTCTATCAGTTTTTGTTGAGCCATCTGGCTCATCCTGTAAATGAAATATGTAATAATCAGGAAAGCATTTATAGCCTATTTTGTGTTGATGCTGTTAAATTGAAATTCTTTTGTAATTGTAAATTGTAAATTTAATAACATTTTAATTCATAGTGCCTTTGTCAAATTGTACTGTTCTTGCAGCAGGAGCGCCAGCAAGGTGTTGAGTCAGACCAGAGATCTAGCTAATTCCCTGTGTCTGCTCTCAAAGAGTGGCCAATCGCAATTACTTGGAGAAAAGTATAAGCAAAGGAGAAGCATGCAGTGATGTGAAAATTTTTTGATCTTTGTTTGCTTTTCTTAATCTCTGCTAAGCACTGAGGTGGTGTTTTTGTAGAATTACCTATAACTCCAAGCTCTTGTTTCGCAGTTCTAATAGCTAAATTACAGCTTATCATTGTGTAAGTAAAGTCAGGAATGTTTTTTCAATGCGTGTTAATTTACATTTGTCAACATAGTATTTCATCTGCCATTTCATCACCTAAGCAGTCAATTATTGTGGCATCTTTCCACAGCTGTTTGCAGTGGGATTTGCTTTTCGGCTGTCTTGAATAGCTTCGCCCAGGTGCAGGTCCCTGCCAAAGGACAGGGTTGTTGATGGGTGTATAGATGCTTTCTTGGTGGCTGCTGGCAGTCTGTGCTGAGCCTTAGAGGAATCACTAAGCGGGGGTGATGTGACTGTCCTGAGACTTTAGTCTTAAGGGTTATAACTCTTCAGCATATTTCAGTAAGGGCTGGATTGCATCTAGCATTGTTAGAAATGCTTTTGAGCTTTGGACAAGCTTCCTTTGCCTGCTTTCATTTCCTGGCTTAAGTTTTTGAAGTCGTTTGTCGGAGCTTTCTTATGGTATTAGCGGTGGCTCACTGGCTTTTCGAAGTTCTTGTCACTTGACGTGCCCATCTGAATTTGCTGCTGCTTTAGTCTCATTTCGCTTTTCTAGGAAACATGTTTAGGATCAGAAACATTACACCCTTGCAGACATTGGGGGTGGTTTTGTATGGGGTAAGGCTTCTGATAAGAGAGGCTCCTTTTGGCACATCATAGTCGAAATCTGCCACGTTTTACAATTTAACACTTCCAGAAGTTGTACTCCTAGCTGCATTGCTGTTGGTTCTGCAAGATCAGTATGCCTTTTCTGCTCTTCTTAGTGTTTGTGCTGTTGCTGTTGTCTATGCCCTTTTAATGAATGATCCCTTCTCATTGGATTGCCAAAAAAAAATGTCTTTTGGCACATCCTTCTTCCATGGTACTGGCTAAAGGCATCTTTGGTGAGCTGTTTACAGCAAACAGGCTGTGGATTTTGGTAGTAGGAAACTAAACTAAACTGAACTGCTGTCAGCTTTTTTAGATAGATGCCGGTGAAAGACATTAGGACGCTTGGCTCCCAGTGGGGAGCACGAGTCGACAAATGAGTGCTGGTGTGAGGATAATAAAGGAGTTTTGCTTAACATTTCCTTCTTTGTCTTTCATTAGTGTCTTAAGTACATTACTTTCAAAAGATTATTTGTCTCCTGAGAAGAAATGCCATACATTTGTGGTGGTGTATTCTTGGAAAAAAATGGAACTACACGACTTAGGCAGCATCATTAATTTGGGTTGGTTTGGTTTTGGTTTTGGTTTGGGTTTTTTTGCCTGGTGGGTGGGGTGAGGAGGAGTGTTGGGTTTGGGTGCTTAGGTTTTTTGGTTTTGCTTTATTTTAATTAATTTTAAATATGACCCGTTAGATGATCTAGATGTTTTGTGTAAATCTTCTGCTCAGATATGGCTATGTTTTGATTGGTGTGTGCCTGGGGACAAGCAGCACTTTTTGCCTCCTTAGAGAAAATTCCTTTAGTCTGATGAGGATTGTGAGGAGTATTTGTATTTTTCATTATTTTATTATGTGACTTCCAAATAAACTTTCTCCTAAAGGAGTGTTGTACTGGGGGGGGGGTTGGGAAAGCATATGAATGGTGACAGGACATAAAATACAAACCAGTAAGAAAGGATGTGACTGAGATATGGGACAGCATCTTAACTGATCATGTCTTGCTCTTAAACAACTATAAATAAAAAAACCCAAAGCTCCATCCTGCCTCTTCCCAGGCTAAGTGATGCTTCAAAACACTGTTGAAGTGTTGTATGAGATTTTATATGTTCGTAAGTTGTTTAAAGAAATACAAAGAAAGGTTTAACAGAAGATTTTTCTTCGAAATAAGACTTGAGTGCTTTAGTCATTTAAGTGACTACCGTGGGACAGATTATTTTCTCAATAATTATGATACTTTTTTTTTTTGACAATTTATCTTTTGCCAGAGAACACAATTTAAATACCATTTTTAAATAGTAGTTTTAATAATTTTCCTGGTTTTATTCCTGTTCCTGGGAACTTTTAATAAAGATTTTTTTAATCATTAGCAGTTACATTTCTTGATAATTAAATGCAAATTTCATAATCTTACCACTTTTAATTTGTCCTGGAATGATGCGAGAGAATTGGGAGGTTGGTATAATGCTCATAGTCAAGGACACACTGTTCTAAATCTGTCTGTATCTTAGAAATCTTGCAAAACTGGTGATTGGGCAGCTTTCTAAGATGCATATAAATCCTTGCTCACTGTCGGAAAGTGATAGATAGAAGGTTTTGAAGTAGAAACAGGTTGTGACAAAGCGGTTGGCAGGAATATTGGATTCTGGAAGATTCATTAAAATCTCAAAATCTGATCTCACAGGCAGGGAAAAGCTGTTCTTTATTTCTGAATGATTTTTGAAGGACCACAGAAAGATGCAGCAGTTTAACTGCCTTATTAATCACACTTTACTGCTGCTTTACCCATTGGAACTAGGATAGTCAGAGGTGTCTTGCTGTTTCTGCATTACAGGCTCTCGTTTCGCTGGACTTGGGTGTTAACAGTTAACATTTTGGTCGAGCTGAAAGCTCTGGGAGTTTTAACTGCATCGTGATTCCAGTGATGAATAGATTTGCAATTCTGTGTTGAAAGGTTTGGGAGTGGGCAGGTTTATGCAAGCCTCATTATTTTTTAAAATCAGCTATTTCAAGTTCTAATTCAGTTTTTGGAAGGAAAAAAATGGTGATTGAAAATGTCATGCTAGTCCATTGAGGTCTCTTACTGAAAAAATGTGGAGAATGAAAGTGGTTGTCAAGCAGAATAAGAAAGACATAATGAAAATGCTACATGGTGCTATTTCATGAATAAGCATCACAGAAAAAAAAATCTTCTCTACTAATAATGAGAAAGCCCACATGGATTTGTTTCTCTGTTCTGTTCAAATGTGAAAGAGAAACAGCCAGCACTCTATCCCATTTCAGTTCAGAAATGTCATAGGGTTTATTGTTCCTTGCCATTTTGAGTCAAACATTGCAAATACGTTAGATGTTTCTGATTCCTTAGCCTCCCAAAGACACCCCCATCCCTGATTCATTCTCAGAGCTCCCATCTAAACTTGAATCTGACGCACACGTTGTCTCTTACTTAATATTAAGAAAATTCAAGCTTTATTGAAACCATTGGCAAGAAGGCTGTTAAGTCACGTAAATTTATTTCCAAACTGTCCTATGGCAGTGAGTTCCACAGTTCAATCTTACATTATCTAAAAGAGTGTTTGTGGCAACATGAAAAAAGGGGAAATAAAGTCATAATTTGCTTTTCCTGTACATTAATCACCTTTCTGTATTTCAATCCTCTACCTTGTTATGCATCTTCCTTCTGACATATGAGTACACAGGATATTTAAATTCATTTAAAATGAGCCAGCTGGGACACCAAAAGCAGTACAGAAGTGCTGTATGGGCATTGGCACAGGCTGATTTGCTCTGCTTCATTGCATGTAACCCTGTGCGACGTAGATGCAGCCTAAGGTAAATGATTCCAGTCTTCTCAGTCGCTCTTCATAAGAACTTTTTCTAGGCAGTTTAGGAGTCTTTGAACCCTCTCTAATTCTACAAAATATTTCTGGTGGCACTTGGTGTGCTCATATCCTCTCAAATCATCCGTGCTGACACCTGTCTACTGCGTGCCCCAATGTTTCCAGTATCTTGGGCTTTCCTTATGGCAGTGATCCTAGTTAACATTTTTGCAATATCAAAATACATAGGAACTGTTATGAAATATTTGTTATCTTTAACTCTGGGTTAACTTGATTTTATTAATGTCAGTCCATGAACTTTAGTTGAATGCTTAATGTGGTCTAATATCCTCAGCTAGATTATTCCTCTACTTTCTCACCCTTCCTTAAGGCTAAATGTGCTTGCTTTCTTATTCTGCTGTGTCCAACGAATTGTTTGGAAAAGCTGATACTCTTCTATGCTCTGAGGTCAGTGTGCACTCACACATACACAAAAGTCTGCAGGGTAGGACTGGAAATAAAAGGAAGATCTTTATCAAGTTAGGGGGTTTTTAAGTTTTAGAGAAATTTGAAATATGGAGGAAGCCTATGTCACAATTTGCTGTATTTCTAGAATGGGAGTTTCCCAGTGAGCAATAGGTGTAAACCATGATTTAAGTGAGGACAGAACTACCACAGCAAAACTCCTTCACAAATACCATCCCTCTTGGTTTATACAGCAGTAGCAAATGTTGTTAAGCTTCTTGCCCTTTAAAAATCATAGCACAGATTAATTTTCTGTTTAGAGATATATTTAAGTGTACTTAAAATGTAACGGTCATGTTTTGTACTGGGGGAAAAGGTACAGCAAGAGTAACCAAGTAGATGGTCCCACAGCTTCCTTCTTATGCATGTAGGCATTACAATATATTGACTCTTACTCAGAAAATACCATGTTATTTTAGAGCTATGATACTACAGTTAAATTATCAGAGAGCACTTTGTATGGAGAGGTGGAGAGTATTCATCTCAGTTGTTTCAATATTCTAACTACTTTGGAAGTGAGGAAAATGAGGTTATTTAAAATGCTGTAAGGCGTATCCCATAACCAAATATATTTTATGGATTTTTTGATTCAGAACCTTTCAAAAATATAAAAGAAGAATGTAAAATGTTAACACATATGTTTGAAGGATTGTTTGTTTGAAGTTGCAGAGTGTTCTGTATGGATAGATAGTTTGGAAGAATTACGCTTTTAATTATGATTTGTGGCCACTTAACGATATGAGAAACATAAGAGTTGCATCGACTTCATGTTATTGATGATACATGTTAGAAGGAATAGATCACTCTCTTCATTAGTTATACCAACACTGCACAGCTTAAGATGACAGAATAGGACAGAATGACTGGTTGCTGTAACACGGGATGACTTCTGAAGAAGCTGTAGTAGTTCAAAGGAATTGCAGAGACGATTCTTTCTGGGAGTGGGCCAAACTACAAAAGTTTCCATATGTTACATCTTTTCTCCTTTCTTTCTCCAACCTTTTTTAGGCCTGTTTTAGTTTCTTTTGTCTCCTCTAAGCAGCTGATGACTGTTGTTAGATATACCGTGTAGACTAGCTATCCTGAAGCTGGGAGACAGGAAGAAAACTCTTGTTACCTCCCAGTTTCGTTTTGGATTTTCACAAAGGCAAATATCCTAGGCAATCTGTGGAAAGAAAAACAGTGAGAGCTGAAAAAAGCCTTCTTTATAAATACTGCATGATTTAGGTCATGCTTTCTGTTCTGATGCCAGACATAAACGGGGCGAGAATAGCAGGAACTGGAGGCCAAGGTGCTTGCGTGTCTCCTTGTCGTGCCCCAAACCCTTGCTCAAAGTCTTGGTTGAACCAAATGAAGTGCTTAAAGGGTTGCAGTGCTTTTGGGAAGTGAACAATGATTTAGACTCTTGGGAAAGCTCCCTCTAACATTTTGTATTAATTTGTTCATAAATAAATTCTTAAATTCATAGTGGTTTGCTGTAGGCATAACTGGTAACTGTTCCATGGTGACACATTTGGACATGAACAAAGTCACATCACTTTGTCAGTCATGTGGTGTGTCTGCTTTTCGGCACAGTTGATGCATCTGGACATACAATGAGTAAATTCTTACTAGGCAGGTTCGTTCATTTCTCCTCTGTCTTTTGGAGGGGGTGAAGAAGAGGAAGAGAGGAAGCTCCTTCCTATGTAATGCATATAAATACAAATATAGTAAGCAAAATAAAGTGATTGGAGACATAAGATTACACATTATTCACCGCTAATCTAGAAAACATGAATGTCTGCACTGTGGAAGTTCCTCCTCTCAAAGGGTTTTAAAAAAATCCAAAACAGCAGAAGAAAAACAACAAAAAAACCTCACCTCAGAACCAGATTTCTGAATTGACTGAGAAACTATAAAAAACATGGGTGGGATCAAGGTGAAATGCAGATTATTATTATTTTTTCTCCATGTTCCTGGTGACTTTTTTTCCTGTGTTAACTTGGGCGCTGCCTGATTTCCAGTCAGTGACCTCTTGCCTGCATATAAGGAGTGGAAAAAATGAGGCTGGCAGTACAAGGTAGCAAAACCTACTTTTGGTTATCATATCTTACCTACTTGTGCAATATACTACTCTTTCCCTGAGAAAAATCACTTGATTTAATTTGTCACTGTTGTTCTTAAGAGTTTCGTACATCCTCCATGAATAGTTTCAGAAAGCTTACTGAAATTGTAATACTGTTCACTGGAAAACTTAATTACTTATCGCTGAAGGATACTTTCCAGAAAAATGTCATTTTTCAACTCCCAGCTGTTTTGGTACTGAAGAAGTTGAACAAAAGAATTTCTTAAATTATATTTTTATGAAAAATGTGTTTTGACTGTTCGTGCAAAAATGGTTGCATTGATTTCTTCAAAGTACCTAGAAAAATTCGGCTTAGGACACAGCCTGATAGGTGGAAATTTCAGACCATATTGAAACTGAAATAGCCTTAAATAGAAATGCTGGGTTTTTAGACAATCTTAAAGCTGCTGCTCCTCCATCCATTATAAAAAGTCTGAGAGAATTTGGTGTAATATTAATCTGTAAAGATCCATTTAGCAAAAGCATAGGTCTGTGAAGGGATTGTATTAAGCTAAATAACTTGCTGAATCAGGGACTCAAACATTAAGTAAAACTAACTCTTTTAACTTAAATAAATGTGTAAAAAATGAACAAGGGCAGTAGATGATGTAGGGTAAACTTTTAAACTCAAATTTTTAATGCTTTTTGCCCTTTTCCCTTTCTGCCAGTTGCAGCCTGCTGTGAAAATGCCAGTATCTCTTTATACAGTAGTTCTGTGGGCCGTACAGATTCTAGTTGTTCAAATTGTCTGAATTTTTACAGCCATTTTTTTTGTAACTGATAGTTTATTGCTGTTGCTAACACGATATATGTATCCTGTAATGAGTTTGACAGTATGAAGGGATCCTCCATCTCAAAAGCTGAAACTTCATTGGTACACATAGATTTTACACCATAAATCTCTTTAATCGCTAGAAAAACAAATTACTCCCTTTTTTTTACTCCAGTCTGCAGAAAAGGTTCCCCCTCCTGGGGTGTTTATGTTTAGCAACAGTAGCCTACACCACTCATCCCCACCTTTAGAGATATACCCACTTCAGTGAGTAATTCAACCTGAATATACTTCGCTGCTGCCTGACACGTGATTAGAAAAGGACCGCCTGAGCAGTAGGTTGTGGTGTTAATAACCAGTTGACATACAAGAAATACATCGAATCTCCGAAATATTTTCTTGGAGGATCTGCAGTCACAGACAGGTAGTTGCTTTGTCAGGTATGGTTGGACCATTTCTCTGTGCAACTGCAAAAAGCTGTTCTTTAGGAAAAAAGTGAGGTTGACATTCTGGTGCAGATGCATACTTCTGGGAGCAAGAGCTGCAGGCTCCAGCTCTGCTACCTGGTGGATTATGATATCAGTGCGTTTATGAAATGCATCACACCATCCACATGGTTTCAATGCAGAATCATTACCTCACTGTAGATGTTACTGTAAGATCCATTTGAAACGAATGAGAGCTTGTTTAGTCAACCCACATGTTATTTGTATTTGTAGACTTGTCCTCGCAAAGGCACATTACCAGAGTCTTAACAGAGGATACCAACTTTATGGACTGCCAGTGTCAAAAATGCATTGCAGGTCTTCAGAACAGCATTACCTTGCTGATAATTCTCGGCATAACTTGCAGATGTCTTGGGATTGACGTTCAAGGCAGTCTTCCAGCCCACACTGTCTAACATTTTTTCTGTCATACTTTAACTTCTTCCTAATCTTATTTCACTTTTCAACAACCTTCAACACTAACATCTGAGAGATTTTTAAATATTATTTTTATTACTACAGTACAACCAGGCTGTCATAGCTCAGTAGTTGTCCCTCACTCTAGATTCGGTACTGAGATAGGACTTGCCTTAACTGCATCAGACTTGATGTTCTTCCATCCCCAATACTAACACTGGTGTGTCTGGGTGCTTCAGAGAAGCAGTTCTAGTATTGAGCTACTCAAAAGGAGGCAAAAGGCTTTGCTAATGATTTGGGACATCAAGTTGAGTATATTGATGCTTCTTTACTTTTTATTCTTAAATAGAGGAGCAGGGGCATTTTCTTCAAACCTGATGCTATTTAATGTATAGATAACTGGGAAGCTGATCTCTGACAAACTCCTGCTAACAAATCTATTAACAATTTGTCTAAGCCTCTTTGCCAACAATTTCTAGCTCTAAGGTTGGGATATTACTTCTTTTTTTCTCTAATTTTGAAGGTTGGTTAATTAAAACTCTTGGATAATGAAGCGTTGTTAATAATAGAACTGCTTGAAAGACCAATTTTGCAAAGAACTTCTAAGTCTGTTTGGCAGAAACAGAAATCTTGTTATGACCGAACAAAACTTTTCCCCCAAACAAAGCAAGATGTAGCAACCCTGCTTTAGGCCAAGTAAGAGCCTTATAGATGGGGTGATCTCCTGAGCTGTGAAAAATGCATGCTTCCCTGGCACTGCAGCTTTTCTCTAAACCTCAGGTGGTTTTGTCAGCCTCTTCCTCAGCTTCTCCTGATGTCCCTGGTTTACTTATTACATAAAATTAAATATTCATTTGGATGAATATTTGATGCGGATATGGAGAGAGAGACTGATGCTAAAGATTAGGGATTTTTTTCATCATGTGGTAGACCCAGGTTCCATGGAACAGTCTCTCCAGTCCTCTCTGAGCAAACGAATATTAAAGTCGTCTGTATAAACTGGAGCAGCTTCAACAGGACAGACTAAGTGAGAAACCCCAACTCCTCAATCTGCTAGGTAGGAAAGTGTTTTTGAAATATGTGGAAAAAGGAATTTAACTTAACTGCTTTCATCACCTTATACCATATGTGCTCTTCTGTCATACTGAAGGAACATTTACAAAGAGCATATGCAGAAATAGCTACTGGTTCTCACCAGGTTTTAGAAGACCCTTCCTTCACTTTACTTGATTTGTGTATCTAAAGCTTCTAGTCAATCATAGCAGAAAGCTTTATCCTCTGTGTGACAGAAGAGGAAGAAACACATACGAGCTGGAAAGAAATGTCAAATAGGCCACCTCTGAAATCAGTCCGCTTCAATAAACCACCGTATTGATCAGCTGTAAGCTGTTGTTACAGCTGCATCTGTGGCTCGAAAAAAGGTCTATTTTTGGCAAGTTGGATATAATATGAGTGCTTGCTCCATGACAGCTTCTCTTTCTTTAGGCTGCTGAGTTCAATACAGTGTCAATCAAGTATGCATAAGTTTTTTTGTTAGATGTCGAGTTGCTTTTTCATCTGGGCTTAATGGAAGACTATTGCATATTAATGGCACCGTTTTACTCTCTCACTGGAAATTAGTTTTAAGATGCTAAAATGGACTATTCACTATCTCTGGTACTTGTTCAGAGTTTTCCTTTGGGGTGAAAAAACAAGCTTTGTAAGAAGAAAGTGTGTTTCATACAGTGAATCAAATCAGTCTCTAAGGAATGTTAATTAGTCTAATTACTAAAAATTATGTGATGCTTGATTGTTTTAATAATTTGGGAGGAGCTGGTGTTTTATCTTGACTGCAGTAAGCAGTTTTGATGACATTTAAGAAAACCTTTCCTTCAGGGAAAGAATGAATCTAATTTTTGTCTATTTTTTCATTTGCTTTTGGTTCTGGGCAAATATTTTCAGATTATTATCAAACAATTAAGGTAGGATTCTGTTTTGGTTATCACAGAATATTAATTCCCTAAGATATTATTGTACACGAGTAAAGATTAGATAGGTTTGGGTAAAGGGCAAATGTCTTAGTGATGTCTGGCTTTTTTTTTTTTTATGATATACCCTAGAACCTTGGTTCTGATCTTTTCAAATCACATGGAGAAAATATTGAATCTAGGTTAGAGACGGGCAAATAGTTATGACCTTCATTTGAGGCATTAAACCTTTGTTTTGGAACAAAGATTTTGTTAGGCTGAAGGGCTGTGGTTTGAATGTAGAATGATGGTAGCACTGAAGTTCAGAATAAACTAAAGCAAGTACATTAATTCCTTCCACTGTTGACTTAACTCACATCATAGACACCCAAGATGGTGATTCACAAACTTTTTGGAGGAAATGGCTATTTTCAGTGTCTCAGCATTTGAGGAAAAACATTATCGTTCTTCATTGTCGGATGCTTTAGAGCTGAGATGTGGTACTTTCTGGTTAATGTGATTTGCTGGAGCAGCTGTAACCTACTGACTGTGCCTCAACAACCATCGGCTGGGAATCACTGACCCAGCACATGAGAAGCTTTGGGGACAGAGGGAGGTCCTGTATGGTATCCTTTAAAATGAAGATGTAGCTGATATAGTGTATATTCAAGTGCTTCTCTCTGCCAGTGTCTTTGTCTCTTCATATCCTCAATTTCACTGGGTTTCTTTGATCTACTTTTTTATTTGTGAAATCACTTACCATAACTCAGAGATGGAATTAGTGATTATACTTTTTTTTTTAGTTCCCTTTGTATTTTATGCCTGAAGAAGTAATGATTCCAATAGCTAAGAAATGTTTAACAATTGCATGTCTGCAGTTAGCCTTTGACAAATGATATATAACTTTATTTTTTCCTCTCACTTGATTGTGCTTGGGCTGGCTGTTTCAGTTGATGTTATTCTGCTTGCAGAGGCAACTTTGCCGATGTTGCTGCACCTATTTCTAAGGCCACGCATCTTTTTCTTTGTCTTCGCTTACTGTATATCTTAGCTCCGACCTTAACACCATGAATCAGATGCATAATTGTATCTCATTACTTAAATCACCAATCTTTGTTAACTACAAATGCTTTTTTTGCCAGGACAAGACCTTTTGTTATTAGCCATTATCTAATAAGACAAATCTTGACCGAATAACCTGAAAAAGAGGTGAGCTAAAATTTGCATAAGGAGTACCCATAAATTTAGCTGTGTTACTCCTGTGGGTGGACATGGATGGTATTTTAAGCAGAATATTGCAGAAGTAATGTTGGTTCCAAAACTTTCTTGTCCATTTTGAGACCTTCTCTGCCAAAGTTGTTGTAACTTTTATTCTGTTCCTTTTCAGTTATGAAGCTCAATGTGAACCCAAACTTAGCAAAGGCTACATTTTCTCTCTTCTTTTAGCCTTTTCAGGCTGAAAGGATGTCTATGTATCCATGAATCGTTATGTGTGATATATGAATATGAATGTTATATAGAACATGAATGAGATAGTGCCTGACAGATTGGGTTGGTTTTTTGGCTTTTTTTAAACCAGTGTTTTACTTATGTGCCATTCTGACAAATGAAAGGTAACTACTGAAGTATTAAAACACTATTACGTAAAAAAGAATATCCTAGTCTGGTAGCTCAATGCCACATAAGGTAAGGAAATGTTTCAGTGCATACTTGGAGCAAGTTTCTTACCTATTCCAGGTTTTTTGAGTTTACCTCCTTCTCCTTGTTTCAGACAAAGGGTGTGTGTTTCAGGAGCAAACAGAAATGGAAGAAAACATTTAGAAGAAGCTTAGCATGTTTGGTTGACTTGGGTTCCTTTTCATGAAGCATTCAAAGCAGGAAATATTTTCTGGCTTTATGTGGTTATCATTTACCTACATAACATAACATGAGCAGATTCATTCTATGCAGCCAAAACATGGGAGTGATTGCAATATTACTTATGTAGAGAGTGAGCTTGCCACTGGCCAGTCAAAAAGGAGTATTTATGCTCAATTCTGCTGAATTAAATTTTTATATTTCTTCCACATGAATTTTAAGCTATGTCATCACTACATACAAAAGGATAGACTGGGTTGCAAAAAAGTACCTGGGTGTTTCAAAACTTCTTTGGAAATGGCCGGTGGAGACATTCACAGGCTGTTCCTGCACAGTCATGGCAGTTCTAGCCACAACCTACTTCCTCCTTAACTTTGGAGGTAGCTTTTTTAGTAAATACTTTGCTCCAGACTTTCAGAAATGTCAAACTCCCATCAAGTAATATCTAAGCAATGTCTAAACAGTCTTGTAGAAATGAAACACTTACCTTGGAGCTTTGCATGTGCTGTGCTACTTTTAGTCCAGTACTATTTGTTTGAGTGTTTGTGGTGGTGAAAGTAAAAATACTGGTATTTTTATGAACAGTGCCCTTTTCCTTGAAATAAGCTTAGTAGATGTATGTGTACTCTGTGTGTGAGAGAAGTGTTTATGGCAAATGGGGGAAAAAAGGTGCTGGTGAAGTTTTACTTTGCAGCTGTCATAGCACCATATCATTGTTTTCCATTAGATTTAGCTGTGACTGTAATAGTGACAACAAATTGGATTTAGACTTTATGCTTGGCATGTATCCATCCCCAAATACTTTAACCATGTTTGGTGCAAGCACAGTTAGTTAACTTCTGTATAACTGTTTTGGTCAAACTGTTGTAAACACTACAGATGTAGAGAAGGAAGCTTAAAAATACAAAATAATGTACCTGGAATGGGGCAAAAGCATGCATGAACATTATTGTATGTTGCCTGTTTTATTCTGCTGTTGTTAGTGGATGTTAATTTACCTTAGATCAGTATTAGAAAATAACTTCAGTCAAGGGTCTGGTTGAAGGTTTTTCAAGTATGTTAAATTCACTGAAGTCCATTGCAATTCTACCCTGACTTTGTAACAAATGGACAGAGTAGTGCTCTGAAGTTACTGAAAATCCTTCTCATCAGAAATATGGTGTTTTTCAGAAATTCCCTTATGGTTGTGAAAGTAATGCTCTCTCAGATGCTGCAGCTGGACCTCCAGTTCCGCAGTGTTTCTTGCAGGGCTGGGGTCTTCTACATGCTCCATTGTATACTCTGTAGAGATCTAAAGCTGTCTGCGCTTTCCTCATCCTAACGTTAGGCCATGGAGTAAGTAAGATGGGAAGACAGCAGGGTGCATAATGGAGATAAATGGATTTGCTGAAATCTCAAAATGGATTTCAGCAAATCTGAGTTTTAAACTGTTGGAGTGGGGGAAGGAAATCTAGACTTCATTTTTGGCTTGGTTGGTGGTTTGAGCTTTTTATTATCTAAGCGGGTGCCAGTTTCTTACATTCGTGTTGTCAGGCTCACCTACATGTACACGGTAAAGCTGCAATAAGTGAACCGCCCCACAGAAACACAAATATGAACAGGCTTGATTAGCACCCCATCTCAATGATAAATATGTGGCTTGTGTCTTAATATATATTACCATGCTAAATGAGCTTCAAGATCACAGCTCTGACCTCTGGATAAACTATCTCAAATATTTGGGCAGAACTGGTGGGTTTCTGTGTTCATTAGAGGCTTATGCTATGAGCCATTACAAAAGTGGAATTATTTCCCCACTTTACAACAAATTTTCTACAGATCATTATTGAGGTCAATGGCTCGAAAGTTTGAAAAAGTATCTGCAGAGCTATTTGAACTATCTCTCTAAGGGACAGTGAAATTAGTTATGTTGAAAATATTTATGTAACTGTCACTAATGAAAATGGGGGATTATAAAAGGGAGTTCAATGACCAAACACAAAAGTTGGGGAAAAGAATGTTTGTTGTTGAGATAGACATAAGAAATAAGCAGTAGCAAGTAAAAGACTTGCATTCCCCTTGGTCCCCAATACATTAAAACCATAAGATTCATGGTATCATCCAGAAGCAGTTCTGGCACTTTTACTCAAACGATGAGTGTCTGTTTGTGCACTTGGATATTTCCGAGAGTTGAGTGAGTATTCAGAATAAAATTGCTTTTCTCTGGAGGTGATTTTTCATATTAGCACATTTGTATGCTCTCTTAATAATAATATGGGACCTGTGGATTACATAAAAGCCTGATTCCTTAGTGCTGTCTTATTTTCTAAAATAAGACTATTTGTGTTTTATTTTTTATTGCGGGGAAGGGGGGGAGGGGCAGGGGACATGGAAATCACCTCAGTAAAGCATAGCAGAACTGTGCTGACCTATCACAGTATTGTGGTTCATTAACAGAGGCTCAAAGTACTCCCGTTTTGATATCAGTTCTCAGTAATATATTGGAATCTGTAAAAGCAGGTAAGATTTATTATTTAATGATATGACCTTATCCTTTTCAGTGGCATATGAAAGATGTTTGACAAAGCCTTGTTCAGTGTTGACTTTTTTCCTACATGCATAAAAAGCAAACTGGAGTTTTAACTGCATGGAGTAGCTTCTTGATACAAAGAATTGTTTTGTGGTGAGGGGGCAAGATGTTTCTGTGACCATGGGTTTTTTCCTTATGAAATCTGCCTATATTTTGAATTACAGTTAGTTATTAATGAGCCACATGCAGACTAAAATTAATGTGATCTTTCGTAGACTACAGCACAGTGATGTCCTGCTCTATAATTCATGAATATTTTTCACATAATCACAGAATAGCTGAGGTTGGACAGGGCCTCTGGACATAATTTGTTCAAGCTCCCTGCTCAAAGCATGGCCACCTGGAGCAGGTTGCACAGGACCATGTCCAGTTGGGGTTTGAATATCTCGAAAGATGGAGACCCCACAACCTTGCTGGGCAACCTCTTCTGGTATTTGACCACCCTCTCATGGTAAGTGTGTGTTATAGCAGGTAACCAGTGAATTTTTATGCAAAGTTTTTATGGAAAAAAAAAAAGGAGTTTATAAGTAACTCTTCAGAGCTGTATAACATCTCCACTGTGGTCATTCACTCTGAGCTACCTCCAGCTGAAATCTATGAAAAGCCTACTGTCGGCTTAGGTGGATGCTTGAGTGAGATCAGAATTCTTGAGCCTGTAGAGATGATTGAGTTGCTGTAGTCTTTTGGGGTCATGAATCAGGATTACCTACTTCAGCAAGGTGTCATTTAATTTAGAATGGTTGGGGTTTTTTTTCCTCGCACTGGTGAGGCTGATTGATTTTATTTGTCAGAATTGCATTGAAAGAAGAAATCATCAAAACAGTTCTCCCTGAGAAACTTCCATTTCAGATGAGTGACCCGTGTCTTGCTTTTCAAGTCTATGTCAGTGTGTTACAGCCACGGTTTGGGACAGAACAATCAAATACTAGTTATTTTGTCATGGAACGAGTTAATTGATTTCTGATGCAAAACTTATGAGGACCGCAAACTACCAAGAATAATTTTTGTTTATTAGAATGAATCCTTGAGGTCATTCTCAGCATATCAAAGCAAAGATCTTAATTAGGGTAAGTTCCAGGTCTTAAAGAAATTGATTGTGATAGCTTAGGAAATTGGAAAAGATCTGAGGAGTGTTGTGTTCTTAGCATTGTCAGTGCTGAAATTTTTGATTGAATTAGAAGAAGAGTTTTAATGGCTGTTTTGTGGGCAAAAGAGTCAATTTTGTTATGCATTGGTTAAAGAATTATGCTATTTTTTTTAAAAGGCTTAATCTGTTGAAGCCAGCCAAAGAAGTGCACATTATTAAAATAACTCCTGTATTCCTCATCTGCATCAGTCCAAGGCTTTCCAGTTACTGTGGAGCTATAAATCCACACATACATGGATTTTTATGTATCGATAGATTTATGTTATATGTAGACAGAAGCACATTTACTGTAGAATTATAGTGAGACTTGTGCAATACACAGAAATAACCTAGTTCAGGTTTCTGCTTTACATTTAAAATTATTGTGCATAATGATTTTGTCAGTTTGCTCCCGTTTTGTTTAGCTTGATTTTGATCCTCGAGGAGGGGAGAGAGGCGATCAAGCTACCAAAATGATATGCAGTACTGCCAGGTTTTCCAGAAACTTTAAGTTAGTTGTTATTCTTTCACTACAAGAAACTAAATCTTCTTTTGATCAGAAGAGAAAATTAATTCAGTAATGTCAGCCTGAGCCCAAGCTGGCATTTGTTGACATTGCAGAACCACCACCTAGTTTGACATTCTTTGCTTGCCTGATTTGAGAGCAATTTAGAACTGAAATAACGGGTGTACTTTAGATCAAGATTTATATGTACAAGCAAGGCTCTACAAAGAGTTTGCCCATAGCTGCTGGCACTCTGCCTAGGGCTGTGTAGGAACTGCAAGGGCAGATCAGAGCGGGAGTCCATCTAACTCAGAGTTTGCTGTCTTGACAGCTTCTTCAGAAGAGCAAGGAAAAAAGCCTGTGGCACGTGGTTAAGGGATATGCTGCCTGCTACCTACTGTTAATCCTTTATTAGCAGAGGCTAGCTTCAACTCGCATGCAAGAAGACATTGCATGTCTTCTGGAATGCTTATAAGGCTGGATATCTGGCATTCAAATTTATTATTTGATATTTTTTGTATCCTGTTTATCTGTTATTTTCAATTTCATTCTCTTGCAGTTAGTTCCATAGCTAATTCTGTTGCATAAAAAGTAACCAAACAAGCACTGATTCCTTTTGCATTTTCAACTGTTTTTCAATTTCATTCACTGCCAGTTTGATCTCTGAGAGGGACTAGAAATTCCTAGTACATATTTCTTACATAATTTATTCTTATATCATCTTTCAGTTTGTGTGCTTTCATCTTTATGCCTCCCGTGCTGTCCAGCACTATAGTGAACAGAGAAGGGTCATACCAGACTGGAGCAGTGAAAACGATTCCTGGTCTGGCATGCAACTTGCGTCACATATGCAAGTCAAAAACAACAGCAGGAGTCACTTGCAGACAGATCTCTAAGGCAAGAAACTGCTTGTGCTCTCTTCAGTTCAATTACAATAGACCATTCTGCCTATTCCCTGCATCACATTTTGTTGTGTGTGCTGGTTTTGAGATGCAAACCATACAAACTCTTCCGGCATAGTACCACTTCAGGCATGGGACAATGATACTGTGTGTGCATTTTCTAGTTGCAGAACAGACGTGTGCCTGATATGTGGATTTGTCTTTTAAGTGGTATGTCGCCTGGCATGCAGGCGTGGCGACCTGGTTCAGGAACGGCGACCCCCGTCCATCAGCTTGCGGACACCAATGTGGTGGACAGCAAATGGCGTTTATTAGTGGTCGACACGGTGTTATATACCTTTGGTTTACGACGCCACTTCCGTCTGCTTACATCGTAAATTAAACACTATTGGTCATTAGGAGAGGGGCTCTAACTTTCCGTACACCGCGAGATCTTCCGACCGCCAGGCCCTAATTACCTACATTGGTATCTTTCTCATCAATAGCGTATTACAAATGATTACTATTGGCAAGAGAAAAAAAAAAAAGTCGAAGAGTGTAGAGTGTTTCTGTTACTGTTATGAAAGTACAGTCAGTTGCTATGATTATTTTTTACCATAAAACACCTATATTGTCTAGCTTCACTGTATTTTTCTTTAGCTCAGTTTGATTTATGGTACATATTAAGCCTTGTTGGAATGCTGCTATACATTAGTATGAACGTAATTTTTTTTTCCTTTTTGAACTAGACATTCCTTCTTACCCCAACTTGCCACTATTAAATTCTGCAATATTCTTTGCATGTATTTTTCAAGAGTCAAGCCTCTGGTGGCCAGCTACGTTTTGTTCTCATTAAAGGTGTTAAAACAATGAAGGAGCCTCTTCTTGAGCTCTGCTGCCCTGGGTGCATCTCAGCACATGATTGTGTAATGCTTCTCTGGGCCTTTCTCCTCCTCTATAAAAAATGGAGGGGAAATGACAGTATTCTGAACAGTTTATTGAGGGTTCTTTTACAACTGTTTATGTCCTGTCTATGCTGCATCTGAGTGACCATGCAGTAAAGCTAAAAGGGTAACCTGAAAAACTCAAAAGCTTTAAAAATAGTTGGAGAGGAAAAGCTTTTCGCATCTGGAGCAGAAGAGAAGGACAGACTTAACAGACATGTTTCCAGCTTCCTAATCGGCAGTAACAGCATGCTGCTGCTAAACTAGCTTGGTTCTTTATTATTTATGGTTTACAAGTTATTTTAAAAGACCTTCATAATAATAGTCCCATTTCATTTCTGTCTTTTCTATAACCACTTTTCTTCCACCACTTCATTTTCAGCTCCAGCATTTCAATTGCATGGCACACTGAGAACTGCTGTTAGTTGCTGGTTTATGGTGGAATACATTTATGCTCAGTAGCAAAAGTACATTGTGTGTAGATCTTAGGTGATATATTTTGCCTCACACATTCGTTTTGAATATGTCGTTTTTAAGAATGAATGGAGAGCGAGCGAGCCGAATGCGGCATTAGGAGGATGTAGCAGCTTGGCCAGATCTATCACTGACTTTACTAAGTGACAGAGGCAACACCAAGGCAATCAGTGCAACTGTCTGCTGTGCCTGTCAAGTACCTATGAGTTATATTATGTGCCAAAAATACTTTCCACAGCTTGCCATGTATTTACTGCAATGACTTGAGTCAAATGCAGGTGCTGGAGGAAAATATCAAGGAGTAAGAAAACCAGTTTGGTAGTTCGATGTGAAGCTGCCACTTAGAAAGGGATCAAATTCTATTGATGGACCCTCTGTTTATGGTGGCTTTGAACCTTTAAAAATATTAAACAGGAGATTAATGGTTTTCTCTCTTGACCCTCTTCTGCTTCAGCATGAACTCCAAGCTCTTCTCATGCTGATCGTTTGGTCTCTTGTTGGCCCTTCCTTTCCATTTTAAGAAATTTTATTTTTTCCTTTCTTATATTACTTTCCCCCTACTCCTTACAATTGATTTTGTTTGCCTACCCAGTCCTGATGTTGCCTTTCGTAAAAATCAAATGATTGAGGAAGTACTTTTTGATTTTATTCCTGGGCACCTTCCCCAAAGATTTATTACAGTCTGGCTTTAGTTTTGGCTGTAGTACAGAAACAGCTTTCTTCGGTGTTTTATGATCTCCCTCACCTTTCTGGTTATGACAGTCTCCTGTTTCCTCCTGCTTCTACTTGCCATTTGAAAATATGGACTGTTACTTTCTCCAATATCACTGCCTCAGCAATTTCTGGTAGGTTTGCTTGTTTTCTTCTGCCATGCCAGCGCTAGCCAAGAAATCAAGGTGTTTTCCCTTTTGCTGGCGACTGTCCTACCTTGTAACTCCTGGCAGGAAGAAACACATCCCAAATGTGACCATAAACTTCCTTTGCCTAGCTCTTTGCCAGAGGGGCCCAGCCTGACATCCACGTAGGGATGCTTGTCTTCATGCACTCGGTACCAGCAGTCCCGAGCCTAAGCCTGGCAGCTCATGGGGAGGCTCTGCCCGGGCTCCAGAGAGCCATGCAACATGTGCCGAGTGGCAGACACTCCAGGCTCTGTCATTTGGCCTCAGTAAGAGAAGCTGTGACAACTCCTGTGGGATCTGAGGTCTCTCCACCCGTCCCCTGCTTCTAGACATCTTTGCCATCCAGGATTTGTGAGTGAAGACAAAATGCAGTTGATTTGATTACTGTAAGAATTAGGTAACTTGGTAGGAGATTGGAAATAAAGTTGGAAGAAGATGTTAACGTGACATGCTGTTGCTGTCAGCTCAGTAACTGGCAAGTCCCTTCCACGCTCTCAAGGGCATCCTGCTGCTTTGCTGGCTGCGCCTGCATTCTGGCATGTCCACACTGCCAAACCGTGGGCTGAAGGACTTGCAGAGTCGCATTGCTTGCGAGGGACCCCCAGCTGTCACCTAATCAAACTGTCAGCTCTGAGCAGGTCCAGGTAAAGCAGAGAATATAATTTAAGAAGCAAGAGTTATGCAAACAGCTGATTAATATCACGCCCTTGGCACTGCACAGAGATCAAACGTGACGGTTAACTGGAACAAATGCTGGGGCTAGGAGAAGGGATTTTGACCTGCTTAACGCTCCCTTTATGCTGATCACTCGTTCCACGGGACACCGTCAGAGAGTGGACAAGAAACAAGTTGGTGGGGCGAGAGATCAGGAGATTGTTAGGAGAACTCACTAAACTGGAAAATTAAAAACAAACTCTTGTTTGTGTATTAGATACTGTGTGCGAAGGAAATGGATAGGACAATGCAAATTAAGTAAAAAACCAAAGCAATGTCACATCTAATTATTGAAGTCTGTGAGATTTTGCTTTTGGTGCTTGCAGGATTCATTTATCGGCTTGTATTTCATTTGAATGTTTTTTTTTTTATTTGCATTAATCTTGACCACTTCCAACGTTCTCTTTCACTTAGTGTTTAAATTTGCGGGATTTCATAAAATTGAAAAAATACTGATTAATCTCTATGTCTACACATCATAGTCATATCCATGTCACAACGTCAGGGGCATATCATAACTGGGGATTGGTTTTGCTCCATTCCCCGGCATCTGCAGAGTGCACACAATATGATACCAATGCTTTTGTAAAAAAAAAAAAAAAAAAAAAAAAAGCTTTGTGATTGAAACCAACCATACTGCACTTTCTAAATACAGCAAGGGAATCATGGAAGAAAATTACATTTGAATCCATTGATTCATCATGATGTAATGTAGGACCTATTTGCGTTTAAGCTTATTGTTTATTAGAGAATTATATAGCTAGTGCGTAAGAGATAAACACCACAAATTCAGTATAAACACAGGTAAGACCTTGTCAAAACTAGTGAAAGAGAATGACATGATATTTGGAAATGAGGAAGTTCAGCCCACAAAATAATAGCTGCAGTTTTTTATCTTTAATGTCTCCAGTTGTGTTGCAGTGAAAATGAAATCTTTGAGCAAGGAAACAATTTCAATTAACTGTGCTCAGTGTTCTGCAAGGAGTAACTGATTTGAATGAAATACCTGAAAATTACTAATAATCTTCTTCAGATCTCACATAAGGAAAAGAAATACTGCTTCTGCAGTGGAAAGGCACTGATAAGTGCAAGATAAGTTACCAAGGAAATATTCTCCAGCAGGGTTTGGGATCCCTTCTCCTGCTGAGCTGTGGGTGAGAGAGGCGTTTTAGCAGCCAGTTCTTCCATCTGTACTACAGCAGGCTGGAAGCCAGGGGTAGAGCTTGATCAACAGCCTCAAGGGGATATGGCTTACCAGCCAATGAGTAATCTGTTTGGCTGTTTTGTGTTTTGTAGATTGATTTTTTTTTTTTTTTTTTTTTTGTTAAACTCTCAATTGCCAAAGTAGCAGCCCACCTGCCAGCAGTCCAGCCTTTGCCAAATAATTTGTGCTGGCATCCAAATTATCTGGAAAGTCCAATTCAAAAAACAGAGCTGCAGGCAGGAGGAGAGGAGCATTGAAGACATTTTGAAACTGTTTCACTGACAGGAAAAGTTCTTTGGTGGTGATGGTTTTGGTTTTGGTTTGGTTTGGGGGGGGGGGGGGTTGGTGTTTGGGTTTTGGTGGGGTTTTTTCAAAGGAATATGAGTCTGTTTGATTTCTGCCTTCTACATATGCACAGTAGTTTCCTGCCCAGCGTATGGCCTGCTGCAGGGAGTGCAAAGCAGTGATTTAAGCAATCTGAGCTGAAGGAGGCCTTGATGGAAGTCCTCCAAGGAAAAAAACCATGAAGAGTGGGTTGGATGGTTTGGTAGGCAGCTCTCCTTCCTCTGGAGTCTGTCCCCCCGCCGTACAGGCAGCAGGTTTCCACAGCATGCCGAGCTTGGGTTTGCTGAGATCGTGCAGCTTAGAATTGTATATTAATTAATGAGAGAGCAGATTGAATTCTAGATGAATTAAGCAATTTTGCCAGACAGATGAGGTAAGAAATTGGGGTAATGAGAACGTGGGTGTAGAGAGATAAGTAAGAAGTGACATGGAAGGTGGCAGCTGTAGCATCATCCAGCCAGCGCGTGCCACAAACTGGATTCTTTTGAAAACCCAGAGATCCCAGGAGGCCAAGGACTGGAAAGCTTTGGCTTCGGTGATGAAGGGAGTCCAGTCCTGCATTATCTTTAAATGTCAGGAACTTTGTTCTGGTGGTGCTATAAGTCCAAAATGGTTTTTAGAGGAGATGTCTTCTAGCAAATCGTAGACAGTCGATGCCTTGTAGCAAGCAACACTACTCATGTCTTGTATTTCGTTGTTCACCCCTTTACATCAAAGCAGTAGCTCAAGGGATATTTCCCACCTCTAAGAGAGAAGAGGATGATGGCAACCAAGAAAGGTGAAGTGTCCAGGCAGAATTGTGAATTTGAGTCAAGGTCTCCTGAACTGAATGGTGCTCTGACTTTCAGGTGAAATGTCTTCCTTGAACAGGTTCTTGTGCCCATGTGATTTGGTACTAGTAGTCTGCAGGCTACTGACTGCATTTCAAACACCTTCTGTTTCTGTTTATTCTGGACAGAGCCAAAGGCCTTCTGCAGCTACCAAGACCTAGTCTTTGCTACATGAAGTTTTCTAAATAAATGTATAGGGCTCATGCTGTAGCAAACCTTCTTTGGCACATGAACAAAGTTTTATATGCTAGCTTGTACTAGCTTGGCAGTGTATACAATCTTGCGTAGTCGGGCTTAGCAAAACATTGTGTTTGGACTCAGCAAAGTATTTAAGTATGTGCTTAACTTCATTGCGATTTAGCAGATCACATAAGAACCTTAATGCTTTGTTCAGCGGTGGGCCATAGTGCAGGAATTTAAGTCATTTTCACAATCAGAGCTCATGTTGTTTCTTACCAAAAGAAGAAAAATACCAACAGAAACTTCTGTTAATTCACAGTTATTCAGTTGCTAGGGTAAATATAGCCATTTCAAAAGACT
The DNA here is from genome assembly GCF_964188355.1 of Buteo buteo. Classification (NCBI taxonomy): domain Eukaryota; kingdom Metazoa; phylum Chordata; class Aves; order Accipitriformes; family Accipitridae; genus Buteo; species Buteo buteo. Next base: position 17,031,505 of record NC_134179.1, read on the forward strand.
TATTACAGGAATACTGAAGTTGATAAAATGCATCTTATTTTTAAATATGGAGAGCAAATAAGATATATTCTAAAGGGACATTTACTTCTGCAAAAACAGTGGGGTTTGGGCTGCAGTGATTACCATGCTCTTTTCCTCATTGCATTGCTGGCTAACATAGTTATTCATTACACCAAAGAAGAATTTGTCTAAAAGAAGATGTATTATTGTATGTTGATTTTGGCAGACAGAGTTGTTTTTAATGATTTCTTTTGTTTGCATGAATTTATGGAGTGCACTTTACCAACATTTCCAATTGCACTCTGTATTGGGTAGTCTTCTTTCAGTGCGTTTCATTTGTATGCCAGCATTTCTTACAAATAGTATAACTTGTGCCTTACTATTCATTATAGGATTGTTTTTAAGATTTGGCATTTTCATTACTTTTTTGTGTGTGGTTTTTTTTTTCTTTCTTTTCTATTTGGCATAATTATGTGCTCATGATTATTACCTGCATAAGTCAGCTAAGCATTTCTTTGCCTTAATGTTAATCTTTCTCAATTCTTCACCCACTAAGTGTGATGTTAACAGTACTGCTAACTGGTTTCTGTGACACTGCATGCTGAAAAACATTTCACATTAACAGAGTAATTGAAACTGTAGCTAATGTATTGGTCAGAGTTGGTAAGCTTTCTAAAGGCTTCTTGCAGTGATCTTATAGAGAGGTCCTGTGGCAATTAGCTTAAAGAATAGACAATGTATGTAGTGAGCTATTCAGACTTGAAATTCAATGCTTTATGTGCCATTTGGGGTAGCGATCCCACCACTCTGCCTCTTTTGGACATTGGAAGGACTATTGGTGGAGTAAAGTCTTACTCAAACAGAATAAAAGGCATGGTAACTTGGTTTTGTCCTGTTATGAATTCAGTGCATGGGTCATGCATGCATCCTGTGGACATACTTTGTTTTTCATATTTTTTGCAACTAGGGTACTTTTTAGTTCATTAAATGTAAAAGTTTTCAACTCAACAGAGAGTAATGAAAATCCTTACATTTAAACTTAAATTTTTAAATTTAAGAGATATGTTTGCTGCTGCATTACTAAGGGTGAATTTGGCTTCCTATGTAACATCCGTGTTTCCTCTGTCTCTCTTTTAGCTGTCTACATCAGCCAGTTGTCTGAAATTTTGCATGGCTTTGAGTTTTTTCCCTTGGGGAAGCTGGGGAAAATGAGAAAAAGAGGTACGATCTGTCCCTCTTAAATTTAGAGGCAAAACTCTCATCATTGTAATAGCAAAATATCATTCTAACCTCTGTGCTGATTCTTTTAGAAGATAGGGAAAATTGGTTGACATAGATTGCAAATTGTTCTGATAGATTTTATAGACTAAGCCCTCATTCATTACATGAGTCTGAATCACTGGGGGCAGCGGCGTGGAAAAAATTGGATGTTGTCCTCAACTTTTCTTTAAGAACAAACCTTAAACAAAGAAAACCCGTGGAATGAAATTGATGCCAGTTCAACTGTCCAATTGCGAGCTTTTACGCCAGACCTCTGCCACTCAAATGCCTGGAAGCCACAGGCTGGTGGGTAGGAAGGAGGAGTCTGAGACACAGAGGTAGGAAAACGGAGGGAGAAACAGTATAAAATGAACTTGGATGGTTCCCTGCCAAAGTTGGGTTTTGTTTTGTTTTTAAATTAAGTGTTGGGTTTCTCTAAGCTCTGTCCATTGAAGTTTTTAAAGGAAGATGCAGTATCTTTCCAGAAATGTCTTCTGGTAAGCTACAATTATTGAGTACATAGTAAATATTACTTGACAAAGTACTATGGATGTTGTGCAGTATGGTCAGAATACATGGTTATAGTGGTTATTTCTGGGTTTGGGCTGCTGTAAACTTTATAGAAGTATTTTGCCTTGAGGGTATGGAAAAAGGAAGAAATTCAAATGTGTGGTTACTTTAGCAACTACGGTTTTCCCCATGAAACTCCTTAGTTTATTTTATGCTGTGGATGCTATATGGATCAGCGCCTGAAGTATCTCAGTACTTTCTTTTGGCGTCCCGTGTGCATACTGAACCAAGATGTGGTGGAGCAGGCTCCCAGGAGCTCTGCACAGAGATGCCTTGAGGATTGCGGAGGTGCCTGGTCCTGTTTTGTCAGGGAGCATACAGAGTCGTTGCAGCAATTGTGGTACTAATCCAGCTCTTCAGCGTGGTAGCATGTTTTGCTGAACTTCATAAAACAAAGAATAATAATCATGTCAGGTACGTGCAGACGTGTCTCAGTGAGCAATAAAGAAAATGAAGCTTCTAGCTCCTGAGTGTTGCCAGGAGGAAGGAGAATCACCATTATCTGTGCATGGGCAAAGAGCCACATGGTATCAATGAGGATATGAAGCCTTTCCATTCTATCTGTAGCCTTTCTCCATAGTGTGAATCAAAAAAGGAGACAGTAGCAGTAGGAAGAGGCATTGGTAAGAGTACAGACTCCAGGATACTACATTTTGAGTAAGGACCAAATGATTATATGTCCAATAACTTCTGCCCCATAGAAAGAAATCAGTATTTTCAATCAACCAACAATAGCCCCAGTAATAGCCTTAAACTTTCTTCTAGCCACAAAGAGCTAGCACCTAATAAGGCCAGAGCTCTCCCAGTACCTTTAGAAGCATATTGAACACAACTTTGTAATGACCATGACAAACATAGTCCTAATCCCATTAACCTTCTCCACAGCCTGGATTGATGGTTGGATGACAAGTAGTTGCAGTCACTAGGCTAGGCCCGAACAGAGGATTTTGATCAACACTTATATGCATTACAGTAAAAGTAATGAAAGATTTCTTTGTCATTACTGCAGTTCTCGGTTGGAGCTCCAAACACTTGTTTTCAGGATTCCCCCTCCCTCTTTCTAAAGATCTGCTTTCAAGAAGTCCCTTCAGAAGAGCTTGGAAAATATGAGTAACAAGTGGTTATTAACTGATTTTCTTGATGGTGAATGCACATAACAGTTTTGGCACTGCAGACACTATATCTTTTCTCTGTCAGTTCCTACAGAAGAGAAATTTGCCTTTACATTAGGCTTAGCAAAGTTCCTTTGACATGTAATTTCCAAATTTCATTGAGACAACACCTCAGATCTGGGATTGGGATGGGAAAACTAAGATGTGGAGTTGTTTTTGCAGTTCTGGTGAAATGCAGTCTTTCACTTTATTGCAGTAGCTTGTCCCATCAAGGTCAAAAAAGCTTACTGCTTGCTGGCTGTTAGCATATCAACTTGCAGCAGAGCTGAAAGGTAATCTTGCAGCTCAATGGGGATTGTACAAGATATTTACAGTATTTTAAGGCAGTTATCAGGAAGAAGGAAGAAGTATATGTTTAAAAGAAAAAGGTGTTCAGGGACAAAAATTGGAAAAGGTAAAAAACAACTCTGCTCCTTAACTAGATGCTATTTAGTTTTCTTTAACTAGTTGTCTTTATCAAATTCAGTATGAATCTTTTTGGAGGGGGGAAGCAGGAATACTTAGAGACAACACTGTTGGTAAGGTAACATCAAGTTTAAGACCCCAAAGTTCAGAATTTCCTTCCATTTTTCACTATTGGTTTCAGCTTCTGTTTTGTGTCAACTTTTCTTCATTATTGCAGGCATCCTTTTGAAGAGCTAATTTTATTCCTAGACATAGCAAAAAAGCAACCAGGATTGTATCTGCTGGCAGATCTTGCCATTAATAAGGGTGTTTTCTGCTGCAGAATGTTACCGGTGGCAGTCAGATACCCAAGAAGCCGCAGCCAGCCACATGTTCTGCTGTGCACTTGAAAAAATAACTCTGGAGCAATTATCCATCAAGAGCTTTACAGGTTGTGCACCAGTTCTTAGTTTCTGCAGTTACTAAGTATGCTAACCAAATAACAAATCCTGAATCTGTTGTGGATATTAATGAATATGTTGTCTCCTAAGATGAATTAGGGTGGCAGTCTAAACAGATCCCAGCAGAATACTGGAAGTTGAAGTCAATACAAAAAGAATGGATATTTATGTTATGCACACTCTTGTCTTTCTCCTGTAAACTTCCCAGCCTGAGTAAACTGTATATTTTAATTATTTATACTACATTTACCTTGTATTTAACTTTTTTGTTTTATTATTAACCAAAATATTGCTGATATTTAAAGAAAACCTAATAGCTGCTTGTATTCTTACTTGATAAGATCTTTGTTGTAAAATTATGTATCTTACGTATCTCCAGTGTTGTTGAATATAAGGTGAAAAACGTGCTAGGTGAGAAGCATGGTTATATATATAAATATACACAGACACAGATATATATATAAAAATAACAATTATATATCATTGTTAATAATATAATATATAATTGTTATTTTATATAGCAATTTATATGATTGCATCAATATCGGGCAGCGGTATACTGGCAAATTAAGTCAGAGAAAGATATACCATAACTGTTTTCTTGCTAACATTATATATAACATAACAATTATGTATTTTATTATTAGCAATGGTATATAATCAGCAACTGTTATATAAAATAACAATTACATTGTTAATAATGGTATATAATTGTTATATATATAGGAACACTTCAGAAGAAAAGAACAGAATGTTATTTTTTGCAAGAGGAAGGTTAGAAAAGGCAAATGTTTTATGTTTATGCTGAGTTAATTTGAAAGCAGCTAGTTAGAGGTCAGGCTTTGTGATCACTAATAATTTCTTTGATTACTTAGTCTTTTCATTATTATTATCTTTCTCCATGTTATTTCTTGTGTGTGTCAAACGCACTTCTTTTACTTGAAAACTGTACTCTTAACTCTCTTAAGACAATCCTTTACCTTCTGCTTCTTTCTTCAACTGCTTTCTAGAAGAACATAGAGAATATAGTGTTAGATTCTCCACGACACAGATTGCATTGTATCGCCCCCTTACTTTTAAGGGACTTCAGCTGACTATTAAAATAATAGAGAGAGTTAAGGTCTTCTGCAGAGACACCTGCTTCCCCAAGTCCAAACCCCTTGCTTTTTCACTAAAACAAAGATAGAATATTTTGGGAAAGGAACTTGAAAGCCTTAGTCATCATCTCTTACCCAGTAGCGGTATAAGGAATTGTTTGATGTGTTTTCAGTAAGCAGAGATTGAGAATGGAAAGGCTGATATGCTAGCAGGTTAGTCAAAAATGCAGTGAGAATACAGAACAAAACAGGTTTGTTATTCCCAGTTAAAATCTCAGACATGATACTTTCAGCAAAGGGATAGACTAGTCTACAGTAATCTGTTACAGCTAAAGACATGTGGGAACTTGACTGCCAATATCACAATTGCTCAAAATATTACCCCGGTAATTATAAATTCCTTCCATAAGATGCCCAGTCTCTCTATGGATCAGCTGGGGAAATAGGATCTCTCTTTTGAGGTTCGCTTTTCAAACAGTTCAGGCAAATCCCAGGCTCTAAACTGCAATTGTATACATTTTTAAGCCTTTTCTGGGCTGCTGTCCTAGTACTTATTTTGGTATCTTTTTAGCTGCCTATTTTCTAGCTTTACAGTTAACTATGAGCTGCAGCAAACAAACCACAATAACAACTCTCTCACTTGTTAGTCATGTCCATCTTGCACCCTTTGCAGACAAAAGGAATATACACGTCACTTCCCCATTTTGTATAATGAGATTTTTCTGTCAGTGTATTCACCACCAGACACCCCTCTGGCTGGTACAGCTGCAATCTGTGCGGGCTGGCATGCAAGGGCTTTGTCATAAGATCTCTGGTGTGCAGGTCTTGCTTCCAGGAAAATGACGTACAGGGTCTTCCCCCCCCCCCCCCCGGTAATTAAATCAGCCCATGATGATGATTGCATTATTGGCCTGAACAAAGAAAATCCATCTTCTAGCAGGTTAGTAAGGTAGCAGGAATGATTTCTGTTGTCCTAGGTATGAACCAGAAAAAAAAAACCTCATGAATTTTGGGCAGTGATATACTGGCAAATTAAGTCAGAGCAAGTTTTGGCATATCCATTTTCTAGCTAACATCCAAGTGGCAACGACACAGTTGATAGAAGAAAGGTAACTCATGTAACCATCTTTAAGAGAAGGGACAACTTAGATTAAACTATCTAAAAATAGCTCCAAGAAGTAACCTACAAAAATAGGTTAATTAAATAGTGAATGGGCATTGGGAGAACAGACAGGAACTAATGTGATCATTAAGTTGACTCTATGCTAAATTTATTCAGTAGCAGAATTCATTTTTTCCCCAAGGTTAAAAAATGATAATTCAGGAGTGCAGAGAGTTGTAGGTCAGCTGATGTGAAACCCTGCCCTCCTCCGCTTCCCAGCACAAAGTCTTTTGGGTTGGTAACTGTGTGTGTGTGTATATATGTATATTTATTTTAGTAATAGTGCATTGCACAATTATAATTGTAGGGATTTCTGATCACTGCCATAATTTTAAAAATTGGTATATCTGTTGTTAAGAGAAGTTATGTCATACAATGGTCAGATTACAAAGATGGGTCTGGTGAAGCCTGCTGTATCTGTAACTCAAAACCATGGGAAAATACTACGGGAGGAACGTCAACATTTTGGACCTATTCCTATATTGCCTTACTCATTGTCAGTTTTTTCTGAGGTATTTTGCTTTTAATGGTTGACGCTGGAGGATGTGAATACATGGATATTAAACCTCAGCTGCGGATATAATACTAGCGATTTTTATGCCTGTTGTTATATTTGAACCCCCAAGTGGCAGATCAGACAAGGGAAATGCCATCAAGCCTAAACAGCCCAACATGGCTGAGCTCAAAGGAAAGAGAAGAATAGCAGGAGATAAATAATTATTTTGCCAGTTTTTTCTTAGCTCATTTTTATTGGGATCTTCTGGTTTTCACTGTGATCCAGTCAGCAGCACATCAGCTTCAGCTTTGCCTTATCAACTAGCTGTGTGCACCTACCCTGCAAGGGAGGTGCTTGTCATGATACAGTTGTGTTTTGTTCCCACATCTAAAACTGAAGAACACATCTGTTATAAGAAAGCTCTCTTACTGGTCTTTCAACTGGCCACAACTCCTGTAAGAAGGAGTAGAAGGAATAACTGGAGTTTGGTGACTCTGGGGCACTGATGATACTCAGTGTTGTAGTTCAGGTACCAGCAAAGCCTGGGAGAATTGCTTAATGCCTCCCAGGGGTAGAGGGGGAAAGCTGTATCCAGAGAGGCAAAAGAGATATTGCAAGTGAGCTTAATCCTGCAGAGATTATGTTCTCCTGAAACCTTGTTTTGCCTTTACATAGTATTGTTAAATAGGGGGAAGAGCTATTTGCAAATGGAGGTGGTGACTGTACTGGTGGTAGACTTGGACATGCTTGGTGAGGAGAGCTGGAGAAAACCTTGTGGGTGTGACCAAAAGTGGAAATAGGCAGGTGGGACTTTTTGGCCGTGGGGTTTAGCAGAGTGGCATCAGGGTTGTGTGGAGAACATCTAATAGTCATCTCTCTGGCAGAAGCCATCACACTCCATTGCTGTGTCACCTTTTAGTGCTTGGCCTGTGACTCTGGCTGTTTCTTTAGGACAGGATCCCCCATCTGCTATGGGGTAAGAGCCAATCCCCAGCTCAACCTTCCAGCCTTGGCTAACTCTTTGCAGGCATGGAGCTGAGAAGTTGCCTGCGGCCGTTTTTCTGCTTTGTTAGGAAACAGGATTTTAATGTGTGGGGTTTTTTGTAAGCTAACAAGATTATGTTAATGATGTGCCCTATTCATGTTGCTGATTTATTACATCATGAACATGACTCTATGAAGCCCCAGCCTTGGGCTGATCTGTGAGGGCAGACTGCTGATAGCAAGGGCGCTCTGAAAAAGCTGCTCGTCTTGATACTTTCAAATACATAAGCTCAGAAATCTCTATCACAGGTAGAGCACACAAGCCTATTTTTGCACTCCATGAAGTCTGATTAGCAGAGTACAGCTAGTGTGGGAAACTTCCAAAAGGATATTAGAGGTCTTTTCCCGAAAGAAACAGTGAAGGAGAAAATCTACAAACATTTGTTTGATAAAACATAATCCAGCTGTGGTAATTAGATCCCAATAGGATGAGTTTTGGTTTTTTTATTTGTCTTCAAGCAAAGGTTGATAAACAGTAAGATGTCATCACTTCAAGGATGTAAATAGAAATGGAATATTTAATAAAGATCAGAGTAGCAAAACCAAAAGCAATTTAATTTTGCACAAAATGCAAATTAATCCTAAAGTTTCTTGCCTGTATTCCGCTAAAAGGTGAGAAGACTTCTGCTTTTTTCCTTTTTTTTTTCTTGTAAATAACTGAATGCTTTTTATAATGCTCTCTAACCAGATATTGCCTGACCAAAAGCTTTTCTCACAGTGAGGGCTGCTTGTGCTTGTATTACACTATTAATATAGGAAGGCAGATTATGTGGCTACCATTAATAAGCAGGTGATAGACATCAAGTTTTACTACTGAAAAAACAGGAAAGTTACAGAGCTTCGCAGACACTTTGGAAGATATGTCTGATAAACTAGATTACTGGTGTTTAAAATTACCAGAAGTACCAGAATTCCAGCCCATACTACACAAGCTGCTGCTTGACAAGCAATGGGAACTGGGCATCTGGAAGTGGGATTTCACACCAGTAGAGAAGCAAAACCTTGAGGAGTTAATGTGGGTGAAGCACGTGTGTGTATGGAGCTGAAATTCTTGTCAAACTGCTGGAGAAAAACTATTGCTTTTAGGAGAAGTTCAACAGAGCAACTTGTTTCTTGTGCTTTTTTCTTAGCTATTTATGTGTCTCATGAATTCACTTTTGCTCTGAAAATCATATTCTTTTGAAAATAGTTTTGAAGTAAACATTTCAGAATTGTAAAGAAATAATTTATTTCAATAGCAGAAAATGGGAAAACTGGCTGTTGTTAGGAAGCAGCTGTATAAGGTAAGCTGAGTGAGCAGAGCTGAGAGCCTGAGCAGTGTTGCTGTTACTTGAAGGCTGCCTGCAGCCTGAGCATTTCCAACTGTGTGATACAGCCAGGTTTCATGAGCCAGGTAGTGTTGGATCAGTGCTCAGACTGTGAGTCTGGAATCAAAACCTGGGGCTCGGCAAGAAGCGTGTTTTCTCTGCATCGCCGCTGTCAGTACACGAGCACAGATTCCATTTCATCACTGCTGGGAGCAGAGGAGTTGGCTGGACCAAAGATCAAGCAGTACAGTCGTGTGACACACTGCAGGGTTGCCTTCTAGGTCAGCCAAACTGAGGGACAGGTGCGTGCTCTTTCCAAAATGTTGTTCGTCTGATCTAGCTCTAAAAGGCTTTATGTAAGGGGAGCTCATCAGTGATCAAAAGAAATGCACAGATTTCTTCCCAGCTATAATAAATCTCTAGTAAAAAAAATAAAAAGAGATGAGTCAGGCAGCTATATGTCTAATTCTGATACTGATTTTTTTCACATGTGAATACCCCACATTAGGAAGTCAAGTTGGTCCTGTTTCAACTGTGGCTTGATGATGCAGTAAATCTATTTGGGGGCTTTCGCTGCTGCGGTAAGGCTGCCACAGCCATGCACTGAACAACACTGTTCTGGCATAAAATCATTGCACTGGCTTAGTTTCGAAAACCTTGTCATATTAGGTGTTACCTCTCTGCATCTCACTAATTTTATGCTGGATTAGAGTCCATCTGCTATAGTATAGCCAGCTGAAAGCGAACATACACTTTCTATCTGGTGTTCTGGCTCCTTCAGCTGAAATGCTGTCATGAGTCCATCTGAATCCCAGTCAAGTTTATACTGCTGATGGATCTAGACTTTCACAAAGCCTTACTACTGAGTGTTGTGTGGTCACGTGCATGCTTTGGAGAGTCAGGAAGGACCAGAGACCTGAGGCACACCCTTCGGAAGATGCTTAAAATGACCTAGTTCATGCTGGTGACTTAAGTTGTGCTTTTTACGAACTGAACAAGGTAGGGGTCAGCAGAATGAAATGCGCTAATCATTAAATTGTAAAAAATGTATCCAAGGGAGAGTATATGAATGAAAAACTGTATAACAAACTTAATTCTAGAGTTTTGTGATTTCTGAATGTCTGCATTGGCAGCCTTAAAAATTATTTTAAAACCTATCTTTATATACAGAGTATTATCACATTAGTACCCAGGAACTAAATGTTCTAACCGGTAGCTCAGAGAGCTTATCTTTCTAAAAGTGTATCTGAGATAGAGACAGCTGGATAAAAATTGTTTCATTTGCTGAAGGAAATACTTTGCAAGCTTCAAATACATTTGTGTCGCCAACACTTGTTTTCCCCTCTATCTTTAATGTCATGGCATGCTTTTATAGCAAAGCCTGTTTATATGTAAATAGTTCCTTGATGGAGAAATTGGCTTAGTCAAGAATATGCAGCAGCCTTCCCGGGGCTTGCAGGTTTTACAGGGCCAATAAAATCTCTTATCATGATATGCTGCAGATAGGTTCATTTGAGTAGCATATTTGTAATATTTAAATCGTTGAAAACATTGACCTTCCCCCCCCCCCCCGCCCCCCCCGCCCTTCAATAAGGGACTACTTGAGACAGTAGCTCACTGGGAAATTGCTGCTAGATAGTGTAGGTTCAGCTAAGCCTATTGCTGTGGTTCTGGTAGTACCCAGAATATGTTTTTGTTAAAACGTGAAAGATAATGACTTATTCGAGGACTATGTCTTGGGTCAGGTTCAGATTTTTATGTATCTGGGTTGAAACAAGATAAGTGACGTCTGCACTGAGGCATCTCTGCTGGAAGTACTTCGGACGATGGCTTTTGTGTGCTCTTTTTCTGTAGGGTTTCCAAATGCTTACAAATTTGGTGTGTTTATTATCCCATTGTGTTTTAACAAAATGTTAGTTGGCTGTCCTTAAATTTTGCTTGAGTATAGAAGAATGCTTACATGAAGCTGATTTTCACGTAGTGTGTGTTATCCACGTTCAACTTTGTTTCCTCCTCAATTGTTCTCTGTCAGGAAAGAAGTGAATCTATTGGTGAGATTGCAAATCATATTTTCTGTGGCTAAGCTACCTCTGTATATTCAATATATGTGAAATGAACATGGTATCGACAAAAAGGCAGCTAAAGTAAAATGTTTCAGTGGTATCAGAAACTGAATACACCACATAGGTGCAGCCATTGACAGTCCCATGTGTGACAGGATTGACTTCATCCCCACAACAGGAACGACTGCAGAGAAGAATATGCACTCCTATTATTTTTATTTGAACAGATCACTCTTTCTACTGCGTAAAAGCCAATATTGCAAAACTTGAACACTTAAGGCTTCAACGCAGCAGCCTCAATGTCAGGAGGGACAAGTACTGGGAATGCCATCCTTCTGCATCCCCGGTTGTTGCATTGCTGATCCTGCAGCCTTTTCCATTTTGGAAAATGTCTGGGGTCCTTCTGAGTGCTGTACTGACTTCCAGCACTAGACTCTGATCACAGTCTGTCTAAAATATATAACCAATAGCAGGTCTCTTATCACACATGAATACTTTCCCTTCCTGGCTTGTGCCAGAGATTGTTGGGGCTTTTTTGTTTTGTTTTTTAAGGCAAAGAGTTGCCTTATTCTAGTTAATGATGACAAAACGTTATCAGTTTATGCCATGTTTCTCATAATAATTCATAGCCTGGACTTGGGATTTAGACCATTATATATGGATTTCATGGCAAAGTGTAGCATCTAGTTTGTGGTAAGAAGTATTGTCTATCAGCTTTTTTGTGGAGTAAAATTTTTTTATTTACTACTTTCCTTTTGCAAGTAATTAGAAAGAGTAGGTAATGGGTTTTTTTTGGCATGAAATGCAAAAGAATGGACCTTTCTACCCTTCATGAAGTAAGGTAAATTATTTTGCAATAGAAAAACATTGAAGTTGCGCTGTAACTGGAATTGTTCATTGGCAGTAAAATGTCTTCCATTGTTAGAGTAGATTTGGAAATTAGAGATGATACTGAGAAAAAAAAATAATTTCAGTTTTGTATACAACCAGCTACTAAATCTGTGCTAATGTACACAATCTGTCTTTTTTGGGGGTAGCTATTTCATGACAATAAGGAAACATAGTGAAACTATTGGGTTTGGCAATTGCTTTTTGGATTTAATTCACTTCCTGAGAATTAAGTTAAAATAATCAGGAAAAGCTGATAATTACCTTAGTAAGTGCTTGCGTTATTTTTTAATGGAAAATGGTGACACGGCAAACACTTACCTGTCTTTGGAGGTGCTTTATAACTGCACAGAAGAGTTTGCAATGCTGGGTAAATTTGACCAGTTGTCATGTTTGGAAAGTTGCAGGGATTGTTGGGCCAGTCCATACATGCTGCTGGCTTGGCTTTGAAGGTAATGGTTAAAAGAAACAACAAAAAAGGCCAAAGAGCTTCTCCCATCACCTTCAAGAGAGCAAAGACTACCTTTGTGGACCGATCCATAAGCATTTAGACACAAGCACGCTTTGAGGCTCATTCTTTGTATAACCAACATGTGTCTGGTATGTTTTTCTTTAGTCTAAGAATTTCAGTGTTCTGGAATAACCATGATCATGAAGAATTTCGGCAACTTCAGTTGCATAATGCAGTAGTTCAGCTGGATTTGTGTATCACCAGGAGTGAGATGGTCAAAACATAACTTAGCAAGGGTATGGCTGTTGCACATTCAGTGTGATTTGCAAGTTCTTAAAATTATAAAGTACTCTGAGTTGCAGAATTTCACAATAATTAATGATGTTTTGAGAGTATAAACATTTATGATAGTTAAAAAGGAAACATGATGTAGCTCATAGTGAAGTTTGCACAAGGAAACAAGTCAAACTTGAAACAAGTCATCTTTTCCCTTACTAATTATATTGCTTTCTGGGAATTTCCTAAAAAGCTTTGAGTTGGGGATGGACCCTTTTCCCCCTCTTCCTTTTATTTGTCCATGCAGCTACATGTAGAGAGGCAAATTATTCTGCAGGAGGGATGTGCTAGTGTTACATGAATTAGGTTCACTACTTGTTTATTCTTGGAGTTTTTGCATTAAAATAAAATACTGGATAGGTTTATGGTGTATGTGATTGCAGCCAAAGGCTCTTTGAATCTCTTTGATCTGACATGTTTTTAGAGCAAGATATGTATCCTCGTGGGCTTTCACCTTCTCCCCTCCATCATCGCCCAATTTTCCTTAATTGGGCATAATATTACAATTCCCAGACAAGGCTGTTCTATAAATGGCAGTCCATTACAGATGTCCTGTAAGCAACCCTTCACTATCCTGAACAATGGCACAGCCACGCCACAGACACTCTCGGGGCTTGGGACCCCATGAAGGAGTATTGCAGCTGTAGGGATGGACATAGAAGTGACTATAATTTGCCAGATCACATATTTTTTTTTCTGAGTCGCATTATGGAGTTGGCCACTTTCTGTTCCATACCATAATGCTAGACTTACGGCTATACTTGTTTTAATACAGTAAAACATATTAGTGTTGATGTTAATTATGGGTGAAGTGGCAGCCAAAATCCTGAATTATATTAAAGTGGGGTTAGCTTAATCTGTATATTTTAATGTTCTGCTTTTTAGTCCATAAAGCATTTATGGGTTGTCTTTACTGACCCCAGCAGTTGAAGAGACCAAATCAGTCACAGCTGATGGTTTTTTTTATTGCTGGTGTATTTAAGAGCACTGCTTAAAGACCAGGAGCCCACCAAAGAGGTACTGTTAGCTGGCATGATTTGAAGTAGGCTCAGCGTAACACCAGGTTATGTTTTGTCAAGTTTTTTAGACACTGATGTAAAAGGAAAAGGTTTTAAATAATAATTCAAATGAAAGAAATGAGACAGCTTTGTGCCTCACTTGTGGTACTTTGTTGGTAGTCAGCCAAATTACCCCAAATATACCCCATGTACAGCTTAAAACACACTATTTTGATACAGCATTAATCAGTGTGCCACTATTTTTCTGAGTGGTGCTTACTGTCATAACATTTATAAAATGAAATCTTTCCTTCTTAAGAAGAAAAGCCAAAGACCTTTAACAGTGCTTTCCATCCTGTGGCCGCGGGATTAAGCAAGCTGAAGTCAGGGTTGCCGTCACAGCGGTCCAGGTGCCAGGGAAGGCAATGGCTGATGTTGCTTGCGGTGTATGGACTAACAAAGGTCGGGGACCACTGCTCACTAATGTGTAGTGTTGAAGCTATTTCTCTGGTTTATTATTAGAACAGGTCAAAACTTGACTGAAATGTAATGTGTTTTCATCTCCCTCTTTTCTGTTTGCTTCCACTTGCGCTTAGTGTTGCTATTTTTGCCCAGCCCTACCTATCTGTCCTGGGCAGTGTGTGCCCCCCTTCACTGAGCTAAGGATGGAAGTCTCGACTGTCTTGTTTGGCAGCCCCAGAGATAGTCTCCTGCTTTATTTCTGGCACCAACTAGACTAGGAAGCCTTGTGCTGCAATGACAACCTCCCTTTCATTGCCAGGTATTGTTGAAGAAATAAGCAGTGTTGTTTATTGACAATAGACAAAAAAAAAAAAATCATGAGATGGAGAAGTTGATAGCCTTTGGAAGTTATGGATTAAAAATCAATTAGCAGATGAGAAATTAATATGAAGAATAAAAAAGCTATTCTCTTGATGAAAGAGGTTAACGGTAGTATTAGGGGGAGCAGTGTCAGGACCAGTTTTGCTCCATATATTTAACAGAGTTTCCCGCAGTGCAGTAAAGAGGGCTATAATTTGATGATGACTCAGAATGACTGACATTTTATATAAACTTAGAAGGCTTTAGATAAAAATTGCAGAATCCACAATGGAATCATGTAAATGAATGAAACACGGATGCGTTCTTCATTAGTTTTAACTCCTTGGGGAGAATTTTTCTGAAAGTGTTTTTAGACGACTTCTTGAAAACAGTGCCGGCTGGAAAGGCAAATAAAATGCTCAGCTCTTAACATGTGGCCAGGGATGATTTTTGGATTTTTTTAGGGGGGTGGATGATGTGAATGCTGCTATCAGGTGGGACACTGAGTTACAAAAAAAAAAGAATATAGCAGAAGTAGTAAAGATCTGTCAAATATTTAAAATATTATGACCATCAGTGTATTCAATACGTTCATGAAAGGAGAGTCTAAAACATGCCTCTTACACATGTTTGTTTTGTCATAAAGCAAGAAGGCTATAACAGTGTAAGATGATGTAGTATTTTACTTTCCTGATTCGGAGAGCTGTTTACAGTGCAGGGATGAAGTCTTTCGAGAAGCCTCCCACAGCAGCACATCGGGAAGAAACAATGAAGGCCAAAGAGAGAAAATCTTCCCAGGGGAATTGAGAAGGCTTCTTTGTGGCTGGAGGCAAATCCAGCAAGGCTATGGAGGGTCAGTAGTCCCTTTTACTATTAGCACTGACTAGTGTGATACATGTTCCTTGCTCATGCCATGGGGAAGCAGAAGCACGTTGCACAGGTGGTCCCATGCCTGCCAGCCACCTTCTTTCTAGGTGAGGGTTCCATGGCAGAAGATGGGATGAAAGGCTTGCTCTCCAAACCCCTGTGGCTTGGGCAGGGCAGAGGAGGCTGGTGGGCTGCTTCTGTGTGATGGAGACATTCCTTCCCCTTGCAAAAGGCACTGCAACAGTCCCATGCCTCTCATATAGGTCCTGTTTCTGGTCCTGGCCTTTGCTGACTGTGAAGTCTTGGTAAAAGGACGAGGAGGCATTCGCTGAGAAGGAAGACTCTCATGTCTCTGGAGAAGGGAGGGTGCAGTGAGCACTAGCTGGTGTCCAGCCAGCATGTGCCATCGTCCTTGCCTGTCAGTGGCGTGCTGACAGCTCTGTGAGCTGCGTACACCTGAGCCAGCGCTTGGCTCAATGATCCATGTCTGCTGTTTGCCGCTTTAGTGGCTCTCCTCCTATTTGGCAATTGTTCTGATGCAATTTGTTATTTTCACAGATTTTAGCCTACAAAAAACCCCCTCATCTTGCCAGCTGGTCCATAATTTTCTCAATAGTTATGCAGAAAGTTTGTTGAAGACTGTATGAAGGGCCCCACTGGGTCAGACCAAATGTCTGTCTCATTCCGTGCCCTGCCTTTGCTTTGGCCGAGAGCTGATGCTTAGTGAGGAGTGTAAGGATGGGGCAAGCATATAATGGCAGTTGTCACAACACTTTCCTAGCCCTGGCTTTTCATCACTCAGGGACTTTATGATCCACAAATTTTATCTTCATGCTTTAAATTCCTCATTGGCTTTTTCTTAGGTGAATTTGTAATATTGATTTTCAACTCCCATAAACTTTTCTCTTTTCTGTGGCATCCATTCTGCTTTATGTGAAGAAGCATCTCCTTTTGTTTGTTTTCAACTTGCAACATGCTGGTTTCATTTGATATCCCCTATTTTTTTGTCCACCTGCAAGTTCGATTTGAAGGAACCTTGGTTCTTATTGTTTAAACGTAATGTGCTGTCACCGTGTGCCACACTATAATAACACAGTTTTATTGTATTGGTTATTTCATTTTAGAGTTTTGCTGATGTGTAAAGGGGTCAGTGCATACACTTCAGCTGAAGAGGTTTTTTCCTTCAATTTTTTTTAACTTCAGCTGTTTGGTTTTTTAACACAGAATTAGAGTCTTGAT
Source organism: Buteo buteo (assembly GCF_964188355.1). Lineage (NCBI taxonomy): Eukaryota > Metazoa > Chordata > Aves > Accipitriformes > Accipitridae > Buteo > Buteo buteo. The sequence goes on from NC_134179.1 coordinate 17,048,122, forward strand.
CATCTGTTAAGTTTAATGTAGTGTTACCTAGTGCTATATTGCAAATGATTTAGCATTTTAATTCAAGTCTACAATGTGATTATTACCCAAATATATTTCTTCTCTCACAAGTGGGTAAGTCTTGACTATAATAGTAATTTGGGAATATTACTTTATTCTTGAACTGATGGTTAATAATGTTAGTTTTTAGAGAAATAAACACTTTGTGGATGTGTCTCCATCTACTGGAAAAATACTCAAAAGGACCTACACATTTTGCCTATATATAATCTCCTCTTTGCTAGCTAATGTGGCAACAATTTAGAAAACATCGGTGGGAGGTCTGTCAGATGTGGGTGTCAGATGAGAGTCCCAGGTGGGGAGAGTAGGGTTTGAGGGAATAGGGACAGAAAGGGACAGAGGGACACTCTTTCCAAAGTAAAATGTGCAAGAGGTCAGAGAAAGTGTGGCAATGCCTATAAGAACAACAATAAAATCCCTTAACTAGTTAAAGGAACATTTAAAGGACTGGCAAAACAGATGGTGCATAAGTTAAAACTGCACAGGAGCAACTTACCTTCTGCGACAATTTCAGCAAGACGGTTATTTCTGTGGTTGTTACTCTATCATTCAATCACAACATGCAATTACTATAGCAAACCTTCTGTCATATTGCACGCGTTTTCACACTTGTCAGAGGAGAAGTCGTAGATTAAACAATATGGTTTAGAGTACTGTTTAGTTATGAATTTTGTAACTGTATTTTAATGCAAGACAGAAGTGTTCTGTTGAAGCAGATCTCAAAAGAACAAGAACTTCGGGAATATGCTCAGGAAGAAAAACAAGTATTGGTGGCCATACAGATCCCATTAGCACAAATGGAAATGTGTCCATATTAATGCCTTTGTATCAGTCTGAAAACACAAGCAATAAGCAATTAGAGCCCCGTTTTGGAGTCACTGCACGTGCAGAACTTTTGCTGAAATCAATGGGAGCTTGGAAAACAGACAGAAAGAACCACCGGGGCCTTAATACTAACATTTCCCTTTTTCTTTTATACAGTCTTTACCATAGCACATGGTACACAACCTTTCAGTTATTTCTTAATTCCCTTCAAAGTATTTGAAAACATGAAATTGTAAAACAGTTTCTTAAACCTTTACTATCTACAGATGCAAGTTCTTAATTTCATTAATTTTCCTCACTGCTTTGGGATTTTTTTGTGGTTTTTTTTTTTGTTGCCCCCCCCCCGCTCCCCAGCCCTGTGTGCTGTATTTGTTCTCCAGAACTGGTATCACTTTGGCATATGTAGCTGTTTAGATATATATATGCTGGTGTTGTCTCTCACACTAAATGGTTTGCATGAATGATAAAGTATTAGTAATGCAAGTGGTTGTTCCTTATAATGTTTCTTGAATAATAATGTGTCTGTGGTTTAGACCTTTTCATGTCTGTCTTTCCTTTAAAAAAAAAAAAAAATCAAAGCAACAGCACAAGGATCTTGATATGCTTTCTTAAAAAAATGAAAAGGGCATCTGGGGGCAACTCAACCAGAAAAGACAGGGAAATCAAAGTGATAGCTATATTTTTCTGTTCCATTTGGATTATTCCGTGCAGTTTTCTTCATTTGGGAAATACGTGTTTTAAAAAAGAGAGAAATCTTTATGCCTTTTCTCCAGTTTTGCTGCTTCTACTGTTTTAAAAGTATATGTACTAGTTATTTCTATACAAAACATTTGAAAATAGGAAGAATTTGACAAGGCATTAAGTGTTACTTGAATCCAATACAAATATCTGTCTGGATCATTATATTAAACAGGAGGACTTAAAAAATTAAAGTCACACTTCCATTTGAAATTGTTAACCTTGTATTTTTGCAGCAGCACCTATCGAGAGAAAGAATAAATGTCTGTAACAGAATGAAAGCTGGAAGAACTTAGAGAAAATATACATATTTTTTCAGGTTTTTTTACCCTTCCAGTATGTGTGATGGCCTTTCTTTCATTGCCATCGAAGTTTTATTGAGACATATCCTGACACATTTACTGATGCCAAGTGAAGCATTATGCAGATTCATTCAACTTGGTAGAAACACTGTTGGAGTTACTCAGAATGAGGAAACGTGTCAGAACCTGCAAACCTGGATTGGCCTTTCTTCAGGACTCCTCATTTTCCAGTGCCACTGATTTTTCCAAAACCTTCTTTCAGGCAGTGTGTTGTTTTCCATTTTCTGAACCAACCCCACTGTACCAGAAAAGAGGTATCCCAAGTTGTTGACCTGTTTTTGGCAATACTGGTGTAGCTTAACTTGTTTATTTGTGTCATTTGACAGCAGTTTGAAAAATGGTAGAAATAGGATTTGGATTGCAGTTCAAGTTGAGGTTTTCTTGCTGCCTGCAATGGCTCTGAATCAAGACACAGATGGTGACGAGGTTCCTGTAGCTGCTGCTCTTCTTGCACACGCGTGCCAGCAATGCTGAAAGCGAGGCAGGGCCTTAGGAAAAATTGTAAAGTGGATCTGAAAACAGATGTGCCACAGCTGTAAGGGACGCGATAATGGAAGCAGTGAATTCAGAACTGGGCGGATGGCAGCAATCTGTCATCTGGGGTAGGGTGGAAGGACAGAAAGGAAAAAGCTAGAGTGGGGTGACAGCAGAAAATAAATAGGGAGGAGAAAAATACTGCTTTGAGGGGACTCACAATAGCTATAGAAACATCTGTAGAGACGATGCCTGGGAACAGTAGAAAATAAGTTAAAAAATACAAATAACCTCCTTGGTCTTTAAAAGAAGTCTCAAGTCATCTTTAACATGATTTATGTTACCAGCTCTCCTCAACAGAATTACAGTTGCGTAATCCACAACTGCTGTTATTTATTCTGGATAAAGAAGACAATTTTGACTGTGATCTCCGTTGACATTTCCCAAGGTCTACTCCTGTCTCATACCTTTCATCATCATGTACTTCTTCAAGGCAATCAGCAGCACACTTGCCTCTCTCAAAAAGAAACATGCATTTCAGTTGCTCACCCTGGACCAGAGTGACACAGACGTTACAGGTTAGGGGAGATCAATTGCATAGCCCTGCTCCTCTTCACCTGGGAGGATCTTTGATGTGTTGACAAGGTTGGAATCCAAATAAGACATTAACCCACTGTATTGCAGTGGCTAAGGTGGCAGGAAGGAAATAAAATAGCATCTTATTCAACAAGGTATCCTCCCTTTTTCATTTTACAATCTGTGTCAATGGCAGCTGGAACTATTAGACCTGCATTAAAATTACATATTACTTATATAAATGGGAGCTATAAATATCACAAATAGTAAAACTAAAATTGCACAGAGGTTCAGGAGACAGTATGTCTAAAACCTACAAAATTAAGGACATTTAGAGGAATGCCTCAATATCCATCTGCCCTTAATTTACCTCATTATTCTTGGTTGTCAGAGAATGATCTCAGTACTGCATTAATGTCATTTAATGGCTTTTTCTTGAAAGGTTGGCTCAGATCTGTATCAGACCACAGTAAAGGTGCAGTGCTATTTTCTTGGGTATGTTGGTTTAGATGAAGCAGTAAGGACAGGCTAACCTAGTGTTAAGGATGAAGCAGTTATTGTCACCACAGTCAGTAAATACTTCTGTTGCTGAATCTCTTTCAAATGTTTTTATATTAATATAGTCTTGTGTGTTCTTACTCCTTTTTCTTTTCATTCGAAAATATTATAAATGTAAAGCTAGTATTGATCTGTGGATGTGACACAATATTGATTTGGATCAGGGCCCTACACACTAAATCTGAGCTCATTAAGAATGTATTAGTAAGTATAACGACCTGTATGCTGGAAATGCTAATGCTGCATTAGGTATGTCCTCCTACCAGCCTGCATGGGCTCAGGCCAGGCTTGCAATGTCTGTTGTCTTCTGAGCACGATGTGTATCTCAGCCTTTGCATCCCCTGGGGTGGAAATCACCCTGGACTACCAGGAGCCTATGCTGGGGCCAGCAGATCTGATTTTCACAGTTGTGCTCCTGGAAATGAGACCAGTGCACAAGACCAAATATGCTGTGTAGTTCTTAATAAACCCTTTTGAGAAGCAGAGTCTATTCACTGGCCCGGAGGTGCCTGCTCAGTGCTGGCGTGTGAGTATTTCTGTCTGAGGCAGGATTGTGCCAGACAGACCTTTTCCTGGACTGTTTTAAGTTCTCCTTTGCCATCACACCCATGAGGCTGACTACCATACAGGATGATCTCATGAAGCTGGAGAAGTCTGGCCCATCATTTTTCATTAGAAGTAATTTTATATTGAATCAATGGAAAGAATATTCCTATGGTTAGGATTCAAGAGAAAGAGAGTTCCTGAATATTGTTTCTGGCAAACATGTATGATTTCCTGTGCTCAGGGAGAGACTGGTTTCACCTAAATTTACCTTAGGTATCTAGCTTCACTCTGTAGTCAGCGGTTCCCCATGAGAGCCATTCATTTCACCTGAAACAGCTGAATTACCCTCTTTATTAAGTGTAGAGCGAACCTTAGACCAGACGTCCAGCTTCAAAATGGCTTCACTGAGATGAAGCTGATCCTAGCTCTCCTCTTAGCAATACACACGTAAGATGAGGTCAGTGGATCCTGCAGTATCTTGTGAGCAGAAATATGCCAGTGGGGGTGAAATGCCCAAACACTGCTGTGAAGATGGCCTCTCTGGCTAAAGAAATGGAATCCCTTAAGATAACAGGTGTTTTTGAAATGAGTATGCTTAAACAGTATTATTAGTCTTCTGAAAATAGTTGATATCCTCCATTTAAAAAAGTAACAAAGGCGGTATCTGTGTTGTTCTTGTGAAAGAAGTTGCATATTCAAGCTCTTCTTGACAAAATAATTAGACACTGATAGTTCAGGGACTCTAGAGGCAAACCTGGCAACTGCTCCATGCTCTGCAGTACCAAGAAGCTGATGCAATATGGGGCGTGTAGGTAAATGTCCCTTTCTCTTTTTGAAAAAGGCAAGGGGATTTTTAATTCTTGCTCTTCAGCATGAAGGAAACTTATAACTGTTCTCTGCTGGGGCTAAAAAACACATCACAGATATGGTTTAAAATCAGTTTGTCATTCATTTCAAGCCTGTTTTGGCATGGGTTGGTATAGAAAGAAAAAACATTTTTAAAAATTAAATCTGTTCTAAGTTCTCATTTGATGTTTTAGTCTTTCCTCATCATCGTCTGTGCTTTTGCTCCTTTAATTGGTGTTTGAACTGCAGTGGCTTCTGAACATACTATGCAGATGCTGTCTTATAAACCCAATTATTATGTTTCTGTCTATATTTTTTTCTGTGTGAGAGGTGGACCAAAAACTGGCTGCGCTGCTGGGATTAAAGGGTTGTGGTCAGTGGCACAAGGTCCAGCTGGAGGCCAGTCACTAGTAGTGTACCCCAGGGGACGATAGTGGGGCCAATAGTATTAAAGATCTTTCTTATTCGCTTAGATGATAGGGCTGAAAGCACCCCAGGGAGTTTTCAGACTATACAAACCTGGGAGAAGCAGCTGATACAGCAGATGGTTGTGTGCTGCCTTTCAGAGGCGCCCCAACGGGTGGGAGAATGGGGCAGAGGGGACCTCATGAAGTCCAGCAGAGGGAAATGCAAAGTCCTGCCCCTGGCAAGAAATAGCCCCAGGCACTAGTACATGCTGAGGGGTGACCAGATGGAAAACAGCTCTGCAGAGGTAGCTTTGGGGGTCCCAGTGGGCAACAAGCTGACCATGAGCCAGCAACACATCCTAGAGGCAAAGAAAGCCACCAGCCTCCTGGGCTGCATTAGGAAGACTGTTGCCACCAGGTCAAGGGAGGTGATCCTTCTCCTCTATTCAGCTTTGTGCTCCCCAGTACAAGAGAGACATGGACACACTGGAGCAAGTCCAGCGAAGGTTCACGAAGATGATGAAGGGCTTGGACTGTATTTCACAGGAAGAAGTGCTGAGAGACTGTTCAGCCTAGAGAAGAGAAGGCCTAGCGGCAAGATGTTATCAACATGTATCAATGCCTGATGGTGGGAGTAAAAATGAGCACCTCTTCCCAGTGGTGCCCATTGAATGGACAAGCGGCAATGGGTACAAACTGAAATACAGGAAATCCCATGTAAACATAAGATGTAGGGGTCGGCGTTCGGAAGATCTCGCGTTGTCACGGAAAGTTAGAGGGTTAGTCGCAGCCTTGTGATGTACCTGTAACCCCACCTCCCCTTGTTAGTATAAAAGGAATTAACTGCGCAATAAAAGGCGGAAGTTGGCGCTCACACTGTGTGTGTTATCTGTCTCTTTCCCTGGTCCGGGCCGACCAGGGATCTAAGCGTGGCACCTTGATATGTAGCGAATGCTACAATAAGAAATCACTTATTTACTCTGAGGTTGGTCAAACAGCAGAATAGGTTGTCCACAGAGGTTGTGGAGTCTCCATCCTTGGAGATATTCCAACCTGACTGGCCATGGTCCTGGGTGACTGGCTTTAGGTGGCCCTGCTTTGAGTGGGTGGGTTAGACTAGGCAATCTCTAGATGTGCTTTCCAACCTCAGCTATTCTGCAGTTGCCTGAAACATACAATTTCATTTCTGAGGATTTCTAAATGTAAATGGTTTCTGATTTTTAAAAATGTGTACCAAACTGCTAGTCTGTAGTTCCCCTACAAACTTTTCATTCTAACTACAAATCTGCAAATAGTTTAGAAAAAAACCAGACAACCCCCACCCCACAACTGAGTATGTACTTGAGGAAATCAAATAAATTGTTTGACCAACTTTCAGTCCAGGTCTTTATCCAGGCAGTTAATTGAGCTATTACTTTTAATTACTGAAAGGTAATAAATTTGAAAATTTTAAAATAAAAATTTGGTGAGAATTCCTCAAGTAGTGAATTTTCTTAAGTTAATTCCATACTAGAGTACTCTACTATCTTGCATAGTTCATTGTAGCAGCTGGTTTCAATGTCTTCAAAAATCTATTTTAAACTCATATAAAGTTAGAATACACAGCTGCTAAAAATGATTTGTAAATCTTGGTAGTGATTCCTCAGTATTTTTTTTTTCCTCATTCTCATTGTTGAATGAATGTTCTTTGGTTGAAGTTTTTAATTATTTCAGTAAAAATTAAACAAAATTATCACTCATTGTGTGAGATGAGACACACAATTTGACAATGAGAACATTGCTGCTTTTGTGGCAAACAGGTCCTCAGAGGAAGAGTCTCCTCCACAGCCCCTTGATCTATTTAGTTCAGTTAACAGGAAATATTAAGGTTGTTCTTTTGGCCCTTCTAACCTCTCAGGTGGCCTCTTTCAGTAACTGCCCTTCTGTATAAATAAACAGACTTAAAGAAAAATTCCAGTCTTTGTGGTAAATATTTATCTGGAACAGTCCTTAAGTGTGACAGGCAGGGGAAATTTGTGGAAATCCTCTGAAAAACTGACACACATTTGTTTTGGATTTCTGTGTTTTCTGAGTTATAGTAAAGTTGTCTATGCACTTGTTGCAAATAATTTTTACTAAATAGCAGTCCTTCAATCAGCTTTCAGTAGCTTTGCGACAGGTCCTCTCTCAATAATCATTTGCCATCCAGCCATTAGATTTTTATTTTAAACTTAATTACTGCTGTGTGTCACTTTCTAAACCCATTGTCCTTCGATTATGCAATATTAACTTACATTTTGGTAAATGAAGATGCGTAGAAAAGTCTTGAGCCACAATACAGAAAGGATGTTTCATGTTGGTTTGGAATCTGAGCTTCAACTGCAGTTGCTTGACCAGCATTTTGTCAGCTATCAGCATCCTTTGAGAATCTTCATGTAGTTGGCATGTAAACTTTTAGGCATGTAAAATAGCTGGAGGCTACCAGAAAATTCCCCCCAACTTTTTTTTGGCACTTGCTTGCCTAGTGTTTCTGACTGTGCTGAACAGCTGGATGTTGTAGCTCATGAACCTGCCAGCGTGTGAATGAGGAAGCTCATGTGAATGCCTAAAGGTTTGTGTGTGATGTGCCGTATTCAAGAGACTCACTTTTGAGGCAATAATTAATTTTGTATTCTTTAAAGACAGATTAATAAACATGCTAATATGGTCCGTAATGAAAACTGAGTTTAAACATTCTCCTATTCAATTCTTCCATTTAATTTTTTCCCTTCATTTTCAGTATAGAGAATTGCATTAGAGTTTTCTATTAATAAGTTTTCCTTGAATGATAGCTACTTGCAAAATTTGTTGTTCATTAAATTACAGTTCAGAATGATGACAAATACAGAATTTATGGCAGGAGATTGACTGGGAAATAACATAACTTTGTTTATTTTTTTTTCTTCCAAATAGTAGTATAAGGATTTTTAAAAGGCAACAGGATAGTATTATAGTTAGTGGTTTATGAAATTGTTTGGTTTATAAGTTTGATCTAGTAAAAGTAGCGAAACTTGACTCTGAATGGCTGATGTTACTGATATCTTAAACATGTATATACGTATTTACCCTGTGTATAGTTTTTGTGCAGATTAAGAGGTACAATAGACCCTGAAGTTTGTAGGTTTATTGTGCTTTTTGGAGTTAGGTGATTTTATAGAACATGTTATTTTGAAAAGCATCTAAGGCACCCAATTTTTTTAGGAGCTTTGTCTGATCAACAGGAATACCAGTGTAGCTGATACTGAAGTTAGTTGATGAGCACTGAAAAACAGTGCTACAACTGCATTCAGACTGTTTAGGCTCACGGAAATTAAGTTAGGGCAGACTCTTTAACAGTCACGGCAATGGGAAAGGAACAGTAATTTGCTGGTTCTCCTCGTGCTAACTTGCACTGTTTGATGCTAGACTTAGGAATGGCTCGTTAGTGCTCTTACATCCCTCTCACTGTCCCTGAGCTCTACAGATTATTCTCCTGTTGAACTGTGGGTGTAGATGGTGCTATTTGCGGTTGCATACCACAAGTCAGTGTCCGCACAACGGAGATGATTTAATTTAAAGCGGGTATGGGACTACTGATGTTAATGCTGCACTGAAATGCTTGACGAGTGGTACTGTTGTGCACACCTGATGTTATGTTAGTGTGTACCAGCTGCCCAGGTGGATGCTGCCAAGATGGGCATGCATGAGCTTGAAGCGTTTCCAGTTTTGAATCCTTCTTCTTGTACATGGAAAATAATGATTACAAGGGGTCTGGAGCATGTGCAACTCATGGTTAAAAGTAATTTTCTGCCACTAAAAGAACTGAAAGGTTAAGTTCATCCAGGACCATGCCTTCTCTGCTTTTTCATATTCCAGCTTGACAACCGTAATTCGTCTCAAAATACCTAGAGGGGGGTAAGGACTACAAAATGCACATCACCAGCCAAACAAGGGAAATGAAAAACACCTTATGTCGAACACACCAAGCTCTCTTGCATCTTCCAATTTCCTGGCTAAGGTCCTGTACATTCCTTGCCATTGTAGCACCTCGACCATGTGCTCCAAATGATACACATACACCACTATATTCCCCACCACACCTCTTCACCACCCACTAGATTCAAATCGTAAAATCTTGTCATGAAAATAAATTATTCATTATTCAAACAATTTACACCATTTAAATTAGTTTACTTTGTGGTTGAGCTGATACTTAGCTTTCATAGCCCTGTGCTGCAGTCTTGATAACAGCACTTCATAATGCCATGATGTACATACCACAGTTTTTTGGTGTTGCATGTTAAAAAATATTCACAGTATGCTGTCTGAACGTGGTGGGATTTTTTCTGGCAGAAAGCATAGGCTTTAGGCAGTAAATAATTTTTTTTTTTAAAGTGGACATGACAAGTCAGAGGCATTAAAGTGCCAATGAAACCATTATTAATCTGTGATGTTCTACAAAGTTATTACAAATATATATTTACATTACAGTGAACTGTTTGAAAACACACATGGAAACTTTAAGGTGTGAAAAGTCCCGTATTATACTCTATGCAGCAGAGCTCGTTCCCACAAATGCAGTTTTACCTTGTAACCCTCTGCTTTACCTCTGCAGAGTCCCTCTGGCATTCACCCTCTTGAATAACAGCAGAGCAGTGTTGTCAGGGCTGTTCTTAAACAAGCAATTTTCTCTCTGCCCACTCACCTGCCGCTTCAGTTCATGAGGCAATCACCAACTGTAAGACAATCTAGCAAAGGTGCTCATGGTACTACTTTTAAGACAAGAATGACTACTGCACAGAGGAACTGATTTTACTGTAATATTTTGATATAAATGAAGGAAGCTGAAAACCAAAAAACTCAAGTCCAACTTTAAAAATAATAAACGGAGGCACTATTGAGAGTGCAGTTTGACTGAGTTTTGGGTCAGGTCCTCTGAGTGGCAGGAGTGGGGCAGTGTCCTGTTGAAGCAAGGACTCAAGTTTCTGCTTATCTGACATGGAGAGTGTTTTGGCACGTAGGTTTTTAGAGCTTTGGGTCTTTCTTTGGTCTGGGTGTTAGTGCTTCTGCAATTTCTTAATGCTGCTAAGGTGCTGTAGGGATAGCCTTTCAAAGTGGAAGGCAAGTTAATTATTTTTGGTCCATAAAACAACAGGCAAAGAGAATTAACTGCACATCATTTTCTTGGCCGCTATGGAAAATAAAATTGCACTGGTGCAGTGCTCAAAACCAAGACCCAAGGCAACTTCCCACTTGCTGGCAAATAAAAGGGAGAAGGTCAGAAAGAGAGGCTGTGGACAGCTAACCCCCTAGCAATGTCAAGGGGATAAAGGCAGGCAGCTCAGGAGCGCATGAGGCTTCGCAGACTCTGGAGGAAGATGATGGGGAAGGGAAGTAGCCCAGCTTGAGCTGATAGAGGAGGGCATCATCTTCATCGAGCAAAGGCTGGCTGCTACCTCAGATTACGGAAAAGAACAGGGAGATGAAGAGGCAACTTCTGGAGATCACAAAGGAGCAAGCTGCTTGTTGAATAAATCTTTTCCCAGTGTCAGTTATCTGCTCCTCCTCTAGCAGAAGACCTCTATCATAGGTCACGGAGCACTGGGGCTACATGGAGGATGTTTGCTGCATGGAGGCTCCTGTACTGCTCCTCAGCTCCTCCAGACCAAGATGCTGAGAATGGTAGTCTTTTTTAACATCCTTAGGTTTGTTCAGTTGCAAGCTTTCCTACAGTGGTGGCACAGGCCCTGGCTAGCAAGGAGAGTGACCAAGAAAAAAGTCAAAGTATAAAGTATATGGCCAATTTTGGGGGGAGGGAATGTTTGTTACTTTGAACTTGCTGGAGAAGCTTGTGTTGGTTGTTTTGTGTGTAACACATTTAACTATCTTCAACCCAGAGATATTAAGAATTTTTTACTTTGTTGAACAATTAGATAAAAAATGTTTCTACTTGCAATTTTAGTAAAAACGACGACTTTTTTAAAAGTTCATGAGTTCTTTGTGAAGATTCAGTAATGCAAGTTGTATGAAGGAATGGCTCTCAAACATGAGTATAAGTCGGTCCACTTCGTGAGGTGATGCAGTAAAATCAGAGAAAGCTCAATTTGTGTTTGATATTATTTTTGTCTGCTGTTATATGCTGGAAGAAAAGTGCTTACCTTATATGTGGCTTGGTCATGGCAGAAATCACACTGGGATGCTGGTGCAGAATGGCAAGCACTTAATTTGAAGAAAGTCCTTGCTCTGTGGAGGCAATTATTAGGATGGCAGTAGGAGGCATCTGGTCATGTAGACATAGCAATTGTATTCATCTAATGTACAACAGTTAATACATTGCAGCTCAGTGTGAACTAGAACCCCTTGTTGTAGAGAAGCCCTTAAGTATTTAAATACCCAGGTCCCTCTTATTTAAATGTCTTAGAGTCCAACTTGGCCTCCGCATGGTGACTATTGTAAATTTTCCTCATGAAACTCCATTACATTTCATCCTAATTAGCACTGCTGCTGTAGCCTTAGTAAAGAAACATTAGATTAAAAAGTACCAGAGCCTGAGCACCCACATCCTCTCCTACAGGAATTAAATCAATTTCAGTCTTACAGTATTCATACAGCTGATTTAATTTGGCCTCTTTCTTTAAATGATGGCAGCAGTGTAGTAGTAGGAAGCTTTCACTGTTCTTACTTGTGTTTCACTCCAGAGTTGTAATCCTTTTTGGGTGCTGTCAGGGTAGCATTTCTTATTACCCCCGAAGTAAAGCAAACACGCTATTTCAGTAGCAAAGGAATTAAAGGTTAGTTAGTCAATAAATAGCAGTTTTCGGCAACAAATTAAGATGAGAAACGTTTTATTGTGGAAATAGGAATGAATGTTTCCTACTGTGAAACTGAATTTTTTATTGAAATCAAATATATAATTAAGACATTATTATGCACAGAAAAGGTTAGAAACCTTAACATCTTTTGTCCATAAGCCAAGTATTGTAGTATGTTGATATCCATGCTGTGAGTTCCCCATTACTGCTCTGCCAGTAATTTCAACCTGGCATCTAGACTAAATTGTCTCCCTAGGAGCCAAGAGGAAACACAGTTGATATGTGATCTCGGGCACGGGCCTTCCTTGAATGAATAAAAGCACTGTCACATTTTATGAAATTACATCTGCTGGTTATATGCTGTGATCATCTCTGAATGAGGGAGAGGGCAGAGCTCATCTAAGTTATCGCACAGACTGGTATTTGGAAGGAGCTTGATGAGATTTTACACACTCTTGTAGGTCCATTCAGATGTGTTTCAGCTGCATGACAGAAACTGAAAGCAAGGTAATGATTATGACGTGTCTACACAGTAATTTTAAAGTAGGTATTAAGAAACACGCACAACACACAAATTGCTAGCTAAAGCTTGCTAAACAGCCTCAGAGCAGCGTATTCTGTGAATGGAGATGAACAAATGCGACAAGTGTCTGCCATGCAATGCTGAAAATGCAGTTGTCTGGTCTTCTCCAAGCAAAGCTGAAAAGGAAGCCCAGTCCCCTAGAGCCCGTTCCCTTCAGGCACTCAGGTCCAGGGGCCCAAATAAATACAGCTGCTGTGCGAGATCTTGGCAGTGTGTGCTGAGCCTGTCCCATAGTGCATTGACAGGTCTTGTAAATACCTCAAGATCACCATCAGGGCTTTAAGTAGATGTATCTTGCTTGGACGCCATATCAGCCATATACCCTTTGCTTTGCACAGATGATAAATCTGCAGAAACATGGAGGGAGCTGGTGCACGGTGCTCTTTCGCTGCCCAGGGGCTGCAGAGCTGCCCCAGCTCGTGCTCACTGAGGTGGGTGGCTTTGCCACATGCATGGGGATCTGAAGTCATCAGTGGTGGTGCTGCTTACTGTAGGTACCATGTGTGGTGTTGCCCAAGGAGCTGCAGGACTGACGGGATTTCAGAGGTGCTGCAGGACTGTTTCCCCTTGCCCAGAGTTGTGGGGCCAGTAAGAGAAGGAACCCTGAATACTCTGTTACTCATTCCCCGTGACCAATAAGAGTATCTAAATCACGTGCTGTTACTCAAGTTGTGGAAAAGAATGGAAAATAAAAGACTTGTTTGGAGAAATTATCTCTTAACATGTGAAACTTCAATAGTTGTGAATTTTAAAATCTGTTGCTAAACTGGACAAAATCATCCTTGATGCCTCTCTCTTATTGCTGGAGCCTCTGTTGCCACCTCAGCTTGAGCTCTGTAACCATGTGTGGGGCTTCCCCCCCCCCCCCATTTCCTTAAAGAGCTGATTTGTTGCTATTTATTGGGTACAAACTACAAAGCTAGGTATTTTTCAGGATGTAAGTTGTAGAGATTGTGAGAAGGAATGACACTGTATTTCTCCCTCACTTTATTTTACTTAAGTATTTTCAGAGGGGAGGGGAGGATGTATTCTTTCCATTAGACCTCTCCTTTCTTAATCACCATTCCCTAATTAATTCCCTAGTTAAATATAAAGCAAGCATTAGCTTTGAATAATGTTTTCCTGTGTGATTAATTAAAGAAGAATTCCTTTCTTTTGTATGATGACTCATTGCCAGGGGATCTGGAGGGAGCCTGAGGGTGGATATTTGAGACTTTGGTCCCAGGTGCTCTTGTACCTTTGAGCTGTGTTTTCTGTCAGTCCAGAGGCGGGAGGCAAAGGTGATACCACATATCAACTGCACACAAAGAAAATTGTCTCTCTTGTGAAGCCTTGTGGGCAATACAGCTTTGGTTTCTTTTGGTGGAAAACTGACTCTGGCTCACAGAAATGCAAATCTGTAGACAACACGTACAGCTAGGAGAAACATAAATTGTTGTTCCTGCTGGCACAGTGTCTATAACCATCTCTTGTTGCATGACGCATTTTCTTTGGTGTCTGAGCTGACCCCAGAATGTACTCTTTCTTTTCACCCAGCATCTTCTAGTTCCTCTCCCTGCACCAGTTTGCAAGCCTATGACTTGTACCAGTACAGCTGTGTTGGGTCACACCATAAACCACATGTCTGAAAGAACTGAGGTTAAAAATGAAAGGCTCTGAAACAAAGAAGGAGGTTATAATGAACGAAGGCATGGCAAAGAGGCCATGGAGGGCAGGGTTTAAGCTGGCCAAGCTTATTTTACTACTGAAGAAACATTGTCTAACTCTACCTAGAGAATATGTCTTTTTTTTCCCTACCATACTAGCTTATGGCATTAATTTTTAGCTCATGGTGTTAATTTTTAGCTCAAAAGGCAGTTTTAATAATGATTCCAGGTTCAAATGTTGCTCATAGCTCAAGATGAGAAAAAGAATGCAGCTTTATTAACATGGCAGCAAGGAAAACATATGGAATATGTTTCATATAGTATGAAAATGCCTGTGAATTGACTGCCGTAAGAATGAAGACTACAATATATAAACTCTGAGTGTTGAAAAACAGGCATTTAAAAATACGCTTGGTTTTGATAAAAAGTTCAGCAAACAGAAATCCCACTGATTTTTTTTTTTTCTTTCATTTGTTTTACAGGCATTTCCCTGTATTTCAACAGGAATTTATGGTAAGTAAGACCTTAGATGTCGCTTACTGCTTACTCAGTTTTTCCTATTATTACTATTTAAACAGTGATATTTCATATCAGATATCTCATCAGTCATTTTGGCTTATGAATCTACTTATCCTCTGTTAAATAACAAGAGACCCAAAGCCTTTGACTGTGACTGGATACTAGTGTGCTGCTAAGTGGGATACTTTTGTGCAACCCTTAGCCTGTGAGCTGAGACCCACAACTGGGATTACACTTCTGCAGCTCCAGTAACTCTTAAACACACTGCTGTGGCTTCAACAGGGAAAAATAGGGTTTTTGCAAAATTTTCCATCCAGAAGGCAAGCAAGCAAGACTCCCCAATGTCCAAGACTGGACAAAAAGTATGCTTTCTTCAAGCAAGCTTACTAGAATAACATGAAGTTGTTTTAGCTCCCTTGAGTGGTGCTTCCACATTTTTAGTTTATAAATTTACAGGCAAATTAATACTGCCTGAAGAACTGGAGGGAAAGGGTTATTATAAAAGTTTGTTACTTGCTTTGTTGTAATCTTAAGGCAATTCATCACTAATAGCTGCTTTTTTGGTTGACATTGTGGAAGAAGTGGGCATGATATTTGAAGGAGGAAAAAGACAAGCTGTTCAATATTTAGAAAAAAATATGGAGAAATTTGAGAGGACATGCAAATTACAAGAGGACAAAAATAATTTTTCATTTAAAAATAATGTAGGCTGATTTTCCTTTCATTAAGCTTCAATAAATGCATACAAATGATGGTAGGTTGGATTCCTAGTACAATTGAAAGGTTTTAAAGAAACATGCTAAGCAGCAATAAATTAAAAAAAATGCAGTCATCGTGTAACACTATAGTATGACAATAGCTGCTGCTGTGTGAAAATAACAAATAGTAATTTTTAGATAAAATAATTTGAGTTTTGACAGATACTGCAGATGTGGGGGGGGTAGAGGGAAGTGACAGGAATATTTAGGGTTGTTTCTTCTTTTTCAAAGACCTTTTATTTAAAATTGATTGTTTGATGATTGTAAATCTGAATTAGGCTTCAGAAAGTAGAATCTAAATTACCTTAAGTGCTGTATCCTTTTCTACTTGAACTGCACTTTCATTATTGCAGAACGTGCAGATGCCATTTCCACAAACACTAGAAGTCACTGGATGTGAATCTGGTTTCAGATAAAGCTCTGCCTTGGTCCTTAGTTCAGGTCCCCCTCTTGAATTTTCAGGGGGGCTCTGCATTTCGGTTCTTGACTCTTTGGCTTATATATTGATCTTTAACATAGACACATTTTTGTTATTAGTTTACAAAACCAGGCAAGACATGGTGTAAGCATGTGGAAATTGCTAGTAATTACTAGTAAGTGGAATGTACAAATAATAGTTCATTTTATTTTAGAATTGGCCTAGGTAATGGAAAAGGTCTCAGCAGGTGAGGAATATGGTTCCCTAAAGTCAGTAAAGTTGGAAAGGATCTCTGGTAGGAATCTTGGGTTTTCTTTTCCTGAGGTAACAGAAGCTCTTCTTCAAGTAAGCATTGATTTTAACTGGAAAGCTGTGGCATTACTGAAACATTGAGTGGCAGATGCTTTTTCAGTAATTGTTTGCTGTTTTCACCTTTGGAAATGAATTAAGACACATTTCTGCTAAAATACTCTGTTTTTCTGATGCTGCTTTTTTTTGTTTGTTTAGGGAACACAATCTCTCATTGATTTTACTGTTTACATTTTAATAAATACTTTCTATTCCTCAATGAAAAAAATACTTGCCTTCTTTCCAGATGCTCAGACATACTGCCTGAGAGTAGTAATTAAACAGGCAACTCTGCTTCAGGTGTCAATATTTTCAAGAATGTTTGATAGCAGTTGCAGCACTAAAATTATGCTGTGTGATGTGTTTGAGGTGTAAAGTACACCAATAACCTGCAAAGCTATGCTTTCATCTTCCTGATTTTGTTGGGTTGGTCCCCTCTATACATGCACATTCCTTTAGATAAAGTTAGCGTCTAGACAAGCAAGTGGATCAACTTCATTCCTGGTGGCCTAGCTGATTAGTATTGCTTCAGGTATTGTGCAGTTAACGCTGGGCTATCCCAATAAAATGTTACTGAAGGAACATACAGCCTTGATTTCTCACCTCAGATCCATACGAAAAACGCTGTCCCTTCAGAAACCCTTGGCTGAGAATTGAGTTTCACCTCCAAATGGAACTGGACAAATTTCCAAGAGATCAACTGAGTGTATCCAATTTAAGAATCTGGATTACATTCTGCTCCAAATTCTTGTAAATGCTTAGATTGCTTGCCTTTTCTATTATTATTATTAGGAGAGAGCAGTCACGCTTCTCTGGAGAGCAATCCTTTCTTGTGTGCATCACTGCAGAGCACTCCTTTTCTCCCATAAAAAGGAAACTGGAAAGAAAGAAGCAAGCAAGCCTTTTTCTGAGGTTTTGGCAAACGGCAGATTGCTTTTCATGAGAAGGGTGTTGGACAGAAGAAAGGTCTGCCTTTCCTCCCCAAACACTTTCCTGATGTTCCATTTCCACCCATAGCACTGTGGATGCTCCAGCTTGAACAAGTTAAAGTCCCGAGAAGGCCATTTGCCATTAAGGCACTGTGCCAGGAGTCAAAACTTTGATTTTAATGTGCTCCTATTTAAAGAGTGCTGGCAACAAATGCACTCATGAAGGATCTTTGTTTTAGAAGTCTGATAGCTTCAAATGAGGGATTAAATCTTTAAAAAATTAAGTAGAAAGCAACCAATGCTGAATGTTTGTAAGGACTGCAAAACAAGTAAGGGTCTACCGACAGGCACTTTGGAAAAGAAAAAAGGAGGTGCTATCTTTTCCTAAGAGACCCCTGTCACCTCTAATATGCTTATAAACTGATGATCAGTCTAATAAAGCAAAGGTTGTAAAGACTCATATCCCCATGGATTCCTGGGTTACTCTCTTCTGTTGCAATAAATGTTTTCCTTGATATCAAGAACTTGAAGTTTCCATGAACAAAACTGCTTCAGGAGAACAGAGGACGTGCGTCACACCCATATCATTAGGGAGGTCCTGGTGTATCAAGCGACAGATCCTCAGTAGCTGTTCAACAATACTCAAACATGAGCAAGAGTGCAATCTTAACCTTATCACAGCTTTTCTGTAGGCCAGCTAGATTTTTAGGGATTTTCTTACATTTTGTCTCTTTTGCCTTTTTCAAAGCAATTTTACTATCTGGTTAAAAAAAAATAAAATTAAAAAGTGATAAAAATAAACCTACAGACAAATCTGTAGTCTAGAGGGTAAAAAGTGTTATTTTAGGCTTTAGTGTGTCAGATTTTCACTTTATACATGGTGAATCACCGTTTACACATCCACTTTCCCCATAATTACCATCTTGTTATGTCTGAGGTACTGCCAGAAGTAGAAAAAAAAAAAAAAAAGGCAACTTTCTTCAGTAGATTTTATGGAAGAGCACCTCATTATCATGTCTTTAAGAAACTATCCACAAATTCTGGTGTTTGCAGCCTGCAAAGTGAACAAGGATGTCTGATAAGGTGCTACAAACCTTACAAGCTGCAAATTTAAAACAAGGCTCTGCAGATGGATATGAGAAGACAGGAATTTTCATGTCTGTCACAATACTCTGTTGAGAGATAATTATGGAGTGGACTACATATGGAAGGAGTTGAAGATGTTACAGTCTATGCACACCTATTTGTTACCTTCTTACTGTGATTTCACAGTAATACAAGGTTTGGCTTCTGTTCCTAGATACTTATGTTGGCAATGTAAGCTGCTCTCTGGCAACATAAGCAAGTATTTAAATGTTATTTTAAACTTAAGGGAGGAAAAAAGAAGGAAAGAGGGGGAATAGATAAAACTTTAAGAGATATCTCCAGTTGCTATTTCTTTTTGTCTCTACATCAGTATAGCTGTATATTTTACCTTAGCTTGACTTTCACTATAAATGATATCATCTGTCCTTTCTGAGAAAAAAGATAATGGCAGCTCTTAGATTTTGTCGTGAATGTATATTTGCACTTCTTCTAAAGACAGAGAGAGAGAAAGGGAAAGAAAAAGACCAAAAACCATGAAGGTGCAGAATGTCTGCAGTGATTTAGGCAGTGGAAACGCACAGTTTCACCACATTTTAAACACCTTTATTACATTGGAGTAAGACTTGTTTCTTTTACAGTCAGGCCACTTATGCTTACTTGTAGCTTTTGGCTTGGTCATGGCAAACCATTGCAAGGTTAAATTTATTATGTGTTGCTAAAGAAGACTCTGAAAAGCAAACTTAGAAAGCAAGGAAAGAAAAAAAAAAGAGAAAAGTATGCAGTGTGTATAGGAAATAGAAGCGTATAATATGTTCTCAAGGCAGGATGCAAGGAGGTATCACAGATCCTCTGCTCTGCTGTGTTTATCTGGGGAGAGAGGTCCCTTGGTCTAGTGCCAGCTCATGTCACAGCTGTTTTGACCTCCAGTGCATCCTCCTCAGTATCCAAAGAATGATTCATCCTGCCAATCCACAGAGGGCTGGGACCATATCTATCAGCTTTTCTCCCTGTGAGGTGATCCAAGATAGATTATAACAAGGGATTAACTGACAGGTGTGCTACTGAAGGATTATAAAAGCCTTCTGAAAATCTGAGTCAGAAGACTAAACCAAATGTTTTCAAAAGCAGAATAAATTCCTGACATGGGGCTAAAGGTTGAGGCAATCTATTTCCATCTTTCCCATCTCTTTCTTCTTATTTTCTGTTGGCATTTCATTCCTAAGATATGTATTTCTTTAATGACTGTCCTGGTTTCAGCTGGGATAGAGTTAACTGTCTTCCTAGTAGCTGGTATGGTGCTATGTTTTGAGTTCAGTATGAGAAGAATGTTGATAACACTGATGTTTTCAGTTGTTGCTAAGTAGTGTTTAGTCTAAAGTCAAGGATTATTCAGCTTCTAATGCCCAGCCAGCGAGAAAGCTGGAGGGGCACAAGAAGTTCGCACTGGACACAGCCAGGGCAGCTGACCCAAACTGGCCAACAGGATATTCCATACCATGGGATGTCCCATTTAGTATAGGAACTGGGAAGTGGGGGCAGGGAATCGCTGCTTGGGCACTAGCTGGGTGTCAATCGGTGGATGGTGAGCAATTGCACTGCGCATCATTTGTACATTCCAATCCTTTCATTATTGCTGTTGTAATTTTATTAGTGTTATCAGTATCATTATTAGTTTCTTCTTTTCTGTTCTATTAAACTGTTCTTATCTCAACCCACGAGTTTTACTTCTTTTCCCGATTTTCTCCCCCATCCCACTGGGTGGGTGGGGGGAGTGAGTGAGCGGCTGCGTGGTGCTTAGTTGCTGGCTGGGGTTAAACCACGACAATGAGCAATTCTAATAAGGGTTGTGCTGTCATCTTTCCAAGGAAGGAGTTAGCTGCAAATTTTTCAGAGCCACTATACACAAATGTATAATAAGTAACCATGAAGCAGTCTTGTCTTTATCTCCAATCTGGTGCTTTGAGTCCCTGTAACCATCACAGTGGCCTAATGCTGTACGTGATCATCAGCATTTGAATACTGTGATATCAATTAATTCTCTGTGATTGGGGGGGGGGGGAGGGGGGGGGGGGGCAGAAAATCCAGTAGGTTCACATAAGGAAAGTTCACGTTAAGAAGATTGTCTCTTAACTAAGCCAGTTTTTTAACCTGACCAGCAGCTCCTCATCCCTCAACTCAGACTGCATCAATTTTTTTGACACTATTATGTAGTTTTAAGTCATTTTTTGGTAACTCATTAGGAAGTTACTTGCATTTTGTTATTTACTCCATAATTCCTGTAATGTAATATATTAGTGAAAATGAAGATATATGAGAACTCATTTTTTGATGCTTCTTTTGGGACTGATCTCCAGTTAACTGAGATTATTATTAAAATTAATAATAGTAACAGCTATGAAATGACTATTATAATATTCAAGTAATCCTAGAAATCTAATTACTACTTGTATAAAAATTTGTTGCATGCATTATTTAACAGTGTTCTTATTTCTGACAGTGTAGTGTCCGTGATACTAATTGGTCTCTTCCCATATTTTAAATACTAAAAAAATTATTACTGGAAAGTGTAAATCAATGAGCTCTCAACAGTCTAAAATTAACATTCATATGATATATTTAGCAAGGAGAAGCTCAAACTTGATTCCAGACAAGAGACTTAATAAGCTCTCTTTTTCGGTGGAAATTGGCGTTTTATGGATATTGTAGCTAGACTATCTAGAATTTTATCTATTCTGAAGTTCTTGCTGGCTGGTCCAGCTTACAGCATTTCTGCTGAATACTAGAGGATAAATCCTGTCCTTCATTAAAATGGCGTTTAGTGATTGTCCTTGAAAATTTCCCTTCGAAAGCTTAGGCTGTTGAACACTGAATACTCAGTTGCGTCATGGCCTTGCTTTTTTGTCTTTTCCCTTTTCATTGTAGGAAGAGATACAGAGTCTATGTAGTTACTTTTTTCTTTTAAATTTGGCAGAAGCATGAAGAACTTAAGGCTTTATAAAGTCTGGAAAGCCTGGCTCCTTCGTTAGGCTCACTGCTCTGAGTTTATATTTGTGTATATTAATTGCCCCCGTCAATCCTGCAACTTTTGCGCGCACTCTTTAACTTCAGTCTTGGCTCTACTCTGCAAGAAACAATTGTGTGCTCTCTTCCTCTTATTTCATAGTCGCTTACATCTTGAAGCTCCTAGCATGGCTTATGTCTAGTTGCTTTTGCAATGACCTATGCAGATACCTGCAGACTGTTGAAGAAAAGCCAGTAACGTTTTCAAAGGCATCAAAACCACATTGTGCTTTGGGTGCTTTTCCCCCATTCCCTTTCACTTTTTGTATTTTTTTTTCCAGGCAAACTATTCTGCAAAGCATAAGAGTTGGAAAAGATCTCTGGTATTCAGAAAACATATTGCTGATATCACAAACAGGGCTTCAGCTGGTCAGATATAATGTTTGTTTTGGTATTTGTGGTTTTCCATTCAAAGAATTAAGAATGTGTCAAGTACCATGATGAAAGTTAAAATTCTGTATTGTTATATACCAACAGTATCACTTAATTCCCTTTTCTAGATTTTCCAGATTGATGTCAACAAGATAATCTTACGTGTTTGTTCTGTGGCTTTACAATCAAGAAAAGCTAAAGCTTTTTGAAGCTAATTTGTTAAGAAATGAATTTAAGTAAGAAAACAAAGATATATGGACCTTGTCTTGGAGACATTAAATTAACATGATACATGAAGTATAAAATACTTCTTGGTAAAAGGCCCAATTATCACTATCCAAAATTTTTCTTTGATGTAATCTTGTCCCTTTCCCCAGAAAACAGCATGTCTCTAAAACTAAACTTGGAGCCCAATAAGTTAATGAATTCCATTCTTTGCATTGGCTTTAATGAGTGTGGAACGTACCACAGCATCGTGGAAGAAGAGAGCAGCGGAAGGATGCCCAAGTTCAAAATTATGCAGTTTCACTTTATTTAGCTTTAAATGTATATAAAGGAATGAACTGGCCCAAGATAACTTAAAAATTACTGTCTCAAAGAGTTAAGAGGCTACTAGCAACTAGTCTAATCATTTGGATACCTATTCAGATAATTAAATCAACCAACCACTCAATTAAATCCAGTGTGTATATTGTTATTCATGACTGCTTCTCTGCATTTATATTTCACCTTGAGAAGTAAAAATTCAGAAGCAAAGACAAAGATGTGCTCTCTTAGGGTTCTCTGAACCCCTGAGCAACCATATCCAATTTTGAAATTGTTCCTGCTTTGAGCAGAAGGTTGGACCAGATGACCTCCAGAGGTGCCATAGCCCTTCCAACCTGGGTCTTTCTGTGATTCCAAGCTTCTTACATGTTTTCTTCATTGACAGGTGAGATTCATATCACAGAATCACACCGTTACCTCATATTCCTTGGTGAGATCTCATCAGGTGCTATAGCAAAGCAGGTTTTCTTTGCAACAGGAGAACATTGTGGTGTTGTGGGTGTCTTTTAACCATATTCACGATTAAATATAGTGTGACAACTTAGTAATTATAAGAACATCTTTTGCATGCCTTCCCCATTTCTACAAAAAATATTGTATATGAAGTGTGTTACCTCCGAGTTTTAAACACATTGTAAAAAGACAGACAGCTAGTTTAATGGTTTCAGGCAAATTTCACGATGCAACTGAGCTTCCTTGAAAGGAGGAACTTAATATAAAATTAATCTAGTTAAAGAAGAATAGGTATCATCTTGACAGCTGTAAAACTGCTCCTGGGTTTGAAAAACTTACACTAGAGCTGATGTATGTTGTATTAGCAGCGATTTTATTTACCCCTGCACTGTGGCATAACTAGTCTTGTATGTAATCTTAGTTACACAACACACATTTTCTATACTTTGGCAGATAGAAAAAGATCTAAAAAGTGCCTAGGGTAAGATTTTTAGTCCTAGATCATCACCCATAATCATTTTAATACTGTACAATTGTTTTATCTGACACTTACAAATGAAAACTGTTAAGTGTATTCAGTTAATATTGAATCCCACTCACAGCTTAAAACTTATTCTATGAGAACAGAATAGTCATACTAGTCTGTGCTTGTGCGTCCTTACATAGCTTTTAAAAGCATTGAGACACCAAACTTGACTAGGAATAATATTCATGGTATGACGTATATCAATTAGTTTTACCGCAAAGGTATTAACTGTATCTTTTTGAACTTCTGTGACTGCATTAGGTAGTAAATGCCTTAGGAAAACAGCTCCTCTTATTCTTTCCTTATTTTTAGTGCACAGTGATAGGCCTGGCCACAGAATATTGTGGAGCTGCCCCTTTTTTAGCTTGTATTTTGTTCTCCATAGCAGACATTGTCTCTTACTGTGTATTTATATGATACCTATTGTAATGGGCCTAGTCAGCGTTGGAGACCCTAAATACTACTCCAGTACAAATACAGAAAGTCACCACATATATAAATTTACTCTATGTTACCAAGTTCATCTCTCATTCATATGTTTGGTGTCTGAAGGTTGCTTCAAGAAGTGTGGAAGAAGTGTATGTGAGAATATTGGGGCTTCTAGGTGGCCCGTGAAAGGTGAAAAAATGTATTGCTGTTAGGGCAAATACTTTCTCTTTCTCCTGAAATGAAAGAAAAGATCAACAGTATAGGCCTGCTATTCTGAGTCTCATCAAAGTACCAGAAAGACAATTTAAAGGTGTCTCTGCCTCCAAGGGTTGTTCACTGTGTTGTCCTTTTTTTCTGCATCTTTGTTAGATAGGAATGCTACCATATATCATTGGAAAGGGCAACTGCTGCTGAGGCAGAAGAAGAATAGCGAAGTCAGATGATTCAGTGTAATGAATGACTAATCCTGTTTCTAAGCCAGGATGCTGTTTATAATAGGTATTCTGCAGTTCTGCATACCACAGATCTGGGTGTGGTTGTGTTAATGGAAGGCCATCTTGAGCCTGGAAGAGAGTTGTGCCCTTTTGTCTTCAGAAGGTGTTTAAAACCATTGTGTGCTGCTGACTGTTGGAAACACATTCACCTTTCTTCTGTCTGAAGATGTGATACCCGAGACAATAGTATAAAATACAGTGAATTACAACAATGGAAGGAAGCATCTATTACAGTGGTCTGAATTTTCTTGAAGTAAAAGGGATTTTTTTTTATTTTTTTAGCTGAATGTCTAAGGTAATAGTTAGATTTGTTCACAGGCTTTGAATTTATGCAACTTGAGTAATTTGCTGGTGATTGTATCAGTGCATAAAATTAATTGCATGCATGCATTGCTGGGACTGCAGTATTATTTCTCAAATTCCATATTAATAATTATTAATAAAAATCAGGTTGTTGTGGAATTGTTTCCTATTTCATTAATCTATCAGAATCTGATTATTCAATTTAAGCTAGTTGTCTATATCAATGAAATATTAAACAGCTTGTGAGAACATGTAAGGTTTACTGCAGAGGAAACGCAGCAAGAGTCAAAATTTACCTTTCTGTGAGTACTGTTCAGGAGGAAGTTTGAATGTTCTTAAGAGCTTCTGTACAGAGCAGAATCATTGCTGGTTTCGTTTACTTAGCAGTAATAGTATGCATATTAAATTCCCCTTCAGGCTTACTCAGGCTGAGGTATTCAGGAACAAATGTGCACCTTGTTGAAGAGTGTTAAGTCAGAAGTTCAGTACGTCTTAACAAGGGGACTACAAAAATAAATGTGGATGGTCTTTTTGTGTACCTGCCAGGCAGGCAGGCTAGAAGTCAACCATTTACTGAAGAGCTGGTTTTGGTGGGGGGAGTCACCTTCTGCTTTAAAATACACATTGGGTCATGTTTCTGCTCAATAAAGCTGAATTCGGTTTATTTCTGAGCTGTCACTACTGCAGAATAGCACTGTTTCGAGGGGTATTCTGTGAGAAGACTAACTGTAATTGGCAAACCATTTCTTCATTTCCATGCTATAGCCAGCCTTGACAAATTAATCACAATCAAATACAGGCTGCGGGAAGGGGGTGACCTATGTAGCACAGAAGAAAAATGAGGCCTCATGCCAGCACTGACAGACTTAATCTTTCAATTCACCTCATTAGACTGAATGAGGGGACTTGTTGGTGTGCCTGTCATCAGCACCACCCATAAACAAACTGTTCACTCTCAGTACCAGGATTTGGCAGGTGTGATAAAGGTTATTGAGTGCCACCTGGCACCTCATTGATCACTGCTGTGGGACCAAGATCACCTGGATTAGTCCTGAGGAGGAAGAGTCACTGTGCAGTGGCTTACAAGATCCCTGGAGAGAGCACAACCTAAATTGTTGTTGTGAAGAGTGATTTTGTGTCTGATCCCACAGACACCAAAATGGCTCCTTGGTTTGGGTGGACATGTTATGGCTACTGCACAAGAAGCCTGTCATAGCAACGGTTATTGCTAGCAGGTCTAAGCGATGATAGCTAGTGTCTGAAGTTGTCCCAGGGAACAGGACCTAGGTTGGTTCCAGATGGAAAGGAAAAAACGTCAGCCTGAAGAACTAGATTTACTCTGTCAGCTATGAAAAAAACTTGAGATCTTTTGGTGGATGTCTTAGCTTTCTTCTTACGTACTTCTTGGAATGGTGCAGCACGTGTGTGGCTTCTAGGGTTATATTTGGAATATTAGACCCAATTTTAACTGAGCTACTCGTAATAATGTTCTTTATACTATCTACTGCTATGATTTTAGGCTTTCATCTCATAACTAAAATGGAAACAGAGCTAAATTCATGCTGGAGTAAGTCAATGTACTTTGGTTTCAGCGAAGCTGTAGTGGTTTGCACTAGCTGTGAAATATTCCATTGTATTTGGAGGAATAAATGTAGCTTTTTGTAATTGACCCTATTCACTTTGACTGTAACTTCATTGACTTCAGCAGAGGAGAAATCTGGTCCAATCTATCATACCTTTCTTATAATATTCATTTTGGGCAGAGAAGACTTTACTATCTTACTTTTTCTTGAAGGAATATCTAGCCCCTTGTAAAGAACATTACTTCAAAGTCTGATCTGTAAACGATTTGTGTGTGTCTCTTTTTATTCCTTTCAATATATTACTTATGAGAGAGTAGAGTGCTTCCTTTCCTATATATTACTAGATGATGAACTGTATCTATCATTTTCCAATTTAGTTTTGGACAATCCAGCGTATAACTTTTTTTTTCCCTTTCCCTTCTCTCTGTGATGTTTGAAAGAACCCTTTAAGAGAAATAATGTATAATACTATTTATAGGGTAATAATTTACTGTATGTGATGCTGTGGCAGTGGAAGACTTTCTGTCCCCTTCTATTTTCATTTCTCTCTGGAATAAGAACACTAAACCTTCACTTTCAAGGAGCTGGAAATATCCCATATGGAAAATACCATGTTTCGTCACACATTGTGACATGTTCTGTCAAAAACCAAATTCTGGTTTGCTTAGTCAAATTGAGTAGCACTTACAGGTCACTTGTTGAAGAAGGTACTGTTCAATGTGAATAATGTTATGCTGATCCTGCATGAGGAGGGCCTGTTTCAGACATCCCTGAGCTAAATAAGAGCCAGTATAAATGTCAGCACGTTGTTCCAGATGGCAGCCAGGTAGCGTGTTTTCTGTATCCATTTCCCTGTTTCTCAGTTTTTATGACGAAAAGCATATTTCTAAAATGGAGAAGATGACAGCATGAACTGTTTGGCATTCTGATGAGAAAAATACAGAATAGGAAGATCTAGAACCTAATCTTAAAAAAAAAAGTTGCATCCTTAGGATAAGAGTAAATCAACTGTTCCAGCGGTGACCAGCATGTCGTGCGTAGTTTAAGCTTTATGTACCAGTTCATTATCCGGTGTTGGAAAAAATGAGTATCAGTTTTATGCAGAACGCATATCAGCCTAAATTGCCCAGTGTAGGCTGTGAGCTGTAGACAGTGCAATCATAATAGCTTTTCAACTGATGCATTTTTATGGCTTCAGAACATCAATCATTTTCTTATGCCTTTAATTACCATAAGGTAGTTATACTTGTGTCCATAATAGGTGCTAAACATTATGCCACTGATAGGTTTTTAACCATTCTTTTTGTTGTAGCTAGTAAACACAATATAGCAGACCATTATGAGTCCAGAACACTTTTTTAGGTGAGTGCCATTAGGAACATTACTGCTGTAAGTCCAATGACATTTTGAGCTGTATTTGCTATCTGATTGAAGTCTTCTGGGGTTTTTTTTCTGGCTTTAGGGATGAGAGAAAAGAACAATTTGGTTGCTAAACAGGCATTGCTTAATTAAGAGAAGATTATTTTTGTCCCTTTTAGAAAAAGAAAGCCTAGTTCCCAAAGTGAGAAAGAAAGGAAAAGTTGCTGCCTTTTCCACAGTACTAAATACAATATAGAAGAAAACATTGATGCTACTTATATGCTGACTAAGCTGGTCAGTGCTCTAGGAATTTTTTTGACTTCATAAATTATAATTTACTCATTTTCAGTAAAGCAATAGTTTACTTATATATAGTAGGTTCTTCACAAAGGAAGATGTGAGATTCAAAGCTCCCTTCTAATTAAAGCTGTCAGCCATGATGCTGGTAATGAGGGTGCATTTTGGCAATGCTTCCATGTCATTCCTAATGAGGATTTCAGGTTGAGGCACCTTATACCAGTCTCGTTATTGTGTGGCCTGATTAATGATTTGTCACCATTTTATTGAATATAGATAACCAGAAGCAGTGATTGTGTTTACCATGCTTGGCAACCAAGAAGTGGAGAATGTACAACTGACAAACTTGAATGTATGAGAATCTCTAGCTGTTTAATTTATGTGCATACACAAGGTTTTATCAACTCCCTGTGTATATTTTCAGCTG
The DNA here is from genome assembly GCF_964188355.1 of Buteo buteo. Taxonomy (NCBI): domain Eukaryota; kingdom Metazoa; phylum Chordata; class Aves; order Accipitriformes; family Accipitridae; genus Buteo; species Buteo buteo. The sequence continues at coordinate 17,076,459 of NC_134179.1, forward strand.
ATGTTTTACAAAATTGTGCACAAGTGACATGGAAATACTTAACTGCTCTACTATTGAATTTCTTTAATGCCAGCATATTCAAAATTGTCTCACCCAGGGCAGTCAGTGATGTTCTAGCTGTGGAATTTCATGCATTTTATGGTAAAGAATTAACTTCCAAATCCTTTCTTAGCTTGTTTCATGTTTTCAAGATTTCTTTTCCTAGTGGTTGACCTTCTTCTGAGTTTCTGATGTTGATTACATGGCATTTATGCTGACCTTAACTAAGCTGAACATTTTCTGAAAAGGAAAAGATAGAAATTTTTCTCCATCAGCACTTATGCCAATAAAACATAGACTTGTAGTTCATAAACATATATTATGTTTAAATTACATATGATTTCAAGAAATTATCTACTTCAAAAATATTACATTGGATAACGAATTATGTTTACTTAATAGACCAATTTTCAAAATTATTGAAGTTTCACAGAATCAAAGCTTCTGGCTAGGAAGAGGTCACCTTGATATTTGCACTGAATATATTTCTGCCTTGGCTCCACATTTTAACATTCTTGGTGTCTTAAGTTTTCTCTTACCTCCACAATTTTTTTAATCTACTTATTTTTATTATTTGTTTTTATGACTCTTGCTGTCAACATATTTCACCGGTTTTCTACTTACTAAACAAAATGGTTCTGCCTGAATTTCATGCGTAGCCTTAATTTTCTAGCTTTTAATGTATGATCCCTGGTATTCAGGTTACTCTGTATTTATTGCTTGTTTTTGTCACTGCCTACTAAATACATTAATGTCTGTGGATCTCTAAATTTTAAGGCTCCTCTCTTCCCCTAAAATGTCAGAACTGATGATGAAACTCTTCCTCTTCCTTCACAACAAACCTAAATATCCACTAAGTAAATGGTAGGAGGTAATCATGTGCTTCAATCCAATCCTGAATTACCTGTCTATAAGTTTCAGCACTTAAGACAGTATCATCACATTAGTACACATTTGATGCAGTTATTTAAAAGATACTTTTCTTTTAAAAAACAAAACCAAAAACTACCACCAACAAAACACCCAGACAATCCCATCTAAGCACTATTTGGCTACTCCAGTTCCACCTGCTGTGAGAGTGTTCACCCTGCAGATTCCCTCGGCCACCCTGTGTCCAGCAGTCACAGCCTCCCCAGGTCTGTCAGTCTGCCTGCTTGCAAATATATTTCAATCCCAGGGAGTGTGGCTGGGAAAAAACCCAGGTTGAAGCTGTTGAAGCAAACCCATCCCACTAGATTCTGACGAAAACAAAGGGTGTTCACACAAACATTTCAGCCAGCAGGTCTGAGTGTGGAGTTAACTCCTGGGGGACAGAGATGAGCTGCTTGCAGCAGTAGCATCTTCATTTGTTAAAACTGGATATAGAAGGTGATGTTTTTCCACACTCTGAATTTGCTTTGTTAAAATTAGTGTGTGGGCTTCTTTATTTGTTTACTGAATTTTCAAAAGTACTTCAATACTTTTGAATCATCAGTTATTTTCAGTGTGTAGCTGCTGGTATTATCCCAGTCTTACATACACAGAACAATGAGAAAGGTATATGTGGAATCTGATGGGAACTGATAGGATACAAGATCCATATTAAAATTTCAGCACAAGAAATGTCCCAGAAGCTCACAAATTCATTGTTTCCTCCTTTGACTTAGCTCTATTATTGCATGCTAGCTCTTTCTTCCAATAGGGTTCTAAGCAGTTTTGAAACTGTTTGCAAAAGCTAGTCTGACTGCTATCCTTAGCAATTTTTTTCCTCCTTGCTGCTCTTTCAATCTGTATAGAAATTTTTTTCCCAAATTCCTATTGGAGAGGCGGTTTCTTAATTCGAGTTCATTTCCCTTCTTTTGGTGTTTGCTTGGATTCAGATAACTTGAAGCAATTAGTCTTTCTGTTCAAATTCATTTGTGTCTTAGAGGTTTAATTGTAATGTCCTTTTTGCCAAGGAATACAAATCCTCCTTCTTTGACCCTTCTAAATTTTGGAGATCCTTCTTTCATTTGGATGTCCACCACTTTTTTTTCTCTGTTCCTAGAATACTTTTAAGTTAAATACTTAGTGCTGGATGTGTGGTAGTTTTAACAGGGCTTGATTAGTATCTGTTACAGTGTTAGTATAATTTATTTTTATTTATTCTTAACTATTTTAGGTAGCGACTGCACCTTTATTTGGTTTTTTAAATAACTGAAAGTAGGAATGTTCAGACTTTGTGGCATAGCCCTACAATCTTTCAGTCCATTATTCTTTTCCTGTCTCCAGGTAGTTACTGTAAGTTCAGTAACTTTTATTTGCATAAGCATCAAGCTGCATGAGATTATTTTGCAAAGCTCATATATAAATAAATATGTATAATTCAAATAGGCATAGATATTGATCTCATTGGTTTTGACTCATTAGTACTGTGAGTTTTCTTGCTTTGTTGTGGAGGTCCTTTCTTTAGCAGTTGATTTATAAAAATCAACCTTGTTTCTTATAGAATGACAGTCTGTTAGTTTTGTAAATCTAACTAGAAAAATCTAGCTAGAATTGCTTCTCCCCCACTCCCCCCCCAAAATATTTCTTTGATTGTTTTCAAACAAACTCTTATGCTGGTTTCAACAGCATAAGAACACTCATGCCTTAATTTTCCATTCCCTGCCTTTTTTATACTTTTTCTGCATGTTATTGTGACTTCATTTTGCAGGCTTTCAAATTGTGTGTTTCAGTGAAAGAAAAGTAGAATAGTTAGAATATTTTATGACAGAGAAATCTGTAGTAGTGTGGTGGCTTGATCTTGGCTGCCAGACCACTCAGCCACTCTCTGACTACTCCTCCTCAGCAGGACAGGGGGTGGAAATAAGATGAAAAAGCTTGTGGATCGAGATAAAGACAGGGAGATCACTTGCCAAATTCCATAATGGGCAAAACAAACTTGACTTGGGGAAAATTAATTTCTTGCCAGTTAAAATAGGTTTGGATAGTGAGAGACAAAGGCCTTCCTTGCGTCCCCTCTTTCCCAGGCTCAATGTCACCCCCTCATCCCCAAATCCCCTACCCCCTCCTGCAGGAGGAGCTCGCGGGCTGTTTCTCACATTTTCTTTTTTTTTCTCTCCTCACCCCCGAGCCCTGTGTTTCCCTATCTAAAACCAGCTTACCCCAAGGCACCACGGGCATTGCGGAGGGTCTGGGATGTGCCCTGCGGTGGGGCTGCTGGAGCCAGCCAGAAACGGCTGGATCTGGCTGCACCTGGCATGGGGCAGCCCCGGCCTCTCCTCACGGTGGCCCTGCAGCCCCCTTGCTGCCAGTGCCTTGGCGTCTGCACACAATACAAGAGCAAAATCTTAGCCAGAGACCAGGAAATATTACGAAGTTTTAATTTAGACACGTTCTTTGCCGTCTGGTCTGCGATTGCTGCAGTGGGAGGAGGTGAGTTTGTGAAATCCCTTTTTCAGTTTTAAGGCATAGAGCTAGGAGAGGCTCTTTTCCCCCTCCAGGGGAAAGTCTTATGAGGAGAGCTGAGGTAAATCCTCTATAAATCTGCCTTAATTGCCCTAGCCAATCTAGATTTTGTCCCATACAGTGATAATTTTCCCTCCTCCATGCAGTTTTGGGTTTTTTTTTTACTCGTTTCTGTCCCCAGAGATGTGGGGTAGACTGAGCTGTGGAGGGAGGGTGGTGACTGCCTATCAATAATTCACTGAAATAATCCTGACCCCACTCAATGTTGCAGTGGTATTTTTCACAATCTGCAGACGTGCAGGTGCCGTGTTATTACAAGCTATCTCAAATGTACTTGTATGTATAGAGAGGACCCTTTGATAAAATTAATGGAAATCACATTAGCTAAAGCTGCTGCATAAGCTCAACTCTGACACTTAATGTTTGGTTTTGATTATGCAAAAAGTTCTTTTGAACTGACCCACCTTCTTTTTGCGTTTCTGCTAATTAAAGATCTTTTATTTTCCCTGTTTTGTTTCACTGCTTTATAATCAATGAGGTTTCTTTGCCCAATAAGTTTAAATGCTTTTCTGTACACCTGCTGCTAATCTACCTGGGATGTCGTGTTTCTGAGGATTAGTTGTGTTTGGCTGCAGCGTGGCATGTGGAGATCTGCCTCGGAAGTGTCGTTTTCCCCAGGCATAGCGTGGGTCATCTCATGCTGAGCATACACACAAGCTAAAGTTAATAAAGTGCTGGAATAAACCACCCTTTTGCTGCCACATGTCTACATTTACAAGGAAATTGAGGTGGGAGGTCAATTTTCACTTAAAGGCTCAGGTTAGAGATGCCTATTTTTTTAAGTTGAGGGCTTTAAATCTCCCTTGTCTGGCAGGTGGTAAGAAATTTACATTTAAATTGTCCAGATCAGCTTCTTATTTGTACTCGGTTGTTGGACAAAAAAAAATTCTTAGTCTTCCATATCCTTCACTGCTTGATCTAACCAACCATAGCATAAGCTCCTTCTTTTCAAATATGGGCATTGCTTCATCTGACTACAGTAATCATCATTTGCATTGGCATTTCTCTTTCTCCGATATCAATTTGAATATTGTTCAAAATGACACGGAAAACATGTTTGTTGGGGTTTTCCCCCCTGAAGAATGGCATCTTGCAAAATGAAATAATTTTCTTTTAAAGCCAGATTTACCAATGTTGGTCTAACTAGAAATATTGATGTTTGTTACACCTTTCTAAACATTAGGAATTTGAATTACTTGCTAAAGCGGAACACATTTGCTTGTATAATGATTAAAAAAAAAAAAAAAAAAGCCATGCTGACAACTTGTCAGAATACATGCTGAAAATGCTATTTAAAACAAGTGTTAATAAGATCTAAAGTTCATATGAAGACTAAATTGGATTTGAATTTGTGGGATTGGAAGTGCCATTAACTAGTTATTTAATTTCCTTTTTGACTGAAGTATACAAGACTCAGTAAATGCATAATTGTGAGTGAAATGCAAATTAGAGATATTAGCAGAGATCATATTTTTTAAAAATACTTGTTTGACAATTAATGCTGTGATCTTTTGGCACACTGAAGAACCTAATGAAATCTGGGATATTTTGTTGGTGAGTTACTGTTGTTGGGTTTAAAAGGCAACTGATGCTGGGGGCTGATTGTCAGTAATGAGAAGTGTTGCAATAAAGGGGTTCTAACTCAGGTATATATAATTAGCATGTGAGTGAGTCCTTAAAAACAGAAAGAAGGTAGAAGAGTCAATATTTTCTAAGAGATTATGATATTTTTGTATTTTACCCATTAATCTTTTTTCTGTACTCTTTAGCATATGGGGACTTGCTAAGAGCATTGGAAGTATGAGATGCACAGTTGTAACCAGTCAGGTTTGCTGTAATCAGAGTTTTAAATTTCAAGTTCTTCTTATCCTTGCTTTAAACAAGTTCTCCCATTAATCCAATCCCTAAAATTCTTTCTAATCACGTTCCTCCTTTTGTGTATATTGCTGTGATCTCGGGTAACACAACAAGCAAAAAGAGTTTTCAGTGCAGCATTGGGAGGAAGTTTGAATAGCTGCTGGTGGCTTCCATGTAATTTTTGTTCACAAGGTTGCTGCAATACAGCCTGAAATGAAGTTAAATATCTAGAGTAGATTTCTGGTTGCTGATATACACAGTAGCATAAAATCAAATAGGTGTGACCCTTGCTGGACAAAAAGTAGGATAAGTGTTTTCAGATGGAGCTCACCTCTTGCCAGGCAAATGACTTCTACAGAAATGAAGCAGCATCTAGGCAATGAGGAAAAAATGCTTCCTCTTAAAAAATAAATGCATAAAATGTTGAGATAGTACAATGTTGTGTCAAGTCAAACATCCTGCACAAGCACTTGTTCTAGCAGTATTCACGTAGCAGGTGTTGGAAGTAGTATGAAGTGCCCTACTTTACAGCGAAGAACAGAAGCTGTTAAGCATCAAATATATAATGCTCTCCCCTTTCTGATCCTCCAAAATGTACTGGCATTTTTGAACTCCAGATTATCTGGAAATATTTCAGTTTCGAGCTGTTGTACGTTTCCTGAATACAATAGCTGCTGGTCTGTGTGACCCTTTAGTAAGGTTTATCATTGCCTGAGGCAAGAATGGAAAAAAATCCACAGTGAATAATATACACAAACCAAGAATCAATAATGTATTTGTTAAAAAGAATCAACTAGATTAAATATGCCTCACACAGTATCTTGCTTTTTCATCCAACCTGCCCTGTAACTTTTTTCCATATATGTCTTTTGGGGAAAAAGATAAAAGAATATCTTTATATCTTCTCCCCCCCCCCTTTTTTTTTCTCACAAGGAGTAAGTATGTGTTGTTTCAGCTGATTTTCTTTATGTGCTCTTAGGAAATCTTTGATTTCCCTTAGAGAGGAGAAAAGAACTGCGCTTCAGTAGAAATAATGTCAGATTGTTTTGTTTGTTCTTGTACGTGTACGGCCTTCACCAAGTACTCTGTTGGTTTTAGATAATCCAGCTAGGTCTTTGGGTTGCATCTGTCAGAGCAACTGAATGTGGTGGAAGTGATTTAAAGGATAGAGCTGGGCTGGCAATGCTGTCTGTTTTTTTAATGTGGCTTTGTATTTTTGTCCATTGCCTATGTATGTTTTATTCCTCCAAAGTTTCTCAGACTTTTTATACCGTCATCTCCCTTCATTTTGCTGTGGTAGCTTGTCTTCCCTCACGTCCCTTCTATACATGTATATCCCCAAGTCCTTGTACTTGTAACTCCTGTCACAATGTGCTGCCTGTTCTAGTCAAAATACTGAAAGCTCCAGCAAAGCCAACAGCCCTGATACTGTCTCTGCCAGTTTCAGCCCTTCTCCCCAAAACCCTGCACCTTATCTTGCAGCAAGAGGTCCTGTGTTCCCTCCCTCTCCTCCTCTTCCTCCACCCCAACCTGCTGCACTTCAGTATGCTTTCCCGGCTCCCACTGTCTGCACAAAGATCCTGTCAGTAAGAAGAGCAAGCCTCTCATAGCTATTTCTCCCCCTGGCCAGGCTGTAGTGGCAGATGTGTTAATAGGCATCAGGGACTCAGCAAGGAGAGGCACATTGAGAATATCTCAACTTCAGGCGAGCCTTCAATTAGAGCTTGCAATCAATTGCAAAATGCATTTCCATAGGGAAGCAGGCTTTATGAGGTCCAGGATTGTTACTTTATTCCTATTGCTGAACAGCAGATCTCTGGATGCTTAGGTTTCCTTCAGAGCTTAAAGGCACTGTGTGTTAAGGAGGGCCTGGGATAGTGTCAGTAAAGGATAAGCATCACTGCATTGGACCACATTTTTTAGAAAAACTACAAGTTTGAAGTGGAATTCAGAGTGTTGGGGTGTGGGGAGGTTTGTTTGTTTTCTATCTCTTGCAGCATTAGCAAGGGACTTCAGGAACGTAGGATTGATCCCCTACACATTGCTTTAGTTGAGAACAACAAAGCATTTTTATTTAAATCAGTGGGTAAAATAAATGTTTAACCTTGTTGGAATTGTAACTACAATGAAGCCAACATCCCATTGCTGTTCAGTTCAGTGTATGATAGGAGATTTCACAGTTGACTAGTGCTTTACACTTTGTTTCAAATTACTTTTGCCGTATTATGTTGCCACCCTAAAAAAACAACTTGCTTGCTATATATGGATAAGTAGAAGATTAAATACTCTGCATTAAGGAGCTCATGTACACTTTGAAACCTCTTTTCAATTAATGTTTCTCTGTAGAACACTCGTTTCTGGAATAGCAATTCTGGATATGGTGTAGAGTGTTTTAAGAAGAATGATGTACTTGAGGTCATGAACAGCTGTATACATGTGTCTAAATGTCTGTGTAATTTATGCAGACATGGCATATGCAGTCTCATAGGTAGATTTTATAATTGCAAAAACTACCTGTGTAAGTATATCTTTCACTTGCATTTGCATTGTATATGCTTTCTCTTACCATATGAGAATGCTAATTGCCAGAGTAGTGAGATCTTTTTTCCCTTTCAGTGTTGTAGTGGTATCTTTCTGCTGTTTCTCCTATTATGCTCAGCTTGAAGCCTTAATGTTCCACATGGGCGTTAGAAATACCCTGACAGACAGAACAGCTCCGTCACACAGCACAGTAAACAGCACAGCTATGAAGCAGCTTGCTTCCCAGACAGTCTCTGAGTATTGCTTGCTATATTTTTTTACAAGACCATTAGAGAACCCATTTATCCATGATGTGGTCCCCCTGCAAGCATACTCCCTATAAATGCTGGAAAAAGAATGAAACCAAAATTTTGACTTCTAATAAAAATCTACTGACTGCTGCAGAAAAGTGAAATTCTTGCAAATGCGCAGCTCTCCTGCAGAATCGCAGTATAATTCCTTCTGCAACAAGGTACTGATAGGGTGTTCTATTCCTCTTCAGCAGTCTAAGTGTAAATGCATTTTCAATAAAACAACTTTTTTTTTTTTTTGTTCCTCCTAATGCTAATAAATATCAAACAGCTTGGTAAACTTGAAATCTACTTTTTCTTTAGTGGAATCCTAAGACTTATTAGTGCAAGCCTTTATCTGCTCACATGACCTAAATAATTACAGTATATGTCTATATTCAGCTGACACTTTTAACACAGTTATATGGCAGGTATTTTTCCGATTTTATCAATGTAATAGTATGTGAAGTGAAGCATGGTATGACATCATGTGTTTCAGAGAAACAGCAGTGACATGGTATTTCCTGCATCTCAGCCACCTTATTCTTTGTAACTGACCTCTTTGACTGCAGCCATAAGCCAAGTCCAGATCTGCAACTCATACAGAAAAAGCGGCTGAGTTGTAGTTGATGAAGGTGGGTTGCCGTACTGATCAGAAAAAGAGACCACTGTCAGTCAGCACAGCAGTGAACGCACACTGGGCACCTTTTCTGACAAGCTGAGGCTGAGCCAGCCCTGTTGTCAAGAGAGTCAGTGCATCTTGGCCTGCAACTTGTCTTGGTTTTGCTGACTTGCATGAGGTTTATAATGTGCCCTGGTGCCAGCATTGACCCTGGTTGACTTAACCAGGGATCACCCAATGCACTTCTGTGGGTGAAGAAGGGCTCTCCGTCATTTCAGTACTCTACCTGCTTTGTGTCACTGTATCATAGCAGAGACATTCTGTTTCTTGCATTAGTTGTTAGATGCTTCTTTTGGGTTTCTTTATTAACCATATTCTACCAGCTGCCTCTTTATCATGTCAGCGGTTGAGTGCAATTGGCAATCATTCTTCAGGAACTGTATATATTTTTCTGTTGCTGCTGAATTTTTTCACTCAAGGAAAATGAAAAGGCATGTTCCTTGCTTGAGAGGAATTGAGATATAATGATTCCTTCAGAAGAATTGTTTTCTTTATGCATTTTGAAAATCTCTCATTCTCCTTTGACATTTTATATGCATGCTAATTAATTAGCACAGTCTATGAAGGATACAGTGAATATCTGCAGCTTGCTTTCTTGGGGTAACTGGGGTAACAGAAAGGTTACTGGCTTTTCACAGTACTTAATTTCACTGTCTTTCTGAGAGTTACTGTTTGAGTGGACAGAAAATAAGGTTTTCTCTGTCTGAATGAGTTCAATAAGCCAAGGTAGGTTATTTAGTAGAAGATTCATAGCTCTTCTGTTTAGTCTTCAATTCAGCTGATCCAAATGAGGGCACTTCCTTTCCAGGTTGTGTGTCCACAACAATGATCAAGCTAGCAACTTGTCAGCTTGTTTATCCAATCACCACATGACCATGGTTATTAGAAAAAAAGAAAAAAAAAGAGGAGGGGGGGTGGGCAGTGGGGAGAGGAGGAAAAAAGCTCAAGGGTAGCAACAACCTAAGCTTGTTGGTAGAATACTACCATCTCTTCTTCCAAACACGCCAGATTTGCCATGGTAATGGGAATCAACCTAGTGAATTCATTTTGACTACTGAAATATATCTTTGACAAGATGATTATATGGGATCAGTTGCAAGATTATACTGCTAGGTTCACAGCTGAAAGACAAGTGAATATATTGAGTTAACCCTACCTCAGGCATGCTGGGCTGTGCATCTCATTTGTTTGCTTTTATTGTCATAAAGTGATATGGCTGAAGTGTGATGATTAGTGTGTTCTCAATAGCTAGCCTTAACCCACATGACCATAATGAAGCGCAGGTATTCATATCTGTTGTGATTCAGGAAGCATTTGTAGCACCAGTAATAATATTGGGGTTTAGAACGTATATGGAATAAATGCTTAGTGCCTTTTTTCTTTTCTTCTTTTTTTTTTTTTTTGTTTAATACACAAACCTGGGAAATGTCTTTATTTTCCACACCATCTGGTGCTGATGATTGCCACATAGCAAATACTTGATGCATGGTGGAAATACCCTGTCATACTGACTGCAGAGAGGGCCTTTGGTACACTTTCACAGTTTAAAAATGTGACTGTTGAGCTACTATTTGAAGAGCATCCTTTGTATGTTATTAAACATCATTGACAAACATATAAACTAAATAAATGGAAGTTATTACATTTTGACAGTCATGTTGATTAAGCAATGGGACTCGGGTTTGAATTTTAGAACACAGGAACAGTCTGCAAGATGTTGCATCTTGATATACGCACAAACATGCCAGTGTAGATTTTTTTCTGAGAAAGTATGAGAAACACATAATGAGTATTTGTGTTGATGTGCATTTGGTTCTTTTCATGATTTGCTTCAAAATGAAACCATTAAAACTGGGAAATAAGCATATTAAGATTGTGATGAGCCTTTCAGAAACCTTAAGGAAGGGAGCATATTTTAAATGAATAAACACCTCTCTATTACATAGGGTGTGGTAACAAAAACGGTGCAGACCTTTTTTTACCAAGATGAGTTGATTTACAGAAAACATTGGGCATCTCGCTTAAACTGACAAATTATAACACCTCTGCAGCTACTGAAGTGATTTTCTGGATTGACATTTGCTTGTTAGTATTATAACCTAACTGATACAATCTGTTATCATTATCCTCAGCTATATCATATTAAAGGTTGATTATTTAGTACTTATGTTTTGTTAATGGGCTTTTCATGGGGAGGTGGCATTACCTGCTTGTAAATTAGACATTTTTAATAAGATGCAGCATTGGATTGAGCACAGTAAAAGAGACAGATAAAGCTACCAGTGTCTCCATACAATTTGGGAGCCCTTTAAATAGATTTCTGTTAATTTTATCTCACAAAATCCTTCTGGCGCTGTTATTCATTGAAGAACTTCTAGTATATATTTTTCAGATACTGCACAGACAAATTAGGCATATGGTAACAGACACTCACAAAAGTGTGAATGTTTTTCTGCTAAATCCCCCACGCACAAAAGGCTGAGCATTTACACTAGAGTGTCTAACAACAGGGAATTCATTGCATATTTTCCATACGTTGGTGAAACAGGGGAACTTATATTCTTACCAGATGCTTTCCATGAAGAAATACAAAATATAAGGGGAATTTAAACCTGTATCTCTGCAGTTACTATCTTTCTCAGTCCTCCACATTATCCTCTTCTAAAACAGTACATTTATTTAATATCAAGTATTTCAGAATAATTCTGCCAGATCTTATCATGTCTTCTCTGGAAAATTATGGCCACGATGACTGTGAGAACTTGCCCAGTGTACTGCTTGTTTCAGCAGCCATTTCTCAGGTTAGTGTTACAATTTCCAGGAATAAGGTGGTAAAGTCCTAGAAAAAGGTGTGGAAACTCATAAGTTTGAAGACCTTTTAAAGTTTTCATAGGCTGTCACTGTGGGTAGTATCTGTGCCAGGACATGCCAAAAGCAGTAGAGTTCAGATGAGATATATTTTCTGTGATGGTAGTAGGATGGAGTTTTTGTAGTGGGGAGTATGAAGGCATAGTCATTCATGTTAGGGAGTGAATGTAGTAGTGTATACATCTATTAGCAACATGCAAAGAGGAGGAGAGGAAGTTTCAAAGTTTGGCCGTGGCTTGGCTGATGCTGGTACCCAAGTCAGTGTTAAAGCTGGCAGTGACTTTTCTGAAGGTGTATACAAAGGCAGCTGTCCTGTCTAGAGTGACAGTTTAGCTGTGAAGCAACTGGACAAAGATGTGAGAGTTTTCATAACAGTTTCTAAGCAAATTACAAAGATTATGGACTATCAAGTGTTTCTGAAGACACAGATGCAATACAGCCTTTTCCCATATGGTCAGAGGGACAGGCACGTGGAGATGGTCAACACTGACATACTTCCAGAGTCAGTAGTGTTGAACAAGCAGAGCAAAGCTCAGCCCAGGCCATGTATGCACATGGGATCTCTCCTTTATCTACCATGTCTTTCTGATCATGCAGGACTGTCTGCACACCCTCATTCCTACTGACTTATCAGGCTTGCTCCCACTGTGGCATCAGCTGTAACAAATAAAACTGTACTTTAAAGGAGAGTTCCTGAACTGATTGGGGCACAAGAGGTGGTGGCTAGGATTTGCGGTACTTGAAGGGTTGGGAGTAGATCCTGTCAATAGATGGTCAGATGTGATTAGCGGGTACTGCAAAATGCAGAGGGCTGCAGTAAAATTCCCACTTGCTGAAGCAGCTTTTCAGGAACCAAAGACAGCCTGCACCATTTTTGTGGTATAGCGGGATTTGTTGCCAAAATGTTGTCTGCCACTGGAGGATGTAGGAAGCCCAGTTCAAGTTAGAGGCCTGTGTGTATAGGTAGGTACACGCTTCACCCCACACCTATCCATGACATACAACCTGCCAACCCTTCTCTTTTCTCCAGCCAAATAAACCCAGTGAAGTCCTACAGAGGCACTGCTTGCCTGTACCTTATGGCTAACGCTTCTTTGCCTTTTTGTGCCCTTGTCCTTTTCAGTATTCTGGAGGAGCACTCACTGCAGTAACATGGGCCAGTGTCACTCTTATTACTTTACCTGTTTTATCTTTTGTGAAATTGAGCCTTTAGCCAGAATTGCCTGAGCTGCTGCTCCAGCAGTTGGTTAACTGTGAGGCTCCTCGAGCTCATTTCTCTCAAGTAATTTGATTCCCACGTGCTCACTGAGATTGCTTTTTTGCTGTAAGGAAAGTGGGGAAGGGGGATGGGTGCATGTATGGGAGCAGACCAGAAATACTATGGCAGACAAATGTAGTTTAGAGATAAAAACAACACAAAAACGTGTTTCAAAAGATCCCATCTCACTTTATCTCCCTTTAACCCAGTCCTGTAAAACAAGATGTTTTTCTGTTTGAGAATCAGAGACACAGGGTCTTTTGTGCTGGGGTAGGGTATGGAACAGGAGACTAAATTCCATCCTGCTTCTGCATAAAGCCAATGAGGTAATCCTTTCATTAAAATTACCAGAAATGTGTGTAAAATACTAATTAGGTTTTGAGGGGGAGATAAGATGTCATAAAAGACTTCCATAGATTTCAAGATATTTTCTGAAATCATACACAGAATTAAAGGCTTTTTATTTTGGTTGCTGAACTATTTCCTTTACATTGTGGTTACTTAGGAGTAATTGAACACCAGTTTTCTAGATAAGCTTCTATTTAAGATGATTAGTATGACAGCAGTTTTCTAACTAATGTACAATTTATGGAGAGATTCTATAAAATCATCGGGGCTTTATCCCAGTTTTGGGCAAATACCCTGCTGCAAGGGAGTGAAAAACAAGCCCGAAAAGTTAATCTTGCTGGAGGGAGAATTGTTCTGAAAATAAACCATTCAGTACGTAAACAATGGTGTATCAGTTGTCTGAAATATGCATTTGTCCCTCTGCATGGCGTTCATTGTATGTCCAGGCAGATCTACCACACTCAGGGTACAGAATTTCTATGTTACAAAGTCCCGTTTTGTTAGATAGAATATTACTAATTTGAGCAGATGGTCTGCTTAGAGGTCTGTTATTTTATATGATGAAAATGAGGCTGTTGGAAGTGCCTGCTTTGGGTTTTGTTAGTGCTCATTAGTTTGTGTCATAAGAAATATGCCTTGATGATATCAGCAGTGTTATTAAATGTCCTAAGAATATATTTTCCCAGCAGCAGTGGAAGTATTCACAGTAACACTTGTAGGATCTTAGCTAATTTTCCATCTTGGACCTGGAAAAAAGGATTTAAAAAAATTTAAAAATATACTTTATTGAGAAATGTGTGTAAAGGAAACACATGCTGAATGTCAGTATTACCCCAAACATTGACTCTTTTACTTGCTACGCTTGCTGGATAGTTGTCATCTATCTCTTCAAAACAGTACACATGCTGCTGGACAAAATCATTGCGGAGTCCAGGGAGTAATGTTTTGGGGATGTGACTCAGGGTGGAAGGATTTTGTTGGGGTTTTTTTTTCTAATCTAGCAGTGCACAAGTCCTGAAAAAGGGTTAAAGAAGATGCGAGTCTGGAGGATAACGTGCCAGGTCAAAAAGCTGGACACATCTACTAATTTTTGCAGTGTCTGCATTTCAGTTTATGGTGCAAGGGTGATGTATGATCTAAAAAAGGCTATATGTACACAGCTGTATGCCGAATTTCATAACTGTTTCTGTCTAGCCCTGTTGCTTCCTTGTATGCTGTGTCTGCAGCTCCACCTCTTCAAAGACTGTTCTATTAATCTAACCTACTGAGACCTATTCGTACAGCTTATGGGTTTTTATTTTTAAATCCTCACAAAAATGATTTGCTGCCCTCAAGTTAGGAATTTAAAGGAAAATTAAATGAAGGCTGCCTAAGTAATGAAAGCTTCTTTAGATTTGATAGATAGAGACCATCAAAGCAAAAAGTCTGTATCCCTGGAAAGATTTCTGATATTGTTTAGTGCTGGGGGGAGTTACTATTGCTAGTATATCATGCAACATCAGGCTTTAAATTCATATGCTTATGCTTCATGAATTCCTTAATTTCCAAAGTTGTTCATTATGTTTTAGGTCATAAATTAAGAGATTTCTAACTCAACCATTTCTAGCCTTATAAGGCCTATGGCACTGGGGTCATAGTGTGGTATAGTTTTGCTGACAGATGGATTAAAGAAAGCAAGCCTTAAGAAAGCCCTTATGCCTTAAGAAATGTCTGATTTTTTCTTGCATGCCATGAAATGTAAGCCTAGTATTTGTTACTGTGATACATGCGATACGTTGTTGCCTGCCTAGTATGACACATGTATAGCTCTCTATTGCTTCTATACTTCCTGAGCAGTGGAGCTTTCCTAACAAGAGTTGAAAAACAAAAAAAATCCTGTAAAACATCACTGGCCCTATTTGCAATTTGTTTAACTGGGGGGGGGGGGGGGCGGGGGAAGTAACTGGTGTAACCTAAAACCTTTATACAAACCTGTGAAGAAGGGAGTTGACCAACTGTAATCCCAAAATAGTCCAGAAAATGGCAGGGGGGGTGGGGGGTGTGTGGAAATCCAGATTTTTGTTTTCTTATATGTGTAGAAAAATGTATGCGTTTTATTTATCTCTCATTTCTTCTGTCTTTAGGTTTTCCAAATGAGCCTGCTGCTGTCATTGCCCTTAACACTATTAAGGAGTGGTTAAGCAAGAATCATAATGAGGTATGGAATAAAATAGAAATTTCCCAAATTTCTGTATAAGGTTATGGTCTTTGACTCCAAAACTGTGAAACGAATAAACATAGGCTTGAGCCTCAAAGTCTTAAGTCTTATTATTTCGTCTTAAGACCAATGAAATCAGGTCAGGACGATATAGCCAAGGGAAGATTGTTATCTATAAAAGCTACACTAGAGTTGAAGGGAAATACCTTTGTTTGAAACCATACTGTGCATTTCCTGTGCATTGTAGTCTTTCCTGGCAAAGTAAAAGACTATTCTCTTCCTAAACTGTTTCTGAGCGTCAGAGTTTTCATGTAATATTGAGGAGATTCTTGGAAAGGAAATGTATGTAACAGTTGTCAGTGAAAACAGTCACCAAAGGTCGGTGGTGTTCTAGAGGTCACTTTACAGTAAAGAGCTGTATGATAATATTTTCTGGTTTCATAAATTTTTGGTTTGCTTACAGTTAAGTGTTCATTTTCCCTGGAACACTCACTAAATATGATACAACTGTGAATCTTTAACGGGACTGGTTGTCTTCCAGTAACAACGTGATGGTGATTATGCTTAAAAGACAAAAAAAAATGCTTTCAACAGAATGATCTCCATATCTCCCCTTTCTAGTTTTTGTCTTTTCTCTGTTTTGAGTTCTTAGCAGGCTGATAGTTCCTAGTGTTGAGTTGGAGAAATGCAACAAAGAAGTGACAGAGCAAATAAAACAATCATGATGTCTTAAACTAAAGATGTGTCTGTTTCCTCATGATGACAGCCAGCAGATTTCAGACGGCTAGAGTTGTTCAGTATTTTTGTCTGAAAGTATTTGACAAAGCATCCAGTGGAGAAGCACTGGATACAGGGACATAATTAGTAGTATTTCTCCTCTAGCAGTATATTCAGGGGGCCTTTTTCTCACAAGAATCTGATACGTGAGGGTATGAATTTAGCAGTTTTATGTGGTATGTTTTGGTTTTTACCAACTTTGAACTGAAAGGAAGTACTACGATGAGATTTGAATGGTAAGTTGAGGTTTTAAAACCTGAAGGTACACTAAGGATTGCATACATGTTTGGACACTGGTTCTTTGTAGCACTGAGCACTTGGTAGCTTCCTGTGACTTAGAGATCTGAGCAGTGAAGCAGGAGTTGTGGATGGATGGTCTTCAGTCTTCGTTAACACCCTAGGTGCCTAAGTATCATCAGCCTAGCTCTACGCTTACATTTTGGGAATCTAGTCTGTTAGTATGTAATTTTAACCCTTAAGTGTAAGGCTAGAACGTCTATGTGCTGCTTTGCCATCTTAAAATTTCTCTTAGTTGCAATTTTACCACATAATTTAAAAAATAGGCTAAAAATCTTTTTTTTATGCTCCAGAAGTAAGCTTTTCTTCCTCAAAGGCTGAGTATGTATTGTATATACACCCCTTAATTACTTCTCTCTTAGTGGTATTACAAGAAACCTGACTTCATTTGGTAGACTGCCTATCAAAAGTGTAGAAGTTTTCTCAATGAACGCTATTTTCTGAGGTATTTTGCTCTATGGTTCAGCCATTGCTTCTCAACTAAAAGACAACTTCCACTTTCAATACACTTTGAGTCTTCCCTTTTTCTCCTTTTTTCTGCTTCTGGCCTGGAAACTCATATGCCCTGCTTGTCACCTTTCCTTCTTTCTTTCAGTTAGTGTGTTGCTTCCATGTTTTTCTGGTTCCCTCCATAGACTTCAAATGAGTTCTTGCCCTTGTTCTTGGAAAGCTCCAGGTCTGTTTTGGAAGAAGACTTGAGGTTCATAGCAGTTAGTGATTGAAGTGACAGTGTTTGTCATATATGTTCATGACTCTTATCTGAGTTATAATAATTTTTTAATGTATTTTGACCTGTGTTTGCAAAATGCCACTGTATTTATTTTTTTTTATGTGCACGCAGATTAGTGTAAACTATGAACACTGAATATGCATGATTCCTTCTTTCTCACTCTCTGTAACAAATTCCCTTCTAATTCTTGGCCTCCTTGGCTGCCTAGCTCTATACCACCTGTCTTACTCCCCACAAACTCCAATTTAATCTGAATTCTTTTTAAATAAGTAGCTGTAGTTTACAATGTTTGGACAGTGAAAGGAACCCAGGCTATCCTGACTACAAAACAATTGTTAAGAGTTATCCTACTGATTTTACATCACAGCTGTTTTTTGAATTTGGACTAGTATAGCTAGTAGTTGTTATATTAAATGTTTCCCAACTACCTGAATCCCACACTCACCAAGGTGAGGTCCCATGCTATTTGATGCACTTGAAGATGTACGTATGATGCGTTTGATGCAATTAATACATATTAATACATATCCGTGAATATGACAATGCAGAGCTAATCCCCAAGAGCTTTTGTTCGTTTTCGAAGGGAGTACTAGATTTCAGTCTAGATACGTTTTGAGGGTCCACCTTTACATAGCTTTGTACTTTCTTGTACAAAGCTTTCCCTCTTTGTAAGGTTTTTCTGCAACCTACTGGCTTGAGTTTGAGACTATAGCATACTAGCATGTCTTACATGTCATAAACAGGTCAGCAGCAAAATAAAAATACTTAACAATTCTGTTGAAGGTAGCAGTAAGTTATGCAGTGAATGGCATCTTTGAGAAGCATAGTTTTGGGGTTGCTGTCACTTAATGCATATTGGCAAGGTAACCGTAGTTCATCTGGTTTAAATGAATTGACATAGCTTTGTGCCAGGTGTCAATCTGATCCATTTTATATTGTGTACACTTACTCCTTTGGATTGGATTTTGGGCTTTGAGTAGTAATATTATACATCACTCAAACTTTTCCCAAAAGTACCTCATCATACAGCAACGGAAATGAAAGGGACTTTCTGTATCTCAACAATATAGCCTCCCCTTACTGCAGATTGATATAGTCCTTTCTATAAACTTCTTCCATAAAGATAGAGCAATTCCCACTATACCCACTGGATATTTAAATTCACATGTTCTAATCCAGGAGCAAAACCTCTAATGAGTTGCCACGAGGCCAACTTTCAGAGGGCTGCCCATGTTTCACTCCTCTGACACTGGCTGCGCTGTCAAAATGAGTTAGTGTGTCCTGCTAACAGCCTCTCCTGAACAAAAGAGGCCTCCTGCACTTGGCTCTGCCAGAATTAAATGACTCAGTCTGTTTCTTCCCTTCGTTCCTTTTTGTGCAATCTGCCTTACCTTTGAGAAGGTTCTGCTCCTTTAGTCCCAGACATGTTTGGCAGCCAGTTATCCCCTTGGTATGTTTGGTCCTGGTTGTCCTAACTAAGATCTCAAACTCTTTGAGTGTAGAATGTGATTTGATGGAATGAATTCAAGAAGTTTTGGTGCAAGATAGAGACCAAAATGATAGCCTGCTCACTAGGAAATTTGCCTACATAACAATACACTTGGCAAAAACAGATTGGTGAATAAGATGGAAACCTGACAAATTTGTAAGTCTTTTGTTGTGCTCTACAGCAGCAGTGTCTTATCTGCCTTCCTGCATCCCAGGAAACTGTGACAAATTTGTGAAAGATAAGGCAATATTGTTGTTTTTTCCTCTCTACCTTCCTGTAGTACTGCTCTCCTTTTATGCTATAATGAAGATTTTATCCACACTGATATTAATTCAAAATATATATATATATATCAGTGGCTATATTCCTTAGTCAGCCTGGGGGCCTGAAAATATAACCTAAATGATTCCATTCTTGCAAGCTGTGTTAGAGTCCTACGAAGTTCTCCATCATAGTATTTACAAGAAAAGTGATTTGCATTTAATAAAAGGTTTTCTTATCCAAGACCATGGTTGTGCTTGACCCCTCAGGTGTTTGCATTAAAACTTATTAGCATGCTTAACTCCGATGTTGCTCAGATGAATGTCTCATTACCATGCAAATGGCATTAGCTCCTTTCTGAGGTTAATTGTTACAAAGCAACACAGAGAGAGATCTATTGTAATTTACTGAACACAGAACACCAGCTTAGGCAGGGCAGCAGCC
This sequence comes from Buteo buteo, assembly GCF_964188355.1. Classification (NCBI taxonomy): domain Eukaryota; kingdom Metazoa; phylum Chordata; class Aves; order Accipitriformes; family Accipitridae; genus Buteo; species Buteo buteo. The sequence continues at coordinate 17,096,005 of NC_134179.1, forward strand.
ATCATAGTCTAGCAGCCTAAAACTTAACTACATAAAGTCCACTAGGGAAAACAACAGCATTGTAAGTAATGGTTTGGACTTAGTTGTATATAACACGCAGCACTGTTCTGGTCTTGAAATGCAACTCTTAGCCACACTAATTTCTGGCCATGTTTTACACCAAGGTCTGCTGACTTGCAGCCAGAGGGCGAATCTAGTTTAGAAGCTGGTAAATGGTGTTATACTGTAAATGTAGAAATCCCTTGGAGCAAACTCACGAGAACGGCCACAGTCAGCAGTACTGGTTAATTTACTGCAGACCACCTAGGCTATCTCTTTAGCAAACTGCATTTTCACATTTCACAAAGTGCTTTAGAGGTTTAATAGAATTCTTCAGAGCACAAAATAGAATTGGATCCCATCCTTTAGGAAATTATACACTGGGGTTCATTTAAAAATGCACGTTAAGCCCTTTGAACAGTTCAGAATGCTTCTTTGTGGGATAATTTGGCAAGGCTTGAGATATTGCCACCTGATTTCCCATAATGGTATCACAAAAGAATTGTGACACCTTTAAATACTGGACCGCCCTACATTTTGGGGGGTAGTGGGGAGAGGGTTGTGTTTGGGTTTTTTTGGTGGTTATCTTCAAACATTTGCAACATTAGAAATTGTTATTTGCTTTTACTTCAGTACCATGCTATGTTTCTCAGAAGGGTGAAAAATAAAAAATGCTCACTGTATTCCTTACCTTATGTTAGTGACATGAAAAGCCTCAGGACTTTTTCACTGCCCAAGAAAAGACTTTAATTTAACAGCACATTTAGTTCAAAGTATTGTTCTTTCTCTTGCACAATATCTCACATTTATTACGCACCCCAGCAGAACAACAACCAGCAAAGTGCGATTGCAATATACGTTCCATCAAAATAATTGGTGCAGATTAAAAGCACATAAATGGAAAATAAATCAATACCTTCCTGATTCCTTTTCATTAGAATCATTACTGAAGAGAGACTTTTTCTTATTTTGCCTGAAGTACATGGGATTTAGGTCCCTGTGTTTTTTAGCAAGTAGTTATGCATCATCCCACTGCCAAAAAAATTTTGTACGTTTCCAGCAAAACAGGACAAGCAAAATCTTGCTACAGCTGAAATTAGTGGAACTCGTTTTTTGGGGGAGGTTGGGGTGGGGGCAGGATCACACTTGCTATACTCTTCATGATAAAAATTTTCAGGAGGAAACACCTGGCTTGTCAAGTTAGGCACACCACAACATGGGTGCTCTGCACCTGTGCTTCATTTTGTACTGTGCTTCATCAAAATCATGGTGATATTTTCCACTACTGAGATAGTTAAAGTGGAATTACCTTTCCTGTGCACTGATTCCCATATGGACTTGTGCCTTCGTAGCATGCAGGAGTTGGGCTGGCCTTGCCTCATCAGCAGGAGCTGTGGGTGTATGAGAGCAGGGAAAGCTGGGGAAATGCTCCCTGCAACAGGACCGTGGATGTGACTGGAGGGGCTTTTATCCTGCTGATAAAACCTGCGTGAGCAATTGAGTTACTAAGGATGGGGAGGGTATGTAGGAATTTGAGGAAGGGAAGATCTGTGATGAGAAAGCAGAGCTTCAGGGATTATACTGTCTTCCTTGTCCTCAGGGAGCTCATTGCCCTGATGCTATGGTAAGCAGGTGTTGTCTCCTGGTCAGGATGGGCCAGAGCAAGGCAGTGAGGGAGCAGCTTCCTCAAGTGTAAGATGCAGCTGAGAGGTCCAGCAGGACTTCAACCAGCTGTGCTGTATGTTGGCCTCCCAGGCCTAAGCCTGCTTGAGACATCTCAGCTCAAAAAGTTATTGTTGCTGAAATAAAAAGAGCACTGGTCTTAGGTGCCTGAGGGAGGACAGGACTGCTGCATGGGCTGACAGATATGTCAGAGGACCCACAGGAGAGCCATTGGCCTCCAGAGGGATATCTGTGTGCCAGGCAGGATATCGCAAGCACCTAAAATGGCGCTTGGTACCGGAGCCTAGTTTGGAGAGAGGTAGATGTCCTGCTGGACAGCCACTGCCTGGGAGGACAGAGCAAAGGGAGTTGCCACTGTTCTCTATTGCACAAGGCAGGGTAGTGCAGGTGTGCCTCAGCGAGTGTTTAAAAGCACTAGAGCTTTATTTTGGGTTAAACTAACGTGATCACAACTTTGTGTCATGTGTAGCTCTCAGCAGGTAAGCATGGCACCCCATGGTATCCATTTGGGTACCACATTAAGTCTGGCAGTATCTATGCTATGCAGTGTTACGTTACATAGGCATATACCTAGCAGGTGTAAGGCAGCAGGGTAGGAACATTTCTCGTGTCTTTCCCTTCAAAATCGGGTCGGGCGGCTAACAAAAAGTTGCTTTTACCTCCTGAGCCCATGAAAACATCAGGGCAACCCAGTTTCACTATTTCTGCAGACTGCCTGAAAGATCATTTCATTATTAATTTTTTGTTGTTGTTTTTAATATCTTCCCCCCTCCTTTTGGTGGTCTTGGCAACTTAATTTTGGCTCTTCATCTTCAGAGGCAATTAAACAAAGTGGCATCTTGAGATGAGGTCTTGTCTTTATCTCTACGGAAGGGTGCAGATGGAGACAGTGTGTCTTGGAAAATGTTGTCTGATGCAGTTTGCTTTAACGTAACCTTAGTTATATTCCCCTAGGCAGAGCAGCTATGTTTCTACGTTTATTCCAAAAAGGAGTGGAGTAGCTAGCTGACAATATTTAATTAATGAAAGCAATTATTTAAAAAAACCCAAACCCTAATGCAAAAAACTCCCCCTAAGATAGTATTACTTTTGTTTTTGCTTGGGTAGTTTTCATGCTTACAGTTTCACAGTTGTCAACAAAACTAGGTGTAATTTTGAAAAAAGTATATGTATTTATTCCTAAGGTGATATCTTCTATGGCAAGTTTGGGCCTGCAGTGACATGTATTTATTTTAAAGTATATTTATTACTCAGAAATAAAGCTCTGAAAATACAAGTTTTGATTGAAGCCACTGACAGATCCTCAAGGACAGTAAGGGTGCTGATAAAAATTCAGACGGCTATTTTGGTAGCTCTTATATGCCAGTATCATTTGATTAACATAATCTCTTCCCCTCCCCCAGCAACGTTCTCTTGGGTATGTTAAAAAATGATCTCCTTTCTATTTCTACATTCTAATTAGGTGGTAATCATATGCTGCTCTGATTGAAATGAAAATCAGCCATCATGCCACTGTCATCTAGCTGAAGTAGAGGAAAAAATGCTTTTCAACTTGTACAAAATTAAAATGATTTACTTGCTCTGTGTAGCTGCTCTCTCACTGGACTCAAAGAGATTCACTGCTGTCCCCAAAGCCCAAACCTAACTATCATCCCAACAGACAAGTCATTTTCTGAAATGATAAGTAAGCTGCCAAGGCAGCGATGCTTCCTTATATGTTCTTCAGACTGCTATTTAGGTAGAAGGCTGATAAAGCAAAGCAAAGCCCATATTCATTACACATGATACTTTATTAAACTTAAAAAGCTTTTGTAATTTTTGATACAGCTATTGAGAGAAAGGCAGGAAGGCATCCTTCTTGGAAAGATATGTTAAAACTCTTGATTGCTGTGAATGTTCCATGTGACCGATGTCCCATGTGACTGGTTTCTGAGTTACTCATTTGTGACCCAAATAAAAATTGGGGGGCGGGAGGAAACATGGCTTCCTGTCAGCCATTCCCCCTAAAATTTGCTGAGGATCAAGAAAATCCACTTCTGTGCATAGTGTAGATGTCTTCAATAAATACATCTTTGCAAAGGTTTATATACACTTAGTGTACTGCATAAATAATGACTCCTGTAACTCCATTACAGCTATTGAGTGTCACTAATACAAGACAGGTCTCCGCATGCAATTTGTCAAAGCATTTATTCTTTTTCCTTACAATTTAATGGCAGTTATGATAACAGGAATGTGAATAGCTTCTATAGGTGTGTAGCTAAATTAACAAAATTGTCACTAGTTCAGGGGTGAGATTTGTCTTGTTTCTTCGATTTTTTTTTTCCTCCTGATACATGTACGTTTGGAGGGGCCTGGGTACTGTAGTGAGCTGTGTGAAAAGACCTTGAAAAACAAAAAGAAACAATATTACTTTTTTTTTCTTTCCTGTTACTTCTTGCATGACAAAAAAAGATCATGGTAACATCCCTTTATTTCAGTACTGGCTTTCAGCCAGAATTTCCAATAATTTCAACTGGCTTGTCAGATCAGCCCAACGCAGAAGAGGTCCAGCCTTCGTTTTGGGAAGATTCAGTTATCGTTGCTACCCTTCTGGAGACTCTTTTCTTATAATTGGCTTGTGCTCCTCACCCCATGGGTACATAGGAATAAATAGACAAAGAAATGAGGAATAGCAATCCTTGTAGTTCTAGCGAAATACATGGATAACATGCTTCATGAGTAACAGAGAAATTGCTGTTACAATCTTTGTTTTGCTTCTGAGCTCTTCATATTAATAAGTCTGCTGTGATTTATGTTTTGCTATACTTTCGCATCCCACTGAACTGTATCTGTGGATTACAGCTGGATCTTAGCAGGAATTGAGCTGAGACAGAGTAAGAGGAAGGAAAGGCAGGAGAAGGTTTGCCTTTTGCTCTGTGGAGGTTTGCAAGGCTTCCATTGTGAAGACAGGGTTTTGGGAGACTCACAGTGGAAGCTGTCTGTAGAGGAGGGGTATGGCCAGGCAGTCGCCAGCAGCAGATAAACCACATGGCCAGATGAAGTCTGTGCCTGATGCCAGTCAGCCACCCAGGCCTCATCAGCTGGCATAAACCAGGGGAGGGTCCTTTTGGTTCGGCCTTGGGGCAGGGAGCCCAGCACTCAGCCTCCTGCTCCACAGCCGTAGCCTACAGAGGATGTCTTTGATTTGGGGATTTCGTTTGGCTGCAGGGTTTTCAGTTCTCTGAACTGACTCTCAGGTGATATGTTCATCGGTCTTTGCAGACGAGAAGCCCATGTGACCTGGGCCTCTCCGAGTGCCCTGGAGGTGCTTTAGCTGTGCAGCCCAGCATGTGCCGGAAGCACCAGCGGTCAGGGCGGACGGCTACCAGCTGACGGCTGTGCTGCCTGCCCAGCCGCAGCGCACAATGCATTACCAAGTGAAACCACTCTGCTGGCATGGGCAGTGGCCCTTCCACAGGAGCCAAGAGCACATGCTTTGTTTTGCTGGCACTTTCCTGGCATCCTGAAGAGCGTATGATGTCTGCTTTTTGGTGTTCTGTTTTCAATAAATTCACATAGCTGTTTTGCTTCTGGAAAGCTGCCCCTTCTGTTTGATTTAAATTCAGTTCTATTGCCAGCAATTTTCCCCAAAGCAGAATGTCCAGCATGCATGTGAAGGTGAAATAATAATAAAATACAAAAATACATTAGGCAAGTCTCATACTGGAGCAAGCCACCCTGCAAGGGACCAAACTGGTACAAGCTAGCTAACTATAAAGGGAATATTTTGTTACGTTTTATTCCATCTTCCCATCTGAGATTTTATCTGGCCAACTCCTACCATTATCTCCGAGCATGTTAGCCATCAACAGTAGGTCATAATCAAATCTATATGGAAGGAAACCAGTGTGGATTCTTACAGCCGGAGTGCATTCCCTGTGAGGAACAAAATGAGTTTATTGCTGCTAGACTACAGCATCTTGACATGTAGTTTGAGATATATGATTCTGACATTTAATAGGTTAGATGATATTGGCCACATACTTCAGAGGTTCTGTATCATACTGTATTCCTGGGAAGGTGAAAAATGGGTCTGTCTATTATGTATGAAACGACAGAACAGATGAGAAGCGCACTGTGGATGTGGGGAGCATTGACAATAAGAACCTGTGGAAGCATGGGAATGACTGGTGGGCTTCCAAGATAAAATACCTGATTATTAATAAAGAACAACTGGCTTAAATTCAAACATGAGCGGAGTTTAAGGCTGTGTATCACCTTCCTACTTAGACTTCAGGACAGATTATGTGATTCTTTCATTTATTTGGGATTAATAAAAAAATGGAGAATAAATTAGGTGAGCTATGAAATTCTTTACTTCAGTAGGTATAAACAGTGCTTTCTGAGAAGAGTTTTTGAACAAAGGCTACAAAAAGGCTTGCTCAGGTTCTCACCTTGCTTCTAACCTGATCTCTCATGAGATAACAGAGTGAAGGTTAATTTTACTAGCATAGGCTGTTTACAGCTACTAAATCTAAATTGGATTCATGTATTGAAGTCTTATTTTCTTTTTATACATTAAAAAAAAGGAATGTACTTTGGGACTAGTAAAATAACTGGAAAACAATCAGTGGTCAAGATGATAAATACTAGCTGAGGGTTAAAGCAGAATTAAGCAGGTTTAAAAGCAGTATAATTTTACAGTTGAAGTGAAAGTCACCATGGCATAGAGCACAGATTTGACTTGCAGTTATGCCGTGTAAATAACCAGGCTGGAGTTGCCCATATTTCTCTGCTTTTCTGTCTGTCTTCATCCTGATTCAGGAGTGCATTTTATATTACCAGAACTGAATTTGGGATGCTTTTCTGAACCAGGAATATTGAATTTTTCTGAGCCCGTATATTTGTCTTATCTTTGCTATTAGACTGAAAATACCACATGCTAATATACTGCTGTACTCTTTAGTACTGCAGTCTGAAATAAAATCCTAAGAACCAGCTGCTACATGTTCATCCACATGATCAATGCACAAGAAATCCAGGGGGATAGGTATATCTCTGTTTTCTCCTCCTTGCAAGAAACCAGGGCCTTTCATGAGCCCATCTCCAAATGTCCTGGATTTGATGAGGTGTGAGGAAGGGATTTTTCAGGTTCTGCATTCTTTTCTAACTTCTTCCATCCAGCTTTTCCACACACTTACAAGGGACTGTATCTTTAAGCCTCAATCCAGCTACATGTTCTCAGGCTGGGGGAGGGGGTTTTATATGTGACTTTCAGCCTCTTCTGCTGGAAATTTCACCTTTCATTTAAAGTCCCTTTGGGTTTTGTAAGCCAAAAGGTTAAAAAGCCTTAGTCTTCTATTTGCGTATTCATAGTCTTATCCCTTTAGTTGAGATGTTAATGTATAACTTGTTTTATTGCTAAAATACGGTGTATTTAATTCTTTTTACTTTCACCTTGTTTTGCAGGAGTCCATGTCAAATGTCTTTTCCATGTGTGGAAAATGTCTTTGAACTTGCACTGCTGTTTACTGTTTTGAAGTGAATGCACAAACCTTGCCCTAATATGAAAGAAACTTATCACATAGCACTTTGACTCCCCTGAGTTTAATCTTGATATCTGTCAGATGATAACCTTTTCTCTGTGGACATTTAAACAAACGTCTTCCTTTGGGACTGCATACTAATAATATATGATCTGTATGATGATAACCTCATGATGGGGAAATGTTTCAAAAGGCACAGTAGAAATTACATGCTTTAGTCCTGCTGACTTTCACTGTGACTCTGTTGCCTTGCTGCTCTGAGTTCCCTGTTAATATCTCTCCCTGCAGACACCATATTAAGTTCATTAATATTTACAAAGCAAATATATTTCCCTTTAGACAATTGAGGCACAACTGCCCTTGATTTTCGTTGCATTATAGGAACATTGACACAGTTTTATATAACATAAGTGCAATATCTAACTAATATGCATACTTATATTTGTAGAATACCCTAGGCATTTTTTTCCAGTGTGTTTTTTATGGGGCGTATCATATGAGAATAAAAATCTCATTATAACTACCGGTTGCTTATGCCTGTATGCTCCTCAGGATGGGGTCCAAGTCTTCATGGGAATTTGGAAAGTGCCTGGCATGTTGTTGGTACTGAAGCTCCTATTAGCAAGGTGGAGCTGCATATATAAGAAACTGCAATATTGCAGATGATCAAAGATACTTGTAATTCAAAGCTCTGAGTGTAAATCCAGAGGGTAAGTTTCTATAGTCTAACACTAGTTCTCAAAGCTCTCCTAAATTTTATCAGTGAAAGAATTTTTGCTTCACAGTTGCTAATGAGGAAGGGCAGGCATTAGTATCTTTAATGATGGCAGTGTTAGTGTTTGTTACAGGAGGTAGATGAAAAGGCTAAATTTGCTCCCTTGTTGAAAGAACAAGTATTTACAGAAAATATAGTTGTGTATTTACTAGTGCTTGTGTTGTGAGCATGGTGTTTCAGATTCTGCGAGGCTTACTTTGAGACAGGGATGTATTAGAAGGACAATCCCATCACATGCAATTTATAGCCGTGGTATTACAAAAATAAATCTAGCTTGTATGATGCCTCCAAATAGCAGAAGCTGAGAGGAAAATAAGTAACTGTAAGATTTTTCAGAGCCTATTAAGAGAATAAAGAATTCTTTACAGACAGATAATAACAAATATAAATATTGCTTCAATGCCAGATTTCTCAGTGAACTGGGATTTCCACGAAAATGGTCAGTAACCTGTCTTTATTGCTAATTTATGGTCACCTTCTATATTTTGTATGTGGGAAAAAGGGATCCTGCTGTGGTCTGATGAGCTAAGGTCTGGCAAAAGAGGGCAGATGTTGAGCCGTGGATAGCCATGAAGTGTGTGTATGGTTTTTTCTCTTTGGTCAGGACTGGGAGTAAGCAGGAGCAAGGTAGGCTGACACTGTCTTTTACCTAGAGTATTGTGGGAACTTCAGGAGTGAAGTGCTGAGAAACTATTTGATCCAGTTTCTTAGTTCCCAGATAGCCTAGTTGAAAAGGAAAGCTGCAACAGGCCTTGAAAGTGCATCGTTAGTTACTGGATTTTCTGAGGCTTGCTGGAAGAAAAAGTTGATTTTGGATGTCCTACATATCCAGAGCAGTTGCATAGAGTAAAAATGAACTCCTGATACAGGGATCTGGCAGGTTCAGTACATCTTGCTCTCCCCTCATTTGTACCTTCTTTCCCTTTGCAATTTTTTCCTTTCAGTTATCCCTGTTCTGCCCCCTGCGTGAGTGGTGAACTTGTCTCTTTATATTCTGCTCTATTGCCTGGGCATTTAACTAAGTGCTTTGGATCAGGAGAGAGGAAACAAAGACTGTACCTCTGCTCTGGGTCTATCTTCTGTGTTGCAGCTGTTGTTTTTAGGTAGGGATTTCAAGTCCAGCTGCTCCTTATTGACCCTGTGGGAAGTGGCAGGCTGAATCAATTATTTGATATGCACATTCTCTGTTGGCAGGATTCTCGAGAGCCTTATAATGGCACAAATGATGTTACTTGCTAGTGCAAAAGAAAGTTACAATTGGATATAGCAATTAATATGCAATTAGGAAGGCATTCTTTTTTCTTTCCAAGTATTTTTTTCCAGTTATTTTTAGATTTGAATTGACTGAATAGTTGAAGAATTCCTTTCGGAAAGGAGGAGGGGAGTAGTATTTTTTCTGCATTAGCTTTGATTTTTCCTCCTGCAGGGACACTGAGAGGCATAGACAGCTGTTATTTAAAACAAAACTGAACATGAAATGCTATCAAACCATTTACTATCTCTGAACTATAACGCAGCAGTCCTACACTTTAATGATGTATTTTTGTTTATTATGCACTGCATTACTGCTCAAACTTACATTTGTTTAGAAAAGTAATGAGATTTGAACGTAATCAGAGTGTATCTCTAGAAACAGTCAATATATGCCATCTAAGGTATTTTGGTAATTTACTGTTTTTCTGCCCAAGGTAGTGACACTGCCCAGCAGGATGCAAGGAGGAAGGGGTTGAAGGGTGTTGGGCTGTGGATGTGTTGAGATGTCAGCATTATCAGAAATGACAACGTCTGTGAGCAAAAGAACAGAGCAATCACAAACCCCCTTCAGCCTTTGGCACCACCGCTGAGGCTGCCAACAAGGGTGTCAATTTGTGCCAGCTCCTGGAGCATTTTTTGTGATGGTGACGCATGTCGCTTTGGAACTGGATTGAGACAATCCATGCATTTCACACAGGCCACCAAGCAGCCCTAGCCCCAGCTGCTATCCGCTTTCAGACACATGACACCTGGGCTGTGGTTGACCTAATGATGTACAAGCAAAAAAGGCTGTATATTTTATAATAGTCTCCAGAGCTGTGAAATCCCAGTTTTTTACTAGATTAATTAGCACCGGTGTGAGTAATTCCACACACAGTCATTTAGAGCAGTTACCTTTCTTCCAGATTATTTTCTTCTAAATGCTCTAGAAAGTGGTTTTGAAGAAATATTCAGTAGTTAATTAAAACATCTATGAATGTAAAGCCATAGATGGTGTATAATTTATGAAGCTTTATCAAATGAAAATATATGACAAGTATAGGGTTTTGCTGGCTGGGTGCCCTCTGGTCAAATTGGATCTGTGAACTTCACAACTGTACTAATCAACGTGATAGGAAAATGTTAGGAAATGCAATATAATTATTCATAGAACTGGGTCATAATTTCTTTTTCAGTTAGTCTTCTAGTATGTTGTCACACCACAGTGCTTTCCATTAATAATGAAGGCATTTTGGAGAAATAGTATTAGCAGCTATTTGACTGTACTTAATTGACATATTATTGTATTCCAGCATGTTCTGTCAGGGACTGCTCTGAGTGGCTTAAAGGCTTCTAGGGAGAAATAAAGCAGAGATAACCAAAGAGAAGTTATTTTAACCTAGCAGTTCTCAGACTCCATATACCCTGATTCTAGAAGGCAATTTGCTAAAATATGTAGAAAATTTTGATTTAGAAAATAATGATGTAATGGACTTAATAAATTCTGTCTGTGGGAATAGCACATAAGCTCCTGTAGGAGTAGGGCAATGCACTGAGCCTTTGGAGTGTTTTAAAATCTGAGTGACTAAACAACATGAATCCATTTACTTATGGATTTAATCCAGGCTGCTTTGTCAAAAATTGGAGTAATGAATTGACAAGGAGTTTAGGAAATGAACCATGTATGTAACTGAGGCATGCTAATTACTGTCCTCCCCCCAACCCCCAAAGTTGACAGAGCTTAAAATAAATGCATCTTTGTTTTCAGAATGAGGACTAAAGAAGTGAGCCAGAGTGAAGCCGGGGAGGTTACTTAGCAAACCTTTCACCTCCAGGTCACTGGTTCAAATCCAGACCATGTTTGAGAGCTTTTCAGCCTTTGCACTAGTCTGGCCTGTGTAGAATGAAATAGAGAACGTGGCTTTGGTCTCTATCACAACTGACACAACTTTAGTTGTACTGATGAACATTATGTATTTAAAGAGTCTTATTCTGTAGTCAGGGCACCCAGCTGGAGATTTTGCTTTTCTCTCCAGAGTAGCTGGGATTAGGCACAAAATAGAAAACGGCAGCCTCTAGTGCTGATAGTTTCAAATGTTCATGGACATATAAAGGAATTTCTTCTTAGATGTGCTTATTGAAGGAAATGGAAAGTGAGTACTTCAAAGGAACTGAGCTATTTGATCATGGAACATTCTATTGTACAGTTAATTACGTAAAATAGGCTGAACTGAGAGCTTTTAGTGACTTTTTTGCTGTGTGTATAATTAGATATACAGAGCTGTTTCCTCAGCTAGTGTGAGTCTGCTTAGCTCTATTTAAGTCAATTTGAATCAGCTGAGAAGCTGGACCCTGGTATTTATGGAACCATTGACTGTTTATTATGCCAGAGTAACACATGGCCTAGTTCTGTACCCTAAGGAAATTTAGGCCAAGATGTATAAATAAGGAAAATGGTACTGTGTTCATTTTTAAAGTAATGATGGGCTAATCTTAACCTTCAGCACTTTTATTTGAAGCTTATTAGAACTTAGAGCAATTAGATATAGAAGTAAAGAACTACCATGATGTTTTGGGGATGTAGTTGCAATTTGGAAGGAAATCTGTGGTGGGGGATTTTGGTCTTTGTAGGCTGTGATCAGAAGGCAAAAAATAGCAGGCATGGAAAAGTTCGTCGGGGGCGGAGGGGGAAGACTGATCTCTAGAAAAGCCTTTATCACTGAGTGATAGAGGAACAAAATAGTTAATGAATAAATGGTAGTTGATAACGAACAACCAGGGTACAATAACAGCACTCCGAATGCTCATGTTTTCTGTTCTTTCAGAAGTGTTTTGCATTTGAAAAATACAGAAACACTCTCCATGTGCAAGCTTCCAGATTCTGATTTTAAAAGACAACACTAAAAATAAGAATTTTCTCATGTTATCAGAATTTAAGTTTGAGGCCAGTGATACTCTGATGCTTCCTACAGCTGAAAACACAGGGATCCCAAAAAAGTAGCAGTCTTCTCTATTAATTAAATGATTTTAAAACAGTTAATCCTTCAAATTGTGCTCAAGCTGTTCATGGATATTTTTAGCACTGTAGGCATTGAAATGCTCAGCTCCTTGCACTCTGCTTTTGTGTTGGCCATAAACATGGTTAACAGAAGCATTAAAATATTTTAGAAAATACCAATGTCTAAATCACTGGTAGTAAAAGTCGTGTTTTGTTCAATTGAAACAAATGTGGCTGTCCTGTCTTGGAGAGACTTTAATTCAGGAATTATGGACTTCCTTCAGCTGAGATGCTTGACTTTGTCATCAATATATACAAGGAAGTGTTTCTGTGGAGAATGTGTGTGACTTTTCTCACCACTCTGCACCCGATGAGTTGCTGCTTTTCTGGGCAGGGCAAGAACTGCAGACTGTGGTCAGTGCTTGGGTCTGTGTGGTGAGGTTGATGCATCCACAAGTAATAGGTGTGCTTATTTTGTTCCGTTCAGAATGAGAATAAATATCATTCCTTATGGTGTAAATAGTCAATTCTTTTGTTAGTTCTTAAATGCTGATGCTTTTTAATAATCTCAGAAGAGTCACACAATTGTCAGATCTGTATTCTCATACACTGGGTAGGAATGGTTCATGCAACTTTTGAAATAATTTAATTTCACTTTCATAATTATGTACGGGAATTCTGTAATATCCTACATTCCTCTGTAGTGTCAAAGCAGTTTAGTTTAAAAGTTTACAATACACTTAATGATTAATGAAGTTACAGTCATTTACCTCAGAACTAATTCTGCTTTGAAAAGATGGTTTGCTTCACACTAATTATTTTCTGTATTGTCCTTATTTGCATCACAGGCATTTCACTGCTCTTCATCTTAACCTATTAAATCCTTCTTGCTCATGCATGAATCTGGACAGCTGGATGCCACTAATGGGGCAGCTAGTGCTACCCAGTGGTCTATAATCAACATTCTGTTGCCACACATTAGCATCACACCGCATGCCTAAAAGGACTAAAAATTTGATTTGTGAAGCAACAGCTGATTAGGGATGATTAACAAAAAGACTAGGGGGTGGTGGATATTGTGTAACACTGCTTCCATCCTTTCAGAATCCAGCAAAGAATGGCATATCTGATATGTCAGTGTGAACAAAAATAGATGAACCATTATCTAAATGTTTTTATCACTAATCATTTCTCAAAGGCTGTTTAAAACCAAACACATTTAATAGCATTTAAATGAAAACAGAGTTGGAAATCATCATAAAACCATGACAAAGAAGATATGTCTGTATATTTTAAACAAAATGTATCAATTTGTTTTTCTGCAGTGTCAAGGCAATACAAGATGCCATGATAAATATATAAAAATCTTGTATTACTAAATGTACCTTAAATGCCTTGCTAAATACAAGAGACTCCCACACATTGAGATTGATCTGTAGTCTGTAAAGAGACACAGATCATTTTGGATGCAGAATGAGATACACTGGAAAAACTGAAGCTGCAACAGGCAATCTTTAATGACCGCTGAAAAAAATATTCAGTGGTTTCAGTGTAACTTGACTATACCTTCAGAATAGCTCTATTTCTTCAAATTGCTCCATATGCATAATCTGCACTGGTATGCAGGACTGTTTCCAGTTTGCAGTTTTGGATGGCAATGCTTTTCTTCATTAAAACAACAATAGTTAAAAATGAAAAACGAAACAAACCAAACAAACACCACCACCCCCCCCCCCCCCAAAAAAAACCAAAACAAAACCCCAAACAAAACGATCCAAAGCCTGTGTGAATCCAACAGTTCTGCTTGCATGTCTTTCCTCATCCTGGGGACCTCAGTATATGTCTCTGTTGATTTTCTGCTCTTCTCATGCTGCAGATTGGCAAGGAGAAGAAACAATTATTTCTGCTCTTACTGCTCTTGCTCAGGTGTGATTTTGAATGGAAAGCACTGATCATCTTTGCTGCCTGTATTCAGCTGTTATCAGTGCTAGAACAATCATTTGCTTGGGAAATGCCCTTTGCTGTGGGATTTTGGCGGTGTTCCCCTTATTTGAGATTCTTGGCCACCCAGACTAAGATTGGATATAAGCAGCAGTTTGGAAAGTGGACAATATGACATTTCCTTGTTTCATTAATGCCGTGAGTCCAGATATGGTCTCTGTTTGCCAGGAATTACTTTTGGATTTTATTTTTGGAACAACAGAAAAGAGGATGTGATATAGCTGTGTCTGGAAATGACCCATCTGGAAAGGGTTAAAAAAACAAACAAGAAAAAATTATTTTGTCATAAATATCAAAATTTTATTTAAAAAAAAGGTATATGTTACCCTCTTCCTTCTGTCATACTTCCACTGGCAACTACTAAAAAGGCAAAAATGTTTGCTTTAAAAATTGGGAAGAAAGTGAAATATTAGTTGCTGCAATCTCAGTAATAAACCACAAAGTGATATGAATTACAGAGCTGTTGGTACACTTCTGAGGTGACCATAGGCAGAGAAACCTAATGCAATCAAAGTGTACATAAATAGCCTACTAACACAGGAACTGCTTCAGTTCATTGTTGTAGTGGACATTATTAAGATAATTATTTTATCCTTCATGACTTACTATTCTATTGTGCTGTTATATGAATCAATCCAATCTAACTAATATGTTTTGAGGGACAATTTTCATCTCTTCTTACAAAAAAGGTTTATTGCAGAAGACAGTCTTATTAAAGACTTGTCACTTTAGAGATCTGGTGACAAGAAATGCTTGACCATTTACTGGCAGGTCACGTTTCAGTTAAAAACAAAAGCAGTGCAGGAAATGGCATGTAAAAAAATTGGTTGTCTAGCTTGGTGCCTTGGCTAGTTCTATTCCTTGTCATTTTGCTTCAAATAATATCAAGTTGGGCTTAAAACAATGTCTTCAGGACATTTTGTTCAACCTTCCAAAGTTCAGGAGGTGCTACTAACATATATAAAATGCAGATCAAGATCCAAGTGGAAATTCATTCTTGACCTGAGTCTTTTGTTTACGTCTTATCTCTTTGCTAATCATCTCTTTGATTAATTGAAAAGCTGAATGTAAAGTTATAAGCTGAGATCATAGTTCTGTGTTTCAGCAATAGTGTGTTCTTTTCTTGCTCCCTGTTCCTTGTGCAGCTTTGAAGTAGTTGTGGATCACCAGCCCGGGACCATGTGCTACTGAGATAGCTGCAGTGATGTACAAAGGCAGGGTTTTTCAGTGGCATATAGAAGTGTTTTCTGGGAACCTTACTTTGCTAGATTCACTCTGAAAGGAAGTATAGATGAGTCTGTGTTTTGCTATATTAGAAACGCATCTTTTGTTTCTTATGGAAAGGAATGCATGCAACCTCTCAGTTGAAGTATTTGTAAAATACAGTTGTTGATGTTTGACTCTTTTGTATGAGACATTGCCTGCTTTGCAGGTCTGGGAGATGCATGAAAAGACGCTCTATGTATTACTGAGTTTAAGAAGCTGCAATCCTCCTTTCCCTAGATGAATGATACTTGTATGAGGACACCTCAGATAAGGATTTGGTTCAGATCAGTCCATTGTAGACTTTTGCTTGTCAAGTGAAAAATGAGGTGGCTCTCTCTACAACCATACTTGCCTTGCAGGGTGTTTGCCAGCTCTTCAGGAGGATCCTGGCCCATGTGGTCCCCTGCAGGGAATCTGTGTCCCTGCAAGACGGGGTAAAACTTCAGGCAAGGTGTTAGAGCCGAGTTTACCCAGAGGCTACTTCTGCTGCAAGAGTGACAGCGCTGTGTCCTGAAGTTACGGAAGCATTTTCAGGCCTCCAGGATATAGTTAATTCTTTGCTATGTATGTATTATTCCTTTTTTCTTACTCTCCCTAGCTTAGCTGCTTTCCATATACCTACACAGTATATACAAAGTTTGGGTGTAGAAGGTCCTCTTGTTTCCTCTTCTGTTTTCACTACATGTGCTGTATTAAAAACCGTGGAAGAGTTCTTAATACTTTGTAGGTGTCTATGTATGTTTTGTGCTTACATGTAAAGAGTTAAGATTGATGACTTGTGAATATGTCATCAAACATGATCCTCCTTTACCTCCAATTAGCAATTACAATTTCAGCAACCTTAGTGTAAGTACTTGGGGGGTGACATATTGTTAAGTATATGCTGTTAAGTTCTCTGTGATGTTCCAAAGTCTCTCTCACTGCTTGGTGTAAAGGTGCCATATGGATGTTTGGGTGTTTTTTTGTCTCAATCCCTAATAGAGCCTTCCTATTTCACAAGAGTATAGAAAAGGGTTTTCCCAAAAAGAAGAAAAAAATCCACATTATATTGTTTCTTTCTGGGTACTGGTAAAGAAATAAATCACAAAACATGGAGTTGTATCAAGAAAGCAAAAAAAAAAAAAATTGACCTAACCGTTTTCCAGATGATTACAACCAACCATCTGTAACTTCCATTGCAAGTACAGTTGAACATCACCTTTCTTGTGGGCACATGGGTCTTTCAACTATTGACTCAGCTTGGCACATGGGACAAGAAGTATGAGAGGGTCGTGCTGATTTTGGAAGGGAAAAAATTTAGTGGAAGTGGAACTCCAGTGAAAATCATGCTGGTGAATGTATACAAATGATTGTGTGACTGAGGTGGTTTGAGTGACGTGCATACACCAAAGTAAACATTGCAGCTCATCTTGGCCTTAGCAAGACTGTAACTTTTTTTTTCTGTCAGCTTCTTTATTTGTGTTTTCTGAGGTCAGTGATATTCAGCTGTTACTTAGAATACAGTAGATATAGATTAGCCATATTGTAGCTTTACTTGCATTGAAAATGCATCAATAGAGAGATCATAGGCTTGTTCACAGTGGAGCGCCGGTGATTACATTTGGTAAAGCCTTTCAGGGAGGGAGTCAGAGGCCTACAGTTTTGGGTGGATTTGGATGAGCACACACAGATACATAATTTTTTTGGTTGTACTAAGCCTCTGGGTGATGGTTTTGAGATTTTAAGGCTGATTATTGCTGAAACAGCTACGAATTTTGCATCTTAAATGGAAGAAAAAATTACAACTTACTATGTGCACAGTATGGCAAGACCTTTAATGCTTTAGAGAAGGCAGCCCTAGAAAATTAGATAAAAAGCTTTTCTCTGAAAGTCAGGATTTTAATAGCAATTTGCATCTTCAGAATGAGAGTGGAAGAACATGAGGTATTGTTTATTATTGCAATTATAAGCACAATAAAAATGACAATAGGCAACAAGTTTAAGGCAGGTCTGCCAGAGTGCTCCATGTGACAGCTCCTTACATTTGTCAGCAGTTCTGTTTCCAGAAGCATTTTGCTTTGATGAACAAATTCAGCAAGCGAACACTAATGTATTTGCATACGGCAAAACAGTAGTGACTGGCAGTTGTTGATGCATCACCCTCTGGTTTTGTTCTTCCTTATCCACATGGAGGTGAACTGGTAATGTGTAGGCTTTTTATCTCTTCCACATGGGTTGTCTTGGCTGTACAATGGCAACACTGCAAAACTGGGCACTCATTTCTCGTTTTGTGAAAAAGTGAAAAGAGTCAATTATTTCCAGTGCTTCAGAGGCTGGTCTTCCTTAAGAATACATAAAAAAGAAGAAAACGACTACATATCAAAGGGCTCAATGGCTTTTCTTCAGTGTTTTTCTATACCTCCCTCCTCTCCCATTTCTCCCATGTAAGTAAAGAAACAAAGCAGCAGCGTTCTGACATTCATCATGAACATTAATTATACTACTATCTTCGGCTTCCAGGACTAGGAGATTATGAGGAATGTATTAGCCATTTTGGCTTTTTGAAAATGGTTCATTATTAATACGGTTAAGTAGGAGTACTGGGTCAGCAAGTGAGGGGAAGTACACATCAAGAGTGTTCATTTGATTTTGGAATAAATATTTTATTTCTTAAAGCACTCCTTAATTACTTATGGGTAAATATATCTGGGGAGTGTGTAGTGGCTAGTTCTTTACCTCAAAACTTCCTTTTCTGATCTAAGCAAGACAAAATCTTTTCAATCTTGAATTAAAAGTTATTTTGGGGAATGAACTGTGATTTGTGTAGTGCACTGTTATGAGTTAGCTTATTGATTCTGTACAATTCTAATTATTTTTTGATGTAGGACAAGATACCTTCAACATTTTGCAGCCGCAACACTTGCATAATAAAAGCTTTAACGAATGCATTAGTTGTAAGGGACCTAAATGCAATCTCCCTTCTGAAGAAATCCTAAATTAAGTCCTCCTGTACTGTCATTATTATGGAAGGATGCTACAACAAATTGATAATTACTTGTCCAGACAGATTTATAATTCAATTCACATACTGATTCTTTCAGAAGCGACACAGAAAATATTTCTAGCAGATGCCAATTTAAAATCATACCGAGAAACCAAGCCTTACTACCATGAAAAAAACATGATGTTGGATATGTCTTTTTGAGTAACATCAAAGATCTCTAAAGATATGTTGACAGGGAAGCTATTTAAATCTAGATGTACCTGATCTACTTGTTGTAATAGAAAAGCAGGTTTTCCAAACAGCGGAAGAATTTGATTTTAAACTCTAGCTGTAGAATAAAAAAGATGAAAGAATAGTTTTAAAAAATATATGGAGACAATACACAAAGGAAGAAAGTTTCTCCCCACTGAAGTATGATTACAATATCAGTGCCACTTCCTAGCTCCTGTCAGTGAAGCTTGGAAGCTTTATCATACATGAAGACCTGGCCCTATGTGTCATCTAATATATAGACTGTACGTACAGCTAGAGGCTCTTATACCCTGTCAGAGTATGATAGTGTCTATATCTCTGCAGTTTCCCATTGTAGAACTCTATACTACTAAACTTCATGAGAGAACTGGATCATGTTGGTGTGTTGTTGGATTGTGTCTTGGAAATTAAGTTTCCTCTAATAAGTGGGTAGGGATTTGCTATTTCTTCTAGTTTTTTCTTGTTTTTTCAGTTTAACCATCTCAGCTTGGGCACGGATAATTTTGCATTTCACATCTCAGAGTATAGAACTTGAATGAACAGTCTTAAGTATTTTTTCTTTTCATAAGCTTGTAAATTTTTTCCTTTTATTTGTAACGAGATATATTTAGGTGTTCAGGGCCATTCTTGAATCAGATTTATGAATTTCATCTGACTCATTTTATCTTCCTTAATGAGTTTTCCTAATCAAAAGGTCAGAGATCAAAAGCAACATAGCTTCTATTTTAAGCTAATGAACAGCTGAGTAAATTAATAAAAATGCAAATTTATACAGCTTAGCACATTTTCTCTTTTTTTGATGATGGTGGTGTACATTGCTTAAGAGCATGGTTTTGAGAGAGCACCCCTTGAATCTGGACGTAGCACTGACAAATTTGCCAACTTGACTTGTACTGTAGCTATTACTGCTATATTTTCAGAAATCCTCCATGCTTCCAGACAAGGCACATAAGACCTTTTGCACTACTAGGCTAATGGTAAGAAGGATGTTGTCTGGAAGTATTTTCTTCCTCTTCATACTTATATCCCTGCAGCATAACAAAAGGTCATAAATGGACAATAGAGTGGAGTCATGAGTGAATTATTGTCTTTTAGCTACAAGTATGTCACACACTAGTTTCCTGAAGGATTATTAAAACATCACTTGAGACCTAGAGGAAACTGCTGAAGTTTTGGGATAGTTTTCTGTCCCTTGTTTCTGCATATGTTTAGGCGGATACAGCTTGTAACTCTATCTGAAAAACACACATAAAACTTAAACTGGATTATATGAAGTGAAGGATGTTGTGGTTTCAGTTCTTTGTTTAAAAATAGTTTATTTTTCTATGCTGAAGGTCTCCATGGATCTGAGTGTGTCGTGTATATGTTTTGACAACTCCGAAAATTGTCTATTATTCTTAGAATATATGTGTATAGGCATGATGCTCCGAAGATAGAGGGCGGTTTTAATAAACATAGTTTAGTTGAAATCAATAGCTGTTTCCACTAGTTCAAGATCTTCCCCAAAACACTCAGTTGCCTTTTCTTAGAATTGGCCAGATGTACACCCATCTCCCTTTCCTGCAGCTAAAGGCACTTTTTGCACAGGTAGAACAGCAGAAGGCGTGATTGCCCACATCGGAGAAGAAAGTTGCAGCTGACATTTTGTATCAGTTCACACTTCAAATAATCTGTTGCGGAGGGTTCAATTTTCACTTGTCTCTCAGAGCGTTCCCTGTTGCTGGGGAGGATTGCACTGAATTGCGCTGTGCAGGAGACTCCCTTTTTCCTGAACAGGTGAACTGCAAGCAAAACTGTGGCCACTGTAGAAGTTTTCCTGAATTGAGTTACATAAGATGGGCATGCAAGCTGTTGAAGGATAATCAAATAAAAGTGTTCCTGCAGTGCCTTCTTTCACCTCTGTTTAGAAGCAATGTGTAAGGTTACCTTGCCGTGGGATGATTTACTTTAAAATACTGTCTGTTTTGTTCCCTTGCCAGATTTATTTTTTTTACACTTTTATCATCTCCATGTTGAGACTAACATGAACTCTAGAAGAATTTCAGTCAGAGAGAAGTCTCTTAGGTAGAGATTCAGGTAGCATCTAGTGTCAACACTGTCCTCAGTACACTTAGTAAAATCCCCACTGGTTTTACTCCATGTTCATTCTCTTATTAGTTTGAGATGCTTTTATAATATTGTCATCATCTTCCAGGATGCAAGGGATGGGGAGTAACATCTATAAAAATACAGTGACTTAGTGACTGAATAAAACTGACTAAAATTTGGATTTATTACCAGAGGTTTTGAAACTTTGCTGTTAGCCCCCAAGTGCAGAATGAATGTGGTGCATACAGGTAAATATTTTACATATGCTTCTGTTACTCAAATTTTTAAGTCTTATGTCAAGCATATCTTATACACCTAGGAGCCAAAATCTCATTAACTTTCAGTGAGAAATCTCAAAAGCTTTCCATGAGAGTTGGTGTCCTGAATGACTAAGGAATCTTTGGAAATGTAACCGAAGCTCCTAGACAGTGAAGTACTTCTGACAGTTTTACTTCAGTTGGACTCAGATACCTTGCATGGAAATACAAACTCTCCTGAACTGCCAAGACTGTGCCTCAGAGTAATTGTCACCGTATGTCCACTGTCACTTCTAGTCTAAGGTTGCTTCCACCAATATCATCCTATGATGGTGCTACTGCATCATAGGCTGGTTTGTGGGCACCGTGCCTAGGAGAAAATCAGCGTACCTTAAAGCAAAATGATAGTGCTATTATTTTAGAAGGTCACTGAACATCTTTTTGGCATCTGGCATTTATATATTAAATGGAGAACCCTTCAAAATGACATCTCAGGTAATGAAAACTAAACCAGTGTGAGGCCTGGTACATACCCATACAGAGCTGAACCAATGCCAAAGCACATCAGTGCTTTTCTGTGGGATCAGTGACATTTAAGACCTGATATTATGAAACCATCAGAGTCAGAAATTCAGGCCTTCCACTAAAGGCAAGTTGGACGTCATTATTTTGTGGTGCTCTAAAAGCAGCTTTTTCCAAATCTTTCAACTTATGTTTGGGTTTACTAAGTGCTTTTCCTAAAATGGTTGTAACTTACAGAGCAGGTTTTGTGGTGAGAGGTACACATTGCCCCATTGGGCCTATTTGGCTATCACAGTGGTTAACGTCCATAGTTGGTAACCATCAGGTCCCTTGGCATGGATGAATGCTGTGGTGTGGCATGAAGCTGGTATTATTTCACCATTTTTGACTGCTTCCATTAGCAGATAAGGCTGGACTAACAGATGTGGCTGGATCATGGATGGTCTCAGAGGAATCCCTGGTGTAAATCTGTTATGTCAGGTTTGTTTCCAGGTTACCCACAGCCCGTTTCCAGTACTGGAACAATCAGTGTTGTTTATATGAAGCAGCTCATTCAAATAGGTTTTTAAAATAAAAGTAAAGACCCTCCAAAGTAGCATGTTGTATCTTTTTGTGCGTAACAATGAAATGCAACTGGAGATTTGACTCAACCAAAATGAATTGTTTATATTACTTAGAGCAGAACAGCTTACTGAGCTATATCTATAAACCTTCTTATTGTTAAACAGCAGCTCTTCAGCAGAATACCTGTAAAATATTTGACAGCTGGTACGCCTTTTAACCAACCACAGTGTACTGCTATTGCACTCTGCCTCTTCCAGGTTTCTTTATGTGAATTGCAGAGGCATCAGTCCATGGATGTTGTAATTTTTATTTTTTTTTAACCAACCATCACCAAATTCAATGGAGCTGTGTATAGAAGTGGAGATTCCCACACACATATATTCTTGCTGTGAAGCAGTTACTTAATTTGTCCTTTGTTTCTAAGCAGGCAGAATTTTAATCAATATATTTATTAATAGGGAGTCTTGAGCTTAAGGAGAAATCCAATCAAATGATGTTCTCTTCATTGAGAAAGCATTTATCATTTGGCTATGCAACTATCCAGGATGCGGGAAAATTATGACTTTTGGCAAAGGTACAAGAAGCACATTGAAAGATGAAAGAATTGCATGGTATGCTCACAGTCCAGTTAATACCTATGTGCCTGTAAATCAGTGGTACAAGGTAAACATTAAGCTGCACATCGGCTATATGAGACCCCTGTTGATCATCTAATGTAATCCTGATAAACTGTTTAGTTCTCTGTTGTAAGCAGATCTCTCTCTTAGACTGTCACCCAAGCTCCTTTTCTTCCTGAGTTTTAAGAAAGAAAATAATAAGGTATTTTTTCATAAGTTTGGTTGCTCAGAGAATTGACCCCCTAGGATTGCTGGGCACATGCACACAGGGGGGAATAAATCTCTTGCCTTTATGAATCCGCGGAGCGCTTGTTGCTTCTTCTCTGCAGGATCAAGCCCTTCAAGCAGGCAAAAGCAGCCAGCCTCTTATATCTGTTTAACTCTTACTTCTCTAATTTTTTATTTAAGTCCATCACTCTGCCAGTGGTCCTTTAAGCTTAGACGAATCTATCTGCTGAATGTGTTTCACAGGAGAAAGTGTGTGTGCATAGATGGATGAACATTTTATAAAGTTATTATAGTTTTCCTCATGTGATAATAAATGTGGATTGGCCCTCTTTTGGGAGTTAGCAACAGAGGAAGTGATGAAAATTCATGATTTAGCAATCGGTGCCCCATTGGCTGCACTAAAGTAAAAAAAAAAAGGTTTGCACATCTTTGTAAATGTGCTTGTAACCTTGAGATGTGTGTTTGTCAAATATTTGGATTATGTCTTTGTATATTATCTGTGCTTTCAAACTGATGGCTTCTATGGATTTGGCATAGAAGGATTTGATTGATTTGTGATGTCACTGTCATAAAGATTCACACTGAGTAACTGATTCTCCAGCATTTAACACCAGTTCAAAAATGTTAACATACAAAGTAAAAGGCAAAGTTATAGTTTTTTAATGAATGCTTTGTTAATGAAATGTCCACAGTCTTAAACATTATTAGAAGAAGTGAAATTATGGAAGCTACCTTGGGAGCTAAATCAGATATAGCATTTCTTGGAGTTCTCTAAGTGTAATAGCCACACTAGCAGTTTCTGTGTCAAAGCATGACCATCTTCGGTGTTTTGCTGTTAACAATCTGTCAGAGACTGTTCCTTTTTCTTTCCGAGGGTTCATACCAAACCTATTTGTTATTACTGGACCTAAATACTTGATATAGACTTCCCATTTCTCAGGAATTTATTACTATTCATTATGCACTCTGTCTTGGAATATATAATCCAATAACATCCATAGCAATTGCATAAATGATCATCTGTAAAATATGACAATAGATTTTTGCATTGGACTTTATCCTCTAAGTTTCCTCCTTCCTTCTGTTTCCAAGTATTGTTTCTTAGAAGGTGGTGTATTCTATTCTGTCTGTCCTCTTCAATAAATGACTTCCTGATACTGAATTTGTTTTGTGTTAGGATAGCTGCATTCCTGTCTTCATCTGAGGTTGTTTCTCTCTGTTTTTCTTTTATCTCGACATTTTCAGCATAGATCTTATATTTTAGTATCAAGTTCCTTTTCCTTTGATACCTCTAGGCCATTGCAGATCTTGAACTGAATTTAAGTTATGGCATTAAAAAAATCCACAGCATTAAATTGGCTTCTAGAGTCTTGAACCAACCCTGGATGTGTGTGGTTTGGGGTTTTGGGGGGTTTTTTTCTTCTTCTGTCTAGATACTGCTTTTAAGGCATGGTACAGAAAGGTCTGACTAGATAATGTTCACTTCCTTCCTCCCAGGCAGACTTCCAGCCAAATGTTTCTTGCCACTGAGAAGACTCAACTACAGATCGTGTCACAGAGAAAGGGGAGCCACAAATGTTCCTACTTGTGTCTTTCCCCAGACTGCAAAATGAGTCAGATTCTTGGATGGAAGAACCCAGAAATTCTTAACCTGAGCCAGAAAAAAAACTTTTTAAATGTCCCCATTCTTTTTAGCATAAATGCAAAATATATTCCACTAATGTTTCAGCCCAACACCCTCCAACCCCAGTCCCTTGCAGAGTCAACTAGCAGGGCTGCACCACAGAGCACTTCGCAACATGATGCCTTTTCCTGCCCACCCCCATTGCTGAAGGGAATCAGCAACAGTTTTAGCCTCCCTCCTACCCATCGCAAAGAAGAAAATGGATGTGTCAGTGGAAATACCATCCTGGCCCCAGAAAGGAAATAACCAGATATTTCTCATCAGGAGCCTTATTAGGGAGTATCTTTTTACACCAACATCTCTGAGTAATACAGGGCAACTTCTCTCTGCATCATCATAATGCGTGAGCTCTCCGCCATGCCCTCATGGCTATTCCTTTGCTGAATCCTAATTCAGTGGTAAGCAACTGTGTTGGTTCAGTATCTCTGCAGGTGTTACCTGGTTACCTGGTTTTATGAAGCCAGTCTTGACTCCTCAGGTGGGGTTGGCCACCACAAGGTATGCTGGTAGGATCCATTGCCATGAGCAGTCCCTGCATCATTGTTTACCGTGCCTTTTTGTTGAATTTGATACCACATTTTTCTCTGCCTATCTTTTTCTTTGTCCAAATATTGGCCTTTCCTTAATTACTCTTTCTGAAAGCAAAATCAGCTTTAGGTGTTTGATGTGAGGAAATGCAGCTTACACTTGCCATCTCCTGACATGCTGTCCTTTTCTGATGGATGTCAGTGCAGTGATTCCTAGACATTTTGCCAGAAGCAGCATTTGGCTCCTTGCCACTGTCTTCAGGCACTATATTTGCAGCTTTGAACTTCCCTCTGTATATATCACACCGTTAACATGTCACTATCTTCCATTAGCCTTCTCGACTGCTGTGCACTTGGTTGGCAGCTTCCAAAGGTAACCTTTAAATTTTCAGTAAATTGTAGTCTCTCTATTGTGGTTTTTTGAGAGTCTGACTTTCAGGGGGGATTCTCTTTTTTTATCTATCATGTTGCACAGCACAGGACTTCAAGTCACATGTTCTTGTGTGAAGTAAATAGAAAAATCTGTTCAGAACCATGGGAACACTGTTAGAATTTTTGCATTGCTTTACATGGTGTTACTTCCTGATAAAAACAGTACTTTTTTTCTCCACTGCCCCCAAATAAATCCAGAAGTGGTCTACTGCTGTATAATATGCTCAAAGGGTCTCAAACTACTGTGTTTTATATCCCTAACTAAACTTAGTAATATACACATCAGTGTTAGTTGTGGCAGCAAAGGCTTTCTGTTATGAAATGCTTGCTTAGTTGTTATAGGCATATCAATAGGAAATATCTTACTGTTTTACTAAATTCTAATTCTGGGTTTATTGCCTTGGCGTGTGCTAATAGGCAGGTATTTTTAAGGAATCACAAGACAGAACTAATATAGTACAGAGTGCTTTGTTTTCTCTACATGAGGATGAGTGTGAAAAATTGCTTTCATTTTTTTATGAAATTTTCATGTGGCTTATTCAGCAAGAGAATTAATGCCTGGTAGCTGTAGAATCATTTTGTTTATCTAAACTGAATTATGCATGAAATTACACCTAATGTAAGAGCAGCACCTGTTGCGATGAGATCAATATCCATTGCGGATAAAATTCAGCTCCATGCTAGCGTCCAGTTGAAGGCCTATGCATCACTTAAGTCCTAATTTAAAGACTTAAATGAGACTGAAGTAGTTCACAGGTTTTATGCCATCCCTCTGCACAGGAATGAATTTTACCCAGTATGCACACACAGAAGATATATGCCAAATGACCTTGATACCTCAGGAGAAAAAAAAAAAAACTTTGTTGCTTCTGATAATATTGCTTTTTGCTAACACGATTTTATTCTGAATTTTGCATTGCTTGCTCAGGTTAAAGCCTCAGGTCCTGGCATCATGTAATCACACAAGAGTCTCAGCTTTCATTGAAGAAACTTTGAAGACCCAGTGTAAAAGGCTAACAAACCAGAGACAGAGAGAAGAAACCCCAGTCTTATAAAAACATGACATAAGAATGTAGTAAAAATGGTCACAATGACTAAAAACGTCAGGCTGGCCCTGTTCTGTTTCTCTGAGCAACCAATGATAGGTGCTTTGAGAAGGAGGGGAAAAAGAAAAAGAAAAAAAAAAGAAGAAATAATAAGCTAAATACTGTAGGGTTCAGCGTTCGGAAGATCTCGCGATGTCACGGAAAGTTAGAGGGTTAGTCGCAGCCTTATGATGTACCTGTAATCCCGCCTCCCCTTGTTAGTATAAAAGGAATTAACTGCGCAATAAAAGGGGGAAGTTGGCACTCACACTATGTGTGTTATCTGTCTCTTTCCCTGTTCTGGGGGTTGATCAGTGATCTAATCGTGGCACCTTGATATGCGGCGAACGCTACAAAATACAGTGTTCTCTCCCACCTCCCTGTTCTTTTCTGTCAGATTCTAGCAGTCATTATTTTCAGTACTTTCTCAGATCTATTTTTGTTGGACTGGCATCACAAAATAATTAACTTTTAGGAAAGTACTAGATGTGCCATGTTAGATTTAAGATTGTCCTTGAGTCTTTTGTCATGGCCCAATCCTGCCTGCAAAAATCAAAGATTGATATGTATTTGGATTGTGTTGGCAGCATGAAATTTATTCATTGCTGATCGGTGCCACTAATGAAGCTTCTTTGATGTAAACAGAATATTAAGTATTTATTTGTCTATGTGCCAGAGCAATCATGGAGTTTTGAAATAGGCAATCTAGATGTGAGCTTAGATAAGCACCAGGAAGTAAACACTTCACACATTTTGTAACTGAAGGTCTCCTGCTATCCCTTACTCTAATTGTAGGGGATTTTCCTGAGTGAATACTGAGTAGTGGCAAGAGCATCTGACTATGAATGTTTATTTTCACAAGCAACCCTTCACACTAATGGATCCTCCAACCTCAACAGGATCTGCATATGAGTTTTTGCACTTAGATGAGTAAATAGAATTTTATTCTGCTTTACTCAATGTGTTATTTTTTGTTTGTTTAATGTTGTTATGAAGTGATCAAATGCGTCACTGAAGCTGCTCACACTTCACTCCTGAGAACTGGACTTTTAGTTATATATCAGCTGATTCAGCATTGAAAGAACAGTCCTTACACAAATTTCTCATCCTTCAAGTTTCATTCTTTAAAGTTTTGCTTAAGGAGCACTGATGGCAAGAGGAGAGAGCAAGTGCTGATACAATTTAAGTAAAAAACAAACACTAATCCCATCAGCCAGCTAGTCTGGGGAATGGTGGTTATATGTGGAGTTCTTCTGCATGGGAAGTAGATGCTCTTATATAGTTCCCGAATTCCTTAGACTTTGTAAAACCTTTAACTGTAAGTCTTATTCCTCTGCCTTTCTTTGATGCCCAGCAGGATGCTAACCCCTCACTAACTGTGAAAGCAAAGTGAGATACAGTCACAAAGCTAAATAGAAATCTCTTCCTCTTGTTGCTTATTATTTATTTTTGTACTTGTTAACATAGCCAGGTCTATTGCTCAGTTAATAAATAGCAGAGAATACTTCTTTTCCCCTGATAATAAAATGACTAATTTCTTAAATATGAAGAGTCATTAAAAACTTATCCTGTATTTATTTCTCAGTCTTCAGAGTATTTAGGAATGGTTCACCGGGAATATTTGCCATTCAGAATTTGTGGAGTGCTAGTTAGACTTAAAAGTCACATGGTGATGTTGATGTTACAGGGCTGAATGAACAGCCGTCTCAGCATGAATCAGAAAGTCAGCACATGACCATACTGTAGATAATTTTCTTCTGAATGTTTTAGTAAGTGAGATCAAAATGTGCTGTTGGTGATTAGCACTGCGAATAAACTCACGTGCCTTGGTTCTTTGTTGGTAATGAGCACAAAATACATCTTCAGAAATGTATCGTGGAATGAATATTTGCAGAGAGTGGTTTCCACCATTACTTATTTCCTACTTTGGCCATAAGAATTTGGGTTGGATTTCTCTGAGTAACATTTCCAACTGTAGAAAGGTAAGTAAAATTATATAATGCAGTTTTATAGTTAGAGTTTATTGCTTCTGTAGTTACAGCTATTCAAAATATAAATTCATTGTGTGATTCTATTAACAATTCCATGTTTTATCAATACTTTAATATAAAACTAATTGCAGCAAAGTAGCCTACTGGATGGTAGTATGAAGATGGTATCATAACCAGCAAGGTTTGCTCTTAGTTAGCTGAAAATAAATTACTGCAAGCATCAAAAGTCCAGTGAGATGGTGATGAGAACTGATGACATTTCAGGTTTATGGCCTATGTTTATCTTGTTCAATGGGAATTCTTCACCCGAAGCAATTCTGCAAATTAATTTGGGTGTACAAGTGTGATTACAGCTCTGTAGAGTGTTCAGATGGAGAACAGGTATCTGTTTCTGACATAAGGTAGTTTACTTGGGATCCAGTGCCCCTGATCTTTATTTCTCAGGAGTCATAAACAGAGCACTCACTTTCATCACTCTGAGACCCACTGCTGAACTATGTCTTGTTCAGTGAAGCATACTGACTTGGATGAGGAAAATTAAAAAGGGTCATACACGTACGTCTGTGTTTTCTTTCAGGCATGTGCTGAAAACAGCCATTCTGGGAACATCATGAAAGCTTTACCCATCTGTCCATTTCAGACTGTTTGGGGAGTCTTCAGTTCTGGCATCTCAATGAATAGTGCTGTAATGATATGATACACGCTAACAAGATAAATTTCTTGTATGCTGAAAATTTGATGCAAGTAGTGGGTTGGTGTCACTTTTTTCATATGGAAACATTCAGATTTATGGTTCTCCTGAGTTAGACTATGAATTCTTGCTTGTTTTTCTGAAGTCCTTGTTTATATTGAGGTGATTTACTTAGAACAAAAATGAGCTTACTGTGTGAGTTGTGTCAAGTAAATAGCAGGTTTTGATATACTGCCCTCTTATAGTTTCCCTATTAAATGTAGTATGTTATTTATGGTTATATGTTTCCTCCTCAGTGATCTTGAGTAGTAAAGTGTGTAGCAGAATGTAATAGCTATTTTTAACTTCTGAAGACCTCGTTTAAAGTTAATGCCCTTTTTCTCTTAAAGTAATTCATTTGTTAAATAATATGTATGCAGATACACAAACACTTTCTAACCTTTTGGAATGTATGATTGTGCACTCTAGAAAGTTGTTTCTGAGGGACAGAGAGTTTTCTTTCAGTTGTTTGGTTTTGGGAGAGGATGGGGCAGCACGGGGAGAGCGCTTTGCTCCAGCGAGCACTCATCAAGCTTTGCATGCACCAGGAATAACAACTGGAAAGCTGGTGTCTTCCCTGGCCTATCACAGTTATGTTCCCTACTCAGCAAAGTACTAAGGCATGTGTATAAATTCTAGCACGTGCCTGGATGCCTTGCGAACCCCTCTGAACATGTGATGGATTACATCGCATAATGTAATATCAGGCTTGCATCATTCCTTTAAATGTTGGATGGCAGTAAGAGCTGAAATCAAATGCAGTAGCTTCGTATGGAGAATCAAAATTCAGCTGCCTGCCCAGCCTTTTATGTTACTTGGTATTCTGGAGTGGCATGAGACACTATTTATTGTTAGAAAACATAATATCCATATATGTAATACAAATATTTATTCTACAGGAGAAGTAGGATATTGAACCACAGCTGATATCTCTCATCTCTGCTAAGCTGTTTGTCTTTTGGGCAGCAAGGGAGGTGTAAATCTTCCGGTTTCTTGATTTGCTCTCATATTACCTTCTGAGCATATTTAGCATACAATTTATTTTTATATGTGCTGTTCACCATGGAGAACATCATAAACTACTTTACAGTCAGAGATAAACCAGAAAAAGAATTCTTTGGTTATAAACAGTGAATTGCAGGCAGCCAAAGAGGGAAAGAACAGTGCATTAAGATGCAGTAAAAAAATGAAAGTTGAAATTTAAAAGTAGTAAAAATTTTAATCAGCATGCTGAAATGATTCATTGTAGCTTCTTTTCAGAGACATGCACTATAGTACACTGCTCTCAATGCTGATATTTGCAAGTATCAGCATATGCTGTATAGTATATGTTCCTAGCTTCCGAATGCTGAGTGTGGACATGAATGAGACAGAAAAAGAAGAGCTTTTCTGGGAAATTGGATTAGATCCAGGGAAAGAAAAAAACCAACACAGAAGTGAATGAAAAATATTAAGTGCTGTATTTATAATGATCACAAATACCTGTTCACGTTTAAGAAATCTGCAGTTTGTTCCATTACAATTTTCAGGTCAGAGTTGATATTTGTGGTAACCTAAAGGCTTTGGCAAGCTATTCATTTGTTTAAAGCATTTGCCCAGATGTATTAGAAGGAAGTTTTCTCTGATGCTGTGACCAAAAAAAATGTTTACTCCATATAAATCAATAAAAGCACCCCACGCTCAGCTTTCTTCTGCAGTCATGGCTTTGCTGAAAAAGACGACAACGGACACTATGCTTAGTATAGCATAGCTGTTATTTTAGTGCAGAGAGTCATGTGGGCTCTTTTATATAAGATGTACTGTACATGATCCACTTTTGATTGTCAGTATTCTGCCAGCTAGAGAATTCTGCCAGATAGTGGTCCCCAAACTACTAGATGTTACTGCTTTTTTTTTTTTTCCCCGCCTGCGGATAGGCAAATGTTAGAGATGTGATTCACACAGAATAAGAATAGTCTTTAAATTTAATCCCCAAAATGAAAAGGAACATCAGGGGAACAGAAAAACATGCAGTCAGTCTCACTTTCAAAGTATGTCATTATCCTACGTGTCTTGAAATTCTTCATTTCTGGGATCCAGCTAGAGCTCAAAGCAGGAGGGACAAACTACATAAGAAGAACTATTCTTGTGAGATTATCAGGCCTGTTCTGTTCACTTCAGAAAATGGTATAAATTACAACTTCTGGGCATTTTCTCTGAAGAAGTTTGGAATGTTTTGGTGCTTATATATTGTGTCAGGCAGGATACACTAAACTATTCAAACACAAATTTCCCCTTATTTCAGAGTATGCTGCTTTTTCAGAAACTAGTGCTTTCAAAAATAAGTCTTTAGTACAGTTGATAATATTCAGGAAGTTTTAATTTCAGAATGCTTGGCTCTAAATGACAGCATATTTTAGAACCTCAACCCAAATAACAGAGTATATAGTTTTACTAATCCAACATATTTTTCTGAAGATGTACTTTTTAAAGTGGAGATTTAAAAATTGCTAGCCGAATTTAAATGCTGACTTTTAAAAATTAACTTTCCACTGTGAGTTATCATCAGCTGCATGCCTCTAAGTAAAGCAGACTTTTATCATGTTTTATTAGTGCGCTCTATATGAAGTTGCATAAAAGTGACATATCTGCCACCAGTAGACCAAAGCTAAATGCTGTCATCACCACAATTGCTTTGTTTTCTGAAATCAGCACTTTTTGCACCTCTTCATCAGTGACAAGGTTTTGCCTTTGGATAAAAATCAAACAAAATCATTTGGCACTGAAATTAAGATGGCAAAAGTGCACAGAATGCTCCTGTGGCATCTTCAGATAACTCTTTAGCCTTTATTGTTTGCAGTAAATTATTTAGCAGTAGTTATCGTTAAACTGGCACGTACAGTGGCTTTGAGAGGCTCTTTCCTTTGTAACAATATAAACCTAGGGGGTTGTTGACGGAATTAAAAGAAATATCAAGACGAGCCATGGTGTAGTAAGAGGTATTGCAACATCTATTCCTGATATCTTTATGTTAAACAAGTACCTGTTTAATGCCCTGAGCAGATATTATTATGTATTATTTTAATATGATCATCATTTAGATCGTTGTGCCATATAGCTGGAAGTCCCTGTTCGAAAGAGGTAACAGTCTAATTTGAAGTGCCAGTGTGACAAATGAAAGGAACAGAAAGGGAAAACAGAGAATACTGCAAACTAAAATTGCACTGTTACACTGGCTATTTGTTGCATGATTGTTTGCAAAAAGCTTTTTTTTTTAATGGGCTATCCCCAGCTACTACTTAGCCATAATTGGTTAGCTGGTGTTTTTTTCTGGCTTCAAAGCAAGGTGAATTTTGAGGATGAATTTGAAGTGGGAGAGAAAAAGTGCAGCTTGATGCAGTTTACAGGCAATTTTCTCTTCTGGCTAGTAATGCTTTGGAAAGAGATCTGTGCTGGACCATGGCATCACTATTTGCTGTGACAGTAGGTTGGAATACAGATGCAATTATCCTTTTGTATGTCTTTGACACATGAAACCGTGACAGCAAATTGGGAAAAGTACTTTGGATTTCCTGTGATAAGGATGTTATTGCACTTGGGAAGGGCTACATATTGACCAAGGCTAGGATAATAAACCCTCTTCAGGAATTTGTTTCATTTGACTACCCCTGTTCTGTTCTAGATAGGCTTCATCTCACAACACTATAGCTAGATGTGGCAATATTGCCTTATTTAGTAGGAGCAACTTCCTGACTTTCTGCTTTTGTTACTTCATTTTTTTTCTTCTCACTTTCTGTCCTCCCTGCCATCGCCAGGCTTTGCACTCCTACTCAGATAGCAGTAGCTCAGAGCCCTCCTACATCTTAAACAGTTTTTTCATGCCATAATGGGTTGGTGTTTCCTGTTTCTTATTTCAACCTTCCTTTCTCAGCAATGGCTGATCACACCTTTCACTATAAAAGTGGTTCTCATCCCAGCTTAGTTCACACATTGAGAAGCTATCTCAAACTGTCAATTTTAGCTGCCCAAGTCGGCAGCTCTCCTTCTGGTATAGATTACTTTCACATTCTCAGCTTAGTATAGATTAGTTTCATATTTCTGACCCAGCAAGATGCTCCCTGTCCTTGGCTGCTGTCACACTCTCTGTTCTCCTCTCTCCTGGGAGAAAAATGGGTGACCACGAGAAGGCAAAGCAAGGCAGAGATGGAGATGCTGCTTTTTTTCCATGAGCAATGCAGTCTGACAGTTGCCCTGTGCTATTTCCTATCTCCGAGAGGTGCAGGCTTTGATTTAGTTAAGTGTCTCTTGTCCTGACCCTTCCTTCGAATAAACTGGCAGAAGGCTCCCTGTTTCTGCTGGCTCTTGTCTCAGAGGTGTGGAGGAAATTACACTTCTGCTTTTTTCTTTTTTTTTTCTGCCAGAGACTGCATTTTTTTTCCTTCCAGGTTAATTCTACAGATGCTCTTTAGCTGGCCTGTTTCTCAGGGTAAGTCTTAAAAGCCTTATGCCATCTCTATTCATACCAAGTATTCTCTCTTCTGTGAGAAATCCCACTGATTTCCACATCACTTTCGAAGTAACACATTCTCAGTGTGCACATGCATAGCATCATTGCACTCATTAATATTGACCACATCAGGGAAATATGCTTTGCTGAAAAATTAAAGCTAGCACAGATATGGTTCAAATAAAGACATTCACAGAGAAGGTAGGGTGGAGACAGGGTGCCTCACAGGAATTAGTATATGGAAATGAATATTTTCATAATGAAGGTGGAAGCCAAGCTCTAAAGTCCTTACATAAATGCCCTGAAGTCATGGGAACCAACATAATCTCCTTTCCAGAATTCAGAAGGACCCGATAATATGAAATTACTTCTCTAATAGCAAGGGATGGTGATAAATCTTTCAAATCAGGGACAACAGATCAAAAGAGGAAGACAAAGTGATCTGGCTGATTACAAACTTGTTAATCTGTTCTGAAAAAAAGCAGATTTTTTGAGCAAGAAAGGAAATAAAGAATAATTAAAGGCACAGAGGTTAATGGAGAACTGGGATAAAATGTAACCATGACTTTGCCAAGATGTTGTTTCAGATATTACCTAATACCTTTTTTTGATAATAGGCTTGACTTCCTATTTGAAGGGAAACCATTAGATCTTACCTGCAATTTGATAAAGCACACGTTGCAATATTATGTAGGAAATTTTCATTAGCTGAAGAAGGTGGAGATCTGTAGAAAATTGTATGATGACTGGCCAAGGTTGTGGAGGTGGTGAGATGCCTACAAGAAGTAGTGGGCTAGAGAAAGGTCATGGTTCTCAAACTTTGGCCGTGGTTTTGATTTTCTTTGTTATTTCCACTGATAGCTTTCTTGTGAGAGTTAGATGAAACCGATAGAATTTGTTGATGAAAGTTGTGGGGCTTTTGCTTTCCATAACAATAACTGATAGCCTTGAAGACTGAGTAACAGAAACATGATTAAATTTGCAGGGCAGTTATAAGGTAATACACACTGTGGTTAGTAATAATTTCTGCTATATCATGTAGGTTCTTCAGCTGGAAATGACAAAGGAAAAAGATTTGGGATTATTAAATCACATAATGACTGAGAATGAGCAATGTGATGAAGCCATGGTCAAGGCAAATGCAGTCTTAGGAGGTATGGTATGAAATACTCTAATAAAAGTGGGGACACAGTCACGATGTGAAAGACACTAGAGAAACCTGGTCTTGAAATCAGCGTACTGTTGTGATCGCTTGTGTTTAAAAAGGATGAACGCAGACCAGAACTGGAAAACAACAGGGAGGGCTTACTTATTGAGAGGAGGATAAAAAAATTTGGCTTGTTAAGCCTAGCAAAAGTAAGCTGAGAGAGGTGATACCATTACTCTCTATAAATACATCAGGCAGGTAAACAACAAGAGCAGCTGCTGAAGCTGGAGGGTAATGCTGGCACAGGAGCAAATGGAGATAAACTGGCCACAAATAAGTTGAAGCTGGCAAGAAGGTGTTCAGCTGTCCGAGTGGAGAAATTGAGAGCAACCTGTCCAACAGGGAACAATATAGATTCATTAGTTTTAAGACAGACCTTAATAACTTTATGGAAGGGGGTTCATGACTTGGTTGCCAGTGGCAAAAGGAGGCTGAACTGGGAGAGGTAGAGTTGCAGAGTCCAAGTTGCTCTTTGTCTAAATTTTCAAACAGGAACACCTAATGCTACAGCGTTAATTCTATATTTAAGCAGCTGAACAAAAATAGTCTAATTTGGGGGGCTTTTGGTTTCTCCAGGAAGTACTGGCATCTGCTTGGATTTACTGAGATACCTGTAGAACTTGGGCTTTCACATAGTTACCTCAGTATTTAAAGACATGGTGGAGGTTAACACCAAGAAGAGCTGCTGCCGCAGCAAAATATTTAAACATCATAAATATACAAAGGCCAGATGTGAGGTTTCAGAATCTGACCTTAGTCTTTTAACAGAAATAGAAATGTTCCATCTACTCTGTGGTTTCTTTAGTTAATATTTATAAAGAAGTGCATCGCTAGGATCTGTACAGAATTGCTAAAATGGGTATGTCAGATTCCCTGTGTTGTTCCTATATATACAGGATACTGGTACAGGGTTGTAGTTTTCAGAGGGACCAATTGCAAGTATACATTGGTATTTCTGAATGGCCATTTTCCACATTCTCAGTATTTTAAATGGGTTTTTAAATCCATGTGATGGGTGACAGTAAAATAATATCTAACTGATAAAGCAAAATATTTTTTATCACTTGCCCACCAGTTCCCCTAAAAAACAAAACACACACCTCCCTTCCCCAGAAAACCCCAAACCCACCAAAAAAAACCCCAGACCAAAACCCAACAAAAAAAAAAACCCACCAGAAAAAAACCCAAAACAAAACAGCTCCCAGAAATACGGAAGTGGTGAGTGGAAGAAATAAGGACATGATTATACAGATAAGGTAATATACTTTATCTTTCCCCAGAGTTTAAAAATTAGCATTGTACTGGACTGGAACAGAATCTCAATCAACTATTTAGACGGTAGTTAGCTAGAAAAAGGGTGCACTGCCATGTATATCCTCCTGGGCTTAATGTGGCAAGAGCAGAATTTTATGTAATCTTCCACTCGTGTGGTCTGGTTTGATTGTTACTGAAACAAAGGACAGCATTTCTTCCTCTTTCCTTTTGTTCCTACATTATCTCTTGGTATTTAAAAAGAGATTTAAGTAAGTTCATTTAAATCAGCCAAACCCTGTGCTTGGACTAGATCCCCCTAAACTTCCTTCTGTGTACATTTATTTCAGATGGTTTACATGTTCCCAGTTTAGTATCAACAGCAAGAGACACTGAAAGAGTATTTGCTACATCAGTTGCTCGGTCAGTCACTATCACTTTAAATGGTAGCAGTAAATATATTCAGTAAGTATATTACAATCCAGCCCCAAACCAGTAATAGTTTCAAATAAAGCATTAAGAAATGTTAGCACATTTTAGTTGCTATCCTTCTAGGTTGTTATATACGATGTAACTTTGACAGGCATTTGACAGAAAGTGCCTGCAGGTCATCTTTTGTTACAGGCTGTAGAATATGTAAAAAAAATTAGAAATTATGAGAAGGATGTATCTTATCCCATGAGGGAATATGAATGAGTCTGCCTTCTTTTTCCTAGTACTGTTTCGCCCTCTGCATATTGAACTATATTTTTATTTTAGACTTCCTTCTACTCCTGCGGCAGCTGATTGCACACATCATGCTGTAATATTCCACAGAAGAAAGCTCTAAACCACTTCACATCCTGTTGAGGATGTTGTACCATTGATACAGCTGGTAAAAACCTGGTAGATGATAATCCTTGGTTAGCAGAGCTACAGATCACAGGAACAAAGAGTAGATTGCTTTGTAGTTTGTAATAAAATCTTTATTTACACATAGTATTTTTACAGTTCCTCTTGTAAATGATACAATGTTTTCCAATTGTCAGCAGCTCCACCTAACCTGTCGGTTAACCTGTAACCTCCTTAATAAAGGTTTCTGAGCAGAAGGCTTAACAAATGCAAATTTCCTTTCAGAATTCTCAAGAGAGGTTGCCTATAGGTGAAAACTGAAACAATGATAAAAGATGCTTCGAGGACAACTTGTAAATCTGCTAAATGCTATAGTAACTGTATGTGGGATTCTATAATCAAGTCTTTCAGAAGAAAAATTGAGACATTCTCATTAAAACGTTTCTATTATGTAGGCTAATAGCTTGGGTGGTGTTCTAGAGGGATTTTATTTGCTTGTTTTGTTTTGGCAGAATTGAGTAATTTTAACAAAAGACTGTTGCAAGTGAATCATCTTGCATGGTAATGCTGAAAAGGGCTTTCTTGTGAATCTGAACAGAACTGGCTCAAGTATTTGAAAAATGGCATTGAGACTTTAATAAAAAATAAATGTCATTGCACAGATATGGCAAAATGTCAAGGATACATGTACACTTAAGCAGCATTAATGAGGATGAACTTTGCTCATATGCAGGGTTTCTTTTATAAAGTAAAAATTTGAAAAGTCATTGTGTTTAAACCATTTTTGTTGAATACAAAAAGCAGTTGGAAAAGGACTATATTTCTTCAGTCTGGTGGTAAAAAAACAGCGCTTTTCACCTTACAGACCTATGTTCCACACTGTTCCTTGGTTCTTACGGACCCATCCCAAATAAAATACTTAAATATAATCAAGAAAAAAAAAACAACAAAAAATAAAAAACAAACAACAAACAAACAAACACGGAGAGAACCTTAGTTACTCTAAAATCCTCACGAGTCTTATAGTTCATTTTCTGAGGTACGCTCTCCCATCCCTTCCTGTTTCACTTTCAGGACTGGCATCAGGAAAACAAATAGAGACTGGCAGGGGCGTGGGAGGGTCTCAAGGCTGCTCCTTCCAGGACCTCTACTTTCAGCTGAGGTGGCTGCACAACCAGTTGTGTTCTTGCGAGCCCCAGGGAGTAGCAGAGCAAATTTATTAGAGCAGTTGGCTTTTTGGCAGTGCTACCTATTTAAAAGAGGAAAGGAGAAGAGAGATGTAATATTGTGACAAGATGTCACATCTTACATTGTTCTCCTTCCCTCTTTGTCATTGTCTTAAAACTTTTTTTTTCTAGAGTTTCCCATGGAGGCTTTTTCTGTAGTGGCCAGAAATCATTATCATTTGACAACTGTTCACCTCTGTGAAATTAGCTGAATAGTCCAGTGCCAGGTATCCATTTCACAACACAGAAAATGTTATTGTCATTGGCAATACACAAGTGTGCCTGTCGGCAGCCTTGCAGGAGATGTGAAGGATTGAATGGTCAGGGGGAATGGTCACCCCTTGAGGTCTCTGTAGAGAGGCATGATGTTGGCAGACCATTAAGCTCGATGTCATAAAAGTGGATGAATAGTATTTCCAGGCTCTTGTCAGTTATTTTAGCTATTTTAATTTTTTAAAATGCATAGAAAATAAAAACCTTGCAGTAGCATTATTAAGTGTTAATTGGGCTCCATTTGCATCCTGAAAGCCTGTCTCTAACTTTCAGTGTTAGGGGGATTCTGTTTTTTTCCCCCCATTTCTATTCTCGGTGAGTGAAATTACTTATGTTTTTACATAGAAGTCTCTCTGTACCCATTAAGGAAGAAGGGCCAAGTCTGCTAGATCTGTGATGGATGTTTTGGGTGTTTGCTGTGTTGTGAAAGGCATTACACCTCTCCAAATCTCCAACAGAGCAAAACCTAGTAGTGATGGTGGTGGCTTGTCGTCTAGATCTGTGGTTTAGATTTGTGCATCACATCAATATGCAACAGCAAAATTAACATATAATGTCCTAGCATGTATAATTTAGGGAGGGCCGATTCAAGATTGGTAGTTGACGTTGTGGAGGAATGGTTAATGGAGCAAGGTCACGAATCTATGGAGACGTTATGTGAGCAAGAAGATATGTGCTGAGATAAGAAGATATGTGCTGAGACAAGAAGGTTTGTGCTGAGATAGGACAGTTTTAGCTGGAATATGTCACCAGCAACCAATGACACTCAAGGGCACAGTGTCCTTGAGGAAAAGAAGGAACTTTGTGAAGAGAAGTTGTGGTTGAAGAAATGTAAAAATAAGTAGTCTGTAACCGCAAGTCTATGAAATATATAAATGTAACTTTTTATCATATAACCAATAAGAGAATGACTAGTAGGCATATGTTATAGAAATCATATAAAAGAACCCTGGTAGAAATAAAGTTTGAAGACGCTTGCAGGATCTCATATTAAGTGTTCTGTGTCTTCCCTGCTCGAAAACTCTCCGCAGACGTAGCCCATTATGTCCCATTTTATGACCTACTTTCCTTTGCTTAAAAGTTTGCCAAGCATTCACTAGCTACAGGTTTGGTGGTTTTTTTTCCAGGATACACAGATGGCATGTGCTTTGAACAAATCACAGCTAAGTAGAAAAAAGATGCTGTTGTTTCAAGGAGCTTCATAAGGATGTTGTGTCACACCATATGTAGCAGAATTGAGGAGATGAAAAAAAAATGATGGATGCTTGTAAAAGAGAGCAAGGATAGTATGGTGGCCAAGAAAGCTGCCTTGAGAACTAGTGCCTGTCTGGGCCTGTGAATGAGTCATTCTGCCTGACTTCAACAGAACTTATTCATGTGTCCAAGGAGAAATGTTAAGATGTGGCTCTCAACAGCTAAACGATTAGAGTCAGCATTAGTGAGAAAGCTAAGTTACCTCAAATAGGATGCTCAAAAATAGTGGACATTTCTTTAGCTCATCCTTCTTGTTGTCCCCAGTTTCCTGTCTGTAAGTTGTATATTGCAATATTGCTTGCTCACCCTGTGGGCATGTGTCCTGGTTTCAGCTGGGATAGAGTTAATTGGTTTCAGCTGGGATAGAGTTAACTGTCTTCCTGGTACCTGGTACGGTGCTATGTTTTGAGTTCAGTATACGAAGAATGTTGATAATGCTGATGTTTTCAGTTGTTGCTCAGTAGCATTTAGTCTAAAGTCAAGGATTTTTCAGCTTCTCATGCCCAGCCAGCGAGAAGGCTGGAGGGGCACAAGAAGTTGGCACAGGACAGAGCCAGGGCAGCTGACCCAAACTGGCCAACAGGGTATTCCATACCATGGGACGCCACATCTAGTATAGAAACTGGGGGGAGTGGGGGCGGGGGATTGCCGCTGGGGGACTAGCTGGGTGTCGGTTGGCGGGTGGTGAGCAATTGCACTGCGCATCATTTGTACATTCCAGTCCTTTTATTATTGCTGTCGTCCTTTTATTATCATTATCATTATCATTATCATTATTAGCTGCTGCTTCTCTGTTCTATTAAACCATTCTTATCTCAACCCACAAGTTTTACTTCTTTTCACTGGGTGGGGGGGAAGTGAGTGAGCAGCTGCGTGGTGCTTAGTTGCTGGTTGGGGTTAAACCACGACAGTCCAAATCCATGAATGTCTGTTAGGCTTGGAGAAACAAAGAGTACTTACCTCTTTAGTTCCTCCTCTTGTTCAGAGGTACAGAATATTAAACCTGTGCTTGTTTTGTGAACGTTAGTATTCTGTGTACTGGTTAAAGAATGAACAATATAGAAAAATATAGTATATGATCATATACTTGTATGATTCAACTTATTTAGCTCTTTCCATCTGAATGCTTTAGCAGACTTTGTGTGTGTTTAAGGAGGTAAATGGAGCAAATGGGAAACTTTACATTTCCTATATGGAGATATAGCATACAGAGGACAATGTCAAGAGCAAGTTACCAAAGGTTTGTGTAGGAGCATTCTTGCAGGCAAGGGGTGGATTATCTTACTTTACTGTGTAGTGTGGGCTGCCAAATAAATGTTATGGTCTTACCAGATGACGAGACATACACAAGGACCGTGTGGCTGCATTAAAACTTTCAGGCTATCATCAAAATGATTTGCTACAAGAATGAGACATTAATTCACTCACCTTGGGGAGAGTCCATATGACATGCAGGAATTTGTTAACAGCATGACAAAGCTTGTGCTTACACATGAGGACAATAGAAGGCGATTTGTGTATTTAATATGTATTGTCACTTTTCCTGATCTGAGTTCTGAATGGCTCCAATTATGTTTAGCTTATTCAACTACAGAAATGTTTTCCTGGATACTTAATGAGCATTGAGTCCTACTTCCCAAGCTACAGGGAAAGGCCTTATCTGACACGAGGGAAGTAGAATGGAGCAAGGATCATGCTTTATACACCATATTCCCCATCAGATCAGCATTGCCCATACAATTAGTTAAACATCCATACCCACCAGGTATCTACACTGAAACTGCTTGTATTCAGTCCCTGGAAACACTTGGAGAAGTGTCTGAAAGATATAATGAATTTGCAGGGTGTTTATTCAAAAGCATGTTTTGTTCAGAAGGAGCAAGCAGATGACTCCTGAGGCAGGTGGGATATATTTTAGTGCTGTTCCCAAAAATGTGAGAAAGGTGACAGGGGATACAAGGTAGGATGTGGAAGGGCACATTTCTGACCACGTCGGCATAACACCAGCATGATTCTAAATATAAGAGTAAAAATAGAATGTAGTATTTAAAAAAAAAAAAGGCACTGCAACCCCTTTATAACCCCAGAGAAATTTATCAGTATTGTGTTTGTCCAGAGTCAAATCAGGAGTTATACATGGTTTTGTAACTGTTAGATGTTTATATCTAATGTAGTTGTAGTGATTGTGACTGCAGTAAGTCACGAAAGGGAAGCAGGGAGAGGTTTCATTCCTTTGTGAAAGCAAGAAGAGTTGCTCAGTAATCACTCAGTACTGGCATTGTGTCTTACAG
This sequence comes from Buteo buteo, assembly GCF_964188355.1. Classification (NCBI taxonomy): domain Eukaryota; kingdom Metazoa; phylum Chordata; class Aves; order Accipitriformes; family Accipitridae; genus Buteo; species Buteo buteo. The sequence goes on from NC_134179.1 coordinate 17,138,307, forward strand.
AGACATTTGCATCTCTAAGGGAGGATAGCAGTGATTATTTTATTAGAAAAAAATAGTAAGACCATCCTCTGGATAAGGAGAGATTATAGACTGCATTTTGGAATGAAAGATCAGATCTGTCTGGACACCTGGAAAGCGTCAAAGCAGAGATTAGCTATAAAAGCTTGCATGGTCAGGGAAGACAGACCCATGTGAGGGTGAGCTCTGACAGGTGCTTCCAAGGGTTTTCTTTTATTGGAAGGTCTCCATGGGGAAACTCCCCCTTACAGGGAAGTTTTCTGACAAAATTCAGATGTAGGCGCTGTCTAACAGATACAGCCTTGAGCATGAACTATGCACAGAGAGTGAAACTGTGCAATGAGCAGAGAGATGTATAAAGGAGACAATATAATTAAAGCATTGCTTTCCTTTCATTTCTTCACCTGTCTTTTATAAAGTTGTGTAACTGTGCTGCTTATTTTGGATATTCCAAACAAAATACTCTTATTTTTGTTCATCTTAAATTGGCTTTAAGCTGTAGCACCATTTTAGCTATGTGAGCCAGATGGGAAAGCTTGGCATCACAGGAATGAGGAGAGGAAGGATGTAACGCAATGCGCCTGGCATGTGTTTCTAAAATATCAGGGTGCCTGCACGAAACCAAAGTCTTCAGGGAGCATGCTGCCCATGCATTCTAAACATTATTTTACTCATCTTTTTCTTGTACTTTAGGAGCACAGTGGGGCCAAACCACTGAGCTGGGGGATATTCTGTGATTTATCTGGATTTGGTTCCAGCAAGTGTGACTTAAAGATGATTAAATGGACTGAGCTTTTGGCCTGCTTCTATTATAGTTCCATTACAAAGTTTGAATTGAATGTAGTAAAAGGCAAGCTCTGCTTTTACCTAGGAGCCTTGTTATGTGGAGAGAGCCATAACCTACAATTCAGTTTGTTAGGAAGGGTTTGGTAGGACCTTGAAGTGAAAAATACATACATGGGGAGAATCCTATCATGCTGTTTTCTGTTTGAATTCATCCAGCCTAGGAAGGCTGAGACAAGCCGCTGATTGTTTTCTAGTCTGCCTTGTCAAAGCTCACTTTGCATGTGTGCAATGTCATTCTGTTAAAAGCTTTTAGGATTTGCAAGCCTTGCTTGCTTGGTGAGATTTACCAAACACAACTGTCCTTTCCTAGTTTTATCAGTATTAGACGGAATTTACGCTTTTCGTGCTTTGATTTGAGTATTATTTTGTGAAGCTGTAAGAATTAATGTAATAAAGTATGTTTTCTTCTTTACTTAAAGGGCGTTTTTAGTTTTATTGGAAAAGGTGTTTGTGCTAATTGCCTGTCAAACCCTAATATTTAATATTTAGTTCTTCTGATAACCTCCTAAAAATGCTGCAAGTTTCCTCCCTATGACAAACAGTAGTATCATTGAATCCAGCACTTAATTTAAAGTAAGAGAGTGGATCTGTAAAACAGTAAATACTACTTTACATACAATGTTAGGTATATGCTGGGGACTGTCCTCACATATTTGTCTTGGTGCCTAGGATGATAATGTACAATATTCAAAGAGGATGAGCAATGTTATTAGGTGCCTGTGGACATGGTAAACCTATGATGGGACTTGGAAATATCCATTGTCCTCATTGCACCATGCATCCCTAGGTTTGTAACAGATATGTATGAGTTAACATCATAAAAATCTCTTCTGCTAAAATTGTCTTTTATGGCAGTAAAACAGATAGGGATGTGGGCTTCCACCATGCAGATACTCACTGCAGTGTGACATTAAGTTGTAGGAGGAGACAATAGCACTATTTTTTTGTTGTAGCAATATGAAAGCTTGCCAAAACCACTTAAATAAATCAACACATGCACAGCTATAAATCCTAAGCATTTAGACCGAATTAGTAGTATTTTGATCAAGTCCTATCATTTCTTTACAATATTAATCTTTTATCAGCCTGTGCAGCCAAACATTTTGTTGAGTCTTTTTGCTTTTCTCCATATTTAATTTTTAAAAAGGACAGTCATTCTTACATAGATCCACACTGCTAGTTGGGGAAGGGAAGACAGCTTTTTTCTTTTTTCTTTTTTTTTTATTCTTATTGGAGGATACTGGGGAAGTTTGGAAAAATATAAAAGGTCAGTTTTTCCCAAAGAATGTGATGTGGTCTGGCAAATTTGCACCTGCACTGTTGCAATGTTACCTTAAAGGCAAGTTTATTGGAAGAAAAAAATATGTGTACATTTTTAAGGCATATTTGATACATACAGAGGAACTCAAAATGGTCATCCAGAAGAAGCCAATGGGTAATCACACTCATACTAAGGTTCCTTAGTTAAGCTGCTTGGAACTCGACTGGCCTCAGGCACAACTTACTCGTCTTATTAAAGGAGGAGGGGGAAAGTCAGTGTACATTTTCATAACCCTGAAAGGAGTCAGAAATCTTTAGGTGTTTCATCTGACCTTAGGGCTAATGCTACTTATTTTGTACTGTATAATCATAGTTACTGTTCCCCAAGGCAGCAAAGACAAACAGTGCAGAAAGTCTGTGAAGTAGCAAAGGCTGAAGTAATGAAAGACTCTAATTTTCCTACTTTTTTAAGGAAATCTCAGAAATTAATTTTTAAGTCTGTTTTCTTTTATAAAGACTTGTACAGAAGGAGCTTATTTTTTAAATTATTATCCGTTTTTTGAAGATTACTTTCCCTAACCTCTGGCAGGTTTTGAGTGCAGAGCATGGATTTTTAAGTGGATTTCACAGGAACATATTGACATATGCCTCAAGTCATGGAAAGAGTGAAAGACATGACTTGAAAAATATGATCCTAAAAATCTACAGGAGACCTTTTTTTTTTATTTGCATCATTTCTGCTTGGAAGCATCTGAAACTAAAGAAGTTGTGAACTACCCTAAGTCTACGGGTTTTTTTCCTTCTGCGTTTTGCCTAATGTTGCATGCATGATGCAGTTAGTAGAATCTAACTTCTTGTGAGGGACAGACCAAGCTCTCCAGGATGTCATGCTTAAAATCTGGAATGAGATTATTTTTATTGCTGGCAAATGCAGCTGAGGGGCATGGAAAAATTTAGTTGTTCATGATACAACTGTTAGCCAGTCTTCCAGATTTCCATCTCCTCATTGAACCAGGCTTGTTTTCTTCATTAAGTTCATATAGTAACTTATTTTAAACTTTCTTCAGCCTGGCATTTAATTAAACTCTATGCTTATAAAATGAAATGTTGGTTGAATCTAGGTTTTGCTAATATGAGGTGCTGCTCCTTTTTTTTTTTTCTTCACCTTGCCTGTAAATATTTTTTTGATCTCAGATGAAGGTAGAATTGTCTGTTGATTTTGTGAACTAGGAAATGTCTCTTGAAACACCACAGTGCAGATTTTTTATATGTCCCTTCAGTATTTGCAAGAGTATAATTATCTTTTCTGAGGAAGAACCTAGTGAAATAATTGCATTGTAATTTGGAAGTTGATTCCTCTTCTTTATAGTCTGCTAATCCAGCTAAGAGGCAGCTCACATTGCACTGAAGGCTTTAGTTTGTATTTCTCTTCAGCTTTTTTTTTGTCACTGCTCACTGTTGATTGCTTTAAATGTTGCTTCTGTTCTTTCATTAAGATTACACGTTGTTTTCCATGTGTTCTTTTACAGCTTTCTAGTATTCTTCCTCATCTTCCTAAGTAATTTTGAGAACCCAAATGCCTTGCACAGCATGTTGCTGTCTACATGAATGCTGCATGCAGGTAGAGGACTTTCTATGAGGTGCATCATGTTTGCATCAGTTTCCATCAGAAAATCTTATGTAACCACTGTCAAACCGCTGGTGGTCCTCTTTGGCCCCAGCCCCATACCTTAGTCAGCATTCATTTAAAGAGACTGAGACTATGATTTTCAGAAGGATGATTGAGACTCTGTTGTCAGGTTTTATTTCTGGACTCAAAGGACCAAACGCTATCTGTATGGAGAGTACATAGGTGGAGTTGTTCTGATTTTACTCATGTGACTGAAATCAGAATCTAATCTCACTTTTTCTACTCTACTGTCTTAATCAGAGTAGAGAAATACTATCTTTGATAGTCATAGGTTAGAGCTCATCTGTCTACATTGGAAAGACATTTTTCACTCCATCAAAAATTTTGCAGGTTTGCAAGTAGGAATAACTGTTTTTTGCAGAGAACGTGGTTATTTTGCAACTGCTGAATTCTCCAGTACTGACCTAGGGCTCAGTGTCTGTTCCTCATCATCTGCTCAGAGTGTGCCAAATATTAGGAACAAGGTAGCAGCTGAAATTAGAAACAAGCTTTGTCAGGAAATTTTTCTTCTCTGAGAAATAGAATTGTTGGAGATGCTTCCTCTCCCACATCTCTGTTCCTTACAAATTTGAGACTTAACATTGTCCTGAGTTTTCATTTATTTGTGTTTTATTAGTAGTAAATGTCTGTTCACAGTTGTGAGATGATTTTCCTTTGTGAGTTCATCAACTTGTATTGTTGCACTGCTGTTTTGATGACTGTCGGAGCTAATGTTTCAGGCCCAGGAGGATGTGAACCAGTGAGTAATCCCAGCTCACTATTTGAATTATGTATGTAGCTATTGGCTGCCATCTCCTATTTAACAGTGTACTTCTGGATAATGATTCTTCTGATTATAGACTTTTTTGATATATAAAAATGTACTTCTCTGACTAGATCGTAATTAAGCCGGGAAGCAAGTGTGTTTAGTTACTTATGCTGATACGTAATGATTTACTATTTGCACTTGTAAACTTGTCTAAGGCCTTCTAATTGAAAGCTCTTCAAGGAAGCTAAGTTTATGACAATCTGTTAATCTCTTGGCATCCTCTGCACCTCTCAATAGTGCCATTAACGCCTTCCATTATATTCTTGCCATGTGGTAACGTATCTCTGTTCTGTCTTCTGCTGGAGTTCAGTTTATTGAGCACGGGTGAGCTAAATGACTACCTATTACTAGTTAACCTAACACAATTGAACACCAGCTTTATTGAAAGTTCAGTTGTATTGGGTTTGTGTGGCAAGGTTTTGGTAGCGGGGGGGGGGTTACAGGGGTGGCTTCTGTAAGAAGCTGCCGGAAGCTGCCCCTGTGTTCGAGAGAGAGCGAGTCCATACCAGCCGGCTCTAAGACGGACCCGCCGCCGGCCAAGGCCGAGCCAATCAGTGATAGTGGTAACGCCTCTGTGATAACATTTTTAAGAAGGAAAAAAAAGTTGGGACAGTGAGAAAAAGCCACTGGAGAGAGGAGTGAGAACATGTAAGAGAAACAACTCTGCAGACACCCAGGTCAGTGAAGAAGGAGGGGGAGGAGATGCTCCAGGTGCCAGAGCAAAGATTCCCCTGCAGCCTGTGGTGAAGACCCTGGTGAGGCGGGCTGTCCTCCTGGAGTCCGTGGAGGTCCACGGTGGAGCAGATATCCACCTGCAGCCCATGGAGGACCCCACGCCGGAGCAGGTGGGTTCCCGAAGGAGGCTGTGACCCCATGGGAACGTCGCGCTGGAGCAGGTTCCTGGCAGGACCTGCGGATTTGTGGAGATAGGAGCCCATGGAGCAGGTTTTCTGGCAGGACTTGTGACCCTGTGGGGGACCCACGCTGGAGCAGCGTGCTCCTGAAGGACTGCACACCGTGGAAAGGATCCATGCTGGAGCAGTTCGTGAAGAACTGCAGCCCGTGGGAATGGCCCACGTTGGAGAAGTTCGTGGAGGACTGTCTCCCGTGGGAGGGACCCCACGCTGGAGCAGGGTAAGAGTGTGATGAGCCCTCGCCCTGAGGAGGTGAAGCGGCAGAAAATAACATGTGATGAACTGACTGTAAACCCCATCCCTGTCCCCTTGTGCCACTGGGGGGGCTTGGTGGAGAAATCTGGGAGTGAAGTTGTGCCTGGGAAGAAGGGAGGGGTGGAGGGAAGGTGTTCTGAGATTTTGTTTTATTTCTCATTACCTTACTCTGGTTGATTTGTAATAAATTGAGTTAATTTTCCCAAATTGAGTCTGTTTTGCCAGTGACGGTAATTAGTGAATGATCTCTCCTGTCCTTATCTCTACCCGCAAGCTTTTTGTTATATTTTTCTCTCCCCTGTCCAGCTGAGGATGGGGGAGTGATAGAACAGCTTTGGTGGGCACCTGGCGTCCAGCCAGGGTCAACCCATCACATCAGTGCTTAATTAATTAGTGAACTTAGGATCTGGAATATGTAAAAGACAACCAGCTCTATGTCAGCAACAGATTCTTATTTTCATTCCAAGTTACCAAAGAGGTACTTAAGGTTGAGGCTGTCCCTTAGGTATTAAAATTCTTGTCTATTTGTTTGATGAAAGGTACAATGAATTTCTGAATGTGATATATCTGCCTAGTAGTAGAAATGTCCTAACACAACAGGCTGAGTCCTGAATGTGGAGAGGAGTGGGACAGGAGTGGCTGATGTTCGAGCAGCTCTCTTTTAGACTCTTCACATTCACATGTACTTGCATGTACAGCTATCTGTATTTATGCTGTTTAGGCACCAATTAGGTTGATTTTTGTGGCAGTGATAATACAGAGTTATGAAGCAGAAGTACTTTCAGGACCCTTTGCCCTCCAGTTCTGTAACTGGGTTCTTCAGTTCATTGCTTCTGCTGTCTCTGCACCCTATATCCTCTGTAAACAAGGGTCATGATCACAATTCTGCCCTGTCAGACCATTGGGGGTGCACATTGCTTGACATTCTAAGCCTTAATGTGACAGTGACCAAACACTTGTGTATCAGTAAAAATCTTAAGTGCAGCTGAATTTTCGATCTAAGGACAAATGTCTCAACCTTGATTTGCAACACTCAGGCTACTTTCATCTTTTTGCCTGCAGTGTGCCATCTCCCCTCCTGCCTATAAAAATGGAAGCACATTTCTGCTATTCTTCAGCTAAACTTATTTTACCTTTGATCATCATGTAAATTTCTGGCCAATTCAGGCAGAGCTTTTCAAACCACAATCCACTGAGCAGGGGTTTTCAGTTGCTCTTCATCACAAAGACTCGCAATCTAGCTCTTTGTTACTGGTGTTCAACTCACAGGCCACGCTCCCTGTAATAGTTACTTGTTCCCCTATAATTATTCACAGCCCTATTTTGGCTCTTTGTGAGGGAATTTGTCGGAGTATACAGCATACCACATCTGTTGCAGATGATACTGCAGTTGCTATGCCTGCTGCCTCAATGGTTTAAGATTGGTGAGGAGCCATATAAGCACCTTGAAACACTTCATTTTTGACCTTGCAAGAGGTTGTAAGGAACAGTGTGAATATCGTTGCTATATCTTGCAAGGTCATTTGGCCATATCCAAGGTTACTCCCTCAGTGTTACTGTCTTCATGATTTGTGTGGATTCAATCTAGGAAATATAGGAGGATTGGGGATTATTTTGCAAGGATTTTAAGCCACATATCAAGGTATACTTTTTTTTAACACTTCATTGTTTCTCATTTCTGAGTGTACTTATGGAGCAGCTGCCCAGAACAGAGTAAGATTCTCTGTCTTCCAGTCAAATGGAATCTCAGGTGTCATCATCCCTTGCTCCTTGCAGACTCCTGTTTGTTAGCATATCCCCTCTTTCCACCAGAGGAAAGGGAAGCAGGGTCAAGGCAGACCGTTCTCTATGCCTACTTATATTGTTGCAGAGGTATAATACCTGGCCTCACTGCTGGTGAGCAGCTGCCAGTGCAGCAATGTGCTGGTGCCCCATGTGGAGTAGTGTTAATGCTACCTCTCCCAGGACACAAGTGCTCCAGGTGGGGTTAGGGCTTGTGAGCTGCAACATGTGTTCAACTCCTTTTTTTCAGTGCAAAAATTTCTGTTTTTTAAATCCAAGTGATATATGTCAGGTGGGCTAATATATTTTGGTTTTATTTTGTGTTGCAAGTAACAGGATGTATAGTTTTGGCTTTTATCAAAAGCCAAGCACTACAGTGACTGGAGCAATAACAAACTCTTACTGCACTGGGACTTAACTGGTACCTGCTAATATGTTAGTTGGATTTAAAAGAATAAAATTATAGGGGGTTTTCACTTCCACAGTGTATGACTGAATAGACATTGACCGTTGAGTTGCAAATCAAGTTATAATACACAGAGTTGTACGTAGGTCTCAGAAGATCTTGTTTTATTATTACAGGCTGTAGCATTGCTAATAGGCTTGACAATCTCTTGTCCTTGTTAGCCACACCATCTCAAACTCCTTTTCCCTCTCTGATCCTTATTTAGTTGTTCCTATAGGGGAAATCTTTTAATTTGGTTTTGCAAGTTAAAATATTTCCATGTGACAATTTGTATGAAAACTCTTCAGGTTGATTTTGTTAACACGTATGGCCCACCTAATGGTGTTTTCTCTATATAAAGTCCTCTGATGATGCTGGTGATGTATCCTCATTCCACATTGGAGAAATTGCTACACTGTTGTTTTTCAACATGAAGCATGACTTTTGCTACTGTTTATTTTAAAATGTTGTATAGTTCAGGGCATTTTAGCTAAAGGTCCCTTCTTTTCTCAGCTCACTATGGAATAGAGTTGTTTTGTATCTAAACTCTGGACTTTCACAAGTCCTGAATTTTATTTCATTGCTGATTGTTTCAGGCTCTTAAAGCTCCTTCTTCCCTGAAATACACTGAAGATTGATGTATATGCATTTTGAATTCTGCCCATACAATCTGGTTGATAAACACTATTGCAGGAGTGCTATTCCTATAGATGAGTATTTTTACTAATACTGAGATAAGTATTGCAATGTCTTTCAGCTATAAGTTAACACAGTTATTTTTTTTCTCTGTACCTCATTGATATCTATGATTGCTTTGACTTTGTATAATAATATACACAAATCCTGATAAGTGAGGGTGGGAGTACTGGGTTCCTGACAAATATTTCTGAAATTAACTGTTAGATTAGATTGTTATTTTCAAAACATATTAAGTGTTGAATCATTTTGTTTCTCATGCGGTTTTGGCTGAGTTAGTTTACCTTCCAAGCTACTTTAACCTCTCTACCTTCTGAGTGGTTCAATAAAATAATTTGACCACTTCTGTAGTAGAGAAACAGCTGCTTATTACTTTCCAAAATGGAGATAATACAAGCAATCATCAGACAATTTTGAAAGAGTTAGAATTGCTTTTGGCCAAGGCTCTAATGCACATTTAAAACCTGTGTTCTTAGAAAACTGAATGTGCGTTACATCGGTTTAGCATCTGACATTTTCATTCTCTGTGTGTGTGTTAGGTAGGCCCTTTGAAATCTCCCAAAGTAACTTCTAAGGCTTGCATGCAAGCTTTATTGAATGTAAGCTTTGAATTGCTCTGCTCCACATCACTGGACTTCTCTCCCATCCTCAAGTGCAGGGAGTGCATGTTTCTCTTAGTTTGCAAATTGATGTAGAAAATGTATCTTTTTGATTTAGACTTTACTAGATGTTGAATTTTATGTCAGTGCTATAAGCTCCAGTGGTGTTTTATCTGCTGATTAGTCTTATAATGTAAAGTGCCTGGTGATGCATTGCATAGAAGATGCTATAAAAATGGTTTATGGTGCAATAGCAAGGAGAAATGTAGGGAGCACAGATTCACTTTATTAGATGAGCAGGAGTCCCCAAGCAATCGTTTGTCAACAGTAGTTAAAGATTAGTTTATCTTCGATCATTGAACCTTTAATAAACATGGTTTTAGCTTGAAGTAAAATAGTTATATTGAAAAAAAAGGTAATTTATATGTTTATGTCGGTTTTGTCTATAGAGAGAAAAAAATTGAATGTATATCTAATTTTCACACTATCTTTTCCAATAACAGTGTTGAGGGAAATAAAAAAATAGTCTTCTCAATATTGTATGAACAAAGTCCTTTCCTTTGACAAAAGCAGCTGAAGTTAAATGTGCTTGTTTAATTCTGTCTGGATATGTGTATTATATTTAACAGTAATTAAGCACAATCATTCTATATAGAGAGATCCTGTTAACTGCAAACATAATTGTGTCTTAAAGCTATTTTTCAAGTGCAGTCTATCATATTGTGGCCTATATGGTAGTGGTCAGCTTTTTTTCAAGCCTTATTTGACTGTGGCCTTGGACAGTAAGAGTCTTGACAAAGCCAGCATCAAAGAGCAACTTTGGCACTTGGCTCTTCACAAATATTAGCCAATGAATTTCTGACCATGCTGGTAGGTGACATTGGTATTATCATCTCAGTTTTACAAATGGGGAACATAAGACTTTGGTTAAAGCTGTCTGAGCATCTGAACTTGTATGTGCTTGTTTTTTTGGTTTGGTGTGGCATTTTTTGATGGACTTCAGAAGTATTACCAGAATTCCTGGATCTTGGAATAAAGCTTGTTCTAAAACCTTTTAAACATTGGCAGTAATTTTACAAATGGCTATCTGTGTGACCACACTGCAACAGCTTGGGTTGAGGCTAGAGCTATGTGCAGGAGAGACACAGTTTTTATATGTGGGTTAGCTTCTGCTGAACATAATTGATGTCTTAGGTTAGCTTCAGTGTGGGTTTTGTGTGAATTTTTTTCACAGAATGTTAATGGCACATAATTTTTAGCTGCAGATGAAAGGATTGTCTTTGGGATGGTTTTGTCTGCCTGTGTTTTAGGGACAGTTTTTCTCATCCACTATTGCTGAAGTCAATGAAATTAAAAGAAATCGGCTTTCAGCAAGAGAAATGTGTGCATTAACTGTTTTTCAAAATATAGAGAGATGTGCTTTGTGTGTAATTAGATAACCAGCACTTGTGGCTGTGACATATGATCTTTATATCAAAGATGTAATATGAGACTGCAAAATAATTAGCATTTTAAAAGTAAAGATTAACGTGGAGAACAGCAACCTCCTGTCTTTTCTCATATGCGTATTGAACTGTGAATGTAACTATGGAAATGTAATTGTGGCAAGATATAGAGTATTCTGATATTACAAACTCGCCTCAAAATTCATTGGTGAATCATATCTTAGTATTGATTTCAGTAAAACAGTTCCCAAAGCTGAAATCTTTCAGGTGGCGCATGTGCCAAGTTTCTGTTGTTTGGACAGTGAAATGCAAAGCGGTGCACAGGCTATCATGTCATCCACAGGCAGGAGAGTCTCACTGGTTCTTAAAGCGAGATGCTAAGGGCAACTCCACCTCCTCCTTCATAGGGGTCAAAGTGCCAAACGGTTCCTGATTCCAGTGGACGTTGGGCATGTACATCCTTTGAAAACCTCTTGCTGGTCTTCACTCTACATACTTTTGGAAATAAATGTGTAAATATTTTCCTACTCGGTTGCCATGCCTCCAACTGACAAGTGGTTTTCCATCAGCTGAGATACAGGATTTCTTTCCTTGGGTCTATTGCTGTACCTGTTGTTAGTAATTTACCTTCAGAAGCAGTTCTGCTTCTAATTAGCTTATGGAAAGGCATTAAACCAACATTTTTTTCCTTTGCAGTTCTAAATATCTAGGGAGGGTGGCAAGTAGAGCAGGGGAAACAATGCTGCATCACTTTCATACAATAGCCATTTAAAGATAACTTCTGCTGAGGGCTTTTAATGACATGGCAAGTATTTCATAGGACCCGTTTATATTGTAGATGTCTAGTTAAAAAAAAATAAAAATGTGCCTATTAATAATTAAAAAGAAAAGACTTGCCATAAGCTACCAAAATCTACAGGAGAATAGCTGAGAAATGTTGAAAATTTTGAGAAGAAATACAATAATGTAAAAAATAGGAACAATTTGAAAAAAAGCCACTATATCATATAAGTAGGCTCTGGTGAGGTTAAAGAAAAAAAAATAGTCCTCTTGCTGTATATGTTCCACTATGTAAAATACAGAAATAATATATGCATCTGTCATTATTCATGTAAAAATATGTAAGTTTCAAATTTTGTTTTTAAGTGCCTTTGCTTCAAATTCTAAGGATTTTAGTGCAATATAAACAGGTTTTTTTCCTGTTTCTGAAGGGAGGGTGAGTAATATATGTTCTTAATGAAACTGAAAAACAATTTTGTGAGTGTTTAAATTGTTCAGTTATCATTTTCTTAAAACAACAATCTGTAACAGAAATTCAGTGCAAGCCCTCCTGAGTGGCATTGTTATAATAATTGAATATCAGAATTAATGAAATATTCAAAAGGTTCCCTTCCTCGTTTTCACTCTTGCCTGTCAGTGAGATCAGCAGTTAATGAATCTTGAGGTAGCACAATTGTTCTGTTACCCTCTCAATATATATGGACTTCCAGTAGAAAGGAAATTTTTAAACCTACAATTTAATATCTTTTCATTGTCTAAGACCTGTCTCTTGCTAAAAAATATTATTTCTATGTATCGAATGGCTTAGAAATGAAATATGCTAATAAAAGAATATCTGATTCGTTATCCAGAGAATAATTTAATGTGGGGGGATTAGAAAAAGTATGATTCATATTAAAACGTAGTTTTCAGTTGAATCCATGACAAATTTTCCTGTTCTACTTTTGCAGTAAAAAATAGATTGTGACTACTATTAAATGGATGCTTGCAAGGCAAAAGAGGAGGAAGTTTTGTAATGGACTCAGATCCGCAGGGCCAAATCAGCAAGACACGCTATGGGATTTGTAAGGGTACATTTATGTAGTTGCTTATTATTCGGTTTACAGTAGTACCTGCACTCCCTACCAAAAGTGTCAGATGCTGCATAGGCACCCATTATAGCAGAAGTCCTGTCCTGGAGGTCTCAAACTTAAGAAAGGAAAAAACTCACATGAGAAAACAGCACTTCTCCTTCTTTTTGTCCTGCTACATCTGTGATAGTTTAGCAGCTCCAACGAGCTCAGGGAAGGATTTGGGTACTGCAGTGGGGTTTCCTGTGTCCCAGCACCAGGGCATGTGGGTCCATCTGTCTTTCCTGTAGGGCAGTGTACAAAAGCAGTGCCAAGTAACTTGAGTTCCTTGTGGGATTAGTCCAGTGTTCCTCATCACCCTATCTACAAGGCAAGGGGAGGCAACTGGTGCTTTTCTCCACCCACCCTCCCCCCCCTTTTTTTTTTTTAAAATTTATGTCTAGGTTGTCTTTGCTCATTATCATCATCTCATGCAGTGAGACTGCACCACCTAATTCTCTCACATTGGGTCCCTCCAGGCAGATTAATAACATAGGCTTGTTTTAATCTTCACTGTGTTAGAAAGAGAATCTCTGATATTTACAGCCATTGTTAAATACACGTCCTGATGAGACATTTGTCCTGTCATTCACAGGATTGATTTCTGCCCTGATTTCTGTGGCAGCAGGAGTCCAGAAGCTATGCTAGAGAAGCTGCCAAGCTAAGTTGCACTAGTTGTGTCATCATCTTCGTTACTGAGAAGAAAAGCATTTTTCTTCAGGAAGTGCTTGCTGTTTTATTGATAGAAAGTACTTCTTATGTGCTGTTCCTCTCATAACACTTTCATGTCAACAGTCAAGTGGAGGAACAAAAGTGCAAGGTGCTCTCAGTGAAGCAGAGAAGAACACCTACCCCCTTTTCCTCCAGTCAGGTTTATTGAAATAATTGTGCCTCTTCAGCTGTTTATTTTTGCCTTGCTGCAAGCGGCAGTGCAGTTGTCTCTATGCTATTAAGAACTGTAAGCCTACAGTAAGCACTGTCCACTGCTACCAGCCTGGGAAGACAGTGCAGGGAATCCATGCTCAGATCTTGCTGAAGGCCAGAGGATTACATTTATGGCCAAGAAATCTGAGTACCTATTGGAACAGTGGGGCAGGCTGACCCTCAGGCACTGAAGCCTTGTTGCACCTACCAGCGCTTCCCTAAGTCATCTGCATTACTAACTCTGTGGAAGATCGAGTGACAAAGCTACACTTGGGCAACAAATGTAGCATAGAAGTATGTGCATCTCTTCACAATCACAGAGCTCATGTAGTTCTGAGAATTTTAGGCATGGTAGTGAAATTTTGACTTAAAAATATCCTTCTAATCACGTTCTTTGCAATAAAAGCTTGTATGAAGCTACTAATCTTGTTCAATGGAGATGTGTGACAAAATTTAAAAATCTTTCTGAGCATTTGTGCAAATTTAAAATAGTTCAAACTTTTAGGGAACACATAACATGTTAATAATAGATTTATGATAAACTTTTTGCCTCTCTCTTTCTCTTTGGGAGAGATTATAGATGTTTTTTGACATGGGTGTCTGAAGTTGGACACCTATAGGAACAGCCTAGTTTTCAGAGGGGTTAAGCACCTACATTTCCCACTGAATATTAAAGGACTGTCAGAAGTCCCAGTGAGAGGCACTAAGGTTTTTAAGAAGCTCTTACTGAAGTGTGCTTGGTAAAATGGTTGTAAGACAGCTAGTACAGCGCTTGTGTAATGAATGGCTCGATCTCTAGGGTGAGCAGCTGGACTCATATTTCTCTATTCAGTGACTATGTAAGCATCTAGCAGTGCCTTGGGGTATATACAGTTCTCAGATCTGTGTAAATCCCATCAGTCTTTAAGCATTACACATGCAAAATGAACCAAGAAATAATTCTTCCCTTGTAGATCCCAAACCAGTGAAGATTCATGAAATGGTGAATGGCCCTCATTACTTCCAAGCTTGTTTCTAATGATTCTGATTTATCTAAATATTTTCAGTATGTCTGTATGTTTACAGTAACAGGATCTGAATTTCCAGCTAGCAACAAGAAAACTGAAGTTGTCACGACACACAGTAGCTTAGTTTTAAGCAACAACCACTTGGTATAAACTAAAGTTTTAAGGTAAAGTAAAAGAATGTGGATAAGAAACCCCACAGAAAATAAGTGTTTTGATAAGCTCTCTAATCCAGCTGTACGAACAAATAATGTATCTTCCACTTGGCAAAGCTGGCAATTGAAAAACATACTTGAGAATGGGGATTTATAGCAAGATGACAGTTTAACGACTTTTTATGGTTTCAGGAGGTTTTCCCCTATTCCTGATTACTATAGTACTATAGTAAACAGAAATTGTTTGCCTAATAATTACTAACACATATTTTATGAACTCCTTCAGTAACTTTCTCACTTTCTAAACACAGCATCATTTAACACCAAACATCTAAATCTTAAAACAAACTGTCAAGACTGGTTGTTTTTCAGAGCTAGTACAAAAATGATTGATATAAGTAGGAAGACATTCTTCAAGTTACACGTTCATTTGGACAACTGAAATGCATAGTGGTGTTTGCCTATTTCAGACTATTTAAAACATGGGTTTTAAATGAGTTAAACTAATGGATAGAAGATGAGAAATGGTGAGAAGGGCTCTATACAGGAATACAGAGCCTCTATACAGGCTCTATAGGAATTTGTAGAAGGAGACTTTTAATGCAGTCATTGTAGTTTCAGGGTCTCTTGTATGCTTGATACAGTTTTTGAGAAAGAAAAGATCAGGCAAAAAACCCTCATAGTATTCCTTACAAGACTGTTGCCATCCTGTCCTAATCCATGTCTTCAGATATTGGTGTGTGTACGTCACCTATGGATGAGGAGCCCAACTAAAAAAAGCGGTGCATTTGCCAAGTTGCCAAAAAGTTTGAGACATCATCCTGTTGACTACAGCAGTTTTCTACCACTTTCCTTGTGTGTGATCAATAACACTTAGCCTAGCGTTTGCCAAATGCCAGTGACCCCATCATCCAAATGAAATAAGCTTTGCTCTTGTTTGTGTGGGTTGTAATAACATAAGCCAGACTGCAGCCAGCTGTTGTGAGACCATCATTTTGGGTGCTTGGGTGAAGGCCTATACAAGTATCTCATATGGGATTAAATGTCACACTAGATTGTGTATTACATGTCTGTAACTTGGCATGAGCTTTGTCCGCTGCAGCGCTTGGAAGAGGTTAGTATATGTTCTATAACAGAGAGAAACCAAATTCTTTGGTTTCCTTTAGGAGCCTTGAGGAAAGAGTTAGACAGTCCTTCAGCTGGATCTGTAGGTCTCAGACAGGACAAGAGCCCAGCAGCTGCTGCGGCAGGCTAGTCTCTGACCCTGGCTCAGGGGCCACAAAGCTGCTACTGCTCTCTCTTACCTCTGACCTTTGACTTTTGGCTGTCTAGCTGCCCTGAGTCCTATTCCCTTAGTTTCCCCTTTCCTCTTGAGCTGTGAGTGTACAAGCTTGCTTTCCCTGTGTCATATCTGTTGTCTTTGTCATAAGAAAGATACCATCCTTGCTTTGGGGCAGGACAGCTCTTTTTTTGGAAAAATTCTTCATGGGCCCTGCAACTACAGACAGCAAATTCCAATCTCCAGTTTTCCCTCAACATTGTCAAGAACAGACAAAAGACTGTTGATTGCTCAGCTAGTCTCCAGATGAGTTACAAGCCCTTCTGCTTGCCTCCTTTCACCTGGTCACCTCTTTTCTGGGATCCTGAGTATCAGAGGGAGAAAAACAACTGACACTGTGACGGTCCATGATCTGTGTTTCTTTCCTGACCAGTCAAATGTCCCAGTTAGCAAAACCATCATAGCCCACAGCCATGTATGTACTGAAATGTGTCCCTGACTTAAGGTGTATTAACAGTTCTTTTCATCGCAATCTGTCAATTCCAGGATCAGGACAGCTTCTTTTTAAGTCTCATCAATGGCAAAATTTAAAATCATAGTGAAAATTAGAATGAAACCAAAAGAAAATATAGTTATTTTTAAAGTTTCCAGCAATAGTGGAAAGTGTAGTTAGCAATGCTCTGATCAAAAGCCAAACTTAAAAGTGAATGCAAGTAAGAGGCAATGAAAGTTGAGGACAATTCTCATATTTATCCTACATAGATACAGCGATTGCTGTGGTGCCTTTAATACTGGGAGACAAGGCCCATACCACTTTCAGCTAAATAAAAGAAACCACAACAATGGGTAACTACTGATGCAGCGCACTCATGGAAGAATTACCTTTTGAAAGGTATAACAAAAGCTTTGTAGACTAGAGGTTTCATTTAATAGTAAAAGTTATTGCTTATTCTTTAGAACGTCCCTTCTAAGTGAGATATAGTATTTTTAGCCTATGACTTTGAAAGGCATGCTATGTGTCAGTTTTAAACCCACCTGAGTGAAAATTATCATAAATACCCATTTCTTCCATGTACTTATGTGCATTTAGTTCAATGACCCTCAGCCTGAGAGTTTAGAACAGGTTTTATGTGTGGACCTGTTTCTCCATATTGAAGGATTACCTGACACTGAGCCTTTCTGAGACTGACTTGCGGACACTCGCATTAAATGGGTATCTGATGGAGTTCAGAATCATTACTGCTGATGTGGATGGAAATTATCAATGAGTTTCTGAAGAAACAAGGAAAAGACAAGAGAAATTGCTGGCTGGGTAAATTACAATTGGAACTAGAAATTTAGACCATAATTTTTTTTCCTGTAAATATTGGATCTATGCATTACTGCATCAAATAGAAGTACAGATTTTATCTGATTTGTATATCAAATTACCTGAAGCATGTGATGTGGAGCTTATGATAGCTTAAATTATTAGGAACGAGGGTGAAAACAGGTAATTCTTAATATGGCTTAATGCCTTCTGTGGGACTGTTACTCCATCAAAAATTTTTTTTATTAGTGTGATCCTGTAGACTAAATTTATTTCAGTCTATCTTTGCATCCTGGAATTGGATACTTTCTTAACTTATTGCTGGGTATTCAAAAATGGGACTTTCTGTATTATTTATTCCACAGCTATCAGGGATCTGTTTACCCAAACTCATTGTCAGATGGGCTCTGTTGCAGGGTTGTCTATCTTGGGACAAGGTCTATGCATCGTGTTTAGTTGAAGGTGACCCCCAGCCCCCATGTTTGGTAGAATTGTGCTGTATGACTGTCATTAAAAGTCATTAAAAGTCATTAAAAGAAGTAGATGTGGCCTTTTAGTGCTATGGTAAGGGAGGTACCAAGATTTTTAGCTTTATAAGGAGTGGTAAAAGGCTTAAACAAACAGACGCATAGCATTACTTAATTGAAATACCTTGAGGTTTTTCTGCTTTATCAATATTTATTTGGTTTTGCCCTGATTTTTCTGTAGATTGCAAAATTGCTAAGAAAAAATACTAATTTAGTTCAATTTTTAATCCTTCATTACTGGCATTATTTTGTTTTTTATCCTAAGATTTGAATCAGATTGTCCCATTTGAATGTCAACATTTAGTCAGTAGAAGTGCTTTCGTCTTTTTTCACTTGTCTGACAAAGGAGCAAAAGACGTTCCCCAAAAGCTAGGGACATCAACTTAGTATACTATGAAGGTGAATATGCTAAAGGTAAATCACTGAAAATCCTACAGGGAGGAATCAGGAGAGGATACTAGGTACATAAAAATATCTGAAGTTTCAGAAGGACTGATGGTGCCTGATGAAAGCATAAGATAAGTTCTACAAGCTAATGTGAGTAATCTGCAGATTTGTAAGCACTACATTCATATCCACAGCTTAGACAGGGGAATCTTTATAACTTCTAAGATATGGAATTGGCTGCTAGGTTGCAGAAAACGGAAATAAAATTTGTTGCCCTTGTTAATGTTGTTATTAAATATCCTTGGCTTTTCGCCTATCTCTTCTTAAACCACATTAAATGGAGCTTAGAGTTATATAGTCATAGTTGAATACCCTTCCTCTAATGCATACATTTAATGCTCAGATTTTGCTTCTTTGTGAGCTGTGTGTCATGTTCATTCATCTCTGTGTGACAGCGTTAAAGTAACATGAATATTTATCAGCTTGATAGAAAGTATATTAGAAATCAGCATCATTATATTAATTAACTTTAAAAAAATTATCAGTACTTAGTCTCATGATAATTTTATGTAAGTCAAATTCCTGTATCTTTTAAAATGCTCTCCTTAATATATTCCTGCTTATTGAAATTATCTATTGTTCTGCATCATACTTTGGCCAAGGAATCTTCCAAGGGTCCTACAAGCCAACATCCAATTATTCTTTAATAATATGCAAACTTTACATTTTAATTTTCATTGGCAAATATCAAACCGTTATTACTGAGGACATCACATGTGCATTTATATGTGTAGTATATGTGTCATTATATCCAGCTTGATGCATACAGCGGTAAGCCACCAGACTGAGCAGTTTAAGATGCCCACTGAGGTGTAAAAAATGAAAGGCTGGTCTTGGCAGTGTGAGTCCAAACACCCAGGTCAGCCATTTCTTTGGTCCCTGGGCAGCAGGCATAGCACTGAAGGGACTTGGATGGGAGGGCACAACCCACCTCAAATCTGTAGAACTCTTCAGAATCTCATTTGACATCAACTCTTTTTCTTTACAGAAGCTTTAAATAAAACCTGAATAATTTTGATTTTTTTTTTTCTTCGAGGGCACGTGTATTTTATTGTATTTATCATCTCTAAGTTCACACTAAGAGCTGCTGGTTCTAGATAAACCTAAGTATACAAAACACAAATACACAAATAATCAGAATGCAATTGCAGACACAGTGTGTTGCAGAGTCCACAGCAAACATTTGCTGACATGACTTAGAAGTTGTCTGGGATGACATGTGCTGAGTAGGATGCAGAAAACCTGTTCATTCCTAAAAACAGCCCTACCTGTTTTTTCTTTTTTTTGTCTTTTTCAAAAACAGAGAGGAGTGTGGTTCTGTTCTGAAGAAGGCACAAGCCATTTTATCCTTTATCTGATAATTGTTCTATATGTTTTCATGATTTATACTAACCTGCAGTCTTTCTGTACTGTGTGAGATAGCGTCACCTTTGGATCTTGAGTTCCACTGAATGCGTGAGTTCCTGCTTTCTACTAACTGGGAAAGAAAGGACTATTTGAAAACAACCCAGACATTTTTCACAATATGGAAGTAATTGCAAGTGGCTAATCTAATTGGCAATCCAATATTTGCTGCTAAAATGAAAAAAAAAAAGTAAGATTCAGACTAAGACACACAGCCTAGTCCTTATCTTAACATGGTTATTGGTTTAGGGGTTTATTTAGAATTTGGCTTGTGTGTTTGTTTAAGATAGAGTTTCATATTGCTATGTAAGGCTGTAAACCAGGTTTCCATTATGCTATGCTATGCTGTTTATATTCAGGACCTTACAAAACTTTTCATGGCCTTTAACCTAGATGACAGTGCCGGGGATTCATTACATGGCTGCCTAAGCACTTTCTTTTTATATCAAAATGATTTATACATTCTGTACTTTTCCCATTTCCACTTTGGAGAATGCCAGAAAAGGAGGACCAGTGCAACAGCCGCTGTGATTGATACTATGCTTTTGAAGACAGATGGGAATTATTTAATGCTAGGGGATTTTCCAATTAGCTCTCTATCTAACCCGTGTTTAGAATTATCAGTTAAGTTTGTATGCTGAGTTAGCTTAGCAGCTCCTGACACAGGCGCACTTAGCAGCACCAAGAACTGGGAAGCTAGTATCAAATACTTTTCAGATGGTTATTGTATTGGGTTTGTGTGGCAAGGTTTTGGTAGCGGGGCGGGGAGGGGGGTTACAGGGATGGCTTCAGTGAGAAGCTGCTTGAAGTTTCCCCTATGTCCGACAGAGCCAATACCAGCCGGCTCTAAGACAGACCTGCTGCTGGCCAAGGCCAAGCCCATCAGTGACGGTGGTAGCGCCTCTGCGATAACAGATTTAAGAAGGGGGGAAAAACCTATGGAACAGCAGTGGGAGAGATAACAGTGAGAACATGTAAGAGAAACAGCCCTGCAGACACCAAGGTCAGTGAAGAAGTGTAGTGGAGGAGGTGCTCCAGGCACCAGAGCAGAGATTCCCCTGCAGCCTGTGGTGAAGACCCTGGTGAGGCAGGCTGTCCCCCTGCAGCCCATGGAGGTCCACGGTGGAGCAGATATCCACCTGCAGCCGAGGGAGGACCCCACACCGGAGCAGGTGGGTTCCTGAAGAAGGCTGTGACCCCGTGGGAACCCCGTGCTGGAGCAGGTTCCTGGCAGGACCTGCGGATTTGTGGAGAGAGGAGCCCATGGAGCAGGTTTTTTGGCAGGACTTGTGACCCTGTGGGGGGTGTACGCTGGAGCAGTGTGCTTCTGAAGGACTGCACACCATGGAAAGGACCCATGCTGGAGCAGTTCGTGAAGAACTGCAGCCCATGGGAAGGACCCACATTGGAGAAGTTCATGGAGGACTGTCTCCCATGGGAGGGACCCCATGCTGGAGCAGGGGTAAGAGTGTGATGAGTCCTGTCCCTGAAGAGGATGAAGCGGCAGAGATAACACGTGATGAACTGACTGTAAACCCATTCCCCGTCCCCCTGCACCACTGGGGGGAGGTAGATAGAGAATCCGGGAGTGAAATCGTGCCCAGGAAGAAGGGAGGGGTGGAGGGAAAGTGTTTTGAGATTTGGTTTTATTTCTCATTACCCTACTCTGGTTGGTTGGCGATAAATTAGGTTAATTTTCCCCAAGTTGAGTCTGTTTTGCCCATCAGGGTAATTGGTGAGTGATCTCTCCCTGTCCTTATCTCGACCCATGAGCCCTTTGTTATATTTTCTCTCCCCTGTCCAGCTGAGGAGGAGGAACTGATAGAATGGCTTTGGTGGGCACCTGGTGTCCAGCCAGGGTCAACCCACCACAATTGTCATATCACCTAAGCTGGAATGGTTTTCCAGATATTTATTCAGGAGTGACCCTTGATATTTAAGATGTTTTACATCAGTATAGGGCCACTGCCCTTGAGTAAATTTCTCCTAAGTCAAGCCATTAGAAGTGACCTTCTATTACTAGCTGATTTTCCATTACTGATGAAGGGAAGCAACGCTAAATGTGATCAATACCCTATCCTCATTGTTCTACCCCAAAACTTAGCAAATAAAGTTGAAACACACAGAAGCAGAGGTTTTAATAACTGGTAAGTGGTCAGAGGCTCTCCAGTCACTGAGCTTCTGAAATGCGGCACTCCAACACGCAAAGTGCAGAGTATGGAAAATCCCAAGATATTTCAGGCAGTTGTGTTCTTTGGCATTATCCCCAGAAATAGTGGCTCCTGAAATTGCCATTTTAACAAATGTGTTGGGTGATGAGTCTGATGCTAGAAAATAATTGCCTTGCTCTTTAAGAAGAGGAGTAAGACTACTGTAAGTGAACACTGAAAATTGTAACAGTTTTTAAACCAGACAGAAGCCTGTGCAGGCAATAGTGAATATTGCTTCACTGTAAACAGAACACACAAGATTTTCTCTGTAATGATAACCCAATAGTTTGCATAGTTTCCTTCTCCAGGTCTACCTGATGATACCATTAAGTCACCTGGCAAGAGCATGCGATTTTAAGAATCCAGCAGCTTGTAACTTTGGAAATATGTAGAGCTTTGAAAGAACCTGAGTACTACGGTGACACAGTGCGGCTTTACATGCTTTACTGGGAGATTATATGCTACTATGCTGGTTTTGTAGTGTTCCTCTCAGCTAAAAAGCTTAGCTTATACTGCATTATCAGTATTATCTCCCATTCAGGTTTACAGTGGCAGAGACGATAGTTTGAGTAAAACATTTTCCTAGAAATACCCTTTCCTGTAGAAGCATATTTAGCAATAATGTTTTTGTTTGCATGTAACACGTTTCTGTAAATTTCTGCAAGAATGTGACTCGTTTCTGCACTTATTCTAGAAATGAAGCTACTATTCATTAGGAACAATGTAATTCTATGTAAGAGGCACTTCTAGTATTTGTGATAAATAGTAGTGATTACTCTGTTTCACTGCTGCATAGCCATTCTGAGAAGAGGCATTTGCCTTTTGCATGAACAGAGAAACACGAACACCACTGCTAAATTCTCTCTTTATTTGCCCTAGGCAATATGTCATTTATATGTAGGTATAGATTGTGAGAATTAATTACATTTTCTTACTTTCTACTAACCAAAATAAAAAGACAGACAGGTAATACGCAAAGAAATTTGTCAGTGTTATTTTCTACATTAGATTCACTGCTATCCTTCGCTTTTTTAGAGCTGTCTCAAGCAACAAATAATATTAAATCATTAAATTCTCATTAGTGAGCAGATTGTTGTGAAAAATCTCACATTTCTTTAAGAGAAAGGGAGAATAAGGGGGATGTGAGTCTAGAAATCCCAGTGAAATAAATTCCTTTAAAAAGAATGCTTCTGCAATTCTAATGAGTGAGCTTATCAAGTGTCACCTACACTTGTGTAGGTATTCAAGATTAATTATTTTTTACCCAATCTTTTTTTTTTCCTTGCAAATATTCATTTTTCTTTTGTTCAGCTAATCAGGTAACAAGTTCTTACCCGTTGTTATCTCTATGTTAACTTGAATGTTGCAATGTAATTGAACACTTTCTTTAACCTTATCACATGAAGAACTTAAGTGAATTGAAAATCTCTTATATCTTCATAATCCATTACTTATCTTTCATTTCTTTGGAGGTAAAATACACCCATTGAACTCAACTCACCTAGAAGATTTATAAAATACTAGTACTCTGAAAATTGCTAGTTTAGTCTATTTAGATTCCCACTTATTGTGCAGACATACTCATTTTACATTCAGCTCATCCCACTGTCCAACCATTTTTATGCCACTCTGTCTACGCTGGTTCACAAGCTTTCTGCAGCAGGGATTGTAGGCTGACTCCAGCACTGTTGACTCCGGTGGGAATTGTGTCATGGGCTCCTGTAGGTCAGGGTTTACTTCATAACCTTTACTATTTTTGTTGTCTTGACAAATAGAATCCTGTGTTGTAGAACACCTGATTACTAGTGTAATCTTGATAAAACTATACCAATATGTAGAAATGTATACATTTCTGGTGTATGTGTAAGGTCATAATTTATATCTACCATGCTGATAGGAGGACACATGCCCCATGGTAGTAAAAGCAGTTTCTGGTTGATTTGTGTGTTTGTGTATGGCAGCAATTGCTAAAATTCTTATTTTCTTACAGTACTTATCATAAGCAGATTTAGTGTGTTGAGGGTACCTGACATTCATCCTGCATTCAGTGTGTCTTATACCTAGATTTTATTTTCACACATTTAGAGATAGCTTGCCTTTACAATAATTTAAAAAAATCACAGAGGAGAAAATGGTTTTTGTGCTTTCATTTGTATTAGTTCATCTCTGGAGTCTGAGAGGGTTTTCTTTCTTGTGCTGCATTGTGACCGAGATGGAATATGAGCCCCTGTTTAGGCAGCTGCTTAATAGTTATCCTTAAAACCATAGCTAATGTTGTCAGTTTTTCAGAACACCTCCTCCTCTTCCACAGCACTGCAGTGTATTTACTCCCACAAATCCTTCCTGTTTCTTCAGCTCCCAGTGCTCAACGCCAGTGCCTGGTAAAGCAGTCTGAGTGCTCTGTAAAATACAATTCTTAAACCCATGCAGCTAGGTTATTTTTCTCTCATTTTTGTTTATTTATCAGAACTCTACATCCTACTTCAGGTTAGTGGAGAAGGTCAAGCAGTAAGGTTGGGGCCTTTTTTTTTTTTTTTTTTTTCCCATGATCCGTCTGTCTCCAACCACTTAGTCAGGATCTGGCTGCAGAATTGCCCTCTGGAGCTTTAATTTAATCTGTTAACGTAGGTCTATGGAGAGCCATGCCTATCCTCCCTTAGCTGCACAGGAGAAAGAAGTAATAGTCGAGCCATGCTCTTGGTGTTGCAGAGCTGCACATGCCTTTCCGAGGGTTCATGGGCAATTACAGGTGCGATGCCAGGTATCAGATTCTGACTTAAAGAGAATCAGGGAATTGATTTCAGTAGCTAAAGGTTTCTAAAAGCACCCTAGGACTTTTAATAGAGCATTGTAGGTAAACTGTTAGGGTTGGTGTGTTGTAGGCTTATTACATTCTGGCTATTGAAATTGGTTATATCTGCCTTAGGCCGTGAACGCACAGAACAGCTATGGCACATTTGAATTGCTTCCCTGGATCAGGGCCTTGCTTGCAGGGCGATGTCACCACTGGTTTTGGTTTTAATGCAAAAGAGGATAGGTCTTTATATATAGACTCTGTTTCAGTGTTGGAAATGTAGTTCTCCTACTTATATGTTTTAACAAATCTTTTTTTCTGGCATGTCTTTTTACTACAACAATCAAGCATTATAAACCCATTCCCATCCAATAATTTTCGGCTTCTCTCTGTTTGCATTGTCTCTTCTATTTGCAAGTTTGCACTTGCCTAATGTCACTCGCAATCGCAAGCAAACTCATGCGGCCTCGGCACTTGTACACCTCCCGAATCCACACATTCCTGGTGGTGCTTATCTCTGAACCGATCGTGATTGGATGCCAGGACATATCCTAGGAGATGCTCTCAGCCTCCCAAAGCCTTGCAGTTTACATTATTAATGGCTGGGTTGTGGTTTGGGATGTTCATACCAACAGAGATCATGCAGGTCCCAATTATTTTTGCACTTGTCTCACCAATTGCCATTTACCACTCCAAGTCAGGTATTTTCTAAAGAGAAACAAAAGCATAGAACAGTTCTCTGTTCCTTGACAGATATTTGAAGGGGGAAAAGTTTTAACAAAGCTTTGTATTGCCAAGCAGTAAATTGAAATCAATTAATTAGAACCAATGCTTTAGAAAGGGATGTTTTCAATGCCTCATCACTTTATATCAGGCGGCCTATGATTTTGAATCATAGACTGAAATCATGCCATCCTACATTTTGCTTAGATCTAACTTTATATAAATGAAGTGTTGTCAAATTGAAGAGAGGATTCTTTTTTTCCCCTTTCCTTTCTCTTGCTTCCCCCTCCTCCTCCTGTGTTTTCAGGGAATGGGTTGTGTCACTTTTTTTTAAAGGTCTGTTTCTTTTAGTGAGTCTGACTGCCACTGCCTTTGTTTTGTGTATTATGGAACCCTACAGGAAATGTATAATTGATTGTTAAAATAGCAGTGGACAAGAAATTGTTTAGAGTCAATTTATTCACATTGAAATAGTTTTTCTGTCTACGCCTTGTTTCACAGGATGTCCTCTTTGCTTTATTCCTGATGTTCGTTATGTCAGACAAATGCTCGTGTACTGAATAGAGGTAATTAAAGATCAGGTCTGTCACGTCACGGCAGTATTTTTTATTTCCTAGAAAGCACTTGTACTTGCTTTGTGAAAATACTGTGCCTGCTCTAAAGCTAGTCAGACTGCTTCATGGTTTTATATCAGCTGCAAGTTTCCCTTTGGCTGCTCCAAACCACGCAAATTGAAATAAGTACTTCTGTTAATGTGACAAGCTGTGATAATACAAGATGAAAGTGCCTTGCGTTATGCTGCCCACCACAGCCAATGTTTGTTTCTGCATTTCCTTGTAAAAATCCCCCACTCCGTTATAGCCAGGCATTTATAACTGTCATATTATAGTAAATTCATTTGTTTGCTGATTTGTATGTTTGGACTGGTATGGAACCACCGTCCAGCAATTTAAGTTGTACCATGTCACAAATAGGGGCTTACTGCCTTGTTGGGAATGCCTGGATATCTGGGGTTTTAATGCAGGTCACCCTTCCCATACTGTTTGCTGTTTTGTAAATAGGACAGATATGTCCCAGATGCATTCAAATAAAGTCCTCCCCAGTCTGGCACAGATGGATGGATGACGCGGGTCATCGCCAGCTCACTGCTTTTGCAGGGAGAGAGAGAGCATGCATTGCAGGTGCCGTTTGCAGCGTGGAGGGTGCACGTGGCTCCTGCAGGGTGCCTGCTGCACGCTCTGGCATTTGGGAGCATAGAAACGTGCCTGAGCTCAGTGGGAGCCCTCACTCCTCTAATAGGCCAAATGCTGCTGCTAAGGTCAGCAGAGGTTCCTGAGTGTTTCAGCTGCCGTTGCTGCTCAGTGGGTTCCCATGGTGCTGATCAGTAGTGCAGGGAGCCCTACTTTGCATCAGTATGTGCTGGTTAGAACAAAACCAGAGGGGATTATAGATGGCAGAGGGCCGCGTACAAGCACATTTTCAGTGCTGTCTTCACCTCTAAAGAACAGGACGAAAGTGGCATCACACAGACCTTGTTAAAAAGTAGAAAAAAAACCACAACAAAAAAAGCATTCAGGATCTGACATATCTGTAGCTCAGTGTTGCAAAGCATTTTAGCATCTCTTGTGAAGTGCTGGCTGCTCTCAATTCTCACTTACTTTAATGGACATTCAAGGCATTTAGCACCTTGCAGGGGTCATTCAGCACTGTTTAGCATTGGTCCCTTCCCAGGTCTTCGCTTATGAAATAACCAACTCTGCAAAGCAGAATAAAAGTTTATTTTGACAACCCACTGTGATGTATGGGTCCAATTACTGAAGTCTCCAAACTCATGTTGGTTCTGGAAGTTTTTGGGGGGGATAGTAGAGGCATAATCTAAAACAAGGAATTCTCCTTTATGTTACATTCCCTCTAGGCAAAAAAGTAAATGTAGGAAGGAAAGGAATTAATGGAGACTATAACTCATACTGGTCTTGTTTGTTTATATACATTACATTACTCTGCCATGCTCACTCACTTTTTCTTATCATTTTTTCTCCACTCCCAGCTCTTCCTTCTCTTATCATATTTTTACATCAGCATAACTTTTGGGATTTCATAGGAACCACTCCTATTTTAATCTAATGCCAACAACATGGATGTTGGAGATGTAATTTATACCATCAAATTGAACTGGGGCCAGGCATTTCTCCAAGAGCTGCACCTGCTTTCTCTAGGCTGTATTTAGTGGAATTTTTCCTTTCATGTTTAATCCGTCTTTCTTCTGGGAAAATATTTAGCAAGCTAACAATTGAAGTTAGGGACAGGGGAACTTTGTACAGCTTCAAGTCCTGTAATGCAGATAAAATATTTTCCAAACATTTTGGATATCACAAAATGAGTTTTGATTTATGTGAATTTCTCACTCTGCTCTTTCTCATTATTAAATCCATGTTCCTTTTCATTTCCATTAAAGCATATATTTTCCTGCCCTGGGGAGGGAAACAGTGAAAAAAACCACAAAACCAACCAAAACCAACACCACCACCAAAAAAACCCACCAATAAAAGCCCATCAGGAAAACCCCCATGAACAAGTAAGCTTTATAACTTATCCTTCTGTTCTGGAGCAGTGCTTGATCACTGGCCCTTCCCTCTTACAGGAGAGAAAGAAAGAAATTTTGTCTTGTGAAGTAATCTGCCATTTGCAATGTACAGCATAAAAAGTGTTTAACTGTATGCTCAGAGATGTATCAATGAACATATAATGAGCTAAAAAAGAGTGTTATTTGTGGGTTTGAGGGTTGCCTGATGAGCACATGTTGTTATCTGAAGTTAATGTAGTTAGTCAAGACAATTGTCTTTTTTCAGTAGTTCTACATTAAAAAACAGCTCATGCTTATTGTTAGTAATATTGCAGCAGCTTCCTTCCTATTTTTGACACAGACCAGTAAAGATAGTTAGATGTCCTAAGGTACGTGGGATTAGGACAAGCTGCCTATACTTAGAAAAGTTGTTTGTTCTCTTGCTACCTAGTTTTTCATCCTTCCATTTTTCAAGAGCAGTTAATCCTTGGCAACAACAATATACTTTTTATTGGGCATGAAACAAGATTCTCTGACCGTTTATTAAGAGCTCAAGTCCTGAGAGACAGCAGATGATAACAAGAGAATTTTCATGGTCAGTGTGTGGGACAGTGAATCCAGCAGGCTAAGGTCCTTTCTGGCTCTCTCCCAGATCTGTTGGGGTTTCTAAATCAGGTAATCGCTGCTTCATTGTTGTCTGTAAAATGGGGAAATAGTATAGACTACACAAACCAAAGGTGGTCAAAGCCCTTTCATCTCTCAACACTGTTGTATCAGTTGTCCATTAGAAAACTCAGATGCATCAAGTTTCAAGTCTTTTTCTAGAAGCCTCTGAGGCAATTTTTGACAGCCTTTTTTGTCTCTTGTATGGCAATGAATGGGAAGTGCTCTGCAACATGTGTAATGCAATCGGTTGGTGGTTTGGACTGCTACAGTAGGGCAAACCTCTTTTTTGATCCTGTAGCAGTACCAAGAAGCTACCAGACTTCTGTTGGCAGATCTAAGAAAATAAATGAGCTAAGCATACTTGTCATTGGATTGCATGAAGACGCCTGGTACAAGTACCTAAAACTCCTAAAACATCGGGGGTCTATAACAGAGGAAAAGATGTCTTTAGAAATTCATTTTGTGATTTATTATCAAAATTATACTCCTATATGGCTGTAACTTTTGCAAGGTCTTGTGTCAAAAATGATAAATGCTCAAATTACTGGTAGCAATCTATGTCTGCTATTGTATTCCTGCTCAGCTAAACATCCACTTAGAGCGTGTACTTCTTGGTGGGAAACATAAGAATTCAAAGGTGAACTTAAAATTTCAGGACAATTTTTTGTTTACTGGTGTAGAAGGAAATAGCTTGTGGTAACTTTAAAGAGCTCATAACAGTAAAGCCAAGAAGGAAAAAGAAAAAAAAAAGCCAAAACCAAACAAAAAAAACAGGAACGGGTTGCTCAGCCTGTGGCTGGACTGGTACAAGCAATCTGTGCAAGATTTCTCCAGAGGAAAAATCTTGAGGCTTGTACTGCTGAGAAACACGGCATAGAGTGGTAAACTGAAAATTATTGAAAAAGCAGAACCTGTATGGGGCTTAAGACAAAAACAGATCCCAGAGCATTCTGCTGTGATTGTAATTCTTCTGTTCAGTCTGCATCCCTCTCTGCAGCATTTTTCTGTTAGAAATGAATATTCTGCTGGGCTAGAAGTGGTATCTGCAAAACTTTTACAACTGAGCCTTTTATGGGAACAACCTGGTCATTTTGTGATTTAACTTTCAGTCTACCACAAAACTTCGCAGCTGCTTGGACTTTGGCTTATCCATGTGTCCCACTTTCTCAATAATTAAGTCATAAAATAATTGCTTAACTGTTAAAAGCCTGTGTCAGAGGTTGTATCTTGGAGTCCCAAACCAGAGGAGTATCATCCTTGTGGCTTTATTGAAAATCACCTGTTTATGAAAACTACATGGTTCCCTTGGTTCATCTTGCAGTGCAGGTGATTCCAGGTGGAAACTTGGTGCAAAATCAATACTACAATACCTTCCTGTTTTCATGCATTAATGTTGTTTACTTCCGTAACCGTAACACTGTCAGTAGCTCTGTGTTCACTTGATGCCTTGCTCAGAAGTGAGGCATTTCCTCTGCTAGAGGAGGCACACAGCTAGAATAAACATAGTGACTTGTGTAAATTGTCTCTGCTCAATATGTTTTTGATAGTCTGGAATTTGTTACAAAATGGGAGAAAAGTGGCAACTAATGATAAAGAATGTTGCAGTTTGGCAGAGTAGCACACTCTTTGCTTGCTGCCTGGGCTGGCAATGGCTAATGCAGTCGAAGCTCCAAGTTATTGGGAGAATCCGCCTAAGAGAGTCAACTCTGGGCTCTCCAGGGGTGTTGGCAGGATGGGGTAGCCTGGATAAAGCAAAACCTAGATAAACCTGTAAATTGAACAGAGGACATCCCCCTTTAAAATAATGGCAGCTGATTTCTGCAGGCATGAGGGCTGACTGAGCAGAAAGGCAGGACTGTGGCTGAATGCCTGAGGCATGTGCTTGGTATCCTAAACACCACAGTGCTGAACCGCCTGTGTGGGAGGAAGATGGGGGCTTGTTTCATTCTCAGCCTAGAAAACATGCTTGCTGATTACCAAGTGCTGTAGGTTAGAGCTTTTCGTTGTTGGTTTCATCTTTCCTTCCTGTTAGATGTTTGCCCAAAGCTAGTTTTTCAGAGCTCTTCCACGGGATGGCAGGAGAAGAGGCGTTCTCACAAAATTACTGGCGGGGTCATCTCTTTCTAAGCAGCATGCAGGCACAGCGTGTTTCTGTTCAATAACATGCCATACCATATGCCAAACAGGATTTTATGTTCTAGACATATCCTGGAACAGGGTTGTTTTGTTGTTTTTTTTTTTTGTGGGGGTTCTTTCCCCCCCCCCCCCCCCCCCCCAAGTTTTTGCCTCTGAGCTAAACAAGATATTCACATTCTTTGGAGAATGAATCAAATAACACCTGCTTCTCATGCCATTGAAAACATATTCCTGATTTTGCCATTCTGTCTTCTGAAATGCCAAGCTATTTACATTATGTACATGGCTTTTGAGTGTGCGCAAGGCATATCACTTGTTGAAAGCCTTATCCTCAAGTGCTTTAAGATTATCTGGATCATTGTTGTTCACCCTGTTCTCAGACTGTTAGAAGAAAATATCACTTTTGTTTAATTAAAATGCCTGCAGATTAAATAGTGTGAGCTTTTGAAAGGCTTCCATAGGGATCTGTGCCATTTGCAGTAGATATTGTCAAAAGAAGTCAATAAGCAATGACAGCTATGTCATCTTGTATCTAATTGCCTGAAGTATGTTGCTCTCCCCTTGCTTTCTTTGTGCATCTTTATGATTGAAGGACGTAAGGCTTAATGCATTAAGGGAGTTTATTTCAGGAAACCATTTCTCATAAGAATAAAGTACTACAATTCTGTATAGTTAGAAAACTGCACCAGTGCTGTCACCCCAATTATTTTTTGAGGAAGAGGGAACAATGGTTTTAAATTATTGTGGGTTTTTTCTGTGTGTGTTATTCAGAAATCTGTTTAAAGCACATACATAAGTGAGGGTGAGCTCTCTCTTACCCAAGCATGAGGTTTACCATTCTTCAAACCTTGCCTCAGCTCCTAAACAGTCACATTTCCCAAAAATAATTCTCTCTGTCTCCTTCACTGGTCATTGCAATCTAAATTGCTGGCCCTCATCCTGTAATGAGGGGCCACTGCTACTTTAGTCTAGGGCATTGCTTCCATGCTGTGTCTAACGCTGGAAGATTTTAATGATAAACACTTTTTTTAGCTAACCACTGAACTGAAACTGTGATCCAAACATCATCAAACATTTGTTTCCAGCTATCTTTATTTTTTCTCTGGCTCTCCCAAATTCAGTTGTGGTCTCTTCTTATCTGTTTGGGATGCTGCTGTAAAGATCATATCCTTATCTCTTGCCTTGGCTATCTTCATTTTTTGCACTGCCTTTTTGTAGCATAACAGGTGGACATGTTAGCTTCTGTGCCCTCTTTTCCTTATGATTCCACACTGTGAAGTCAGCTCCTCAGCTGGGCCAGCCTCCCTGTTATATTCTGAGATAAAACCTTTTATGTATCCCACAAATTATTCACCTTGTTCTCCCTGAAAACATTTGTTAAAATTTTTTAAATCCTTGAAGTTCTTCCTTAAAATATCCTTTGGCATAATACTTGCAAAATAGTTGACGTCTCTCTGCATCCATCTGTTGTCTCTTATCTTATAATGAGGCTGTAAAATTCAGGACTA
This sequence comes from Buteo buteo, assembly GCF_964188355.1. Classification (NCBI taxonomy): domain Eukaryota; kingdom Metazoa; phylum Chordata; class Aves; order Accipitriformes; family Accipitridae; genus Buteo; species Buteo buteo. The sequence continues at coordinate 17,170,603 of NC_134179.1, forward strand.
TTTTGTTCATGCTCACAATATTTCTTAAGTGAGCCTTGCCCATGCCAGTGACTTCAGAAGTACTGCAGCAGCTATTGTTGTCAGGGCCAGACAGGCTGTTGATAACTGAAGGAGTTTCTGCCTGTGCATTATTATCACAGTCTTTGCTATTAGCATCCCCTTTGTATAACCTATTTTTAAATGACACTAGGGGGATGTTCCCAGATGGTGAGAAGACTCTGTATCTCCTTATACTTTGCTGACGTATACTATACATAACATCCCTGGCAATCTAGAAAATACACCTCATAGATAACCAGCTGTTCTTCATTCTAAGAGCAACAGGCTGAGATTTGCTGCTGGAAGCATAAAATCTCATCATTATCTATATGAGACCTAGTCTAGTCTACTTGCTGCAATTCAATGTAAGTCTTTGGAAGGAAGAGAAGGAAGAAGTGTGTTCTTGGTGGATATTCATCATTGAGTAAAAAAATTTATTTTTTTTTTATTATTTTTTTTATGCTTAGTTAGCAGCTATTGTGCCCTTTTTATAATAAGCAGGCATTTGTCAGTTACAGGTGACACCAAAATCAAAGTGTTTACAGAGTGGTGGTGATTCTCTCATTCAGAAAACCAAATAACATGAAAACTGCTGATCTCTTTCTCTGAAATGTTGAGTGATAGCAGTGCCATCCATTTGTACAGTATGATCAAAGGCCTTTTCTTTTTACTAGCAAGAGTCACACCTGCATCTTTTCATTAATTCCCAGTAACAGCACACATTCGAGGGAGTTTTGCATGAACAATACAGTTCCTCTGAGATACCCTGAGAACACCAGATTTACTCAGTAAGTGTGGGACAACCAGGCGGGGCATGCACTGGTTGTCCAATGCATGTCCCTCAGTAGTGCACAGCACACAAGACAGTGGTCCTGTTCCTGTATTGCTGCAGTAAAGAAACCATCATGAATTTAAAGTGAACCGAAACTATATTTATTTGTTAAGACCTACTGCAGCCAATTCTGTTGTAGTTATTACAAGAAAAAAAATCAAGTCTTAAACTGGAGTCTGAAATAAACGAGATGTGTTTGCATCATTCATGGTGTTTATGCTTTATTATTCCATGGTGACATTTGCCAGAGGCATGGTACAATGGCACTAGATTAGGGGCAAAGCAACATCATCTACACAGAGTAAAGGCATTCCTAATTCTCTTCTCCCCTATCTTTCCTCTAGTCATACATCCTTTATGTTTATCTGTACACCGAATTTTTCCATCTCCTCGCTCTCCTGTTTTTATTTCCTCTGCCATCATCTTTCACAGTGGAGTGCAGCCTATTGAGTACAGGCTGGCAAAGTGTTTCTGGATTTCTGGTCTGTGGGAGTCTACCTCATTCAGTAATGAGCAGGGAGCGGATTACTAGCTAGGAAACGAACATGTATATTACCAGGATAAAAATAAGAACTTTTCTTCTCTTGACTAAACTTAAAAAGCTAGGCTGAACTCTGATTCTTTTGAAGACAGGGCATCTTTATCCACTGATTTTAGCAGCATTCACGAAATTGTCAGGATCTGCTCTGCTGTTTCTCATTATTATTAGATCTACGTAGCTGTTGGGTGTGTATTATTTTCTAAGACTGAGCAGACTAATATCATCAGCCATAATTCTGTGGGTTTCTCCTGAAGCCATTACCATAATTAAGATAATGATATTTAAAGTGAATGTTTATTTCATACTACTTTGTATAGCAAAATATAATTAGATGTTTGGCTGCATATGTATATGGTTGAAAAGGATTTAGTATTTTGAAAGAGGCTGTAAGTAAGTCTGAGTAAAGCAGTAGTTTAACTCCTAGAGTGACTCTGAAACTTCAAGCAAGTGTGCCATGAGCACACCATGAAATTTGCTAATACAGAGTGAAAAGATTCTCATAATTTGCCTCCACTTGAGGAATTTTGTCCAGACTGACAACTGTAACTTTAAATTTACAAAATTCCCAGAAGTCTGGTGTTAACTGTGCTGAGCTAATCTTGTAAATATTTATCTGCCTTAGATTTGAAGCTAAATAAAGAACATTTTCTTATCATACACTGCAGTGAAATGTGGGCTTTTTCCCAGTAGGAGGTTGTTTATGTTGCCCACGTAGACTCTTAAAGCCTGAGATCCTGAGCACGGAAGCAGATTGCAAGTGAATTAATTCAGTTGGCTATCTTGTGGCTCTAATCCTTCCTTTTCTATTTGAAATGGCAAGCTTTGGAAGTGTTGATATCTTATGGTCAAAGTTGTGCGAAAAAGAAGTTGCCTTCATGTTTCATGCTGACATTTTAGGCTTCAGTTGATGCCATTTTTTTTTTCTTTTACACAGGACTTCTCTATTTTTTGAATGTTAGCAAGGATAAGACACAACCTGACAAGATGAAGTGCACCTTTTCTGTATCTCACTTGGCATGTTAAAAAAAAAAAAAAAAGTGAGTGAAGAAAAGGATGACCTATCTACTAAGTAACAACACTACAAGTAATATCAGAGTCAGAGAGCACAAGAAGAGAAAAAAAGATTCAAGCTTAAGTATGTCAACTTTTTTCAAAACCAATTGAGTGCTTATTTAATAATTTAAATTGATGTTTGTTGCATACAATAGTAATGATTTGAGTTCAATATTAGGTAAAATGTTTAAACCATTATATCTTTGAGGAAACCCTTTCTTTGTTTTCATACTCCTAGGAACTCTTATTCTAACCCATGCTTTCTTAGCCAAGCCCTGAAGAAGGCCTCACTTTTTCAACCATTTTAGCACACACTGCATCCCTCATCCATTTCACCTTTCCAGTTACCTCCCTTCTGAATATTTCTATCAGCATGAAAAATGATTTTTCCATTTTCTGTCAATCAGTGATCCCTGTAAATATTTATCCTTCCCTCTTTTAGCACAGTGTTGAACACTGTGGACCATATCCATTTCTATGGAATGACTCTGAAAGTCAATTTTTGCATCAGCAGTACTCCTTCTCAGACTTTCTAGTTAAAATCTTCATCTCTCATATTGGCTACACCATTCTTCTGTGTCTGTGGAACTTTCTTTTCACCTCCTAGTCTAGTTTACCTAGGCTTTACTGTCTAGTTTACCTAGGTGAGACACTTATTTTTCTATTACAAATCCCACCATGAAATTTCAAATTTAACCCGTTGCCCTGATAGTTTTTGAGATATGTTACTGTTATTTTAGTGTGTCTTTTGTTCAATGTTGAGCAATTTGTAGTGGATACCATTTGGGCTGGCTTTTAAAGATGCTGTCCTCCTCTATGTCTCTAAGTACTTGCTTTACACTACATGAATATTTATTGCTAAGTGTCTGTAATAAAGCACAATTCATGGTTAGCAAACCTAATGTGGCTACCAAAGAGTCTTCTCACTGGCAACACGTACACCAAGCATACTGGCTGTGTGATACCTGCTCTTTGTCCTGCCTGGGTAGGAAGCATGTAGGAGCAGTCATGCCAATTCAACACCAGGTTTAAGCTGTCAAAGAAACAGGTTGCATCCCAGACCCCATCAGCGCAACTGTGCTGAGGATTTGACTCATTCTCTGGTTCAATCAGTGTGAGTCACTGAAATTTTGACCACGTCTCATAGAAATCATCAGCCTCTCTGGTGGGGCTTAGCTGTGCTCTACCGAGAGCTGAAGCCCCAGACGTGTGTTTGAATGGGTGGCTCTGCACATAGCATGGATTTGGGAAAGGTTGTGATGTACCTTCTTTATTCACTCAAAGTTCCTTCTAAGGCTCAAACACATACAGATTTCTTTGACAGAGGTATTGATAGGAAAGTGTAAGAGCTTATCGCTTGGTATTTCACTGGTGTAACAAGGCGAAGCTGATAATTTTTTCTTCCTCAGAATTTTAGTCTCCTGATTGCTGTAACCACTAGCCCTTACTAATGGGACTAGTAAGATAATGAAGCCCTACTTTCTACCACAATTCAAAGCTGTAAAACAAAATATGTAATGCTTGGGATAGGGATGACAGGGATTTTTTTATTTTTTAACTACAGAAACAGTAATTACTTTATGTGAAAACCAACCTGAAATATTAACATGCGGGAAAAAAGAGCAAATGGTGTAAGTCATGTCTGTATTTTGCTTTGTTCAAGTGCACAGTTTTTTTAAATGGTCTTCTTGTGGAAAGATGTGGAAAGACCATTCAGAAGCAAAGGGAAGGATGGATCATTTGCTGTAGGGCTGTGGCTGGTATGCACTAGCAGCTTGGAGAGGAATCCATATTTCTGACACTTTGTTCACTGAGGTCAATTATTTCATTGAGTTAAATTCTCATAGATGGCAATCTCATTTCAGGTTGAAATGGATTCTGTAACCACAACTCTGTTGATATATTCAATCTTAATGAGGAAAAAATCAGCACAAATATTTAATAATTGTGTGTCCTAAGACTCAGTGGTTTTGTCATTTAAGACTCAGTGTTTTTATCATTACCTACTGTTTAGATTCCAAGATAATGGATTATATAGAGCATCTCTACCTGGGCATGTTTGTAGTGAATTTGGGAATCTCTGCAACAGTTAAGAGTGAGGTGAGGAATATGTCAGGTCTGAGCTCCTCACCAACCACCTTTTGTGAGAAATGATCCCATTTCTAACTGGGAAGAGCATGTGAAAGAATGACTGTTTGCTCATGTATACACACGGTATATAGAGGCACAGGACCTAGCAATGAGGTCTGGCAAAGTCTGCTGGTATATTTTCAAAGCAGGTTGGTCAGCTTAGGGATATTCTGTTCTGCTCTCAACTTGGTTTAGTCTTGAATCTCTCTGTGGTCTTAATTTGTTCTCAGTTCAAGGCCTGCCCTTAAACTGAAATCTTATTCCCATTGAATTTTATAGTGAATTCTTTCACTTTAGTGAAACTGTGGTTTTATTTCCTGTGTTTAGCTGTACTCCAAAGCATTTTGCCAGATTTGGCAAAATATAGGGAAATTAAAAATAAAGGGAACTAGGCCATCTGTAAGATTTATCTAGATAATGGACATACATGCCTCCAACCTAAAGATAGTTACATAATTAAAATGACTAATTAATTTGGGCTAAGAAAAGGTGCAATTAAGATTTTTAAAATTAGACCTATGAAGATACTTATCTTAAAAAGATATTTCCAGCCTTGTATTTTGCTGTATTTGAAGTTTTCCTTCAACTGAAGTCGAAGATGAAGTTCCATTGAAAATCTGAAAAGATGTATGAAAAGGACTGTACTATTTTATGGTAGGGAGAGGCATGTCAAATGTTGATCTTTTTCATGTGTGTGAGAGAGGTTGTTCTCCAGTGGCCAAGCAGAAAGGGAAGGGTGAGAGTACCGCTATTATTACCAAATGGAACTAATGTCCTTTAGCTCTGGTGATGGAAAGACAAATGTTTTAGAGATAAAGCGTAGAGAGTCCAGTTCTGGTGACTTCATTAGTGAGTACATTTGCATATGAGCTTTATATCACTTACATATTTGTTAAAAGTAAACATAACCAAAGGGAGTGAATAAATACTGCAATCACAACTTCTTGCATTCCAAATAAGCAGGAAGGCTAGAAAAGTGTTTTTAAAAACTGAAATCAAAAGTGTTCTAATGTTTAAAAAAAACTTTTAAGTGTTTTAACAGATTCAAGAGCATTTGCCAGTCTGTTGTCTGATACTTAAAATCATAAAGCATCAGAAACATTATCCATTTGTTAAGCTGTTTGTCTTCAAAGTTACTGAAATCTGACTTAAATTTTTACTGACCCCTTTGCATCTGATGTGGAATATGCAGGTTACTTGAACTGGCTATATATGTATTTAAGCTTCCTCTATAAAATGTATTGTCTTTGTAGTGTAAAAGAAAGACAGTTTCAGCTGTCTTATGCTGCTTGCTATATATATGCAGATATTTAAAATGCCATGCACCAGGATATATGTTTACAGTGAGATTTCTCTGAGAATCATTCTTGACTGGGGTAATGGGCAGGTTTTAGAGGAAAAATTACTTTGAAATATAAGGCACGTTTAAGATTGAAAAGGCTTCTTTTGTGGAAAGAGCTGTCTAGGAACTTCACTGCTGGTGGTGTTTTTGAAAATATGTAGAATTCAGTGGACCCTAATAGCAGCAAATTATTTTCCAGTACGCATCTTTTAGAGTTCTGTTACTCTCGTTTTCCTACACTTTCCTCCTTTGATTTACTGGCTTTGTGTGTGAGATTCAGTACATTTGGGCAGATGCAAGCAGCTGGAAGTAATAGAGTCAGAGCACTTTGAAAGGCTGAATTTTCACAAGTGGTTTGGGGTTTAGATGCTGGGAGTCATTATCTGGTGCTTCAGAATAACATTTAGAGAACTTGCTTTCATGGCAGAGATTTGAAAGAGGTTATTCATGGGTTGTATTTCACTTCTAAAAAGTTGAATAAAATTATATTGCATTATATTTTTAAATTAAGAAATCTGATTGAGCCATACAGACACGTTTTAGAATAATATATATTCTAATGGCACAAATCACTACTTTTATTCCATGTATTCAGAAAAACATATGCTCCCAGAAGCTTTAGAGAGAACCTTTTTTCTTGCCAACTATATATAGTACAGTGAGTGTTTCCTTTAAACTCAAGCCAACATCCCATGTAAACATGATAAAGTTAGCTATGGCAGTTTTATGGGGGAGCAAGAATTTGTGGTCTTATATTGTGCATTTTTTTGTTGATGTGTTTCTTTCACGGCTATCCTTTCTGTCTCTGGAGGTTGGTTTCATTACTTGTCATACAAACAAGTTTCCCTTGTTTTATCCATGCCTCTCTGTGATTCCACATCCTCCACTTATTTTGTTTTATGTTTGCTTTCAGTAGGGTTTTTCAATACTGACAAAATCTTGAGGGGCACCTATTTATAAGGCACATGGTGCATTATTTCCTCATATTGTCTCCTCTTCTTCTTTATAGCATGTCAGATGGAGTACTTTTTTCCTCACTAACAACATGGGGAATGGAGCCACCATAAAGCAGAATAACAGGCCCAGATTGTTTCAGTGGATGTGTGTTTGTTGTAATTGCCATTCCAGCTACAGTGCACCAGTTCTCACAGCAAATTGCTCTGTAGACATGGGCAATGCGTAGCACATCTGGTGCGATCCTTTCCTTAGCTGTTTCACTGTTACTTCTGCAAGTGAAATACTGGGTAACTTTTCCCACATCTGTCTGTTTCTGCTCATAAGACAGGTTGTAGGAGAGTAATGCCATACCAATTATACATGCTCTTTGGATACTGTTGTACACTGTCACTTTCAAACAGAAAACATAAATGCGTGTGACCTATAAAGGTATGTGAGAACGTGTACTGCATCCTTCTCTTCTGCAGAGCCCAGATAGCACATTACTGGTACCTTCATCCATCAAGCTTTTATTTCTATACATCTTTAAAGGGCTTAATACTAAATTCTTATAATTAAATTTTGGAATAAGAGACCATTAAAACAGTCTCAGCCCCTCCTCTCTCTGAATGAACCAGAAATGACAGTTTGGGCCTCCTTTAAAATGGGCATGTCTCAGTATAAATGAATATCAGCTTTTTAAGAATATGATCATCCAAAGTAACATCTGCAGGGAGCAGGAAGCTAACAGGTCTTCTTTGCTGGATTTACAGAACAAATAACAAAATACCATTGTAGACAGAACTGAAAATACTCTGGGATAAGGCTGTAGGGGATACAGTGAAGTCTGGAATTCTTCGAAAGAAAAGGTCAACTATCATAAGCTACATTTACTTCTAGTAAAAATACGCATGGTTTTAGTGGAGCTGTAGCTGTGTAGGTGTCCATATTTGTAATTATAGTGGCAGTGTGTGTTCAGGACCAGTTTTTTTCCTCTCCAGCTTAAAAAGATGAGATATCCAGGCAGGCTTTGTTATCTAACTCTGTTGTGATCTGGTTTGAACTAATTTCTTTTTTTTTTTTTAAAATCCCCCAGCCATTGAGTGGGTCTGAAAAGGTGATTTTAGAAAGATTATAACCTCCATGCTGTCTTTGTTTAAAGAGAAAACATAGTTACTCATATTCTGTTATTTGAATATCTACTGCATGAATGTGATTTGAAACCCACCTTTAACAGAAGTTGCGTTTAAAAGATATCACTTCCATGTGGTTTCAAAATTATATCAAGATAAATCTTTTACTTCTCTATGTAGACTGAGTACTCTCTGGGGTAATTTCTAGCAAAATTTGGTGATGATTTCTGTAGTTGATATAGTCTACCTAGGGAAATAAAAAATGTTAAGTAAAAGTTGGAATCAGCAGCTGAAATTGTCTCATTTCCTGCCAGACAATTTGCCTTTGGTTTGTATTGAAGTTGATGTCAGTCTAGAAAAAAATAATGCTCTGGTTTTACATTGCAGTTCTTTAAAAATAATTACCCTTATCTTATATTCCGTTCAACTCTACTCTCCCAGTTTAAAAGAAATTGAGGTCAAAAGGCCCATAAATAACCATCTGGTCAGTAACAATACAGAAGAGTGATAGTATTGGTATTTCCTACAAAATTTCAGGTGCCAGCTGCCACTTGATGTCTGCCTAGTCTACTTACACAAACAAATTCATCAGGAATGTTTTGATTTCCACAACATTTTTGTCTTTGCATTTGGAGTATGAAAGCAGAAAGACATTCTTCTTTTTAAAGGGAAAAAATCATATCTCTCTCTCTCTCTCTTTTATATATATATATATATAAAATCTGTTTTCCACTCAATGCTTTTATGCCAGAAAATATTTGTTAGTTTTGTTTTCTGCATCCCCAGTTTAAGTGCATTTACAAGTCACAAAAGGTCTAGCTGACAATGAAATATTCTGTGCCAGATGTCGTTTCTCTTTGGTGCTTCATATTACCATGTTGAAAGAAAAATAAAGCCCAAGTTGCTCAAGTAACAGATGTTTCTACCCATACCCACGGTCCATTTACCAGTGTTACATTAGACATTTTTCTCTTCCAGGGACCAGTCAATCTGAATTTTCCATGATTCCAAATTCTTAGTTTCAGAAAGTGAATGTTCATAACAAACAGACCTTTTTACTTACAGACTGTGAAATTCTCTCCTGAAAGGAAGAATGACTCATTTCACTGTTCAGCTTACAAGTGCTGTGTAGATGGTATTATTTGGATTGATGCAATGCTGCCCAGCAGATTGCAAAATCCTCCCCACTTCTGGGGAAGTGGATGGGAACAGGTTCAGTTTGGGTCCTGGGGAGGCAGTGAAATGCTATTTAGTGGAAAGATTCGAGTGCAGATTAGAGTATGCAGTGTATCCTAGAAAGAAGTGGTCAAGGTTTGGAGGCCTCAAAATGGGTTACAGATAAGGAACATTTCCATGGATGAGTCATCACCACTTTGACTGTTCCATTCAGCTGCTGCTGCTGCCAAGTCACCTCGAGGTCTCAGTGTCGAGTGTTTTTTTGTTGAGAGTTGTTGGCCTTTGGAAATGCTTTCTCCCCAATAATGAAATGGTGTGCAGGGGAGGTACCACTATTGGCATGCTCAGTTCATCCTCTCTTACATGAGCATCCATTATTGGTTGGTGATAAAGGCAATTAATTGGATCCCAGGTAGACCTTTGTGTTGCTCCAGTGTAACTGCTCTTATGTTGGAATTGCGGGTTTATTTGGAATGACTTCAGTGCAGGATTATGCCAAAATGGGTAAAGTCAAAGTTCAAAATTCTGCATTGTTTCTATCAGTCTTAAATTTATACTTTAAAAAATAGCATATAAACAAATATAAATACATATTAAAAAAGCCATTTTTACATAAAAAGTTCCTATTTTAGGGCTCTGAAAAAGCAGTTGTCAATTTGTGCTGAAGGCTGACCCCACTCTGAGCTAGGTATTGATAGCTACCTGGTCAATGCAGGTTAAGAGGCCAAAGTTGCCACAGGGGATAGTAATCGCATTATTCACTGCAGTGCCATTGGGTACAGAAGCTGTGTGCTCTAGGCCAGGCTAGACTGTGGGCTAGGTAAATAGAGGACAGAAATTCTGCTGCTTTCTTTAATCTTTTTCAGAAAAAATGAGATAGATCATGAACAAGGACAGATAGTCAATTTGGTTGTAAGGACAAGTGATTCTTGAGAAGGGCATTAGTGTATTTTACAAATATAATTGTAAAGTGCTAGCACACAGCTATCCTATTTCATATGTGCTTAAATCAGAATTCAGAACTGTTGAAATAAAATATTTCTAAAATCAAGGTTCATGACCAAATAGTTTGTAGCCAAGTTGAGATGATGTTACTTACTTCGAGACTATCTTAAAACACCATGGCCAGGGGAGAGGCAAATAAGCCACCCAAATACTATTAGCTCCAATAATCAATCCCAGAAGACATTTATATATACAATTGGATTGGCTCATTAGAAGTTAAGCTCAGCTGCTGCCAATTAGGGTGTGCTAATTTGCATAAGCAACTTGATTGCGTAGCATTGTTAGAGACTCTAGTAGGATTGCTTTCTGAGGAAGCAGCAAGAAAACCTTACTGTATTGTCAGATGGATTTAGCTGATCTGAAGTCCAAGTGTCTTTGGCATATGTAACTGACTATATATTCATAAATGTTTGCAACTTCTTCATATCATATTTCTACTACATTTAACTTTGAGGTGGGAGATTTTTTTTTTTTGCTGAGAACTGTATATTTAGGAAGATTTCAATCTTCCAACCTACTAGAGGGAATGTGTTTGAGATGTCATGAAATAGAACTTTTATGGGTATGGCTTACTGAGAGGAGAACAGTGCAGCGTGCAATTCCCTAGAAATATGCACCATCTAGAGTTCAAATTTCTCCAAGTTACCTAAATCCCATGGCTTTGAAAATAACTAATGATATAGCTTGTAAGGTTGAGAGACAGCAGAATGGCTCAATTTCAAGAAAATATATATTTCTGCAAGGACTGTCAGTATATTCCCTTTCTTTAAGGACACAGGCACATTAGCCATTAGAAGACAACATGTTGCTCAGCAATAGTGACAGGCAGAAAATCATCATGGTTTCATCCTACTTCATTACCTGAGCACAAAGCTACAGAAAAAAACTATATGGTGCTTCTATGTAATTATCAGATTTTTTTTTTCTTCTGTTTCTGGCTTTTTGAGTGGAATTGTGTCAATTATAATCTACAGAATATAAGAGGACTATATATCAGGAGGTAAAGTACAGAAGTCTATCAGATGTTTACATGCGACTCCAAATTTGGTATTGCTTATTCTGGTTTCCCAGTACTGCATTTCCTCTCACTACCTACTTCTATCCTTTTGTTTAATTGAACGTGAAATTGCAAGTTTTCAAATTGGAGTATGTATTGTTGTTTAGTTCAGTTCCTTTTATGCTTTTTCTAAAATACCTGTGGTCCTCAGTATAGCATTCAGGTGGGAGCAATGTGCTGTTTCTGTGTCACAGAACACCTCAGGCTGGTGAGAATGCTGTCAGAAGTTAAGCAAAATTGTTATGTTTCTGGAGAGCATTAATTTTATTGTAGAAAAAAACTGGTCATTGAAGTTCACACTGTTATATGAAAAAAAACTTTCAAAGGGACGTTTCAGATTTTTTAATAAAAACTTCAGTTGCGATTGTTACAGTTTCTATATCAGGTTGTTCAGAAAGTATTTTTTTGTTTTATTAATCACAGCCAAAGATTAACTTCAGCTTTGAATACTAAAATTTTTTATATGGTATTTTTAGTCTTAGACATGCAAGGGAAATACTAAAAGTTTAGAGGCTTTAGACTTGACCACTCTGAGTGCAGACAGGTAATTAGAGAAAATTGTGATATTGTTGGATGGCCAATTTTATGAAGTGAACAGTCTATTGGAGGGTGGGTACATGCTTTTTTCTGCCCTTCTGTGTTTCCCTTCTGTACAGGTTTGACAGAGGTCAGTGGTGAAATGGGTAGAAAAATCTGGTAATCCTCTTTGCTCTGAAATGTAGTGGCATTGTTAGAAAGTTTGGGCAGAGGATTTCAGGATCTGGGGCCATTAATTTTGGCTTTTCTGAGCAGTGACATTTTAGAAGTATTTAGGAAAAGGAGGAAAAAAAGCAAGGCTAAGACATCTAGAAGAGTGGTTTAGTTTTCACTGAATTTGTCATCGGTTAAACTTTTGAATTTGAGGCATTACTCTAAAAGGAGTTCAGGGGTTTTTTATATAGTTTTTAGTTCTGAACAGTTACATAAAACTTCTTTTTGAGCATTGGCTTTTTTGCTCACTTTGTTTGCATTGTGAGCTCAGCCTGGCTACACTAGCAGCCTTTGAGAACATCCACGCGTATTTATAGACTCTCAAGTTTGAAAACATCAGATCACTGGGTTACGGTGAGGCTCTGGCCAAGTAAATGCACCATTGTTCAGTCCAAATGTTAGCCAGAATGATAACATGCCGTTTCCATCATTATTCAAATAAAAGAGCCATTCAAAGCTTTCTTTTCCTTAAAAAAAAAAAAAAGTCCCCATTAAACTCAAATATGGAGAATATAAGAAGTGTGCAGAAGCGGATTCCAAATCTCCTTGTGAATTGTCAAAACTCATGTTGAAATGAACTGTTAGAACATAGGTCAGAGCCAGGAAGTTGGTTTTCCCTTCCAGAGGCCAAAATGTACTTGATACAAAGGGGAAATTAGGAGGGAGCCTGAGGGAGTGTCACTCTTCGGTGAGTCCTTGGTGCCTGCAGTATGGGGAGGAGCTGAATTTCCCCAGTAATGTTCCCAATTCCTGTGGGTGCTCCCTAATCCCATGGCTCTGACTGGAGGAGCTGAAAGAAACTGGTCCTCCCAGGACTAGGGCTTGGGAACATCTTTTTCCGCATGGCAGGGGCCTCTCTTTGCTGTGTCGTGTGATGCTGGAGGTCCATGCCACGCATAGGAGCTCTGTGGCCACTGGTGAGAGTAGTCCACCATACCAGATTTTTTGTTGGAGTATGGCAATAACAGGTATAAAAACTCTCCTTGTGTTAAGTATTGAGGGTATGTCTTTAGATTAAGAAAAAAGGACAAGTACCAATTTGAAAACTAGGTGCACAAAAAGACTTCCGAGTAATGAAAACGTTGTTTGAAACACCACCAAGTTGACAGCTGTTCATCCTTCTGTGAAAGGTATAGGAGACTTTGCTGATGCATAAAATCAGGTAGGGAGCAGCTCTCTCAAAGAAAATAGCTAGTGTGGCACCAAGGAGTTTAGAGGTTGGATCCCCTAGAGCATGAATTCTGGGAACTGACCTTTGCTGCCTTATTAAAATCTTCATTAATGGTGTCTCACACCTGGCAGGGAATGGCTAACTGGGGACTGTACTTAAAGACTTGGAGAAAGTCTTGGTTTGTGCAGATGCAAATCAGAAGCACTGTGTGGCTGCTGCAGAAGAGCATGCCCTGCAGCCACTGACACATTTGCTTCCTTCACCAACCTGATCCTGGCTGGGCTGCCCACAAGAGCCTTGCGGTGCTCTCATCTCCCAAGACAAGATTGTCCCTGGTTGGAATCTGATCCCTTAAAGGGTAAACCTTCACTAAATACATTGATATGGGGGTTTTTTAGCCAATGATTTTCATTATTTCAGGATGATTATTTTTTACTTCTGTCCAGAAATCAACTGTGGTATGCCAAGGCTTAACTATGTTTAGTCATAGTTTCCCTGTTAAATCACAGATGTGCATCTCAAGATGCATTTTTTAAGATTGGGAGAGCTTCACTTTTAATTAGTAATTTGAAAATTCAGTATTGTTTATATAGTCACAGTTAATTGCTTATAGTTATTTGAAAAAAAAGCCAAACAAAACCTCATGTTTGTGAAACTAGGTATAGATACTGAACATAATCATTTTTCAGAGGGATAGTATGACTACAGAAGAACTTGAATTAAAAACAACAGTGTTTCCAGGCAATTAAATACTAACTTCAGACTTGGTAACTGGAAAACCAGTTAATGAGTGGACTGTGTACACGCCAACATTGTAAATGTTAGCCTTAATAAGGTACAAGGAAATAGCAACTCAGCAACTGTAATATTTAAAAAGGAACGAGTTCCTGGCACATAATAATTTTAAATATTGTCCTTCTGTTTCCTGGGATATACATTAGTGTCACTTTAGTGACAGTTAAAGGGCAGGGTAACAAAGTGAAAAATGACAGCTTGGTCCTCAAAGTGAAAAAGTATTTGGCATGTGTGGCCAAGAAACAATGTGATGGGACACCATGAAAGCCTGACCTCAGCAAACTGAATGGCAGAATTGGCATTGACCTTACCAGAGTATCAGGATGTCATTTGTGAGCTGCTGTCTGATGTGATTGTTTAATTTGTAAAATTGGTTGATCTGCTTCTCTTGTTTCATATGTCTGTTACCTGCTCACATGGCTCTGTAAGTACTATTTATTACAGCATATGAATCAAATATAGAGATTTTTGAAGGATAAAGTATCATTATTTTTATTGTCCTGAATTTATCGAGGTGGTGGACAAGGGGCATTTTTTTTTCTGATGCATGAATCATCATAATCAATTAACTGTGCTACTTTTTGCATTTTTACATTGTTTGTCATATGAGAGAGAGATCTTGCTTTCTTCCCCTTCCCAAAGGGCTACTGGTTTTTGTTGAGAAGGGTCTGGGATCACAGTGAACATGAGTCTGTTTCTAACACTTCAGCTGCTTTTAGTTTTTAAAGTTGGACACTGGTCAGCTATATCTAAAGGTTTTCCATATTTGGGAAGATGGTTTTGCACTCTTTACAGCAGTTATGAGTTATATCAGTTTTGCTCTGCTAGATATAAAACGTGACCTGAAATGCTGCTCTCTCCTGGTTCACTGTAAACAGTGTATTTTAGAGCTGTCAGGTCCATGTATTTATGCTCCCATCCATGCTCTTTTATTTATCTTTATGACAGACCTTTGAAGTTCTAGCTCATAAATCAGGAATGCAGCAACTGGTTTTGAAAAGTACAAATCTCAGCAATCTTATTGGTTCCATAATTTACCCAATCTTTTGGTTAACGCCAACAAAACTGCCTAACTCTGGATGTTTTCTAAGTCAGCTGATGCATCCCAAATATAAACCTGTCTTACAAAGATTGGTGGTAAAATATCTTAAATGCCAAAGGTCCACTCAGTATTTGTATAATTGAACTATTAATTTGTCCCAAGCTTCTAGAGTGGTCAAAGTGAAAAGCACAGTATCGGTACCATCCCCAAAGTTTGATGTTGACTGAGTTTTTTATATATATGTTTAAAACATTAGAGGCCTCACAAATCATTTAAACTAAGTTAGGAGAAGTGAATGCTGAACAGGTGCTTTAATAGCTCACTGTAAAGCATGTCGTTTAAAATACACCTTCTGTTATCTGCTACATTGACCTTCGGGGCACATTGCAAGGCTCATTTCTTTTCAGGGCCACAAGTGGTAAGTAGATGTGTCTGCAGACTGGAAGAGGAGGATGTGGCTCTTTTGTCTGTACCTGTACGTGGTGCTCTTTCACAAACACTTCAACACTGCTTAGCTTTATGCATGCTATTAGTCACAGGGCCTGGAATTAAGCACAAGTGTTTCTGGAAGCGGCATCTGAATTGTTGCAGTTTATATACATGCTTTTAGATGGTTATGATGCATACGTGTAAGCACTGGAGTAAAATCAATTAAAGAGGTAAACTTTCATTTCCTGCTTCATGGTAAACTTGAGGAAAAACTATGCTTCTCTATGACTTCAAAGCTGTGAAAGAAAGAACAGCCAGCAGATAACTGTGAAGACATAGAAATACACTGTAAAAGACAGGCTTTTTTTTTTTCTTTCTTTTTTTTTCAAGCAACATGCGAAGAAACCATTGTAGCCAAGTCAAATTGTGCTCTGTGGTGGCAGTATTTTCGGTGATTGGGGTCTGATGTCTGGTGGTTAAGAATGTGATGTCTATAGCAATACTGTCTGTAGCAATACACAAATCTATTGTGTTTGAATGAAAATTAACCCAGGGCTTAATTTTCTGTCCATCTTCAATTGTGTATGACCTGGAAAGGATCCAGTCTGTCCACTGGCTTTGTAAATGAAGAATCAGTTTCTGGTGTTCTTGATTGAGCAGACACAAGATCAGCTAGAGGTATCAAACCCTAGAGGGTACATAGTGTGGTTTGTTTGGGTTTTTTTTGAGATGGTTTTCGTGGTGGCAAAGGCTCCCACCATCAGTGCTCTCACCTGTTGCATTTTTTCCCAGAAACTGCTGTGTTTTCAGCCGGGGGGGGGTGGGGGTGGGGGTGGGGCAAAGTGATTAGGTAGCTTTGAGCTTAGGGTAAAGTACATTAAAATACTGAGGTATTCTCTGAAGTACAGGACTAGAGCTACAAATACATGGGTATCTGAACTGTTCTGGCATGGGCTGCTTAATCTTGTAGCTGCTTCCCTAGGTGAGGTGGTAAAGGAGCTGCCCAAGATGCACATCCCTTAGGGCCACAGCTATCTGCTGAAATTATGGGCTCCTCCAACAGTCTCAGCTTCTGCCAACCTGTAAATGTGCCTGGGTGTGGAAAGAGTGGTGAAAAGCTACTAACACTGGCAAGTTTTGCATCATTAACTATCCAAAATCTTGGGAGGAGAGCTGAAGCTAAGATAATTGCCAGATGCCCTTGGGGATTGCAATATCACTTGAAAGACTTATGCTGATTTATTACTTAATAATTTTCCAACTTTTTCCTGATGTTTCTTACTTTCCCGCATACCAGCAGAATTCTCTGTGTTTTAAAGTCTGCAGTTCAGTAAAGCAACCCTACAATTCAGTAAAGTAGTATTACCTATAAAGATTGCTCAAGGGAAGTTATAAATTTTTCCCACATTTCTGGGTGGGGACTTGGATGGTGGTATTTAACTTTTAAGGAGGAATCTGTGGATAATTGAAAATGGCTCTTTTTGCTACTGACTGCACCTGGAACAACCAGAGATAATGGTAATTAATGGTTGTTGTATACTTGTGTACAGTAAATCACTATTATGCCAAGCTTTTTACCTGCATTTTTATTAACAAGAAAACAACGCAGTGTTATTTTCGTGAAGTTCTGAAAACCATAGGAACAGAGATTGCCATCTGGACCAAACTAGTAGTCCAGTTTATCTCACTTACATCCCTGACAGCTGCAGAACCTGAAATTAAAGATTGTTTCTCTTTGTAAGCATGGGGACATCAATGCGAACTAATCACTCTCCCTAATTTTGGCTAATATTCAGTGATTCTCAGTGCTGCTTTCCTGCAGGTGGTGTAGCCAGGACCTGGTTTGTCTCAGTGGCAATGACAAGAGGTTTTGTGTGCCATTTCATTGTAATAACAATTTGTACTGACAACCTCCTAGGGGAGGGCTGAAGATTGCTGTGAATTTTTGTTATGATGAAATAAAAAAATGGATGATTAGACAGAGAGCTGCAACTAGTATTACTCAGTCAACAGTTTCACCCTGAGAAATCATTGCAGACATCATCTGCCCTTGCACTTCAACATTGCAACAAAAGTTTGGTTTTTAAGTACAAATAGTGGCCTTGAGGCACTTTGAGGCCACTTATATACTGCCTTTCTATGTTGCAGCTTTTGAGGATTTTTTTGAGAGTTGTAGTATTAATTCCTACTGCTGCAGTTGAGTCAAATATATTGTCTTGACATGCAGTCAGGATGAATTTCAGAAACAGAGATGTTAATGACTTGGGAGTGTTTAAGTATCAAAGTTTTAATGGATTTTCTTCATTTTACAGATTTAATCACCACATAGTAGGCATGTCGTTGATTTTTAAGCATCTCTCATTATTGACTCCAACTGGGAGTTCATTTTAAAAATCAATGGCATGGTATGGCCATGTGTCTTTCTACTGTTTTCTGCAATTTGTGCAGGGCTGTGGATTGGTCATTGGATTGTATTAATTCTATGAAGTGGCCATGGATACAGTTTATATGGAAAATACTCTACTGCCTGAAGTTGATTCATAATTTTTGAGTATCTGAAAGAGAGAAAAAATGTAACTGGAGGTGAATTTACTAAAGTGCTTGTTGATAGACATGGCAGATTGAGAGAAGTGAAATGGCTTTGCTACTGCTGCCATTTAGCTGACAGGTGTTTGTGAAATGGGTGCCGAGTTCATCCTTTACCCTCAGCAATCTACTGTTAACTTCGGTGCACAAAGGGTCAGTGGGACCTTAGTGCAATTTTACGATCTCAGCGAAAGCCCTTTTGATCTCATTTCACCATCATTTATCATTCTCTATAGAGCTGCACTATATGTATTTTTCCCTGATTTCCCCATATGTGGGTGTCTGCCACCATTTCTGACACCAGCAGAGATTTTAGAGATGGAAGGGGAAAAAAAAAACCAAACCACTGAGTTTACTTACTTCAAAGTTATGTTTACCATTTTGGGTAGTGAATTGAGAGAACAAAGCAGAATTTAATTTTTGTGTGTCCATAGCTTTGCTTGGACCTATAAAATATAGATGCAGAGATTGATGTCAATGAAGTGTTGAGTAAGAGAAAAAAATTTTGATAAAATCATTTTGGGTAGGGGATGGTTTGGTACAAAAAAGCCAAGCAAAGAAGTTTGATGATGGATGATTAGAAGCAGAGAGAGAGAGATTTATCCATAGGGCAGGAGGAGGAAATGGGTGGATGTAGAAAATGGTGTGGAGGATTAACTGCACTTTGAAGAAAGGGAGGAGAGGGAAGATAACTGACAATAGTTTGCAGTGATGATTTGTATCACGACAATAGTGTTTCCAACTAATGTTTCCCACCCTGAGGTTTCCAGAGTATGATGTCTGGAAATGATGCCTTTACTTTGTCTTAAATAAAGATGGGTGAATACAAAAAAATACAGAATAATCAGAAAATCATCTGGAATTGATACAGTGATTTTTCTGCAGGCATGTAAATGTACTAGTTTTGTTGGGGGCAGGGTCAGAAATAGGGAAGATTAATAAAATCTCATTCTGTGTGATTTGTGCAGACTGATTAGATCAATGACAGAGGGGAAGGATGTCTGTTTTGGGGTTTTGACATTTTAGCAACAAAAAGTATGTTATTTTATCAGCTTGGCTTTCCCAACAGTTACTACAGTATCTTATAGTCTGGTTTAGGGAGCAACATAAGATTTGGTTATATCATGTACAGCATAGCACTTTGGGATTCATAAAAATTTATTGACTAGATCTTCTGTATTCATATGGGACAAGATTCAAGAACATATAGGTAAGATATATAGTGTTGCTAGTAGCAACACAGTAAAAGGAGTTGTCTAAACTCTGCTACCTATCCATAAGATGTCTGCTTTACCTGTAACAAATTTGTAAGAAACTGCAAGTGCCTATCTGACATTTACTGTTTGCAGTCCAAGGACTGATGCCTCATTAATTCCTCCTGGGACTTCACTGTCCATGACAGTTTTGAGTTACTGTAAACAATATGCTGAAAAATCTGCTCATCGTATTTTACTGTCAGAAACCTTTCTTCTGTAGCCGTTCCTCTTTGTGTTATAGAGGTGTGTAGCAGAGGGCTTACTGGCACTTGTATCTAGCTAAGTTTTCAGAAGAGATCATTATTTTATAATAAGCACATCTAAAATGAAAGGTATTAAATTTTGCAAACTCTGTCATTGCCAACTGTTCTAAATTCTGGTGCTTATTCACATTATTCATCTTATTTAAAGCCATAAGTCAGGGCTTTCTTGTCATCATCTTGATGCCCTATTACTAACTTTTTGCGTCTTTCCTTCTAAAAGTGACCAGTGGAGACAATAATTAGTGGTTTTTGGAGTGTAATAATAAAACTCGTTAATGAACAGTTTATCCCCAATATTTTAAGTGATAGCTTGTATAATATTTAGAAGTCACTGGCTTTGCTTGCCTTGAAAACTAGTATTGAATTTGTTTGAACACCATGGATAAATATTAGCTAGAATGCCAAGAATAAATGAATGGTTTCGTCCATGATTTTTCAGGCAGGAGTGATGCTGCAGCACAGATACTTAATCTCCTTTTAGCTTTTATCATAAAGTCCAGAGCTTCTTGGAGGGTAATTTTGTATTGTAATTGTTGACAAGAGACTTAAGTTGTTTTAGTGCATACATAATTTGGGAATGAATTGTTCAAATGGTTTGGGGGGCGTATGCTACCCAGGATTTAAGAAATTATTAACATCTGGAATACCTGTTTCACAACTTTTATTGCAAGACTTAAATATTATGGGTGCCTTTAGATAGGGCATATGCAGCACAGACAAGACAGCATGAACTAAGACAGACATCAGTCACTGGGAGAATTCTTTATATGAATAGTCCCTCTATTGTGAGGGACTTTTATTTGCCTGAAAGCTGTTTTATTCTAATGGACTTTCCTGCTCAAAGGTGTAAAGAGGGTAGGATTTGGAATGTGAATTTATAGATCGCTAGCAGCTCTCTACTGCCTTGTGGTGTAGACCTGCTCACCTAGGCGCTTTTTTTAGCAGGTGGGGAGTCTTTTGTGGTGGTCGAGAGCAAGGACCTGCCCTGAGCTCTCCAGCAGATGCCTTCTCTGCAAGGGAATATCCCATCTGAGTACAGGTTGCTCAAAGAGACTTCAGGTGCCTAAAATCAGCTATTGTGAATACTCAGCTCCTGAGATCCTACTACCTGTGTAGATTCAGGTACTTCCAATGCTTGACCTGTTCTCAAACACATTAAGCTACACCTGTGAAAGATCCTAGCTGTGGAGACGGAAAATAGCCATAGTGAGATTGGTGTGAAATAGCGTGTTGTAAACTACTGTCCTAACTCATTTTCTGCTAGCTTTCCTGTAGAGAGCAGGCCTAATTTAAAACATCTAGAAACCTGACAATGACATACTACACTTACTACTGCAATGATAGTATGCATGAGTTGTAGTGATAATTTTTTTAATAACTTTGTAACTAATTATTTTAAGCAATGTTTTTGTTAGGTGTGTAAATTGAGTAAATTGTTGGCAGCCTTTTTTTCATTTGTATAGTGTAACACAGCCTGATGAAAGCCCCTTTCTCAGGTGCAGCAATGTTGGAAAGAGAATTGCCAAGAGCTACAACTGAAGAACCAGCAGGTTTCCTAGTGGAAAAAGATATATGTATATATACTTGGGAATTCAGGTGGCTCTCAGGAACCATTACCTTGCCTGATTACCCAAGCTCTTGGTTTTGAACACAGGTCAGAGTATAATTAGCTGAAATTAATGTGAGGGTGGTGTTAGAATCAAGGAAACCAGCTAAAGAGAGAAGAGAAGGGAGGCTGCCCCTCCCCAGTGGAACCAATGGTTTGGTGATAGTTTAAGGCATCTGCATCTCTGAAGGCTATGAAAATGTGGAGCAACTGCTTGTATATATAGTGGGTCTTTCTATTTTGCACATATAACCTCTTCAGGGCTTTCTGGCTCAGAAGGAACCATTACATCTTATCTAAACGCACTGGAATTAGGTCTGACCTTCCTTTGGGCCAGAAGTCTTCTCTTGTGTCTTTCCACATCTGCTGCAATTTGGCCTTACTTTAGCCTACTCTGTTTTCCAAATGGATTACATATGGGGCACACACATAATGTGGTCTCTCAGAACCAGCCCTTTCCCCTTATATTTTCAGCTTATGCCCCTCAACCCATGACATTTTCTTCATCATTTGCTTTCTGCAGACCTGATATTTATTCTATATAGCCCTGTCCCTGATGACCATAATACCAGAAAGAAACTTTTCACTTTAAATTGTTTATAGACACAAATCTAAAATGCTGAAGTGGATTTGTGACCCTTTCTGTGTAAAGCAATCTGTAGAATGGCATGATGATTTTGAAAAACTCAGTCATCTCCGTGGGTATCGGTAATACAAAAAGCACATTTAATAAGTTTTTCAGGAGCCACTTTATTACCTTATCATTGTTCCTAGTGGTAGCTTACTGTAATGGACTGAGCATATAAAACACCCCCGGGAACTCCTGTGATTAAATTGAATTTCTGATAACATGTTGCACTGTGAACTTAAGAGAATCATTTAAAGCCCACCTGCGAACCTTTACTTCCATATTGGAGCAGCTATTTCAGAGAATTAGTACTGAAACAATGGGATGACTCTGGTGAGCAAATGCTTACAGCCTGGACCTTGATCTGTCTCTGCTTGCTTCTATAAAAAGAAATGGGATACTTACTTGTCTCACAAATTATTGGGAGGATCGGCTGTTTGATATTTAAGGTCTGTTAAAACACAATTTTTCATGGAAGAAGAACAAGGGAAAAGGCTAATTACAATAGCTCTTCTTTTTGAAAGATAAAGTAAGCGTGCATCTTTTCTGTCACTTCTGGGGTTTGTGGTTTTTTCGTTTTGCATTTTATTCTTTGGCCAATTTATGTATGGCAGCATATCTTTAGAATTAAGCATGCATATTTTCAAATTCACCAGCCAAATATATAAAAATACAAAGGCAATGGGATGAAGCACACATTTTTGCATTTTTCTGGCTTGATGTCCTACTAATTGTGAGAAGCAGAGAATGACACACTGAAGGCAGGTCGCTGTGTGAGGCAGAGTCCGCTTTGTGCCTGAAAGGGACAACTACATACAGTGAGGTCTGCTTTGCGCTCTGGTTTTGGTTTTTTTTTTCCCCTGGCATAACTTATTCATCTGATAATGAAAATCTGATCCAGAACATTTTACAAACAAACCCTAGAGGCTGCATGTATGCTAAAATAGCACTTTATATTTTGTTTACATCCCTTGCAGAAGATTGGCATGATATAAATTACTGGTTGAGAGATCCTATTTCTGTACTTGCTTTAGACACATTCTCATTTTAACTTCCTAGTTCTGGAATCTTAAAAAAAAAAAAAAAGAAAAAAAAAGAGAGAGGCCTTAAAAAGTTTTGAGCAGAAATAACCATGGCTTTATATTGCTGCCTTTTGCCCAAGCAGGCACAGTTTACAGCACTCACCCTTAGGAGACAGGCTAAGATTTGTATGCAGATTTTGCTGGCTGAACTTGTGACACAAGCTGAAAAAATTCAAGCATCTATTAGTTATTGAAGGTGCCACACCTTTACATTGACAGCCCCACATCCTTTCAGACTTTTGCTTTTTATCAGCCTTGTTGATGTTGAGCTCTTGCCAGGTGTGTTTTGTGATTAATGTGTTTGTCCCATTGAAGTAGGGAATAAACTTGAACATACCAGCTGCTGTATCTGTAACAGTGCTTCAAGCAGAAAGCACAGTATTAGTAAATATTGAGTCCTAGCTGATCTTCAGAAATGGCACTTAATCATGAGACTCGGATCTGAATTTCCCTTTAGTCTGGAGGGGTGTTGTGGTTTAACCCCAACCAACAACTAAGCACCACATAGCGGCTCACTCCCCGCCTCCAGCCCCAGAGGGATGGGGGAGAGAATCGGAAGGAAAATGGTAAAACTTGTGGGTTGACATAAGAACAGTTTAATAGAACAGAAAGGAAGAAACTAATAATAACAACAACAATGATAAAATGACAATAATAGTAAAAGGACTGGAATATCCAAAACAAGTGATGCACAATGCAGTTGCGCACCACTTGCTTACCGATGCCCAGTTAGTTCCCGAGCAGCGATTCCCCCCCCCCAGGCCAACTCCCAACAGTGGAGCAGCTCTGTGCTGGCCATCCTCAAGTATTTTGTTATCCTCTAGATGTTTGGGGTTTTTTTTTTCTCTTGATTAGAACCTTTCTTATTTCTTTTATTGCTCTATAATTTCCTAAATCCTCATTCTATTGATTTTTCCCTTCCTTGCTTCCTACCTGTCTTTTGGGATTTCTGTCATCATCCATGAATTCTTCAGGAGAATGGTCCTGGACTCCCTGGAGCGATTTCATCAGGCTCCACTGACAATTCTTTTACCTAAATATGTTCAAATGTGCTCTTTCTCAGATTTTTCATCCCTTTGTTGATGAAATCAATTATGTTAAGGGTTTGATCACAATGGAATGTGTTTGTGAATAGTGAAGCAAAAAGGCATTAAATGCATCAGTCGTCTCCATTTGTCCATTACTTTAACATTTATAAGTAAAGGACCTTTCCTTTCCTTCATATTTATTGCTCCTTATGTATTTACAAGCTCTTTTCTTACTGCATCTTTTCTTGTAGCATTTTATATGCTCATGCCAGAATGTTGTAAAATCACTGTCAGGCTAATATTATTACCCATTAGTTCAGTAACTGTAACCAAACAGTAACTGTTGCTTATTCTGCATGATAGTCAGGAAAATCTGAAATAGATACGTAGAAGATGCTCTCTACCTCTCTGTTATTTGTTGGCTTGGTATTTTTTCTGGCCTACAAGTATGCTAGAAAACACATGCAAAACAAGTGCACAAGAAAAGAAGGGAAATACGTCTCTAGACTTGCAAGTTTGGCAGTGTTACTCTGTGGAAAACTCTGCTTGGATCAAGCTCTGCGTGTTTTGAGGGTAGTCATCAGCTGTGCTCGTATATACTCCCATGAGGACCTGGAGCACCTGTGTTTTTCTTTGTGGCCTTTCAGATGTTTACTTCTCTGGGCCACTGTTTCCACCCTTGCTTTGGGTTCATCACCTCTTCAGTTTGCCAATTTGCTACTTGTTACAGGGAAGTCATCTCCATTTTATTTAGGAAGGGGATTTTGACTTTGTTTTTCTCCCATCTCCTCTTTGTTTTTCTCCATGTAAGGGGAAACATTTGGCCTGTTAGAAAGTGACATTAGAAAAGTCCTTAAAAAGAAAGTGTTAAGAGAAGTGCATATGGCAAAAACTATATATATTGTGGACAGTACAGAAAGTCTGCTCTGTTGAAATCCAAACCGTCAGGCTGTGTGGGTGGTCAGAGATGAAAGGATGATCCAATAGCAGAGAAAGGATAAAAGATAAGTGTAAATGACAGTTGAGCCTTTAACTATATTTAAAGTGGAAACCCCGTGTTCTTAAGTGTTGAGTGTAGGAGAGGGCAGATCCATATAGGGGTGAACTGGTGAAGCTGCATCAGCTTTCGTGGCCCTATTTTCTGAAAATCTGGCAATACCTTGGAGTTTTATACATTAAATCCATTGAGCTTTGCTTTCATTATGTAGAAAAAAAACAAATAGAATCTTACGATGGAACTGTCTTCATCACAGGAACTAACTTACACACTGGACAAAATCAGTGATATAAAAATGTAGCCTATGCATGAATAAAAGGATATAATTTTGTTATATAAGCTATTAAGTAATGCTGGTGTCAGTTCTGTTTTTAATTTGAAAAGAGAAAGAAGGACTTTGAATATGTAATTAACTTCTTCAAATTGCCTGTGAAACTATGACCAATCATAATTAATTTTATTTTGAAAATTGCATCCATGGACTTCAGTGCATTGAATAACATCATAGATGTTACACAATTAAAAATAAAATTTTTAAAATATTGTTTTCAATGGAGAAGGTTACGAAAGGAGTGCTGTAAATCTTTTCATGTGGGGTGTATAGAAACATAACAGGCAAAGTTTTACTTCCTGACTACGTTATGTGTGTTTTGCAGGTTTTAGTTCTAGTGATTTTTATCTTTAAAGAAAAAAAAAAGTTTCTAACCTTCTTTTAGGTCTAGCAGATGTGTACATCAAAAGCTTATAGGGAAAAATATTTTCCCAAAAAATGAGAACTTGTGAAGTAGTAAGAATTTATATTGTGTCTCTTTATGCAGAAAGCATTTGTTTTCTAAACACTCTGGGCATATAAACATTAAAGAAGTAATGCTGTATATTCACAACATGATGTGTCTATCACTTCTCTTTGTCAGAATTTCTCCCCAAGTGATACTTGCAATTGTAGAGTTCCTAATAGTTTACCCAGCTTTATACTTCTGATGGCATCCTGGAGCAGTGATTTAATGTTCTGCCGGGACTACTTTCAATGTTTGGATTCTTGAATGCTGGAACATTACTCTTGGTTTATTTGCACTGCAGTTGTTTCACCTTCCCTTATTATTTCTTCCTTCCATCACAGGGAAAATAAGAGTATAATTCTCCTAAGAATTAGAAGGGGGCAGGGGGAAATCTTGTTTTCTTGTCAGAGATGCATAGATTATAAGGCTGGAGAAGAGGATTGTGATGAACTCATAGGCCTTCAGGAAGAGACAAGATTTGGAAGTACTCTGACTTGTCTTAATTTTGAGCTGGAATACATCTTAGAAAATCCATCACTGTTTGGTAAGGTCACTAAAGTTCTGGTTATATTGCTGTTAACTTTTGCACCTTACTTCTAGCCTGAATTTAGTTAACTTCTTTTTTTTTTAACACATTTTCTTTAATCTGCAAGGTTAAAGACTCTGTAATGTTGTATTAGGAGCTCATGCTTGGTTGATTATAGAGTCAGAATCAGAGTAATTCAGATTGGAAAGGAGCTCTGGAGACATGCTGTCCAAGTTCCTGGCTCAAAGCTCTGCTCTGAGCTGTGTCCAGTTGCGTTTTTAATCTCTCCAAGACTGCACGTTATAGACCATTTATCCAAACCACACCACAAGAATTTGGCTACAGGATACCATAGCAAGTGACAGTGATGAAAACTTTGCTGAAATGAAGGTCACCAATATCTGCTAGTCCTCCTTTGTCCTCTGAGTCACAGAAAGCATCAAGGTTTGTCAGGCAAGATTTGTCCTTGGTGCATCCCTGATGGTTTCTCCAGTCCTCTTCATGTGCTTGGAGATGCCTTTGGGAGGATTTGCTCCATGATTTCCCCAGGAACTGAGGTGAGGCTGACTGGCCTGTAGTTTCTTGTATCTTCCTCTCCCTTTTTGCACATGGGCACAATTGTCATAAGTTTTTGAAGATGATGTTGCAGTAGCATCAGGTGGCTGCCCAGCACCCTTAGTCATTGTGACAAGCATGTCCTTTTCACTTGCTGCTTTCTAGGTTAAAATCCTTACTCCTTAAATATGGTCTTTATTCTTTGTTTCTGGATTTATGTTCAGTAGCAGTAGGGTAGAGGTTTGGTCCTTTTTGGCCTTTGCTTGGAAAACATCCAATTCAATTTTAAAACCTGTCAGTTAGCAGATCTTTCATATATTTAATGTATTACACTGAATTTGTAGTGTTCTTATTTCTTAAACAAAATATTACACAACACTGAGTTGCATACCTCAGGGAAGTTTATCTTCTCAGCACCTTTAACTTTATTAACTCTATAGTGTGTAATGTCATCAGCACATATCTTAAGTTAGATTGACAAGACCATGAACACTTTTGATTGATATAGTCCTTCTTTAATTACTTACTTAAAAGGGCTGGTTTCCATAATTTTGCCCAGGACTGATTTCAGGTGACAGGTCTCTACCTACTTACATCACTAAGTAGGTACTACAAAAGTAGGTTTGCTACAAAAAGCGAACTCTTTTTGCTATATTAGCATGTTTACTTTCTTCGAAACCTCTTGAATTTTCCTTAGTGTTCAAAGAGTTACTCAAAATTGATGTTGATGGTAAAAATTGCTCCTTGAAAATTACTCTTTGAAGATGTTGGCCTGAAGCTTATGCAGGCCTGCTGCTTTAAAAAAGGTCTAACTTTAGAAGCTTCTCTTTAACATCACTCTCGGTTACTTTTAGAATGAAAGATAAATGTCGTCATCATGAAACGGTATGACTTTATCTTCTGCTTTATTTTCCAGACACAGGAGAGAGACATTTACTGAATGCTTGTACCCTTTTACATCAGTACTGACAACTAATCATTTTCATTTGCTAATAAACAAGCAAAATTGCTGTGACTCATTTTGTTCCTAACAGTTTTTTAAAAAAACCTTTTATTACTCAGATCTCCAATAATTGCCAATTTCTTCTGTCTCCTCTTACTTTTCCTTTAATTCCTACTCGCAGTGCATCATCATCTGTTAAGTGCCTTACTGATATATCATGTAACAGAAGTAATAGAATTTATTTATATGCGTATCTCCACACATTTACATTGCAGGTTGATGCAGGGCCTGTACATATCCGTAGACTCAATCTTTTTTTTTCCTTTGTGTTTTTAATGTCCACGCCTTTTTTTCACTGTTTAAGCCATTCTGAGTATGTGTGCCTGTTTATTCATGGAGGGCTGTTTCCTCTCTTCCTTGTGCCATTTTTTTTTTTTCTGTGTATAGATAGCCTTTCATGATTGTGAGTTATGAGGCAGTTGGTGACATATATTTAAACAGTTTTTAATTATCTGACGTATCTCTTACTCAGACTCCTTATTTTTGTTTCTTGGTACATTTTTGTACCAATAAACAAATAAACATTTTGGGGTTTGGTTAAATCATTCTCCTTAAAAAGCCTCAAACTATTACAGACTATTTTCTTTGTACAATAAAAATAATCACGTCTTGATCATTTCCATGAAGGCACTCATGACTTTTAAATGTGGTCAGTCTATTTTTATTTTTCAAGTTGATATTTAATGCTGAATTTATCTTTGTATAGACTTCCAGAATTTTCACCAGCAGTTTTTGGAAATTCTGAGGAAATTGTCCCTACAGTTTATGGCTGCATTGAAAAAATTATCACAAATCAACTGTGTAATATTAATTGTGAAATTACATTCATCTAGCGCTCACCATTACGCATTCTTTGATTACCTGAGCAGGGTTTATGTCGTTTCCTTAGCCAAGGTAGCCTGTAAGTATTTTTCAGGGAAGCAAAAAAATTTGAAAGGTGGATAGAATTATTTTCTTCATTTTTTCTTTGTACTCTAAATCAAAAGGTATAGAAACACATGCTTTTGATTAGCTAATAAGCAAAAAACACAAAGCTCCAGGCTTAATCTTCTGATATGCTAATTCTTGAAATAAAAAAAGAGCAATGAAACTCTCTGTAAATGGAAAGCACTGAACGTCTGACAACAATACACTTGCCAGAATGCTGAGAACCATTTCTTATCTCAGCAAATCCTTCCAGCCTTGACTGTCATATTAGCCAGTTTTATTCTGCATTGCTTGTCTTTGATCATCTGCTGCATATTCCCATGGGAGAAAGTTATGCCCATTTGCCTGTGAGCTACTTGCAATGTTTAATGAGTATCTGCACGTTCAATCAAGGTTTTAAAAACACTTCTGCTTGGATAAATTGAGCAATCCTTTTATTAACTTTATATATGCAGACTTTCTGTTCCTCTCAAAGACAATAAGGCATTAGAGTATTTATTTTGTGGGTGGACTTGCACATTGGCAAAAATATCCTCTAAAAAAAGTAGCAATGTTTTCATTTCAGCTGGATCTGAAGTCCTAGTTTATACCAGTTTCTGCATTACGGTGTAGTGCTATCTCTGTTGAGTCTTCTTCCAAAGAGACAGCAAAAGATTACATTTGTAAGCACTAGTGTGTAACATGTTACAATAAAAGATATCTTATCGATTGTGACATCTGGCAAGTTATATATCAAGTATTTCCCAAAAGGGACTAACAGTATTTTTTGGCAATGTCTGTCTTAAAATGGTATAATTTTTTGATCAATCCTTACAAGCAAGTGCTTAGAAATTGCTATTTTAATGCAAGTCCTTCAATTTATTTGTTTTTTATTGTCCTAATTTTTATTTTGCCTGGTTTTCCATGTTAATGGTGTGAATAGTATATGGGTGCAAAATTGACCTAAAGAACTGCAGTGTAGGCATGTACTGGGTAAATCTTGTGTCCATTGCATTTTATGTTGGATATTCATTTAGTTTCACTTCTATCCTTATTTTTAGGCTGTCTGCATTTAATTTTAAGTTCCTCAGTGTCTGTAAATTGTTCCAAATGTAATTAAAGCTGTCCATTTGTGACAGCATTACTGATTCCTCAAGAACTGCTTTGTTATCATGGCAGATTATAACTTTAAGGAGGAGGACGTGTACCCAATAGCAAATGGATCCTTAACATTAGAAGGACCTCGGCTTAGTGCTGGTATCTTCATGATAATTAGGAAGAAAAGGGAGAAAGCTGGCCACTGGTCTCTGGGGGAGAAATGTTTCTCAAGGTTGTAAAAGGGAGTCGTGATTGAGCACTATGGGCCCTGTTAACCAGCTGGTTCCTGGGAAGAGTGAGAGTGCTTTTTGTGCCTGAATTCAGATATCGAAATGCATTTGTGGTACAAGCACCGTTTAGAAATCAGGCCAGCCAGAAATGGGAGCATTTTAAAAGAAGATTAACTATTTCTTTTTCTTTCCTTTGTCAGGTTAATTTAATTTTATGCAAAAATTACTTTTTGTTATTATAGAATGATATGAAAACAAATAGTCTTTAAAAGATAAATTTTGTTCTTCTTTAGAAGACTTTTGGAACATGAATGTGAACCAGTTTAAGTTTCTATTTAAAATCAAAACATTAAAGAGGCTTTGCAGTGTTGGCACGCTGGTGGGAACAGAGGCCCCCTCTTTGCTGTGCCAACCTCGAGTGCATTGGAACCTCATTTCTGTGTCAATTCTGTGTGTGCAGAGTGCAAAGAGCTTCTGTTTAAAAGAATAGGCTCATACCTATAGTGAGGAATAAAGGTAAAAATGCTGCTTTCAGGTATGCTGGAGTTAGTATTTCCTCTCTGTGCATCTTGCAGCCTATGAACCAACAAACAATACTGCTTCTTTCTTAATAATTGTGGAAGGCAAATGGGAAGTGGTACAGCAACTTAAATTACTAGAGGGCATGGGCCAAAACTTGCTCAAGATCTTTTTCATTGCTCCAGTGGACTTGGCAGCTTGACTTACATGTCTGCCAGAGAAGGATGTTCTCTAGATATGGCAGACGCCATCCTGGGCTTTCATAGCTTACTCTCTTCCTGATTAACTGAGCAAAGCTCCAGAAACCAAAAATGCACATGGCGGGTGATTTCCCAGCATGTGGGGACTGACAGCCTCCCTCTGCTCTGCTGCTACCTCTTCAGGGAAAGATGAAGTAGTCTTGCAGTATGCAAGGTGAGGATGAAGTAAATTTCTAGGAAATCAGTGACTATATTTTCCAGGTTCCAAGACAAGTAAGAGTTTGGAAGGGTATAACTCAGGGCTTAATACAGACCCTGCTAGCTGCAGGAAAAAGAGCAATATTGCTGTCTACCAGCTGGCCTGTGTGCAGGCAGGGAGCATGCTGATGATGAGAGCTAAGAAGGAATTACTTACCTTGGGTAATAGATACTTTAGTTTTGGATTGAAGATGTCTTTCCTTTGAGAGTTGGATTTACAGGTGAATTCAGTTAGTCTGCAGGAAGTATCTGAGAAAGGGAGGAAAATTTGGACAGTGACACTGGAGCAAGGGGCAGGATTGGGACTGGCAGATGTGTGTCACTGCACAGATGTGAGAGACTAAATGAGAACAAAGGAATAGTAGGATTTTCTGAATACACAGACAAGCAAGGATTTGAAGGGAGACGAGAACAATGAAAAGAAAGAATATGGCAAATCAAGGGGAAGAATTTCTAGAAAGAAGAAAAAGTGATAAATAATGGAATAATTTGGCATATAATAAAGACAAAGAATGGGAGAAAATGCAGAGTGATTAGTCTTAAGTAGTATTATGAGAGAGTCTTTAGTGACGAAATTGTGCATTATTTTCCTCACATTGATAAAGTATTACAAAATAGCTGTTTCATCACAGTAGATGTACATGTTTCATCAACTGCACAAAACTGAGAATCAATAAGCAGAAATATGACATAGTCAATTGAAATAGTATGCATCAGGACTTTTGCAGCAGGTAACGTCACACAGTATGGGAGAAGAAAGTGGGTGACAAAGAAGCCATATTGCAAAAACCTCTTAATAGGTGATGTGTATTTTTTTACTGAAAAATCCACAGTTTAATGTTCTTTACCCACTGAGGACAAACTCAAATGCATCAGTTGCCTAATATTGGATCAGGGTGGTGAAATGCTTTTCAAGAACCTCTACTTTCTTATCTTGAAAACTGGGCAGAAGAGGGCTGTCCAGCATGCTAGTTCCAGGTAAGACATAAGCCTGCACGACCAGCAGTAAGCAGTTCCGAAATACTTGGGAGGAAATAATACACAATTGTTATCCAGGAGGATAAGGTAGATTAGCTTCAGGTAAGAGTATTTTGTTGCAGAGGTTGCATTCCTCAATATTATGAAAATAAAGCAGACACAGCTTTTCCGGCCATGTATGTATTCTCTGGGCATTCAGTTAGAAATCACATGACAGTTTATTTACAGTTTAATTTCATTGCAGTGTGTTTTTTCTTATATCCTAAAATAAAGAATAGAGAAAATGACCACCTCCAGTAGAAAACTATTTCCTTAGTGTGTTGTAGAATGTCACAAATATTAATTATTTGTAAATTAACTGTGAACAGCAGATGCAGTGATAGCCTACTGTAAGATAGGCCCACCAAGTAGGTCACCCCTATTTCCTACCAAGCACATAGCTAGAAAACCCCAATGTTTCCACAGCAAAGCATTCATTTATCACTAGCTGCTTTAGCCCACGACTGCATATTGGCAAAGATTCCACATTGTCCTGGGGGTCAGCTTGTTATTCCTCCAACCCAAAGTGACAGGACCATCTTCTTATACTCCAGCGTCATTTAATGGTTTTGCAACTCAACTGCAGGTTGTAAATCTGCCTTCCAGGCAAAAGAGAGCATGTGCACAGACTAATACATAATCAAAATTCATTGACACTCTCAAAGACTGCAATGTTTAACCACATAGAAGTTTGACAGCCAGAACTTCACCAGGCTGTGATTCAAGGGATCTCCAGTGCTGTGAGTCAACAGAGTCTACAGATATATTTCTGCATCATACAACTCATTTCAGTGCTGGACCCCTTGTTCTTCTGTCAGATCTTATTAACTTGTGTAGGTTTGCGAATTTACCATCATCTAGCCAGTTGCCTGTTGGAACCTGCCCAAAGCATATTAAGTATAGGTGGTGTTGGCAACAGAAAAATTAATTGAACAAAACTCTTCCGCTAAACCCAAAACTTTATTGCTGCTCATGATACAGAAAGGAAAAAGAGTTAGTTCAGTAATTGGAGGTTGGACCGCATAATTCGGAAAATCCAGTTGTCAAATCCTCAATAACAAATCTAAAATCCTAGTTTTAGTGTATATTCATTGGCTGTCCTTCAATTCTGTGATACAACTTAGCCCCTTTCTCATGAAGAAGATCATTTACTAAATGTAGGCTCAGTTATATGAAAACTGTTGTTTGTTACAGCTGGAAATGTTTTTACCTTCAAACTGTTCGGTTACTGTATGTGACAGCTCCTCCAGTTTTATACCACAGTAGATCAGATGTACTGAATCACTTCCAAGAAAAAAGTAGTTTGAATGTGTTCGTGATCTTTAAAAAGGCATGTTCCAGATGTTCATTAACTCCTTGCTACCATCAAAAGAATGATGTAAATACTGATGCACAGCATTTTTTAATGAAATAGCAATGGTCTTCAGCTA
Source organism: Buteo buteo (assembly GCF_964188355.1). NCBI lineage: Eukaryota > Metazoa > Chordata > Aves > Accipitriformes > Accipitridae > Buteo > Buteo buteo. Next base: position 17,204,001 of record NC_134179.1, read on the forward strand.
CTAGCACAGCAAGGGTTAACAAGATCTGTTTTTTCCACATGTGCTCTAAGTTCCATCTATTAACTTGGCATAACTTAAGCTTTATAAAATAATGACAACATGCTGCTCAACAAGCTTTATTTATAACTGTCTCATCCTAATATTGCTCTTTAGTTGTAATTAGTAAAAATAGAAAATTATGTGCTGCTAGTCACTTTCCAATTGCTTTAAAGAAAGATAAATAATTTTCAAAATCTATGAACAGATCTTCTAATAAGATACCCTTAGCACAGACTTTTACTGATGACATTTCTGGCTGTTGCCTCAACAATTCCGTAATTAATTATTAAAAAAAGAAAAATTTCTTTTATTTCTAAATAAATGCAGTGACATAAATAAAACCTGAAGTTAGTGGGTTTGGGTACAAAGATTTCCTGCCTTGATTCCCTCCCTGCTAAAGATGAACATCAGTCTCAGATCCCAGATTCCCCAAGAGAGGAATGGTTGATTTCAGTTGCCCTTAATTGGATTTGTCTACATGGGATGGTTGTGTGCAGTAATTCAAGGTGGGATTTAACAGAACATTAGCTACTCTGCTGTAACTCTCATGTGAACACACTTGATACGGACTAAGAGTGCAATTGGGCAATGTGGCCTGCTGGACTTTGTAAGTTAACTTGGGGGCTTTCAGTTTGCCTCCATCAGCCTGACAAAGCAGAGGAGTTCAATTCTCGGAGGTCTTTGATGTCCGCTGCATTTTGGGCCATCACTGTGGTACCATTGTAATGCCAGACAAATGTGATGGGATCCATATAAAGCATAATATACAAAGAAAATACAAGAACAGTAACAACTGGAGAGATTTCATGGAATTAGGCTTCAGTTCATTCATTTGCATGGAGTAATTCCCAAGACTGTCACAGGAGCGCATTCAGGCAGGCGACAGGCAGCCAGCTAGGGACACTGCTGCTAGCATGGACATTGCACCAGCGCTTTCCTAATGACTTCTCAGTAAAAGCTGTAACTTCCAGAAAACTTTTCCTCTATGGGAGCATCTTTCCAGAAGCAAAATACCAGGGAAAAGGTATCTAAAAAGGAAAAAAACAGCTGGACAAAAGCCTTCCTCTCCTGGTCTGGGAAGAGGGAAAGGAGCTTAATATTGTTGCAGATATGCAAGTTTACTTCTTAACTGTGCTGTATAAACATAATGAAACCACCCTAAGCAGATGCCATAACAAATTCACAATGTATAGCTTGCTGATGGTGAAATCTTTGTAGGGTGAGTAAAATTAAACTGAAGAGAGAACACAGAACTCTACAGATCAGCATTTAAGTTCTTGTTATCCATTCATGACAGCCCACTGTCCCCATGGACATCTTTCTCTTGTACCTTGGTGGGCGAACCATGTATTAGTATTGTTAATGTCAGTATGGCTAGTCCGTAATACATTGATACTTTTTTTACAATTGCCTCATTCCCATAAAACTGCTGAAAGAATCTCTGGGAATGGTTTTGAGGATCTGAGACAAACATACCAATATTAAGGAAATGGTCAAAGTCCTTATCTCATTATACTGCTGGAATGACTATTCTAACAGCAGATAAAGGCAGTTGTAATTTCTTCCTCATGCCTGTCTTGATTTTTTTTTTTTTTTTTTTTTTTACTTCTAAATGATAAAATAAGCTGAGAACAGCAAAAGATTTAATTGGGTCACTAATTAAATGTCAGGCATGAGCTGCCCGTTAAAATCAAAGGTTAACTGGCAGTAAGAGCATTTGTGACAGAGGAGATCCAATGTCTAGAGATATGCAAAATAAGATGATCAGGTTTTATGGAATATGTTGCTCTCCACACATAAAATGCATTTGCAGACTTCTTATCACTATTTTTTAGTTTATGGTATTGCCAAACATAGGGGATCACATAGTTTGTTTCTCAGTAAGTGTGCCTTTTAAAATCAGCATATTAAAAGATGCAGTAATTACTATGCTGAGATTGCAGCTATCTCAGGAGATTATTTTTGTTCAGATTTGGCAAAAGAGATAGGTTTTGTGTTTTAAAGAGAGATGTTAAAACATTAAAGCCCAAAACTTTTTGCATTGGAATCAGAAGTAAGCTTTTTTGTGCAGTGGTACTTAGGAATTTGTGGTTCATGTGACTGAAGAACCTGACACTTTAATATATTACAGACCTCCTTTTTGGCATTGACTAATATCCCCATTTTATAGATGGGGAATAGAGTACAAAGAGATCAACGTATGTTGACACTCCCCGTGGGAGTTCAGTGTAGATAAAAGCTTTAGAGGGGCTATTTAGCCCTAGAAGTGTATGGAGGCTCTGCTTAGATTCCCTTACCCTGGTTTTCATCAAGGTAAATGAACCTTCATGCCAATGTAACTAGGACTGCTAGCTCATGCACGTTTCTGGAAGAAATTTGTAAATCTTACATGCTCTCATACAGAAGAAATATGGATCTTTTTCTTTCAAGAATGAAACTGTTCAGAATGTTTAACTTGTGATAGTGCTGACAGAAATATTGGGAATTATAAACCATGCTTTTGAATACATATTTATAGGTAAATCTTTTTATGTATACACACTTGTGTATGTGTGTGTGTGTATCTAAAACTGAATTTCCTAAAAAAGAAAAGACTTTGAATGGCAGGTGAATTTTTAAGATTTTTAAACAACAGTTTTAAGAAGCTTTGAGCCACAGGATGCTGGAGGAGAATTTATAAACCTCCACATAATAGAAGTGTATTGCAGCATAATATTGGAATTTTACTTCACTGAATAAATTTTTAAAAACAGAACAAAACCACCGTATGACTCTTATCCTGTGCTGAACACTTCATCATCATTATGATGATGGGCAACAAATCCTTGAAGTCCTTGTATTAGCTGGGTAGTGTATTAGTATTAATTGGGTGAGACAGGTCAAGTAATGCCAGAAAACATTCAAAGATGGCATTCTTGTAGCCTCAAGGTAGGTTTATTGTAGGCTGAAAGCTTTTTGCCTTTATTATGTCAGACTTGTGACTAGTTCATCAGTTCATCTATTGTTGATATAAAATGGAGATCAGATGGTCTGTTTTGCAAAGGCGGGTGACCTGCTTTGATCGGGATCCCCAGAGTTTACAGTCAAGCCTGTGTTTCCACTTAAACAGAGAGTCAGCTGTCCTGAGATGTTTCCCACTTGTTTATCACTTTGGGGGCTGCTAGTCTACCCTTTCCCTCTCCTGTCAAAAACTCAAGTTGGTGACTGAGAATAAAGCCTTAATGTTTTATGCCAAACCAACTTTTTTCCAGTCTTCCCACTTCTTTTGAAAACTACTTTTGAGCAGCAAAGAGAAAACTCTTTTGCAAAGTTGACAGTCATCTTCTTCAGTCAAGAGGCAAATTTGTTTCTCTAATTCTTCTGAGCTGTGAAATCAGCAAAGGGAAAAACTCCCCAAACCCTTGCAAAGCAGAACCCAGATTCATGAAGGCACCTTCTCTATTTTTGCATACTCAGAAATAGATGGGGTTTAGTAGTAGTGTCATCTCACTAAAACTGAACTACTCGGATTGCTACCGTAAAGCAAAGCATACCATACATTTAAGTGCTTTCCTGGGTCAGGGTCTACTCCTTCATCATGGTCAAATTGGATCTCAAAACCAATGTGACTGCCAAGGAGTTGTTCCAATGTGTGCTCAAAATGTGCCAAGTTCTCAAACTTTTCAGGGCAAAAGCAGAGAGGAAAGAAGGATGGCTCTTTACGTGAGAAAATTAGTTAAAGCACATATATTAAATATATGGTCATTACATTGTACTGGTCAGATGGATAAAATCAGCCAACCCTGCACCAAAATTGTTTACTTGCAACCCCTCTCCAAAAGGAGTAATTTTACCCCACTTCTTTTGTGCCTTTGTCTCAAAAAGAATGGGAAATGGGGCAAGCCCTAATCAGGGTGATGGAGACATTTTCTCAAACAATGAACTCTAATTTTAATGTCTACTAAAAGAAATGCAAAGGCCTTTTGCACTTTGGATTGATAGAAGTAGCAATCCTGCTCAGGTCCCCATAATGGTCTGAGCATCTGAGAGAGATGGGAAAAGAAAAACAACTACACAAAACCAGTTAACTAGCCAGTACAAGATGGTGTTACCAAATTAAGTTGGCTCTAGGGCTCTACGGCCATATTAATCTCTCTCTGGCTCTGAGTAATAAAGTAATTTAGGCTGAAGATTTAGTAAAAACCTGCAAAGTCTGACAGATTTTACATTAGAGATCTCTCTGTGCTTTATACCTGCTCTGCAGTACTCCATGAGCAGTCATTCAGAAATCTATCTGAGGTCCTATTAAAATATGAAGGAAGGGTGCATCTTAAAATTTAGCATGTTTGGAAACTGGAATTTTTATGTTTAAGTCTGGCTTCTTTCAACCTTCAGATTTTCTCTATAGGTAAATCTCTCTGAAAGTTCATCCTGAAGTTGAACAAAGCTGTTGTGAATAACAGCTCTTGCTAAGAGAGAATTATGGTGTTTTACTTGGAGCTTGCCCTAGAGCAGGTCAGTGTATTTTGGAAGATTCCTTATGCCACCTCTGTGGCCAGTCTTTTCCACCTTTGTTCCAGTGCTCATAGAAATGCAGACTGAGGTTTCTGCTGAAATGTCAGTGGTAGGGTGGTTTGGTTTAGTGGTGTGGAGTTAGCTTTTCAGCTTGTAACACTGTGGTGCATGGTGGCACCAAATGATAGACCTTCTGTAAAGAAGTTTTTGAGACTGGGGGCTTGCAGGAAGAGTTGTTTGGAGTTTTTTTAGTTATGACTCTTAACCAAGTCATCTGTAAAAGCAATTGCTTCGTAATTACTGCAGTCAAAATTCAGTGAAGATTTTGCTGAAACCCTTGTGTAAGTGACATGCATGTTACATATGTTACATAGAGAAAAAAGCGCCTTTTTTTTTTTTTATAATTTGAGAACAAGCTGTCAGTCTTTTTCTAAGCTCTGGTTCTTCACAATGACTAACGGCTCTTTAAAACGCTGGCCAAGTTCTAATCCTCTTGAAGCTTCCTCCTATTGACTTGATTTTCTATGGTTATGTGAATGACTTCAAAATTGCACCAAAAAAAATATTTCAGAAATTTTAATAAAAGAAAGACTTATTCATTGGTGATGAAGTGGCTGCTATATGAAAGATATAGGTTGATTTTTCAGTCCATTCAGGACTGGATGGCTACCAAATATCAAGAAGTGTGTGGGGTTTTGCATGATTAAAAGAAGGTTATGGACTCTGAATGCCATGGTACAGGTCTCAATCTTTCATCTGTGTACAAAAGATAGAAAGCTCCATGTAAGTATTGTTGGCTAATCACGAAGAAGTTATCTGGAGTGTGACCTCTGTTTGGAATACAGATAAAAGACCAAGTATTATACGTATAATGCACACATCATTGAATTGGTTAGTGAAACAAAGCTTGCATTTAAAATCCTTTGGATCTGTGATACCAAGTCTATTTTAAAACTGTGGAAAGGCATCATGTGAAATGTAAGTGAATGCAGCTTCCAACATATTAAAAACAGCTTTTTCCCTGTGTTAAAGTACTTCATTTATTTAAATTACCCTGTTGTGATGTTACAGATGTAGTAAATGGTTTAATTAGAGCTTGTTCAGTTAGCACCTGTGAATTTGAGTGTTGAGCATGTCAGTGCCCTATAGATAATTAAGAAATCAGATGATGAAGAGGAGAGGAATTTGTCATCTCTTTATTTGAGAAACATCAGAGGTCTGAGTTCAGAAGGGAATGTAAAGTGAACTTTCCTCCTGATTCGTGAAGTCCAGCTGTTGTTACTTGATGGGGGGGACAGATATTATAAGGGGTAAATATTAGAATTTGGAAGGGTGCTTTCTGCCTGCAAGAAAGCATGACAAATGAGAATTACAGCATACTACATATTTTATTGCATTACCATGACATCTAACAGATGCTGGAGAAGATGGGATCAATACTTTTGTGTCCCAAGGGAAGGTCAGCTCACACCAGATGTACCAGTTTTCTTCCACCTTTTTATATCATAAAAAATGTGCTGTGAATTGATCTAAATCTTCCTTGAATCTCCCTAGAGAAGTATGTATGTAATAGTATTTCAGCGTTACTGACAATATAGGTACCATTCATTTAACCAAACTCATTCCACCATGCTAATGAGGTAATCTTATTCTGAAAGAACAAGCCATTAGGAGTAAAGTTTGTATACAGAAGCGTAACACTTCTTAATGTGGTATGCGCTGCCTTTTGCTAGTAATCACCAGGGAGTTTAAAGTAGGAAAGAATGCATTTTTGCCAATTTTGTACCTTTTATATGATTTACTTTATCAAAAATGCAAAGCTTAAGTTAAGGTTGGATACAGACTTAGAAACAAAAATGAAAATCACTTTGATAGGAGAATATAAAGTGTAGCATGATGTGTTGTGCAAAATGTCATTACTGTAGCAGTGGAAAGAAAAATGTAAACTTTAGGAAGAGACTCAAAGCTGATGAATGGTGTGTTATCAAAGATTAATTTTGATACCTGCCTATCTTTTGATCTCGAATAAAGCATCTACTCAATACTGAGGGGTTTTTTAATCCTTACTTTATAGGCATATTCCCCACTAGATAGCTGAAACTCTATCTTAAAAATGGCAATGGTTTAAGAAAAGAGGTAATTAATCAGTATGTTCACCTTCAAATTTCAGACTGTTGAAAACAGGGCAAGTTACTATATCTCTGCTTAGATGAAAGTTAAATCTGCTGGATGCTGTCAAACACTTAATTTGATGAAAGAATGACTTTACAGATGGGTCCATCATTTTCGGATACCACCTGGGAATTAAGTGTTATGTAAAGGTCAACTGTATTTGTAGAAATCTGTAGTCTCTTGGTGCTTCGAAAGAGATTTCCTGGAGAAACTGTTTATTAACTCTACGGTGTGGTATGGAGCCTCATACCTTTGATTACACAGAGCAAGTGGCTATCAAAGAGAGAGCATTGCAAGGTCATTAAATTCCTTTTCATGCTGGGTAATCATACCCTCTGTGGATAACCAGTTGCCCTGTACTCCCTGTCTCACAGTGGGGTAAATTACAGAATCCCTACAGGTGCACTTATTGATTTTAGTGTGTCGGATCTGCAGGTCAATTATTTGCATATGGCAAGTACAGGGTGTGTAGCTGGCTATTACTGTGTGTATGTCCTTTCCATCTGGCATCACCAAAATGTAAAGATGAGAAGAACCTCATTTCGTTTCCCTTCTGAAAGGGTGGCTGTATCTCAAGCATTCAGTCTTGTTTTCATTTATGTTGATTAACATTATAAATGCTGCTGGAAGATTCTGTTCAGAAATGGCTGTCCTTTCATGACCATCAGCCTTTAACAAGTTTTGATTACTTATTATTTACTTGATCTATGAAGATGATAAGAATTCAGGTGCAATTGATGAAATAGTAGTAAATAATGTTCCCTGAGACAATTGATGATGTGAACAAATAGAATGTCATTGAAAGAGTCAGGCTAAGAGGTGGGGATACTGAGGATTATCCATGAACCAATGGGTTTTGCCTTAGGTGCAAGTAGAAAAATTGATGGCCGTAATTGCTATATCTAGTTTAATTACTTATCTAAATCTTAGCTTCAATAATGTTCACAGCAGTAATGGGAATCTGATGCTTTCCTGTGAGTTTCAATGTCTTTCCAGTCCCTCACAGAATAAGTACTTGCAGTCTTTATGCAGGGTGAATAGGGAGTTCTCATATCTTTCTTGCAAGAAAAAGTTGAAGACAATTCCTTTAAAACACTGGGGTTTTGGCTTCTGCAACCCTAGCGCAAAGGACGTAGGCAGTATAATAGGTAAGCGAGACATCACCTACAAAAAGGGTAAAGCAGAGCTGAGGTGAAGTTGGAAAGGGGAGGTCGAAGCCACTGTGCGCCACTGTGTGCACTCGATGCATAAGCAATATTCATCTCTGCGTTTTATTGCCAGGTAGTGTCCTTGAAAGATATGGCCTAAATCCATTGTGTCCTTTATGTCTTGTATGCATTTTTTTCATGGAAATTGAAGATATAGCATGTTAACAAAAAAAGCAACCTTTGCAAAGTGAATATTACAGGGTTTTAATAGTTTTACAAAATCATTTCTCAGTTTCGAGCCTACAGCAGAAATTTTATTGACTGAGTTATAGGTGCTCAACACCTCTGACAACCAGGCCCCTTTCCCCATGAGAAATGAGGAGACCATCTGGGAAGACTCCATCATTCAGGGCTTTCCAGAGGGGGTGTATTTGCATGATTTTCAGACTCTTCCTAATGGCTTTGTTGTTGCTCTTTTCAGCAGACCTGGGGAGCAAGTTTTAAAGATGTTCACTTGATGTAATGAATAGTCATTAGCTGATGTTGCCATAAACACATCACAGGGCGTTCTTTGAATAAATGCTTCTTACTGCAAAAACCCACCAGATCTCCCTCCTCCTCCATTTAGTGTACACAATGTGCAAGGAAAGAAAATTAGTTGTAATAATCTACTTATCCAGCCAGAAATATATATAACCCCAAAGCACTTTGAAAATTAATGTTTTCTGTTATAAATGAATGTTTTCCAAATATTTTAGTGGGTTTTTTTGTTTGTTTGTTTTGTTCTGTGGTTGTTTGGTTTTGTTTTTGTTTTAGGAAAAAAGATATGTGAAACATTTTAAATTACTTTTTATTAGATATATTTCTTTCCTACTGCAACAAAGATGAATGGGTTTTATTATTTGAAAGTGTTCTTGTTTGGTTTAATGACAGTTTTCCCATACTTCTCAACTGTACCGGATTAGGACCTTTCAGTTTAATGTATTTTTCTGAGAAAAGAATGAAGTACTGTTAATCTGACCTGTCTGCTTGGAGTTCCTGGATTAGACTCATAATCTGATGCAAACCAATTAACTTGGTTTTACTCTGGGCTCATAAAATATGAATTATGCTGAAGTATTTTGAATAATTGAATAATAGATGTGACTTGTAGCAGTATGAAATACAGGCAAATTATTTGCATTGGTGGAAAAAAAAGCCCCAAGGCAGCATTCTGGGCCTTTGCTGTCCTGCCTGGTTTTTGGTTCACTAACGGTACAAACATTGATTAATGAGTTCAGTAAAGATGTGACAAAGCTGCTGCTGCTGCCGCCTCATGTTTGTTTTCCCTTTTCATGACACATTGAGCAAGATATGGAATCTTGTCCAAAAGATTGTAAGTGATAAAACATTACAGTCATGGGAGAAATGTACTGTAAATGCCATCTTTTAGTTGTGATTTCTGCCTTCCATCAGCAAGAAACGATTGAATCTACTAAATGAGAGGAGGCTGCTAGGCCAGTTAGGGTATTATTGAAATGGATTTTGACATAGACTGCTGCCTGAACAATCAAAGATTTCAGCAGGGATAGGGCACAGTATATATATCCTGTCTATATATAGCATTTAAAGCACCTTGATGTTTTTTTTTCCCATGGCTCCTGACTGTAAGCGTTATCCTTTATGTTTGTGGTGGCTGGAATTGGTATGACTTGACTTTGTTCCTATCTTGAAAAACAAAAAAAATCATATGACACCCCAGAATATTGGAATAAGAACAGAAGTTAGTCTCGTAGCCAAGCTGAGCTTTGTGAAAACAGAAATTATATGAAAGTGTGTGAGTGAGAAAAAAGGGAAGCCAGAAGTAAAAGAGCTGTTGAGAGGGAAGTATCTCATGCTGTAGTTAGAGTAGCCATGGTACTGTACACCTGGAAAGAAAAGGGGCTGTGAATTGCTGATTAAGGAAAAAACTGCTGCAATCCTTTAATCACAATGATCTACTTCACCTTATGTATGGTCTCCTTGCTTATAACAAGGCTACTCACACAGTAGGATATTATTTATTTTGAGTAGCTGTTCCAAAGCACAGCCTTTAAAATGGCAGGTGAGTTGTGAGGGGTTTATATACAGAGAAATCCCTGAGAGTGCTTTTAAAAAAAATTTCAAAGGGCAGAAACAGTCAGGTACATTGAGTGCCACCTAGGTCGTGCAGATGACGTTAGCATTTCTCTCTCCTAAATGCACTTATATCAGCTGTATGAGATCAAAAGGGGTTTATGATAAATCCCATCTTGCCACAGTTGCCTCTGCTGAGATCACTGGGCTAAACTTACTCTTATACCACGGCTCATCGTTTGGCTCTTCTACTGCCCCTGTCTCTGCTCATGCTTTTTATTGTTGTTGCCATTTCTAATGTGTAACTCTAGGAATGAGCTGAATCAATCAGTTGAAGCAGTCTTACACCAGTGCCACAGGCTACAAAATACTTAGTGAAAGGAGTGGTCCGACAGGGAACTTGGCTGGTGTGGATGCATGCCGAATAGCACTGCCATCTGCATTTTATATTGATGCTCAATTCATGGGCTGATCTGGAAAACTGTTTTAGCTTCTTGTAGGCAAAGCGAATTAGGAATGCTTTAAAATGCTTTCAGTGTTTTTATACTTTTTGTGTGTTTGGTACAGTGGAAAAAAAGGTAAATGACAGATTTGTTTTACATTTCTGTGAGACGTAATGGCATTTCAAAAAGAATGCAGCTGGAAATACTACATGGCAAAATCCTGGCACAAAAAGATAACTTTTGTCAGATGGATTTGTGTAGCATTCTCTTAATTGCTATCAGAGCCATGATATATAAAGTCTCAAAGCATCTGGAAATGTGGAGACTTTATCAACAGGAAAATGCTTAAAAATAACATATAAAATAAACACAGCTTATTCATTTATGGTGATTTTTCTAGGAGGATCAAGATTTCTCTTATATCAGCAAGTGAGCAGCTCATGAGGTATATTGTTAGTGAGTTATTGCTTTTGCAGAATCTTTTGGGGGGCAAATCTGGTTTTATCACGATCCTAGTCTAATCATATTCTGCTGATTGGTGGCTCATGGAGAGAAGGTTTCTTTTTCATTACCTTTGTGTCAGCTTGACACTCTTTTTAGCAGTCTAGGAATGGAAATTTACTCTGGAGAGCTTTGGTTTCCCTTTCTCCCAGCTTTGCTTGCGGCAGGTGGTTGTTGGAGTGGCATTGCTGGGTCAGGTTATGTGTCTGTAAGAAGAGATGGGAGGCCTTCGAAGGATTACGGGTAGGCCTGTGGTCTGAATGAGACTGTTATGCAGGAAAGATTTCATGGAGAATTTTCTTTGTGGACAAACAGAATTGTAAAAGTATATTAATTTCAGTGGAACTCCTCTTTTAAAATCCCTAAGCAAAGAGAATGCTGAAGTTGTGAACCGGGCAAATGTGCTTCTTGCTCAGTTCTTACAATCTCTCCATTGCTCACATGGGAGCCCGTGTGCAGCTGGCAGCGCCCAGGAGAAGGCCACAACTTAGCAGGGTTTCTAACCAGCGCCCCAGTCCTGCCGTTGCTCTTGTAAGCTCCTGCCAGGGAAAGTGCGAGGTGACACATCACCACCTCCCACTGTGGCAGGCTCTTGTCAATCCCACCAGTGACTCCATCCATCATTTATATCTGGTGAAAAATAGCAAAAGATTCCTCCCAGGCTACTTGAAGATGATATTATATTTTGTGAACGCAGGACCTGACAGCGTGTATTACAATCTGCAATTTTCTTTTTTTATAATAATTAGCTATCTAATTGCAAGTCCAAGCCAGTTGATGCATTTGCATTTGTAAGTAATTAGGATTTATTTGAAAGCATGCTGGTTTAATGTTTTGTCTCTACTTTCTACAAATGAAATTACAGATAAATTTAATTTGAAGTAATAAAGTAAAAACAAAACCCAAAACAAAACAAACACCAATCAAAAACAAAACAAAAAACCATAAATTACATCAAACATTTTGATCAATCCCAACTCATGCAACACTGGCTTCTGCGAGCTTTCATCGTGGAATAGTTTGCCTTGAATTCTGTTGAACTTAACCTGAGTAAGAGTTACTCTCTTGAGTAATAGCTGGAAGCCCATTGTGGACCCATTACAAATGCAACCACTTTTGTAATAAACATGCAGAACTAAGTACCAGTTACAAGTATGTACCTGCCTAATAATTTGTTCTATCCAAATTATGTCCCACAGTATCTGCCTTTTTGTCTAAATGCCAACAATCTCATTTGTCTTTCTCCTACCCTGTATGCTCAACAAAGATTAGACAGAATAACAAATGATATCATTATCCTTCTAAATGAATATAAGGGAGAGAAAATAAAATTAAGAGTGAGGCAGGAAATTGTTAATAAATTTATAGAATTACTGTTATTGCATTAGTGAAAATAGGTTTTCATCTACTTGTGTCTTTCCCTTTGATTGTAGCAGTCTCATTTGGGTAAAGCAGGATCAAGATACTGCTGGCATTTCAAGTGGTTTCTATGCAGTTGCAGGCAGGTAGATACTACATTCATGAGCAAGAGGGTGAAGACAGGTGTATTATTGTAAAGGAAAGAAATATTTTCAAAGTTCAGTTGTGATTTACCATTTCAGATGATCTGGTTAAAGATCCATCGGCAGAAGTTACTGAGAAAATATGTTATTTGGTTTTGGTTTTGTTCTTTTTTTGTTCCTTTTCTCTGGAGTAAAAGGCAACATCTCAGGGAAAAAGGCTTTGTGTCAGAAAAGTCACTGATGCTTTTCATAACAAGTTTCCTTCAGATGCCTCTTTACTCCATGGCCCTGTGATTTTCATAGTGTGCTATAAAAAAGGGAATACTCTGAAGTGCCTAGGGCTGCTGTAGTCTGGTTTGGGAGTCCAGAGCACAAAGAATGAGAGCAGGAGATGATGAGCAGCATCTCCCTTAAGGCGCTGGAGTGGTGGCTGCTCCGTGGCTTCTTTGGGCTGACGCTTTCTGCTCTCAGAAGAGACATTTTCACAAAAAGTGGAGCTCTACAAAGTGGTTACTTTTGGAGAAGCATTGACTTGGCAGAAAACTACTTTTCATATTCAAGGATGAGTCCAGCCTGAAATACATTCTGACTGCATTCATGATCAGAAGGTCAAAGCCTATGGTGGCAGTAGGCTGTCTCACGTGGTTAAACTACAATTTCTATGAGGCCATGGACATGTGTGCCCATTACAGCTGTGTCGGTAGAGGGGGGTATTTTTGCCATGAGTCTGGAAAAACTTTCTGTATCTTTAGCAAGATGCTGTAACTGTTCTGCCACTGTTTCTCCTCTGCTTCCACCAGCTACTTAATTTGTAGTGTAAAATATTCCCAATTATTTTTATGTGACACTGTACATGTGGTTAGACCTTATGGGATGCTTAAAATATATGTTTTGAAAAGACTGCCTTTTGGCTTTGTGGCTTTTTTTTTGCTGTGGGCAACATCAGCTGGGAAGTAGATTGTTCACGAAATAATATTGCCCACTGGCGGTGAAGGAAGAGGCAGATAGAGTAACTGTTTTCTGTCATTGTGACAGCTTTCAAAGCAACTCATTCCAACAATTTAGTCCAGGAGGAAAAAGCATTAGTGTGTGCCTGAAGGAACTTTATGCTATAAAACCTACATATAAGTTCACAGTAGAAAAGATTACGTACATTGAACAAAAAGGCTGAAGATCTCAAGGGGCTTCAGTTTCACTACCAAGCCTCAGAGAGCAGGTACAACGAATGTAATATTGCACATGCTGTGCTGTAATTATGGTATCCAGAAGCCCCCTACTAAAGAACATAAAAATGGTACTCAAATGTTTAAAAGAAGCAAGCTTTATTATGGCTGCAAAGCAGTCAAAAATTAAGAAATGCCAATGTTAAGAGCATTTCTCCAGTGTGAATGCAGCTGCCTTGTGTCACTGGTGTTCTGGGTTGCCACAACATCTGCATATGTAGAAGAGAGCTGAAGGAAGTTTGTATGGGCCGTTTATTTCATGCATTTCTTAACTTTTTAGTGATGACAGCCTTTTTGGTGTTCTTTTGTGTAGGTCTTTAAATGCAGCTGCCTAGGGTTTTAAAAGAGGGAACTGTGATGAGGCATCTACTTGATGCCTTTTGTTACTCATCAGGGCCCTCTCTACTTCGCTAAGAGTGGAGCTGGTGGCAGAAGTTGCTGTTAGCCTTGACGTGTGTATTGGGTTTGTGTGGCAAGGTTTTGGTAGCAGGAGGGGCTACAGGGGTGGCTTCTGTGAGAAGCTGCTAGAAGCTTCCCCTATATCCCATGGAGCCAATGCCAACCGGCTCCGAGACGGACGTGCTGCTGGCCAAGGCCAAGCCAATCAGTGATAGTGGTAGTGCCTCTGTGATAACATATTTAAGAAGGAAAAAAGTTGTGGGAGGCACAGAGACAGCAGCCGGAGAGAGGAGTGAGAACATGTAAGAGAAACAACCCTGCAGACACCAAGGTCAGTGAGGAAGGAGGGGGAGGAGATGCTCCAGGCATCAGAGCAGAGATTCCCCTGCAGTACGTGATGAAGACCATGGTGAGGCAGGTTGTCCCCCTGCAGCCCATGGAGGTCCACGGTGGAGCAGATATCCACCTGCAGCCTGAGGAGGACCCCACGCCAGAGCAGGTGGGTTCCCGAAGGAGGATGTGACCCTGTGGGAAGCCCATGCTGGAGCAGGTTCCTGGCAGGACCTGTGGATCTGTGGAGAGAGGACCTCACTCTGGAGCAGGTTTTCTGGCAGGACTTGTGACCCCGCAGGGGACGCATGCTGGAGCAGTGTGCTCCTGAAGGACTGCACACCGTGGAAGGGACCCATGCTGGAGCAGTTCATGGAGGACTGTCTCCCATGGGAGGGACCCCATGCTGGAGCAGGGGAAGAGTGTGAGGAGTCCTGCCTCTGAAGAGGATGAAGCGGCAGAGACAGTGTGTGATGAACTGACCGCAGCCCCCATTCCCCATCCCCCTGTGCCGCTGGAGGGGAGGAGGTAGAGAATCCGGAATGAAGCTGTGCCCGGGAAGAAGGGAGGGGTGGGGGGGAGGTGTTTTAAGATTTGGGTTTATTTCTCATTACCCTACTCTGGTTGGTTGGTGATAAATTAAGTTAATTTCCCCCAAGTCGAGTCTGTTTTGCCCATGACGGTAGTTGGTTGAGTGATCTCTCCCTATCCTTATCTCGACCCACAAGCCCTTTGTTATATTTTCTCTCCCTTGTCCAGCTGAGGACGAGGGGAGTGATAGAACAGCTTTGGTGGGCACCTGGCATCCAGCCAGGGTCAACCCACCACAACATGGCACAGCACTAGAGAGGCACCGTAGACAGGCATGGCGAGATGCCACGGTGACTTCTCCTCCAGGCACCCTGCAGGAAAAACTGCCTAGTCTCCTAACCTGGACTTTTCTGGTGTCCCCTAATTATTCCTGCCCTGTTGGTTTTCCCATTGCCTACTCAAGCCAAGTCTTTGCTTGTGCAGCTCCCAACTCTCTTCATGGTCTTTGTACACAGACTCAGTCCTGGTCTTCCTCTCTAGCCTCGTGTTTGTAGCTGCCTTCTTCACTTTTAATGTGATACCAGTCCATCTCACCTGTTTGTTTTTTCCTTTCCCAGCTTACATGTACCCCTGGAGGGTTTACACGGAGCAAGGTCAGCCCTGTCCTCAGAGCTGCTGGCCTGACAGATCCACCTCCCCGCCCTTCTCCCTGTCTCTTCCTCTTTCATAGACTAATTTTCCACATGCTGTTTTAGTTTCTCATCAGCACTTTGTTTTTTAACACTGTTTAAAATGAGAGGCAAGTAGTTATTTTAGAATGACTTATGTGCTGGTGACTCTGACACTGGATAAACCTTCTTCAGTAATCAACATTTAGAAGTAATGTCCTTGGCAGAGATTTGATAAAACCACTGAGCAAAGTAGAAGTGTGAAGCCCGGTGGTGTTTTGATGGTTCAGTGGATTCCTACTGCAGTCCATCCTGTTTGATCTGGATTTATAAATAACAGAGCAGTTAATGCAGAGGAGGTTATTGGCTATGTCCAAATGTAAAGCTGTAGAGTAAATATGAATGGGGATGTAATGTGTAATATGAATAATTCACTTAGACCTAAGTGATCATTCTGCTGTGTGTGTTAGATTAATTGGCAACATCTTGGTGTATCCAAACTTGGATTTCAACTAACAGAGAGAAAGGAAAAAAGTGATTTTTAAAAAATGAGTATGTTATGCGTTTATAGTTGCATCTGGTCTGTGACTGCTGAGGTTAACAGCTGCTCCTTCAATTTTTGCTGATTTTTCAATCATAAAATAATGCCTTATTCCAAGCAGAGGATTTTGAGAAAATACTGGAACAGATGAACAATATTAGCAAGTTGCTAACTAAATATTATAGAGGGGGTATGCATTTCGACGTATTCAATTTTGTGGGATTATGGAGTTGACAGCATTAAAATGGGTCCTTATTATTAAACTATCAGCCACAGAAAATGATTACATGTAATATTATCATTTATTTGATTTCTAATTTGGCTTCAGAGAAACTCTATTACCCAAATATTCATCTAACTATAAAAATTGTAGTCAGTATAAGGCTGCTTCTCACTAGGACTGAATGAATCCTAGGTGTTCACTGGTAATATAAAAGGTATGCATAGTTTGCAGTTGTTAAGTAGGCAGAAAGAATAAAGGATTCTCTTCAGAAACCTTGAAATTTTCAAGCTCCTTTAAACAGTACACATAGAGTAATAATGATATTTTAATTAGAAAAAATTATAGCTCCATCCCACTGCTCAAAGGGACCGCTTAATAATATAAGAAGTGAGATTGCATTTTCTGTAATCCATTACTTTTAAGAACTTGCTTGAACAAAGAATTTCTTTCATTGGTCTTTATAGCTCTACATTGTGGCTAGGGAGGCTATCACCCCACAAATCCCCTTTATTGGGAACCTGCCATAACCACCAACTCAGGGACTGAAAATGTATAGATTTGGTGTGCTTTTCTGAGCACACATTCTTTTTTTCTTTTGCATCTGAAATAAATGACATGATGGAATTAAAAAATGAATGTGTTCTTTACCAATATAAAAATGGAGAGCATACCATGTCAGATATTTGTTATGTCTTGCAGGACCATCACAAGTGTTAATTATGATTTGTAGTTAGTATTTGTTTTGATACTTGGAAAATGCATACCCTAAATAAATGTACAGAAAAATCTGGAAAAATTGACTGTTCCTCCCCCCTCCCCCGAAGTTTAATATTCACTAATATGCTCCATATTTCTAGGCATATTCATTTTTGGTATAACATTCATAGTATTTCAGAAAAGTGCTAGAAGATTTTCTTTTCCGCCAAAGCAAGGAGCTGCACTGTAGTCTCTAGCACTCAATGATAGTGGTTGAGATTTGGGTACAAAGCTGGGAAATGGGCTGACACGACCAACTAGCATCTTACATGCAGATGCCAGAACAGGGCTGTGCTCAGAAGATCCTTAGCTTAGGTAGCAGTCTGTGCCAAATCATGGGGAAGGCTGAGCCAGGTTCCTGCCACTTGCTTTGATGCTGTGCTCCAGCCCATCAAGGTACAGCTGAGGACATGGGCCTGTCAGCCACATGTCAGGAGGGCTCCCCGGGGCAGTGATGCAGGACCAGAATTTGGGAACTGGCTCAGTTAAATAGCCAGGGAATTTACACTCAGCGCTTCAGGTTTGCATTGCTCGTTTGCAGGGCAATAACGTATGGTTATTCCCAGCTCTGGAATAAACATTATCTAAAGAGCTAATGAGATGCAATTATTGTCTTTGTCCATTACTTCCATAAATATTAAATAGTTCTTCTGTGACTGAGTAAACTGTTCTCAAATTGGCTAAATAACGATTCCAGGATTGTCAATAATCCTGCAAGGGTTTATAAAAACCTACAGTTCTGTCCCATACATGCGTATAAAGGTATGGCAATCTTTACTATCATGTTTCTGCAGCCCTAGATGCTTGTCCATGACTACTTCTGTTATTTTGGCTAGAACAACATTCAACAAGATGCTCTCACCTCCCTAAATAATGACCATTCTGTTAAGAATAAGTGTGTATGTGGGGAGAGGGCTGCTTTATCTGGAGAGGGCAGAGGAGATTGCAATCTGGGGAGTGTATGGCCCAAAATGACAGATAGCTTACAAGTAGCATGACGTGACACAAATATTGGGCATCCAGAAAGCATGTTTTTGTTTCAAAAATTGTGCAACCGATGGCAGTTTGGCACTCTTTTTTTTCTGTTTTGGATGAATATGATGAAAAGGGTACATTTTGGTTATCTGTTGTTAATTTAGTATCCATGGATTCATAACTCACAAATCTCACACACTATTTATATTTTTTGAAGGCTGATACAATCCCATTTCCCAGTTGTAATACAATCAGGGCACCAGTTCAGAAGCTGCTGTCATATCCTCTTAATTAATGTACAATTTAAAATCTGGGTGAGAATAATGGATTAGGTGAACACAGATGCAGTCAACTGAGATGTGAAGCATCTATCTAGCACCAAAACTCAAAAGGCAGAAAAAAAAAAATCAATTTCAGCTTCATTTCAAGTGTTTTCTTGGATATTTTATCTCGTGAAGGAATATGTGGGGAAAAAAACACTCGACCATTTGCCAGAGCAGCAGTAGCTGTACACTTAGCACACAGCGACGTCTGCATTATTTCATAGCTGTTGCAAGGGAAAGCATTTTATCTTTTTTCCTATGCTGCCTCAGCATAATAGCAGTGCTTCCCATGTAGGTCAAGAGACCATGATTTTGTTGGTCTCTTTACCCTAACTTCAAAAGCATATAAGTGTTAGCTTATTTGAGTCCCAGTGGGGCTTTCTTTCTGATTTTTTATTTTTATTATTTGGGTGCAGAGAGGGTGAATGAAAGGTCTTGTTAAATATAAATTGGAGCATACAAAGAAAAAAAAGATATGTATTATAAAAAAGTTAGAGCAGTGCTCTGTGTGATAGCTATGTTAAGCATCAGCAGATAACACAGTGCTTTTCACAGTAGATGTCTCTGATCTTTTTGCTTCTTCCCCCCCTCCCCCCCTCCCCTTTCTCCCTGTGATTACATTTTACTCACTCTCTGGTCTCTTCCACACCTCTTAGCCTTTCCTGCCCCATGTGATATTGAAAGTACATTTAGCATCTGAAATGCCCTCATCTCAAGGATCAGTCACCCTAATGCAGAGCACTGCCTTCAGGTTCAGTGATAGCAGAGTTGACTCTCAGACTCTTCTAGGGAATTGCTTCCCTCCTGCCAAAACAGACTTTTAAAGTTTGAGCAGTGGTCCTGTGTGGAGTGAAAACAGAAATGTCCTGGGTAGTGAGGCTGGTGGTAGAGACAAGATAGCAGCTCTGCCTGCTCCCTCGACATTCCACTCAATCTCATCTAAAGATTTTTACATGTCAACATCTAAAATAATCTTCTATATGCTTGCATGAACCAGAAGCCTTGAAATTGAACTTGATCATTGTTGGTGAAGGTTCTGTCAATATGATTAGAAGGAATTGTGGTTGGGTCCCCAAAGGGTGTGTGGGTTGAAGGCTTTGGTCTTTAGGCAGCCCTAGTCTGGTATATCCATTTCCTCTACCTAAGGCTGGAGCAAGGCTTTTTTTTTTTTTTTAATAAGGAAGAATACTGTGATATTTTATGAAATGTCAAGTGATTATTTTGTAAAATTCTCAGCAAAAATTGAGCATCAGTAGCTTAGCTGAACTAAAAAATGAGAGAATCTAATCTTTGCCATAAATAAAAGAAGAGAAAAGCCTAAATAACTCTGTGGGCCCAGATCTCCAATTCATTGTAGAAGTACGTTGCAAAACTTCCCTGTGAGCAGCATTGCACTGAACAGGGAGCTTGAAGTCGCCCCTACATCTGTGCTCTGTGCTCAAGCCTGGGTAATGATGTTCAACAAATGAAATTGTTCCATATATATGATAATATTAAAATCAAGATAATGTTAATATATACTACAGTGCAACTGGGAAATTTGGGGTTGCTGGTTAACTCCACGTGTGGGGCATAGATACCTATCAAAATCTATGAAGAAATGAGAGTTAAAATGAGAGTAGATTTGAATATAGTATACTCATGTCAGATTTTTTATTTTTTTTTTTTAAGTAATTGCAAGATTCTTGCCTATGCTGTGACTTCAGTTGGGGGTTTCGGATCTTTTTTTTTTTTTCCTCTTGTAGAGAAAAGAAGCATTTTCCCTGAGATAGGCAAGGCCAAAATATTGGTTATTCTAAAATGAGAATCTGAAAATGTTCATATCTCAGCAGATATGACTAAGCCATTAAAATTACTGCTTGCATAAAGAATTTGGCCTAAAGGAAAACACAATGTCTGTAGCTGGTCCTTCAGCAAGATTCCAGATACTTCAGCTTTTAGATTGCCAGATTGTAATTTCTGTCTCTGCTGCCCTGCAAAGCAGCAGTTTGACGCTCCTGGCTCCTGTCCGCCCTTGCCCTCACTCCAGCCCCAGGGAAACAGAGAATGGCAGTGATGGAGATTAAAATTAGCCTTTCCGATCCCAAATCAATTTTACTGTGAAACTGCATCAGGGTGGAAGTGATTTGGGAGTAAGGAAGCAGTCAGGGTGGGCGGGAAAGCACAGGCTTCCTTGTTTTAGCTGTGCAACTCTGTTATGGCTTGTGTCCATGAACCCATGGTATTAAAAATTTGCCATCGATCTCCCCTATAGGCTGGGATTAATAATGGTGGAGTGAGCAATTGCAGTTTAAGCTGAGTGCTTAATCCAGGATGAATGTCCCTACATGTCCACAGCTACACCTGTTTGCATGCATTGGTTTTCTTTAGTTAGAATAAGCCAAAATACAAAACCTCAGATAAATAATGAAATGAGCAGTGTTCAGTTCATTTTAAAAAATACCTCCTGAAATAAGAAAAATGCCCAGTATCTAAGGCATCTGATTATACATGTTATCAAAGCAGTGAATGTATGCTTATAAATATATGAAAATATTTTATTTGTATATGAAAATACTTTATTTGTATGTATATATTAAAAATTATATTCATATTACATACGTCTCCATGTAGGCATTTACTGTAAATACTGGATCAAATGCAGGGAGGTCAGCTACACTGAAATTATTTGTAAAAGATTTCAATTTATTTGTGCCGTATGAGAAAAGCACGCTCTTTTCCTTACAGCTGCTGCTTGCCATATTTTTGTATTGACTTGCCTCTCATATCTTGAAACACTCTGATGATAAAGACAAATGAGCAAATAAAATACTCCGTAAAATATTCTGCAGCAGACTTGTCGCTCAGTGCAATGACTTTCTGACCAGTATAGATACTCTTTGAGGGCTAGTGCTTGACATGCCCATCTTTGTCCATTAGTGTAAATTTTAATTTGGTGGATTTAATTTGTATTGTTAAGTGGCAAGAATGTGTGTTATTGAATTACTGTAAAGCTATTTAAGTATTGATTTCCCCAACATAGCGGCCTTGACATTTTACCAGATATAATGAAGGAAAAGATGCACATTAACAGGATGGTTATGGAACAAACAAGCTTTTTCAATAGAGACTTAATTCATTTTAATAGATATACAGTAATTTCCTAGGAAGTAAGACTATTTTCTTCATTGTGACATTAATGATTCAGATGAAGTGACAGAGAGGTAATGTATAGGTATATTACGACTGTGTTTAAAACACCAGGGTTGGCTTATGACAGTCTGGAGGACACCAGTGTTGTCTTTAAAGATGCATAAAACCTTCAAATTTACTTATCTCTTTTCTTTACCACTAAATAGAGTTTTGTAATAACACATATTTACTTCCCCCCTCCATCCCTTTAATCTTTTAATGATTTCTCCATCTCCATTTGAATTACCCAGGAGAAAAGGAATCGACTTTGCTCCTAGTTGGAGAGCACAGGGCCAGGAGGATGCGGCTGGTCTGACACGGCTCTGTCCGGAGCGGCTGGCAGCCCCCTGCCTTTCTCCTTGCTTTAATCTCGGTGAGGGAGACTCCATGCCCTAAAACTCACCCTCTGCAATTTACTTTGCTTAGAAAGCTGAAGGCTTGAGGCAGTCCTGCTGGGGTTTGCATGCGTGATTTCAGTGATCCCCATCCATTTTAAACTTGCTTCGTGGGCTGGCAAGCTATCTTTTTTCACACAAGCATCTGTATTGTAGTTCAGTAATTCAGCCACAGCTCTCCTGGACAAGATAAAAAATAACGGCCCTTTCTCTTGGGAGAACAGCGGTGCATCAAACCCAGAAGCAAACACAGAATGAACACTTCCCTGTGATGGAGAGTCCTATATCTTTGCATGAGAACATTCTGGGACTATTATCTGAGGCTGCCATTAAAGAGAACTTGAATTGCTGCAGATGCTGCTTTTCTCCTCATTTTTTAATATGCTTTTGTTACTTTACATTTCTTGACGTGCAGTTACACCAGAGCTGACTTCCCTAATGCAGGTCCTGGCCCATAAGGCCCGTGAAGCCCGCAGCTGCAGCACAACCCAGGTCAGCTCCAGTCTATGGCGCAGGGAAGGAGCTGAGCTGCCACAGCCCTGTGTGCTCTGCTGCAGGCCCAGCATCCCCCCACACCCGGATATGGGGGATCATCACACAGGCTCCAGCATGTTTCCAAATTAACATGATCCACTTTTAAAAGCAGCAGGAGTGTGGTGTTATGGAGAAGTGTTGTACTTGCTTTGAAGCAGGTTTTAGTCACGTGATAGGCCATAGATAAGAGCACAGAAGGATGCTCCAAGGGCTAAGGTTTATCTAGGATTTGAGAATTTTTAAACTATTAGGATGTATGCATGTCCAGGGAGGGCAAAGACACCTGTAACTACTGTGACTTCCTCTATAGCTGATGGTACCATATAAAAGGCAAACCTAGGTGCCTGCAAAAAAGAAGCAAAGAGCAATAACAAGGAGACGTCAATTCTGATAACTGTTGATGATTGCGTGGTTCTAAAATACAAGTTCCTCCAAGCGACTGGGGCTGTGGGGCTTTCCTGCTTGCTGAACAGCACCTACATCGTGTTCATTTTATCATAGCAACACTAGGCTTTGAAAGAGTTTGGATTTTGTGTTGGGAAGCTGTGGGTAGTCTGTCTCATTTACACAGAGTAGGTAAGCTCTAGGAGCTGAAGGAACGTTACTGAATTGATATCGTGCCATATAGTAAGAAGTCTTTAAACTGTTTGACAGAGACACCTGAAGTTTCAGTAAGTCTGTCCCTTGCTTGACTTTTACAGCTGTGAAAAGAAAACAGGCTGCACAGAGGCAAATGAGAGAAATAAGACAGCTGGTGCTTAGGTGGTTATTTCTGACCCATTGCCTTCTGTGTGTCAGGTCAGTATCTGAGCATGTGTGCAGAGCTCCTCATGGGGACAGGCCACTCTGTAGCCAAGTGGGGAGCTGGCAGTGGGTTGCAGCCTCCTTTCAAATACGCACGTACAATTTCTGCTGGTGTTCAAAACTGCGTAGGTTAACATTAGGAAATACGTAACAAGCTACAGTAGGATTGCCGGCTTCTGCAATTCACGTGGAAGTGAAATGGAAGATTTGCTGGCATCTGCAAAGGTTTAAGCCCTGACTGAGGGAGGCTGATAGTGAAAAACCACTATTATTGTACAGTGCATGGTATAAAGAAATAAAAGGCCAGATTGTAGCTAGGCAAGTTTTCCTTTATCCCTTCAAAGCCAGCTACCCAGATTGTACGTATTGCCAAGGGAAAGAGCGGGCTGCATGCAGCTGCCATGCTGTTTGCAGCCGGGTTTGTAGCCAGCACTCTGCAGGGAATACCCCGCAGAAGGTCTCCGCTTTGGATGGACATCTCACCTTTCCAACCAAAGGGAAAACCCATTTGGCCAGCACAGCCTCTTGTGACAGACGTTTTGCATGCCTGGCAGCTGAGAAAGCATAGTTTTTCCCCATGTCTGTCTTGTGATGGATCAGTTCCCTGATGCCATTCGCTGTGCTTAGTGTGGGCTTACCGCAGAGGGTGGTGCAGTGCAGGGCAGGGCTGGGAGGCGGATGGCAACAGACTTGTGAAATGCTGCCACCAAATGTGAAAAATGGTCTCACAGCAGGGCCGGGATTTGCGAGCAAGCTCGAATGTGTCCCTCAGAGCTTCGAGTGCTGTGGGCAGGTGGGCCCAGAGCTGCAGCTATCCCTGCAGCCTGCCTCGAGGTGAGACACAGCCAGCTCTCAGCTCTGCAGCGTGGAGGTCATGGTGGTGGCTGAGAGGAAGAAGTAGTGAAAATGGGCTTTCTGTTACTGCCACCCTCGGCTTTCATTAGCAGTGTTCAGGCTCTTGGTCCTTTTTTGTTTCCCACACTAGTGGGAAGTGTCATTAAATCCATTAGTTTTTCTCAGGAAAACTCCTTAAAGGAAAAGATGTTTTGTCTCATTTAATCCATGTTCATATTGTTTTACCATACTTTGTGTTAGGCTTGTCTTGCAAAGCAACCTGGTCACAGTGCTAAACTCATCTATTGTGGCTATGCAAACATCTCTACTCAGCCTAGGCCTCATCCTCTAGACCCCACACCCGAGTGCTTCAGTAATGCCGGTATGTGATCAAAACAGTGAATAGCTCAGCAATAACTCCTGTAAGTCACAAAGTCAAATAGTCGGCAGACTCCTGAAAGACTCATGCTAATGGTATGGCTGTCTTGCAGATAATGGAGAGCAGAAACAAGGAGGACGGGGACTCGGTGCTGTTAGTCGTATGCTGCAAGTCAGGGGCCTGTTCTGTCGGTGTCCTGGCTCGTCAACAGCAAACTGACAAACAGTAATGCCCTTGATATCACATGCGCACAGAAAACCTTTATTCATATCCCTTTTTTTCCAGTCTTGAATATTTGAAAATAATTACATTGGAGATTTCATATTGTACTTTCACTAATAATGTGATGATGTCATTCTGAGTGCAGTAGTGACACTACTAGAATGGCAACTACGGTCTCTAAATTTAATTAGATGATGATTTGTTTTTCAACCTATAAATTATGATTTAGTAAAAACTGAAGAAACAATGTAAATATTTGTCGTGGTTTAACCCCAGCCAGCAACTAAGCACAACGTAGCCGCTCACTCACTTCCCCCCCACCCAGTGGGATGGGGGAGAAAATCGGGAAAAGAAGTAAAACTCCTGGGTTGAGATAAGAACAGTTCAATAGAAGAGAAAAGAAGAAACTAATAATGATAATGATAACACTAATAAAATGACAACAGTAATAATAAAAGGATTGGAATGTACAAATGATGCGCAGTGCAATTGCTCACCACCCGCGGACCAACAGCCAGCTAGTCCCTGAGCGGCGATCCCCTGCCCCACTCCCCCCAGTTTATGTACTAGACATGGCATCACATGGTATGGAATACCCTGTTGGCCAGTTGGGTCAGCTGCCCTGGCTGTGTCCTGTGCCAACTTCTTGTGCCCCTCCAGCTTTCTCACTGGCTGGGCATGAGAAGCTGAGAAATCCTTGACTTTAAACTAAACACTACTTAGCAACAACTGAAAACATCAGCGTTATCAACATTCTTTGCATACTGAACTCAAAACATAGCACGTACCAGCTACTAGGAAAACAGTTAAGTCTACCCCATCTGAAACTAGGACAATATTAATTTGTAAGCAACAGATCCTTAGCTGCTACAAATCTACCTAAAGCTGTATCTATACAGGCCTGCTAAGAATAAGGCTAAATAAGATATTATAGTCCACTGGATTCATGCTCAGCATGTGGCTGTTAGTCAAATTGTGGGCCTACAGATACGACTTATAAAATTTCCTCTAATTTCCATGCAACCTAAATTGAAAAACTGTTTGATTACAAAAATGAAAAAAATGTATATTCATGAAGAACACAAATGTTTTGAATAAACATCTCTTTGGTGTAATATTAGTTTTTACAAGTAGAGGGAACAGTAAATTTTATCATTGCAAAGAACTTGACAGGTAGTGTAATAATATTGCCACCTGTTCTGTATATACTTGGGAAATATTAGAAAAAGCCAAGTGCCTTACTCTTTTGTGAATCCAAGTCTGCAGTACGCAAAATAATTGAAAAACTAGGAATATAAAAGTAAATCACTTATTTCTTGCCATCTGTGTGAATGCCATTTTTGAAAAATTATAACCTTTACTTGACTGGGAAAGCTATCTCAGTGCCATAGCTGTATTACACAGTAGTACTCAAGATAGTACACTCTTCTGGAAAAGTAATTCCACATTTTTAGGAGGAAGATCTAAACATATTACAAAAGTTTCTACAATTTTGAAACTTTCTAGTAATTTGAGAGCTAATCTTTGCATGTAAAATGAGCGACCCTTGCTGGATTCATTAATGTTTCCTAGAATGGAAGCAGATAATGCTGTGGACTTGTGTGTAATATACTGCATACTGAACTTCACCTGTGGTTCCTGTAAATTATTAACAAGAAATCCATGAGAGAAAATATAGAGAAACCATCTTCTGTAAATTAGTATCCTCAGATTGCTTTCAGTTGTTCCTTGCCTTTTCATTGACCTGTCTGTGTGTCCGTGATTTAACAGGCATGAAGGGCCAGACTCTCACAGTTTGGTTGCTACAGTTAAAGACAGTTTTTAAAAATGATTCCTATTTAGGAAAGCTATGGAAGATAAAATTTTCATTTGGGGGTTCATACGTATGTATCGCATTACTGCCATTATTTCTATAGACAAGCTTCTTGGTTATTTTTTTATTACAGTAGAGACTGCATCTTCTTACAGGTTAATGCATTTATGGCATAATGGTTATATATGAAGGAAGAGGGAAAGATATGTACGTACTCTTAAAAAAAATTTGGATTTCTGGTTCTAATTTTTGTGTACTAAGTTTTGTTGTGTACTAAGTTTTTGGCCTCTCTGATACGCATAAATTGTCAACAGGAAACATTTGAGCTTTGAAGGTTGAGGCTGGGGCTACTGCCATTGTGCAATCTCTTCTTATGACAAAATCTCATCTACTTGCTCAGTATTAAAGATCTCAGATTTCTTCCTTTCCTTCCTTCCTTCCTCAGCAGACAAGGAATTGTGTTTGAAATGATAAATAGTATTCTTTGAGATGTTTTTCCTCAAATGAGAGTTCTAATGTTCTTTAAACCCTACAATTTTCAAATTGTTCCCGCAATTCATTCATTAGAAGTTCTGCTTGATTTTTTGAACTCTTGGTCACCAGACTGCACCATTTTTCTGTTAAATAATTTAAATGTTATTTAAAAAGCAACAAAGGCAGTTGAATGGTTTGGACAGAAAAATCTTGTGAAGAGGCAGTGTAACACACTTAAGAAACTCTATAACAATAATCACTTTAATGAGCAATCAAATATGCATTCTTAAAGTCTCAAGCAGTTAAAAAAAAAATCTGCCATTTCAAGGGTGACATATCTCCTTTCTGTTTTGACATTCATCTGCATTAGTGTACACTTGTTAAATTTGTGTATCTAAATCCCGCTTGTCAGATATTCTGGAATCTACTTACACTTTCACCCAGGGCTCAAGTTGCACCACTCTCAAACCACTTAACACATTTCAAGTGCCTAATTGCTAACGAAGTCTTCCCTCTGTCACAGAAAGTGCTGCTATTTAGCTCCCCAAAAGTACTTTTAGGCATGCAGTGGACAATTAATAAACTTGAATGCTAATAATAATGAAATAATGCTGCTAAAAGCAAGGTAGGGCTGAAAAGGAGTCTTTCATTAGAATTCACTTAAAACACTTACAATGCACTTCTGCTCGCAGAAGTCACCCCAGACAAACTACCCTGGCCACAGAGGATAATGTTTTCAAACCTACTTTATGATCTTAAACTTTTTTTCTCTTTTTGGATTTTCATCTGAGTTTTTCATCCTTCTGTGGGTTTACCCTGGAGGTTATTTGTATTTCTTATCTTCACGGGATAAGAGGGGATATACTGCATTTCAGAGTGCTGAATTTGCTTTAAGGGAAGAACAGCAACCAATCTTCAGCCTTAGCACAGCTCCGCCTCTCTTCTGTAATGCTGGAGATGTGGTTTCCAGCTAGCACGTGCATACCCAGACTTTTCAGTCACTTAAGCACCGAGCATTAACAACTCTCAATATAATGGCAGCTGAGACTATCTACTGCAAGATCAAGCTGTTTGGACTGAATTCTGGAAATAGTTCTGAATTCTGTAATTAAGCATTTGCTTACAGTCCAGTGGCTTTAAAGACCCTCAGTGCTTAGCTCAGGAGTACGCTAAAGTGCTCTCCTGAACTGGAGCCAGAGTTTGTACCCAAAACCCCTTGTTCCTCTTGCTCCTAGGTCATATATAGAAATGTTCTCTGATTGACAGCTTTTCACTAATTTAATTGTATTGCTGAACAAACATAGCAGTCAAAAGGTTACATGCACCTGAAAGATGCTATCTCTTTTCCTCCAAGAAAAGTAGTGCTGCCTTTGAAATGTACAGTAACCTGATATTGATTTGAATGAGTGGTATTAGACTTTCACAATACTTTTAATAGTGATGGGCAGATTAGTTAACCTTCCTAGGAGGTTGCCAATACCAGTGATGATTAAGAGGGATATGTGTAATACGGTAATGAAAGGTTGTTTAAAACGTTTGCTTAACACCTGAATTCAGTGACCTTAAGATGTGCCTGCTAAAAATCTGATTATCTTTCCTTCCAATTTGTGCTTATAGATGGAGTTTTATTGTGTGTTTGCTTTTGCATTTGGGATGTATCTTATTTGCATTACAGCTAGAATCTGTCAGTGAAAACACTAGGTCACAGTATGAAGGGACAAGATATACAATCCTTTCCGCTATTTGTAGATGTAGCGTACATGGGACCTAAACAGACACTCCACTTAAGAAATTAGAGATTTATATGGATGACCCAGTTCATTAATCGTTCAGAATGTCTGAATATATTTATCCCAGAGGGGCTAACTCAAGATTTAATGTTTTATCTTATTTCATGTCATTATGTTTCTTATGTGTTGTGCATCTCCTTTGGAACATAAATTGCCGTCAGTAAACTAACAACTCGCACTGAGACACCCCAGTGTGTGAACTCAGTCTTTCACCAGTACAGCCAGTTTATTTTCATTGATGTTAAAAACAGATACAAAACAGAAATGAAGGCGTGGTAAATCTGATTAAGAATTTCTTTATGGAAATCTGTGCTTATGCTACTAAAATTGTAAGGACTGCTTATGTTTTTAACTTCAAATACCTCTGTTTCTCAGAATTATTAATTCTTCCATACATTTGTTTCCTTAATAGTAACTGCCATATAAGCAACATATTGTTCATTGTGTATATTTGTAAGGTCTTACTGTGAACCACAATTAGTGGGGAAGTTCTGAATTTAAGCTAATTCTCATGCTTAGCTTAAGTAAGAGTTCCCTTTTATTTGCATTGGATAGACACCAAGATATCTTAGGTATTCACCACACCAAATGAGAAAAGAATTGAGCATTGATGGTGCTTTTAGTCTCTCTTTTCAAGTAAATGATGTTCCAGAGAGGTTACTTAGCCTTAGTGGTTTTGGTCCAGGTGTAAGATTGTGAGTATATTTTTAAAAGTTGTTTAGTTCAACTTTATTGACTTTTGGGGGGCCTTGGAGAAGAGTGAAGTGCTGCTCCACAAAAACACCAAAAAGGCGTGCATAATAATGACTTGCTAGCTCCCTTCTAAAGGTTAATCCAAACTCCATTCCGGTGATGAAATTTTTTTAAAGTTATTTACCTGATTGATAGCTAGACGTCCTGTGCATATGAACTGCGGTGGTTGCTTTCGATTACAGTGAGAGGTTGGCATCATCAGTTAGTCTTTCTGATAGAAATATGTTTTGAAAGTCTGGATTGGGAAAAATGTAGTTGATGTAGCATAACCTGCTTTTATCTTTCACAGAAGCAATTCAGGTGTTGTTATTATAAGGTAGTTTTTGCATTTCTGAGCTATATTATCATGCAGCCCTTATCCCAGTGGTGGATCTAGAGGCTGCTAAAGTGGCCTGAGGAGCATGTGCAGTGATTCTTTGCGTCCTTCTCTTCACAGAGAAGGCAGTAGCTTCAGCCTGATCCTGACCCAGTTGTGATTCAGTTCAGTCCAACCTCAGATCCATGAAGTTGAATTTGAAGTAGAATTTTGTACTCCCCTTTGAACAAAGAAAAAAAACCATCTGATGGTTTTTAGTTTGGGAATAGCAGTGCTCCTTTTTTTCTTCAACTTACAAAAGACCCCCTAAAAAGGTCAAGACCCATTGCAGCTTGCTTATAAAAATGCAACCTCTTCTGGTTAGGTATTGTTAACAGATCACACTGTTAACCTGTGGGATGGTCCTTCTCTGAACAAGTCATGAGATGAAACTGTTAAGGATGAGATGTAACCAGCTCCAGGCAGCAAGCAGCCTTCAGAGCCACCACATCCCCAGTCTCATACTGCTTCTGTTTACTGCTTCACTTCTGGTAGGGGTGAGCGGAGAGTTTGATTCCCATGTTTCTTCCTGCATGAAATTATTGTTAAATTTTGAGATATCAGTGTTCTTGCCTGATAACATGACACTGAATAGAAGTTACATTTTCAGTCGGCAGTCACAGAAATGTATTTACTGTTTAAAAATTATAGTTAGCTCCATTGCTGTTCAGTGCAGTGACTTAGTAGTGGTGGAAACAAGGCAGAAGAAGATGGGACTGTTGTTGTTTGAAGGTTAAGTGCCAGCCTTCACTGTGTTGTCTGTTGTTCTTACAGACTTTTGTACAGAATGAAAGCTGTCTACTCTGAGCAAGTAGAACAAATGCTGTGTGAATTTAATTCACTCTGAAAAGCATATATGGTAAAACACATTTGTTTGCTTCATGCTGTGGAATGGGGCCTTTAAGTCTGTTTCTAATTTATTCCAAGTTAGAAATATGAGGTACATGCAGAAATCATGCATTAATAAAATCTCTTTATGTTCCCAGCTGGCATGAGAAATAGCAGTTGTGGTTCACTGAAAATGACTTTGGGCCAACACTTTTGATGTGATTTTAGGTTTTATTTTCAGTCATGAAGAACTCTGCTGCGATGCTTTCTTTTTAGTGTTTTATGAGCAGCTAGTGTTTTTGTGTGTCACTGAAGAATTACTAAAGAAAAAAACCCCAAATTTTCTTCTTCTATTTTTTTTTTTCTTCCAGAAATAGCATTAGAAAAGCCAGGTCTATCCAATGTTTATCATCAGCAGAAGAACTGGTAAAAAAAAAAAAAAAAAGTAAATAAAATGAAAGCACACATTTGCAAGTTGTTATTTATGGAGCAGACAATGTTAGTGAATTATTTGATTCTATCTAACAGCAAAATTTAGTCATCAAAAAATAGCTTTCATTTCTGAGATCCTTACTTCTGTGCTGAACAGCAGCCTTGTTTCTGTTACCTTTTCCCCTTCATTTGCCACCCTTTCATCTCTCCTTAGAACATGCATCCTTCCACTTCTTTTTTTTCCATCTTTTTCTGTGCCATTTCCTGCTTTCTAGTGTTGCCTAGCATCTTTATTTCTCCACTTTATAAATTTTTCCTCTTCTGAAACTGTCTGTAGCATGAATTCCAGCAGTTCCATGACTATCCTATTTGCAAATTAACGTTGTCCAAAAGAAAGATCTGCTTTAAGCTGTAACTCGACAGTGTTCATGTATTTGTATTTTTAACAGAAACTATTATGCCTTGTCAATTGGTACCACATTTTGCGAATTAACTTGTTCATATTGTCCATTATAGAAGAGGTGCATGATTAGTATGCTAACTGACCTCTGAAATATGAAAATGTACAAGACCAGACTCTCATTTTCAATAAATTGTCATATTTCCACTGGAAATACAGAACGTTAGCTAGGAAAAGAGACAGTTCCATACTAAAGAGAGAATATTATCTCATAATTAGAATGTTCAATAGTTTTTTAGTTCAACCTGATATACAGGCTGTTTTTTATATATGGTAGAGCAAAATATTTGTTAGAAAGTCTGTTTTGCTTAATCTTATTGCTCCTTAAATAAATGATGATGTTGTTTTCTTCTGTATCATTAGAACATTGACATAGGCACTTAGTACATCCTCCACCAAAAGCTCTTCAAAGGCACAAGATGAAGTCTGTTGACTTCAACTAGGTGTGACTTGGTTTTTTCCCTCCTGAAGGAGGAAGCTTTCCTGAATCAGCATCTCTGTTGCCATCCTTATAACTGCTGAGCCTATATGGCTAATGATAGGATAGTCCTTCCTGAAGTAATTCTCAGACATGCTGTAATACTCATCTCTAAAGTCAGAGCCATTCTGGAGTCAAGGGTTGTTTGGTCCCCAAGCATTTCATTCTGCTGC
Organism: Buteo buteo; assembly: GCF_964188355.1. Classification (NCBI taxonomy): domain Eukaryota; kingdom Metazoa; phylum Chordata; class Aves; order Accipitriformes; family Accipitridae; genus Buteo; species Buteo buteo. Next base: position 17,236,258 of record NC_134179.1, read on the forward strand.
TGCAGCCATTAATGCCACAGATAGTTATTTGTCTTACCGACTGTCAAGTTAACCATTGTTATTTGAAAACATTGTTTGACTTGAGCTTTATGATCTGTAGTGTCTTCTTAAATATCTGTCTACAATCCTTTTGCACTATTTAACTCGCAAATGCAATCTATGTATCAAAATTTGATTTCTTAAGGGCTGATCAGTGAATCATGCCTTTGTTGTTCTTGAACACGTCATGACAGAGGGCAGGATTTTAAAAATAGCTCAGGACTGGTCTACCTTTGCTGTCAGTGAAGTCAGGGATGAAACGCCCCTTTTTTTTTTCGAGCACTGCTAGAAATGCCACACATCTGAGCCAATACTGTTAATGAATGCCAGCAAGTTCCACCCAGAATAGTTATTCCTTGTGCTATTTCATTACTGGATGCACTAAGGGAGACTTTTTCCCCAGCAAAGGAAATTCCAATACATGTAAGTTGAATTCTTTGGGGAAAATCATTTGCTGGAGAAAAAAACTTCTCATAATCAATAAATACATGCTGCATTTAGATATCATTCAGCAAAATAACATAATAATTTTTTCTTTCTTGTTCTTATGTTGAATGACACTTGTCTACCTAACAACACTTTAAAAATGTGGCTTGAATTCTGCAAACATTTCTCACTGTTCAATAAGGCTGGAACTTTTCTAATGTATTGATTGCAGTTCTCTCCAGCTTTACTCCAGACTTCTCACACAACCTTGGCAAGTGGCTTTATCTTTCTACATCATAAATTTCCCATATGTAAAATGAATAGAGCAATTCTTACCCCACAGGGATCCTTGTGGCTTAGTTCATTAATGTGTGTAAAGCACTAAATAGAAAAAGGGCACTACATAAGTTTAGAATATCACTATTGATATAGCTGTTAGTCTACAGGCATTCAGTTATCACAGACCAGAGGATGATAGGATTCACATCAAAGCCACAGTGCAAATTTGTATAAATGCAATCTACATCTGGAGTGAGAATCATTTCATACATTCCCCAAAGAAATATTTACTCAGCTGCACAACATTTATTGTTTTAGTGAACTTCAAAAATGATGGGAGTTTAAGACACTCTACTGGCAGTAACCTAATTAACTCACTCTTGATCAAATATTTCAGATGCCAGAATCAAAATAATTACATCTGCAGTCCCAACTGAAGACAATACATTGGGAAATAACATAGGGTCAGTTCTTGGACTAGGGTTAAATAGGACAGATTTGTTGATTTTGGTGGAGCCACACTGATTAACTGCAGATGAGGGTCTGGCCTGCACTGTTTCAGCTGGAAGCTAAAACAGAGTTGGGCTTTTAAAAAACAAGGGTATTGTTTAGTTGAGCTAAGTCAGAAGGGTTGTACTTTTCACTGGCACTGAGTTTTGCAGAATATGCTGTCCTGGAGGACAAATCCTGATTGTGGAGTGCTGGTGAAGTACTGTGTCAGCCTGTCATTTTGTTCTCTAGGTCAATTAGACTTGGAATACATCTAGCAGAGTATGCTGTTAATTACTCTATTTATTCATCTTCAATGTATATTGTGGGTTTTAATGCTTTAGTTGCTTGCTTTTCTTTCAGCAAATTTAGCATAACACGCTATCAATTATTGAGTGTCTTACGTTTATTTTGCAAGATATACTTAATCTCATGCTAAACTGTGCCAGAAGCTGATTTGATCGAGAGCGAAAATCTGCAAAATCTAGCCAGGGTATTTTGGTCTCTGATGGGGATCCCTGATGTCTCAGGCTCCTTGACAGTGAACTAGACAAAACAAAGCAGAAAGAGGACAAAATCCTGGCTATAGATCAAGAATTTCTAATGCTTAAATGCTTTTTAAAAATTGCTGCAAATGACTTAATTTTTTTAAAAAGCACTTGTTCAAAATATTGGTTAGGGAGCAATCACCATGGATGATTTAGGAAGCAGCTTTGAGAGTGCTCAACATAGATCAAACTGTCCGTCACTGTAAAAGCTGGGTCATGGCTTCATAACTTATTTGCTTACTTAGCATTCCATGTGAAAGCCTCAAATGTCGACTCCAAACTTTTAGACCTTCTGGACCTTTGTTTGTGAGAACATAAGAGCTTCGGAAATATCAACAGCACATTTTGATTGTTTCACTTGTGTTGGACTGCCATCTCTCATCTCCCTGATTCAGTCTTTGGCTGTCGTTCCTTATTCACGTTATTGATTTGTTTGTGCAACTGTGATATTTTATAGTACTACTTCACACTATTAACAGACTTTATATCTCTTGAATATTAAATGATTTACTCCAAACTCTATTGAATTGCTGTTATGAGAGTCTGCAGATAGAGAGGATGGATGCTTAAGGACTGTTTTCCCCAAGAATGATTCAGTGGCAGAATCCAGGACTCTCCTGGCTGTGTGGGCTCTGAAACACATGCTTCATTGCCTTTCATCATTTCAAATGCTCCCCATTCAGCATTTTATTTTGTTTTTTTTACTTTTGCATTTCATTATGTATTTGCTGACTAGAAGGGGTGCTGAGAAAACACCTCAGCATTTTCTGTTTTCTGTTATTTTATGATGTTATAATATTCGTCATGCCTCTTCCAGTGGCAGTCTTTTCAGGTGACACTTCCCTATTGCTCTCTTCCTTTCTAAGGAAGAAAAGACTAGGGAATTTCTAACAGTTACAGAAGTGTCCATTAGACAAAGGTGTTAACAGCACATTTTGTTCCTTTTTTCTTGTAAAATATACTCAGGAATGTGGACGAGCTAGTAAAATAAATAACCCCTGTGTACTTCACCTTAGGATGTGATAGCATCAAAGGGTAATTTATGGTTCTGTTTGCCAGGTGTCAGTTTGTTCACAGGCTAATTGAAGTTGTATGGAATATATATTGGTTCAACAGTGGAAGGATCAGTGAATTGATTTATTGTAAATTGTTGTCAACAATTGAGCCTTTTGCTGCACTTAGCAGGCAGTGTTTATGTGTAGTGGTGCATGAATGACCACTGGAGATTCACACAGGCCAGTTCTGCTGCTAATTCTTTTGGTGTTTTAGAACGGATTCTGCTTTTGGTGTGGTCTTTTCATATTTCTTGGCAATTGGGATTCAGATACAGCATAGAAATTGGCAAAATGTGGAATGGCGTGGCTTATGCTGTCATGGTATCATTCTCATTGGCCCTGCAGGCCCGGAGAAGAGACTTTGCATGCAAAAGAAGTGCCTTTTTTTTGTACTTTGGAGTGCCTCAGTTTTTAATTTTGTTGTGGCAGTAGGCATGGGAACAGGCAAATAAAGAAGAGATTTGCTTGTTTTTAAACCTCCCGTTCTTCCCCCGTGGCCACAGTGCTGTTCAGCACTGATGCAAAGAGCAGTGCAACATAGGCGCCCTATTCCTCTGTGCATGGCAGACATGCAGGGGATTGTAGCAGGGGATTGCTGCCCCATCTACCCAGTTCTGCTGTGTAGGAAGCTGCAGGGTTGGGTACAATGCCCCAACAGGAAGGACATAGGACTGAGCTCTTTGTGTCCACCACAGGCCACAGAGTTGGCTGTCGACATCTCAGCGAAGGTGGTGGGAAGATGGGGTTGTTTCCAGGACTGCTGCCATTCATGGCAATGGCCACACCATGGCATCGTCTACATGATCCCAAGACTTGGCTGTTTGCAGCTGAGTCTTCCTGTGCTGAGCTTGCTCTAGTGCCTCAGTTGATATTTAACACATCTACATATGCAGGCTGGCTGTGAGTATACTTGCAATCAGAGATGTATGTGTGTGAGAACATGACAGGCTTTCCCCTATTTTGAGAATACTTAGATGCACATAAATTATGTATTTCTTCTAATTGATGCATCATTTAATACATCTTTTCAATATTTACTGTGTATTAATCTGTTATTTTAATGCATTTCCAATCAACATATCTTCTGTAGTTGGTCTCCAGTGGCTACTCTGTGCATATGCAATTATCACATTTCCTGGAATGAAATAATTATTGAAATATATTTCTCTTAGTGCCTGCCTTTCCCTTCAGCTCTTTTTTTCAGCTGCACCAACAGTAGGATTTGTTATTAGACCAAAACATATTGACCTTCTTGTCATTGTGTTTTTGCATCTCCCTCCCTGATTACACCTAAGCACTACAGCTGGATATCCATATTCATGTTGCTCTACCGCAGAAAAAATAGTCCATCTGCATAGATTTAGCAGTACATTCCCACCTGAAAAAGAGAGGTTTACCCCATCCATCAAACTGGGAGCATACTTTCGAAACCAGAAGTACATCAGTGACACGCACTGCAGTGTTGTTCTGGGTATGTCATTTTAACATCCTGGGATGAATGCAGTGTAAAAAGAAAACTCAGAGAACAGAATCTGGAGAATTAAAGAAAACAAACCGCCTATATTTCCAAGGAAATGAAGATTCAAAGAGATGAGGTGATATATATGGCCACACAATGAGCAGAAAGAGAGATTTGAGATGTTACATTATGCTCACAGAATTTAATTAATGATACAAGGAATGGATCATCCTGATAAGCTGTACAGAGTAAAAAATAAATAATGAAGTGTCTCTAATTAAAAATAGTGTTCAAAATTAACTGACCTGCATTTCTGATGCATTTCTCACCCTTGCACTAAGCATGAAATATTCTGCCTGTTTGCAGTGTGACTGTTAAAAGCTCTTCATGCCAGGAGAGGAGGTAGAAAAACAAAAGCCAGACTGCCCCAAGGAAGTTTCCCCAAAACTTCTGGGAAGTGGGACCGTGTTTGCTCCGTGCTGGATCTGGCTGGATGAGCACAAACTGTGGACTTGGGAGTCTGCTGGAGAAAGAACTGACATTTCCCATGTTTCTCCTGATGTAGTGGGGTGAAGCCATGGAGGCATGACAACTGCTGCTCCACTGACTGTAAAAAATTGGTGCAGTCCAGGGATGGAAAGACAAGCCGCTTCTGCTCCCTCAAAAAAAGCCCTGTAGAGCTCACAGTGCAAAGCCTGGCTGCCTCTGTTGGTTTACGTCTAGAGCTTCAAGTGTTTTGGCAAAGTTTTCGAATGTCCCTGGGTGATTTAGTATATAAACCCCACTGAAAGCGAGTGGAGCCAAAGGGCTAAGGTTGCTTGAGCACTTTGGAAAATGCTATCCTGTAACGTTATCCTCAAAGATCAAAACACCAAATTGGATACACTAGCTTAAATGAAATTACCACTGCGTGCCAGTCTTTTATCAGTCACTTTGCTCCAGGGCATCATCCGTTGTGGTCAGAAGAAATCTTTCTTATTTTCCCATGCTGTAAATTGTACAGTAAGGGTCAAAATCTGGTCTAGAGCTCACCACTATCTTGGTTTCAGCTGAGTTGATTAATATGTGAATTAATCTTGCTAGCAGCAAAATTTAATCTAACTTGTTCTGAAGCATGTGGCACTGACAAGGATACTGGACCCTCAGTCTATTCTAACATAGCAGTTCCTGTGTTTCAGAACTGAAGTGAAGTTAACATATTTTGGGACCGTGAGCCCACGGTCAATGGCCATCTATTAGCAAGATTGCTGCTCTAACACAAAAATGCTTTAGTTCAGAAATTGGTTTGAACTAAACTCAGGGAATTTAAGAATTCAGAGTTTGGGATTTCACTACCATTAACTCATACACATATGCCTAATTGCAAAGACACATGTAGGTGTGTCTTGGGAGATTTCCTGCTGCACAGAACTCTGCAAATATGATCTGAAACAATCAAAAAGCCTTAATTCTGAATTTATTAGCTTATGGTATTTCACCTTCCATCTTGCATTTACCAGCATTGTCCTGTCTTCCATCTCTACTCCAAACCTGCAGGCCGCAAGAGAAAGAAAATCCCTCCCCATTTTCCTCAGCGGTCTGGCAGAGTGGAGGAGGTGGGAGTGGAGGGCCCTTTGACTGGTTGGCCAGATCAGAAAAAGCAATGTGAAGCCCTTTGGGCTCCTGTGTATTTGGAGGAGAGGGATTATAACCTAGGATGGCCTTCTCTATTTGCTACTGAAAATGGTCTTTAGCATATGTAAATAAGTAATATTTCTCCTTAACAGTCTTAGTTCTTTTTTGTTCTTTCAACGGCTATATTTTCTTTTTCATCTCTCTTTTGATCTACATTTATTTTCCTTCTGGCGCTCTCACTCCTTTGAAATGGGTAGCAAGCATTTCATTTTGATGTACCTTTGTCTCTGTCCTTCTGTAGCTGGTACTTTTGGGAAAGGGAAGGAAATCCTTCCAGGATGCCCTTGCACAGAAGGCACGGGCCGGATGGGAACTACACTCTGTCCCCAGCCACCAGCTCTGTAGATTAGGCCCTATACATCCCTCTCCTCCAGGAAAAGCTGCCGCTGCAGAATATCTATGGCATGGAGGTGTTGTCTTCATTTCCCCGAACACATGCAGTGTCCAGCCATGGCTGGACAGGCTGAGCATGGGGAAAAGCGGTAGCTGTCTCTGCAATGCTTACAGTAATTTTGGCTTAACTACAGGGGACCCTTATTACTAATTACGCTCATTCTGGAAAGAGATCTCCCCCACCACCACCACATTGGCTGGTATCATTGCACAGCTGTTTATCAGGTACGGATGCGTACTCTTACCATATTAATGTGTTTGTGCCTAAGTTAATTAAGTGTAACTTTCATTAGTGTTTCCACAGAAAATGAACAAACCAGATTTACCACTTTTTGCATTAATTATACACCTGAAAGGGAAGTGCTGAATCAGAATCTACTGCAGTAAGAATAGTTTATAGCAGCAAGGAAGAAATATCCCATATAAATATAGTTAACAACTGCCTTATATATCTGTAGAACTTTAGAAGGGTTCAGCTGATGTTTTATTTAGTAATGACATGATGAAAAAGCTTATACAACATTAATAATGCTGAACACTTGGGCCCTGTAAAATGTCTCAGACTACTTGTCTTGAAAAGTGGACTTTGCAAACTGTTTTTGAGAACAACAAACTCCTTTTTTATGAAGTTAAAGGGAATTCTCAAGAACAGTATAACATAGCGTACCTGTTATTGTATACGCTGATGGTCTCACCTGCATGCAGCGTTGAGCACTGAGAAGCTGCGTGCACAGGGGTGCAGGGCCTTTGTCGTCCTTCATCGTTACTCCGTAGCAAGCGAAGAGGTTTGTTGGTTCATGCCCAACACCTGACCCATGGTGTCTGCACCTTTGCTCTTGCAGATGTGTGAGACTACCTTCAGAGTAAGCTGCACAGACTTTCTAGAGTGGTTAAATGCTGCCTTTCATAAATATGCATTAGATATATTTGTGTTTTCCAATTTATTATGTTAGGGAATATGAGTTCTGCATTTTAAAAGCAGTTATGCCTTTCTTGGAACGCATTTGTCTTTATGTCTTCAAGAAGAAAAAAAATCAGATTACCTTGTTTCCTGCACCATGCTGGGGTTGTGTTTTAGTGACATAGTTTGGTATTTAATTAAAATAAACATAGAGAGAAGAGATTCTCCCTAAAGAAAGAAGTTGACTAACTGAGGCTTCTCTACATTAATTCAGAGCATTAAAGCATTAATGCTTTTATAAAACTGTCTTTTTGACCTACATAGGTTCAGGTAAAATTAGAAGCTACTGTCAACAGCTCTAATTTGTCCATATAGAAATAAATGCGGGTGTTCCCATAATGCTCCATTTTAAATGGCTTATGATGCTGCTTAAAAAGTGTGCTTGAATTAAAGTTATGGGGTTAAAGTATTGTGCTGCAAGTTAAAGTGTTTCACTTATAAATGCCTAGTGCTGGGAGTGATAGGTTACTGTGCTTGGGTGAGGAGCTGTAAATTGTTAACTTGCATTAACTCAATCACCTATCTTTGCTTTTAACCTAAACTATCAAATGTAAAATCCCGGCCTCGGCAAAAAGCGTCTTGTTTTATGACTGAAGGGAACTCGGTAGTAAATCACCTCTTGCCTGTCAGCCCATTCCCGCCTGCAGAGGATGCTTTCAGCAGGACACAGTGATGCTGTCTGAGGTCCCCAGATTCTTGGAGGACATCTCTCTGCTTCACTTCAGTCCTCTGCCAGCTTTTCACATGCTGACTGTGAACGCTGAGCTACCCTCTGCTCCTGCTAACCAGGGGGAGAGAGCACTCAATGCCCTTTAGGGCTGGAATTTGGGATTGCTCTCTTAGGTCTCCTTTCTGACCCTGGCAGGACTCATGATGCAAAGCCATGCTAGAGCTAGTGTACAAAGATATCTAAAAGGGTCTTTATCCAGTCTTCATTTATATCTATATTTTTAACAGTGTCTCAGGTGTAGGCTATAAACAATTTGCCTCGATCCATTCTGGGTGGGATTTTTGTTGCACTGTGGCTTCAAGAACTTCCATTTGTTTTGATTCTCCTGTTTTTAAATATGTGTTTCATTTTTTTTCCAGACTAATGCATACACATATAAGTCTTTTTTATGTACTAAAGATTTCCCCAAATGTGAAAAGTGTTTCCCTTATGAAAAATTACTGTAAAATTTAAGAGGTAATGATAATATTTCTGTGGAGGTTTTTTTAAAAAATGAAGCACAAAGTGTTATGCCCGTGGGACAGAAGTCATAAGATGGATCAAAAATATATAAAAAGCTTGTCATTCTCTGATAAATTCTTCAGCTTTTCAGACTATTTTCCTGTTCAACTCAATTAGTTTCAGCTAAAGTCATCTAGAGGCATTTTCCTTATAGGAATTGATGAGACTATCTGGTAATTCCTGTTATTATGTTGTAATTATACATAATGATCAATTTTTCATGCAGAAAGCTTAACTATTTTTCCTAAAATGCATCTGATGATTTTTATCATGATACAACAGTTCTGGAAAAGCCCAATACCACTGAGTAACAATGAAATATATGGTTTCTGTGGACATTTACTACATCTGTGCAGTCGCTATCCTGGAAACAACCAGATTTAATGGTGAATATAGCAATTTCTGAATGACGCTTCTTGTAAGAACATACTGCATTTCATAGTATCGGTCTTCCTGCTCTTGGTACATCAGTGCTCCTCATCAGTGCAGTGTCTGAGAATCATCCTATTGGGTTTTGAATATGTTTCCACTTTTGAAAGTTAAGAAAATATAATCTCTCTCTTCTTCTTTTTTTTTTTTTTTTTTTCAGTGGGAGCCAGGAAACAAGGATTCCCACTTTTAATTCTGAAGTAATGATCAACAAATACAGTTGTTGCTGGGGTTTTGTTTCAGTTTTTTAAGTTATCCTATTTACAGTAATTGCAGGCCTTCTGGGGATTTTGTATGGCTTTTGTCTTTTGTTTTGTATTTAAAGAAATTGATGATAAATGACCTTTAGATCCTTTGGCACTAATGTATTCCAGTTCTAATGAGCTGTTAAAGGAATAATAAGTGCAGTAAACTGTGTTTGTCACCACTAACAAGGATAGAGAGGGCTGACTTTTGAGAGGAGTTGAATTAATTGACTTAAAAATAGTAGAATGGTCCCTGTGGGTGACAGGCTACAGGCAATCTTTTTTCTTACTTAAATCAGAACTTTTAATATGTTTGTACTACTGCATGTGCATAATCTGCCCTTTGCATTAATTATTGGTTCTGTAGCAGCTTCAGAAGAGGGTGCTGAAAGTAATGGCAATCTTCCAGTTAGCACATTTGAGACATCACTTGATTTTAAGATTAAAGAAACTCCATGCCAGTGGAATTCCTAATAACTGTTAGCCTATCCAAATATTGCTGTTTCTGTACTGAAGGCAAATGGATTACAACCTTGGTCCTTATGACTTTAATGGAGCTATGCCAATTTAGATCAATTTAAGATCTGTCGCATCCTTTTAGTTTTGCTTTGTTCTTTTGCATTGTGAAAGCAATGTTAATTTACATCATTTATGGTCTATTAAGTTGAAATGCCATATACGTTCTTGTACTCCTGTGTTTGTAGCAGAGGACAAAAAGGCATGCAATTTGATTTGTAATCTTACCTGTTTCCCTGCTTATGTTTCTGTGGCTCAGGTGTCCTGAGCGTGTGTTTGTTTATATATAAATAAGATCCTTGTCTGTTCAGGCTGATGTGACAACTGAAAATGCACTTTGACATCCTCAAACAGAAGTTGCCCACCTAGTTTAAAGTAGTATCAGTTTCCAGCTCAGGGACCAGTTCCCAAAATGAGAAATCTGCACTGCGAATTTCAGAATTGTGCCAAGCAATTGTACCAAAAGGATTATACCAGCCATACTAGTTAAGCAGTGAAATACAGTGAATTTGTGAGCTTCTGTTACATGGAGTCACAGACCTGGATAGGAGTTAGCCTGCTTTCTCGGCCTGGAGTGAGTTACCAAACTAGAAGTAGCTCATGTGCTGCACTGCACAACCGTTGTGTTAGAATAGTGCATTTTACAGATTAGCTAGAATAAATATCAATAAATATTCATTACAGAAATGTGCTGATCTGCTACATGTAAATACTGAGTTTCTGAATACCTATTCACAGGATGCTGAGTGTCATAAACTCTCCAGAAATCCCTGGGCTGCAGTTAGTAGCTCACAGCCAGTACTGGTTGCTGATTCTTGCAAAACTCAGAAGCAGATTGCCCACAGTGGTGTAGAAATCCAGACACCGAAGCAAGGGCAGGAGGAGAGAGGATGCTGACTGTGTACAGCTATCAGGATTTTAATCTGGAATTATCCTAAATCACAAATATCAGGCATTCATTTTATTTGTAGACTGTTTTTACTGTTAACCCAGCAAATGATGTAAAAGCTAGGCAGGCTCTTTTGGCCTGTGTGTTTAGAAGTGTAAAATCATAATACTCATTTATGAATTTTCCTAAAACGCTGAATTTGGCCTGCATGGTTCCAATCAGAGCGGTTCTAGCAGTTCCCTTTCCTTTGCCTTATGTCAATCCAGGGTGATGGGGGATACGTTTTAGAGGCAGTATGCAGGAGGAACATACACAAGCCTGCTTGTCTGTTAACCAAATTTAAGCGCGTACCTCCCAAGTACCTCTTTGAAATATTACTCTCAATTTAGCTCTTTGCTGCAGGTGTCAAGCAGCAAATTTCAGATCCCACTTGTGCTGACATTTGCTCTTGGGGAGAAGGAAATTAGATTTCTACTAGTCTGAAACCAGAAACAAATGTTAGAACTGAGAGCAGTTTGTTTGAGCTGTAAGTTATAAGACTGCGAAAATAATGAAGTTGGTAGTTGAAGCTGCTTTCTGCCCTTCTGTGCAGGAAAGCTGAAATAATTCCTTCTTTATTTTCAGGCTTTCTTTTTTTCTTTTTCTCTAACATGTAATATAAAGGAGGGACTTTTTTGGTTCTAATTCCTCTACTTCAGAATTGCCTGGTCTTTTCATGTTTGCGTCCAGCTGACACTGGAACAGATCCTCCTTCTTTACCGTGCAGCTCAGCATAAAGGCTGAGGAAAAGCTTTTCCCCAGTTTGCATGGCCAAAGTGCGTTACAGATGGGGGCTGGTTTGGTGCCTGAAGAGAAACAAAGAAACCGTGGTTATGCAAAGAAGCTCCCCCATGAAATGGGGAAATAGGGCCAGTGCAGGTCATGTCAGTGAGTCCCTGGCCTCTGGAGCAAGGCACTTAGAGGGACTCACGCAAGAGCCAGTCCCTCACAAACACATCCCTGTGCAGAAAGAGAGGGGTTCAAAGCGTGCTGGGTCTCCTGCTCTCACGGCAGTTTTCTCCTTGCCTGCACTGGGAACAGCCCAGCTGATCTAAGTGAAGGAAGCCATGGGCAAGCCAAGCTCCTTGCTGGGGCAAGCAAGAGCATCTCATGGGTGTCCTCTGCGTATGCCAGAGCTGCACCGTGTACGTTAGCAAGGATTGGGACCATACTTTCCACTTTAAAGAACAGGTCTTTGCTGTGTTTGTTGATGTTCCTAGTTTATTTATCAAGCCATCTGCCAGGTATGGCATAAAGATTTTGACAACAATATGTTATGAATTACAAGTTCTCTTCCTTCAATCACATCCAAAACAAAGCTATAGCTGTCTAAAAGCAGAGGAATGGGGAGGTCCTACTTTGATTTTATGGAAAATAAAAAGGAATGAAAAAACAAGAGAAAATATTAGAAACCCGTCTCATCTGCACGCAGGTCCTTTAAAGCAGTGTTAAGTTTCATAATTACTGTTTGTTCTCTGAGAATAATTGTCCTGTCCAGCTTGTACTTGTCAGACTGGAATTAATCTACAATTTGTTGAATGTTAAAGGGCAAGTTTAGTCCCAAAGATGAGGGGGGTTTATCTCTTATTTGACCTACAGAGGTACATATGTCAGAAATCTTGTTAGCATATAGGTAACAATACTTTCTTCTTATCTCCTCATCCTAGGGGCTGATTTTCATAAATACACATTTCTGCCAGTAGATTTAAATACCCTGTTTTTCTTCTCCCACTGAAATTCATTATAGTATATTTTCAGTAAAATACACAGCATAATATATGTTTTGTTTTTTCAGTAGTTACTGTAATTAGTCCCCAGCCACAGGCTCAGAGAAGACGATTAGAGAGAGCATAAGTAACGAATTTTAAATATTCTTTAACTGTTGGGAGAAGGCTTTTCTTTGTTTTCCGACAGACATTTCTGTGGTACCAAATGATGACAGAATTTGCTAGACTTAGCCACTGAACGAATTTGACATGTCTCTTTGGAGACACTGCCCTGGATATTGGTTCTGCTGTTTCTGTTTGCAAATCCTGCAGCAGTACCATTTTTGAGACTCACAAATTGGTGCTTTGACTCTTGAACTTAAATATACCTTTAGAAATAACTGATCTCTGCTGGAGCTTTCCTTTTTTGGTCAAAAAATGCTAGAACTTAAATGAAGAACCCCAACAACCACAAAACCCACCAGCATCCTTTAACCAATTTGGATTTGGTATTACAGCTTCTTATCAGCACTGGAGGCTGATGACTACATCCTCACATGGTGACTGGCTTAGCCTTTATGATCCATGTGATGAACAGGATTTCCTGGAATATATGGGACAAACAGTGAAATGCAGTACCAATAAGTAGAGAGAATGTTTCTCTGCCTCATTTGTTTTTATGGAATAAAATCTGTTGTGGAATTTTGTTCATGACAGCCATCAAAATCTCCAGCAGCTTGGGAAAAATAATGAAAAGCATCGAAGGAAGCAGCTTGCTAGTACCAGAGCTTCTGAAAGCACATCAGATAGGTGCTTTGAAATAATCCGGACTCTTGAATATCTCAGATTGTTGCATGCATTATCAGGTAAAATTACAATAGTCCTCAGAGATGATGCAGTAGGAGGGGAGAGCAGAATTTCTGAGGTGCTCTTTGAAAACCTCCCCAACTTTCCGTAGCCCCTGAAGGTGCTGCTCACTCCCGCAACCAGACCTGCAGCTCAGAAATGCCATAGCTGCCTTTGGGCCCCTCACTCCTGCCATGTGCTTTTAGGGTTGGGGCACTTTCATATCCCCTCTGTGAATCACAGCTTATGAGTCTTTTTGACATACATGCTGACACTCCTGCTGTGCTCCAGAGGGACCTCAGACCGGATCACATGCTTGGACATGTGTGTTTCAACAGGATGGTTACCTCTGCAGTAAAATTGTCCTTTCTGGCATGAAGACTCTTTCCCTTGTTACACTCTAGAAGGGCAATGTATAAAATATTTTTTCCCTCTTCCTCTGGCGTTGTGGTGACTTTTACAGGACTGTCATTCATAAGTAAGGAATTTTTCTCAATTTAATTTTATACCTAACCTTCGGACGGGAAGTATTCTGGCCCCTTGCAAATGGATATTAAAATATTTTTTGCCCCTCAGCCTAGTGCATGCATATTATCACCTTTGCAAGATTATATACCCCCAAAAAATGTTGGGTTATTTTTAACGTATTTTCAGTACCTTATAATTATGGATGACTTCATGTCAAATGTCACAGACTTGTTTATAAGCACAATATTTTGAGCAATCTAAGAAACCTCCGAAGGGTGATAGAGGATGCTTTTTAACAGAGACAGTAATGTGATGACTAGAAGAGATGATGAGCCCAATTGCGCTACCAGCCAGTATCACAGTGAACGAGGTGCAGACAAGGTGAGAAATACATATGCATCCATAGCTGCAAAAGTGAACTGATCCATAGGCTGGGCAGCCACTGACATCAGAATAAACCCTCAAGTTACTTCACAGCCCTGGTACTGCTGTAAAGACCGTACTGGTCTCCTACCAATTAAACCCCGAGGTTTAACCATTTGCTGTGGGCAATCTGTGCATTCCCACAGACTAATTTTTGCTTGTCCCTTTCTCTTGTACCTGATTTTTTTTTTTTCCCCCAATGTCCCCACTATGGGGCATCACCACTCGGCTTTCCTAATGGCCATGTGGAGCCACATCTGCCTGTGGTCGGTCATGCCAGGGGCTAATGAAGCTTAGCAAGCAGGACATCCAAAGCATTAAGGTCATCTTAAAACTCTCCCACTGCGCCTCTCTGAGAAGAATGGTGGCAGAAAATGTTGTTTAGGTGTCTTTCTGGTGCAGGGAGTGAAAGCACTAAAAAGGCTGCTGACCAGCTTCAGGACATTAATGAGTCCTTAGTGGAGAACTTGGATATAAATGTGTATATAGGGCAAGTGAGGCGGAACTAGCCAGCCACACGCAGAAACAGGCTGGAGCAGAGGCACAGAAATAGCCCGTTTGTAGGAGAATCACAGATGGAAGATGACTGTTAAGCTTTTTGAGGTAAATTGAGATATTAACAGTACTTCAGATGATAAAAACTAGCCAACGCACTGTGACCTGACTGCTTCAAAAGGCAGGGGGACCATGGAACAGTGGTAGGATCACACCTTGGGCAAGTGGGGAGTTAACAAGACTTCAGTGGGTGGAGCTATGCTGTGAACAACTTAGTTCTAAGTTAGAAAGGATTAAACATAGTAAACACTAAAGGGTTTAGGAACATTGTTTCTTCTTTCAAGGAGACTTGGGGAGCTAAAAATAGTAAGGGATAGGTAAAAGGTAAAGTTGAATGAGGAAGAAATTGCT
Organism: Buteo buteo; assembly: GCF_964188355.1. Taxonomy (NCBI): domain Eukaryota; kingdom Metazoa; phylum Chordata; class Aves; order Accipitriformes; family Accipitridae; genus Buteo; species Buteo buteo. The sequence goes on from NC_134179.1 coordinate 17,251,279, forward strand.
CACAGGCCAGCCCATCATACATATGACTGGGCTGTGCTGGAAGTGCCACATGGCACTTGTTTTGGGGCCCCACTAAGGCAAGGAAGTTGTTAATCTAGACATATGTGGATTGTATGGACTGTGCATAGCAAGGAGCAGAACACTGCTTCTTATAACTAGTGCTACTTAATATGTAGATTTATTCACAGAGCCAAAAATACTGTGAATATATTTTAAAGTTGATACTTTAAAAATAGGCTGAATGAAGTCAGGAAAAGGTAATGTCAACTTATTTATTTATGCATACTCATTATAGAAACATGTATTTTCATACAGCATACATCAGAGTCTCAGGTACGATGCAGAACCTCAAATAGGCACACGTGCCTTCAACGTGGTGTTTGATCCATGATTTTACTTCCCCTCAGCTACTTCAAGCCCATTAAAAATCATATTCATTAGAGGGTCACTTGACAACACATAAAGTGGTTGGCTTCTAACAATGGTATTTTACTGAAAACTGAAGTGTATATATTTAATTTAAATGAATACTGCAAAGTTGTTAAGATTATTTTATGAATACTTCTCAGCAAAGTGACACAGCTGGGAGGAGGAAATCTAACGCGTAAGTGTTAGCATCTGAAAATTATACAGAATTATTTAGCCCATTAGCTTGTTAACCAGATGCTCTTTGCACTTAGCCTTATTTTCTAAACTCAGGCTATGCCTAATATTTACTTGCAGGTAATGAGGTAATGTTGTTAGATGTAGAGGACACCTAATTCTTTCTTGGACTTCTTCCATTTTCAGGCTTTGGCAGTCTAACAGCTTGTCAGAGAGACATCTGGAATGTGATTGTTGTTGGAGATGGCTGAAAATGTCTGTTACAGCTTTTTTTGTGCAGAAGATGGGGGATTTGTATCATTTAAAATTTGTGGAAGGTATCTTATTTTCTTGGTTAAAAACAAAAGTCTTTGGAAAATGCAGCCTCCCTTCCCCCCCATTCCTTTTATGCCCCTGCTTTGGGGGCAGAGACTAGTTTTGGGGCTGAGAAATTTTAGCTTGGGATTTACAGAGAAAAGTACAAACCTTCCTAAAAAGAGAAAACACTCTACAGCAAGAAATCAGTTAAAATGTCTGTCTGCCCTCATGTACGTTTTCCTTCGTTACCATATCTGAGCATCTAGGAAGGTTTTATATTTCTCAGTACTTGTAATCTGACCTGAACTTATTTCACTTTATTTCAACATTTGTAAAATACAACTTGTTCTTATTTGTTCTTCTTTTCCAATCCATAATTGTGCTCTTTTTAGTCAAGGCTGAAAGAAGTCTTAGCACAGCATCATAGCTGTTCCTTTCATCAGTCCAGCCCTTCTTCTGGCACACTGTGCTGCCTTTCCAAAAATACAGCTTGATTCTGCTCCCCTTATGTGCATCTCGAATAGGCCTTTCCTTTGTATGGAGCCTGAGCCCTGTAAACATGGACACTGCAGGAGTTCCTTTAATAAATTAGCTGTTAGCACATTCAAAACTTTTAAACGATAGGGTGTTTTTCTGCAGTGAGAGAGGAATTTTCATCAGATCAGAAGTTGTTCTCATCACGCTGTGAGTTATAGCTCAGGAAATTGCCACTAGTGTTATTAGCAGCAGCTCCGTAGCATGCCAAGGGAACCTGGAGATCGATGTTTATCCCTTACACTGCCCTTGTTTTCCTAACTGGTCAGCCAAATGAGTGCAAGAGAAATCCATACATGGGGACTGTGCAGAGAGTCAAACTATATTCTCTAATAACAGAGGTCTCAATCCTAAAAATCAAAAAGATTATTTTGGTGCAACTACTCTTGGTACTAAGAGTCAGACCCTGAGGTAGGAGGTCAGCTTGGATATCCCGTATCTGGTTTTATTTGCTTCCCTATATTGTAACCATTGCAGAGCAGCTGTAAACAATGTGCCTGTTGCATCTGATATGATGTGATTGTTGGAAATAGATTCCTGCAGGATTAGAGGTGCAATCACAGTGCCTGACTCTTGAGACTCTTCTGAATAACAAGTCCTCATATTGATTTTCCTTTATGGTGAGAAGTGAGGCGATCAGGGGAGGTGGATATAGATAAGCACATTTCTACTTAGACGAGAACTGGTTTGGGTCTGCTGAAATTCCCATTGCTGTGGAAGAGAAAATCCCTTGTTGCTTTCCAAGCTATTAATCTGTTTTTGATTACTTTATTAAAAATTCCTCCGCTGTTCTCGTAACACTGTCATTTCTAGGGTTAACCACACAATTATCTCCTGGTATTTGCTAGCTATTTTTGTTCCATCTTATTTATTTAAACAATTTGCCATCAAAGACTAAGTGATGCATTTAGATAATGGCCACACGTAATTGCTTTAACAAGAGAGCCACCAGTGAAATTGCTGCTTTAATACCAGCCTGGGATGACCGTTCCCTGTCAGACTGTAAGAAAAGCAGTGTCATATTATGGTAAACCTCACCAGTTTCAGAGGAAATCATGTGAATTCCAAGCAGACAGGAGTTTAGCAGCAAAAGTCAGTCAAAAAACCACAACTATTTCTTTGTAGAAGATCCAGCTGTGTATTAGGTATAATATGCCTAGGAGTGGTCGCCTCTCTAAATGAAAAACAGAAGGGGGAAACGCTGTGTGCCTGCCTAACCTCTGTTCATGCTAATGAGAAAATCCTTGGCCTGTGTTCAGTTGGTGTTGGTGTTTTTCTTGGAAGACACATTGGGCATCTTGCATGGTATATAATGCACAATATCTGTCCAGATGTGGTTTATGAAGTGTTCTGTGTATATCTGTTCTTAGAGTTCAGCATTGTATCTGTGGCTTATATAGTATGTGCCTTTAAAAACAGCCCTCCCCCCAAAAAAAACTGCCAGAAAGCAAAGACCCAAACAGCCTCCCAACACATCAGCATTGGTAATTCAACACCACTACTTCATTCCTTTGCTGTTAAATAGACAAAAGAAGTAGAATGGACCCCACAGCTTGAAAGCTGATGCTATTTTGGTCTCTAACAAAAGTCTTTGCTTTGGAAAAGAAGAGATATTTGTTAAACTACTTAAGGAGTTAATTTTCAGGCACTGAAGGCAGAGTTGACATTAAAAAAAAAAAAAGAAAAAATAATGTTAAAACACGTGTGGCAAGACATTTTTGTTCCTTCAGGAAATTAAAACAATCGTTTGTGGACTCTGATGCAGATTCAGCCCTGAAGAAGAACGCAGCCCAAGGGGCAAATCCTCCACCCTGCAAATCAGGGATGATCTTCCAATTTAATGTGAGGTTCTGCCCTTTCCTGTTTGCAGGCTTATGTGGAGAGAATCTGGGGGTTTCTGCCATCTTTTATTATTGATTTCCCAAAATTAGAAGTCTCTTTCTAATAGAGAAGAGGTTTAAAAGCAATCAATAGTGTTTATCTTAGGAGACAGTATTTCAAACTGCAGTGAAAGGTGGTATAATTCACCCTTTCACTTGTTACTGATTGTCTCATTCCGTGTAGTACTGCACAACAGCTCCAGGTTTTAATGTTGTAAATCCCTTAATTATGCACTCACCAAATGTGTTAAAAATCATTTAAAAGTGTTAGTCGGCATTTCTGACTATATCTTCCTCCTCCCGCACTCATATTCTGCTTGCAAATCACTACAACTTAACTATGGGATTTGTATTGGAAAGATTGGGGTTTTTGGTTCATTTCACTTTATTATCTTTCAGCAGAGCTGTGACATCCACTTAGATATCTTTACTGCAATTGTTTCTTGATGAGATCAGATTGCCCACTGCAGCTATATCACAATAACAGTAAGATAAAATTCAGGCTGCCTTGCTTCCTTTTGATGAGCTGCTGTAGCCTGGCTTCGGAAGCGGAGGGGGGCGGGGGGAGGGGGGAAGAGAAAGAATAGCACATAAAAGAATGATAAAAAAAAAATTTTGCAATCAAAATTGCTTTGAATTAAGGCAGATTGAACCTTTTAAATAAACACAACATGAATAAAAGGGAAGTAGATGGTTCTGAATGTTACGACAGGGTAAAAAACAACATAAAAACTCCTAAAAACAGTGATTTGTATACTTGCCTCATTTCAAAAGAGAGCACGTTTCAGTTCCTTTGAAAATATTTTTAATAGCTACTTTCTGTTGCCAGAATGTGTTTAGTAGCAGGCTTTAAAACCTCTCCATGGCTATACTGTTTACTGTAAAGTGAGTATTTTTGTTTCAACTTACACTGATATTCACTGAAGGAATCCTGTCTGTAGCACTTCCCCACTTACCACCTCGATTCATGGACTCTCAAATCAAGTAACATGCACTCATGGGAGTTTGCAACAGGCAATATTATTGAATTCATTAACTTTCCAGGTAAATTTAATAGGTCAGGTTGAAACTTCATACGGAAACTCCCACAGAAGGCTTCCAAGGCCAAGGGCAGGATCCTCTTAAGATTATTTTGGAGTTTTCTTGCCACTTTCTTCCTAGCGAAGGAAGGTTAGAATAGTGGTAGCTTTTTGAGTGTGAGCTACAGCCAATTGCTGCTACGTTGCTCGCTCTCCGCCTGGTCCTCCATATCATTGGTGTTATTCCCTAGTGCCACGTTACAGGCTCCAGTGGAAGAGCTCTACAGGGAAATGAAGCCTAGAAATACACATCCAAGTGGAAGTATGTCCTGGGGTACATGGTAAGAAAAAGTGCAGCAGAAAAAAAGCTCATTGCCAGAGCTGTTGCTGCTGCTTCAAATCCTCAGAGCCTTTTCTTGGATGTTTCAGGAGAAAACGACGCACTTTAAAAAAAAAAAGAAAAAGCCACCTCCCTTTTCAGCACAGTAAAGAAAAAATATCTATGCAGAGACACTTATATACAGATAATGGCAGGAGGGACGTGACCCATTGTTCTCTTCCACAGAGGCAGAAGTGTGCAAGGGCCATCACAGAAAGCCTGACCCAAGTCCCCTCATAATCCAAGAACCCCAACTGAGTTCAGTAGGAACAGGTCAGAGCCACAGCAACCCTGCAAATCATACCACGGAATTTCAGCTAGGTTGTATGCCTCTGCTTCAGTGGTTTTCTTGTGTTCCTGTACTTCTGAAGAATGGATAGTGCAGTCTACATTGTTGCCAACTCTTGTGATATTTGATGTTTTTCTCAAAGCCTGAGCTTTGAAGGCACACAAGACACAAGATTTTATTTTTATTTTAAGCTATTGCATATGTGTGCTTTTAATGTGTTTTAGTCTTTGTAGTTGGAAAACAGGTGGAAACATGACCTGAGTTCCTAAAAGCTCAGAAACAAGGCAGAAGAGATGCCCACAATTATTAGTTTGTGAAATGCTGTGATTTTTAAGCTGTTGTCATGATTTTGGATGGTTAAGGATGTAAATATGGTGTTTACAGCAACAGTATGTTTTCAGTTCCGCAGACAGAATGAGGCACGTACTAACTGAAAGCTGCTTTAGTCCCACAGAAGCTCAATCATCTATCACTCCAACAGGATCTCTTATTAGTGGGCAGAGTTACCTTCTAAGGAAGAAGATGCCATCTTCATTCTGTACAATAATTGGAAAATAATGAAAGTCTTCCTGCCCCAAGAAAGCATCATCTTGCTGTGGATCAAGAGGCAGTTCAAACCATCATATAACATCCCTTGAAAACTGGCATTTGTAGGAATGTCGCATTTGAAATGTTACAGTTACAGGACTTCCATTATATGTATTATAAATCCACATTTTAGAGGGTTGTAATTTAACTGTATACAGTCATTCTGCTTTGAAACTTGGCATAAAAATCACAGCCCTGGAGCAGGTATTTTTACAACAGAAAATACATGAGAAAATTGATTCGACTTTTTAGAGATTTAGATGTGTTCAAGTTGTCACTTAGCACATTAGACTTAGAGAAGCAAAATTTGTTGGCGAGTTACCAGATAGAAGAACGTGGAGCTTTGGGTGGGTGTTATGTGTTCTGCAGCAAGTAATAATTTGGTTTTGATAATCATGAATAATGCAAATACAGGGACAACCCATGTGGATTTTAACACAGGACTACTGAACGTTAGAGTCAGAAGCTAAATAAGTTGGAGTCGTCTCTGAGATCAGCTCTGCAGATGCTCCATGAGTACTTGCAGGTGAAGTCAGTAGTAATAAATCTGAACAGGGCCACTCGTCTCTGTAGGCTTTGTAGTCAGGTCCTGGCTGTGTAATGGGGAAAAGTGCAACAAATTACCCTGACTAGGAGATCAAGGACTCCTCGTCCTCTTGGTGCTCGAGGTTGCAGAGAACTGGGAATCAGTAGAAGTTATTGAAAAGAGGTGCCTGGTAGACTCATGTCTGTTATGGGAGTTGGTTGTTTGAGTTCAAATGGTTTATTTACAACATTTGTATGAGATGTGCTTTTATTCTTGCTTTTGTTCCCCCTCCATCTACAGCAGAATAAAAGGCAGTGGAGAGTATTATGTAAGTCTGTAGCTTATTATTATTAAATAATGTATATATCTGGAATCCTGACTGTACCATACAGGTTTTTAACACCAAGAATTACTGAACCTGGAGAGCAACTGTATGAAAGTGAGGTGACAGATGAGAGACTTTGCTGTTGTAAATTGCTGTAGCCCCCCAGCAGCTACACTGACTTACACCAGTGCCAGCCCGCTGCATTCTCAGCAGCCAACTGTCTCCTGCCCTCCGTTTTCCCTTTTTCTGTCTAGGTAAAATGAGATAAAGATGTTGCTGTGTGAGAGGGAAAGACTGAGAGCTCACCACGGAGCCAGGCAGAATAAGAGCAGGTGCTGAGCAATGTTTCCAGCAGTTCAGCTCCCTCTCGACAGGCTCGGTGCACCCCTCGCTTTTGAACGCAGGGCCCCTTTGGAGCCCAGCTTGGCAGCTGTGTCGAATTGAGGGCTAGTCCTGCAAGACTACACAGTGCTGGGAGCCAGTATATGGTCTCGCTGTGTTTACCTTATGGATAAGATATGCAGTGTAGCTGCCCCAGAGTGGTTTATAAACTTACGCTGTAAACACTGTAAAATGTTTCATCTGTTCAAAGTCAGTTGGTTCAAATATCCTTTCATTTCTTTAGTTCTAAAAATCTTTACATTAGTTTCTCTATTTCAAGTGGAGAAAATAAGTCCAAGCTTTATAGATCAATGTTAACCGCATCAGATATTTCCCACTATTGTTTTTCTTTCTCCGTTAGCTGGAGAATAAAAAACAAAGCTGGAGAATAAAAAACAATGCTGAATAACTATACTTATCAGCTATCAAGGGTACAGTAGGGTAGTTGTTAATAGGAGATGGGTGCAGTGCATTACAGACAAGTCTCTTTAAAACTTTTCAAATCTGAACATCGGACAGATTTGTAGAAGAGAAATTCTTGGCTAGGTTAATCCCACACAGACTAATGTATATTATGGATAGACATGTGTTTAAACAAATACAAGGCATGCATAAAAAATGTTCTGATTTGAGAGTTATAACAATGATGGAGCATATCACTAGTAGGTCAGCCAGGAAGCCAAACGCTCTGGAAACAGAGGGCTGACCTGACTGCAGGTGGTACTCAGGCCAGCTGTAAGTCATCACTGTTCTTGTTAACTAATCAGGACAGGAGAATGGTGAAGTTTTGTTGGTTTCTCATTATTTTAGACTTAGATTTCCCCCATGAACGTGATCATGGAGAAGCAATTTTGTGCAAAGGTGGTGTAGCCAAGCATATTTTTCTCAAGTTTGATGCAGCAGATGTGCTCGTAGGTATAAAATGTGACCTCTGTGCTCTCACTTGGGAAGGAAAACTCATGGTCATGGCATCTCTTCAGTCACAAAGGGAACAGGGGAAAAAAAAAGCCCAGACACATGGGGTGATCAGAGGAAAGGAAATCACAGAGTGGGGATAGATAATGATGATACCATCTAGTTCTTATGCAATGCTTTTCACCAGGAGATCACAAAATAATTTGAGAGCTACAGCTCTCACAAAGGTGAAAGGGAATCCCAATCCTGTGTTCTATCCATTAAGCCTGTTGCATTTTGTACAGACGAAAGAGGAGGAGTTCAGTCACAGCTGACACTAGTGAGCCACTATTCCCAAATGTTTTGGGCAAATGAGGAGAATACAATAAAATATTTGCTGTCTTGCTATACAGTGTTAATTACAAAGCTGTGAAGGCACCTTATACCTGGTATATATTGTGAAGAACTCAGTAATGAATGTGTTGCAGAAAATTTCCAGCTGAAACATGGACCATTTACAGATGCTTTACTGAACAGAAGTGCCAAATCTTAGGTTAGGTTTTGGCTGTGGACCAAAAATACTTTCCACAGGAGGTGATTATTATGTATGATTCATACAGTGAGTCCACACGAGTAAAAATAATACTGCTTAGCTCTCAGTGTTCAAAGTGCTTTTACATTTTCAAAGTGCTGTGCAAACATTAGTTAATTAATGGCATAAAGTAAGTTACATTTTTGTGCATTTAGCATTGACATTTTGACAATAAATGGTTTTGGAGACTTTATATGCATCAGTGCATTTGAGCAGCTCAGATAAATTGTGCTAATGTTCTCAATTGTATTTGAGCAACTTCTTAGTGATTTAGATGCTTTTTATCTTATGATGAGCAGATAGAGCGAAGGTTATCTGTAGATAGCAACATACCATAAATAAGGTATCTTCTTGTTCTTTCTAATAAAACATAAATCTGCACTTACTTGCCTCTATGGCTTATGCGCCATGATCTGCTGCAGAAATAAAAACACTGGTAGAAGTCAGAAACCACTAAGAGCCATCATTAGTATTCCAGCTGCAGAAACAAGAGCTCCATCCAGAAGATGGATTTTGTAGAATTGGTGTACCCAAGGTTAGACATTGGGACTCAGTAAAGCGCTGGAGCATCTGCTGGCTATTTTCAGAGAACTGTCAGCCTATTACCATCTATTAAAATTAATTTAAAAGTGATCCTTTAGAGATGAATCTCTTTTTTCCCTTCCCGATGCTTGTGAAAAATGTTGGCATACAGCTGACATTTATATCCCCGTGGATTTTTTTTTTCTTTTCTAAACAACCTATATTAAAGTTGCAATATCCTCTGTGGAAGACATTCGTCAATTGTATCAAGCTGGCTTAATGACCTTTCACATGAGGATGTTTTGGCTGAATCACAGACCAAGCTCACATGCCAAATCTATAATCATATCTGCTCTCAAGCATAGATCTTCCTTACTGGTCCCAGACTCTCACAGGTGCAAATATCCCAAAAGCAGGCTCTGAAGTGCAGCCATTCCCTGAGCTGACCCAGCTGCCAGCTCAAGTTCTTGAGTTCTTGGGGAATAAATATTTTACATCAAATTTTCTTGTCTCGCTTCTTATTGTTTCTTCTGATCTCCCTTCTGAGTAGCAAGAAATGCTGCAAAGGTTGCATTTAGATCATACAGACTCCTGACTTTGTTTCTTTCAGGATGCTTGGAATCAACCATTGCGAAATCTTGTGAAAATAATTCATTACTCTACAGTCATTCTTACTTAACAAACCCACACATTATTTTGTCCTACCTACCTAAGTGTCTCAGGCATGAATAGGGTGTAATTGTGACTGTAAGTGACTTTCTAAAAAAAGAAGAAAGAACTTTTGTGTAGGAAGGAGATAAATAGACTTTTTTTTTTAATTACAAATATTTTACCTGGCATCTATCTGACATGCAGTAAGCAAATGATCCTGAGTTGACCTTCTTTTTTGGAAGAGACACTGGAGTGAGCATCCTGGGAATGGAAGTGTTTTTTCGGCAGTACTGGAAATTTAATAGCTTCCTCTTCTGCCTGGTTCTGTCTTTTCTGGATGGGGAAAAAAGATTATCTCTAGCATTAGAATGAGAGACATATAGTATTTGAGAAAATCAGCCTTTGTCCTTTAAAAATGGTCTTTAATAGCTTGCATTAATGAGTTTGATTTGGTCTGTAAGTGACAGATAACTTAATCGTAAAACATTTTCTTCAAGGAGAGAGATAAGGTAATATTTACATAAATGAGATTCAGTCCAGGTTTTAGTATGAGCAATGGTTTCAGAGCTGTTTCAAGTTATGCATTGTGGCCTATATTCTTGGGAAAGCAATAATTTTTTTTTTTTTTTAATTTTTTTTTAGAAGGGCTCTATTTATCTACAACAAACTTTTTGAAGAAGAGTTTTGCAAACTTTGTGTGTATATTGTTCCTTTATAATCTGGGTAGCAGGCATGTTACCCCTTCACTTTGCTTCCACTACAGGAGTTTTAATCCCCTCAGTGGGGAGTAATTATTAACTTTCCACACCACTGTTATCTCTGCCTATGTTCTCCCTTGAGTAAAGAATAGAGAATATATGGAGGTGCTGGGGAGGAGAACCTGCAATACGTTGCAGATGATTGCAGTGGTAGTACTGCTAATGCAGGTTAAGTGAGCACTCTTCATCTCTAGAAGTGCAGTTTTTAGGACACTTGTTGAATTTTTGGAAACCTAGCTGTAGTCAGACAAACTTGGTGTCCAAAATGCTGCTGTTGTCTTCCCAGCAAGGTGGGAAATGCTTAGCTGCACTGATCCAAAACACCTTTGAAGTCAACGGCTTTTGGATAAATGTTCATGTAACTAACATGAACGTTAATGTAGGATGAAGGTGAGAATGATTAAAGAAAATGCCGTGGCAAACAAGGAAATTACCCAGTGCGCGCTTCTTTCAGGAACTGCTCTCGGTTGCATTAGGCTTGAGGGACTTCTACATCAAATGATGTATTTTGCAAAGCTTTCTAAGGTGAAACCTTACAGGTTCTAGGTGTGTGTATAATTTTGTATGTGGGGGTTATCTGGCCTCTTTTGATGAAAATAATTAAGTAAGTTGAATTTTAAACCAACTTTGTAAGAACAAGCCAGAATTTTTTCGTCTGCCAGTAATTTGGAAAATAATTTGAAAAGCTTTAGTGACAGCAGCCAACAGTTGTAAAGTACCCCATCCCTAAGCTGAGGTAAAACCTTTGCTCAACCTTAATGAGAAAATTGTTGCTGAGTGTATCATGGCTGCAAATTTACCCTGCCTGTAACCGCACCCTTAAAAAGTTATTTAAGCCATCATCTGCTTCTTCTACGAACTGTTTCTTCTGCTCTTTTTCTGCAGCTCAAACATTTATTGTGCATCCTCAGGAGGCTGCTCAGGGCTTCTCAGCAGCACAGCCAGAAACAAACGTTTCTGTCCCAGCCAGAAGATGCCAGCACGCTCCTACTCCTGCACCACGAGGGGCTGCCCACCCCGCCACAGGAAAGAGCAAGGGAGACAGAGCTTTTGGGGACTGACAGACACGTGGTTCCCACTGCTCGGGGACCTGGTGACTTCTCATAATGCCTGGAAGTCCCTGCCATCCCCTGCCTCTGCGCCACAGTAGTAGCGAGCTTTGCTTTCCAGGGCGTGAATCCCCATTGCTCTCCCTGCTGGTCCCCAGCCTCAGGCAGCTCTGCCTCCTCCGCGTGCTGGCTTTAGCATCCAAACCTAAGTTACTGGGTAGGAGGTACCATCACTTGGTCTCTCTGTGTGGTTTTAAAATCTGGGACTGTTTTATATTCAGAATCTTGCAGCAGCCACAAAGATGATGGCAAGGAGGAGATTACGTTTCTAGTTTCAAGCATATTCTTTTTTCTTGAGTGGTGGACTCTGAGCAAGTAGTGCTGATTCTCCTTCTCCCTGGGAAGGAGTGGAAATTGTATTGGTAGATATTATGTGGTACTACAACAAAACTGGTAAAAACCTCAAGAATGCAAGTGACACCTCAGTCCCAGGGGATCCAGCAAAGAGCTTTTGGTGTTAGTGGAACATGGCACCTTCTGGGAATTAGTCTACCACAGGTTGGACACCCAAACAGGCTTAGGATGCTTGTAATTACTAGCAATTTGGGGGTATTTAACTCTGAATTGTACTAATAAGATACTGAAAAATTTTCGTTGTAAGGTAAAATGGGGTGCAAAAAGTTGGCCTGTGGAATTACAACACCCTGCTTCACTCTATGCCGCGATACCATCTTATTCAGCCGAGATCCACAATGAGGATATAATGATAACTTTAAGTAAGCTGATGATGTATCTCCTAAAAAACGCATGGTTGTTGTAAAACTGCCTATCAGATATTTTCAGAGTACTATCCTTCACAAGGCCTTATTTAACGCAGTTATATTTGCATGCATACCCTCTCTTCCCATTTGCCATTTGTCACTGAGATAGCAAATTACATTCATCAGAATCCATTCATTCCCCCGGTTTTGCTGAATACAGGATTATCTTGGCTGTGTCAGCTGCCCTATGACTGGTAACTGTGAAAAATGGAGGTCGCCTTCAGATATTCCAAACATGTATCTTCAAAGGACAGTAAGTATTAAGCTGAAAAAGATGAATGGGCTTTATGTCATTGTGTTTTTGTGGCATAAAAGTGAATTGTGCAGATTGATGGATATCTTGGTAAAAACAAATGCATTTTTAAACTACTCTCTTGCCCCTTTCTTGACAAGTTGTAGTGACCATCAAAAGAAATATACTGAGATGTTACCTTAAATCCTAGGCTGATTTTAAAGTTTTTTTTCACCTTTAGGAAACCAAAAAACTTCTAGCTGTTGAGCAAAAAAACATGTGCACTATTAACTACTGGTTATTTTATAGTCTGACTGTGTTTATATTAGCACTACAGGACTATCATGTCTTATTTGTCATATAATCATGCAATATATATGGAGCTGGGACACATACAATTTTGTTGCTGACCATTTGTGAATTCTTCCAAAAATGTTGTCATAATTTCCTGGTTTAGATCCAGATTGCTTCTTTAGGACAGCCACTCTGCTTGTCTGGCAGGTGCTTTGTTCACACGAAAAAGTAACAGCTCAGCACAAAGAGTCAGCAGGTCCAAAAGGCAAAGCTCTACCTGTCCTTGAATAACACACTGTATTAAAAAGGTATTGAAGGGGCAGAGTGGATTCTCTCACGGAGAAGAAGTAACCTTTAAAAAACAACCAATGCATTAGGCAAAAAGAGTTATCAATATTGATTCTCACAATACATGGGTACATTGAAAGGATATGCCAGAGGAAAACTGGTGGCGTGCAGTGAAGCTTGTGAACTTTGCTTATGACCATTGATAGGATTTTTTTTTTTTTTTTTTTGCCCTGTAGCATCTTTGCTTGAGAGTGAACAGGAGAAAAATCTCAGGGTCCTGGTCTAGTTCTACTACTCTTGCTCTCTGTGACCTTGGGCCCATCAAATCTCCATGTGGAGGCAGAGATGTATCAGAACTGTCACAAAATTGTAATGCTTACCTGTGTTTGAGATCTGTGGGTAAAAGTGCTTCTCCACTGGAAAGTGTTATGGTTTTTATTGTGTTTCAGTAATATGGAAATAGGCTTGTGCCGTAGTGATAACTGCAGTGGTGTGTCTGGTACCCATGTGATACCTGGAGTAATTTGCCCTCATCTGCTGAATACTATCTGTGATAAGCATAAATCATTTTATAATTCATGTGTTTTATGTTATTTTTTCTTTCAATGACTGCCTAAGTAATATGATGGTTTAAGTAAGATTTGCTTCTTCACAGCTAGTCCTCAATGGGTATTTGCTCTTGGTGTGATATCATAACATTCCATTAATACTATTACTTGTAGGAGGTTTACAGTAATGTGGATTTTTATTTAGGTTTTTGCTTTGGATTCAAAGAATCTCAAAACTCAAATCCATGAAAATCAAAGAGCTTTGCCCTGAGAGTACATCTTTCTCCCTCCACCAACAGGAATGAAGGGTGATCTAGAGATTGCCTCTTTGCCTGAAGCTGGGCTCATTTGGGTGGCTGCAAGTTCCAAGTAAATGGGGGGGGGGGGGGTGTTTTGACTCAGGTCTGCAGTGGATTTGAAGCTAGGCCAGGTGTAAAGATCTTAAGGGCTAGATGAATTGCTTTGTGAACATCATCACACAGTTCATTGATTGTCAAATTCACCGTATCACCAGTCTGACACCTCTGCCCCGCTTAAATCTTGTTAGGAGGATGGAAGTGGCGCCAAAGCTTTGTATTTGCCTTAAATACTTGACTGAAGTTCTTTTTGAGAGTAATTCTGCAATTATAGACCATGATGTCATGCTGAAAGGAGCAGTCAGCTATGCTCTATGCTTTAATGGTTTCTGTGAAATTCATAGTAATATCAGGAGGCTGAATTTTAATTTACGATGATATGAAATTAGTAGTTTTTATAGGGCCTGAAGCATTCACCTTTCAAAGGAGTGTGTGAAAACTTCTGGCCTCAACCATGGCTCATTCCCAAATGGGATGCAGTCTTCTCTGCTCTTTGTTTTCGGTCAGGCAGACTGCTATCTGGACAGCTGGCCAGATGTGCATTGTGCTTAGGAAAGGCAGTGCCTCTGGCAAAGTGGATCACAGCTGCTGCAAGGGATATGGCAGATGCCTGTGTTATTTTACAAAGCTGGTATTTCCATCTGTTAGTTGGTTGCAACAGGATTACCAGAGGACCAGATTGGGCAGAGGGTAGGCTGAAGGGGAGACTGTCAGCATCAAGAGCATCATTTACCAGTACTTTAAGGGGACAGAAACAGATGTCGGTCTCTTTGAAGTATACCTCTGCATGTAGTCAGTTCAATGCGTCAGCTCAGCCCTGGGCAGGGAGGAACTCTGTCAGAAAACCAGAGAAGAACAAGATGGAAAATGATGAGCTAGTGAGCAAGTGAGATTTGGACTTCAGAACAGCAAACTGAGCCCTCGCCGCAGAAATAGAAGAAATTTTACACAATTTTACAGCGACCAGCTAGGACACTCATAGCCTGATCCTGTGGTGCATTAAAAATCTCTTCCTCCTTATTCTTTGCTTCCCACAACTGAGATTTTGATTCCACGAGAGCATGCCTTGCAAACCTGACTTAGGTGACTTTGTTCCTACTGGTGTCTACAAGGGAAGTCTTGTCAGGCAATGAAAGCCAACGGGGCTGCCCAAGCAGCCACAGTCTGAACAGAGGGAAAATGTGGGATTGCAGCACAGTTGAAGGTTCAGGGCTTCTTCCTTACAGGCATGGTAGTCAAGTAGTCTTAATGGGTACAGGCAGCTCTGAACTGTGACTGTTAAGGATATGTTTGAGAAAGTATCTGAAGATTTAGGGTAATGAAATTTGAATGTCAGAAGAACTTTAATTCTTAAGGAGGTAAATGTTATTTCTGGTGTTATGGAGTATAGGCACCGATCCAAGCACACTGAAGTCAATAAAAAGCCTCTGTTTGGCTTCAATGAGTTTGAATGAAGTCCACAAAATGTTTGATAAACTAAAACTGTTACAGCAGGCTTCTGGTGTTCACCATCGCCTTATGACAATAGGTCCTGGTGGGATCAGGCAAGGGCATTTCATAAAAGGGATTTGCTACACGTACAAAGAACAGAAAGCTGCTTCATTCTCTTTGTTGTTTGTTACCATTAATTTGATTTGGGATTGGGAAACATTTTTTACAAGTTAGCATTGTTTTTCTATTGTGTATTTTCTGGTAAAATTTAAATTATAATGAAACTTGTTATCACACATAATAAAAAGCAGTCACTGCTGGCTGGGTAAATGTCTTGGTACTGGGGATGCACACAAAATACTTGGGAGTGCTGAAATGCAGTTGGATTTAATTTCATTGTGAGCTGTTATTTGTTAGGACACAAGGTGGCAATGACATGGAAACACTCATTAGATAAAATAGTCTAAAATGTCTTTTGATCAGTTTTCTGCTTCAAATTTGTGCTTGATATACACACAGCTTGGCACCTGGGTATACATACAGCTATATGTGTGACAACATTTGGCATGCCCTGTGTATTGTACTTGGCAATACCTCTTTGTAGTGATGTATAAGTGCACAACTAAGTATTACTGTCTGGACAACCTGCCAGAGGCCACAGCAAAACAGCTGACATAGACACATTTTCGATCCTAAAATGTATGTAGGTACAGCTGTAGAGTATAAGCTCCTCCTATATCAGTGGCTGCACACACAGATATGCACGTACGCATGCAGTGTTGTCCCCCACGCTGCAGGAGCAGGAAGGGTCCATTAGGAAACTTGATGTGCACTTTTAGTTTGCAGGGAAGGCAGGGCTTTTTTTCTTCTCAAAGAATCCATAAAAAAAAGAGTGTAAAGTTGCCAGAAGGCGTCAGCAGACTCTTGTTTTATTGTGGCTTTGGATGTGGCGAGGCTTGCAATTATTTCTTCAAGTGGTGCATGTCCGGCTTGCTCCGTTTGCCTTCTGTGGGCAGAGCTGTCTCTGGTTGGCAGTGTCTGTGTGTCAACAGAGCTCGACTGCCATGGAGGGGTGCAGCTCCCAGCTCAGCCATGTGGTTTGTGGGACCCTCGGCAGCTTTTCATTGTTCGTGTGCTGTCGTGACAGTACAGTCCCTGAGCACCCGCCCACCCCAGCCTCCCACGGAGCTCTTCTAGACCATTAGTGGTCTATGAGTGAACTAACCCAAGGTGCATTAACCCATCAGTAAACTTAAAACTCACTAGATGCAAAGCGCTCTCAAATTTACTGGGGAAAAAACCAAACAAAGGCAAAACCCCAATGAACAAAAATCAGGAGGAAATATTTTTGCTAGCTTCTTCGTATTAAGATCAATGCTGCTGCTCTTAAGACCAACAGTGTTTTTATACCCAGTGGAGGGGTTTTCAGTTCATGAGATTTGGCTGTATCCTTGTAGAATCCTGGCATTAATGACTGACTCTGGGCCCATTCCACTGCAAAACAGCCTGAGCCCTGTGAGCCATATAGAGCCCCAGAAGTTTACTGATCCTTATCAGGTGCAGCTAACAAAACTGCTGGGAACATATCCCCCTCAAAATTAAATGGAGCCTGGCAAGGAGAGCAGGGCCCAAGAAAATGAAAAAAAAAAATAAAAAAAAAAAATCAGTGTACTCACAGCCTTGAGCTGTGAAGCTGCCTACTAAGTGAACAGCTCATGCAATTTAACTCCCTTCTTCCTGTGTTGTGGCACTCTTAATTTGGGGGTTCTTTGATCCACCTATTCATAGCTGTGAAGCGAGCAGAATTTAATCAGGCTCTGACAGGGGATGGTTGATTTTAATACCGGCCTCCAAAAAAGAGCTGTCAATCAAGGATGAGCTTTAATACCTTCAACTTGCAGCTCCTTTAAACTTTTGCTGCAGTTGAGTGGTGCTTTGTCAGCTGTGGAGGAGCCGGGCACCTACAAAAGTTGCTGGGGGTTCCCTGGGCACGCTGGGGGATGTACCTGAGGGCTACTCCCTGCCCTCTGTAAAGGTGCAGCATGAAATGTCTAATCAAGTTGGCATTTCCTAGCCACATGAGAGGAGAGATTTCCTCTTTGAGTAAGGAGCGGCTTTCATAAGTGCGCATCTCAAAAGGCCTGCTGAGCTTTTGTGAGCCTGCAGGCAAGGCGAGTTTGGAGTCACTTGGATTAAACCTTTCCTTATTGTAGCTGGAATTGGAACAGTGAGGGCAAGGGTTACTTTCCATACCTAATTTTGAGTTATTTTAGCTGGGGATGTTAGATAAAATAGTCAATGACTGGCAGGATGATAGAATATGGTTTAATTTCAGATTTACTATCTGCCAACACATGCCATTCAATCAGATAAACACAGGATTTCAGCTGTCATTACAGTATCTTATGCATACTTAAAAATAGAGCACTTGTTCAATTTCTTCTTGCTGTGAGAAAAAGTTTATATATAGGAAGTATACAGTCAGGAGGCTAGAAATTTTGAAATAGTCTGCCGCTTTTAGAGAGATTCCCTATCTTTAAATTAAGGAATTATACTAGAAGTAGTAGAAATTCTCAAGATTGCAGAAGTTTTATCATTGTCAACTGCACAGAATAAATAAAAGTAAAGGGAACACCTTGAGAAGTGGAACTATATAAAATGAGGGAAATGTCTGTAGTATTTACAGCAGAGAATATGAGACTATATAGAGAGCAAGATGACTCAGAACTTCTTTGCATGGGAATATCATTCCTCCTCTGGTTTATAAGTTCCCATCCTTGCTTTTTTGTCTGTCCTGGTTCACATATTGGGCCTATCACTGTAATGCTTGAATATCTGCTTGGCTTGGGAGGTGGAGATAGAAGATGACAATCTAGCATCACCCCAGCACTATCCTAAACCAATTTTAACAACAAATGTAATTTAAGCATTCACTGTCTAAAGCTTCCCTCCTGAAAACACACAACTTTACTTGGGTAGAAACTCTCATATACTTAAAATGTGGCACCTCTGGCCACCGGTGCTTTACGTTACAAATTTGTGAGTACACAGATGAGTATGGCTTTTTGGCTTGAGCACTTAACCAGTATTTGGGTTCTTTATTACATCCTTTGTGAAAAGTAGCTGATGACACAGTCCAGCATATTTTTAAGGTCTAGCCTGGCTTGTTTACGAGGGATGCACAAGAAGAGCTTGTTTCTGTGAACATCATATGAGCAGATAGCAACAGGCGGTTTTCTTGCTCATAAATCTGCTGATATGCTTGCCCAGCAAGCAGCGTCCGCCCAAGCTCTGCCCTGCTGCTTTCTCTCCTACTCACAAGCCTCTTTCTTCCTTAACACTCACATAACCTGTACCTTCAGTCTCATATTTCCTACCTAGCTTGCTCTTTCAGGTTTGTTAGTCAGCTTTGATTCAGAGATGTTCTTGTTAGTGACTACTAGCATTTTCCAGCATAACCAATTATCGCCTGCTCTCGTTCCCTTCTGTATTCTACCAGGCTCCTCCAAAATGAGCTCTAAAATGATGTCCTGAGCTGCTCAGCATAATGGTATCTTTGAAGCCAAGACTTGTACTTTGCTTCGAAGAGCAGCTCTAGCAAAAGGACAGCATTTTCTACTGAAGATAAGGGAAAGAAGGCATTTTTTTTAAGAGCGTTCCTCCTGCTGGTTTCCCTGCAGGGGAGAGGCTGGTGCTTTTTCTAGCACGTGCAAAGGCGCTCTTGAGGAGCTCTGCTACAACAGATCAGTTTAGTGCCCATGGAGACATGAGGACAGCATAATGGCAGCCAAGATGCTGAATTTCCTATTGCTTGGGCTTCATCCCTTTCTGGTTAAGCTCTCATGCACTTCAGAAAAAAAATTCATTACTGGGTTGCGGGTCCCTCAGCTCAGCCATGGGAGGGTCTTTTTGACTTCCACAGCTCCCTCCTGGATCTGGGTTTTGGCTGGAGAGGCAGTTTGTGCTGTGCTGTGCAAACAGATAAAACAAAGAAATAGCAAGGCTAGAGTGAAGTCCAGCGCAGGTTTCAGTCTTAAAGGCTTTGGAATTCTGTTTGGTTTTTATTTTGTTTGGCCTTTTTTTGGTCTCTTTTAGAAAAGCCTTTCACATACAATGATCTCCCAAACAATTTATTTGAAATCATTGGTGGGTGGTGCATACATTATGGGCTGTGGTTTCATTGATATGCTCAGCCTCACTAAGTAGATGGCATATTAAATGTTTTATTTACCCCGTGTGCTACCTGTCATCTAATCAGCTTTTGTTTTTGCTGCATTCTGCTTGTATTATAGCAAGAGTAAGTGGTTTCATGTAAATTAAAACCGCATGAAACCTTTTAAAGCCATTTTAAAATACTAAATGGTTTTGCAAATAGGTTTGTCGGACAAGGATTGGAAAAAGAGCTCTTTGCTTATCCATTTACTCTTTTGTATGCTTATTAGAAGCCTCCCATGTGACTCTTTCATCAAACATTGCATCCCAGTACTCATCTAGAATGCCAAAAGTCATTTATACCGTGCTCAAGAGTGGTTTGCATAAACAAGAGGCAGTTGACAAAGAATACAGTTGTGAGCTGTGATTGCAAATGTTACTTTATAAATTACAACACAGACACACAATAAAGTCAAAACATGCATCCCTGTGATGTTTTCTTGCTTGCCTGGAGCATAAAAGCATGTTGGCTTAAAAGTTTCTTTGCTTTTATTAACTATTATTGCCAATGTTTATGATTGCTATCATTACACTGTGAATAATTTTGTTTCTTACAGGTGGATCGTATCATCTTCTGCGTCTTTTTGGAGGTTGACTACAAAATTTTCAAGAAGAAAATGGGCGAGTTTTTTCCTCTAGGTACGTATAGTAATTGAGTGCCATCTGACTTTAAAAAATGATGCAGCAAGAAGACAACAGTTGGTGTCCTTTCTTCTTTCCCTGCCTAAGCCAAATATTAAAATGTGAACTTTCTTTAAAGATCAGCTGCTTATAGAGGCTCTGATCCTGGACAAATGCAGACATTTAAAATTTGTGAACCGGTAAAACTGCTTGTGATACTGCTTTTGCAAAGTCAAGGCCTGCTTTTGTATGCTCAGTATAGCTAGTTTCTTCATTCTCTGCTGTATGCATATCTCGTCCCGAAACCTGGTGTGTGGCGCTGGGTCTCTTGACTCGCAGAAGAAAATGATTTGCACTAATGTATATAGCTCCTAGTGTGTATTGCTTTTCCATGCACTTTGTACATGCTTTGCTCTTTCATTAATGATGCTGGTAGGATTTCTCTGGGTCTGAAAAGATACCGCAGGGGTTAGAGCCCAACTGTGTCTGAATGGGAACTTTAAACTTGAGCTGCCCCTGTGCAAGAATGAATGGGAGAAAGATGGCTCTCACCAGAGCACTTGGGAAATGTTAGCCATTCATCTTACATTTCACACAGGAGGTTACTTTCTAGAATTTAGGAAAACCTGGTGGATAGTAAATTTGTTAATCCCCCTCCCCCTCCATATGCCTGTGATTTATTTTTATCATATATCATTAGAAATGTGTTCATTTTTTTATTAACCCTAATCTTCTCCCATTTTATTTTGTTTTCTGTGACATCAGTCCTGCTATATGAGGCAAGGTCCAGATTTTAGTATTTCGGTTTATCACCCATTTCAGAAGTGGCAGTCACTTAAATACGCCCCATGCCGTCCGTCTGGTGGAAAGGGCCTTTGAGGAACAGAAAGCAGAGCTTTGGTGTGGTTTGTTGTGAGTCTCCATTAATTCTACAGGACCATGTTGTCACAGTAGCCACAGTGTTTTCATTTTGCTTTGGCTGGTAGTATGGAAATTGTGATGTTGCTGTCTCATCTCACTAGAACAAAGCATTTTGCAGACGACTTTGTAATCTCCAGTTCGCAATGATTGGCAGCTGAAACTTAAAGACCTATTGAATTATTCAGGTAACATAGAATGGTGTCTAACCGCTTAATAATATTTTTGTCTGGAGCACACTGAACATGCATTTCAAAGACTGCATTCATGTCTAATCCATTCATTGTGTGATTTTTATTTTTTTTTTGGCAGTGTAACCCAACACATAGGATAAAGTGGCACTACCCTGCCTACTGTTGCTGGCTCTGTCCCTGCCCTTCAGATTAAGTGAGAGTAGACTACAGTGTCAATTTGTCAACAAATTAGAGTATTTAATACTCACCTTCATCGTTAAGGTCTTTGAAATCATGGATTAAAGCCTGGTATTGTTATAAATGTAAAACCCACTTGGGTTTGAAAGCCTGAGAGACAAGAAGATGCTTCAAAGCTGAAGGATGGCAAACCCAAAGGGGAAAAGAGAGTAAGATGGGAGATTTGTGTCTTTTTTGGGCTTTTCAAAACCTGACATTGTTGAACTCCTGTCTACAGAGGACCTGTGTGGTTGGGTGTCATGTTATATAAAGACTTGTAATTGCATTACACCACATTATGTAGATGATCAGTTGTACCATAGTTTTAAAAGTATGTTTATTCTCATGCATGGAAAATTTACAGGTTTTTTGCTTGAATTAAAACTGGGAATTTGATATGTGACCATAGAGAGGTGATCACAGTGGGGACCCTCTAAGGTGCAGCCAATCCAGTGTTTTGCAGGTATGTGACTATGCAAAAGGTTGATCCAGTGGTTACAGAGACAGCTGTTCAGAGAAAGATGTTTTAGTTCTCAGCAGCCACAATTTGGTATAGATTGCTAAAAGATCTTAGGACACATTTTCATAGGCTCCCTGCTGCAATTTTCTTATAACTAATGATTCTGAATACCAGATTTGATATGCCTTAATGATGCTGGTTTCCAGAAGGACCTGAGCACCTGCTGGCTGGTGAGCTGGAGCTTGAAAAGGAACTAGTTTAGCATCTAAAACTTTATCCCTGACTCAGTGAAGGATTTCCTATGGTTAGGTCAGGAGTCAGTGGTTCGGGAGATCTGATTTTAATGCCTTGTATCACCACAGATGTTTGGTATGCCTGTACAGGAATCACTTAGATCTTCAGCTTGTGAGGAGGCAGGAAGGATATGTGCTACCCAAATGACTCTCCATTAGTGTCCCTGGAGAAATGATCAGTGTCTGTGTCTCTCTCCTGGAGCGGTGCCCTAATGATTAATATACGGTCTCAGGCTTTCATTGCTGTCTTGAATGGACACTTTTCCACAGGGTACCACAACTTCAACAGATGTCAGCTGAAGTCATCCCCATCCTAAATTGCCTGTAGCCTACCGGTGAGAACATCAGCTGAAGGTCTGGACAGTGATCACCAGATGACTATCATGTCTGCTATTTGTTCCTTTTTTCTGGTCTCTTGTGAATTGCCATCTGCATTTAACATAGTAGACTTTGACGAGTTATCAGCAGACTCTCCTACTGTAGGGATGTTCCATCTCTCTGCAGGATGGGTTTCTTACACAGAGGACTTAGTCAACATGGCTCTGTGTCAAGGAATTAGCAACTGTCTCTACCTTTGACAATAAATTCCTGATATTTAGACTGTGGAAGGAATTGCCAAAACTCTAGTGGTTTGGTTTTGTTTTTAAGTGAATCTATTAATGTAGTGAAATGATAGTCTTTAAGGATAGACTTGCCCAAAATTTAAATTGATAGGACACTATCTGAACACTCGTAGGAGAGAATAACACTGATTATATTGCTTTAAGCTTAGAGAGAAAACATCAAGACATTTTAAAAGTGTGTCTCGCATTCAGAAACATTATGAAATACATCTACTTCAGTAGATGTGGACAAAAATGCTTAGAAAGAAGAATATAGTCATGGAGTTATATACATAAATAGTTATTACTTTAAACCCGGTGCATTAATAAATCCAAAAAGACATCCAAGTGCTTGAGCTAGTCAAGTGATAATGAAATGAAGCTAGAGTTACACCTCAGTGCATTAGAGTAAGTGGAATATAGATATAGGGAAATTGTTCCATTCGTTGAACATATCATTAGGCCTATTTTGTGAGTAGAATGCCAAAGAAATTAGTCGAGTAATAGTACTGATATTAAGACAACTGCCAAGAGCCTTGTCATTTGCAAACTTTAAATATATAGGGGGAACAGGCAGACTTCTAAGTAATTTCATATCTTAGGAGTGTAGCAAAGCTGTTCAGTAACAGACCAGTTGTCACAGTCTCAGTGTTTCTGATTTAATCTCAGTAATCAGTAGCTTGTACAGAACCTGAGCCAAAGCCAGCATGCTCTGAGGGGGAGCGCCACTTAATCTTTAACTCAGATTTAGGATCTCATCCTAGTGGTTGTCCAGAAAAGCACTGGTTTAGAAAGTAAAAGGTCCTGGTCCATGCAGAATTTTCTGTTGAACCTCTGGAGTTTTGCTGAGAAGTTTTTCTATGTCCCGGTAGAAAAAGACCGAGGGTGGAAGACTGTTTTGATAGAACAACCAACCTTCTGTGCTTGAGATTGATCACTCTTTTAACATATTAGGTGCAACAAACAGTGATTTATTTTTTTTCTTTTTACCAATTGAGTCCTATCTCCTAGTGGAATGAGACAGCCCAGGCATTCTCCCTTCACCTGTGTTGGGAAATTCTCTCTGCTAAATCTGAGAGAATAGAATATCTTGCTACATCTCTTTCATGCAAATAAAATACCCTTGCCTGCAGTCCTGGCTCAGATGTGTAGTTCTTACATTGCTGGATTCATTACTACTAGTATTATGAGTGAGCTTTCCAGGAAAGGAGCTGATATACTATTTTTTCTCTTGCAATTCATTGTTTCTTCTAACAGAATTCTGCATGGAGCCTAGATACTAGGCATTATGCTTATTGCTAAATATATATACTTATAAGACTGGCCAGGAAATGGTATAAAAATAGTCCCCCTTGGAAAGCTAGATTTACCAACATTTACCTTAGAGTGATATGTACTTCTAGGATGCTATTCGTAGAAGTAAAATTAACAGTATTTGTAAACAGTTGCCAGCTGGAGGCAAAGATACCTTTTTTTTTTCCTCCTGTGTACTGTGTATACCTAGCTACTTAATATGTCGGATAGATAATCTTGTAAGGACCTTTAGCAAATGCTTATTTTTCATGGTTGCTGTTGTATATTATGAAAGGTTTATCTTAAATTGTAATGCTTAAAGTATTTCTAAATCTACCACCTGTTATCAGTGGATTGGAGAGGGAATAATTTTTTCTGAAAATGTTCTTTAGGCAAAAATAATGCTATAAAGGGTATGTACAGTGAAGCTGCAGCATTCAAGGTTATATTACATTCTCACTACTTTAAACAGAGTAATAAAATTACTTCACTAAAGCATTGCTAAAATTGTTAGAGAGAGGACAGGTTTGCACTTTTATTAGACCACTTGATAGATGGAAGATGCAAGCTTTTAGACTCCATGTCCTTTCAGAGCTAATGAAAGGATACTGAGCCCAAGAGCTTGTTCATTCTTTTTGAGCCATATCAGTTGGTGTTAGGAAAAAGAGAGAGAAATTGCTTCATCTCGAAAAAAGTTTCTTTCCCCTTTGTTCCAGGTTATGACGTTTAATGCATTTTCTGCTTTTATCCTAGTTGACGAAAACACTGTCTCCCCTACGCAAAGCATAGGGATTAGAACTACTGTCTTATATTAATCCTCCTGTTACTTCAGGAGGATGCACAGCATCCTAGTTGTGCATAATTGTGCAAATATATTACAACTGCAGAGGAAATTCATTGTTAAGAGGTCTACCAGGCTTGGAATCAAATTGGAAATTGTCTAAATGGCTGAATGAAGG
Organism: Buteo buteo; assembly: GCF_964188355.1. Taxonomy (NCBI): domain Eukaryota; kingdom Metazoa; phylum Chordata; class Aves; order Accipitriformes; family Accipitridae; genus Buteo; species Buteo buteo. The sequence goes on from NC_134179.1 coordinate 17,276,304, forward strand.
GCTTTGTATTAAAAAGGCAGATCCCTGCACTAATACGTGAGTGAACTCTTAAGCAGAGATTGTAATTTCTGTACTGGTATTGAGAAGCATCGCCCTCTCCGCTTAATATGGCAGACTTCGCTGGGGCTGAAGCAGTCCTCAGTGTGAGCAAAGGAATCATAAGTTAGCCCTTAGTAAGTAATCCTGTATCAAATGGGTAATTTGTTTGATAAATTTAGCCTCTCTACTTGCATTTGCAGTGTTCATGAGCCGATTCGTTTCCTTAATTCATCACCTGAATGTACTCCACAAAATATTTTTCATGGGCTTTATTTTACTATGTGGATAGGTGCCAAGCAGTTTACTGGAAGTACCTGTTATCCTTTATCTGAGATTTCACCTGAGTAGTAATTTGTCTTGTAAGTCACGAGGCTCTGGTTCTTCTGACTGGTTCAGGCAGGTGTGCAAAGGCCACGGGGGCTTGGAGCCCCCTGGAAACGGACGTTAGGGAGTAAGAGTTGAGGGAGGCCCTTTGGCCTTCTCCTGATCACTGAGGGCCATCCTGAAGGTTTTGGTTGCAGCTACTTTTCCCGTCTCCATGCAGATTTTTCAGGTTGTCCTGTTCACAGCTGATAACTGCCCGTGTTTTCACAGGTTTAAACTAGAGGCAGTCAGACAGTCATCTGCTTTCCCTCACAAAGCTTTCAAGGCGCTGTGGATGGGCTGGGTCCTTGCTGATGGCACGGAGCCTAAATTTGTGCCCAGACACCTGCTGTGGGTACATGACCATGTCGAGGGCTGAGCAGAAGCTGGGACAGAGCCGCGGCGACCAGCCACAGCAGCAGCAGATTGGGATGTGGTGTCACAGTCTGTGGCCTGTGCCCTGGCTGTGGGCAGGATCACCTGCAACCCAGGCCTGTTTGCTGGAAGGAGCAAAACAAGTCTAGCTTCCCTGTCCCCACAGTTCTGATGAAGCTGCAATCCCTGCTGTTGTATTGGGATGCTCAGGGGACACTCTGGTTTCTCTGGCTTGTGAAACTTTTGACCTGTCACTTTGAGATCCCGCTTGGGTTTTCAGATGGTGAATGTGCAATGAGATGGTGCATGACCATGCATCCCTTTCCTTTCTAGGGCTACATATCAAGCCACTGAGAGCATACCAGGGTACCACTCAGTATTTATGCATTCACAGCCATCCAACTGGCTCTGGACTCCATGCCAGCATTCAGTGTGCCCCCCCCCCCCGACTGGAAATCAGGGCGGGGTGGGGGGGAGTCTTGTGTTCAGGCAGAAATAAGTGAGGATTTTTTGGTGGGTGGAAGGTCGCAGTGGCTTTGGAGAAGCTGTGGCACACTCACATGGGTGTGAAATGCTCTCTGCACTCCTTTGAGCTGTCTTTATATTGGAGGATGTTATCCTCAGATGACTTCTGCAAGACCCCTCGCTGAAGGACTTAATTCAAAACAGCTGGGGATAAGCTGTTTCCCATGATGGTTCCTTGTCCCTCAGTAGTGGAAGCTTCAAAGGAAGCACTACCCATGTGGGGGAGCTGGAGGAGCCTGTGCACCAGAATAGGATGCTGGCTTTGCGCTCTCTCGCTCAGCACCTGCAGATCCTGATAAAGTACACTCCAGCATAAATAGGATGCTGTAAAAATTGTTCTCAATCCAAAAGTTTAATATAGCCATAATGCTTAAAATATCTGTCCATTTCAAAATGTGTCTGAAACAACTTACCTCATAAAATCTTAAGCTAACTAAAAGCTAAAAGTGTTCATAAAACTGTGAAACAAAATTTTTCTATGGCTTTTTGTCTTCATTTGCCATAGCAATGACTGTGCCAGTCCTATCACTCATTGGGGTTGCCTGTCTTAGCCCCTTTTGCCAGTGTCTCACTGTAGTGCAGGAGGATGAACAAGCTCAGGAGCGGTGGTGGGGAGGCAGAGTATGTAACTGATGGCTTAGATACTATTTTAGCATCTTAAGAGACACACAGACCAAGAGAGGGTTCCTAGCACCTTCTAACACAGCAGTGGGTTTCCAGTACCTAGTAAAAAGTTAATGGGCAGTTTCCTGCTCCAGTTTGAATCATAATAAAACTTCCTGGTACAATCCCTTCTGAATTATTTCCTGGCTGGCTGCTGACAGAGCATTGTTCTAGATGTTGGCTGTGTGTTGCAAGTATTGGTCACGTCAAAATTTGGGTTTGGATCCTCTGGTTGTATATGCTTTGACAGAGGCTTATGATGCTGTCTGCTATATGCTCTGGAAAACTGTTTGCCTCCTCATTCCTGATAGCAGCAATGGCACAGCTTGGAGCAGGGTATGGACAGACAATGGGGCCATAACCTATTAAAGCATTGTTGTCAGGAGCTTTTCTTTGCGAAGTGGAGCCTCCTCTTCTTTGCTCCAGTAGCATCTTGTAGATATTTTCCTTGTCTCCTTCTGTGAGACTGATGATGGAGCCTGCAGTCGATCCAGAAGTCAGAGGAAATGGGTGTTCCTACGTATTTGTCTACTCACTTCAAAACCCTGAGCTCTCCATCTTCTGGGAGACACCTGGCTAAGGGCTGCATTGAATCAGGCAATGAGGATGCCCTTGAAGGCACAGGGGTCATGCAGATGCAAGGACCAGGCTGCTGCATATGTTAACAGCATGGGAGAGCACAGGGAAGATGATGAGTGCAGTAAATAGAAAGGTGAATATGGAGCAATTATTTACCATCTCTTGTAACACAAGAAGCGCAAGGTGTCTCAGGAAATGATGAATCAGGATGAAAACAAGCAAAAGGAAATATTTTTTCACCCAGCACATAGTTAGTGTATAAGAATGCTTGTTATGAAGTACTGTGGAGCCTGTAGGTCTTAAATACGGTTAAAAAGAGGATTAGCTCAACCAACAGAGGACTGGTCCAACAGTAGCTATTAATCACCATGGTCTATATGTAACCTTAGGCTCAGGGAGAGACTGGTAGGGGGTGGGAAATGTATTGCTGTTCTGCACTCAGTCTTTCACACACTGATGCCTGGCACCAGAACATGAACAAGCTTCTTCTGTATAATACCTTACGTGAAAACATCTTTGATCAGGGATCTTCCTGCTGTGTTGCATATTGTGGCATCCTATGTAAAACATTCCAAATGCATTTTATGTCATGCTGAAAAATATCCTGTCCTCTCTGGTCACTGACACTAAGTCACTTCATGTGCTCGAGTGCTTCTAATTGCAAAGGGTGCGGATAAATTTGTGCTTGTCCCATTTGATTGCCTCTGCCTTAGGTTACTGTTGAGATTTTGTTAGAAGCTTGTATTTAGAAATGTGTCGCCACGTGCAAAACACACAATTTTGTGTGTGACTACTACATTAGCATACGTGTGGGTGAGAAATCCACTTTAGCACTTGTGCAAACAAAAGTCAGTTGTTTTCAGTATTTTAGGGCAGGGAGGAAATAAGGAAGTTTTGCAATAGGTTCTTTTTTAAAAACTGATGTATATTTTCCCAACAGTGTCTCATTCCTTTTGTGTAAGGTAGAAGCATCTGGGAAATAGAAATCCAAATATGATCCTGGCTATGAGCACCATTTCCTGCACTGGAACAATGTTGTCCAGTTCAGTCTCAGTGGGAACGGCAGCTACCGCGTAGCCTTTATATGCAGCTGAGGCCCATATGGGTATATGTATTTTACAGCGGATTAAGTGATACGGTACATAAAAGAAGCCATCTATGTGGTGACAGAAAAACCAGTGCCTAACTTCTTAGGAGGTTGGTACTAAGGATTTCTATTTGATATGGCTTCAAAAGCTACAAACACGTTTTACATTCAGTGAGATTCCGGTGTTGTGGGACTGGTGTGACTAAGCAACATGGGAAGAAAAACTGCACCAGTGCTGCAGCAAGGCCTGGATGTACAGAGTGTATCAGTGGAAGTTTCTTTATAATCACACTGAAAAATTTGATTAAACTTGCTTAGTGTCAGGTGGAGGTTTATATAGTGCCTCTTTCTCTGTTCGCAGGATTGCATGATTAAAGGATACAAATGTTCAGAACCAAAAGAAGTCCTATTTCTTCTTCCAAAGCAGAAGAATGTGCTTTGTTGTTAAGGATCTTTTTGTTTTACCTTTTCCTTTTCTCCCTTCTTCCTCTTATGAGCACTGAGGATGAGGGAAAGCTTTATGGAAAATATAATTTTTTACAAGTAGATATGAAAAGGCCTGGGTTTAGTTGATCTCATCTGGCAGAGATTTCCAAATCTGCTTTTCCTCAAAGAAAATGTTCCCTTTTTCTGTGCTATTGGCCAGTCTGTTGTATTCTCCCAGTGGAGAACTGAGTTGGAGGGATCAAATCAACCAAAATAGCTTGTGAGCTCCTAGCTTATTGCAAGCCTCGTATGTACAGGGCTTCATCAAACCCTGGGGTGTTTCCGTGTGGTTTACTATGCTACAAAAATGTTGACTCTTTCAGGTTGAGATGGACATAGAGCCTGTATACTATTGTGAAGCTCCTGTTGGGTAGCAGCAGTGGTTGTAAGCAATCAAAAAGAAGTGATTTTTCGGTTACTAAGGATTGAAAATAGACGTGAGACACATGATTATAAAGCTCCCTAAGGATATTAAGATGATCATGTAGACAGATGGGTGAAGCTTTGGGACAAAGTTTTGGAAAGACAAGTGTGATAAATATGGAGTGACTGGTCTTTTCAGCTACTGGACCTGATATTATCACGGTTTAGACAGTTTGCATGAGGCAGGTACCCTGTCCCACACTGCTGGCCACTCAAGATTGGACAGGAGAAGCTTTTCGTTTGAGCAAGCAGAGACTACCCCAAAATGGGATCCATTTTCCTCAATGTTGCGAGACTGTTGTGCCACACATCCTCTGTTTTTCTAGTGGAAACTGTACAGGCAGATCATGGAATACCTGCTAGGCAAATGCTTGACAGCAGGAACTTTTTCAGCTGGACCTCTATTTTTGTATAGCAAATAAGCTTAACAGGATGGCTGCAGCTGTCAGTGCTGAAAAGTTTTATATTTTTTTGGTTTTGGCTTTTTTTAAGGCATCAGAAGTATGATCACCAACTTGTCACTTCAGCCTCCTGTACAGCTCTGCCCATCTCATTGCTCTGTTTGCCAGTGCATGTGTATACAGGCTGCAGAGGGGAGTTTGGTCTGGTCCCACAGTGCCCTCTCAGCCCCTTCCCTGGTTACGCTTATTACATGGAGTTGCACTTGCAAGGAGGAGCAGACTGAGACACGTGGGTTGCCTGGAAATAAGGAAACATCTGGAAATCAGGAAACAGCAGAAGGTGCTGAAAAAGGAACAAATTTTGAAGGATGAGACAAGGCAGCTGAGGAAAGGTTAGAGGAAGGCAGGGAGGAGCTAGGAGTGTGCAGTGCTGTTGGGGGAGTGCTGGCAGCCGGGGATGCAGGCCCTGAATGCAGACGAGACAGCAGCCTCCTGCAGCGTGGAGCTGACTCTTGTGTAAGAGCTCTTCAATGCATGCACAGTTAAAAATAAAAGGTGTTTGTACAGCATTGACTCTCCGCGTGCTAACATGAAGAAGAATGCAAATAGAGGTGTGAGCAACAAGGAGTAGGGGGTTTAATGGCTTTGGGGATTAGCAGTGGCATTTAGAGCCTTTGACCTCTCTGTTCCTAACATAAATCTTAACACAGATTGATGGTTTTGGCCATCTGGTTTGTGTTTGCTTGTATGCAACGACCAGTGAGACAGAGAAAGAACCTGACCAGCAAGGCAAAAGAAAAAAGAAAAAGTATATAACAGAAGAAGGCATCCTCTTCTCCGGTGTCAGTAAGAGCAGGTATGGTGCAATTACTCTGTTTCACAGAGCTCGACAGGTAACAAGGGAGAGGGGAATGAAAGAGCAACAGGCATCACTTGGTACATGACCCTACCAGGGAGTCCATAACTTATACAAATGTGTATGCTCCGAGCAACTTGCTCCCAAATGAAAAGCTCTGTGATCTTTAGAGATATAGTTACCCCAGTGTTAGAGGGCAAGTTTCAATCATAAGTTGACTCTCAACTGTAAATTATTTTATACTTGACTGGAAACTGTTCTCCCATAGATCACCTGTCTAATACCTTAATTTTATATACTATAGCTCAACTTATAAGCTGGAAAATTTTGCACTCTGAACCATATGACACACATTTTGGATTATATGGCTTCCTTGAATGTTAAGCCTTCTAAATACTGATGTGAGTTTTCTTGGGTGTGGGCTGACCCTTGGAGGAAGCCTCTGTTAGTTTTCCTCTCACTCCATGCTGCAAGGTCTGTCATTTCCTTTTCCAGCAAGGTCATCTCGGTAGAGCTTCCCAAAATCCAGGGCTTTAATGGGGAAGCCATGTGAAAGGTCACTGTTCGGCTTCTCCAGCCAAAAGAGTAACCAAGAGTCGGTACATGCGTGCACACACTATAGCATGTTTTCCTAGTCAATTATTTTTCAACAGGTCTTGAGTAAGGTTGAGAGTTACAGAGGACCTCACCTCCATTCTTTCAAATGGGGGAGTTTGGACGAGAAATATTGATGGTACATCTTTAAGGAAATGTTTATTGGTGTCAAAGATTTGCTCTTGGGTTCTGTGGTTTTACTTAATTTTGCTTTGGGATTGACTGTCTGTGGTGCATATTTCAAACCAAAGCAAAACTCTAGAAGGCTTCCTCTATATGGGGTAAAAAAAAAATCTATAGGAAACATAAAAAATCCAAAACATAGGTATTACAAATCTGATTTATAGCAATCTTGGCACTGATTTTGCTTTATAGTAGGCATGTAGAGCTTCAGTAAAAAATATTTTTACTTGCTTTTACTTCTTCAGAACCAGTAACAAAGAAACTGCCTGTAATATCATTCTGCTGCGGGGAAAGTAAATGAATTTTGGATATAGATTTCTACAATACTGTTTTTTATCCCAAATAATTGGTTTTGGCATAGACCTCTGTCAACTAAGCATGGTGTTTATCACTTCAGCCAGCCACACCAAGGTCAGTGAAAGAGACCAATTTATATTTCACAGGGAAGCACTTCCACCAGATGCATTAATAGTGTGAGAGTAAGAATTATAGACACATGAAGTGGCTGGGGAGTGCTGTGTGCCAAAGGGAAACTCAGATTCAGATCTAGATTGGGGTAGAATTTTCAAAGGCTCCACAATGACCTAGAGATCATGTCACCCAGTGGTTGGGAGACCAGCTCCCATTTTAGAAATGATGTAAGGACTTTACTGCCTTTCAGCAAGACTTAGGTTCCTTTTCCCAGAAAAAACAGCCTTTAATTCACAATTAGTTCACAAAAGCGGTCTTTGCCTCTTCATAATTATATTGCATAATGACTTCACTACTTTTTAATAACATCAGATTTCTTGTCTGTGTCCATTATCACCAGCTTAGAAGCTATTCTGTTGCTTTGGGAATTTCATATTCCAAGTCACTTACAGAACTATAATTAAGAACTTCCACAGAAGACCACGTGATTATATATATGTTAAGATATTATATTCTGCTGACTTAGTGTCAAGTCTTAGATTAATTTGAAATTTTATCATGCTGGTTTCATTATAAACACTTCCATGGAAAGAACATGTTATTGAAAACTGAATAATTAATAATCTCTGTGTTAACCAAATGTTTTCTGAGTGGTTTGTTGAAAAATGTCAGGACTTCAGTTGAAAATCCTGGCTCCAAGTCAATGGCAGAATCTCTATTGGCTTTAACAAGATCTTTCATTTTCTTATCTCAAAAATTACTTGTCAAAGCTCCTTAAAGTTTCTGGATACAAATTTATATTTGTACAGTAGGGGTCCATGTGCCTTTTTGATCTCCAAAACAGTTGTTTGCAGAATAAGGAGAAAGGAGGTAAATGTACAGTGACTTTTCAGTCCTGATCCTTTGGGCTAGACTAAAGCGCACTCGAGAGAAATCTGCTGTCGTTTAGTGGCTTCTGAAAGTCCTGCCCTCCAGATCATGTGTGAATGAGATGGAAGGAGGAGAAGGATGAATACAGAATCATCTACTGTAGATTCACAAGGATCCATTAAAATTCTCACACTCATGATTTTAATGCTTATGGCAAACATAGTTCCCAGTGGAGGCCTCTCTTATTAACTAATTGTTATGTCCTCATGCTACTTAAAATAAAGTTTCAGGCTCCAAATCTTGATGAAAGCAGAGCTTAATCCTCATGGTGTGTGTCACAGCATTTGGACCTCAGTGGAATTTATAGTGTAAAGATCTGACCCTGTAAATTAGGACCTAAATACTGCTGTTAGTTTCCATTACCATTGATGGTAATATTGCAAAACTCCCTTGGGTTCAAATGGTGGTCATAATATGCACAAGTTTGAAAGATTTTAAGCTTTAGACAGAAATTGTAGGCTTGCTACAGAATTTGCACATGCCCAAATCCCTTTAAAAGGGTATAAATGTGGTCTATATGAATTAGGAACACAGCTGACATAAACTTCTGTGGTCAATGAGCTCTCCATTAGATGATTAAGGCTCTGGAACATTGAATTGCTGAGATGTTAACTAAGGCTAATAATTTTTTTTTTCCTCATCAAAACATCTTGCAGTAAGAAATTCCTTTGTTACTGGAATGCAACTTTTTGCAAAAGGAATCTGCTTTCTTCATGTATCATGTTAATAATTACAAGTGTTCAATTCTTGGCTAGCCCAAGTTTGGTCTTAAACCAAAGTCCTCTCTGGCAAATTTATAGTAACTTCTTTATGTGGTATGATTTTTGGATAACTAATTCTCTTCTTAAAATAGCCAGTTGCTCCCAGGAAACAAAGCAAACTGAAACTTGACAAGTAAACCAAAAACTCTGCTAGCAAAGAGAATGCAATTTCATTTTATAAAAGTCATAATTTGCAGAATTCTGTAAATTATTTAGAATTTTATTCACTGTCTTTATTGCTTGCATTTCCTGTATCTGGTAGCAACAGTCTAGTATCAAAACCTTCTTCTCCCATCCACCTCCAGATCTCACTGCAAAATGTCAAATGGGAGGAGGCAAACTAAGATATGGGCAATTTGAAACATGGAAACATTTTAGATGTTTCCTGGTATTCTTATTAATAATTTTATTTCTATTTTTTTGACAGATGATGCCAATGAAGAAGGGACTGAGCTGAGTGAAGAGACAGGTGAGTAAACAATATTTTATGCTAAAATATATCATTTCTCCATATCAACAACTGAACTGAAAGAATTCTTGAAACTAATTGGCTTGGTTGTGATAAGCAGTGCTAGTTGTTTATTGCCAATGTTACCACAGTTATCTCTGTTTTTTAACATCACATAGGGTAAACCATCCCTGATAATAAACAGTACATGGTAAGAATGACTGAGACTACCTTTTTAATGTCATCAACTGTTATGAGCCTCTGGGTGATACTTGGTTGCTTTTTATTAATAACTAGTTTGAACATGAATGGGAAATAATTAAAATTCTGCGGTCTCTTTGCCTGTAAAAAAGGTGTGAATACAGCAATTCTTGAGTCATTTGCAATTCTGATTAGTGGCCATGATTTGTTTGCAATGAAAATGGTAGCAAAACTCTTAAATACACTGAACTTGATTGGACAGTATTTCAGAGGACTTTTTTCCTGGTCCTCCTAGTTTACTGTTTAAAACAAGTGTCAATGTTTAGGGTTTGTGGATGCGGATAGACTTGAAATGGAAATGATGGATAGGTATAAAGGAAAGAAAGGCCTAAGGAACAAGAAAAGGTATCTCCCATGAGGACAAAAGCTTCCAGTCAGAAGACTTCTGCTAGTTTTCTGTAGAGATCTTTATCTACGTAATCTTCTTGATCAGGCTTTTTGTAACAGGCTTCCACCACAGCACCCTGTGTTACTTTCCCTGCTGACCTTCACCTAGAGGTTCTCAGTGGACATCTCCTGTACCGTAAGAGACCTCCTTTTCTGTGCAGTGTAGCTCCCCCTACTCTTCTTCTCTGCCTCTCCTTCCTAACCAGCTAGTATCCATCCATGACAGTGCACCAGGCATGTGCACTGTCCCCCAGGTCTCTGTGACACTGATCCCATCATAGCCCGGTGACTGTGCAGAAACTTCCAGTTCTTCTCTTTATGAAAAGATACAGGATCAGAAAGGAGAGCCACATGGAGAAAGGCAGATAAATACCAGCCAGAAAACAGAGGTAAAAGCTTTTGAAGCAGTATCTTGGCTGCTTAAATTGGCAAGATTGTCCTAAAGACAAATGGATTGTGATGATTTATGCAACCAGTTAATTAGCCTAGAAATTAGAAATACTTGAAGAATGGTGTATATACATAGATGTGAAAACATGGATATACACAGATAGATACGTGTTACACTGATGGATTAGCACATTCTTTTATGGCTGTTCTGGCCTGTTGATTTTATTACATATAATTATAATTACTTTTTGGTGTCAAGATTACTGGATAGGAACTTTTACAAATTTTAATACAATTAGTGTGATTGATATAGTTGTACATACATACATAAAAGTAGAAAAATAAAGACCGTCATTATACAACAAACATTTGCTGAAGATTATCCTACTGTTGAATTTGCAGTATTAATCTAAAATATCCAGTTTCATTTTTTACAGTTATCATAGCATGTATACTTTTATAAGCCCAATTATTTTGCATTTTTTATCTTGTTGCTTTTATGGACATTATGCAAATTACATTGGGTTGTTTGGTTTTTTTAAGCATTTTAAATTAGAATTAAAAGGAAGTACATTTCCACTTAATAGCTGGTCTCTTCTTTCTTGCCTTGTATCCTTCACAGTTTCATTAATTTAAGTGAAACTACATAGCTGCTCTGGAAGTTATCACTGAATTAAGTAATTTGAGGAAGGTATTTCCCTACCTGTCTGTTTCTTTGTGCATACGAGATAGATGAGATCATAGCTTCCCTCACAGGTTTGCCTGTAGGGTGCTATGAGCTTCAACAGCATGTACTTGGTTATTTCTTTATCACTTCGAGATATTTTGGGAGTCAGTGATTGGTTGTCAGCAATCAATACCTACATGGCTAAAGAGAAGTATCTTGTATATCTGCTCCAGTAGTGGGGCAGATATGCAAAAGTTATGCCCTTTTGACCTATTTGTGTATGGCCTTTTTAATGATTGTAGGATGCATTTGCAGGAACTATAAATACATACATAAATTCTATATTGAGGGGAGTTTTCATTTTTATACTCAGATTTTTATCAGTTTGAAGGATATAATGCTTTTTACTGTTCTAAGGGAAAAATAGAGTAGGAACTTCTAGTCACCACTTCAAGATATTAATTGAATAATCATTCTTCATTCTGCTTGACTTCATGGGTCGCAACTCCAGCAGATGCAGTCAGCAGTTGGCACCAATATTGATGACCCTTTTTTTTTTGAGCTGTCCATATCCAATCTGCTTTGGGGTTATTTCTCCAATTCCTATGCTTTGGGGGAGGAAGAGGAAAAAAAAAGTTGGATTCCTGGAGAGCACATGTTGCAGACTACACACATGTGTAGGACCTTTGGCAGAGATTCAAATATTCTGAATTTCACCTAAATTCCTGTGCCTCCAACTTCCTCTTGCTAGGTGTTTCTGAGGGCCAATATCAAACAAAGAGAAAACACAGAGAAGTACAGGGACACAAATGAGATGTAGATTCATTGTATCTGTACCAGTTTTTGTTTGAAGAATGTAGTAGAATGAGGTGGAGGTTACAGAATCAGTCCTAATTTAAACCTGGTGGCAAGAGTTAGAGGAAAAAAAAACCTGATCCTGGTCTGGTGTCAGCTGAAGTCAGTGGGAATATGTCCATTGACTTCAGTGCACACCAGATTAGGCCTTGGGAACAGCTAGAGAATTAGCCAGGAGTAAGAAATAACAGATGCCCAAATGTATGTATTATTGAGTGATGGATACATCATGAAAGTAATCTGTCTTGTGTTTCTACCACCCTGAAGTGCAAATATCTCATTACACTCAGAAAGGCCTTTCTTTCTATGATTTCTCTTCAAAATAAATAAGGGAATATCTTAATTACATCTGCCAGATAATATCCATTAATACCTACATTAATACTATAAAATCAACAAGCATGAATGATCATTTTAGTGAGTTAATCACATAACGTCACTGTGTATATTGAATGTACTAGAATAAGAAAAACATCTAAAAATAAAAATAACCTAGTCTTATTAAATATACATACTCAAGACCAGTCTTTTAATGGTGTTAACTCATGGGATTTTAACCCCTCAGTTTGTTATTTTGGATGCTGTATCTTGTAGCAGCTGCTGACTTAATGGCACCATTTAATTCAAAGTGCTTTGATGTTATCATATGTCATTCAGTTTGCTGTTGGAATGGCTTGAGTCAAAAGGGCAGATATAGTAATAGCAGGTACGAACCTGTGCAGTTCTACATCTCAGCTTTCCTTTATGAATGATTTCCTACATAAGCAAAGACAAGGACCAGATGACCTAATAGTCTTGTCTACCTTTATTTTAACTTCAGTGATTTAACACTGCAGAGTCATGATGCTTAATGTTTTAAGCTCCATTAAGGGAAGATTGTTCTAAACTTTAACTTCTGAAGGACTTTGCTTCTATATCCATAGACTCACATATCCATGCACAGAAGCGTGCAAAATAAGCCCTAATACTGCCATAACTGTGTGCGCAATTGCAATGATTGCATGTGGAAATTACAGAAGCGTGTGCTATTATGAGAAGCATGGTCCAGATTCCTACACAATAGTACTGCGTTATTAGGCACTGACATAAGTTAATTCTCGTACTGTTAAAAAACCCAAACCACACCCGCCCCACCCCTCTCCCCCCCAGAAAAGAGTTTCAGTTCTGAACCTGTATTCTGCCTCAACCTGTTCAGCTTCACTCTCCATCAGGTACCAAAACCTTTTGACCTCACATGTATGAAACTTGCCATGCTACTGTCTCTTATTTCCCATCTAATAGTTGTTTGTAATAAATCCTCTGCTGGTTATCCTGTTTCTGTCCTGAGCATCCTAATTAACCACCTATTCATTACTTCAGAAGCTACAGCCATCTCAGAATGGCAGGATGAAGGATCTCGTTCACAGTAACAAGGGAAGCCCTATTATAATCAGTGCTGTATAAGTACAGAATTTCTTTGTATGTTCCACTGTGTGCGCACTCTGATACTTTTTTGGACAGAGACTTTCTCTTTTTTTCTGAGGTGGAAATAGCAATTACTTGTAACCAGGGAGATTTGGAAGTTGCGAGGGATTTGGGGAGTAGCTTACTTGGAGACAGACTGTGAGATTTAAGTGGCTCATTGACCCTCTGAATTAGCCTATAAGGAAGAATTCTTTCTCCTGGTGTTAGACCTCAGAAACGTTTTTGGACAGATGATCAAGATTAGAAAAGCTTTTAATACGATCAGTTCAGACACCAGTCTAGGTGTGCTGTTTTTAAACTGAAATTTGCAGGCAAAACTTCTGTACTATTTTGCTAACTGTTCTGAGAGACATACGTAGTGTTGGAGAGCAGAAAGGGTTAAGAGTTGTATTTTGACCATAATAAAAAGACATTATTTTGAAGCCTGTACAAATCCCTTTCTGTCTCTGGAATGAGAGAAATCTGCTAAAAAGCAGTGAAATTGTGATTGAAATCTTGTTCTCCTGGGACAGTGCCTCTACATCCTTTTGTGACCATTTTAAGGTTCTCCATGGAGTGAAAAAAGATCATTTATTTTGAGACAGTAACAGTCCTGACTTCTCTGAAAGTAAGCCTCCTCCCTCTCCATCTTTGTGCTGTCAATTAGGATGTTGGTTATATTATCTAATGTATTCAGATACTCCTGAAAGACCTGGCTGGACATTTGCACTAAAACTTGATTGACATTTGACTTGTGGGACTGGAGGAAGCCTCACAGATTGGTTAGATGATAAAATTCATCACTAGAAGGGTGAGTGTTGATTGAAACACTCCTATTGATTCAGTCCCCTGATGTGAATCATTGTCAACCAAAAAGGGGAATGTAGCAGGTAGTTCAGAGAGGCATTAGAACCAAAGCAGCCATACGTCAATATGGTCCACTAAAAATATTCAAGTTATTTTTTAAAAGAATGGGAGAATGTTGGCAGGAATCAATCCTTAAGAGCCTGGTTATTTTCAGGATCTCTCTTTTGTATTGAAGTTTTTGTTGAACTCTATCACCGTTGCTCCTGAGCAACCCCTTTAAAAGGATGATAAAGTGTGTCTTTATTTGGCAGGTTTTGCCTTTATTTTTCCCCACAGTATTTCTTGTGGTTACTCCTACATTCTCACCACTCCAGAAATAAATTAATCTTAGCACTTGAAAACTAATTTGTTTTCCTCAAAATATTGTATTTTAATTTCAAATTCAGATGAGCAAATGTGATGACGTGATACGTCCTATGTTAACTACTGTTGGGAAAGGTCTACCTCCTGATACCAAGCCAATCCTGAAAGTATGTTCTGCTTTGCAGTAACTAGCTTTATTTACTGATATCTAAGGGCCCTTCGTGGTCTGAACTGTGTGGAATTCTATAATGAAGCAGAAATTCCATTCTAGAAGAAATTTTTAAGAACAATATTCAGTTTGGCTTTTTTGGGTAATGCTCATTACTTAAAATTAAGAAAGTGAGATGGAATTTAATTACTCACAGATCTCCATTATGGGATATTTTTGACATTTTAAGCTGTTGCTTCACATAAATCCCTGCCAGCTTCCCAATCCATGGCTCTTTTATTTTTTGGACAGTAAGTACAGTAGAATAACCAGTTTCCCAGGAGGGCAGGCAGAGAACATTTCTGAGTTTCCTGGGCTCCATGCAAAGCCAATGATTGACTCTTTTTTTTTTTCTCTTGAACGAACACAGTATTCCCCTTGACCGTGCAAGTTCCCTTTCCACATCCTCGCTTACTTCTTTCACAGCTTCCTGTTTGGAAACTTTCAGCATTTGGTTGCTAGATATCTTCTACCCTTCCACAACTACATATAAAAGGCTAGTATCTACAGCTCTTAGCAGAGCCGAGTTCTTTATGAGAACTGGGCATCTGATCACTGAGAGCTGTTTAAAAATCCACTGACATATAGAATAGATGATTGTGTGGGGTGTGTATGACAGCAGAAGAGACGGGAGTTTTCAGAACACTTAAGCAATTTATAGTACACATGTAGATAGTTTTTTTCCCAGTTGCTAATTAGCTAATCTGTTTGAGGTAATACTATGATTCTTATTTTCTCACAGCACGGCAATAGGGGTAAATCAAGCAAGGTCATATGTCTTCCTAAATGTCCTGGTTACAAGTGGCCAAGGTTTCTTTCCAGCATGCACAAAAGTATTTTTTCTTTAGGCTTCTCCTTCACCCAAGCTGTCAGTTGGCCACAGGTAGTCAGGAGGTTTGACAGAAAGTCAAATGACAGAAAGTCATTTTCCTGTTGTGGTTGAATAGATTCAATAGGTGCAATGAATTGAGTTTTAATTGTCTGCCACTCTCTGCTTTCGTGGTTAAGCAACAGTGTTTGAAGAATGTTTTAATTAGTGAACCTGCTTGCATTAAATGTCTTAATTTACAAATACCTTTTATGATTAGTTCCCAGCTTGGCCTCCCTTTTGTGCTAACAGGCTTTCTGTGCTACCAGTTTTGTGCTATCATACCAAACAGTAATGTCATCCTTTAGGTTAAGGTGACAGGATATTTTTAAAATGTTGTAGCAAAAGTACATAGTTTTTAAAGTTTAACTAACAGATATTAAACGCTCTGATCTTCAGTCCCTACAAATAGGGGAGATCTTAAACTTAACGGGCCTCAGTTACTGTTTTTAGTTTGGAGGTTTTCCTTGTCCTCCATCATCCTGTTGCTCTCTAGCTAAAAGGTTGGAATGGATTTTTTCAACCAGAACATTTCTATCTCGTAAAGCTTTCATTTTCTTAACTTTACTTTGCTATCAGACTTGCTTCCCTACCTTTCATTTCATTACTAATTTCAGTCAATATTCATTTGTTACTGTGTTACAGCATTGAATGGAGAATTGAGCTGAGAGGGAAAAATCGTTTCATTCAGATTATTTCTCCGCAGTTCCATAATGCAGTATAATATATATTATGTTAAAAACTACAAATTAAAGCATTATTAAATTTTTTATTTCTGAAGAGATTAAAAGCTTCTGAAGAAGTACGTTGTTTTAGTATAAGCTGTCTTCACTGCTGTCATATGAAATTTAGGAAAAGTCCAGTCCAAGCTGAAAGACACCTATAATAACTTTTATAACAGATGATGCAGTAATTAATGTAAATAATAGAAAGATAGGCATCAGGTACTAAATGGAGTGCTGAGATAAAATGTACTCACAGTTGTGGTATCATGCATAGTAATATTTGATACAATAAAATAATTTCAAAATAATATGTCTTTTTTTTTTTTTTTAATGTTTAAAGAAGGATTGGAACAAAAAGGCCAGCCTCCATGTCCCACAAAGAGCAAAGCAGAGCAGCTTGAGGCCGTGCAAGATGATGCTGAAGGTAGGTGGTCTGATAGCTTTTCAGAGCTATTAATCAGTTTTGCATTTTGGGGGGAAAGGTTTACTCTGAATTCTTGGGAAGGAACTGGAAAGCTCTCATTTAAGAATGTTGTTTACACACACTTGGAAAGTTCCTTTTGGCCTAGATCATAAGATTGTAGTTCTTCTGAAGTGTATTTCATCTCAAGGTAGATTCAGAATTACAAATGCTATTTTTATGTGGTGGGTTACTGATTATTGCTGATACATAATGAGAAATTGTTGGCTGTTTTATTTCTAACCTGTTCTGACTTCATGTAATTAATAACACAAAATGTAAGGCATGTTGTGCAGGGCTTGGGTCATAGTCTTGTTAGTTAAGTTGTCCAGGTAAATCAGCTACCTGCTGCAAAACATGGAGCAATAAAATTCTTGCTTTCCTTTTCTACAAGAAATTTTTGCTGTATCTCTTTCCACTCCAGTTATGGTGTTTACACCATTATGCAGTGTATTACATCTATCCATGGTCAGAAGTCACAGGTGCTTAACTCTATGCCTATAGTTTTGTTCCTGTAAGAGTGCTTTCCTGCACTTGAGTCTTCACAGGACACCTTGTCCAGGTGTACAGAGGTAAATGTGGTCTATGTTGTTCTAAAATTGGATCAAAGTATCTTTTCTTAATCTGTATCTCATTGGGAGAGTTGTTAAAAAATGTTAACATCAAAGTCTTACTTTCAGAGTGCAGAGTTTCGCGTTGCTCTCCTGTGTGTGGAAGAGCAAAATGTCCCAATGCTGGAGAATTCCCCTTACATGAAATAGTTAAAAGGATGAACCTCAATCTTAAATCCATGACAGTTCCTTATCATGGATTCTCTTTGACCTCAAATGACACATTTGTTCCTCAAATGACACATCTTATTCTGCACCTCAACCAGTGGCTCCACGATCTTCACCATTTTGACCTAGTGCCGTGCATTCAGCTCCTAAAATATTCTGACTGGGGTATAGTGTGAGTCATAAAGGGCGGAAAAATGTTAACATCTATCACTTTAAGTAACTGCTAGTAACATCCTGTGACTAACATTGTGACTGGTTGTTAATGGCAAGTACTTAAAGCAATAGCTGTCATCGCCTGGAAGGTGTGGGGGGGACCCAAGAAATCTCATCCTGACGGGTCATCTTTCCTTTCATGCTGCACTAAACCCAGCTGAAATTAAAATACCAAATTTATGTTTGGATTAGAGAATTTGGTGATGACAAACCACATGTCAATTTGTATGCAGGTTAAACGGCATGTGGGATTGTGGTGTCATTTTCCATATTCCTAAATAAGCGAAACAATAATAGTTTTTGTGATATATTTTTATATAGAGTGTGGCTAAAATCTTTCATCGTATGAGTGTCTTTTTTTAAAAAAAGGGGGGGGGGAAGTGTTGGAAAACTGTAAGGTTTTCCTTCCATTGGAAAAATAACTGATGTTGTTCCACTATTTCTGTGGCTTACTAGATACAGTTTCCTAGTTTACTATGCCTGTCAATGTTTCGTGGTGACCTACAGTTCACTTTGTGGAGCACAAACAAATGCATTGGAAGGGTGAAGTAAATAGTATGGCAATAGAATGATTGCATTACCCTCGAGCTGCAAAATGCCTGAACTCCTTGAATTCGATGCTGTACAGTAGCTTTTGCTGATGCAAAATTGAGGCCTGTAACACATAATCACTGCTGCAGAATTTAATCTAGGCAGTGATGGAGTCGTCTTCTCCGTAGGCAGGAATCAGGCCTATAATGTCAAGGATTGAAAGTCTAAATTAGACTTGAGGGTTGTTGTGATGGGGTGGGTGGGGGGAGGTTATTAAAGTGTTTGCTGAGGGGGGCTGGGGAAGAAACCTGAATCAGATTTCTGTGGCGTTACCTGTGCCTCTGTTTTGAAGAGGAGTCAAGCAGTTGGGCTCCAGACACTGAATTCCTATAAAATTGCCGAGTGGCTAGAGTCTAATGTAACACACCTGTGAGCCATTTCCATTTAAGTAAATGGGATTTGCACACATTTGTCTGAGAATAGGATTTAGTTTCTGCTGTTCTAATTATTAGCTGTTGGTTTTGACTAATTAAAAGAACTTTTAATGGGGAGCCTTGAAGATTATGAAAGCTGTGAATCTGTGACATGAACCAGAACTACATGTCTGAGTAATTTTATTTAGGTAGGAGTTTGTCTTCACTTCCAAAAAGCTGCCTTTTTATTTTTTCCTTTTTCTTTTTTTAAAGAACTTCTGAGTAGCTAATGCATATAAACAGTCTCAAATAAAACACAATAAAGCCAAACTCTGCCTGAGGTCAACTTTGTTGAATTTTCCTCATGGTAAAACTGAAGTGCTTTGTGTTTAGCATATTTTAACTTTGGCATAGTTCACATGCTTTAGGTACCTCAGGTTTAAAAAAAAAAAAGGGGGGCAAACAAAAAAAAAAAACCCAACCCATAGCTTTTAGCAATAAAAGCAAGTCCAAAGATACTTACATTTAACTTAAGATATTATTTTACCCTTGGTAACATGACCAGATATAAAATATTTAACAAATATACACTGAGGCACAGGAAGAACCAGATATTTTTCCCTCTGCTTAGTTGTCAGTGTCCTTTTAGACTGAAGATGGGAATACAACTTGCTATTTTAACAGCCTCATGCATGCCCTTGTGGCAGTCTGTAAAAACTATTCCACTGAGTTCAGTAATATTTCTGCTCTAATATTTTTCTCCAGCACACTAAGCTGGTTCATTGGCTAGAGGTAATGGAGCAATATCTTTTCAGTGCATGTAAAAACCTCCACAGAAGATCAGGGAAAGTAGGCTCCTTCATTATTACCCTCTCTGCAATCAAGGAAAGTCAAATAAGTGCCTGTATGTAAGGAGCTTGTTTTGCAGTAAGCTAAAATAAACACTTGACATGCTAATGAAAGCAATTTTATACTGAACCTCTAAAGTATTAATGGTGTCTGTTATTATGCTATTAGATATAGTTCTCTGCCTTCAGACCACTGATAGAGAAAAGCAAGTGTGAACTGCATAGCAGATACTCCTGTCAATGGTTGTATTCAGTAGTTTTTCGTTGTAGCACAGGTTATTGTCTGGGGAAATGGATAGACTGGATACATGGAGAAACACTCTTTACTCCCAGGTTCCCTGCAGTATTTCAGGTTTGACATGTGCAAACATTCAGTATAATTTTCTTTTTTTGTTTTTCTACCCACCCCCCCACCCCCCAGGTCCTGGGAGAGTAAAATCAGCCAGTGATAATTTTGCCTTTCCCCTCCTGACTAGGTGTACTCAGTGATTGAGTGATTGTAAAGTCTCAGGTGAGAAAAATATGTTTGGCACTAAACAAAACTTAGCATGTCTTACTTCAATAGCTTCCTAACACAATCCTAAAGTAATTACATAGACAAAATGGCAGTACTTGTCACAGCATAGCAGCAATGAGTTAGCACAAATGCCACAGGTCACCTGTTCTCATCCTACTGATTGTCACCAAGCAAAAGCAAACAATTTTTATAAAAGTCTAACAAAACAAGAATTTAAAATGTTCCCTATTTCTCTTAGCTACCTGCCCAAATGTCCTCCTGTATGTACTGAATAGCAAAGTGTGTGCAACAGATTTTCTTGATACTGGGAAAAGGAAAACTGTTTGGCCTTTCCTTCCTTAGAGGATTTCTCAGATATAATATGGAGCCCGCCCAAGAGCTGCCCCATCCATTCTCACCATGGTCTGCAGGTGATCAATATTGTATCAAAGACAACTAATACATCTAATAACAGCAGCACAAATGCCTGATCTTTCTCCTCCTCCAGGAGAAAGATAATCAATCCATGCAGCAAAAGCCATTTCTGTGCCTCCTGAGGTCAGGATCTTCCTTGCCCTCCCTCGAGGGACAGAACTGGAGCTCTGCAAGTTGTCTTTCTCCAGCTTTTCTCATAAGCTTCTCCCAAAATGAATGACCAGATTCTTCCTGATAGATTGATAGGTTGTTGGTCTCATGCGATCACCTTAGCTGAGGTTCAGTGTATGTGCAAGGAGCTGGTCTGTTGGAATTGCTCGTCCGGGATGAACTTTGTCTGCTTCCTCTTCACTTGGTGGGGAAGAGAACAGTTTGATGGATAAGCCAGGCCAGGAAGGTCAAAATGAACACAAATCAGCTTTAAGATAGTGGGTAGAGTTGGTTCCTTTGCCTGATGGGGTCATCACAGTATCGACCCCTTGGCTTTCAAGGGCAACGTCAAATGTCTGAAATGTTGCTTGGCAGTGTCAGGAGTCCGAGGCTCACCAGCAGGCTCCTGCCTCACTCGGTGGATGCTCTGTCCATGAGAGATGTCAGTCTAGTGATTGGAGTAGACAGTAGAAATGAGGCAAAATGAAGTCACAACTTATCTCGACAACTCCTTGGTTCAGCATGTTACGGCGATTAGGTAGGATGCTCACCAAGAGGGAGACACCCTGGCTCCTCATCCCTTCTCCCAAAAAGTTTTTGTCCAATGACAAAAAGTGCATAGTCTTGGGACTAGAAAATAAAACTCATTTTATGGCTTAGTCCTTTAATTGTGAGATTAACGTAAGGCATCCCCTTCCTGGTTCTCCTTTATATACCACAAATTCTGCAGCTTTTCTGCTCTCCCTAGCTTCACAGAGAGGAATACAGTGTATGCAGCCACAGAAGTCAACAGTGCTTGGTTTGTGCTGCTTTCCTCTGAGGTGGGCTTACTCTTCCCTGGGGCTGGGGGGATGCATGCAACAGCTGCTGTGTTACCATTACACAATGATATTCAAAGCATCTTTTCTAAGGGCTTGCTAATACTATGCAGGCTTGATTGTCTCTCTCTTTAAGGTATGGATTAATATTAACTAGATTTGACTTATGATTATTTTTTAAATGTTCCTCGATTTATAGCAAGCAATTCTTTTATCATTTGAGAAATTGTATCTACATTTCTTCTTTGCATCCCACAGGGCAGTAATATTCTTCAGTAAGTTTCTGCTTCACTCATAATCTACTAAAAATGAACATCTAGACACATAATTATACTTCAAAAACACACACCCTCATATTCAGCCTTAAGAGTGCTGCTTCTTATTAAGATAGCTTAGAAGTTGCTGTATTCTTTTTGCCACCAAACCAAATCCTTAAATAAAATTTTAAATTAAGATAAAATACTACAGAATAAATTCCCTGGGAAGCATGTATATCAAACATGTCTGTGAAATGTTTCACCTTAATGCAGATTGGTTATAATTAAAGTGATGCTATTAACCCCTATGCACTTTGGTTGATATCTTCTCTTTTCACTTCTGTTTTGAAGTCCACCATCTGTCTTGACTGATTACAGCTCTCAGAATACTGGGTGATCACCTTCCAGTTAGCCAGGGGAAAAATAGGACGTTATCTGTATTTTTGTATTTGCTGTCTGAGCAAACCCTTCTTAGAAGATGCTTTTCATTGCTGAAGTGGCTTCTACTGTTTCATTCAATTTCTGTGCAGTGGCTACACAAGACAAGTTGGAAGATGCAGCTCATTTTGGCCTCCACAAGTGATGTGCAGTCCTGTTATGTTGACTATTTACCCATTTGGGTTTCTTTTAGCAGCCAAATTATGTGTGTGTAAACTGTACCAGGCAAACAGTTGCAATTCCTGTTTTCACACTAGATGCTTCAGAGTAGATTTTCTTTCTCCTGAGATGAGGTAAGGTGCAAAATACTAAGTTACTAAAGTGACTAATGCAGTGTTGTCAGAGGAAGATTATACACAGTGCAAAACAGCGTACCTGCAGAGGACTCATCTGTCAAGGAATTAATTTCTCACTTCTAACCATGATGTGAATAACAGTAAACCATCCTGATTGTTCAGGTCCAGTGCACAGGGTTAGTCCCTTAATTCTGAAATATTGATGCAAAATAGTGCATGTTTTGGTTCACGTTTTATGCTGGTTTTAACAAGTGTGATCTCCTGTGTGGCTTCCCCATCCATTTCTTCACTTCGTTACATTGCCACGCCACATGATTTTGTGACCTCTATGCAAAAAATTGAAATAGGTCTCCTGTTTTATTTTTTTTTGACTGTGGCTTGGAAAAGAAGCTGTGCAATCCTTAATGGTGTGTAGTTACACAGTCTCTTAGGCACACCAGGAAAGTATGAACGAATAGTAAATTGACATGGTAACGATAAAATTTGTGATCATATTGTGCACCTTCACATATGGGGTCCATTTCTTTCTCTGTCTCTTAGGTAGGACTGCCTGTAGGACTAGGAGTCAGGGCTCCTCCGTTCTGCTCTGAGTTCTGCCTCAGCCTGCTCTTCATGCATCAACTTACATGAGTGATTTCTGTCCACTTTTGTATCCTATGATAACAGTGGTAATACTTGTGCAGCACAGTGTGTGTATTTTTTGCATCAAAATGCCAGTTCTGTCTTTGTCCTCTGTACGGGCTGCATATGATGTCTAGGGTATGGTGTCCATATTCTGCTTATGCTGAACAGCTCAAGCTTCCACGTGATGTCTGCTTTCATTTGTTTTGAACAGAGTTGCAGATTGTCAGAAACAGTGATGATCAGCATCTTTGGCAATGAAATTTTAAATATCTCTTGCCAGGCACCTGTACTGCAAAATCTGAGTCACGCTTGTATGTCAGACAGAAGAATTATACCCAGTGAAAAACCAGCCTAGCACCACGTTCCCAGCAATGTTATGTATGAAGTGGGTTGGGACAAATTTGAGTGCTCATGTCTTCCAAGCACCTAATTTGATGCTGTAACTGTTGTCCCCTGGTTCTTCCCTAGCCAGGAAAAGGTATAATGAAACCGATTTACTTGCCTTGAGATCCATGGAGGAGTGAGGCAAGGGCAACATGCCTAGTGACTTCAGTGGGCTTTAGATTAGGCTCCTGTATTTCTCAGGATGTTAAATAGGTGAAATACAATAATGTTATTTTTAACCTCTGAGATAATCCCCACGAGCTACAGTTTTCTCATTCTTTTCCCACACTCCTTGACAATTCTTGACAAAATGCTGCATGAAAATGAAAACCTGTTATTTATTATGCTGACTACTTCGCTAGGCTGGGTGCATTGACATCAGCGCATTCAGGTCTGCATCTGCAGTGAGGGAAATTGTTGAAGCAGCACAGTGGGAAGAAGTCTCACAACTCCATTAAGCAATTACTGCAGATAACTCTTTACTAACCCTTCTTAAAATTTACCCCAAAGGGGTTATATACAAGTAGTGATTAAAACTGACCTAAATCTTAATTTAATTAAAAGAAATTAAAATGCAAACTGAAAATATTCAGTAACCTCAGGCCACCACCCTAATGATTCATTTTAATGCATTTGTAGTTCTACAATAATGGCCTTTGTGTGTATGTGCTTCCTGTTTTATGTCTGATATCATTTTGCCACTGGAATAGTCTGAAAATGGTTGCAGGCTGTGTGATCTTGAGTGTATATATGGATATACATGTGCTTTCTTCTCACATTTTAGGAGTTTCACTGAAGTCAGCTTATCTACTCATGTGTGCAGAATGTAACAGCTGTAAGATCAAGGCCTATATTTTTAATTTTCTCATTAATTAGTTTCCCTCTTATCCTAGAAGGACCTTCATATCATTAGTATGATTACTGTGGCAATATTTTTGTGCTGTAGAAAAGATAAGTCAAAACTGGCATCCTTTATCTGCCAGATCTTGGTTTGTATTTGCATTTGTCATAGAAGTATGGCCCAGCTTGAAGGCCAGACCGCAGGAGAGATGCATGGTCACTGGCCACCTGGAGAACCAGAGGATGCACCCAGACTTGCATGGCAAGAGCCATGCAGGGATGTAACAGGGTCAAACCTGGTGCTTGGGGATGTGGTACATCCACAGATATGTGGGAGTGGCAAACAAGATGTGAGCCTGAGGCATTGGCCCTCCTCTTTTATTTCTACTTCAGGAAGGAAGAGGTTGTTTGAAGGAACCTTACTCTGACTACATCCATAGTTGACACAATATGGATGATATAAGTACAGCTTTCTCAGTAGTGAAAACAATTTTTTTGTTAATAATGTCTGTGTTGGAGGGTAGAAGTTGGAGAGGGTAGACCGGTTTGTACTGTTCAAGTAGAATTTCTTCCTTTAACTAAAAACGTTATCTGCGATTCTGTTTTCTTCTGGAAAATGTCTTTTTTGCACCAGTTTTTGAGAGATCTTTTTGCACCAGTTTTTGAGACGCTGACTTTAGCCTCAGCTCTAAGTATGTTGCTGACTGCTTGTGAAGAAAGGTACTGCTGAAGAGGAGTAGGTGTATGAGCAAACCTGGCACTTATTCAGCTCTGAAATGGGAAGAGCCAAGAAGCCAGCAGGCTATTAATATTTTTGACTAGCTATGTTTGTTGCAAGAAGAGTGAAAGATCTGAAAAGCCATGTGCCTCCAGACTCTCGCAGAGAAAATGGGAAGAATTACTAAAACCTGCTCTGGTGCTGCTGCTGCTGAGAGTTTGTCCTCTGGACTTTCATAGGGATCTTGTCCCAGCCCTCTCCCACCTGACTGCTGGCTTGTTATTTATCATATCATCTGCTTCATTTGGGGGCTGCTACTGCAGCTGGCATATCACTGTGCATGCTAAATACCTCTCCTTAACATAAAGTGGGCAGGCACTCACAGAGTATCCGGTTTTCTAGTTTAGTTAGAAGTGCTGCTTGCTCTGCCAGCTTGCTGTGTGTGCAGATTGATCACTGTTTTGCCTGTTTTCTACCAAATATAAATGAGGGTATATATCAACTGGGGGGAATTTTCTTGCTGATCTCAAAGAAAAAGGCCAAGAGGACAGAGCAAGCCGCCTATCAGGCAGTAGTCAGCTTGGCGATGGAAAGCAAAATATATGGCCAGAAGTAGGTATTTTAGTGTGTGATGTGCTTATTTTGTTTGTATGGTGCTACTGTAATTCTCAAACTCCTGGTTTTTTTCAACTGACTGCCGTGCTGGGGAACAGGAACAGATGTTCCCATTTGTCTTTTGATGTAGTTCAAAATCATTTACATTTGGTGGCCTAAAATGACATGACATGCCGTTCACCACATTTTCTATCTCTTTTGGAGTGAGTGACAGATTGCTGTGATATTACTAGTATAATAGAAAAGCAGATATTGTGAGGACAGCTTTCACCTAAAGGAAATGCAATCACCAATTGCTGCAGTAGTGGAAAGAGAAGGATGGCAGATACTGTAGAAGCCATCCAGTGGAAAAGACGTTTTTATTATTAATAATGTCACGGGGAAGACTCAAGGGAAATGCACTGGATCTGGCTTTTCTGCCTGAAGAAAAGGAGAGCCGGGGGCGAATAAAAATATGATGAAAAATTGGCTTGCTACTCTTGTAAAATATATTTCCAGCTCTTTGCCTTGAGCATGTGCTACTTAAAGCCTTTCCATTTGCTCTGCACCCAACTGCAATGGAGAGCAATAATTACAGAAAGACTCTTCATCAGTAGAAGACATTCAGTGAGAGGCTCATTAGAAGGGTTTTTAAAAAACTGAAAAAAATGTTTGTCAGATGCTTTGGGATTAGTCACTTCTCCACCCTATAGTTTGCTTTCTTATCTGTGTATTCATACTCCACTTCCTCCCTTTCTCCTGAGATGAAGAGATTCTCCAGGCCAAGCAGAGCTTAACCCTTCCTTCTGCAAGTCATCTACTGGAGGATCACTTGTCCATTCCTGATTTTTTAACATTTCCTTTTCTCTAATTCTATTGAAGTCATTTGGCAGGCACAACACATACTTTCAATATGCTGATTGAGATTAATTTTCATGTCACGATCCAGTCAGTCTGTTGGACTGGGTCAGAGTACAAGAGGTGAAGCTTCTGCTTAAAGTCTTTTACATTTTTCTTTCTAATGGAACAAAATGAAGTGTTAGATGGAAAACATGTTGAGAATCCAATATACAGTGCTGTAATTATTGTTCTATTATACCAGTTTTAAACAGTGAATCTCCAGTGAAATTATAGACCTAGGGTTGACAAAATGTGCTTATGAATATGTGCTTTATCTGATAATCTGAAACCAGAAGATCATTTAAACTTTGTTTTGTAGTTCTAAGTTTGCTCTGAGTAAGTGACTTCAACAAGAGGTGTAGTCCCTTGGCAATAAACATGAATGAATCCTTGAAATACCTGGCTTTAGCCAAATAACTCATGGTTATAGTCATACTTGTTATAATGAATGTAGAAAAAGTATTGTCTAGAAATGTAATTTTATGTTGTGAATGCAGTGAGGTAAACACTGAAATGATTTTCAGTGATATATTGGTAGTTACCCTTTATGCCTGACCTGCTTTTTCTGAATGTAAAGTCCTTCTGTGCAAAGCAAAACATGTTGCACTTGGCCATAATGAAATACTTAATGCTCTGGCACTGCTTATTTCGCAGTGATGCAGTATTCTCTTTGGATCTGACCTAATGGTAAAGATTTTCCAAGTGTCACTGCACTGTTGCATTACAGGATTGTCTTGAACGTACTGTTCCTTTCTGCAGCTCCTGAGCTAGGTGACTTTATCCCTTTGAAACACGTCCTGGTGATGCAAAGGATGTGTTTTCCTGTATTTATTAATTGCTTGCTGCAAAGCTTGCAAAGTCCCAAGTCCATGTTTTAAAAGAAAAGGGGGAGGGAGAGAGAAAAGTTTATCTTCTAGTACAGCTAACTTCCTGTTTTGCATGCAGTTCTCCTGTTGTGCGTGGACAGGCAGAACACTGATTTTTGAAGAGAGCACTATTTGATTTCAAGGTGGGGAGGGAAAAAACCCAGCTAGTTTTATTAAGCCATTTTGGTCATCTATGTAATGCAATTTTTTACAGGTTAGAGCTCACTAATGTGCTAAGAAATCACTATAGCTAGTCATCCATTAAGGCTAGTAAAAATCGGTACAAAGAATTACCAAGCAGGTAGGATGCCCGAGTCCCCGCTGATGGCTATCAGCCGCTCCCTGCCCACGTCTCCCCACTCAGGTGGGGTGTCAAACTGCTGCTTCATCTCCGCTTATCCTGAGAGCAGCTCTGTGCAGGGTCAGCCTGGAAATACTTCTCCACTAGTCCCATCTGCTGGATGCCGGGATGTATTGCCTGCTGGAAAGAGGGAGAGCATTGTACCTCAGCCTTTAAATATTAGCTGAATGCAGTGTGCCACCAGATGCATGTTTGCTTCTGAAACACACACGCTTTCTCTAGTTTTCTTCCATCCACCTAATTGCTTTTGGGCTACTGCCGTTTTCTTCAACCATATGTTAAGTAAAAGCAAGGTGGAGGCGCAAGGAACTTTAACTGTATTGCTTTAGAGAAGCTGTAATCAGAAAAACCCAGGAGCCAGAAAGATCACAGCAAAAATTATGTATATCATTATCAAGCCATTTACAGGCCTGGGAATGAATTTCCTTTCTCCCAGTGTATATGTTCAGCAGTTAGTTTTCCAATGCCTCATTAAGGCTGGTACTCAGCTGTTCTTTCTGTCTATCTCGCCATGCTGGGAAAGAGGGAGTGTAGCCATTGCATCTGATCCAGCATGCTGCACTGCAGCCTCTATTATTATTATGAAGCTAAACCAGCCTTCTCCGTCATTGAAGATACAGACTTCCTGATAAATTTCTAATCGGGCCAAGCAAAGGTTAAGAGAGCTTGATCTCATGTCCATAGATGTTCCCTAGGGTATTACTTTTCTGGGTAGTAATTTGCTGTTTGCTACCTGCCTTCCAAAAGGGAGCTGGAGGGAAAAAAATGGATAATGAATGCAAATGCAAAGTAGTGGAGAAAACTGGGAATTAATATGAATGTAAAAAGGGGAACACTGCATTCAATCCTAGCAATCTTACTTTGGTTTATTTTGCTCTCTTCTTTGCAGTTGTTTGTGGTGCATTTTTATACTTTATGCTAAGTGGCGTTGTGCCTTTTGCTTTAAAATAAAATTTGGGCAATTCTCCCTCTCCTATTCTTACCTTCCATAGACATTAAAGTAGGTTCTGCACATTGGAAACATGGCCACTTCAAGGATCTTGTGGAAATGTTACTGGAGGAAAATAATCCTAGAAAAAATCTTTATAAAATACATAGACTAAGATCGAGCAACAGTTTCGTCTACTGCAGACAGTATTTAGAGGAACATACCTTTATTTGGTATACAGATATTTCCAGTGTGCCTACTGAGATAAAATCTTTAATCTAACCCCCCTTCCTCAGTTTGAGATGTGAAAATGTGACTGGTTTAAATGTAACTGGTTATGTTTGCAGGTTTTTTCAGTTTACCTTTGTATTTCTCCCCTTTTATCATGGCACCTTGCTGTAAATTAGCGGTTTGTGCTGAATTGGTTACAATTAATATTGCTGCTGCTGTTACCAATAAAAAGATATATCATAAATAATTTTTATAAGTTTTCCTTGATAGGTGGTAACCGCACAGAAGAAAAGCAAAACACTGAAGAAACCAAGGCCCAGAGCGGAGAAGCAGGTTTGTGCCGAGTTCCTTAAAGTACTTTCTTAGGTTTTATCCACCTTGGTGAATAATAACCTTAGTCAGTGCTATTGAAGGAGAATGTTTGTACATTTTCACCAGATTAGCTCAGGTCTTGAGCAATTCTCCCATTAGAGACCAAAACTCCATTCATTATGAATGAATGTATTGCAATGCAGGAATGCAGACTTCCCTCTTTAGCTTACCAGCTCTACATTCTCCCTTTAAGGTGGACTAACTCTAGCTAACCCTCTAACTAGAAAGAAATAATTTTCCCTCTGTCTACAACAGAGTAGCCCTCTGCATAGAATAGAAATGGGGGAAAAGGAAATTTGGAGAAGGAGGAAGCAGGCTTCTTTTGATCAAAACTGTACTTCTGATGATTTTAAAGGGTATTTTCAAGTTTTAATAAATTGTCCACACAAGTCTCAGGGGTTATGAAGATTTAAATCCATACAGAAAGATATTGCATATACTGCGAATGAATGTCAGAGTTCATGAGCAGTGGGTTTTGCAGATGGCATGCTTAGAAAGTATAGTGAGTTTCAATATTTTAAAATATAATGTCACTCTATGTTCCCAAGAGATTTTCTTTTTTTTTTTTCTGTTTATGGTTGTGTTTTTCATCCTACCCAACTCTGTTCAATGCAAAAGACAACTAGAATTAATCGGTTATCAAAAGAGCTGAAGTGACAATCAAAATATCTGCAAACCCCCTTATTTCTTAAGGATTTTTTAGTGTAGTATTACATGTAACACAATGTTTTTCTTGTTTGGTTGGGTTTTTTCTCATTGTAGTGGAGAATGTTGCCTACACATACTTAATCCAGAGAGCATGAATTGGTTTTCTTCAGAACTTCTTTTTTTTTTAAAATCAGAATTGAAGATTGTTTTCAATATGTGGAAGATTGAGCTGAAGAAGGCCAGCCAGTAAATGCAGCAAAAAAATTTAGAACGCCTAGATTCTGGACTTATCTTGACTTGTTTACTGCATTGTGGCTGTTTTCCAGATGAGGAGTTCACTTGATAAGGGTCCTTCTTTTTGTCCTATGCATTGGGCACTGCATATGTGGAAGTGCAGCATTTCTCTCTGCACTCCACAGGTCAGTCTTCTGCAGCTAGGTGTTAACAGCCAATGCTGTCCACAAGTGCTTGAAATCCTTCTGTGTTTCATGTTGTCTTTATCACCTCTTCTTTATGTCCTCACGTGGGGCAAACGGTAGGAGGTGAAGCCATAGGCACACAGTATTACAGAATAAAAAAGATTTCCATGGACCTCAGCAAACTTTGGACCTAGGGCCTTTATCCTCCCCAAGATAAGCATGCAGTACTATTTTGTAAGTGCTGGAGGACAACCACATTTCCTTTCCTGGGTTTTTCACTTTTATGCTAGTCATATTTTAAATAGGCGAAGGGGACCAGGAAGAAGGGAGAAATGAGTTACTCTGTCTGAATCTAGAGTCCATTTTGAATGTCTGACTAGGCAGGGGCAAATCTTTGCCCAAGCAATATTGAGCTTTTAACTGTACCAAATACTGCTTGGCTGTTAGCTTGCCTAAGAGCTAGTACTGCTAGGAGCTTCTAGCTCCGCCTGCAGAGTGCCTGTTAAACCCAGTTATACTACTGTCTACAGATGCCAAATACAGCCCATTGTGCTTGTCAGGTGTATGCACTCTGATGGGGTGTATTTCCCTGGTATTTTGATTTGCAAAACAGTTCAATTGAATGAGATACTTTTCATTTTTCCCAAGAGAATTAAGGAATATATACCTCTCTAAATTATTATTTTGCTACTGGAGATGTCTTAAAAGCATTGTGTTTTTCCCAAATCCATCATTATGACTTGCTATGTTACAAGCTGTCAGAGCTGGTTTATCAGAGCCATGATGTACATTCTTTTGCAATCTCATATTGGTAGTCATGTTTTGTTACTATCATGAAGACCATCAAAGAAAAGATCCCGACATTTTAGGTCCCAGATCCAGAAAATGTCATACTTTAGGAACATGTTTTAGGTACATGCCTAAAGATAGTGTTGTGCCTACACATAGTTCATGAATCACCTCCACAGCCACAGGCGCACAGTGTTACAGGAAAAAATTATTTGGCTTAACATTTATCCCTACGGGTTCACACAGTGACAAGAACAGAGAGGTGTACAATTACCTCGACTTACGTTCAGCTAATGAGTTGCTGCTGCTTTCCACTCAACTCCTTGTGGAGACAAAACATCATCAGGAACTTTTAGATTGTTGCTTCTGTGCCCTTTCTTAGCAGTAGGAAATGACCTGATTTTCCAAGATACACAGTTGTATGCCTAAAACGTTTCTAATCACTGTGAATGATCATGGTAAAGAGCAATCCCATCAAATGTTAAAGTTCTTACGTGTATTTTCTAAACCTTCATCTGAGTGTGACAAATCACAGGTCGTATACTTCAATATTAGGAAAGAAAATGTAGGAGAAAAAATAGACACTGTTTTCTTACTCAGTCCATTACATAAAGATTTATATATTCTTATTATAAAGTAGTGAAAAAGCCAGTTATAGTGTACAAAGACTGGCCTGAAATTTTTCAGCTATTACTGTGAGGGTTTTTTAAAGTCTGGCCTCCAGCCTATCATCAGTGAACTTCACAGTTAACACGTGGAAAAACAAAATGGCGGGTGCTTCAGAGGTCTTGTTTCAAGCTAGTTAAAAATACTCATTCACTACGTTAGGAAAAAGATTTTGTCAGAATCATCAGAAGCAAGTTTTTTGAAAGAAATCAAAGGCTAGAAATGAAAACAAAGGCTTATAAATGTTTTAGAACTATAAAAATTGCCAAGAAAAAGCAACAGTGAAAGTTAAAAAACTATAATAAATTCAGGTACTAGTTTTATCTGTTAACTACAATAGTTTTAACTGCATGCTCTACCATTAAAAAACTCAAGTCCAGAGATTTTCAGGGACTTGCTAAATTTCAGGCCTGATTCATGAAAGCTTTTATTTTCAGGAAAGCATTTGCATGTAATCATTTTGATTCCAATGGAATTCGTGGACATGATTAAAGTTAAGAATGGCTTAATCGTTTTTTTTCTCAAAATAGATGGATTAAATGAAAAAAGGAATCTCAAAGCAAATAGCAACACCAGCCTACCCATGAAACTGATAGCTGTTCCTCTCTCTCTATTATGAGAAATTGAAATATAGACTTGATCTGGCAGTATTGTAATGTAATTTTACCCCTGGCTTAGGGAAGACAATCAGACCAGTAATGGCCAGTGAATGCAATGTGAATGGATCGAAGCCCAGTAAATCAAATTCAGGCCTAGTATCTTGCCTCAATAAAGCGTAACACTTTTTTTCTAGTAAAGTGGTTCATCAGTTTACTATCTAATGAATAACTTCTCTTTCATTTCCTTGGTTCTTGTAGATGAGATGAAACCTTCAGCTGTACCCAGCCTGTCATCATCAGAAGAAGCAGAGCTGAGTGAGGATAAAGGTACAGATTATAAATGGTGTTTCAAAATATCCAGTCCCAAGAGGACATTTTATAAAGCCTTATTTTCCTTTGTTTGGAAATGACCAAAATCACAGTTAAACAATACAGAAATAGGTAATTGCTTAGATTTTCATTTACAAATGTCTTTGTAATGAAGTACTTGGCACCAGCTGTTGTGCTGGTAGGAGAGATGCTGTGAATTCCTAAATCCCCTTGTTATAGAGGTAATACTAAAATATCATACATGACATATCAGAAATAAGCCCAAAGCTTGGGCTCGTTGGGGCAACTCACAGGCGGAAACTTAAGCGTGCACATCTACCTCAGCAATATTAGCTCCCTATTTGGTGCTCTCCTGACAGGGAAAAAGAAAAACACAATAGCTATAAACACATCAAGAGGAGACAGGAGGAGATGAAGTCATAATTGAGAGGGAGAAAGCAATGTTTATCTTGTGCAGACTGTGCTGGGCACTCAGATCATTTAGTTTGTGATAAATATTTAAAAGTGTCAGAGGGCCAAATGACAGGGAGTTTAGGAAACAAGAAAGAGAGATGATCTCATTTAAATGTTTCAAGCTGAGATTTTTCCTGTGGAGTTGTTGGTTTGCAGATAGGAACCAGTGCACAGACATACTGGTTTTGATACTCTTATGATATCATGCTATTAATTGCTTGTGCCAGTCTATGGTTTTTGGCATTTTTGTGGGGGTACGTCAGGAAAAAGCGTGGGTGATTTACAAAATGTTCGCTACTGGTAATTCAAAACAGGAGTTATGCTATCTATAATAAATACAGTCCATCAGTACAGGCTTCAAGGAAGACTAATAGAAAGTTTTAATGCATTTTACTGAGATAACATAATTATTAACGTCCATTAACTTATTTATTTTTAAAGATTTAATGTTTAATTCAGCATCGCTGCTTGACTTCTCGTTTTTCTAGATAAGTGTGACAGGGTGTGAGATTTTGCCCTTTTGTTCTGAAGACACATGCTAGAGAGCCCACATACTTACCTGATTATGAGTTCAAAGCCTTATGCAGGTTGATTTAAGTGCTCTCTTAACTGATTGATTGATCCTGCAGGGAAAAAAACCCATAAACCCTTGCTGGAGCCTGGCTTTTGCTTTTGATATCTTCACAGATTGAAGTCGTGGCAAGGCTAGTACAAGGCAGAAATAGTGATAGATTCAGCCCCAGCATAGCTGGTGATTGCCTGCCATTCATTTCTCTTTTTTTGCTGACATTTGGCCTGTTTATGTATCCTGTATCTATAAGATCCCCCATCAGGTGTGTTTTTTATGTTTCGTAATGTGAGGGTCATGGTGAGGCTTTGGAGGTTTTTATTTTGCTGTCTGCAGTCTTACTGAAGATCCCAACATTTTGGTATTGCTTTGAGTGCTTGTTCCTGACTATGAAGCCAGTGTCTTCTGATACGCTTTTCAGTGACCATCTCAATGTGTAACCACTCCATTTTTTTGACCCATTGTATTAGTTGTCTCTTCTCAGGAAAGTAGCCATCTTAGTGGTGTAAGTCTCACTTTATCTATAATATGCTAAGAGTATAGTGTTTTCCTCTTCTCTTGAGAGGTTGACAGAAGAGACAGTGCCCTGAGAAATCCAAAGGGCAGTTTCTCTTTGATGTCCAACCTCTCCTCAAAAGATGGGTAGCATCTGGTAGGGGAAAAGGAGTAAGACAGACTTTCCTCCATATATTTTGTTTGTAAGTCTTACAACTAGAAAAAAGGAATGGTGGGGAAAAGAACATGTTTTGGGATTTGCTTGCTAGTTTTTTAAATGTAACCAAGAATATTGAACGATGAGGCCACCACATCCACCAGGCCATGGTTTTCATCCTTATTTCCATTAGTAGATTTTAAACTTTTCAGATTTTAGCTTTTGAGTCATTTTAAAATGAATACTAGTGTTACAAAAAACTTGCTACCGCTTGGGAAATGGCACTTTTACAAAATCCTGGCATTTCTGAAAACACCTGCTGCTTCTGAAATAAATTTCAGCCTTCAAATTATTTGCCCACTGAGTTAACACAGCTAAAACCTGCCAGGTTCTGGAACATACTCATTTCTGTAGTTTATCTTCAACTAAATGAAGTGGATGTAAAGCATTTAAAGAAATTATGTTTTTCCAGTCCTTTCACCTAATTACTGTGAAAGGAGATTTGTGGCAAGTCAGCCTAGGCTACATATTCCCAAAATGCATAGTTTAAACCACTCAAAATAGGAGGTTTCCAAGCCTGCTATGGAAGTATAGCAGTCTTTAAAATGTCAGTTCTTGTGAGCGTACCAAAAAAAGTATTTTGACTCCAGTTAGAGTTGAGACTAGTAGTTTTTCTGCTTTTTTTTTCTCATATTTCTGGGTTTAGAATATAGCAAACACATTGAAACAGTTATTTATTGCTCTAAAATGTGGTGATATTCAAAACAGAGCACATGCATCTCTGCTACCATTGAAGTTCTAGTATTTTTGTTTTACCTGAGTCATCTTTATCAGATTTCTTCAAAGTAAAAGGGGAAGAATGGGAACATAAAAGAGGATGTTTCGTGATAAGTGCATGGAACAACGCAGGAATCATGTTTTGCGGGGCTCCAATTAAAATGAAAAACCTACTGTGAGATTACAAATCTCATATGAATGTGAAAGTATATCTCTTCTGTTAGTCACAATAGAAGAGACACTGTCCAGAAAAAAAAGTCCACATGGGCCCAGTTTGCATGTGGCCTTTGAGCAGACTGAGTTTTTTGAGTGCTCTGTCTGTCCTCAGAAAAAAAAGCAGCAGAACAGTCATATTGCAAGAATATCAAGATATTTGATGTTATGCTGTGGAGGTATCCTCTTTTTCCACTCTGTGCTGAGTTTCTATTTCCACTGTCTGGAAATACCGCAGAGAAATGTTGCAATTTTACCCTTGAAAACTTGCATGCATAGCTATTAGCTCTTGGGGAGAGAGCTGACATCTCAAGGCAGCACCTTTGTAGCGCTTCATTACTGTGCATATGGAAGTAGATCCTTTATACACAGCATATTTCAAGTTAGAGATGCTTCCCTTTATGAAGTATAAGGGCAGAACAAAGTGATTAAAGTCATTAATGTTTATGCAGCAGATAAAACACGTATCAGACAGGCTGCATTCAGTCTAGTATGCCTGTCCATACAAGATTGTGCTGGGACTGCAAACTCATTTTAAATGGACAATACTGTATATAGCTGTGAATTCGTTTGAACCTGTGATTTCTTTTTGTGAAAAGAGTATGTGTGTGTGTGAGAGAGAGAGAGTTCTGCATCTCCATCTGAAGTTACCTGTCCTACCAATTACTGTGTAACCTGATTTAATGATAGGGCTTTCTGGTAGAAAAATGAAAAAAGGAACGGGCTTTAGTACAGGTGAAGAATGAACTTCCCATTATGCAATCATGGCAAAGTTTCTGTGCACAATACGCTGATCTTAATTCATTAGCACTTGATAAGAACCGAATTTTCATTTGAAGGTCAACTAAATTAAATCATATGCTAATTAATTTTAAAAATAAAGTAGTGATTAATTATTTCCAGGTGTTCACCAAAGTCTGTGCTCCTGTGGGAGTGCCATTTAAAGCAAGTCACTATTTTTCTACATTCTCTGAAATGGATTCAGATTCAGTCAGCTGGAGGGCTTATGTTGTCAGAAACAGAATTAGGTATATGCCTTGGCTAGGGCTTAGCCCTAAAAACTCACTTTGTGCAACCCAGAAGCCTGTAAGTATCCTCACTGTAAAACATAATGGATATAAAATTCTTGTTTGGCCAGCTGTAGTTCTCACCATGGAAAAATCTTGATGTCCTAAAGACATAAATGATTGAGAAGGGATAAACTGAAAGATAGAGCATTTCAAATGCAGGGGACCTGTGCAAATGGATGTAAATTAGACATTGATAAGTGGGTGAAAAAGATTGACTGAAAAGCCAATATGTTCAAAAAGAGGTGTTTAAAATCAGCTCTTAAGTATATATTAAGACATTTAAATGAACGACCTGATTTTCAGAAGTGCTGAGTGCTCAGCAGCTACCAATGAAATGTTTTTACTTCACCCTTGGGCTATGATTAGACCTGGAAAATTTCAGTCTGAAAAATTTCAATTATAGGTAACTGAAAAAGAACCTTTTTAATGGAAGAGTTTTGACACCCCCAACCACAGCTGTGGCTCTGCATGCCAGCCACAGTGATAGCATTTTTCTCTTCCTTGGTTAGAAGCTAAATGGTGTGGTTTGGTTTTTTTTAACCCATGTACATAACAATCACCATCCAACCAAGCGCCTATTCTCCTAACACCCTCCATAATGGCCACTTTGAGCTGTACATAATGTGGGTTATTCACTTTTCCTTTTAATCTGACCTATCTGTGCCATTGCGCATCCAGATGGGGTCCAGCCCATAAAATACTTGAGGTATTTCTGCTCTAGCCTTCACCAGTACAGGCAGCCACCACAGCTAACACTAATCTACTTAGCTGGTTTATTTAGATCCTACTTATTTTTAAATATTAGCTGACCTGGAGCCATCCAGCTGTGCTCCTGTCAGTCCGATGCGAGCACCTTACTCCTTCCATCTGTCCCCCTCAACCCTTACCTTCAGCAGTGTGGCATCTTCTCCTGGGAAGGGTCTAACTGAGGTGGCCAGGTTTTTCTCAGTTTTCTCCTTTCCCAGTGCCCTGTTCAACAGGCCCTGCCCCTGACGGCAGCAGTAGGATGCCCACGGTTATCGTACCAGCTGTGCCTGAGATTTCTGTTGTGGACAGAAGGTGAGGTTAGAGGAGATGCTCTTCTGTCAGCTTGAAGCATGAGCAGGTGGGAGCATTACTCCATGGACCCCACCTGTGGAGATGAACTGCCTGGTCTGTTACCTGAACACTTGCAGAAATATCTCTACAGGTTGTTCCACCTAAAAAGGTCTGTTTTACCAAGCCATATAAACTTGGGCTCCAATAAATCTAATCTGTCATAAAGATAGATTAAAATGAAATCTTGGTGGATATAAAAATAACATTTTAAAGTCAAAGCTCAAGAATATCCCCCTAACTTCTCATAAATCACCATTTTATAGTACTTAATTTTATCACATTTTTCTCGGTTTATGAGGCAAAAGAATACCCTAATCATGTGGCAGCCTCCATGCACACCATTACCTGTAATTTTAGACGCCTGCTTGATTTCTTTCACTCTGGAAATATTCCAGTCATTTTTCACAGTATCATGCTTAAAAAATAAAATGCACTGAACCTGTTTCTTTCATAATGACCAGCTTTTTCCCTCTTTAATCTTCTTACAGCTTCCTAAAACATGGTGATTTATCTATGCTGTGTGCAGGACCCAGGTGTGTTGCACATTAGAAACAACTCAGTAAATAAGCCACACAGAGAGTAGCTGGAGAAGTGAATTTTAAAAGATCATTAAAACCACTTAACATTCAGATCTTACCATTTCTCCTCTTCCTTAGCATTTGCAAAATTTTGTTTGAGCAGCGTTGCTTTATACAGTCAAAAAAAATATGAATGGCATGGAAAAGCATGGGGGTTTATGCAGCATTTAGACGAAATAGTGTCTGATTATTGGCAGGAAGGGTAGGATTGATAGTTTATTGCAAGCTACATGGTTTTCTTGGAGCTGAATTCAACATATGGCTGATATATTGGAACAGTGAATATACTTGGGGAGTATTCTGATCGGCTTACTTAAAGTCCAGATACTTACTTCATGGGTTGTTAAAGGTTGGGGCTAATTCCCAGGTGCATTCAACCATGCAGCCCCATGAGACAGTTGTTTCAATACAATGGAGGGGTGCAAAGCCAAGCGTCCCTGATGTGGACACTGTCACTGCAGCTACCAAGTAAAAGCAGGTTTGAAGGATCCAAGGCACGCTCAGACTTCAATAAGCACTTCAATGCTTGATGTGCAGTAGATAAAAGTGGCCTATCTTTGGTTCATTGATGTCCTTAAGTGTTGTGTTTGGTTCATTCATGTGTGATCAATGATTACATTAGGAACTGTGCTCCAGTGTAGTATCAGAAACACTGATTATTTTCAGTCCTGCCTGGAGGAATGTTAACCTTTACAGTCCCAATTTATGGTTACCCAAGGTAAATAGTGCCCAGCGTGTGTTACCAAAAAACTAAGCATACTGTGCTGCAAAATAGTATCCTGGCTCGGATTCTCTGGTACGACTTAACAGATAAGTAGCAGTCTTAGGAGAAGACTAACACTGCTTTATGCCATTTAAAAAATCAGAGTTAGTTCCCTAGCCAATTAGAGATGAACAAAGGCTTTGGGGATGGCCAGAGCTTTTGCAGACCCTGGAATCGTTTAGGACTGTGATACTGGCTTCTGCCCAGTTGCATAAGGCTCCAAAGGGCTAAGTGATCACAGGGGACCAGCTGAGCCCAAGCAATACCACTACCCTGCTGAAAACTTGCATGCAGAAAGTAGTATATCATCAGCATTTGTGGGATTCCCACCACTGCTTGCCAGCTGAAATGGAGGTGGCACCCTGGCCTTGTATCCGATTTGGGAACAGCTTTTATTGACTGGTGCATTTGGTCTTACACTTTCACTCTTGCTTGGCTCAGATTTTCTTCATAAAAATGTGTTTATTCCTTTATTTTATTCTTGTTAATCCTAAAAGTAAATCTATCTTTGGACATTTTGGCTTGAATATTTGATCTAATATTGGCATTTGAAAAGAAGAAATCTTTGACATGGTCTTGACCTTAAAAATTTTGAAACTCAGTATCTGCGTACTAATGCAAAGACTGATTTCTACTGCTGAAATAAGAGCAGTGGACTCTTACAGCTAGGCTGTAACTCCTGACCATGTTCTGCTCTTTTCAGAAACATGCTTTACAAAAAATAACTTGTGCAACATTGTCATTGTGTATTGCCTGGGATAATTTGGAATTCTGTGCAATTAAATTGCTTTCTTGAACTCGGAACAATTATAAAACTGTTTATGATAAAAATGGAAGCTTAACACAAAATTACAGTCCTGTAAGAATAAACTGTTCAGAGCCAGCTATGGTAATGTGTGAAGGTGTGCCAAATAGCATAGGTGGTCTCTAGCCGTGGTGCCTAATGCTGGCACTCAGCACAGCTGCGGGGTCAGACTGCCAGCTGTGCCAAAGTGTGGGAGTAGCGACAACTCCCCACGCTGTGTGATAACTGTAGTTTGCCATAAGCTATGTGATGCTCCACGACAAACAGCAGTGTGATGGGGCACATACATCAGCCAAGCACGAGGCTCCTTAAACTCCATTTGTTATTATTGACCAAAGCGCGTAATTGTTCCTCT
The DNA here is from genome assembly GCF_964188355.1 of Buteo buteo. Classification (NCBI taxonomy): domain Eukaryota; kingdom Metazoa; phylum Chordata; class Aves; order Accipitriformes; family Accipitridae; genus Buteo; species Buteo buteo. The sequence continues at coordinate 17,316,137 of NC_134179.1, forward strand.
GATGCTGGGGATTGATTTTTGCATGAAATTGGAGTCATTCCTCATTCTGGGAGAAAAGGTGGCACCTGTGAACTGAGATTAAAGGCACAGGTCTTGGACTATGAACTACTGTGCAATACGTGTAGGATAAGATAGCTCTAAGGGTCTGATGGGACAGAGCCACGTGCATCTCTCCCACCCGTAGTAGGTAATATCACAGTTTATCATTACTTTTGGCTGTTAGAAGGGCTGCATGGTAATTAAGTCAGAGGACTTCTGATTCCAGCTTCGTCAGTACAGTTCTTTTTACAAACTTGCAACAAAATCATACAGAAAAAGATTATATTAAATTAGGATATGGGGCTACAGGTGGTACAGATCTTGGCTTGTTTGATATCCTGAAAGCTTTGTCAAAAACTTAAGCAAAGGCAGAATTTCACTCAATGGGTTTAAAGTTTGCTTGAAAAATTCCCTACAGATTTTTAGTGCCATTCCTATTTATACCAAGGGGTCCTTCAACTTGCTTTTTGATTAAACTTGAAATCTGATGAATTTCTCATTTATTTTTGCTCTGATTTGGGCTGATAGGGTAATCCCTTGTAACTCATAGCACAATGTGGTACCCTAGTATGAAAGGCCAGTGCAGTGGTCCAGCTGATAGTGGTGAGTAGTGTTTTAAGTCCACGGTAGGGTGAAAAAAAGTGCACCAAGGGCAAATTTTAGTAAATTGTACATCAGTGAGATATTCTGCTTTCAAACTTGGATTTATAAACTTATTGTCATGCCATGAAAGAAGTAAGAAGCTGTGCAGGTAATTAAATATTTGCCTTGGGGGATTATTTGCAGTTAATTAAAGCCACACACTTTCATTGCATACCTTTTCTACAGATTATTAAATTTGGATCAGATGTTAACAACCGAGCTTTCCCACTTATCCGTCAGAGATTATTCTTGGCAAGTTTCAGGAACAGAGTTTTACAGGGGCATCCTTTGGTATATTGTAAGATTTGCTCTGCTATATTGTAGAAAGAGACCTTGCAGCAGTAGAGCCATAACAGGACTGTCATAGCATAATTTAGTATCATGCACCATAGATCTTTTGGCACTATTACTTAAGGTTTCCATCTAGAAGCATTTCAGAAAATGTTTCACTCTGGAACACAAATACCGATTATCTGTTACTGTTGTTATGACCTCAAGTGTACTTACCCGTGTAGTTTGCAGAATTGTCCAGTTAATCAGCGGTGTTTTTTTAACAAGATTCAAACAGAGCTCCTTATCCAGTGAAAGCTGTGTTATGCAGATGAGCAGAATTAAAATGGGTGGCTGTGTTGCTGTGATTTCCTGACTGTGGTGGAATAATGCATTTCTCCATCCCCATGCAAAAACTAAGGAGTGGCTGTTGTCAGAACATTCGACACAACAAAATAATGCCCTGTGTTTATGAAGACTGCAGATAGGATAGCGATTGGACTTACATCGTCTAATTTAAACCTCACTGTGCCACTGGTTCAAGGTACAGCTTTGGGCAGTTTGTTTTGCTGGTCTCCCCTAAAAGGAAAAACAGTCTTGGCCACGATAATGACCTTGGGAGTTCTGTCACCAAGTGAAATGAGGCTAGGATTTGCACTGGGATTTATAGGACTTAATGTTTGTGAAGCTTGTGGAAGTCCAACCATGAAAAGTGTTGGCATGGTTCTAAATAAATAAGAAATCACTTTATTTATCAAGTAGGTGGTTCGTGCTGTTTCTCATAGCTTTGTGCCACTCCGTTCATTAGAAATAAAATTCTCAGTAGCCCTGCTGATTATTCTTACGGGTCCTTTCTTGCCAGCTCCTTGTTTAAGGTTTGTACTGCAGGCAAAAAACTGCTCAGTAAGTGTACAGATTTTGAAATCAATTTGAATAATTGAAACCCATGAGTATACTTTTGTAGTATATAAGTCTGTATTTAAAAAGATAGAAAATCTGTCAGCATATCAGAATGCCAGATATGAAGCTGGCACCTAAGGGCTACCTGTGTCTGAAGTAACTACCAGACTTTTCCAGCATGAAAACCGCTGCAGGATTTGTTTGTTTGTTTGCTTGCTGTTTCCTCAGACTCCCTGAAAGACTCCAAAGGCACACGGGAGAGTGACCCAGTGCATCCTGTGGGATGTGAACAAGAGCTAGCTGAAGGTAAAGTTTTGTATCAAAATTCTTTAAGACAGAGATAATGAACCAGTTTGGAACCTTAGTTCCTCCAGTTTCAGCATCCAGTGGGTTTCAGCCTGACTTCTACTGCCTTAAGAAAATGCTATTGGCTAATAGAGGTTGTGTGCCAACCAGTTGTGGTGCAGTAATCTCTGGTGTTGCTGGAAAAGACACACATCTCCAAATACGTGGGTTTAACCATATTGATCTCGGGTGCATAGCATTGTTATTATTGTCCTTCTTGGTTTTTTGCTGCTGCTGTTCTAAAAGCCTGTGGGGTGATTCTGTTCCTTCTGCTAAGTCAACTGTCAAGTGCAAGAGCTTTGCAACAGCTCCTGTAAGAATCAGCGTGTCAAGGCTGAGCTACAAAAGAAAAAAAAAAGTTGATTCAGGGTCAGTTTTGACCAGCCATTTAACATACTTAATGCTTAGAGTTTGTTAAGTGATATTTTCACATATAAAATACGTCCAACATTTTTTGTTTAATAGAAAAAAAGCAGTACTCGGCTGAAAAGGACTGTGCTATATGTTGGGTTCATGTCCTGTTTTGACGAACTTGCCATTCATTGCCTGCACACAGCCATCGTGCTGATGTCATTTTCAATTTGTCTTGTTAACAGGACAACAGGATGTTTCTGCAGAGGAAGAGATGAAAACTGGGGCAGATTCCCAAAGCTCCTGCATGGAAATAGGAGGTACTGCACATGCCTTGAAACCAAAGAGCAAGATTAACAGAAAACCTGCTAGTTATTGCTCAGATATCAGTAGTGTTTAAGTTCCCTTTCTTTCTCCATGCCTACTAAGCTAAATCTGTGGAGCTGGATCTTCTTATGGTAACTCTAAATTCAATGCTGAGCAGGGGAGTATCCATGGATTCTCGGTGATAAAAGCTGAGTTTTTAATGATTGTGACTGTTAAAGAAAGAAGTGAACATCGCATTTCTTATTCCTGATGACAAGCACTTCAGCCTTGTATGTTTGGAGCACTGAATGCTCTGTCCCCAGTCCAGCAAGACACTTGAGTACATGTGTATCTGGGCTTGCAATAAGTCCCAATAAAGGCCCATGCTTGGAACTAGACACGTGGGGTTTTTATGCTAAATCCCAGAAAGCTCAGCATCTTGGAGGATCAAGGCCTTGCTCTCAACTACAGCCCCTTGGATTTCCCTGAGACAGCTTTTGTGTCTGTACATTTGGGGAAAAAGATCCTTTTCCTCTGCCAGTGTTTTTAACAGGAATCTCTCCAGTGTATGTTAATCCTTTTATGTCTGTTCTGAAAAGCTTTACTGTTCATCTTCTTTTTATCAAATTTATTCAGAGCCATTGTTGAACCAAGAAGACACAACAGAAGTTGAGATACCTTTGATTCATGGTGCAGGGGAAGAAGAAGAAGAAGGAAAAGAAGAAGAAGGAGGAGGTGAGACTACTTATAGATTGAGACAGAAAATGCTACTGGGCTCATGTTCTCCTTTTCTATTGTGAGGAAACATAGAGCACATAAAAGCTTGCTTCCCCACCCCCCCCCCCCGAAAAATCCTTTGTTGCCTATCCTCAAGTGTTGTTTTGATATATTGGACTTGTATTTACGTAGGAAAATAAGTGCAAAAAAGTGCATGCTCAGGTTCTTTAAAATAACTACTCTTCTCGTTGGTTTTCTGCAATAAAGTGCATAAGGCTGATGAAACAACCAAATTATGTCCATTTAAGTACCCTCTTAATCATGTTTGCTAGAAGCATCAAGAGTATTTACAATAAATGGGTATGATAATTATTTGTGAGATCATTAATAGAGATTTAACTACTGATTAACTAAAACTAGTAACTCTAATAAAGAAACCAATATTTGGAGCAGGAACATAGACTCTTGCTGAAGCAGTATTTTTTTCTGGGAGTAAAGTATTTAAATCCTTAGGAATGCTTTTGCAAAGAAATGTAGAAGTTTACTTCTGGGAACCCTACGTTCAGCTCACCATTTCTAACAGGCATGTGCTTATATAAAAAAATAACATATTATGTAAATAATTCTCTAATTGTAAAGTAACTGCAAGTTAATCATTATATGGTCATTTGTACAGCACAGGGATGAATTTTATAGTTCCAAATTGAAATGCAGACATGATTTTTATTGAAAATTCAGGTCAATACTAACTGTGTAGTCCTAATTATGAACTCCTTTTCCCAGTCACATTGACACCAACTTAATTGCAAACCTATGTTAGCAATATTGACACTTTTCTTCACTGCAAACCCAGGTTAATAGAACCTCTTTGTTCATATACAGCTAAACAACATTTCCTCTCCTTTTTTTTTTTTTGTTTTGTTTTGTTTTATTGCCTATCCAGGTTGAGACTAATCACATCTCTCTATTATCAGTCATGTTAATGGTATTGGTTTTGTGCTTTATTACGGATGGTGAAAATAGAATTGATATAATCCTTACTTCAAATCCAGGTAAATGGTATTGCACTGCCTCAGTTGCAAATCCAGGTTATATAATACAAGCTCACTCTGATTGCAAATACCAAAGTTCTTATGTTACTTTCCTCCTAATAGAAATTATTTATATTTTATTTTATGCCTCATCAAAGGCAAGTTGGACAAAACGTACTTTCATTATTTGTACATTTCCTTCTCGTTAATACTTTAGTGTCCCCTACAGCTAGTGACTGTCATTTAATTCTCAGTGGAGAGATTATATTTCACCATCTGTTCTACCTACTATTAAAATATGCAGCATTAAGGAAAAGAAGGTAATGTCAGAAAAGTGTTGTTCTTGGCACTTTCCTTTTCCTGCCCCTGATTTAATAGGTTCAAGTACTAAGTAAGTAAAAGGTTCTTTCCAAACATTTTGGAAACATGTTCCTACCTGGGGGCTCAGGTATTGCTCCTGTGCAGGATTTGTCTAATCCAAAGCTCGTTGAATTTCATAGGAGGACTCTTATTGATTTAAGTCGGCTTTTGGTCAGTTCAATAAGAGGAGATGATGTGTTGAGTCTGCATGCGAAGTACAGCACTTATGTAACTGCATAGATATTCTGTTTAGCTTTTTCCAAACATACTGTCTGTGGGTCAGGGAAAATAAATGGGTGCTTTTTCAGGGTTTTGAGAAGGATAGGTAATTGAGGCCATGCTTTTTCAGGGTTTTGAGAACAAAAGGAAATTAAGGCTTTCCCTTGCTTTGTTTCATTCTTATGGGTATAAGAACAGGTAAAGCACCCTCAGTGCTCATCTTGCTAGATACTTCCTTTTCTGGTGGGCACATACTCTGCCACATGAGTTTTGAAAGTTCACCACAAATCAAGGTGGATCTGGACAGAGAGGTAAAAAAGAAAATCAGCTGAAGTTCAGGCTGATAAAGTAAGATATATTCCCCAAATAGAGACTCCTCTTAATGGGAAGGGATTACCTGGCATAAAACAGAGATTTAATATGTAACTTTATTTCATGTAACCCAAGTGCTACCTCAGAAACTAATTCAGTTAAATAGTTTTCCAGTAGCATCTGCAGTACATTGGACATATGATGAAATGGCATATTTTTGTCTAAGAACATGTGGGGAAAAAGCTAACATGGGACTGCTAGTCCCATTAAATAGAAATACATGGATCTTAAGTAGTTTTGACTTGTACTAGACCTATATGCATAGCCAAACGTAACAACTACTGCACTGCAAACTACCTGGTCTTTCTGTTCTACATCTGATGATACTTTTTTTTGTGTTACCAAGCTCATCCTGGAGTGAAGGGTAGCATATAGCTGCCTCTCCTTTCTCTCTCTTGCCAGTGAGCCACTAGATTAATGGGAGTCATCTGTGACCTGTGCTGCCCCCAGCACTGGAGCTGTGGAAGCCACTAAATGGCCAACAAAGATCAAAGTCCCTTTTCCAACCTAAAGCCAGATTTCTGCTTAGTTACTGATTGTGGCTTTGAAGAGTGCTAGGAATTTTTTCAGTGATCTGTTTTTCCATTGAAAAATGACTGTTTCTTGCTGGGTTTGAGATGTGACAAACCATAGGCAAAGCTTTTGATCTATTTGTGCAAGTTTTACTACCAGTTCATCTATGTGTTTGGGGGGATTTTAGGGTTTGCAGGGTCTTTTCTATATAGCTTATTTGGCTTCACAGCTCCAGGGTCACGCCATGGTGTGTATTACCAAGGAGTCACAGATCCTGGCACTTCCAAGAATCAAAGTCTTGGCAGTCTCACTACAGTTTCCCACTGCCAGCAGTAAGACACAAGCCAGATTACCCTAAAGAATTTAACAATGTAAGGCACTGTGTGTGTTTCATGAAAAACTGCTGTTGCCTTTTTCCAAAATCAGTAATAAAATATAGCATGTGCCAATTTAGTCCCTTTCTTCCTACTGTAACTTAAAGTTATGTATTACTACGGAGCAACTGAAGAAAAAAGGCAGATGCCTTTTTAATTTTTTTCCAGCTACTATAATGCACTCATTCCAGTTCACAAAAGAATAATGAAAATCTGTGTTTCTTATAAGATTAGGGATATTCTCAAATCCTTTTAATAAAGCAGAGTTAAGTAGTGATCACTGACCTATTTGCTGAGTAGTTAAGTGTACACACTTTTAATAGACTGTTCGGCGGTCCCTTTATATGTACACTTGGAAATATCCTGTCACGTTGTAATGACCGTGCATTCAGCATTTATTTGTAATTTTAGTTAGCACAGTTTCTCCACAACACGATTTTCAGCACACGAAAATAAAACTTGTGTTTATTTGTGTGAATATGTAGCCATTTCCTCGTCTGAGCCTGCTCTCCCCTGTATCTTCTTATTTCCCCCATCTTTCTGTCTCCTTTTGTCAAGACACTAGATATGATGATTTCCCTCACTGGTCATCTCTGGAAGTTGCTTAACTCTTTGGAGAATGGGATTTCTGTCAGAGCACTGGAATATGAACAGAAGTAGCCATTATTTCTCTGTTGGCTCTCTTCTGTATTCGGGCTAAAACATTTTGTCTTATTGTGCTGTTTGGAACATGATTCAGGCTTGACCTGGGATGTTTCTCCGCCCGAGAAACAAACTCAGAGTGGTTGGGTAGCCTCCTCCCTGGGCAAAGGACACATTTATTTTCCATTGGATGAGTCCAGAAATGCAGAAGCAGGTTGTTGCTGAAGCACAATCAAGGAGCAAAATGCCATAATTAATGCCAATATAAAGTCCAGGGATTTAGGTTAAGAGAAGGACACAGCCCTTATGATTAGTATTTCTGTGCAGTTGCATCTTAGCCTGTTTGAATGCCGTGTTTAGGGAACTGTATTAACCATCTTTTTTTCTGTATGAACCGTGCAGCGTTAAGGCAGGCTTGGGAATGGGCTGGGGAAGGTTTCACGGTTTAAATCATTTGCAGTATACATGACTTCATTTGCCAGTCTTCTGGTCAGTGCCTCTTTACTGTAAATTTGAATTCTGCCTAATTTCTGCTCTAGCTAAGCCCAGTTTTGCTCAACAGTCTTTGTTATATGAATAGCTATGTAACTCTGTAGCCATCATTTTGTCTATTCTTCACTTAAACAGCTGGATTTCCAGGACATTCACCCATCTGTACTTTAGCAAGAGATAATTTTATGGCATAATCTTGGAGAGAATTAAATATTCCAAAAGCTGGAAGAAAAGGGCTCTCAATTTTTTATAGTTTCAGTCTCAGGCATTGATAGGATTTTACATGCATTGGTACAGTCATAAATAATGTCAAAATAATGACTTTGTTTGATATGACATTGTGGCTACAGAGTAACGAAATACTTCTTGAGAAAGATCTTTTTGGACAAATCTGACGTCTTTATTCTTGAGTCATGCAATTGTAACTACCTTTTATTTCTCAACCAAACTTCTTTTCAACTTCAAGGGGAGATGGATGAGACATTTTGGAAAAAAGGAGATTTTTAAAATTTTCCTTACATATCTTTAAAAAGATATTTTCTTTATGTTTGGAGGGAAAAGCATACAAAGATATTTTGGACCATTGTGGCTTCTGAAGATCTAGTGTAAAGGCTCCAACTTCTTTTATTCAGTTGCCCAAAGAAGAAAGGAATAAATATCCCGAATCAGATACAGTGTATTTGGTCTTTGATAACAACTCATACTGAATGGATCAGATGACATTTTGGGGGCTGCTACAGAATAGTCTGGCCCTAAATATGAAATATATGTTTAAAATCTGCTTCTGACAGGTATTGATATTTGGCAAAGAAAAAAAAGGTGCACCTTTGGACCTTTTGCAGAAATGCTAGAAATGCTGTGGAACCAGAAAATTGTGAACTGGTGTTTAAACTCGCATGTCTAAATCTCTAAGCTATGCAGAGACATGGTCTGTTGCAAAGCAAGTAGCTGGAAATAGTTGGAGCTATGCAGTGACAAGATTATCACTGGAAAGGCAAAAAGTTCCTTTATCCAGGGGATACCTTTAGGTTTTAAGAAGCCTCACTTTACATGCCTTTATTTTCTCGAGAACTTCACAAAACTCAAGTGAACTTTGCAGTTGCAATATCAGCCAGATGAGGAGTTTTTGTGACCAGATTCTGCTTGCCAGCCTGCTGTGGCCAATCTGTGGTGGTCCAAGGGCTGTTTGGTCTATATCTCCCAGTGCAAAGCACTTTGCTCTTCTGAAGGCATCATAGCTGTGGCAGAAAAGTATATCCAGGTAATTTCTGTGCCTTGTGGAATTAACAAAGGCCATAACTGTAGGCAGGGAAAAGAAACCTTTTAGCCTAGCAAAAGATTGCTTTTGGAAGGGGAGGCAGCACTTTTTTCCAAGTTTGCAAATGGTTTGTTGAACTTCATGAATGCACTTAAAATGTCCTGCACAGGTATGGAATTGGGATAGCTCTGTTAAAAGCTGAAGACAGGTGAGGCTGACCTGCCTGTGAGTGTCTCTGTGTGAGCATGTTCTGTGCTCCACTTGGATGTTGCAGCTTTCAAAAGAGGAGTGGGTTTTTTGATCCCAGTGTCCATGGTTATATTTATGGTGGCTTTGTCAGTTCTGAACTGGAAGGTCTCCAGGCTCTTATATCAGCAAAGGGTAGGTGATACCAGCAATTGCTTCACTAGTGGCAAGTGATCAGCAAGATTATTAGCAGGGAACATTGCTTCCATGTACCAGCTTTGCTATTTCCATGTCCTCTTGCGGGCTGTCATGACCAGTGGTATGCACCAGCAGGACCATGGAGGTGATGGGGTTCATTCATTTTATAAGCATGGGCCGATGCAGAAATCATACCACATCAGGCAGCACATGCTGCCCAAAATGTTGTTCCTCCCTGGCTGTGAGAGAGGCAGCAAATAGGATGCAGACCTCCTGCAGGCCTTCCCTAAGGGAGCTGCCTGGGCCATGCTGCGCAGCACTGTGCCTTGGCAGGATGGGGTGGTTATTATACTGTCAGTAGTCTGCTCCAGATATTGACTTCAGTCTCCTGTGGGGAAAAAAGTCATATTTTTTTTCTGCCGCAGAAGGAATCTGTTTCTTTTCATTACTCTCCATATATCAGATTCTAGCCTGAATGTATGTAAAAAATAGGTGGTGCAAGATCAATTTCAAGTTTTAATTATTTTTCATCTTTCAATGACAAGTGATGTATTTTTTTTCTATATGTTTTTCTAATAAAAATTGGAAAAAGTAAGGAATTTTTCAGCTTAAACATTTTGCCTGCTCTCATAGTCACTTTATCAGGCTTGATGGTAAGGTACAAGACAAAAAGCCAAAAGGAAAGAAAAAAAAAAAAAACCAAGAAAAGGGAATACTTTAACAATGATAGTGTTTAAGGTTCATTGTGCGTATTTGATTGCTTTCCTCATTTCATTTTCAGTAAGCAGAATAGAAATACTATTATGAATCGGCAGGTTTTATTTTGTTTAAAAGTATCATCTCTTTGTTCTCGCTGAAAGTGTTGACAATGCGGCCTTTGTTTAGTTTAATTAACTCATGTTACAGTACTGAACTGAAACACATGCAGCATTAAAGCAAGTAAAATAATTTTTAGAACACTTTCCCATATCCAGAAAATAAAAAGAAATTAAAAAAAAAAAAAATTCCTCTGAGAAGCTGGAGGAGAAACTGGATATTTTTAATGGAATATTTTGAAGTGCCATTTTTGTTTTTATTTTCCATGGTAGGAATGCCAAAAAATATAGTCATGAAATCTCACTGAAAATTAGATGCTATGAAGTCATTGTCCTCATGTGTTTATAATAGTATTACATGATGTTACATGTTTTGTACTTGTGAGCTACAAGGCTTAATGAGCTTTAAGATGTTGATAATGCCCTTTTAGCATATGAAAACTGGAAAGATATTGGAATCCATATTTCATGTGGTGGTGTCCAAGTCTCCTAGGCTTTGGTTTTAGCTCAAACCTCCAGAAATGCAGAGGCACTTTATGCAAATGAAACACGTATCTCTCAAATAATTTCAAATAGCACCCAAGGAACAAGTGAAAGTAATATGGGAGAGACATTGACATCATAGAAACTTTTTCCTGTAACGTATTGAAAAAGTAGGGCTCACTGGCCAAGGACTTGCACTATTACAGATGGCATCATAGTTAATAGTATATCTGGAAATCAGCTTTACCAGAGAAATGGCACCATTTTTAAATATACTGTACAGCTACAGAGCCATCTGTTTGAACAGTGGGCTTAACTCCTGTTTGCGACAGTAAGAACTTCAGTCTTAAATTAGAATAGGTCCAGCAGACCAATGGAGTGCGGGGAGCTACACAAGGAAAGAATTTGATCCCTTGTGGACAAATTTTATGTTCTTGTGCCCTGTCTGCTACAAAAGGAGGCTTCATTTTGTTATGCACTGATTAATTTTGGAATCCTACCTCCTTTAATAAAGTTTCTTTATGATGGAATATGCACAGGTCCAACTGAGCTGGCTGTGGGAACTGGAAATTCTGTGTTCCCCCTTGCTTACCTTATGTATGGATGTACCATGCTGCCCAGGTTGTTGCACTATTTCACAGCTATTTCATAAACACAAATAGCCACACTCTTGGGGCAGCAGAGAAAGAAACTGCACTTAGCCAGTGATTTTCATTAAATAGAGTGAGTGGAGTGCGGTTATAACTAAGTGTGGGAGAAACCCACAAACAGTGGGTGTGGGGAGGGGATGATTTAGGACAACTGTCTTTTATTTCAAGTACAGAACAGGAACAAATTCAGCGAAAGCAGCATATGTGCTCGGATCAAAAGATTCTCTCACTTATTCTTCTGGGGGAGTGGGGGAACAACATTGTTGCTTTGCGGTCAGTAGCTTTATTGCTGTAGTTGTGCCCAATGGTATGGGTGAGTAGTTAACCTTGTTCTCATATGATAAGGGTGGCATTTACTCACTGTGCATACTACCAGCTGGGTCAGGAGGGATGTTTTTTGATTCGGCTCTGTTCTGTTTTCTCTTCTGCGCATCCTCGCAGTGTTGGCTCTGCCAGAGAGGTACACCATGGCTTCATAAGTGCCCTTGCTCCTGGCACTTAGAGAGGAAGGCCAGTGCTGTACAAGGAGGGACTATTACACAGTGAGGGAGAAAATGTAACTTGTAAAGTGGAGGTTGCCTTGATAGGGCATGACCCCAACTGATATTAAATCTGCTTCTCGCTACTGCAGACCCAGAGCAGGAAAAATCCCACCTGATCTCATTGAGATCTTTGAAGCATTACTGTTTTCTCATACCTCTGGATTTTCTCTTCCTTTTTTCTGCCCGTTACCCATAATTTTTTGGCAGCAGGTTTTTTTGTCCCCTCACCTTTTCCTAATGCAGTTGACAGGTGAGTGTTCTCTTGAGCACATCTTGCCATCTGGAACAGTTTTCCTCCTCTTGGTTGGCTTTCATCACATTTTGCCTCCAGATGAGCACGCGGGGTCACCACCAGTCACCTGGCCCATAGTGTTAGCCCAACAGCCCAAGCTGACCCTGGCTCTAGTCACTGTGAATGATCCATCAGGGAGCAAGCTAGCATTTAATCTCGCCTCCTACATCTCTGTGACTGCACCTGTATCTTAATCATGCAGTAGTTGTATCTCAACATGTTGGTGCAGGAGTACAGCTCTTCGGGACTTCCTGTTATTTAACAAAAAGTTCAGCATCTCCTTTTTGGAGTCTTGCATGAGCTCTGGAGGTCCTTTCCTGGAGCACTCCTGTGTGCCGTGAATGTGTTCATAGCTGCAATTAAACCAGGCCAGCAAAGCAGGCGGTCTGGATGATGCACTTTGAGTTGCAGCTATAGACAGTCTATAGGAAACTGCAAAAATGCTTGGTTTTGTTTGAGAGATCCAAGAGAGATATGAAAAGTATGGAATGGCGTTGTCTTTTACTTACCTGTATACGTGCTGGGATGCTCATAGTGTAATTGTTCCATATCCTATTAACACTGTTCTTTGCTCAAACAGTTATTAAGGATTTTTCTCCCAGGTTCAGAATTTACTTGTGACTTCTATCCTGAGTTTTAAAATCCATAGCTTTCTGCAGCCAGCAAATTTCAACCACAAAACACCCTTTGTTATTGTTTAACTGGTGTGGGGTCTTTACCCTGAAATGTTGGGACACATAAGCCTTTTGTCTCATTATTCCCCTTTGCAGATGTGCAGCCTTTTTTGTTTGTTTGTTCCCCAATCACTAGTGTGAAGGGCAGAGCTCTGCCAGTAATCATAGCTACTGCAGAGGCCCAAAACACCTTTATTCCATTTACAGCATCCTGTCAAAAAACACTCAATACGTACATTACTTGACAGCCCTTGAAAGACAGCATGTTTACACGTTCAGCATTTTCTCTGTGGAGGAAATAAGCAGTCACTTACAGGCTATGCCATTCTTACCTGGATAGAAAATCAGTTAAACTGTGTTCTGGATTCTGAGAAGAAAAAGTCAATAATCTTTTCTCCATTGCCCCCTGGTTACAGCTAACAGTGGTGTTATAGTTAGGGGGCCGGGGTGGCAAAGTCACTGTCTCAGTGCCTGGAAAAAATTGAGATTCCTAATTTGTGGCCAGATGCTATCATGGTTACAAGGTGTTTCATCAGTTAAAATGCATTCACTGGATGTGTTTGTATGATCTGTCAGCCTGAAACGTAGCACAAAAGCGTCAAATAAGCGCAAATGGAGATACCTCAGGTGCTTCAAAATAAGATGTCACTGTGCTGAAAAATCAGTACCTAACTCCAGCAGCTCGATTCAAGGAAATTAAATTGGCTGATTCTTCCAGCTGTCCAGGCAACAGTGAAGATTAGCAGAAAAGCTTGCAGACTGAACAGGGAGGTAGTCAGCAGGGCTGTGTCTTAGTATCTCCCCCTCTCTGGGGTGCCTGTACCTGAGCGTGGTGCCTCCATTGGCCCAGGTTCCAGCTTGTCTGGAGAGGATGCAAAACTGAGCAGGACTTGCTGTTTTGAGTGTACAGCAGCTACACTGCCCTTTGTTTTGCTCTTTTCTGAGAGTTGAAAGGGCTCTGCAGGTCATATGTCTTCGTCAATGGTGTCCCAGCATGCATGGAAGGGATGGAGGGGGCTTTCCCTCATGGCTGCCTTGCAGGGAGCTCTAGAACATGAGGGTCAGGGGTTGACCCCTTCCAGCATGGAGAGGGACTCGAATTCAGATTTATTTCCAGCATGCACTGATCAGCAGGAAACAAGGCCAGTGGTAAACATTGGCACAGTCCCTCTCCCTCACTTGTGTTTGGATGGCCATGGCTGCTCTGATCACGTCTCAGTTCAGTCCTGGCCTTGCTTCTTGGCATCTCACCTCGCGCATTCACAGTGTTTTGGTGTGGTCCCTACCAGCACGTCCAGTCCTTCCTTTGGATATCAGGAGCTCCTCTCTGGTGGTCACGTTGGTCTACAAAGCTGGAGCTCCAAAAGAGACCAGAGTTGTGCTCTCATTTTCTGGGGCCTCCTCCTTGGGATAGCAGATACATTACAGTTCCTCTTACATGAGTGTAGCTAACAGGTCCCACACTGGTCTTTGAGTGGCAAAACTGGCACGCTCTGTGGTTTTGTTTATCTTACCTCTCTGTCTTCCAAAGTAGTAACTGTCCAGTGTGTAGTAAGTACAGTTATTGTGGTCACTTTATACAACTGTCAGGTTTTTTGATGCTTGTCTCACCATAAATCTGCTTGCCCATATAAACCTGAGTCTTGAACTGTGCAGTCCACACCAGAGTACTCAGCAACCACACAGTGGTACTGCAGCCCCCGCCGCAGCAAGGGCCAGCTGGAACACAGCTGCTTTTCAGGTAAGTGTCCAAAAGTTTGGATGCTTTTTTAGTTTGGTTTTGAACCTCCTGGCCTTACAACACAGGCAAGTTTGCTTAACAAAATAAAAGAAAGAAAAAGGAAAAAGTCCTTAAACAATATTTCTAATATTACCTGCTTCCAGCATTACGTAGGATGTGGAGGGGAAGATTTTCTGCATGCAGTTCTGCTTGCAGATCCAGCTGGCTCTTGAAGTGAAAAGCAGATGATAAGAAATACATATGTATCTGGTACCTATCTAAAGGAACCCAAGTTATCTTAGAAACTGATATATACAGAGATCACAGAATCTGCTTGTGGAACTGTTCCCTCTGGCATTAAATGCAGCCAATGTTTAACAGTAATGAATTAAAAATGTGGTAGTCTAAGACACAGGAACTCCTTCCAAATGAACCTTCAAGGGGAGCCTGGTGGAGAGAAATTCACGTTGAGATTTGGCTGAAGAACAGGGTTAATGCCATTTGTTCTTATCACAACTGCTACAGGATATTTAACCACCACGTGTAGTCAAGGCCTGGGTTTTATATCTGATCCTGGAGACAGCAGCACAGTGCAATGCCTTGGATTGCCAGTACCGCTTCCTTCTTTTAATGACGTCTCCCATCCAAGGATAGATATAGCCTTCTCTTGTGCAGCTTGCGAATCTGACTGGATCACAGCACACAGCCGAAATAATTGGAGAAGAATCTGTATGTGGGAGGGAAGGAAATCAGCTGCACGTATTCGCATCCCAAAGCAAGAGTTAGTGTAGCGCTGCTTTTTGGCAGGGGTTTGGTCGCAGCTTCTGGTGTCAAAACCAGCTTGCTCTTTGCTAGCCTGCACCTGTAGTCAGCTGTAGCTGTATCCAGCTCATTTAAGAGAAGGCAGGGGAGGGCTCTTCATTTGGATCACAATGGCACTTTCGCAGCTCATGGCTGACAAAGCCATTTAGAGCAAAGATAGCTCAGATTTTGCTCCGGTATGCGAAGTTTGCCCTCTGAATGCTGTGATTTTCTCTAGCTGGTCTTAGAGATGGCAAAACACAGATGAGCCTTAACCAGGCCTGAAGAGGCTGGAGCACATCAGCTGCTTGCCAGATTGATGAAACACCTGGGGCATTCATTTTGAAACCTAAATGCAGGCTGTTCACCTGTATTGCCAAGTACAACAGAAGCTTCCTTCTGGCTGGCGGAGTGGTATTAATTTAAAGAGAGCACCATCTGCAGAGCCTTGGAGAACAGCAATTGGAGGAGACAGGTAGAGAGGTCACTGGGAAAAGTCTTGTTCTGATCTGGGGGCCTCGTCACCCCCATCTATTACCTATCATTTTTAGTTAGCAGACGTATCTTGGGGAAAGCTGCTCTGATTCACTTTCCTGCAGATGCTTTTCTTGCAGTTGCTTTTCTTGCTAAGAGCTGTTGGTTTTGCTGAGCCTCCTAAGCTTGTTTCATGGGCTTTCACAGGCATTTGGAGCGGTAATGGTCTCAGTGGCCCAGTAATTAAAGGAGTCCTGTACCTCCTTGCTGCAGAGAGCTGCCCCTTTGTCCTTCCTCTTTCTTCTCTCTGCAATGCCACTACAGATGGTTGGCGATTTTTCACCCTTTCAAAAGCTTCATGTTTTTCCCATCTCATCAAGCATGTCTCAGCCATGCTTAATTAGCTTAAGGCTTTTCAGCCCCCCCCATCCCCCCGATTTGCCCCCCAGGAGATCAGTTAAGGACCTGAACAATTTCAATAAAGAGCTTGGAAAGCAAATCCTCAGATGCTAGGTATAGCTGCAGGAGAATATAATGTTATTTAGTGTTGGGGACCAGTTGTTTGTTCTTTCTTCTTTCCTTCTGTCTGTCTGTCCTCCTATACATCCTTCTGTCCATCTCTCCTTTTCCTTTCTTATCTCTCAGAATATCTAGGGATGCCCCTTGGTTCTTGGCAGAGTTTGGCAGCATCTGATGGCTGGTGGTGTTCAGAGGAGGGCTGTTGCCCCTAGGCCAGTGCCTGAGTACTGTTGCTTGTAACCTGTTTTAATCTGTTTAGGTCCCCCTGAATGAAAAATGGCAAACATAATTAGTTAAGCAGTGCTAGGAGACTTTTGGGTTGAGGTATTTTAGTTTAGGGGGTTTTGTTTGTTTGTTTGCTTAATTCCCAGACTTGTTTGAAATCCGCTTGTGAGCTTTATTTACAGATCAGAGCAGTTGAGATGAAAGCTTGGTTAATTAACAGTAAAATAAAATTGCTTTGTATTTGACATTGAACAGCATTTGTTTCTGCATTGTCACATATGCACTTTTATTATTAATCTCTGAGCTTTAGCTGTATGACTGCAAATGAGATTTTAAAAAAAAACAAAACACAACCCTTTCCCTTCTTCCCTCCCTCCCTATAAAGCATGAGAGCGAGCTGTTTAAGCATGTGAAGCACAGATTTTGTGGAGGATGTCAGATACCTCAGAGGTACCTGTGGATGTTTGCCACATAGTTGAATTCAGTGGCTTGTGTTTTGCATTTACAGGCAAATGAGAGCACCCAGCGATCAGGTGTTTGCATCACTAGAATTAAATACCTACTAATTTAGCCTCTCGAGAGATAAATATTTAGATATAATTAAAATGGCTAGCTGTAAATACATGAAAGTGTCCGTGGATGATGGAAAAATGTGGGAGGGGGTTTCTTCACAAACACAGAGGACATGACCTCAATTACTGCAGTTTTCTCCCTGACATTCCCCTTCACGGTATATATAAAGTAGATGTTGCTGGGTGCACACTGCCCAGAGGAGAGCAGTGCTTTATATAAGGCTAGATTGAAATGTGGTTCTTATGCTATTCCAATTCTTGGTATTTTTTAAACCATGGGAAATAAAATGCAAAGAGTGTGTCTGAATGAATGCACGATGTAGGGTTTTTTGTCATGAGGAAGGCCTGTAACGTTGCTACCTCCATTTGAGTAACTCAGGCTGTCATTAAACAAAGAGGAGTGCAGCTCCCTGGTGTATTGACATTGCTATTTACAGACCATGTGGTAGTCTTTGAAGTGCTAACTGCCTTTTTTTTGAGAGATGCTGCGATTTTCTTTTATATTTGTTTTCTACAAAAAGGAATGTTAGTATTTTTATGATGGCTGGTGCTTAGTGAAGCTCCTCTGTGTAAAGATAACAAATGAGTTATGCGACCTGACATTCTCCCTGGGAATGTGCTCAGAACGAAGGAAGCCAGTGGCAGTTCGAAGTCTGCTTTTAAAGTACGTTGTTTTCTCTATGTCTGTGTATATATATATATAAGAGTCTTTGGGCAAAGACGCCAGGAACCAAAGGACGCATATGCAGAATGAAATTGCACCACTTGAAGCTGCTCCATGCTTTACTGTATCCCTATCCTGTCTGACAGCTTGAAGGCCTGCTGCAGGCTTTGGAAATGAAAGAGTGAGCTCTAACCCTTCGAGAACAACTGCAGCAGGTACAAATTGCTGGGCACGCTTCACCATTACTGTCTCACTTGTCCTCTCGCTGTGATGCTGCTGGGAGTTGCTGAGGAGACATTGCCTGGAGCTGCAGGGGCTCCCCAGTCACTCATTGAGCAGCCCCACTGCTGGTGATGTGCATCCCCATGTGGGGCATAAATCTGAGCTGGGACAATATGTCCGTAGACAGAAGCTGGAGGAAGTGACAGGAGGCTGGTCCAGCCTTGGCTGTGCTCAGCCAGGGTGGCTGAGGACACCAGAGAGGCTGCCACTTAGCAGACCTCAAAGCCTTTGTGACGACATTTGTGCAAGTTCTGTGTTTCTACAAAATAACTTTGTCTTTGATCCAACACTATATATTACCAGGAATTTTGTTTTGGCAAGAAGGCAACTTTTTTCCCCACATTTCACTGGTTTGTAGTTTCGGAGACTTCACAGTTTTGTTGCTATGAACCATCACGTACTTTGACTGATTGGCCCACTAGCAGCCCTTTGAAAACTGTTTGAAATAAAACCAGCTAAGGATAGAAAACCACCTTTCCCAAGGCCTGATAATCAAATCACTTTTGTGCTGCCCTCAGGAGGGATGGCCTTTGGTTATAAGCTCCGCTCTATCAGCGGAGAGCCTGCTGCGCATGACCACAATGGCAGCACTCCAAGGACTGAACTTTAATGATGAATGTCACAAAATGCTGCTACATGGGCTCACTGTGGGGAAAGTAATTCTGTGTGCAGTATGATATCTATGTCACCTGGAGTCCTTATCATTTCTTTCAGCTATTTGCAGAGTTCTTTTGTGTTTGGGCTGTGGAAGAAGCTGCATTAATTCAGAGTTAGTAAACCTGAGGACAGGCAGAAATAAAATGGATCTGAACTTTTAAGCTTGCTATAGCAAACATGCCATGAGAGTGAAGAGTTGGTAAACTGAACTTAACAAGCTTTAATTTGGGTCTGTTTTCATTATACTTTCCATTCTACCGTAAGTGGTACACTGTTAAGTCATCTCTTGGGTTATGAATTACTACTGTATTAGGGAAATGAAACGAAAATGGAAATGGATCTTTTTAACCATTAGTGTTGTTACTATCATCATCAATCATTACTGCCATGTAGCATGCAACACAGTTCCTAAACTTGAACTGGTAATATCATGCAAGGTGCTATACACAGTTGTCTCTACCCAAGGAACGCACAGCCTGAATTTCATGGCTTTGCATGCTTATCAGCCTACTTGAATCATCCATTTCATGGATTTCCAGCACAGTTGTACTGCTGTCTTATACAGGTATCATCTGTGACCAGCAGGCTTCCTCCAGCTCCTGCTGGTTGAAGAACAGCTTGCTTAGCTCTGCCAGAAATACTTGTTGCACGAACAACCAACACACACACACTCATAAGTGCTTCCTGCTACCTAGTCAGAAGCACTTCCCTCTTGTTCCTCCCTCCATGAAAATTTTTTACAAAATCAAAAAATACTCATTTCCTTTTAAATTTGGGAGGTTTTTTACTTTTTTGTTTTAGTTTTTTTTAACAGAAATCTAATAGCTTCAGTTCATAGTTTTGGCAAGAGCCAGTGTTTGTCTGGAAATCTTAGGCTTCTCAAGCTATGTTTGTATGACTCCCTGAAAACATGACATTTCCCATAAAACTATTTGTTCTTTTAAAAGAGGAAAAAAAAGTAATTTGATTCAGGAAAGGGTTTTGTTAGAAATATTTTGATCAACTCCACATGTGCCTTTCCAGTTGGTTCCCTGTGCAGCAGGACCACCCGCTGCCTGTGGGATGCAGTAGCTGCAGTGGCTTTGGCGTGGTGTTGGGGCTGCTGCCAACTGCCCGGCTGGTCTCCAGCCTGAGCCAAGCACTTTGCAAGCTTTGATCGTGGGAGGTGCTGCTTTAAAAGCAGCCAAAACTTCTGTGAGGTGCCGCACAACGTGGCATGATAGGGAGACTTACCCTCTCCTCCTTCCCCATGTTTGAGGTACGTTTGAGGCTTAAGTAAGGTTTTGTTTTATTCAGCTGTTGCATTTTTGCAAGGCTGCATTCCTTTATTCCAAGCCTAAAACCTGTGGCTGTCATGTGTAAATGCAAGTTAGCCTCTGCCATGCAAATTCCTTGTCAACTTGTAGTGCACAGTACTAAGTCAAAGTTAGTTTTGCACCATACTCCCAAATTATGGCAGGTTTTACCAGGCTGAGGATCAGTGGTACTCTGTGCTTAGGACCGTCATAAGATTTTCAGTCAGTGCTTGGCATTGTCACAGATATTCAGTGTGAACTGAAACAACCCATTAAGGCACAAAGCTTATTTCTCTCCTACCACCCCAAATAATCTCTACACCTGATAACTGAAAGGCCACAGCCTTTACACTTAAAGAACATCTCATGTAGGGACCTCTTTTAGGTGCTTATATCAGAATAGCAGGGTCGCTAAGTAGGCAAGATATTTATCTAGATTTACTGTGAACTATAAACTCTTTAGGCAAAGACCACCTATTTTCTATGTAACAGGCTCTCCCCTTTTAGGGTCTGTACTATTTAAAATAGAATCAATGTGAAAAGAGCCATGCAAGGTGTTTATTTTATTTCCTTATATACCTAAGAAACATCCTGTGCATGGTTGTGAAGTTGTTTGACTCTCCTCAGACTGTCAGATTGATGGTTTTTAGTGCACTGAAGTGTAGTAAAAAATGGAAAATATAAAACAAAATAACATGAATTGTCTAGACCTTTAAACCTACTCAGGAAATCAAGATATATATATATATTTAAAGAAACTCAATAAACCTTGTTTTTAAGATTGTGAAATTTGCTATTGACAGCGCTGAACAAAAACATGGTTCAAGGCCACTGACTAAATTCTAGGTGACACCACTCCTAATCCGTTATGGCTGAATCTTTAAGTTTTATCTGTGACTCTGGGAAACCGTCTGTCAAGGCTGAAGTCACTCGCGCCAGGGGATTAGCACTTTTTGCATTCTTTTGAAAGCTTCAGTAGTTCCCATGAAAGTAACAGACATCGAGGCATTTGTGGAGACTGTGGGCAGTGGCAATCCTTACACTGGCATACAAATTCTTGCAGACCTGGACCATGAGAAATAGTGCACATCTGTAGCCTCTAATTCTGACCCTCATGCCATGTGCTGGCAAAAGCTCTGTGTTGTCCTCCAGTTGTGGGTACTCAAGGGGAGAAGAAGAGGGAAGATGTTGCTGCTGGTTGACCCAAGGGTGGAACCACTGTATCCTTTTTTTTTTTTTTTTATATTAAGCCCAGAACAGTTGAAAGCTGTATGATAAAAAGGTTTTGGGCATCTGCAAGTTCATGAGCTAAAAGCTCTTCATTATGAATAAATTATAAAACATGGTGCAAATCCAGCAATCTGAAGGAGGTTAGCTTGAGGAAATGCTTTTTATGTGTGCATGTCATCCTCCTTCAGCAGGACAAAAGTCCACTGCTCTAAACTGCTAACACAATTATTCTCTTCTGGCTTAATTGGTAGAGGTCTTGACTTTGGTGCTAAGATCCCAAGTATAAGCCTTTAAGTTTTCTGGCACCGCATAGCAGGGGGATAGCATTACGGGAAGGGCTAAGTACTGCAGTATGCCAGCCTGGGTTTCAGTACTTTTATATGGCCTGTGGCATTTCTGAGTATCCCACAGCACTGGCTGCTGTATTCTGGCTGACCTTCAGGACACCTCATTGTAAGGAACCTGTGTTAGCCATCAATTATTAAGAGGATTTGGGGAGATGTTACAGGCTTGCTCAATAGCTTCAAGGAAAATTATAGTTATCTTGTTAGACTTAAGAGTCTGCCAGTTTTCATGATAGACACCAGTTTTATTAGCAGTTCTGTAAATTCTGTTGTGGGAAAAAGAAGGCAAAAGCCATATTGTTAGTTATAATGTCACTGAGCTTTCTAAGCACGGGTTAGAGAGGTGGTGTCAACCTTAGTGCAGTGAGAGTTGGCATTGAATTTTTAAGTCTGTGTTTAGGATCCCAAATAGGTGGCCTGATTTTCAAAAATGCTGAGCACATCCCAAATACCTTATGAAGCGAGACCCTTTGAAGCCAGCTGGAGCTGTTGGGCGCTTGGAGCTTTTGAAAATCAGGATCTAAACTCCGTTTTAAAGAGGTCCTGATGTTAGCCACCTATTTTTGAAAATACTGACCTATGTCTGCTGACATCTAGAACAACCTCTCTGTTAAAAGAGTATTTGATGGAGAGAGGGGATACAATCACCAGTGCTAAAGGGAAAAATCCTGGTCTTTTTGAAAGTATATTCTCTTGAGACAATACGTTGAGACAAACCTGAAAGTTTCCTTTCCCCTCCTTTTTGTTATTAAAGACTTTTGTTCAGACTTTGTGTTATGTGGTTTGTATTTTTGGCCTCCACTTTCTATCTGGTGCCTTGAGATTTAACAGGACTTTGAGGAATCTTCAATAATTTGGAGTGAAGGCAAGATGGCTGAGAACAAAATGTGCCTAAGCTTCCCAAATGAGTTGCTCCAATTTTTACCCAATGTAACAGTAATGATCTAGTCATAAGCCAGCCTTGGTCTAACTTGCTATTTGAATTTATTTTCTTTTGATACAAGTAAGTCTCTGATATGTGTGAAACCTAGAGTAAATTTCTGACCCCTTGTTCTCCTGCCTATAAAGTTGCCAGCACGACCAGTAACAGCAGGATAGACCTCTTCAAACAGTGGGAACACGCTTGTATAAGGGGAAGCGTTATTAGGAATAAAGCTGTTTGGGAGACAAAAAAGCCCCCAGTACTTGCCCCCTCCACCTAAACTGAGCTGCAAATCTGGTAAATCACTGGACCTGGGTGTCAATGTTGGTAGAAATCAGCAATGTTGGTAGAAATCAGAGTTGATGAACCTGACTGAGGACTTCTCTGGAGCAGTTTACTGTGGCTCTGATTTTTGTTTTTTTGTTTGCCCATGACTAGTGAGTCCTTGTGTAGTGTCCTGAAGAAGAAAAGCTGTCTCTCTTAAGTGTCCCGCAATCAGAAAGCTGTTCTTGGGGGTGTCTGCTACCTATTTTTTTAGGTAACTCACAAGAAACAAAGTGGCCTTCCTCCTGTAGTTATCACACTCCCCCACTCTGGGGATGCTCAGGGTCTTTTCCCAAGCTTTTTCCCAGACTACAAACTGGAGCCATTTTCATAGCTAGAGACTAAGTCAGGGCAGCACAGGGAGTGAGACTTGCTAAAATCAAGAAAAAGGGACAGGGGGGAAGTGGGAAACAAAACCCAAAAAAACCCAAACCCACAAAACAAAAAAATCCCTGAATGGTAGGTTACTGGAGAAAGAGAAAGAAATGTTCAGCTTAAAGCAAATAAGCCAGATCCCTGTTTTACAAAGCTGAGGTCAGTTGGGAAGCTCTCTAGAGCTGTTTGGAGGGGGGGGAAGATTATGGTTGTTAGTATTCTTTGCATTATGTTATCTAAATGTAAATTCCTGTCTCTGATGTAACATCCTAGTTAGACCCTAGAATTTATGAACCAAACCAAGGATGACATGTGAAGAAGTTGAGAAGAAAAAACTGCAGCTCTGTCTTTGTGTAATTCTTACTGAGCGCTGATATAAGTGGAAGACAAATCAAAGGCAACAATAGTGCCACACATTTTATCTCACACCCTGTGATGCATATTAGTGTTGTTTCCCATTGTGAGCCAGAAAGAACATTTACAATTTTAGAAAACACTGCATAATGGCTCTCTGCAAGGAAGAGAAGCAAGCGTATGACTGCCAGTACTGACACTTGCTTTTTCCTGGCCTGCAGAATTCCTTTTCTGGAAGCTCTGTTGTGGGCAAAATTTTTCTACCCCACACTAAGAATTTTGAATTTGGTCTTAAGATTTTCTCCAGGAAATACAGCAAATAAACCTCAATGATTTGGTAATCTAAATCCAGTCTTTAGCCTTGCCAGGAAATACTGGCCAAGCCAATCATCATGTGGCGATATGCTGCTATGGTGCAGATGATAACATCCAGGCTGGTGGATTACTTTTTTCTAAAAGCAACCCACAGGAGTCATCTTTTCCATTGTGCTTTTCGGTGGTTCGGAAATACCCTTGGCTTCATGGGAAGAGGTGAGTGTCAGGAGGACGGGTGGGTATTTCAAGTGTTAAACACCAGCTATGCTATGGCTGTCTGGCTCTGCACCTCCCTCACACCCCAAAATGTCAGTGTTAAAAGCTGATTTTTAAGACATGCTACTGAAATGGGTAGAAGAGCATGATTGCCACCATGGAGCTGAAATGCCTGCAGTAGGTTGTTCTTTTAGGCTTGTCTCGCTTTGGGAGTAGGTGGCATGCGATTCCCTCTGACAGTGCTGTGATTTGGGAATTTTGGTTCTATCATGGCTTATTTCTATATGCTCTGTGTTCAGAGGAGGATGTGGTTATTGCCTGCTGGCATTGGGCAGCTGGAGGTTAGACCACCCCTTGCTCTGATGTAGGTATTTCCTGGGGAAACATCTTACTCCACGTCATCATTGTTAAATTTTGGTCTTATATTCATCCAGTTACCAGTAGAAATTAAAAATGGCATCCATGCTTAGGAGGTAATACAGCACTTGCAATATGTTTGCTTTCCCTCCCATGCCTTTGAGACTGGCTGGTGTTGGCTCGCTCACTGCTGTAGGGGAGGGTGCCAGGCTTTCACCGGAGAAATGGGGGCAGCGATCAGCATTAATGACATCCTATGACAGTGAAAGCTGCATGAATCTCCAGAAGCCAGATTTCAGCGATGGCTTCTCTCCACGGGGCACTTGGCACTTCCCAAGCAGAATGGGGAGCATCACCTTGGGTAATACATCCAGCACCGCCATCTATCACTTGGCTATTCGCTTCTTTACAGAGGGAAAACAACTCCCAGCCATTTATTTATGAAAAAGTGCTTACTGCCCTTGAACGTAAATACATACGCAGAAGTGTGCCTCTGTGTGTGTTTTATTTAAACATCTGTTATATTTTGATGAGTCACCATCCAGGTCTGAGACAAGAGCCCTGAAAACTGGAATAGGTGAGGAGCTCAGTAGCAAAATTAGTCCTTTATAGCAGATTTATGTTTATCACCATATAGTTAAAGCTGACTGTAAAATTTTGGCTTTGAAGGAGTCAGAGCAGAGCTCAGTTAAAAAAAAGAAAAGGGTATGGTTCTGTAATTGTTTTTGAAAAATTATCATTATTGAACATGTGTCTCAGTAGGGGAAATAGATACAAGTATCACCTGTGAGGTATCACCTGTGAGGTCATTGTTATTGAGTGCTGCCAATTACCACTTCTTTTCAAGCAAATGAGTTTCATATTATGTTCAGTTTGGTTTTAGGAAGCTAACAGCTTTCTAAAAATTAAAACAGAGTGCTGGGTCAGGAGATGATGAGCCTTTAGAAATGCAAGTACTCTTTCCAAAGAGCAAGACATTTCAGCTGGGTGTGTTGTATACTCTACCTCTGGTTATCCAAGTTTTTATTGAGGTTTGCTTTTTTGGTGTTTGGGGGTTTTTAAATTAATTTTTATTTTTCCTGCTGGCTGTTGTATCTTTATATCACAAGATGTTTAAAAATTACAGCATACCTGCAAGGTTATGTCTATTAGCAGAACTTTGCTGAACTTCATGTGCCTCTCCTTGCTGTGAATATTCTGTTTTAATTTAAGCTGCAAAATTTAGGTTGTGGTCTCTGGATAAATAACAGGGAAGAGTCTTTCTCCACACTGTGTATTGTAACTGCCTTTCAGGTAGGTCCATACACCCTCCTTATTTACCCTTCTGCTGTTGTTCCCTGCTACTTTGAAGCTCATTCTTCATACACTTGGCAATAGTCTCCTTGAAAAGGAATTGAACAGAATATTTTCCAAGGCTACTCTTCGACTCAGCAGTAATCTCTTTCAGAAGCAGTGACCCCAGAAATAAATTGTTGCAGCCATAAGGGCAAGCAGCCCGCCTGCATGTTGTCAGAAACTCAGGCAAAGCCTCCTTTTGTCCTGTGCGGATGGTGCACTTTTTCACCCCATCGTCCTCTCCACTGTAGCTGGAGAGCAGGGACTTCATAAAAGATGAGGGTGCTTGCCTGAAAGGAACTTTTCTAACTGCCAGTTCTTGGGCAATTTGCTATTTGTGTCCTCTCAGGTTCTTACCCTCTCCCTCCCCACCCTTTCTTTGTAATTTCTTTCATAAATATTGTTTCTATTCACTCCCAGCACCCACCTAGTTCTCGCGGAGCTGCTCAGGACTGAGGACTGGCACGATCTCTTTTGTTTGGACTGGCTCCTTTGGAGGGAAACAGGAAGTTTCTTTCCCTTTTCTGAAACAAACAGGGTGTCATTCTGACAAATCTGCCCTACTTGGGAGATACAGGACCTCTTTGCTTTCAGTCTGTTGATTTGCTGCGGTTGTCTCAAGATCATTTGAAAAGCTTAGAAAATACAGTGAATGCAAGATTGAAGTGGAATAGGGGCACAGTATGTGCTGATGGAAAATCCAGCAGCAGCACGAGCTATTAAGTTGTTCATGTTGGAGGGGAAAGCAAAGCCTATTAAAGCCATTGGGCTCCCGGATCAGTTCTTCAAAATTAAGGACTGAGTCCTCACCCCAGATTAGGGGTGCAAAGAGGAATTAAAGTTGCTGTACAAGGACAGCTGGAGAGAGACTAGGTACATGGTAATGAGCATGGTGAGTGTGCGGAGGAAATAATGTGATGGGAGTGGAGGTTCATGTATCATACTGGCAGCCGGCAGTCGTTCAGCAGGCTTGCTCCCATGGCTGTGGAATTAGAAAAATGCCCAACTGAATGCCCAACATCATTCCCCTGGTGAAAGCTGAGCCTTAGGAGACCTGGAAATTTCCTGCGGCTTACGTGCAAGGATCCTTCAGTGCTGTAATTCCTCACACCTATGCAGCTTTTTAGGATCAGGAAGCTAGTGATCAGGAACTGAACCAAATCACTTACGAGTTTCATAAATGGTTGAGGGTGGAAGGAAAAATGACAGAATGGGAAAGAAAGGTAAATAATCTTGCCATTTGTATTAATTCAGAAACCCTTCACTTTTCATAATACCACTGGACATGCTATCTGCATTATTTGTATAGGCAGGGAAGTGGAGCACAAGGGCTTTGGAAGCCATTTGGGACAGGTGATCTACTAGTTTGAGTACAACCAGGCAACATTTTACTTGTGTTAACAGCCAGCGATTGAGGACTGCGATGAAAGCTTCTGGGTGCTCCATTTCAGATATTCTGTGCTGCAGGCTTCTTCTCTGATGAGAGGTTTCACAAAAAGAGCATCTGGAAAACAGCAACATGGCCTCTTGCACAGCTAAGGCTTTTTCAGAATAAAAAATTCAAAAAGGGTTTTCCTTAAAATGATACGCCCTTGTATTCATCAAGAGCCTGCTGTGTGCAGGTTTATCCTGTTGTTACAGAGAGACAAAAGATACAAAGAGCTCCTGATGGGCATTAGCAATTTTAGAGATCCCCAATTTGTATGGGTCTTATGGACCATATTGCTGAGAGACAATCCTCACTACCCTCCCATTCCCACCTTTAGGGAAAAGGAGCCATAATGAGATTTACTAACAGTATGTTTAATAAAGGGCTGGAAGGGGATAGGGATAAGCGGATCTTAGACACTTTTAAATCGTGTTAATAAAAATTGTGGTTCAGCTTGAGCTGGAAATAACAGTGGCTGGAAGCAGTGCGATGCCTTTAGGTACAGTTGCGTACACAAACACAGAAAGCTGAGATGATGCACGCTACACTGGAAGGATGGGGAGCTTCATTGCGCTGGGTTACTCTGGGAGACAAAACCAAAATGCCAAAAGGGAGGGTAAATACTCCATTTAACGATGAAGGGGCTGCAACGTGAATCCTGACAGCCCACGCGTGGCATTAAGAAATAATGCTCAGTGCCTTCAAAAGCCTGGCAAAGCTAGCGTCCTGGCCAGCACACCCCCCTCAGGAATCTGTGTCCTTGAGTTTTCTTTTCATCTCTATGGTGCCTAATTGCTGGGGGGCGGGGACGGGGTTGATCAAGGTAGAATATTCCTGATTTAACAGATGGAGGTGTGTGTTGTTAATGAAGCCACACTGAATAGCGAGAGGCACCTTTGCAGCAGTGCCATTCCTGCAGACTTGGCGCTGTTGTGCTTGACCTATGTATGTGTTGCAGAACGATAGCGAGGGAGAGAACTGCCCTCAGACTTGAACATAACAAAGTACAGACGGACTGTGATTGCTGTGTTTGTTTTAGAGCCCCAAGAGCAGCAGGTTGGGTGGTTTTGCATGTAGAGCCATACAAGAAGACAGCATAAATCTTTTATGTAGTAGAATCTGGTCTGGTTAAAAGGGTCAGTCATCCCAGATGGAGTTGTTGAACAGGAGTCAAACTGAGCCCTTGTATCATGGACAGCTTCAGTTTCTAAGTGAAGCAGCGTTTATAATGCTATTAAAATACAGCGGTAAACAAAGTACATGAAAGCTTGAGAGTCACATTAGCAAAGAGCTACAGTGAAATGAGTGGGAAGAAGGAAAAAACAGCTCTGGCTATTTGCAGAGCAAGAAAAATGGAACTGGTTTTGACACATAAGACAATGCAGCTGTGTGTCAGAAGAGCTTTGTCTATGGTTTTTGTTGTTGTGGATGAAAAATGGTGCCTTCAATTTTTGACCAGAGAAATTTGGATTTTAATGAGCCTCTGTCTCTCAGAGTCTCCCAATTAGGGGAAGTGTATTTACAGCTAAACTCAAAATAATATATTTTATTCAATGGGTATGAATCAGGGAAATCTGGATTGTTCAGAATAGCTGCAATGTGGTTTTCATATTGCATAAGGACAGAGGGGGTTTTTTCAAAATATGTAACATGAGTAGAAGCAACTGCTCTACAAATAATTTATGACTAATGAATCTCCCCTGGTTGCAAATTGCCCATGGGCAGGATAGTATTTTATTGGAATTCCTGTGGCAGCTCCCAAAATTGCTGGGCAGACATGTTATGGGAATAATGACCTTGCCATTTTGCCTGTAAAAATAGTAGTTGTCTGGACTGTTGTATTATTGATAACTCTTTTCTTCCTCAAATATTTAGAATGATCTTAGGGACCAGGATTTCCCACTTAGTTGCAAGACTTCTAAAATTGGGGAATTTTTAAGATTTAAGTTGTCTTGGTGTTGCTTGATTGCACTGACAGTACTCATTTGTTACCCAAGCCCCATGCAAGGACTGCCAAGGCTGGTCTTGAAGGCCGGGCTCTGCAGAGAGAGCCCAGTCTCCCAGGCTCCCTCAGTATTCAGCAAAGAGAAATAAACTCCCTTAAGGTGCGCAGCTCAGAGCAGAAACCCAGTTCAGGTGCCTTCCAGGAATGATTCATCAATTCTAGGGACACTACGTTGGGATTTTGCTTTGAATTACCTGGGAGAGGAGCCTGCCTCTCTCTCCTGATTACAAAGGTGCTCTTCAGTACACAGCAAAGCCTTATGGATTGCTGTGTGTTACAGCTTCTAAGCCTGCATAGTTGCCTGCTTTTATCACTTAAAATAGATGTAAACCTTGTGCAAAGAGAGGAGGAGGAGGGGAAGGGGGAGGGTTACACTTTTTACACTTTTTACTTATTAGGATTTATCAGGGGTGTGGAGAATAGATGTCTGACCTCTGTACTCAGGCACTTTTAAAATTGATGCTAATGTACCAACAACCACCACATCTTCATGTTAATCTTGTGAATCATGTGTGAATCTGGAACCACGTTTCTCTAGAGAAAGAACAGTATATTAGCTGTAACCACGTGGAAATATTGACAGATTGTGACTATAAAGGAGAAAAAAAAATGAAGTAACAGTACAGAGATTTTGATCTTCCTGGTATATTCTTGTCTTATGCATTTCAAAAGGCTGGGAGCCGTCCTTGCCCGTGCCAGAAGCCTGTTGTCACGTAGTGCTAGGCTGGTTGTGTAACCAGACTGCAAAGGGTTCAGGTAACGAGCTCTGTCATGAGCGCAATTGGAAATGGTAATTGAAATTGAAAGTGGTATCTCCCAGGCTCCCTCCCTTTCGGTAACTCTCAGCTCCTGCTGAGAGACCCGAAATGCCTCGCTTGTTTGTGCTCTAACCTGAAGCAATCAAAACAAGGGGGTGAGGGAAGGCCTGTAGAATAAATTGGTTGTCAAGGCGGTTCTGGTATTGACTGAGTTCTGCTGTTTATGTGAATCAGGCTCGTTTCTGTGTGGCACTTGGTTTTACTGCACAGCAGGGAAGAAGCTTTTTGGATAATAACCTTTCCAGTTGCATGGCAGTATAGTGAATGCTCCTGTCGCCGACCCACAATAATAGCAATGGAAGAAATGAAAATTTATATCAACCAAGTTTGAAAGTCTTCCCAAAAATTGGATGATATAATGTGCAAGCCTCCTCCCGAGGTTTGCAGTGGTGCTTAGCTTTGTTAAGGTTAAAAATATCTTCTGCCTTGTTTGTCCCTGAACATTGTTTCCCACTATCATTTTCTTGCTGACAATATCCAACAATCAACATACACTATAAAAAAAAACCAATATGGCCATATTCCCTTCCAAGAAGGGATGGGGAATCAGCTATTCAGACTTGGAAAGAAGGTGAAAAAGCAGAAAACACATTAGTGTTCTTCTGACAATGTTTATGACCCTAAACCTCTCAAAAAGTAATTTTGCAAATTTGCTGCTGCTGCTGTTGCTCTTTCCAGCCTCTCTCTAGGGCTGCCTACCCCAAGAGGCAAACCTGTAGCTTTTGGTATTGAGGGCCCTCAATGCCTTCTGCTTTCGTCCCTGCAATGGCAGTGCTAATTAGCACATGTGCATATGCACACACGCATGTGTATGAACAAAATGTCTTCTCTTTAATTAGGCTCTGTCTTCACCTAACGCTGTGCCAATAATCATTTGCACCTGTCAGCTGCATGAGAGATTTCTGAAGTTGAAAGCGAGAAACCCTTTGGCAGTGTGGTGAAGCCAGGCGTGCCGGCTAGTTAATGGGAGATCTTGGGATAGGGCCTGGGAACCTCACGCAGGCATCTTTAAGAGCTGACAACAGGAGAGAGACTAGCTATCTCTAGCTGTTAGAGAAACTGGGAGCCAAGATGTAACCTGTGCTATCTTATCTGCTTTACTTGGTTAACAGACGATGTTTTAGAGGAGGCAAAGTCAGATTCAGAGGCATCAGCTGCCAGTCAGCATGCATTGCTATTTAGCAGGGATCCCAAATCCCTACATCAGACATCTGAGTGTCTTGGTGGGAAGGGCTGTGTCCGCTGCAGGCTGCACTTGTGGTGGAACAGTCAATTTTCCAAAATCTTGCTTTTCTGCTTCCCCCAGCTAATCAAAATGTAGCACAACCTGAATTTCAGTGTATCTTCCTTGATCAATCAGTGCTTTCATAGTCACCCAAATTTCATATTGATTTTGCTAGAAGTCAGGCAGGGATTTTGAACATACCTTCTCAGCCTTGTACTTGACAAGTTCCTGCCATGTGTGCATGCTTCTGTGATGAAGTGACCTGGGTTTATCCTTTCTGTCAGCCAAAAAGAGAGGTGGGCAAATGCTGGGAAAGCTTAGGCCTGTTGGTGCATAAGAAACCTCAGGAGAAAACCACACTCACTCTCCTGAGTTCCCTGGAGAAGCATCAGGGATTTGACACACCCTCAAAGGGGCCATCTCAGGCATTCACTGACATGCGGGGTTCACAGTCACAGGTGTTTACAGGCATTTTGTTTGTTTGTACAGGGAGATAATTTTAAACCAGTGAGGAAGAGGTAGAGCTGGTGATACAACAATTCACCAAAGGATTTCTGCAGTAATACTAAGATCTATTAAAATGAGGGGTGACATCTCCATCATTGTAAAGTCATCCATCCCACTTACCCCCATGCTTGCCGAGATGGCCAATTCAGCTTTCCAGTGGCTATTGTTTGTTGGGTTTTGTATGTGCTGTGTTCTTGTTTTAGCATTTTGATGCTTGGTAGGACTATAGATAGCGTGCTGGAAGTTGCCTTTGAGAATAGCATTGCCAACGTAGAGAGCACAGAGAAGACTAAAATCTCCATGAAAATGTATTGGCTTGCAGATACGATTAGAAGGAAAAACTGGCTGAAAAATTCAGTGGTAGATACGCGTTTATGGACAAAATATCTGTAGTGCACTGAAGTGCATTAAAAAAAACCCACTCTAGCCTTCCACAGAAAGGGGAGGGAGGTGGTTGTGGGACTGTGAACGTTTAATCTCTGTTGCTGAAAAATTAAATTATTTCAGTTTAAGAGTAAACTGGTTTTGAGATGTCTTGGTGCTTGCTATGCTTTGCTGTCTCATAATAACCACCCAAATGTCTAGATTGCTTAGCAATCAATAGCTTGACACCCTGTAGTTCAAACGCAGGATATGTGCAACAGGCACATAAGTAGAGAAGTAGCTAAATCAGAAATTAACTAAAAATTGGCTTCTTGGCACTCTAAATGTCAGAATATTAGAAGAACTGTGTATGAAAGAGCAAAACCACTTTTTTTTTCCATTTCAGATGTTGTTAGGAGATTGAATCTAAGCTTCCAGACAAGCCTGAGGCAGAAGAGATAGAAATGTTGAATTACAACAATAAAATGCGTTTTCCTAAATTCACATTCTAGTTTGTGTCTGACTACCTGGTATATTTGAACTCTCACTGTATCTATTTTTATTCTGCTAGCTAGAGAAACTTTATAAGTGTGATTACATCCCCATCATATATTGCATTTTATGAGCAGGAGGGATTCTTCAAAAACGATGAGGGAAGAATGGCAGGGAGGCAGAAGCACACACCATGATGTGGTTTTAACAATCCCAGTTAGAAAAGCGTGCAGATTGCTACAAACATTCAAGCAATTATTTTCAGACTATGTTCCTCCCCCTATATCCTCTGCCTTTTTCTCTAATGGCTGCTGCTATACAGCAGCAGAATCTATAAAGGTAAGAGCATGCCAGAAGAAAAGGAAAAAAACCCCAGGCATACGGAGTTGAGAATTATACGTTAATTGGGTACTCTAAGTATTGATTTTTCTCCTTCTTTGGCTTGTCTTACAGGGATGCAAGGGAAAGAGGAAACTTCTGTGGAGCCTGTGAAAGTTGACCTCACATGTGAAGCAGCAGATGTTTCAAATAAGGATGGTATGTTGTTCTAATATTTTAATTGTCCTGAGGCGGATACGAAGGATACCTTTCTGGTGTTTGTTTCTACACTTCCACCCCCCCAAAATAGGAGTTGTATTTATACTCTCTTCAACTGAGTCTTCTTGAGAATTTGTACATCTCTACTGTCTTGGAAGTCTGGTGGAAGTACCTTTCAGTGCCATAGCCCTGCTTTTCTAGTTCTCTGGGTTTATGTGTTCAGTTGTTATGTTCAGCCCACTTGCTTTTTAACTAAATATTTGAGGCCCACCATAATTTTGATCTGAATATCAAATTGGCCAGGATGTGTGTGGTCTCATACAGGATTCATAAGATAGTATTTTGAAAATTCCGGTGCTAGTGCCCGACTCCATCGTGGGGCAAGCATTGGCTGCATAACCACTCTGAGCTCGTATGTTGGCCTCCTTCTAGCTCGGAGCCAATTTCCCTTCCTCCTCCTCATTCAGAGTCCCTGCTTGGCTCAGTCTGGTAGCAGATGGAAGTTCTCTCCCTAGAACATTTACTATTGATAAAACTGTCATGATTTGGTGACCCAACAGCAGTTGCAGTCAGATTTGTGGACATTATCAAGCCAAATCTCCTGACTTTGAAAGGAATTTATTTTTTTTATTGACCTCAGCGAGCAGATGACCCATCTCTCTGGCAAGGACCCAGCAAGTACCAGGATGGTGCGCCAGCTCTGCAGTGCCTAACATATTCGTAAACAACAACAAAAAATGCTTTCTAGGCTCTTTCTGTGTGAAAGAAATACTGGATGGAATCAGGGTCCCGACGCTTGGGTTTGGGTGAGGTAAACCCTTTATTGCTCCTCTAGATAGGCTCTTATAGCTTAACAAAGCTACATAAGGGGCTTTCTTGATTTTTACCCAAAAAGCCCTCTTTACTGCTCCAAAAGGCAGTGCTTTTGGAATTGGGGTTCCAGTCCCTGTTTTATTATTGTGAAGTGGACCCCTCTCTGTAGCAAAGACTGATTTTTGATTCCTTCTTTAACCTCTTCAGCATTGACATAGTATAAATTCAAGGCATACTTTTTTACATCTCAAAGACAAAACAATTATATTATTTTTTTATTTTAGTTACACAAAGAATCTAATGCTGATTTCCTTTCTCTGATGTCAGATCGTGCTGCAGCATTTGAATCGGTGGCTGATTTAGGTACTGGCCTGTAGGGAAGTTTTTGCAAGAATAGGAAAAGAAAGCATGCATAATGGATTTTTTTTTTTTTAAATACTAGAGATTATGCTATTACTAGTGAGTGTGCAGAATAAAGCCAAACCAGCCTTCTCTCCTCATCCTCTGAACAAACAAACCAAAAAGTCATAGTCACATTAAAATATTTGAAATTCAAATCACTGGAATGGTCTGGGCTACTTAGTGAAAACAAATCCAAATTTACTAAAAGAATATCTTAAGGGATTTCCTGCTGGAAAGAAAAATGATCATATAGCTCTTGTAATGTGTGCTGTAGCACAGCACAGCTGCATCAGCTGACAGCTTCTGAAATTATGATCTTGGTAGGTTTCTTTGTTTCAAATCCTGCTTATCATGTAAGGTCACTTACGTATAACTCATCCTGTAACTTCCTTTTCTGTTAACTTTCTAAGTTATATGAAAGGACAGGAAAAGGGTGTTTGCTAAGGCTGCAGAAGAGTACTCTGCTGTTCAGGGAAGTTTTCATTTCCCTCCAGCTTAAATTGCTATTGGGATTATATTATAGGGTGTTTTTTTTCTTGTGGACATTTATTACGTGTTTAAAAAAAGCATAACAGAGGAAGGATCAAACTCCCCATGCTCTGTTTTATCTGAAGGGTTAAGGTTTGCTGAAAAAAAGCCCTAAAATTTTTAATGTACTGGGTACTATTTGAGATTTTTTTTAAAAAAGAAAAAGGTTCCCTTTGACAGTAATTTTTATGTAAATTGCCTATTTTTCTCTGGTCCCCTTCCTCCCGCCCCAGGAGAGCTCATCACTTCACAGCTGAAATCACAAGCATATATCACCAGGTACCCCTTGGCAGCCCAGCTCTTGTGTTTTAATTTCATGTACCATGTCACAGCAAAAAGTGCCTTAGAAATGCAGAGACTTTAGAGAGCTTAGGTGAATCTTCATATTCGTTCATCTAGTAGGCAGAGCTGTAATAGTGATATATTTCAGAAATTATTATTATTTGAAAGCTGGCCGTGATTCTCCGTCAGGAAAGCTGTCAGAGGGTGCTCACATAAACCTGAATAAGGATAGAGATACAGGTTGCTACTGGCAATCTCCATCAGCCACCAGAGCGAAGACCTGTGGATATTAAATTTCTCATACCCAGGACAGATTTGCTGATCAGTATTTTTTAATGATGACAAACCCCACCCTTGGCGATTGGTTTCCTAAACGATGTTTCTCTGCCGGCAGCCTTTTTTTAGTCTTCTTTTTTTTTCTTTCTTTTTTTTTTTTTACGCCACCAAAGCTTTAAAGATTGCTAAGGTGGATGTTAGTTTCCAGCTGGTATTAGGTGGATCAAACTCTTCACTCCTTTTATAATGGGGTTATTCATTCACCTTTTTTATTTCAAGCCTGTGGAAAGCTGTATCCTGACTTGCTGACACAATAGGAGAAAAGAAGATTAAGGCAGTGTCAAACCTGAAATTTCCCATTTTTTTTTATAAGCTGGTGCAGACTGATGAATGTGCCATCAGCATCCTGACTTTCACGTGATTCGCCAAAGCAATATAGAAGCAAGATTTCAATAGCTAACACCCTCATGCTTTTTTGGTGTTGATGTAACATCCAAGAAACAAGTAACTACCAAGTAAACAGGCGCATGTGTTTCATCACTGCAGGGTGGGTTGAGTTCAAGGTAGATGGTTTTCTTTCTA
This sequence comes from Buteo buteo, assembly GCF_964188355.1. Taxonomy (NCBI): domain Eukaryota; kingdom Metazoa; phylum Chordata; class Aves; order Accipitriformes; family Accipitridae; genus Buteo; species Buteo buteo. The sequence continues at coordinate 17,352,048 of NC_134179.1, forward strand.
GGCAGTCTGGAGTTACAGCTGAATGTGCTATAGCCAAGTTATGTGGATGCAGAGGGGAAACATTGTTTAGGAAGTGGCTGAGGAAATAGGTTATGTTTGCAAGTAAGAGCCTGACCAAGCTCCTCTTTAAATCAAGATGGTAATATTTTGGTCTCATCTGCCATCCAGGTCTACAGCGTAATATCCTGGGGTGGGGAAATGTGCTCGCTCTCTCGCAGATGACTCTAAACTTGGTTTTCCAGTCTCCTGTTTGCCTGTCTTCTCTACTTAGATGCTGCACTGTGACTTTTGGCTAGCTGACCTTTAAGCACGTAGCTTTCTTGCAGGGGAGAGGCAGGATGTCTTGCTGCCGACACACTGGGTCACCAGCAACTGCAACGCTTTGATGGATGTGAACTATTTGCTGGGTTATTTCTTCTCCTCTTGCGGGGAACTTGCTAGGTTTTGGGGGAGAAATCCTTCCCTGGTCATAATTTGAGAGCTGCTAAGCAGCAGATTGAGAGAGGAGGTGCAGACAGGTCCTCCCCGACAGGCCAAAATTTAAGGGAAAACAGTCAGGGAGAGTGCATAGGAATGTCCATTTCCATTGCACAGAAATGTCCGTTTCTGGCGTAAAAAACCCTGCATGAAGCTGCAGAAGGGGGAGCAAGTAAAACTGAATTTAGGAGATGTGCAGCCTCCTTGAACTTCAGGTGCTTCACTGAGCTGCTGGCTGTTGTAGCGTATTATGGTAGGTACAAAAAGACTGCTAACGTAAGTTAGCAGTTTAACACCTCTAAAAACATTGTTTAGCAGGAAGAAGGCCACTTTTGGCTTGCAATGTGATCAGATGTAGCATGCCCAGGGCTAACAATGTCGTTCTGACACTAACTCGTGCTGGGAGGCAACAAGGGCTGTGAGTCACATCCCTGCCATACCCAGTCGCAGCTCTTCCATCTGCTCTTGCAGTAGATGCTTTGCTGCCGTGTTATTTTCCAGCTAAATATAGAGAATTGTGTAGATGGCCTAGTAGTGACATCTGTTGTCAGGGTTCACCCGGTGGTCTACAGAAGCTTATCCTTCAGTTAGATCTTCCTGTCCCTACCAGCATTAATGCAAAGAGCTGAGCTTAGTCACAAACACATAGGAAAAAGCGAATAGTGAAACCCGCCTGTGCCTTAGCACTTCCAAGACATCTTCCCACTGCGGCGTGCATGGCGGATGCTTTTTGCACCGGTGATGCAGGATGCCTGGCTGCCATTTCCACTGCAAAACAGTAGGATTCAGTGATTCCTCTTGCTTCCCTGCTGGCAGGGGCCCTGGGTCACATGTCTCCGCCGGGGCTCCTCCATGCTTTCACGTTGCCCTGAAAGCATTCCCAGGCAGTTTGCAATTTGACTCCCTCTGTGTGACGTGCTATCAGCACAATGGGCAGGGGTCAACTGCTCGTAGCCATAATAAAAGGAAGGGGGAGGATGTGTACTCATCTGGGATGCTGATGGAGCCTAACCTCAGGTTTCAAATCAAGCTTTAGTTTTGCAGGAGATCTCTGTAAAACATGAGTGCCTTATGGTATTTTCAGAAAACCCAGGCAGTGAAACTGGCCAGTATAATGAGGCAGAGAAAGGCTGCTGTCATCAGTGCACAGCAGCCTCCCCTTAATGATTTTTTATTAAGCATCCTGTCTTTGCTATGCAAATGCATGTAAAGAACACAACATCGCTAAATGTGATGTGCATCAGAGCTCCATAATCAGGAGCGGATACTTTTCTTATTATTCATTGCATACATCCAGGAAGCCATTACGGTATCTGTTCTGCATATAGATGATGAATAATTTACAAATAATTCATCAAAGCCCTAACAGGTGTATTGACATGATATTGACTCAGAAAGAGATCATACTGCCTGACTGGAAGTAGCATAGTTATTGATTTTTGGCTTTTTTCCCCCTCCCCCTTCCCATCTTCCCTTAGTTTCCAAATCTCCCATTCAGGTTTGAGGTTTTTTCTCATCACCCACATCAAATGACTTGTAATCTGCAATTGATACCACAACATAAAGCAAGGTTAAAGAAAGGAAAAAAGTCTTAATATAAATGGCTCCATTCACATTCATTGCAGAGCAAATACTAAATACTAATCTTAAAAATGCACGTGCTGAAGTAACCCTTTTTTATTTAGTCTAGATAGGACCAATCATCTGCCATAGTTTAGATGATATTTTTGACAAAGGTCATGCTGAAATGAGTTTAAGCCTTCTGTTTAAATTATTTCCTAGTTTTCAGTAATTTAAAATGAAAAAAAGAAGATTGGTTTTGTAAAAGGATAGTACACAAGTGAACTAGTATGTGTAGGAATATAGTGATGTTGCCCCTGAATCTTCTCCTAGGCTCCAGCAATTTGCAGTTCAAGGACACCCAGAGGCAGCAGCAGCATCTCTGTAACTGGAGATGGATCTGCATTTGGCCCACAGCTCAGCCCCGGGTCCTGCTGGGAACTTTGTTGGAAGCCTGTGGATGTTTGAATTACAGGATCGAGACCACTTAGCCCAGTGAAACTCTAAATCACCCTTTGCAGATAACTATATCTCTGCCTAGGGCCTACAAAGGCAGAGGAGGATCCTTGAGCTCTTGAGCTAGGCACCTTGGTTGGGTGCCAAAGTCACACTGGATGGATGTGGACCAAAGGGAAAATCTAGATCCAGAAGCTTGCATTTCTAGCGATGCTGAAGCCTACACCCTGGCAGGACTGCTTGTCGGGGTTTCTGTGGAACCGCAGGCTAGGATGGCTGGCCTAAGAGACCTTTTTGCGGATTTACAGCATAGAATTTTTAATGCAATAAATGTCCCCTTTGGGTTAGAAGCGGTTATTACTTGACATGATAAACTTAACAAGTATCATGAATAGAATTTGATGACTGTCTCATATTGGTTTCAGCTGAAATGAATAGTCAAGTTGAAAGTATAAATGATCCTACGGAAACAGAGCAGGAAGCTTAAGTAACAGGTAAGACCTTTATGGCTATTTTTTCCTCCCATTTTCCATTCAGTTTCTGTTTGAAAACTTGCTTTAAAAATGTCCTTAATTAAAGGTAGGCCTTACAAAAAAAATTAAAAAAGGAAGACAGAATACAAAGGAAAAGAAATTGTCTAATATGGCCTATATTATGCAAAAAAATTAGAATACCCAGTAGACTTGATTTGTCAAGTAAATATTATAGTAGCAGTCTGCAACTTAGGCAGCGCACAGTCTTAGATCATCAGAAGGCAAGACAGCACCGAGATAAGGAACAGAAGAGTAACTGAGTGAATGTTTTTTGGCATTGCTTAGCAAAATTACGGGCAATTTATACCAGTTGGAACCGAACTCAGTTCTGTACGATCTGTATTCTGGGAACAACAGGTTCATGTCACAAGGGGTTTATTGCCCTTGGCTGTCTGATGCCTAATGTCACTTGTAGCAATACTACTGAAAAACAAGGCAAAGTCAGCGAGCTGCCTTCTGGAGGCCTGCTGCCTTTTGGAGCTTTTTATGGCTTTATACACTAAATGATACTGCTACGACAGGAGCGTGCAATGGTTGTTGTTGCGGCAGAGTTTGTCATAGGCATAAACAGCTTTGCCCCTAGATAAAAATGAATAATTTGGTAGGAAGACAGAAGTCTGAGACTCATCCCCAATTACAAAAGGCAGTTGCCATTTCTCCGTCAAAAGTAGTTTTTAAGTGTTAATGCGCACCGCTTCCTTTAGCGTAGGATTGTCATGAGATGCCAATATCATATACAGCAAGATGCGTTATTTATGCTTGTAATGGGATTTCATGTAGCTCAAGACCAACTATAGTGGCTTTACAATGGCGGCAGCTGTATCACAGAGACTTAAAATACAAGGTCTTATTACTGAGCGTAGCCCTTTGTCCTTGTCAGCATTATAGACGATGTGCTGCCATACTGCTGGAGTGAGAAATAAGCCTGATGCGGTCCCTGGTAAAAAGTACTGAAGCGAAACTAGAAGGTGCCCTCACCATTAAAATACGGCTTCCGCAACTATTCCTTCCCCCTCCCCTAGCTTCTGGGTTTATGTTCTGTTCAGTCAAAAAAGGAAGAGGAACTAATGAAATCCTCACTGTTAAAAATACATGGAAAGTTTAATACCCTTCCTCAGTTTAAAAAAAGGTATCTACGATTATTACTGCTTTCACGTGGCCCGTTGGAAGTCTGTGTTTCATGCTGCATTTTCACATGGAAATGAGTATCTGTGGATGTTTTGGGCTGGAGTTGTTTTTGCTTTAGGAAGGCAGAGTTCACAGGAATAATACCCCAATTAGCAATCAATCAATAAATCTTTTCAATTCAACTGCTGGCTCTGCCAGCACCTTTCTGAAGCAAAGAGGTGCAAGCCGGGGTGCACCATGTCTTGCCCAGCACTGTAATGGCATGTGCAGGATTAGAAGCAGGCATCGAATCCTTCGCAGCTCTCTATCAAGGTCCTCATGACTCTGTTGCCACTGTTTTAATTGCAAGGAGCGGGTCTCTGGGGAGGATTGATCAGCCTGTTAAACTTCAAAGGGTCTCGCTAGCATCTTTCAGGGCCGAGGAGATCCTTTTGCTTGCTATGTTTAGTATTTTAATATGTTGGTTTTAACATATGTTCTGTGGTCTAGCACCAAAGCACCTACCAGAGCTGGGGGTCTCTGATATCAAGCTAGGTAGCACAGTGCTGTGGAAAACCAAGAAACGCTAATGAGCACAGTCAATTTGCTATACAGATAATAGCGGCTGTTATATATAAACCACATGACATATACTCATGCTGTGTGTGTGACAGAAAGAGAAACTGTAGGCATCATCTGTGCTAGAAAGATGAGACCTGGGTTCTGTACAGACATTTGAAATTTTGCCTTTTTTTGTTTGCTTTTTTTCTTTTCTCTCCCCCGCTGTGGCGAAGGAAGGATGCAGGAGAGGAGAGACCCGAGGAAACCCGACGGGCAGGCGCTGACATCCTACAGCATAATTCTTGGCAGAAAAGAGCACGCAGAGATGCTCCATGGGTTGGGTGGGAGGGAGCTTTGGGGAAATGACTCTTTGCTTTAATTTCTCTTTGTTCTTCATTGCATTTTGTTCTGTAAGCCTGTTGGAAAGAAACATAACTTCCCAGTTCTGACAATGTTTTGCAATTATCCCTGCAATTACAACAGTTTCTTCTGAACTGTGAGTCCCTGTCTTATATTGGATCTCTTTTCCTCCTGCATCATATCATCAGTAGCCTGTTTCCAGGCCCACCCCTTTCCTAGCATCTTTATCTTATTTCCCAGTTATGGTACTATCTGCAGGCAACCTGTGGAGCCCATTTATTCGCCTCCCCACCTCCTTTTTTTTTTTTAAAACTGTTCCCTAGGATATAAATGGAGATTTTCTTCAAGAACACGAACTGCCACAAAGGATTATAATCCACACACACTGATAAACAACTGCCCTCCTTATGCTAGGGATTTGCAAGACTAGATGCTCCATAATCTCAGAAATATTGATAAGCACAGCCCTGCACGTTGCCCACCTCCAGGCTTGTCGATTGGCAGCTCCTGCCGGCACCCACCAGCAGGTCACCGTGTCCGAACCCTGGCTGCTAGAAGAGGCGCTGGCCGGATTCCCTTGAGTCCATGCTGGAAGCAGAGTTTGCTCATTAACTCTATCATTCCAATGCCTCAGATAAATACAGCTCCTAGCTTTAACAACTTCACGCTGTATCTTACGTGAGCCCTCATTATATTTTCTACGGCATATGCATGATTTCTTTTTTTAAATTTTTTTTTTAAAAGCAATTAACAGTTATTTGGATAAGAATGTCTCACCATATGTCAATTGTTCTGCCAGCAAATGCTGCACTGAAATTTTTAGAAAAGGAATAAAAGGGTTTCACATACGTTTCCCAACCATGCTGTAACCAAAACCGATAGACAATACGCTCAATGGAAAAGCACGCAACCTCTGTCCATGGTGTGATGTGCTACAAACTGTATTTTAAAATGCTGCTGATAGTAATTTGATCATGTTAAGCAAGGTAATTAATTCTTTTTTTTTTTTTTCCCCAAATATGCATGAATCCCAAAATAGTTATTTGCTAGCTCGCCAAAAAAAAGAAAAGAAAAAAAATATGTAAAAACCAAGGTAAGACATTTCTCTATCCTCCTGTGATCTGGGTTTATCCCAGCTAGAGTAGGTTTGGTGATAAATCATCTGCTGGTGTAACAGCAAGTCAAATGTGGCCCTAACACACCTAGCACTGGCTACAGCAGTTGATGGCTGCTGTCAGCTGCAGGTTAATTCAAAAGGGTGTCAAGGACAAACAAGGATTAGAAAGGAAAACAAGAAAAGTCCCAGATTTCACCCGGGGAGTACAGCCCCTGGAAAGGCAGCACCGTATCTTCCTATGTGCAGCTCCAGCATGTTTGCTTGTGGTGGGATCAAAAGAGTATTTCTTTGTGCTGGCTCGTGTGGTTTTTTAACCCAGGTGACGCTAGCGCCAGAGAAGATGTCAAGGAGCTGCTTCGTCACCCATTTGTCCCAGAGATCAGTCGATGTGTAACTCTGAATTGGATCGACTGTGGAAGGAGTAAATGAGCTGACGTAAGCCTATGAATTGGGTTTATAATATTGCTAACTTTACCTGAATTTGCTAGGTACCATTCCTCTGGCCCTTGTTCTCCACAGAGCACCCTTGAAGGGACTCCTTGTTCCCTTTGAGGTGTCTCTGTTGCTTTTCTTTCCCATCCCTGGGATCATGCTTGACAGAACATGTTTTTTGGGACATGGATTTTTTTTTTTTCCTGCTGTTCCTTCACCTTGTCTCCAGCTGATTGCAGTTTTGCGGTGGGAAGTACCTCTACATGGTGTGCATCCCATATGTTCCTGTATATTTTCCATACTGGGTGATTATGATTGAAACGGCCTGTCATAATAGGTGGGGCAGGAGTGGATAAATACCTCGGGAGGAAGGGGAATAAATGTCTCTCTCTTCTCAATTCCCCTTTTGTGTGGTTGCTGTGAAAAGAACAGGATTGAAGGGTTCCCTCCATCTAGGTAAGTGAGGGAACTAGCCCCGTAGGGCTGGGAATGAACTCAGTGAGCTCTGTGAAATGTTGAAGAGATCCAAGGCAGCCGGAGTGAACTGAGCTTTGCAGAGCTGCAATAACTTCAGTCAACGGACTATAGCTCTGTTCTTGTTTCTGTTGTGCTCACCCATGGGCAACGTTAATGGAGCTGTAGGCTGCCCTTATCTGCATGTCGGATGTCTGTCTCGCCATTGCCAGCCTTGGTTTTAGCAAGGGAGCGAAAGGGATAGCCCTGCAGGAGGCTGGCTGCCAAGGTGTGATGGTTCAGCAAGGAGACAAAGACTCCTTAAAATCCTTGTGAAGACTGACCAATAGTTTAAAAAAAAATAACTGCAAAGATGTGTCACATTAGACACTCTCTAACCCCTGACAGTAATTTCATTGCACTTTTCATTTAACCTTGGTCCTCGAACAGCAGCGAGTCTTTGAAACCATGAACCATTTGCCCAAGGATGGAGCGGCAAAGCCCAGGTAGGAAGTGTAAAGCAAGGAGACGTAGGAGTTGATTAAGTCCTTACAGGACAATTTGCAGCCACATCTATATCTGTCTGTCTTCAGGTGGGTTTTGGTTTGAGTTGTTGGGGTTTTTCACTAGGCATAAAGTGAGTAGAGTGGCAGCGTGAGTTCTTTTGCTGAGTTAGTAGTGAAGGCTGAACCCATGCCCCTCAATGCAGTCTCCGCCACTCTCGTTGGAGCTGCAGAAATGGAAGGAGCTGGTTTTGTAGAAGAGCAAGTATCAGACCAAGAATCACCCTGCGGGGATTTATGACAAGGATTTTGGTTTAAACCCGCAATGTGTTTGCAGTAGGTGGCGTAAAGGGAATAGCAATGCTTTAGTGCTGACGTTTGCATACAAAGTATCAGGCTCTGCTTGATTGTTGTTTCTCCTGTGCCTGAAAGCACTCATGCCTACCATTAGGCACAATATTCTTTGGGCTGGTGACTGCTCCGATGATGAATGGGTTTCCTTCCATAGAGATATCCAAAGGGGATGTTTGAGACATAGTCAGTAATAATGGGTCACACATTTGCTGCAGCTAATAGTCAATCTTTCTGTAAGGCACTGAGAAAGTTTCTCTGTGACTTAACACTGTTCTGCTTTACGCACTTGAATAAAAATATATGGAAAAAAAAAAAGACTTTTCTCTATATGCAGTGCATGCCAGCTTTGCTGTTAAAATTACAAACTTAACAGAGTATGTGGATCTATTTTCTTGGGGAATAGGGGTTTTTATCACACGATTCATCCAGGATTTGCCTTACCCTGACATTTGTGATATAAAGGAAAATTTAAAAAAAAAAGTACAAATTAAAAAAGGTAATTTTCTCAATCCAAAACTATGTTTTTACTTCTGTGCAAAGAAATGTAGACTGTTGTTTGCAAAATGTCATCTAATAGATAGTCTAGCAGCTATATCGGTTAACACACGCCTCTTCCGTTACTCTGTCATTTACGTGCTGAATTTGCCTCCGAGTCTGTTATTTTTCGTTCTGTCTGTGCCATGCATTGGAAAACTTAAAGAACCAATGCCTTCGTACTATGATGTTTGTTAAAGCGAAACGTTAATAAAGCTTGTCCTGAAGACGAGGCAATGCCACTTTTGTGTGTTTATTCCCTCCTAACCGTGTTGGTCATGCAGCGGTCATTTCGGTTGTCAGTGTTGCAGTTTGGACATGTGATCACCAGCACGTGGAGCCAGGTCCTCGTTTAAATTTATCGTTCACTTGATGGCAGAATCTTGTGAGAAACAGATACCTCGGAGGGATTTTTGGATGGCATTACCGAAAGGTAAGAATGGGGACTTTGCAGCTTAGAGGGGAACAGGTTGGTCCCATCGCTGCATCAGCGATGTTACAAAACCCATTCCCACAGTTGTAGCAGCACTAAATTGCTGGCATCTATCATCTGTCAAAGAATACTCTGATATGTATGCAATCCACAGGTATAATAGACAACACGCAGTGTGCGCTAGATGTTACCTACCCTTTCTGCCGTGACTTATTTCAAGACTGAATGGGTAGAAGATACTGCAAAAAGTGGGAAGGTGGCTTTTTTCTTCCCATGTCACCGGTATAGATGAAAACACTTGTACCGATGTTGCCTTACTCTTATCCAAGGCCAAGCATTTATTTGTCGATAACTGAAGTTAGGGGGCTGGCTCTGTGTGTTCAAAGCTCTCTGAGGAACTGGATTCCCTCTCTGAAATTTGACCTTTCCTTGCCTGCAACCCTTTGACTGCAAAATGGAAGAGGACAAGGCACAGGAGATGCGTGGCAGTGGGGAATGCCTGCCTTTTTGCTGGATGCAGGACCCAGCTGTCATGTATGGTCTTAGTAGTGGCGAGCTAACCTGAGAGAGAGAGCAATACCAGCAACAACTGTAATGCAGCATCTTGTTGGATTCAGTTCATCAAGAACTCTGTTTTCACTGTGTCTCAAGAACTGCACAGCCTAGGAGGAGGCACCCGCTTTCCCTATGCTGTAGCCTGTTTCTGCTGCAAGGGAACATTTTTGTCTATAGCAGGTGTCTGTTTAAAAGGAGAAAAATAAATTAATCTCTCACCTACTGTCTGTCCCACCCTTTTTTTGAATAGCACAGGGTCGAGAGGAAAGCCTCCGTGGTTTTGGAGGATGAAGAGGGGCCTGTGTTTGAGGCTGCTCAGACCCTTGCAGCGATGGGTGTTTGTCCAGATGATGTGGATTAGGCAAAGAGCATTTGAGTCTGTTAGGATGAGTGATAAACTTATCCTTAACTATACTCCTGTTGCTGCTGGCCAGATTGACACCCTCCCCCCCCCCGATCTTGTTCGGAAAAGTGGTAGATTTGTGCCTGGGGAAGTCTTTTGCTGAGCTGATAACTTTGGAGGTCACTATTAAGTCTGCAGAAAAGGAAGCTCGGTTACCACTTTTCCTGCTCAGTCTTCTCGGAGAGATTCTTCCAGGGGAATTGGGTTGTCTTTCAGGATTTCCATGCGAGCCTGCCACTCCTCAGAGGGCTCTGTGCATGCTTTAAATTGGCTTTGATTCCTTGCCTCCTTCTCCTCTTGCACAGAAGCTTCCAAAGGGGTCTTTATGACCTTGATCTATCTTGTAAGGTGAAAACTGTGCTTTGGGATTTTAATTAGTCTTGGGGTTATGGGTTGGGCTTTTTATTTCTTTTTGGCCTGAAATAAAAGTGTCAGGAGACATTTAAATACCCTAATTTCTCGTTCTATTAGAATTATCGGCAACCCCTTAATATAAGCGGCAAATCACTGTTAATTCCTTCGGAATTCACTGATAAAACATTTCTCGTAATGAATTCCTGTAGAAAAAAGGGGGGGGGGGGGGAGGGGGGGGGAAGAGGTGAAAAGACAGCCGGTGGAGGACGTACTCAGGGAGGCTGCTCCATCTGGTGGCAGCTCGGGGTTGGTCGCCTGGGGAGCACTTCTGATTGCATGAGTCAGGTGAGGTTTCCCTCTGGTTTAAACCTACTGAGCATCACCCTCTTCTCGGTAGAAAGGCATACGCATGTGTGCTTGGTTGGTGTTGGAAAGGGATTAGTGTTTGCTGCTGAGAATTTTCACATTCCTATTGCTCCCGATGTGAAGACATGCGTTGCCCAAAGCTGGCTCTGAATCCAGCTTGTCTAGGGTGTGGGATGTCCTCACCCCCAGCAGTTGCATTTCTGTTGTGAGCTGAAATAAGCTTTGTCTCAATGAATTCACCAGGTAAGGTCGTTGGGGCTGTTGTGCAATTGCAGGATGGAAAACAGCACCCAGTAAACCATTTAGGTTTACTGTATAGGTTGTATATATATATACTGTATATATAAGTACTATATACTTACAGTATAGGTTGTATAGTCCATCACGATGTGTCTGGACACATCTCACCTAGAAACAGTACCACCAAGAAAACAAGGTTGCAGTCAAGTTTGGTTTTCACCAGAAAGAAATGGTGTTCAGTAGAGGGCAGCTGAGAAAAGCTCCCCCTACCCCTTAAAAATGGTGTTTAGTCAACATGAGCACTCATGGAAAAGAGCAAGGAAACCAAGCCCAGTGAGAACAACCTTGCTGTCACAAAGTAGCACAATGCAGGCAAGAACAGAGCAAGCTTTTATCAATATTTTTCAGCGCCAGCCTGGCAAGCAGTGCCGCCACTGGGTTTTGCAGAGTCCAAGGAGCTGGTTGGGTCTGTGCCGTGTACTTCCAACTCCTACTCGTTTCACACCAGCTTACGAGCACCTGCTTGCTAGAAGCGTCCTTCTGGATGGGAAATGTAAGCCTAAACTTGAATTTCTTAATTTTTTTTTTCTTTTATCCCCACGCTCTCTAGCAAGCCACAAAATTAGTTTTGAAATGAAAGTGGAAACAGAGAATGACGAAGCACAGAAAGATCAAATCATGAGACAGTCGAACAGTGAAGACCTGTGAACCCCAAAGCAATACAAAGGACATCCTGAAATTAAAATTCCCTCCTCTGCCCTGCGAGTTACATCACCTCCGCACCAGAGGGGTTTTATGTTTATTTTTTGCACAGGAAAGGGAAATTGGAGAGGCTTGGTGCTGAGGAGAGGGCATTTACTGCTTTCCCCCAGCCGAAGCAATTTGGACAAGGAAGGGTTTGGCTTCTGAGTGGTGAGTGCCCCAAGCATGTCTGTGCCGGTACAGGTGGTACAGCGCTTCATCACAGTCCTCGGGTCGGTTCAGGTAGCCTGAGGAGAGCAGCAGGAGAGCTGCAGGGGAACTTGCATGCAACTGGGAGATGTGGGGCTGGGGGCAGCTTGTCCCAAGAAGGCTCCAGGCCACGCACAGGGACAGCCCTGGCGCTGACGTTGACCCTGGTCTGTTGGAACAAGGACGCTCCTCCTGCCCACATCCTCACTTCTGGCCTTCTTTTTTATGCATATATATATTAAAAAATAAAAAAGACAATTCATCTAACATACATGATTTAGATACTATTAGGTATAGTATATATAGTATGTATGATATACACTACATACGTAAGACGTGATGTGATATATATTCCATTTTTACTATATATCAGATGATGTGTAGTTAATATATTTTAGATGGTATTGTGTATGCTATTTTATACTGTACATATAGCATATCTATTTCAATTAGATAAACTGTGTACTCTATAGAAAATGTGGTTTAGATTGAACTCTTTTATACACTCTGTAAACAATACAGGTAAAAGGTGTAGTGTAAAGTAAATATATAATACGTTGTATGTAAATATTATGTAACCTATACACTACAGGTACCGTCTAGTATGGAGATACTCTATACCAGCAATCTAATCTACTACAAATATTGTGTTATGGAGCACATATTAAAGATAACATATCCTATATACTGTTTAATAGTCAATGTATGATATATAACAATATGTATTCTATAACATAATAGTGGCATTTTATGTAGTATATATGTAATTTAGGCACTGTACCTATACAGAACAGAATAGTCTATATTGTGTAGTATATAATCTTTAGCCTATAAAATTCTGATATGTGTACTATTCCTATATATAATTTATTATATTGGTTTCATAGTATATAGTAATTATATCATATTACATTGTCTCTTTGTCTAGTGTATGTCATCAGCAAGATACAATACATTACATAATAGATAATACATACTATAATGAGGTATAATAAATGACATGTAAGCTTTGATATATTACTTACACTATGCATACTATATACTATAAGTACATTACATGTTATGGTGATATACAGTAATTATATAATTGTCTTATATGAAATACAGTCTATATTGCATATATCATCTATGGCACATATGTTGCTGTAAATGCTTTTTACGTAGTATATCTGTTTAATAAAATAACATAAAATATATATATATCTTACCTAGCATCTATAATCTCTCGAAGAATACTCCTATATATATGCAATGTACACTAGATGTTACTGAGGAAATTTACGTAAGAACAATATTTGCTAGATGATACATAGTACAGTTTATTTGTACTATGTAACATAGCATGTGCTGCATAATGTTGTACATACATTAGAGGATACACTGTCATAGCATTTTAATTGTATAGTCTGTGGTTTATATTCTATACAGATGCAGCAAAAATGCTATATACTATACATATAGAATACATGGTGCATACTGTACATAGCTTATACTATATGTATGCACTATATATGTATGTAGTCTGTACTAAATACATACAGCATATACTGAATGCATCAACATGGCACATACATATACTCTGCACATCTATAGAAACTATAAGAGTTGAGAGAGCATGTAAAAGGTATATGATAGATATAATTATGTATATGTATACACACTTTATACATAAACTTTATGCTCAATACATACATATCCTAAATGAATACAGTATTCTTTGTGTATATATGCACATACTTACTCTATAGATAAGCATATAGATAAGCATAAGTGTATATGTTTACATGTATAAAGACGTGCTCACTTTTTAGGTGAGGAGCTCTCTGTGCACACCTCCACACACCCTTCATGGGTAGGGATAGATTCCCCTCCCTCCTAAGTATATCCCCCATGCAGGTTGCAGGGGACATATAGCCTCACTGTCCACATAGGGGGGAAGGGCACAATATCTGAACTAAACCCCCCACTTTGGGAGGGTGGGGAGGGATATCCCCTGAATTTCACTGCCACCCCCCAGCTAAGAATATCCCTCCCCTTATCCCCCATTCCTGGCTCACACTGAGGGGTGGGAGAGAGCAGAGCGCCTGATTTTCTTTGTAATCAGGGGGAAGGAAATGGTGGGGGATGGCAGGGAACCACAGGGGATAGAAGGAAATGGCAGGGAACAGCGGACAATGGTACAGATGGTTGGGAATAGCAGGTAATGGTAGGGAATGACAGGGAATTGCAGAGAATGGCAAGTAGTGGTGGGGAATGGTAGGGAAACGCAGTGAATCTCAGGTAATGGTGGGACATGCCAGGGAATGGTAGGGAATCCCAGAGAATGGAAGGGCATGGTGGGGCACTCTGGGGAGTTGAAAGGAATGGCAGGGGCATGGTGGGAAGGGCAAGGTAGGGATTCTCTTCCTTATGGGTGGCAGGAGATAAGGAGGGGGTAGTCGTCACCCTATACCCCCTCACTTTCTCCTCTCTTTACCCTCAATTCATACTTTTTATTTTTACAGTCTTCAAAGTTTATCTAAACATTAAGCCCAGTGTATGGTTTTACAGTTCATTATTCCACTTATTGACATCATAAACAGCAACTTAGGATTGAATTACATCTGTAGTGGGAGGGTTGTTGTGGTAGGAGTCATAACCACAAGGGTGGATCTCACCATTTCTCTTCTTTGCACAGTACTCCTTCTCCAGAGATTGTACCACGCTGTTGAATCCATCACTTCTGATGAGGTGGAGACATCCTACATGGGGAAAATGCACTTTGTTTAAACAGGATGTCCATTTTCTCACCTTGATTGCTCTCTGAGAGATGAGCTACTTGAATGCTGAGCCAGTACCTTGGCAATAAAGATTTTCATGTTGTTACAATTACTCCATCAGTACCACTCAAGAAATATTTAACAGTACAAAACAAAACATTAACATTTTGGAGCAATTAATTGTACCCCTTTGCAGAGTCACCAATGTGACAGATCTACCCTGCCAGACACATTCAACTGCTGATATAGGTTTCCAGTCCAAGGGTCCTCAGTTCTCCAGTACTGCTGAAAACCTCAATGAAGACAGTGTTTCCTTCCATAAAGGGCATATTCTCATGATATTTCTTAGCAGTTTCCAATGAATGGAAAAATCTGAGAAGCATCACATCCTATGTAACCACCTTTTACAGAACCAACAATGAGAAATCCCTGTTCCTGCTCTGCCCTGGAGGTTTGAGGGACTCATTCATGCTCCTCTGTTGTGAACCAAGAGCCCTGGACCTCATTAGGTCCCTTCTGTACCAGGAGCAGCCCCAGTCAGAAATCCCAGGGCCCCCATGTCATGCCTCCTTTCTTTGCCCGGTCCCTCTGGAAAGCCTGGGAGGGATGCAAGGAAATTTTTCAAATTCAGACAATACATGAGCTTTCATACATGATTAATTTTTCATTATGACTTGAGCATAATTTCAACAAAATACAGCTTTAATTGCCCAGAAATACTTCCTACTTAAAAATAAAAATACAGAGAAAAACCCCACTCCAAAACCAAGACTCCAGTGATTTGATGCAATAGCATTTTCCTTCTTGCATGCGGGCTGGTGGATCATAGGTCTGGTTTGCTGGCTGCACCAATGCTTCCAATGAATCTGCAAACATCCCTTTCCACCCACCCACAGACATAACACAGTAGGAAGCAAAACAGTGCTGTGCAGAGTAGTTATAAGGTAGTGACAGAAAGAGAAAAGATCCTACAAATAGCCCAAGATTCATGTAATACCGATCCAGAGGAGAGCTCTGGGCTGTATGGCAATTCCATGGTCTAAGGGAGAAAAGAAAAAAAAAAAAAAGAAACAAACCACCTTACAAACAGGACGGTGAGGGTTTTTTGGTTTTTTTTTGCACAAAATGGAGTGGGAGGAAGTGTCTGCTGCTGCATTTCAGCCTCTTCTTCACTTGCAGAAATCATCAGCAAGAAAAAAAATCTACCTCTGAATTGATGTCCCCATGACAAGCCCAACTGGAACAAGGAGAACAACCTCTTGCTGTGGCTGAGAGCTGCTCCGTTTCATTCCTGTGGTGAAGCACTTACTGCAAAAAAAATAAAAGTGGCACAGTCAGTGCTGGCAGGCACTCATGCTGCATGAAGCACCCTGCACCAAGGGCTGGGCAAGATGACAAGAGCCAGGTACGAGGCATCCTCGTCCTGCACACTATGCAGGGGGTAATGAGGCCAAAAGGCTTTTGGAAACAGCATAAGAGGCCCCTTGACTGGGAGCTGGGAGGCAGAGGACTTTTGCCAAAGCAGCGCAGTTGGCATATTCCCCATGGTCAAAGGCAGGGACTGACTAGAGGCCCCACCACATCACACATCCCCCTACCACCACTGCCCGGCTTTTCAGACAAATGCATGCATGCCATCAGACAGCAACATTGGCTGGCCACCACCCTGAAGTCCTTGCCATTAGTATCCAGCACACACTGGAGCATGAGTGTGTATGAACACAGGTGCCTCTGTGGAACCACTCTTGACAAGCCATTCAGTGCGCTTGGTCCTTGCTGTCTAGATACCAAGACTTGACTGATCAGGTCACAGTCCAACTGCTTGTCGTGGTTTAACCCCAGCCAGCAACTAAGCACCACGCAGCTGCTCACTCACTCCCCCCACCCACCCAGTGGGATGGGGGAGAAAATTAGGAAAAGAAGTAAAACTCGTGAGTTGAGATAAGAACAGTTTAATAGAACAGAAAAGCAGCAGCTAATAATGATAATGATAACACTAATAAAATGACAACGGCAATAATAAAAGGATTGGAATGTACAAGTAATGTGCAGTGCAATTGCTCACCACCCGCCAACTGACACCCAGCTAGTCCCCGAGCAGCGATCCCCCGCCCCCACTCACCCCAGTTCCTATAATAGATGTGACATCCCATGGTATGGAATACCCCGTTGGCCAGTTTGGGTCAGCTGCCCTGGCTCTGTCCTGTGCCAACTTCTTGTGCCCCTCCAGCTTTCTCGCTAGCTGGGCATGAGAAGCTGAAAAATCCTTGACTTTACTCTAAACGCTACTGAGCAACAACTGAAAACATCAGTGTTATCAACATTCTTCTTATACTGAACTCAAAACATAGCACTGTACCAGCTACTAGGAAGACCATTAACTCTATCCCAGCTGAAACCAGGACACTGCTCCACTGCCAGATGCAGAAATAAGCTGCATAGTGCAGCAACCCTCCTACCAGGCAACTTGTAAGCAAGGCTGCTGCTGCCTACCTAAAAGAAACTTACTCAGCCTCACATCAGCCCAGAGGAAAAAAAACCAAACATCCCTATGGATCCTGGTGCTTCACCAGTCACCCCCAGCTATGCCAGGGCAGTGGGTTGTTGCAGTGGCAAATCCCTCCTCCCTGCCTCGCAAGACCTGCTTCAAGCTGCAAAACCCACCGTTTCAGCTCTGAGGGCTGCTCCCGTGTGTCTCACTGCAGTCCTCATACAGTCCTGGCCATCCCTGCAAGCACTTTGCTCTGGCTGAAGCTGGACCAGCAGATGAACTCCAGTCCCCAGCTGATGGTCTTTGCACCAGGACTTGAATAGTGGGTATTTGAGCTGAATTGGTTTTGTTGCTCTACATCTCTAGAAATGCCTCTGTGTTGTTGATTTGTACCACGATCAAAAGACAGAAACCAAAGCTTTAAAAACCTTGATAACAAGAAGCATTTTTTGTTTGTTTGTTTCCAGTCAAACCTACTGACAAATGTAAAAGATAAAAGTAGAGTTTAATTTAAAAACAAAAGAATAAAAAAATGCTGCAATTTTTACCCTGTCACATAGAGCAAGTGTGACAAAACCTGTGATACAGAGAAAATTGTCTAGCAAAGCTGCACACTTGTTTCTTCTGCTACTGCAAAGGGGAGGCCTTGGAATGTCTTTTGCGGGTTGGTTTCCCCCCCGCTGGGCTGTGTTAGTTAATACATAGTTAGACTTGGGGACAGCAAAAAATTATTTAGGCTGGTAGGCACCACAGCAGTACTTGAGCTCAAGCCAGCCAGCCACTAATCCCATCACAGAGCCAAGGGCTCTGAAACAGCAGCCCTTGCCCAAAATTCAAGCCAAAGGCCCATCAGGAGGCTAGAGAATTTGAGTGGGAGGCAGATGTGGATGGCTGCGTGCCTGGGAAGCACAGGGGACAGTGGAAATGTGACAGCAGCAGAGACATCAGTCCAGCCTTGGAGATTGCATGGCAGCCTCAGCAGTGTGATCCCAAGAAAAAGCAGAGTGTTTTTCATTAGCTATTGGCCAAAGAGAGATTTAGAGCTCCTACTGTTCTAGCCTTGCTGTGGTTGGAGAAAACAGGACTGAGATGAATCGTTGCTTACTTTCCTACAGTTGGCCAGCTACCAGCAGTTTCTCCTGCTGGTGGAGACAACCTGCTAGACCCTCTCTGCCATAACTGACCTCTTGTGTCAAGCAAAGGCAATGCCATAATTGGAATTATTTTTGCTAAAGCTCTGACTTGCATTGCTGAAACCCAGGAAAAGCCCCCTTGGAAAGGGAGACTTAGAGGTGGGTTATGTTTCCAGGCCTGGTGCCTAAGCCATGGGTGACTCCAGCCTGCCCAGTGTAGGGAAGACTCCTGTGCCCTTCCCACACAGCTGCTGTGGAGCTCTACTGCTATTTTACCACCACTAGCCACAAAACTACAGCCAAAATTTTGGGAGCAGTATGTCTTTCACCAACATGTATTTGACTATATCATTTCTACTCAAAAACATGCTTAGCAGACCAACCAGCTGCTTAAGTTCTGGCCCCATGGACTTAGAAAAGTGTCTAAAAAGATGGTAGTGTCACAGGAAAGTAGAAGGTCTCAGCATCTCCCAAGGAGAGTTAGGAAGGGGTTGAAGGCACCAAATGCCAGTTTTGGTCCAGAGGTGCTACAGAGCAGACCTCTTGCTCAAGCCTCCTATCCCCAGAGACCTGTTTGGGTGAGATGATGTCCCAAAGCAATCTGTGAATGCTGGGTTCCTGTGATCTTCTCTTCCTCATCTTGAACCTGAGCTTCTGCAGGGTGGGAGGGTACCTTGTTTAAATCATCATGAAAAGAAAGAAAAGCCTGTCCTGCAGACACACAGTTGACACAACCTAATACTTACAGTCAGCTCAAACATAAACTTGTTGCTCTCAGTGAAGCTGCAGCACCTTACACCAAAATGTCTTAAAGACCCAACCCCCGTACTTTGTTTTACCTGACACTGCCTTTACATCCTTTCTATAATACAGCCTATTTCAAGGCCATGAAATATCCAGGAAACATAAGAGAGATCAGGAGCACCTCTTGGTCCTGAAAAACCATAAGCAAAGATTGTTGAAGCAGTGTCATAATTGTTAAAAAAAACACTCATAGACACCATTGTTATGGACAGGCTAAGCACAAAGTGTCCTTGAGAGCTGTGAAAAGGCACATATTTATGCAAGACTGTGGAAAGCAAAGAGAGGCAGGGATTCACAGGCCCATTACTAAACAAAGAGGGACAGAGTGGGCAAGCTGCATACACACTCCCTTTCTACAGGACAGGTTTGATGAGCACTGCTGCTGGTGACGCAGACTGAGAGCAGCACCAAGGTCAAAGCCACCCCCTCGAACTCCACATAAGCCTCAATGCAGCAGAGCCAAGAGGGGAGCCGCAAACAGCAGCCCCAAACCTGGCTGGAGTGACCCCAATGCACACATTGACTCAGGACTGGGTCCCTGTAAGGGAGGAGGCTGAGTTGCCCCCCCAACATTGGCAGGGATGGGGGCAGGGACAAAACAAGGAAAAACACAAGGGCAGGATCTCAGAAAGCCTGCAAGCATTACAGTCAAGTGCCTGTAGCTGACTTTCCAGCTGAAGCCTCAGTTGACAGCTGCCAGGGTCTATCAGCCAAGTCCCCTGTAGCTTTTGAGCTGTCAAGAGCTCCTGAGAAGGCCCAGATCACTGGGAGGACACGGGCTTGTAGGGCCAAGGGGTTGGCCAGCCCCAACCTACTGAGGGGGCACAGGTCACACAGCCTGGTGTCTGGCTCCAGAGAGAGAAAGAGTGCTGCTAGACCCCAGCTCAGATACTCCTTAATGTACCAGGTGGGCCAGGAGATGTTTCTTCCCTCCCACACACTTCTTGCTTGTTTGGCGCTTTTTTTTTTTTTTTTTGGGGGGGGGGGGGGGGGGGCGGCTAGGGGGCATGACTATAACTCTTTACACTCCTTATCTCTATATAAATAAAAAATTTGAAGGCATTTACCTTAGATCCTGCTAAGCTATTGTCCTCACTGCTTCTGTAGAGCACTTGGTACCACAGGCTCAGCATACCTTGCCAGAGGACATGTTTTCTTTGTTTGGGTTGCATTCACCAGCTTCTCACTTGGTTGGATGTCCACGCTGCAGGCTGAATTCATCATTGTTGACAGGAGAGGATGACTTGAAAATGTCTTGTTTCTTCCTTGGAGTGAGGCATCTTATGGGCTACAAGCATGATAGGAGACACAAAGAGGAGACAGAAAACCAAAACCAAACCATAGAAACAAACCCAGTGGCTGGAAATTACAGCATAGGTATCAACCTTTGGACCCAGCACAGATTGACTGTGGTGTGCATGAAAGAGCTGTGGTCCGTCAAGCAGGTCTACAACATGCCCTTGGATATAAAAAGCATAAGTGGCAGGAATAGATTAAAAATAATGTTAGTTAGCAAGAGAGGTGAAACTGGAGAAGGGCTTGGCTGGCGATCATTTTTCTTTCCCTGGTACATAATGTATTCTCCTCCCTGGGTTTAAAGATGTAACCAAGCATTTGATCTGGTCTTTGCAGGGTCTGTCTGCCCCATGGCAGCCTTGGGGTTGGGCTCCTTCATCTGGAGCAGCTTCTGCTTTGATTACAGCATCAGCTTTACAACTGTGAGAAGCTGCCCTTTGGTAAGGTCATACACTGCGGGCAGAGTTTATTAAGTGTTTGAAACATGGCAACAATTTCTGGCCAGGTTTGTAGTGGCATCAGGGCTGCAGCAGCACAGCCATTCACTGCCACTGCCCCTCATCGGGGCAAGCAGCAAAGCATTGGGGAGGGAGAAGCACTTGACTTGTGTCTTGGCTTTAATATATTCCCTACAACTGAAGGTCATACCATTAAAACCAGCTTCTCTTCAGTAAACTGCACTAAGTGTTTGGCAGGCAATTTTACAAGAACACCATCAATGCAGCATGAAAATTGCTCACAAATGAGAGGCAGGGTAGACAGCCTCCAACTACACTAGCCCAATTTTGGACCTCTGGAAGGGCCAGGTTGGCCTGGACCATGCTTATGTGAGCTGGGAGGAGAGCTGGCTGCAGAGACTATCACTGGTTTGCCCATAAGCCATAGAATCATTTAGGTTGGAAAAGACCTTCAAGATCATCAAATCCAACCATCAACCATGCCCAGTAAATCATGTTCTTGAAGTATCTTGTCCACTTGCTTTTTTGAATACCTCCAGGGATGGTGACTCAACCACTTCCCTGGGCAGCCTGTTCCAATGCCTGATAACTCTTTCAGGAAAGAAATTTTTCCTAATATCCAACCTAAACCTCCCTTGCCGCAACTTGAGGCCATTTCCTCTTGTCCTATCTCCAGCCACCTGGCAGAAGAGACCAGCACCCACCTCACTACAATCCTCCTTTCAGGTAGTTGTAGAGAGCATTAAGATCTCCCCTCAGCCTCCTTTTCTCCAGACTAAACAGCCCCAGTTCCCTCAGCCACTCCTCATGAGACTTACGCTCCAGGCTTGTGGGGCTCCCACAAGCACATCTCTCTGCATCAGCCTGTGTGAGCTCACATACATACAAACAGCCAGGTGTCTCCCATAGCTACTCCATAGGGTCCCTTCTCTTTCCCTATTTCTGCTCCTCCTGTTTCCAGCAACCACCAGCCAACAGCTTTGCTAGGAAGCAGTGAACCTTTGCATCTGATGCCCAGATGGAGTAACAAATACACAGCTTAGGCGTCAAGGACCACAACTTTCTTACCCTCACATCACACCCAGGTCAACTCTTGTTGTTTCTTCTCTCCCCCAATCTCTGGAATAGGAGACAAGTTCAAACATGTTCTCAGAGAAATCAAGTTCACTACTGCAGCAGAAGATGCTCTGATCTAACCCCATGGGCCTTTTAAGGCTGCTGGAGATGCAATGCATGCTCGTGCTAAATCTCCCTCAGCCCCCGTTTGGCCTCACCCTGCCTTGCCAGGTGCTACCTTGTTCGGGGGAACTGCTTGCACCTGTGGGGCATGAGTTCTCCCAGCAAAAACGTGGGGCTTGGTTTGTTGTTTTCTTTCTCTGAGAGGCAGCTCTTCCCTTTACAGCATTACCCAACAGCAGCCAGAAAAAAATGCTGCAAATGCCTCCAGCAGCAAAGGCTGCAAGTACATCCTTGGGGTCGAGAGATCACAGGGTCCTCCACAAATGTCACATTGCTCCAGGAAGGACATGAAATCCTGCAGGAGCGCTGAGGACCCCCCCCCATGTTGTAATAAAAGGGGACCCACAGGAGGATGGGGCTGAAAGGTTTGACTTGTAACTACACAAGGGACAAATAAAACAAAATTTATAAAAACCCCAAGCACAAGGGAAGTGTTTGCTGGCATGGCTTTGGTGCAGACCCAAAAGTAAGTCCCACCTAGCCATTCCCAAGGGTGCCCTGTGCTTTGTCCCTGCTGCCTGGCAGCATGGCTTTGTCTGTAACTAGAGTGAGGTGACAGAGCTGCTGTCATTGAAGGTGCAAGGGAAGCAGGACAAATGGATGTGGATTTTGGTCTAGGCAGCTGCCATATGGGGCCAAGGGCAGACAGGGGTGTGCAGAGCTGAGTTTGGTTCATAATTATGCACCAGATCTCACTGCTCTATAATGGCCTGTGGTGGCATTTTTATCTCTTGTAAGAAAAAAGAATAACCCCCCCAAAAACCCTGGCAAGTATGTTTTTAGGAATTTATCTAAAATAAATGTTAACAAAGAGCATGTTTTCTTCCATAAAATTGCCCCTGAAGACTTTGAAAGCCAAGCACATTTGCTGAGTAGGAAGGGGAAAAAAGATGATACTTAAGCAATTATGGCTTGCTTTGAGTGGCTCTGCTTAAGAGGAGATTAAAAAAAAAGCATATTGAAAAAATCCTCTTGACTCTAACCTCTGTTAGAGTCCATCTGCCACTTAACCCACCCCACCATGTGCAGGGGAGCTGTGTTGGCGGTGCCACTGTAGGGGATTATTCCACGAGGGTGATGGGCCAGCTTTCTCCTCCTGAAGATGGACCTGATGACCCCACAATGTTCCCAGCTGCCCCTCCTGCTCCTGCCTCCCTCCCCCCTGTGCTTTCCCAGTCTCACAGTGAATGCATTTAAATATGTCTTTAGAGTTAAAAATGGTATTTAACCAAAAAGGAACAGGCAGCCTCAGGTGACCAATGTCTTGCGCATTACCCCTGGACCAGGACCATGCACCCAGCTTTGCTTTGGGTCCCCTCAGTTCACACCAGCTTCCACCTGCAGCTAAACCTCCTCTGGTCCCGTGCCAGGACATGGGCTGCAGGAGCCCAGCACATCAGAGAAGATGGGCATCCATCAAACCCATCCTTTGAATCAGATCTTGCTTCCAAGGGAGGAGGACTTCTGATGGTACAGAAGAGCACGTGCAGGACTTGGGTTCTTTAGGAAGTGAACCCAAAATTACTGACCCGGGGCAGCAAGCAACTCCTTATTCATGAGGATCATGATATTAGGGTCCCTCTTACCTCTCCTATTAGGGCAAAAATTGTATCACTTGTGAGAGCTGACAGCCCCTATGTATTTCTCATGCATGTGTGTATCTGAGTATTTCATATATCCAACAGGGAATACTTGACCTTGAAGGGTGAGGGTGTGCAAGGAGTGGTGCAGGCAGAATTTCATGTCCCTGCATACATGTGCCAAGTCTCAGGAGGCATGCAAGAGTTGGTGGTTTATTTATTGCCTGGCTCTTGACACACTTTGAATTTATTTGTTTGGGTTTTTTTTAATCTCATAGTTTTCAGTTAACCTTTTGATTTTTTCCAGGAGCATGGGGGGAGGCAGACAGGATTAAGAAGGAATGCACTGTGGAGGAAACATGTCTTGGGCCAGTTCACCATCTGCCATCCTCTATGGCACCACAAAATCACTGGTACAGAGCTACGTGGCTTTGCAAGACAACCCCCAACCCCATTGTACTGGACACATCCCAGTTTATCCCAGTTTTCCCAAATCACAAATTTATTTATCCCAAATTACTAATGGATAGGGAGCATGTACTCCTTTTTTTGCTGTGTCTGAGTTGCACAAGGGTGAGGTGGGTGGCACTGTAACAAAAACGTGTCTGAAAAAAAAGTTTAAAAATCCCACCCCAAACACTGAGAAGGGAATTTGGTGCCGCAGGATGAAGCCATGCATGGAGTCAGTTTTTACCTGGGTTCGCTCCTCCTGTCTTCCCACAGCTTTTCCTCCACAACAGGGTGGGGAAAAATTGGGTGGCTGATTTTGTTAGGGTCAAACTTCATTACTGAAAGCAGCTGATAGGAAGTGTAGCTTAATGGTTTTAATTTGCCTGGTAATTTATCAAACAACTGGTTCCTCCATGTGTGTGGGTTCCTCATTTCCTACCTCTAGCCCTTTGCCGTGGTGCTCACCTGGGGGCTCATTCCCTGCCCATGAGCCCACATCTCTTCAGCTCATCTCCCATCCCCTGATACCCAGGCTCACCCTCTGCACCCACTATTTTATTTTGGTTTATTTTATTTTATTTCATTTTATTTTTATTTACATAAATCAGCTTAGCAGATGCAATCTTCATTAATTCCATGAACTGGTGAGGAATGCTCTGACTGCAATTATTTTTTTTACATGGAGCACAAGGAAGATACAGACAGGGTAGAGTTACTCCACTGGAAGGTCTGTATCATCGCATGCCCCCTGCATTCATGAAGAGTTCCCAGGGAGTTAAATTAACATCAGAGTGATATTGCATGGTAGGTGCTGCGGTGCGGTTGGACTCCGTTTCCACCCAGCATGGGATTAGATCTGCAGAAGGAAAAAAAGTTCCAGAGCTCATTTCCGAGAAGTTTTCAGTCTGATAGATACCGAGATTGAGCCTTTTCCTGCAACACATGGTCCAGAAGGAAAAATGGCTGCCTGCCCAACACCAGCAGAGAAACATCTCCCAAGTCACCACAGGGGTGGCAATAGCTGAAGACCAATGGCACAAGCAAATGGAACGGGGGAGGAAAGAAACATTTTAACATTAATAAATACAGCCAAGCTACAGAGAACATTAATTTGGAAACAGTTAATGGGGATCTGGGGAAACCTTTAGCTTTTTGCACTGAAATTGGGGAATATGCCTCAGAAAGCACACTGGTGATGCTATGGCATGGTGGTACTTAATGCTGCTGCACCAAGGAGCTGTGCACGTGGCAGGCTACCACACTGCATCCTGCCTTCCTTACATCAGATGCCCTTTTTCTGTGCCAGATGATTTAACTCCTTGCCCCAGGGTAAGAAAAACCCATTTGTGTGCTTTGGTGTTTCTGGAAGGGAAAGGAAACCTTTACAAACTGCAGAAATCCAGAGAAGTTGCAGGCATTTTCTGAGTCTGCAAAGCCTGCGCTCCAGTGTGCTATGCCAGTGCTTATGTAAGCAATTAATTTATGTAATAAAATTTTAATAACAATGCCTAATGAGTACTCAGCTGTACTTTGCCCCTGCGCAACTGGGGAATCTGTGACTAAACATCCAGTGCTAAGTGGCACAGGATTTAAACCGACTCCAGCAGGCCCAAGTGCTGGCAGACCTGGTTGCTGGGCGCAGACCTGGGCACTGGGCTCAGACTTGGCCTTTCCTCCTGTCACCTCAGGCAAACCCCCAGAACAGGGGATGCCAGCACCCGGGAAGCTCCTCCGGAGGAGGGGACCCGCGGGTGCCTGTGCTGGGGCAGGGACGGACGGGGAACCCCATCCCTCACTCAGAGGGGGGACAGCAGCCCCAAGGTCCCTTGCACTCGTCTGCCCCAGGGACCACTATGCTTCAGGATGCTGGGGGCATCTCTCATGGTGTCCAGCTATACATTGGGATGCAGCTCATGGACTTATTCTGCCACATAAATAATCCTCAGAGCACAAGGATGAGGATATGGAACATTCATAAATGCTGTCAAATAGGCCAAGTGGAAACAAATAAACAAATGGGCATCTTACCTTTATTTTATCTTTTGTTTGTTTGTTTTTCATGCAAAAAAGTGATTTCACTATAGGTCAAATAAATTTTTGTTTCATTGAAAAAAACACCATCTTCTTTTGCAGCCATTCACCATGACAAATTAGGCTGAGGTCCACTCGATGATTACCCCACTAACTGACGGTAGCACTGAGGCTGTGGTCCAGTACCTTTCTCAGTCCCCCTCTCCTCTCCTGCCTAAGGACCTCAGCTATGTCCTAGAGGGTTTGGGGGGCCAAGCTGCATCCCCTGCTGCTGGGGAGGCCGTTCTGCTGCGGACACTTGAACATTCACCACAGCACAAAGCAGGGATGCAGTGCTCCACCTCACTCCTGCATGCACAAGTTACTCGCACAGAAGGTAATTTGCTTTTCATTTTTGTCACCTCTCAGTGAAAGCAGTGTGTGCTGGGCTAATGCCTCCCTTCCAAATTTCTCTTGCTCTCTCTCCATCTGCTTTTATACATCTACGGACAAACCAGAACCACCCTCTGGCCATGTTCCCCCTTGCAGCAAGCTGAACAGCTGCGTCGAGTACCTGTCCTGACATGAAATGCTCAGGGAAATAACCAAGTCATCTCTAATTAAGTGCAAGATGACTGTATTCATTTAAATGTGCCATATTGATCAGAGCTAACGCCACACCAATCAATCCAATTCAAACTTCCTGCCTCTCTGGGAATCAATACATGCAAATAAAACCACTAGGGAATTTAGATGATTTAATTCTTACCAAAACTGCTGGGATCAGAAAGATCTCAAGAGGAAAGCCAAGCACAGGCTCACCTGCCACTCCCTGGAGGGGTGTTTCATGATGTTTTTACACCTCGCTTTTCTCAATGGCAGCTTAGGTCTTAGGGTTTGGGGAAGGCAAGCAGACCTACAGGGGTAGGGGGAACGCAAAACAGAATTTCATTTGATTTTGTATGATTTCCTCCAGCCTCGGCAGGAGCTATGCCCTGGGAGCTGTGGAACCTCCTCATGATGGTCTCCGGAGGGACAGATGGAAAGGTCTGGTCCTGCTGGTGGGCAATGCCTGGCAACCCCTGTCCTCAAAAAGATCCATGCTCTCTCCTCCCCATTGCCTTGCAGGCAGCACATGGTGGGGGAAATAAAACATGCTGGTGGATAATGCAGGCAGAGGAGAGAGGTTACAGAGGGGAAGAGAGAAAGAGAAGAAGGGATGAAAGAGAGGACAATTGTATAAAAAATACTCTTAGGAAAGGCTAGTTCGAAGTCTAAATCAGTCATTAAAAAAAACTTCCACAGCTTCACAGGATTTTCAAGCCATTACAATGAAAGAAACATTTGGAAGGCGCCATCATCTCATCATTGCCTATCTCCACTGCTCACCACTTTCAGGCTCGATACTGGTAACCTGTGGGTGAAGGAATTCCATTTTGAAATGAGGAATGGTCTAATTTCTTCTCTTTCTACTTGTGGAATGATGGCAGGCCCTTTCTGATGGCAAGCCTCTCTCTTTGCTTACCTCAAAGTCTCCGAGAGACCGCTGCTTCTCAGGACATCATCATCACAATTATATAGCCCCTAATTAGATCCTCCACTGCCCTGATGCACATTTAAACACCAACAGGAGCCACTTGAAATCTCCAATGTGCTGCTGAGAGGTAATTGGAGTGTTTCAAATTTTGACACCCAAATGGGTAAAAACTTTTTGTCCTTTTCTTTCCTACTCTCCCTTTTCCCTTTCCATGTCTTTTCACAGGCATGGGTAAGCCATCAGGCAGCTCAGGCTGCTTGCTTAGGCCTTTCATGCTGGCTGTTGCTGAGTGCCCCCAGACAGGCTCCTGTTACAGCTTAGCCATGGATTATTGCTCTTTTTTTATTCTCTTTGGAGGAAATATGCCTTTGCAGGGGTTTGGTGATGCTGGGGGAGACTGTGCAAGTGCTCACAGCCAGGGGACAGCTGGACAGACCCAGCTGCTGAGAGGGGGTAAGGCCATATTAATTTTTTTTATATATATACCTACATATAAAAAAAGGCTCCTTTGACCACCAACCAAATATCCTGTTTTGAATTGCTTCTCCAGGCAGCAGACTGGCAGCTAATTGCTAGGCACCAAGCTTAAACAGCCTTGTCACAGGAAAAAAAACTGCGATGAGGTGTGCTAAAAGACTGTGTGATAGGCTGTCTCAGCATGTTCCGGTTGCTGCTGGAAGCATTTGATGCAGATTAACTTCATCTGGGGTGTTATTAAAGACTAGAAGAGTGGACAAAGCCGAGGCTTATGGAGCTCATTTATCTTTGCATGCCTCCTTGGGTTCATTCATCAGTTGCTGTCTTCCAGACAGTGTCTCTGCAAATGCTCCCTGCACTCAAGCCACATCTGTCTCGGCACCTGGGCAAGACAACCGTCAGCCATGCCGGGACCCACTGGATGCCAGTAACTGTGAAAGGAGAGGACCTATGGGCTCATCCACATGGTGATGTGGGTTGCCTCCAGGATGAATTTTTAGGCACCTTCATCTCAGTGTGGCAGCAAAGCTCCGCTTGGGCATCTACACCCTCTCCGTGCTGCCTGGCCCTCCGGTTTCAGCTCTGCAAGACAGGGATCATTCTCCCTGTCCCCTCACTCCCACGGGGTAGATGATAACCTGATTAGGTAGGATGGCAACCACAGAGTGCAAGCATGGCCATGTATGACCTCAGTGAAGACTATGAGCTGGATCTCACTCCCCCCTCTGTGTGAACTCTGGCCTCTCAGTTTCTACATCTAAGAGAGAGGCAGGTCTGCCCCTTCCTCTGACAGATGCAGCTTTAAAAGCAGACGACACTTAGGAAGGATCCACTGTCATCGGTGTGTGGTTGGGAGGGTCGGGGGCACTGTGTTGTCCTGATTCTGGATCACATTGTCCTGATCCGGATTTTATGGAGTTTAGACACCTGAAATTTGTTAAAGTTCTGGTTTGGGGCACCTAAGTCTGCCCCTAACCCTGAAAGTACCCATGACAGCAGGGTCCTTTGCTCCTCCTTCATATGTGATTAATTCATTAGCACATCTCCCTGCAGGGACAGCTGATGTCCTTAGTGGGCACAAATCCCCTTCGGGCACCTGCAGTGTGTGCTGGAGAGCCAGCTAATTGGAGAGGCCGCGGGACCCCCTTTGCTCACCTCGCAGCCCCGGGAGTGCTGAGGGCACAAGGCATGTGCACATCAATCATGTTGCTGTAGGGCATTGCTTGGCATTTTAGTGGCATTAAAACATCGTGGTACAAATGAAGCCCAAAGTAAGGGTTAACCTGGTTTTTGAGATGTTGCCTCTGTAACGGTGTGGATGGTGACAGCTGGTGCGAGTGCCGGAGGCTCCACAGACCCTTGCAAAAATGCTGCCGAAAGCCAGCTCACAGTGCCTCTCGCTGACCGCTGGTGCTTAAGCGCTGGAGTACGATGACCACGCTCCATGCAATTACTCTGTTCTCTTTTTATGTCCCTGTGAGAAAAAAGAAAAATAAGTGTTTTGACTGCAGATTAAGCTTTTATGTCAAGCTCTGCTCAAAGAAAAATTTTGCTCAATCTTAGCTTGCAAAAACACTAAAGCATATTCACAAAAGCAAACAGCATAAGCAAATGCAGAAATAAGGATGCATATGCCTAAAACAAAGCAAAGACCAGAAAATGAGGCAATATTTCCCTTCTTAGGAAATTACAGCATTGACATGATCATTTTACTGATTTGAAATACTAAACAACCGAGTCACCTCTAATTAAGTGGAAAGCTGCAATACTCATCCAAACGTGCCGTATCGATTATGGCGTGCTCTGAAACCAATCAGTCTTTCCATTTTAAGTATCGAGCCACGAGTGAAGCAGCAAACATGGACAATGCTTCCTGACAGCTATTGATAACTTCACACCCCATTTCAAAACCCTTTCAAACACCCAGCGACTGAAGAGGTGTCGATCCCATCATTCCAGTCCTCCATTGCCACGTGCATCTTCCAGTTTCCCCATCTCTCTTCTCGTCCTCCTCACTGCCCTTATTTGGGGGGATTTGCAATGCACCCAATGCTAAATCAGCCTGAAGTGTGGTGAGAAAACACAAGCATGATTACTGGGCTGCATGTGGATGCTTGAATGGCACTTAAATGTGTTTTTCAATATTGAAAGAAAAGCTACAGCTGAAAGCAGCAGATCAGCTCTCAAAAGGGGATTTATTTGTTTTTAAATCTGCTTTGTGCAGTGCGCACTCCCAGCCCTTGAGCAGAGTGAGGGCACAGAGCATCCCTGCAGGACACCCCAGCTTATGGGCATAGGATGGCCTGTGAAGAAGGATTGGCCTTTCTCAGTTTGGGCAGGTCAGGGATTTTTCTGGAGTGAGAAGAGGCCCCGCTTGCTTGCTAATGGTGGCCTAGTCCTTATGTCATTTTGCCTGTAACAAGCAAGTTGCCTTCAGGAAAACAAAGAAGAGTCTTTAATAGTCAATAAAAGGGAGTTTCCATTTCAATCCATTGGGCCTTATTTCCTGGAGACCTACGATCATCATACTTCTCGAGACACACATGCATCTGCCCTGGCGTGGGGAAAAAACAGGCTGATAAGCCCAGTGTTTCCCATCTAACAGATTTCCCCCTTTCTCCCCAAATCACCATTCTTTAAAAAACATATACTAGGGCTTAAAAGAAGGCACAAACATATCCTTTCCCTTCCAGCTGAAGTTTAAGAATGCACATCACAGCATTTCTTGGATGTAGACTAGAGGAGGTCACGCTGCATGTGATGAGAAAACCCAGTTTAGCTGGTGTGGGGTCCAAAGAGGCTACATGTGGGCACGGTTCTCACATTGCCCAAATCTGCTGTCTGCTAGGCAGGAACAGCAGCTCTCAGCTTCCAGGACAGCTTTTGTCACCCATTCTGGTGGAGAAAGAGGTGTTTCCTTTGTGTTTCAAACTGTTCCAGCTCTGCAGATATCAGATGGGGAAAAAAATAAAAAGCCAAACACTCTCATATCTGTCTTTACCGTTTTAGGCCAGCTGCCTTAATTTGGTGGGGAGGAGAATTAACTCCTTAGCCTGAACAAGTGGGAATGGTAATAACAAAAAATCACCTTCCGGCATCAAGAAATAATTTACCATTTGGAACTTTTCTCTACTTCATTTCTCAGGAATTTGCAACCTTATTAATTACAAGACCAGGTTATAATGCCCCAGCATTACACAAGACTGGGGTCTAGATAAACGAGCAGCATGCTATGATTTAACTTAGTGAATACAGTTCTCTCTCAAGAGATTATTTTCTCAGTTGCAGACTTCGATGAGAAACTTGCAGCAATTGTTTAGGAGTGCCAGACAATAAAGTGAAAAACTGTAATTAACCATGTAGAGAAGCAGTAAATGTTTTGCTCGGAGTAAGTAAGGCACATTATCTCCCATTCATGAAGAGCTCAGAACTGAAAAGAGGATTTATTTTTTTATTTTTTCTTTGCTAAGAACCATGTTTGCTGTCAGAGATGAAATATAAAAAAATCAATATTAATGAGAAGCAGATAGTGGAAATGCTAAAAATCTGATCGTGCTGTCTGCACCATCTTCCTGAAATGTTGTTACTTCCTCTAAAATATTACAATGAAGGAGGGGAAAAAAAAACAATCAAAGAAAAAAAAAAAAAGGAAAGGGAGAACAGCCCCCAGCCCAAAGACTTTGCTCACAGATGGGCTGGTCTCTTTGCCGCTAGCTTGGATGAGAGCGGTGCGGCTCTGCTTCCCAGGCTATGAACTTTTCAAACACTTACGCCATATGTGTACTGCTGATTGGATGCCGTCTTCCAACAAAACAAATTACAGAGGCTCCCTCTGGTGCAAATTGGACGTGTTCTCAGCTTTCTTTAGCTTTTAAGCCTTGCGTTTTCAGTCAAAGCTGGTCCTCAAATACTTGGCGTGTGAGCCTGCAGCAGAACAAGGAAGTGAGAAGGCCAAATGGTGAAATGGCACCTCCCCAAAGAGGCTCCTCTCTAAAGAGCCCTTCTGCTTGCATTAGCGAGTGTCTGCAGGGGGCAAAGCCGATGGCTGGAAAAGTGGGGAGTGAAGAGACCAGAGGCCTTCAATGCTAACCAAGTGCAAGATCGTGCATTCAGGGAACCTACAGGAAACAGAAATTGGATAAATTTGCTTAGTTTGGAAGAAAGATCTTGCATGCATTGCCTACGCAGACTAGAAATTCTCACTAAGCTTGAGATGCACTGGAAGGTATCCCGCAAGACAGACCTAATTCAGAGCATCTTGAAAGCAACTGACACACTTATCTGGACTTCACTTATTCTGGATAAGGTCCCTGAGAAAACTTCTTGAAAATGTCACTTAGTTCCAGAAAACTTCTGAGTTCCTAGAAAGCCCTCCTAGGTGTTTCATTTGAAAAATGGAGAAGCTATTGGTGTGCTGAAATGAGACATCCTGCAATGATGTAATGAACTTTCTGCTGGAAAATTCAATCTTCAAATAAAAATATGAAACAGTAAGAAAAAGTAAGGTTCATATTTAAAATATTGTGAAATAGGGTCTGTTTTTCATGGCCTTCACAAAGAGATTCCCATTTCATTCATGATCCTTCCATTAACTGCCTGATTTTGGACAAGCTATAATAACTTGCCACACAAGAAAATGTGCTTAATTGTTAATGTTGGTGAAAGGCTTGCGGAGTCTTCCCTAATGGGAGTTTTGAGTAGGCAGGTTCCTCCAAATCCCAAAGACATCATTGCATACCTTATTACAAAGATGTCAATCCTCAGACTAGAAGCTGTCTCCTCTGGTTCTACAGAAAGCTGTCAAAGCATTACAATATCTGGTGATCCATTTTGGCTCAATTCTAGTAATAGAATCTTATCTCTACTGCTGTATTCTGTGCAAAGTACATCAGATCCAACAACATAGACCCTTTGGATGGCATGAATTGATACAGGTGCATCAGAGACAAGAAGTGTACAAGCCAATATACACCAACCGATGATTGAGTCATGATGTTTTCCTCCAGATTTGGTTATTGAGCCAAGATGTCCGAGAATAAACAATTTTGTCAAGAAAGCACCTGCTTCAGGCACACACCACCCAAAGTCCAGAGGAGAAATCCTGGCTCTGTTGATACTGAAGGCAAAGCAACCCCCGATATCAGCGAGGCCAGACATCCTGTATGAGATCCCTGGATTTTTGGAGTCTTATGGGACCTACCACCACTCTATTAGCCATTTCCCAGGACCTTTTTGTATTTGACAGCTGCTGATTTGCCCAGGGCTCATTTGTCACTAGCTTCCTCTGCTCAGCTCTCCAACAGTGCCAGTGACACACTGCCTGGGTTCCCGTTTATTGCATGCTTTAGGAGCTCAGAACTTCTTTTACCTTTATTTATCCCTCTGTCTGTTCCATCCCCTACTTTGGTAATCCTTATCAAACATTTTTCTTTCTTTAGTTCCCTGCTGCAGACCATTTCATCATTTCCACTCTGCTATGATGTGTATTTTATATCTCTGGCCTGCTTCTTTCTTTTTTTCTTAATTGCTACACAAAAATAATCAACGTCTTATTTCATTCACACAGACATACCTTTTTATTCCCACTGTTCTCCTTTCTGACCCACATGATCTGTCTACAGTGCAATGCTTAAGGATGCAGACATCACTCCTAAGACACCCTTCCTTTCCTCCATGCTTTCTTTTGCTGCTCAGAGTATCTCAGCTAGACATCTGCCTCTCCCTCTTTTCTCTCCTGTGTATATTGAGCGCTAGATCACAATGGTCTGGACTTTTCTCCACTCTAGCAGATATTATTGATCGCTACATAATGGATCTGGTAAATTACACAGGAAGCATTTGGGAGAGTTGGACCCCATTTGAATTGATTTTGGAGAGCTCAATGAGCAAACAAGATAATCCATAAAATGGTAATTGTGGCCCAAACACTGTCCCTTACTCAGACTGTCGCTCATCAACACGAAGCCAATTCTCAAAGACCTACCTCTGGGTGAGGTGGCACCTTGTCAGTAAAATACATAAGCTAAATCTTTGAAGCATGTTGTCATAAACTATGTCATGGTTATACACGGATTGAAGTTTTCCAGTAACTCAGTAAAATCTCAAATCAGGTCCTAGCTCTTTTTTTCCACAACTTTCCCACTTCCTTTTGACTGGCTAATATAGTCTGAAGTGCTAGCACAATGCTTGTTGATATGCAATAGCCACTACCTTCAGAAAGAAAGCTGTCCAGTGCATCGACTAGCGTGACAGTTTTCTGAAGGGAACAGATTTTAATGAACATATTTTACTAAAATATACCTGTTTCCAATAGGCTTATAAAGAGAATTCTGATTTTTGGAAAACACAGGACTTTCCAGGAAAAAAACAGGCAGCTTATTTTGTCTTGGAAAGTGCTTACCCACCTTTAGTATGAAAAATTGCACAGGAAAAACTTCAGTGGGTCACAATGCAATGCTTCTGACCAGCAGCACCAGGAACTGAAATCACTCCAGAAAGGCAGGGGGAGGAAGTTCTCAAGGACTGCAGTAAGCCCACTTTCCTGAAGAGGTAATGAACAAAAGATGATATAGCAAGCAAATCTGCCAGTTTTATCAACTGTTTTGATTATTGCAGGTTGGGACATAAGGGCCACAGCCAAAGGGAAATTTCCAAAGGTAAAAATGGGGCAAATTGAGTTCCTTCGTGTTCCCAACAGGAAGCCCAATGCTTGGAGGTGTAGGATTGTATTTTTCTTCTCTTTTTCTTGGTTTCAGTGTTTATATCATTTTTCTAAAGTCAATTTTAACAGTGTCACTTTTAGACAAGCATGCCAATGCAAGTCGAAGAGACAACAGTGCCGCAGAAACATATGGATGCAAGAGGCCCCATGAGGATGTGATGCCAGATCAATATGCTGGAAAGTTAGTAGGTTATTAAGATAAATGATTATCACGAGATTGTTTTGAAAGTTTGCAATACCTGCAGAAATTTGAAGGCCTGCTTAAATTATGGCGGTAAGATATTACTGTTTCAGAAAAATTCTTTTAACAGAAGGAACACCAGAGGGAGGATATATAGAAACAAATCAATAAATGCCTGTGACCTAAAGCTGGGTTTTCAAATTAGTTTTAAAGAGTTTCTTTAAGGCATTTGAATCCTCAGCTTCTGTTGAATTGCAGTGCTTAAAGCATTAACATAGTGATATCATGGTTCTAGAAGGAACTGTGGGAACAAGGCAAATCTAAGATGTATTTGATAGGAAATTAATCTCTATGAAAAGGGTAAAGAGGTATTATTTTTAAAAAATTTTCTATGTAAGGAAGTAGTTTTTAGCTAAAGGGGGAGTGGGGGTGCAAATTCATGAATCCCAATAGCCTTTTCTGTCCTTGTGGTGCTTTGTGCTGCCATTACAATACCATTGGCAATTAACTATTTTAAGTCTCGAAGCTATTCGACTTGAAAAAAATTGTCATCATTTTGTCCCTGATGAGACATAGGTCAGATTCATCTAAGAAAAGTCTGTTAATCCATTCTCTACTCCAGATATGAAGTACACAGCTATTTAACCTTGTTGCCATGTGCAGTTCTCCCTCTGTTTTGATGCAGAGGTTCTCTAAGTGTTACAGAAACACTGATAACAATTTAAGAAAAAAAAAAAGAAAGAAAGAAGATGTTTTGGTTTACCATGAACAGAGTAAATGCAGCTGGGCAGACCGCTTTGAAAAACATCCTGCTGCTGCTGAAGGCAGTCGGAGATTTGTCACTGCCCTTCCTGGAGGGTCAAGTGTTGCCTTGTGAACACCATGAGGTTGATTTTCCCTATCAACAGAGCAGGGATTGCAACTCTGCCTTCTCCCGGTAAGCCCTCCTCTCTGTTTACCCTGCAGGCTCTTCAGGAGGGCAGCGCTATCTCCAAGTATTTGTCCATAACATAACAAAGTGGGACCTTGCTTCTGAACGGCCTCTCCATGCTAACATGAGTACCAACGGAAAGAAAATACAAAAACCACTACCTGCAACTGGGTTGGGTCTAAACAAATCCCCGGCATGGAAAACCACTGCATTGTGACATACTGTTAAAGGAAGAGGGTATCATGGCTTCCAGCTGTGCAACAAAAATATCTTACTTTTTTGTTGGATGGGATGTGATGTAGCCTGAAGGTTTAAGGTCAGACTGGAAGCCATTGGGTTAACTGGGTTTGCATTGCTTTCTTTTTTAGAGATGGGGTTTCAATACAAACCACTTTTTCTCCTTTGTTTTGCTGGCTTGGTACCTCCCGGCAATGGAAACCCTTTCAGATAACTCCTTTCTTGTGGCTTATGCAGAAACAGCCTGTAATACTTAACATGTTTTGGGTACATCATCTGGCGCAGTGGTTTGCTGCCAGCTCCCCAGCCCTCCCTTCAACAAATTTGCAAATGTGGGCACTGAAGGACATCTCTAGAATCAGCTTTAAAGTGTGCACAGTGGCATCTCCTGCAAGCTCTGGGACGTCTCAGAACATCGTTTCCAGGATGCACTATAAACACTGTCCACCCAGAAAAGATCTCTTCTCTCCATAAAGAGGAGACACAGGAGAGAACTTGATAAAACTTTTGGAGCTAAGTCCCATGTCTTCATCTGAAAAAGAATAGCTTAAAACAGTATCAGATGTGATTGTCATAAATGTTAGAGAGGGCAGTTAGGAAAGGGAAAGCATCACAAAGGCATCCGTTGTAGGTAACTGAGCAGTGCATGGGCTGCACCTTGCAGAAGGAAGAGTGTTTGAAAAAAAAATAGGTTTTGTGGAATACAGAGCAGGTGTTTGCACTGTAATAGTGCCAAAGAAAAACCTGAAATTTAAGTAAGGTTACAGGAAGGAACTGCAGGCTTTTCATGGTGCAAGACCTGCTATTCAAGGTCAGTGATAAATAATTCCTGTCTTTAAGATAACAAATACCATTTAAGACTAGAGATAAAATGAAATTTTGCACAGAAAGTGGACAGCCTTGCCAATCAAGCCCCTATGGGTATTATGAACCGATGGTAACAACAAGGACTGCATTCATGCATCTTCCTGGGGAAAGGAATTAGAGACAAAAGCAAAAAGCCCAGAGATGTCTCTTTGTAATGGAAGAGCCTCCATTTTATATCCTCTGCCATCAAGAGGAAGTTCTTCCTCTTGGCAGAAGAGGACCAGGACTCACCATGGAAACATTGTTCCTACCTGATTAATCTGTCCAGAGGGTCACTTGCTCAACTATCAGGTGTATGAGAGAGTGATGGGAGGTTCTTCAGGACTTCAGATGAGAGGTTGATAATCCACGAACAAAGGGAGGACTGTCAAGGTGAGCATCACCCTGAAGATGGCGAAAGGACATGAGACATTATCACATGAAAACAAACAGAGAAAGTTGAAATAACTTTGAAAACAAATATTTGAGAAAGATTGGGAAGATCAGGTAGAGAAGACAGAGTGAAAAATGTAACCATCAAGGAGATAATGAGGCATAAATGGCTGTCAGAGAATAGGAAGCTCCAATGAGTGGATCAGATGCTCATGACAGAAAAGTGAAAACAGCCAAAGCAAGTGATGAAGGGGGAGCTTAGATCTTCAAAGAGTGCCAGGCTATTCACTGGAGGACTGACATGCTTTGAAGCAAAGGATACAGTCAAGAAGGTATTCCAAAGGGGTGGGGAGTGAGTGGGAAAAAGACAGAGGTGAAGTCAAGGGCCAAAGACAAATGACACAAAGCACGGTGCTGGTGGAGACCAAAGGGAGCCCGCATTTCAGGTGCAGGAGTGGGAAGCGTCACCAAAGCAAGGGGTGCAGCCTTGGCTTGTCAACATCCAGGGAGCAATGGGCATTTCTGCCAGCAGCAAATTCCAGATGATTGTTAACAAAAGGCAGAGCAGAGACTGGAGGGGACCAGAGGAAATGTGGGCTTTGGAGCAGTGATAAAATAGACTGCCTGACTGGTGGCAAATTTTAACAGACCAACGTACAGCTAAGACGGGGGAAAGAGCAACACCAGAAGTCTTGAATTTATTATCTACTTGCCTCTTCTGTTCATCTGCTTTCCCAAGCAGCCACGGCAGGCATACCGGGAGGCCTGGCATCACTATGGGCTTTATGGTCGGTGTAGCGAAAAACTGCTGGAGTTTTCAGAAAGCTGTCCTGCCATCATCCTCTAATGAGACATTTTTACAAGTGTTGATTTTCTGTCCACTAATTTTATCCAGGCTTAATTAAAAGCAACGAGAGGGAGCAAGAGAGACGGGGGGGGGGGGCGGGCGGATAAAGTTATTGGACTTCACATTCCAGGGACCCAAGCATAATTTGGCAAAAAAGTGAGGCTCTTGAGAGTTGGTTTTTTTTTTTCTTTTTTAATGATATGTGCTAAGTTTATAATTATAGAGCTCCAGCTCCCTGGCACTGTCATCTCCAGCCAGTCTCATTACAGCTCTCACAGTACATGGCCGTTAATACTAATTCCATAATGACAGTGGAGCACTGAAGTAAAATTTAACAGTTCCTCAGTTAATCATTAAAATTAGCCTATCTTGGTGGGTGCTGGATCTTCTAATGTTGCGGTGCGATGCAATTTCAGGTAATAAATGAGATGGTGCAAGAGGGGTTTTAATGTGTTATCACCCCATGGAGGGCAGTAAGAGTGCCTCCATCCTGGCTCAGAAATATCAGAGGGGGCTGCATGATCCGATTCCTCTCCGCAATGGTTCACTGGGCAAAATCTATTCGGACACAGCCATGAGGGATTGAAAGGTCAAAGATGGTTAAGCAAATCAAAGACAGCCAGAGAACACGGCAAGCAAACAACCATGCCATATTTTTCTGATGTAGTTTCAGAGATGATGCTAGAGAAAGGGAAATGGAAATAAAGGTGCAACACTGGTCAGGTTGATCTGTGCTGTGATTAACCCCACCAGGCACAGGTTCTTGGGGCTTTTTTCTGGCTTCAATCAGATATTTTTTTAATTATTATTCATTATTTTTTTATTTTATCATTCCTAAATTGGATGGCCTTACCTACAAGATGAAATGCTGTGGCATGACCTAGAAATTGAAGCCACCTCAGAACCTGGACAGGGGACATTTGAAATGGTTCAGGAAAAGGACAGCTGTCTTCTCAGGTTAATGAGGAATTCTTGCTGACAAAGGCTTTTCACGAGGAGAAAAAAAAGAAAAGTAAAGTATTTTATCATGGAAAAGACAAGACTGGCAACAATAAAAGATGAAAATTTCGCTCTTCTTTACGAGTGGATGACAGAAATAATCACTGTTGTCTCTTCTCAGATGTTGACTCTTAAAAGCCACAGACAGGTTTACTTAAATAATGGCTGCAAAATCTTTGCTCCTTTCTAGAAGAAAACCGCCAAGCTAAATAACTGCTAGGCTAATAACTTTAACTTTTGGTCTAGTTGCTCCTTTATGAGCTATGGCTTTAATACCATTGTCTTGAGTGCTGTTGTCACACAAATCTGTCTGTGCTCCATAGAGGGATGATTTTTTTTTTTTAAATCTTAAGGTAATTCACCCTGTGGGGCTAGGGTGCTCACCTCTCCATCCTAATTGCAGATGCTGCCTGTGCTGGTGATGTATGGTGTTTCAAGGCAGCCCCTACAAATAAGGGGTGTAAGTTGGTGTAAGTCAGCACCACTGAATCCATTTTGGTCTTTGAAGTCGATTCGTGGGACACTTGTGGTCCTGCTGCTGTCCTGCGTGTCCTTTTCTTTCTCCTCTTCTTCCTCCCTCTCTGACTCCTGCCAATAACAGCCCAATGCTGCCAGTCAAACCAGGGTTTTTTTCCTAACAACTGCTGTGAGTCCGTGACCAAAAATAAAGCTTGAAATATTTTGAACAGACAGATACTGGTACACGTTGACCAAGGTTTTGAGTGACTGATAATACCACATACTGTGCTTATCTTTCTTCAGCAATGAAGTTGCAAGGAAAAGACAACAGCAGAGAGGAAAGCTGCATTTTCTGGAGTCAGTGTTCTCATCTCTCCTTTTCAGTGTTTGCACATACTGTTTTGTCTGCAAGAAAACAGGATCCGCTCTTTGTAACAAAAGCAACCGCAAGAGCTCATGTAACTTTCCCTCCTGTCCTCAAGGAGACATTTGGGCCCTCTCTTCGTCTCAAAAGACTGCTGAACCAGGGGCATCTCCTTTTCTTAAAAGAAAAAGAAAGGCAAAATAACATTTTTCATGCCAGTGAGTGTCTATGAGAGGTCAAGGCCAACCACAGATCTTGTTTAGCTACATGGCATTGCTTAGTGTCAAAGCCAAGTTATCACCTGCAAATCCCTGTAGCTATTTATTCCCTACCATTAACAGGGCAGAAAAAGCAAGTGGTGAACGGCATCACTGCAGTTTTAAAGAAGCTTTGGGCAGAGAGCGGCTGTACCCACTCCACAGCATGGCTTCGCTAGGGACCCATCCTGACGTTGCTTCTGGTACCACCTGTGTGCAGCCTGCCTTGCTGCCCAGATTGCAGTAGTAAATGCTAATCCCCAGCACAGCCCAGCGTTGTTTCCCACCAGCTTGTCCACTTCTGCTCTGTGTTTTACCCAAGGTCACAGCTCCAGGCAACCCTTCCCTGGCTATTTGCAGGAGATTGTTTATTGCTGGAAATAAATCTTGTCAGGGTGTTAATTGACCTCCTTTCTAGTGTTTATTATCTTATTCTTCTCCATGGTTTACAGAAAGGAGGTGTTCGATGTAATAGATATTGCTTGCTTTCCTTTCAAGTTTCTGGAGGCAAAGCTGGTATTACCCTTAAGCTTTCCCCATAGCATCTGCTTGTAACATATCTGAGCAACTTGCAGATTGAAGCCAACCTCCCCAGCAAGACAGGGGGGTTATTCTCTTCCTTCCAGGTGGCTGCTGCAGTCTGGCAGCGATCAATAGACACAGGGCCATGAAACGAAGCTTTGCAGAAGAGCTGGAGAACTGCCTGCAGGTGGGACCAATTGGTTGGTGGTTGATTTTGCTGCTACAGAAAACAATGGAGATTTCCTCATGCTACTGCCCCCTTTTCCCTGCCCCCCACCACTCTTTCCCTCTGACTGCCAGACACCCAAAATACTTTTTCAAAGCAAAATGATGTTACGTCATCAGGAATGGTGGTAAAATGGTAACTAAACAATGTGTTTAACAAGCAGGGAACAACATCAGAGCTGACTGTGTAGCTGTGAGGCCTTCTTTAGGCAGCAAGAAGAAAACAAAAATATATGGAATAAGGTTAGTTAACTTTGTCCACCTAAATGAACATTATAAGGACAAATATTCTGTTCACATGTACCCTTTCAGCAGCACTTTTAATTTGTCAAGCCCAAGTGGATTCATAAAGTGAGCACCTTTATCTTCATTAAAACTGATGAGAATGAATTGCAAGATGTGGCATTATTATTCCGGCATGATTCACTCTGTGTGCAAGCCGCCAAAGCATTAAAGAGCGCAAATAGGCTGCAGCACGGCCACGTTAGGCTTTGCCATCGCCACCTTGACAAACCTGAGCCGTTCTCTCCCTCACTTCAGGATACATTAAAGTAATGGCGGTCCAGCAGCAGTGGCCAATAAAAAAAAAAACCAGCAAGCAGATGCTGAAACAGCTCTTCAGCCTTCGCAAAATATTGCTTCATGTCCCTCATTATATAACAAAATAGGTACTCAATTTTTGAAACTGCTCTTTCTCAGCTTACAAGGATTTTAATTAACATTTTCTTCATTATA
Organism: Buteo buteo; assembly: GCF_964188355.1. Lineage (NCBI taxonomy): Eukaryota > Metazoa > Chordata > Aves > Accipitriformes > Accipitridae > Buteo > Buteo buteo. The sequence goes on from NC_134179.1 coordinate 17,393,748, forward strand.
AAGAGGCAGAGCTGTGTCACTTCTTGCTCTTAGATTGCCTGTAGTATGTACCTTTCTTTTGGTCTCTCTCCCTGGCACTGACATTGTTTCCAGAGCTTTTCAAGGCTTTCTGAGAAAGCCCATTATGTGGGCCATCTGTCTAAATTAGGCCAAAAAAGAAATTTAGGAGTAAACAAAGCATGTAGACAGACTGCTCCAGCTAGTGGGTGCCTGTGGGTTGGGCAAATCATCCTTGAGGCTTGTAGGCATAACCATAAGCCTTTCTTGATGCATGTAGCAGAAGAACCAGTAAAGGTCTTACAGGAAACAGTAATGGCCTGTCAACAATGATGCTACATATCACAGCTTCAGGAAAAGGCATGTACGGGACTGTTCAGAAATTTGCTTCATGTGGACACGAGCAAAATGCTATAGATGAAGGAGGAGACAGCTTCTAGCAAACCCTTGCTTTCCTGGTGAAATCCTTTGGTGAAAACCTACATGAATGCCAAAGTTCTTAGAAAAAGAGTCCACCAAGCACTTGGTTTCAGCTGGGCACCAGGAGCGCACCGTCGGCAGGGCAGGCTTCCCTTGCCACATATGCGACCCCAGCAGTAAATTATTTTTGCCTTCTGGGACACTGCTATGGCCTGGTCACCTGAAGCAGCTTGAAAGAATTTGATCTGATATCTCATCAGGACAATAGCCTTTCCAATACTAGTTCAGTGCCACAGCCACTCCCACCTCTGGCTTTCTCACAATGAGCTTGAGTTCATGAACAGATGTCCCAGAAATGGTACGTGCTAAATGCAATGCATCTATAGAGTAAATTAGACCTACTATATTATAGCTTCATTACATCAAATCCATAGCCTCACATGGGCACAAGCAGAATGATTGCCATTTAAGAAAAAGACTTCTTTTCTCTGCCAAAAATATGTCTTACCCCCAAACTCTCAATCAGATCACAATCATGGCATCTTGAATCAAACTATGAACCCCTAATCAACACCTCTATGTACTTTCTAGACAAGGGTGCAACCTGATTATACACTCACCCATTCATCAATCATCTCCTTTTCTTTGACTTGTTGCTTTGAGATCCTCTGGATGAAGGCCAGGGGGAGATGGGGTCTGTGTTGAGTTTTGAACATGATCTGTACATGCTGATGGCCCAGAAGAGGCACTCACCCAGCAGCACTGCTACTGGAGACACCTTTCTGCAATTCAACTAGTTGGTGCCATCCCTCCCACCCTGGATTTGCATCTAGAGAGGGTGATTTCCTCTCTAGGAATTCAGGGAAGCCATGGTCCAGCTTCCTTCAAAGATTAAATTCAAGACCCTGCACTGCAGTAGGAGCATCACTGAGCACAGGGCCCTCACCTGATGTATTTTCAGCTCCTTCAGCTGCTCACAGACATGGCATGAGACAAAGCCACAGTGGGCTTTCAGAAGTCGAAGGAAAATGCCACTGTAAGGCAAATGAAGTAGTGGAGAGCCTGAAGACATGTCTGTACCCAATATTTCCCCAAGAGACACACAGATATTACTGTGCACTGGAGGTGCAGCTGCTCCTTGCGGGCACGTAACTCTCAGTGAGCAGAAACCTAGTGTCAGCAGTGACAAGAACCCAGTGTCTCGGAGGCTTCGGTTCATTTTGCTGTTGAGAGGGCAGGTGTCCCCACCCGATCCTGGTAATCAGATTTTGACTAGCTCCTCTATGTTTCTTTTTCCTTCTCCCTCAGTTTTGTTAAACTCCAGACAGTTGCTGCTTATCCACATGCATGTCGCTGGTGCACGCTGTGACATCTGTTTAATGTGCTGTCGAGGAAGGACAGGGAGTGAAGCAATCCCAGCATATTGGTTATTAGTTTTTGAGGAGCTAAAGGCTCTTTCTGGCATTTCGATGACAGAAGGAGACAGCTCTGTTCTTCTTCAGTGGGACTTATAAATATGGATATTAGGAAAACTTCAGAAACAGGAGGCGGGGAGAAGCAAACAGGCTGTCTCTGACCTTGGGGTAGGCACTTGCTCACTTTGCTGGCTGTATTGTAAAATAGATGTACATAACCAGAGCAAGGCTTTTTCTTCATATGTTTGCTTTTCAAAACAATGGGTAGACAAACCAAATTATTGTTTGGGTGTTTGACCACCTGATGACTCCTTAGAAAGAGATTGGCACATTAAAATCTCTTGTCTCTGTGGGAAAACTTGGTTGTAGCTTCTCCACCAGCACCTCTGGGCAAAGCTGGGTGCAGCCCTCAGGAACCAAGTAATGGATGAAGGTTTGATGATGCCATGTCCATCTGCTGGGGGATACTGAGTGGTTGGCAGGACAGCGGGGAGCGCAGAAACCTCCCGCTCCCTGAGGCAAAAGAGCAGGCAGGCACACAGATTAACTTACAGAAATTAATAGTTAACTCGCTGAAAGACCTGAAGGCAGCACTTAGTATATGTGGGGAGAAGCCCATGCTGGGGAGCTTTAATTAAACTAAGCAGCTTGCAGAATCACGTTGCAAAAAACTGGATAAAAAATGCACGGTGCCAACAAGTTATTACCATAAACCCTCACCTGACATCTTACTGGGAATGCCATCCTTTCCCCGCTGTTGCAGAAGGCCCAGCTCCTAATCCCCCCAAACAGCTGATGCAGGATGCAAAAGATCCCACGCCAGCTGATGGATGAGAAAGCGGGTTGCCAGAAGGGATCCCTGCTCGGGACTGGGCGAGGGAGCGCAGCACGGCCAGGCAGCCGGCTTTCCTCTCATTGCTTCAGTGCTGGCTGATAGCCAGGGCTTGCTGGGAGCAAGGAGCTAGAATCGCTCCATCTTGGATTTTGGAGCTTGCAGAAACGGATTTTTTTTTTTTAGATTGTCTCCTTTTAGACAGCACAGCTCAGCTCTCTCCAGATTGTATAATTTTGTGCCCAGGCTTTTCTGGGCAACATTGCAGCATTTGCCCCTTCTTTGCTGGCTCTCTGAAGGTGGGCGCTCTTGCTCTCATCCAGTTTGGAGCCCCAATCTGAAAAATTTAGGCACTGGCTTTGCTGTTAATTCTTTATGTTCTATGATCACCTCTGGAAAAGGGATTTTCATTTGGAAGCTGCCTCTTTTGCTTATATAAAGAAGGGGGGAAACCCCACAATTCTTACAAATAAAACCTCATGGTGTAAAGTAAACACACACATTCACATGTGATTCCTCTTTAGTACATGGTATCTATAACTTAGCAGTGAACTCGGTCCTTTACACTACAGCACGCTGCAGCTCCTGAGTGAGCCTGTGGATTACTTGATTCCTCATGAGTAGGATTGGACACATGAATGTTTGAGACAAGCCTAAAAAATCGATGGGTGGATCAATGCAAGTGAATATTTTACCTCTGTCACAGCCACAAAGCATCACCTACCTGGACCCATGGTGCCCTGACTGCTGGGGAGGGGGATCCAGGAAACTGGCAGAGGTAGCTGGAGTGAGGATTTGCAGAGGAGAGGGTTCAAAATCCATTTCTGGGTTGTTTTCCCTGGTCTTGATGGACACACAAGGATGAGTTCAGACACAACTGGTTCACAGTCAGCATGCAAATAGTGCTGCTTTCCCCTCTGCTCCACAGCAGGCAGCAGAGTTGACACGTTGCCCTTTTGGGAGTTGAATTTCTGCATTGTGCCAGTGGGCAGATGGCGAAACTCTGCCAGAGGTGTTTCCTGGCCCACGAAAGCACTTGTGCAAGAGACACCAAGTATCAAACCCATCTCCTCTATTAGGCACTGCCGCACCGGGTCCGAAGGCGTAGATCCCGGAGGATGCAGGTCACACTGCAGAAACCCCTGGGCATTGGATGTTGCAATCTGTGAGCTGAGGTTTCTTCCACCAGCACATGGATGTGTGATGTGATGCACATCAGAGGTCGCTTTGGCCGTGACAGGGCACGTCAGATGCAAAGGGACTGTGCCAGGCACCCACTCCTCTGCCGCTTGCCTCCACATGGTCTGTGCTCTGCATGTTGCCAATCCATGGGAACTTTTAAATAATCAATGTTTGAGGGAGGGATAATTACCAGCTTTTAGCTTGCCCACTGACATCAATACTTTCAAAGAAGCTTAAATGCACGCTCTCTTTTCTGAGGAATTACCACCCTGTAACGCAATACCCTTGGCTCATATTGATCCTCCCGTGGCGGATTATGCACAGCTGTTGACAGATAAGACTGAAAATATGAAACAGCCCCCTCGAAGTGCTGGTACCGTACAAAGCCTTTATTGAATAGCAATCTAAACATTCAGGCTGCTCCTCTCAGATAACCTAATCTTTTCCTGCATTAACACCTCCGCACTGAAAGGAATCAATTATGTCTATCACTCCATATAGATTGGGTGCTGCGTTTTTGGAAGCTTAGTCTTGTTCCTTCATTATTGGGTGATCAATAAATCCTTTCAGTAGAAGCATTGTATGGTTATGTAATGAAAAACATCATATAAGTTTTGGCTTCAGCTGATCCTCTGTGTTGTTCTTTTTTGGGGCGTTGGATTTATTTTTTGTTTTATGACTATGAATTAATTACATAAAGCAGTCCTGAAACAGAAATCCAATCTGTGGTTTCACAAACTGGGCATTCTTTTTGCTGCTTATAAGGAAAAAGAAAACTAGCAATAACAAAACAGAAGTCAGCCGTAAATATTTCATATTTTCATTTTCCCTGAATTAACTGTTACTCTGCCCTTATTAATAAGCTACGGAAGAATTGTCATAGCAACAGTGGCAGCTCAATGAGGAAACTACACGTGAAATGTAACCCTGACCATGCAGAGGTGGCTGCAGTAGTGCCCCGTGCAGGTGGGACTGGAGCGATGGTCCAGCCAGACTCCAAGGGTGCTCCATGAAAGGCTGTGCACACTGGCAGCCCAAGAAAAAAGGTGCCAGTAATCTCATTACACCAGTGTTTGGGGCAGCGGATGCTGCTCCATTTTCTCCTGGGGCTTCTTACCTGCTCGCCTTTTCTTCAGAGAGATCTGCCACTGCCTTTTATTCTATGACCCTGCCGAAGCTTCTCCAGCATTGAGCTGCAAAAAAGATGAAGACAACAGTAAATTTAAGTGAGAACCTTCAATAACACATACCCCATTTTAAAAAATCATTAAATCATTGGAAAGGAAGTTTCTAGATTCCCCAGAGAATTTGCTATGTTTCCCCAAGGACAGCATGTGTTAAGCTGTTTTTTTCTTTTGCACCAAAATATGCTGGAAGATGGTATGGGTTTATCTAGTTTTCAGAAGGATGTTCTCAGTTTATGAAAAAAGTTTGCAGGTGAGGCAAAATTGTGCCTTGAGTTTGGATAAAAAGATCAGCATTCCTCACTGAAATTTTATTTGAAAACAAATTACTGTGTATTTATTTGGTATGTTTTTTCACAAATATTTTCTGCAGAAGAAAAATCTGACCAGTTCTGTGTGGGTTGCTTTTACATTGTGTCCAATGGAGTACTGCCAATCCTAAACACACACAAAACCCCACGAGTCAGACATTTAAACCATGTTAAGACTAGCTAAAAAAGAGCTTAAAAGAAAAAAAAAGGCAACAGGGACTAGGGTTGCCACATGGTTTCTAACTTTTAGGATTTATTTCAGTGATGTTTCCAAGTTTTTCTCTGCAAACATGAAGGGTACAAACCTGGGAGGTGCAGCAGACATGGGCCCTTATTTTTTGGTTGCCGGACATTGACGTTTTGTGGGATGAGCTAGCCACTGTTTTCTAGGGCTTTCAAGACATTTCTCTGCCACCCTTCCTCCTCTTTCAGCTGATCACCTCTGTTAGAAGAAGAGATGCAAAATCTGGGATGTTTTCCAGACAGTTTTTTCATATAAGCAAGATGCTCAGTGATGGCAACATCGAATCCATGCCCTCTGCCTGCAGCAAGGCCACCAGCAGCACCGAGGCTGCTCTTTAAATGGTTGCTGGAGACAGGCCAGCTCAGGTGCTGTGAAGAGGAGTTGTTTATTTTTCCAAAGCTTTTCTCAATTTCAGATAAGCCAAGAGAGTATCTGCACGTGTGCAGAAAGCAGTCTGTGGGAAGCATCCTATCAAGCACAAGACTTAGGCTGGTGATCTGTATCCCTGATCTCCATCACTCAGTATTCATTTACAGGCCGGATTCAGTGGAGGCAGAATACCCTCAGCTCCCGTTTCACCTGGTTTGGCTGGTTTATGTTTCCATTTGGTGGCAGGTAGAAGAGGCACTTTGTAAAAGTTTCCATTGGCTCCTGCAGTATGACTGCTCTGAGTGGTTTCCCCCCAACACCAGGTCTAGCAAAGGCTGCTGGCAGCAGCCTGCACCTCCAAGGGTCTGTCATTCCTCCAGAGCCTTCCTTACTATCAGCCCTGGCACCATGCTCTGCCCCAGCACAGCCTGCTCAGCACTGCGCTCTCATGCATGTCGGTGTCTTCCTAATTGCTTGTTTGCTCCCAGCTTATTCATAAAGATTTAAAGACCGCCCTGCCTCCCTTCAGAGGCTGGAAATAGAGGACCCTGTTCAGCTTTTCAAGTGTATCTGAAAGTGCTTTCAGGCTTCATCTTTTGAAAAAAGCCTGTGAACAACTGGATGCACAAAGCTGGTTTTGCCAGTGACATGCCCAGTCATTGTAAGCTGACGGTGACTGCATGCAGATGAACATCGAGGTGTAGAACAGCTATGGGAAAGGATGAATATCAGACGAACACATGCAGCCATAATAATTACATTGCACTAAAGAAAATGTCAGGGAGACTCAATGAAGTGTTAACGAAAACGGTTTTCCAGGCTTTACTGCGCTAAAGCAAAAAAAATTGAAAATGTGGCCCAGGAGTCATCAATGCAATAATAATTTTTTAATTCTCTCAGAGAGCCTGAGAGAATGGCTCTGGAAAGGACTCTGCATCCCAAAGCTCTTCAATGGGTGGTGGCAGAATGCCCTAAACCCTACAAATAGGAAACCTGAGGCACTTGTGCGCCAAGTGAGTAACTGATATTAATATTATATGCACGCTATTTGGAAACACCGTAATGGAGCTTGAATTGAGAGACTGGGGAAAGGTTGTGTAAATAATGCTTTTCCATTACCGCCATCCACGGCAGGCTGCGTGCAGTCACAGGCTGCACTTGCAGTAACAAGCGCTTGTAGTAACAAGCCTGTTGCAAGTCATGTTTTCCAGGTAGGGTGAAACTGCTAGGTGATACTCTTGTGGTGTCTAGCTTTGCAACATGCCATAATGAAGGAGAGGAGAGAGGAGTGAGGAGAGGCGAGGTGAGAATATTTTTAGTTGGAAGGGACCTGCAATGATCATTTAGTCCAACTGCCTTACCACTTCAGGGCTGAACACAAGTTAAAGCATGTTATTAGGGCACTGTCCAAATGCTTCTTAAACACTGACAGGTTTGGGGCATTGACCACCTCTCTAGGAAGCCTGTTCCAGTGGTTGACCACCCTCTTGGTGAAGAAATGCTTCCTAATGTCCAGTCTAAACCTCTCCAGTTTATGCCTATGGCTCCATAGCCCTCAGGATCCCCCTTTGCTAACGGAAGTACTCACCTGTGCCCAGTAGTGTCTTCAACATCTTGCAGATGCTAACATACAAAAGAGAAGCTTCACCAGAAAAAGAGCACTTGAATCAGGAGATAAATAAAAGTGTGTTTGAAACATGGCAACAACTCTGAAGAAGCAACTGAATTCCAGAATATAAATGGAAGTGGGGAGCCCGCAGACAGGGTTCCTCTCTGCAGCACACCATGGGGCCATGGAGTGAAATTGGTATTGTGGGACACCTCAGGGCCATAGGGGAAATCTCAAGTATCGGTGCAAGCTTGGGCAGTTTTCCTGGTTTTCTCCTGTACAGCTTTTCCAATTCTATAATCGGATGCCCAATGTTTTACTTAAGGCAAATAAACTTAATGAACCTTCTATAATTAAAAGGGCTGCTTACAGAGGGATCTGAGACACCCTGGCATCTCTGAGAGCATCTGCCCCCAACTTGGACTGGGACATCCCTGGAACACCTGGCCAACAGGGATTTTCAGCAGAGCCTGATTTCTTCAGTTTTTAAAATGGTTTACATATCTTCCAGCCAGCTATAGTGGCAAGTGGAAGGGCCAGTGAGGAGAAGTGACACGTCAGAGAAAGATCTCCTTTGGCATAGAGAAGCAGGGCCTTAGGTAGTCAACAGAGAGAAAAATGGACCTTAAAGGGACAGCCTGTCATCTTTAGGTTAAATGCCTAAATTAGGCTCTCCCTCTACACACCTTCAAAATGCCAAGGCATCTCTCCAACAGGTACTTCAGATCACAAGTTAGATGCCTGAATTAGATCCAGTTCACGGTATTCTCCCTCACCAACTACAGCACATTTATCAATCTCCATTTTTCTACTGCTCATGATATAATTACTGCTAAATAATGAAATACACAGATATATAATAGGCTAAATATATATATCTATATAAGTATTATATAAAATACAATAAAATACAAGTATTATATTACAGAATTACAGTATTTTATAGGCACTAACAACATCCTGGGCACAAAACAAAATGACACAGTGGTTTCTTTGTGGTTATACAAGACATACTGAATCCTACAGTGGTTCATTGAACTGCCCTTCAGTCCAGAGCGGTTTGGTGCTTTTTGCCCCACACTGGGTTATTGTTTGGCTACTTTGCTTGTAGCAGCTGATTAACTGTGGCATAAAATACCTACAAACCATTAGCCATCTGTAAAGCACTTATAAATGCACTCATCGAGTAATTTGTGACCACTTTGTTGGAGCAAAACCCACCATGTCTACTAGGAGCACTTCTAGTTGCATATTTAAAATTCATAAATTTTTGAGTGTTGAAATTTTCTCTTTCCCAAACTCAGTTGCTCTAATATTCATAAGTGAACTCCAAAAGACTGGAAACAAATTTCTTTTTAGGCAAAGAGACAATTTCTAGCTGTATCTACCTAACTTAACCTCTCTAAGAAAAGGTCCTTCTCCCTCAAGCCTTGCTCACAGTAAGTGTGCCCTCCCAGGGGTCCCTCTCAAGGAATACTATCTTTTAAACCCTCGCCTCTGTGATTCACTGTGCATGTGTACAAAAGCTCAATAAGGAAAGTAAAGTCATTAATATGGATCTAATGTGTGTAATTGTTTCTGTAAAGTAGCTTACGAGTACTGAATTAATTAAAAAAAAAAAAATAGAGGAACTGGCTATACTGCTGTAACATTTGTTTGTTCAGAAAGCCTTGGTCACAAACAAGCCTGACCCCATTATAGCCCAGAATATTTCTTAGTGTATGGGAAATTCAAGTATTGACTGAGTAATGGTTATAGCTCTTGCTGCCATCGGTTGTAAACTTGTCAAAGAGGAAGGACTATATCAAGTTATTAAACAAGTCAACAAGCTGAAAATTTACCTTTTCTTCTAATGCTTCTGGCAATGGCTAAATGAACTACTAAATCAAACACATCATAGCAAATTAGCAAAATATGTTACAGCAAAAATGAAGTTTAATGGCATACAGCAATTGCCAAGATTTTAAATCAATTCTTTGCAGCCTGGGTCCTTAAATGTTTAACAATGGAGGAACATTAGCTCAGAACACAAAAGGAAATTCCCTAGCGAAGTTAGCAATATGGAAGGGATTTTTTTCCCCCTTAAGGACTGTATCTATAATGCTATTGCATTTTCACAGTAATTTCAATTTGAATTTCAGTACTGCTTAAATTAAACCACCAAAACAAAACATAACTGTAAACGAATATTTGCTCGCATTCCCCTACATCTTTAAAGGCATGAAATGGAAAACAGGAAAATTAGTAGGAGATAATCAAATTATGGGCTCCCCTTTCATGCCAGAAAGGGCTCCTCTTTGGAAGAAAACCAACATATTGTGAGGTTCCTAAAATTGCTACAGCTGTTTGCAAATTTTATGTGCTTTTTTTGCATTTCCATTGAATATGTAATTTCTTTAAGATGCAGTTTTTCTCAGAAAAATGTTGACTTTTCTGAACCATTAGGGTTCTCAACTAAAACAAAAGGGTTTTCTGGTGCTGATTTGGCCCATCTGGAACCATCAAACACCAAGGTAGACTTGAGGAGTGCAGGTAAGACACGAGGCCAGACAACGTATCAGTTTTTAAAAGCTGTGTTCAGTACACTTCAGGCCCTTGGTCTTATTTTATGCTACTATACAGCAGAGGATATTAACTGTGTCTCCAGCAATTAATAGAGTTACATTGGTGGGAGCAAAAGGAGGAACAAAACAAGCTGCTGCAGCAGCTGCAGAGAAAGGAGAGAGGTACAGGGCTGGGGGCAGAGGTATTTGTGACAAATCAGGCAAAGGAGAGAAATGATGAGAAGACACATACTTGCAGGGATAGAAACACAGAGATGATTGCTGGGACCATGCTGAACAGCTAAAGACAAAGGCATCCCTCATAGTGAGAAAGGGCTACAAGTGCACCCTTTCTGCACCTGCTAAACTTTACGATCTGCCTGAAAAGCCCAAATTATTAAATTGTCTATGTGATCAAAAGCTGCTACATGAATTTGAATATTGGCAAAACAAAAACGTGGGATAAGAATCAGTTGTTAGCATACATAATGTAGGTCATTAAGGTCATGATAACATCAACATTTGTCAGTAACATTTGGCACTTGCCTGTTCCTCCCGGGATTCATTCTGGCAGATTTGTGTTTGTTTCCATGCACATGTGGCTCTGTGCTTGTGACAGAGGTGAATCAAAGACCTGCCTTGTGTCCATGGAGCAGAGGGTGAGATGTCTGGGGGGGGCTGATGCTCTGGTGTAAGCTCACCCCACAACCCCATGCCAGTGCCACAGGCAGTGTTGACTCCTCTGCAGATGAGTTTTGCCCATACAGTGTTGGCCATTGAAGCTGTGCGTCTCAGCCGCTGTGCCGGGCCCTGGTGTGTTCCCAGACCACTAACTGCCCTCCCTACAAGGACAGGGTCTGCTCATCCTCATGTGTGCACTGGCTGGGGTGTGAATATTGCATTGAGTTCACTGAAGAGTGCTTAAATACAGGCAGCAAGTGTGTGTGTTCTTCTAAGGAGGGGAAAAGAGGTTGCCTGACTTCACCTGTTAATGCTTGCAGGGATGCTACCTGAGGTGAGGGAGCAAACCAGCAAGGAGCCATGTGATGGGGCTGCCACAGCCTGTCCAGAAACTGCAGGTAAAACGCCAAAAAAGGAGAGGAGCGAGAGATCCGAGACTTGCACCTGGCACAGCACCCTGTGGTCGGAGATGAGTCTCAGTGCTACGGGTGCAGTGCAGGATGCAACGGGGCTGTGGAGGGGGGGTCAGGGCTGCCAGGCAGAGGCTACAAACCGTGGCACCCTGCACTTGCAATAATGCATTTCACATTGCCTTTCCTGATGATGGGACCATAAAACAACAGTGGCGTTTCTCTCAGGGATCACTAATCACTCGTTATTAGTTATATTTGTATTATCTCAGTATCTCTAAGCCCTAGGAGCAGGACTGTTATGTGACACTCCCCTGAATATAAAACAAAGTATTATCCCAGCCACAAGGTGCTTACAGTCTGTGAGGTGAGATGCTGCCCAAATAATTCAACACCTTGGAGCAAGGATGAGTTTTGCTACCAGGCACACTTCTAAAGTATGAATGAATGCTTTAATCAGCAAATGCCCAACTGAAATGCAAAGAGAATATAAAGCTTAGCATCCTCCAAGAGATCCAGAGGGAAAGCTCTGCACAGTGCTGGCACTGGGTCTCCCTGGCTGACGTGCTGTGGTGAACAGTACAAAGAAGAAAACATCATACTTTCTCACTTTCTTCTGGAGACATCAACCAGGGTATGTGGCCCTGAGGATCTAGATGAGTACACAACATAAGAAGTCATTTCTGCTACAGCTTTCTGGTTAAAAGGGTCTTAAAGCCTCCTTCTCACGAGATAAGCATTTTTGTTAACTGAAGATTTTCATTCCAGCTCCTCATGCTTCTAAGTTGCCACTGCACAATGTTGGCGTTACTCTTCTGCCACCCTCTGGGGAGAGGGGTCCTTGGCTGAGACTGGTCCCAGCCCAGTGACTTTGGTGTGGGAATAATCCTGGTTCAAGACTCCAAGCTCATTTTTACAATCATGCAATTTACCTCAATAGTGTGCACATGCACGCATGTGAAAAAGCATTTGAAAGATGTTTCCCACTACATCAAGACACAGAAATAGTAAACAAAGCTTAGACAGTGAAGAAACAAACCAACGTCGCTCTTGAAAACAGCTATGAACCAGGGACAAAGGATCCTCAAAGTCAATTTTCAGCTTCTTTAATCTGTTTTTGCATTTGCATGATTGTGGTAAGGAGCAAAACGCTTCCTCCTTCCCTACTGTTGTCCGGAAGAGGACGGGATTGTCTACAAGGAAGGACGAGCACTCATCCTGCCGGCTCAGATGAGGAGGGTGTTTTCACCACCTTTAACACCAGCAACAGACAATACACTGGCATGCACACTACTTTTTTGGTGACACCATTTTAAGTGAAAGGGTGTAGAAGATGCTGACAGAAGACCAGAGCAAAGCTGGAGCATCTCTGACTTGCCTGAGATGTCGCTGGGCTGAGGCTGGACAGGCTGGAGGAGCAGAGAGCAATCAGAGATACTCATCACTGTTCAGACACCCGGCTCTAAAACAGGTTGGTCTCACTATATTCATATGACAATATGTGTAAACATAATTCAAAACACAATACAAGTCCCTTCCAACCTCATCCTTTCTGCAAGTCTGTGACTATCACAGGGTTTCTTCTCCTGCTGCGTCCCCAAGCACATCCTCCCTATCCCTAAGGCTGGTACACCATGAGCTGTTTTAGTGCAGACAGTAACCATGTTCCATGGAGGAGTAAGGCCTGTCTTGAAGGGCACACAACGTTTTTGCTTTTTAACTTAGGTAGGGACCTGGCCCTGTAGCTGTGTAAATCACAATCTCTCAAACAAAAACCAGGAGGTTTCCAGGACAAATGAGGCCAGTAGCTCATGCCAAATTTTTAAGAAGTTGACCTTATGAACTCAATGAAGCTGCCACATTGGGCATGTTATGCCTTGATATGGGAGGCAACATCAGAATGTGTCCCTGGGATTGCAGTAAGCCTCTCCCAGCAGCCAAGAGGGCTGCTCGGCCCCACGATTTTCCTGCTTGCAAGTGGTTGGAAAGGTGCTTATAGCTCCTCTGGGTCACAGAGGAGGTGTCTGATGACAGATTGTATTCTAGCTGCCTCCTAAGCCTGCTCTGGGATGGCACTGAGGCCCCTACTTAAGCCAGCATTGTGCTCTGCAAGCAGGCATGGTGCCACACTGGCAGATTAGCACAGCTGAGGCCACTAGATGCCCTGGGTCTCCTAGCCACCAGCAGACTGCAGCAGGCTGGGGTTAAGAAGACAGAATGTCTGCACTCCATCTCGGACCTCAACTGTGCTGAGGAAAAAGCAACAAACCCAAATGCAGCGCAGGACAGTGACAGTCTGGCTGCAGGGCAAGAGGCAGTTTGCTCTGTGCCAGTCTGGCTGGGGCTGGCTGCACGTGTAAGGATGCACTGGAGCCGCCAAAGAACACATCTGGACATTAAGTCCTTCAGCCACAGAGGCATTGAAATAAAACTGACCCAACAGCTCATGATTGCTGTCCAGAGCTGTATTTATTTTACCTTGGCTAGTGAAGAGTAGCGCTGGGATGCCGTTTTGTCCATCCCTTGCTCTTCATCATACCCTGGACCCACGCTGGCACACAAATTCCCAACCAAGGCGCTGAAGAAGTGGGAAACATTTGGTGCTGCAAGAGAAAAGGAGAAATCAAAACCTACATCTTGGTGAAGCCCATCTGATGATGCCTCCTCACTCTCTGATTAACGTGCACCCCTGGAATGGCAGCTTCATCTTGCCCACCTCTCACTTGCTCATTTTTTCTCCTGTTTTGCTTTTCCCCCATGCTCCTCCCTCCATTTAACCTGTTCACACTGTTTTAAAGCTAGTATCAGCGAATAAATTAATATTTAGATTTTAAAAAGCCATTTTGAAACAAACTCTGAGAGACTGAATTGTTATCTCAAGTTACTTGTCTCAAAGATATTGTTTGTTGTGAGAGACTGGACTGTCATCTCAAGCCATTTGTCTCAAGGATTGTTTGCTGTGACTTATCCCAGAGATGGCTTGTTTAAGCAGGGCACTCCTCTGTCCATAAAGACGATTATCAGGCCACTGAGGCATCCAGGGGAGGAGAAAGGCCAGAGCCAGCAAGGAAAGTGGAGACTACCATTGTCACGGAAACTGTAGTCTCTGAGATAAGCTACTGGTTTCTAGTGTTGATCACGCAAAGGTTATGTGATAGATGAAACCTACAGCGCATGAACAGTACGTATGTGCATGCATCGGACTATGCCCTATAAAAAACTGTGGAGACAAGCCATGGTGTGCTCCCAACGCCAAAGAACTGAAGACTGAGGACCAACGGGATGCCACTGAATCCATGGTGGCGACTATCCTTGCAACTCTATCCCGACTGCTTGCTTGATGCCTTTTCTTCCATTCTATCCTATTGCTACTATTTTCTACTTTCGATACTTTCAGTAATAAAAGCTCTATTGGGTATATGGCATTTGACCTCGTTTGTGCCTTAATCTCTCTCTTGGGATCATATCAAAACCTTCCCCAATATTGGATCAGGACACAAACCAAAAAATTCTTAAGTGAAATAATTCCACTTTTCTTCATCCCCAACTACTCGCCAATTACATGCTGAACATGAATTTTTCAGTGTTCCTGAAAATACTCCTGCTTCTCCCCCAAAAATCCCTCTGAGGAAAAAAACCCCACATATCTGTCTGCTTGTATTGCTTATTTTAACATCATCACTCTTACGTTTGTAGTATTACTGACCGCAGTGCCTAGCACAAGGGAGCAGCATTACACCACAGCTGTGGTCTGCCCCAGAGACACCAAGGGACATCCCAGCCATGTACGGACAGAACCTAAAAGGCCAAATTGGTCCAGAGCAGCTAAAACCCCCAAAGAAAACCAGCTAAATCTCCCTGGATACATTTGTTTTCTCTTTGCCTGCCTCCTCCCAACATATCTGCACATGCCTCAGGCCCCAGGGTGGGCTTTTGCGGGAGCTCAGGGCACGTTTCAGCACGTGGATGCTCCTTCTCCCTCATGGAGCTGAAACCTTCCTTCTACATTCATTTCTTCCACTGCTAATAGCTTTTTTTATTTAAACAAATCCTCAGTTATGCATCCTAATGACGAGTGATGATTCATGAGCAACAGATGTCAGCACTGGCGCTAACAGAGCAGCATTACTCGCTGCATAGTTTCAGGTGCCAAAATAACAACATTTATTAACCATCTAGACTGAGGCCTCAGGAGCTTAAAGGTACGTTTCACTGCTAGCACACCAAAAGGAGAAACAAACAAACAAAAAAGCTAGTGAGGGTATCATTAATAAAACATTTATAAAATATATGTCAAAGCTTTACTTTCCCCAATGCAGAAAATAATAGAGGAGGGTTGTTTAGTGGGGTTTTTTTCATTTTGATTTGTTTGGATTTAAAGACTGTTATTATGAGACTGGAGATACTTTTAAATCAATAAGAAATGCTTTGCTGTTTTTTATTTATTTATTTTAAGGCAATTCTAAAGGTATAATGAAAGGTTTTAATCTTATTTCAGAGATGTAATTAAAAAACCTCAGCTTCTAAGAAGGTCAATATGGCTTGCTAAACAACATTGATTTCTGGAATATTACTGATGCACAGAGTTATTTTTTTTTTAAGATAACTTCCATCCCTTCAAGAACCATGTCAGATATAATTTGATTGGTAAATACCTACTCTAAATTAAACTGGCACAGTAATTACAGGTGCCTCATCACAAGTTATTGGAAAATTATTCAAAATGTTGAAGCAAGTCTGAGGACAACATAACAAATTTTCTTCTACTTCACATTTTGAACTAGACATTTGTTTGTGAGGATTACTGGGGACAGGAAATCCCTGAAGTGGAAACACAGTCCTACTGAAGTTCAAGGGACTTTGACCATTGATTTGCACAGGACAAGGATTTTAGCTCTGGTTTTTATATCAGGTTCTTTTACCAAACTAGGGGTTTCTTGTGTGCAAAGTGGGGCTGGTAATAAGTTGTCTGTCTCGTGTAGCATTACTGCACTTAATGCTTAGCAAGCACTTTGGAAACCTTAATTGAAAGCGTTGGGATGTTTTAATTAATCATCATTGTATTGCCCCCAGAGAATACCAAGCTTGGAGGGGGGACCACTGCTATGGATTAGCTGTCTGATAAATCTACCCCATTGATTTCAGTTTTTCTTAGCACATAAAAGACTTGGGATTAGTCTTCGGCAAGGGCTGGTGTGAGGACAAGCCCACAGCTGGTGCGGAGGGCTTGCTCAAAAGGACTGCTTGGATCTCATTCAAACACCTTTAGTTTCAGCCTACTCTGGTCTATGGGTGGGGACAGAGGGTCTGACTTGACTAAGCCCCACTTTACAACCTGAACCAGCAATTTTCCAGCAGTAAGGCAACCCTGCCAACACAGGAGCCTGCCTATTGCATCTCTCTCTCAGCGTTTTCATTATATGGCTCATTTAAAGGATTCCACATACTTATTCCATGGGAAACGCAGTCACGGCTGTACCTTTGAGGGGAAGGGGAGATGAAAGCATCATTTCCACTGATGTGAGGGATTCCTACTGGCAGAGCAGCCCTCATGCAATGGGGACACCTTGTTAGCAGCTTTCATTAAAGAGTAAAACCCAGCTTTGTCTCCTTTCAGTGATCCTGTGCTGGTGGATAAGGAGCGAAAACAGTTTTATTTACTCATGGTAAATAATGCATATGGCTGTAACAATCCTAAAATAATCATCTATGCTGAAGGATGCGGCCTTCAAGAATGCTGCCTGAGAGATGAGGCACAGCTGCTGTACACAAGCATCACCCCACTGTTTTCCGGGGGCAAGTCTTTTTTCAGCTCTCTTAGCATGACCAAGGATTACCAAGGAAGCTCTATTAGCTTAAGGAGTAGACACAAAGGGATTTGTTCCAGTGCTGCATTTAGGCAAATTCATGGCCATAACCCTCACTTTACAAAGGTGTTAACGAGCATTGAATCAGGCTAAAAAGCTATTCTTGTAGCTATATACAGCAAATGAGGTGCCAATTATTGCTATTATTATTTTCTAGCCAAACATAGCCGTTCTGTTGGGTTTCAGTGAAGCTATGCTGATTTTAACTTTATAATGTTTTTTTCAGCACAGCAGTGACAACAGCTCCAAAGACAACTCCCGGCATGCTTGCAAACATTTGGGTTTCATCCTGCAAATATCTCCTGGTTGCCGTGTCCGGTGCAGGAACAGTTCTTTGCCTGAAAAAGGCTTGCAGGAGGGAAGAACCTCAGGCACAGACGTGCACATGGGTCCTCTCTTCTGGGCCTCACTGGGATGTCCCATGGTGGGGACACCTGCAGTCCTCAGAGATGGGGACTCGAACAGGTCATTCCCAAAGGAGCACCCGATGCTGGGGTTAATCCCAGGTTGATGGGCATCTGCTTACACTCTCACCCCTCCAAACGAGTTTCCTTTGGAAGCCCCCATGCCCAGAGAGCTGACTGTCCTCCCTATGCACCCAAAAGCTGCACAGCACCCAGGGTCTTGCCTGCAGCCCCTGAGGGACCCTATGTCAAGCTGAGCCTGGCTATGAGCCACCTGCAACGGACCCACCTGCACGTGAGCAGCAGGGGAGCACCCACGTGGGACAGGTTTGCAGAAGCTGTTATTCCTGCAAGAAACCAATAACAGCCTTTACTGCCAAGAGTGAAACAAAATCATCGCTTGAGACACAGAGGAGGTGAGACTGCAGGATCGCCCCAGGGCCAGTGAACCTCAGTGGACTTGCAGCTGCGTGCCATCCTTCTCCTACATGCAGCCTCGAAGCAAGGCTGGGGCAGAGTTTGAGTGTGGTATTTCAGAGTCAAAAATCATGTCCCCCTCTCCAGCCAAACAGTGGCAAATATTAGAGAAGTATCAGACATGTTGCTTTGCTGCAAATGGGAACCACTAATAGCTGTGCGCTCTTTGAGGTTCATGAGGGGCAGATGAAGTGCATCAGAAACAAACAAAAAAAAGTAGTCCACATTGTCTAACTCCCTGCGATTCCCACAATAAATTTGAAATAATTCATGTTCCACTCATACATGCATAAAAATGTAAAATATAGCTTGTTATTTGGCATTTCAACCTGCTGTACAAGCACCTGTCAATTTGAATTAGAGAATCTCCATGAAATGCCAGGCAGGAATTTAGGAGGAAAATGACCGATAACTGGGTTTAGCTCATGAAGGGGAAAAAATATTGTCACAATTTGTATGATGCTACTTTCTGCTCATAAAAGGTAAATATTTTTAACCACCCTAAATACTAAGTCTCAGCCAGAGGGATGCACATAGGAATATCGGGTGTGTGCACACACATCTGGTCCTGGTGATCATCCCAGGGAAAAAAGGTTACTCTCCTCTCACATACCAAACTGCATTCATCCTTGTTAATGGAAGAGGGATGAATTAACTTTTGATTGACTTAAAGATTTGAGGCATAACATAGGATATGGCTGTGAGAACTAGCACTGCATCAGACAAAGGGCTTCCATGTCACCCTGAGATACCTGCAACTATCTTTCACTGCTGCATATGCTCGAGCTCCCATTTCCCCCTGAAAGTGCTTGGGTGCCATAAAATTTTTAATCTGCATCACTCCAGCTAACAGGTATTGGATAACAGAGGAGGACTCCAGGAGCAAAGCCAAGAGCTGTGTGATGTGATGGAGACAGAATCAGGATTACCTGCATATGCCCCCCTTTCCTGGGGGGCTGCATGGAGTAGCTCTGGGAAGAGAAGAAAATAGAACCAGCACACGAAACTGGCACAGCAAGGGAAAGCAGTACTTCCATAGGGCAAGCCTAGTCCTAGGTTTATCTAGTAATTATGCTCATCTTTTGCTCTAACTGTTCAGCCTTTCATTCATATTGAGAAAAGAGATTTCTGTCAAACAGTTAGCAGCACTTTTTTTTTTCTCTTTTTGATAAGTGAGTTCGAAGAAAACTTAA
Source organism: Buteo buteo (assembly GCF_964188355.1). NCBI lineage: Eukaryota > Metazoa > Chordata > Aves > Accipitriformes > Accipitridae > Buteo > Buteo buteo. The sequence goes on from NC_134179.1 coordinate 17,412,886, forward strand.
TCTTTTAAAAGCTGGTTAATTCCCTAATTAAGCATTCGTCTCCCTCTCTCATCAGTAACACCGAAAACGTATCAAGACAAATCACTTGTACTTAGATGCCTGGTGATGGCATCTTTTCTTCCTAAATCCCCTGGACAAATCCAGTTAACTGCAGCACAAAGTAGGAGAGAGAACACCTGAGCCCCCTCCTGACTTGCAGCAGGGAGCAGAGACATCTGTTCTCTTTGCAAAGTTTTCCACCTGCTCCCTTTGATTACAGAGAGAAGACAGAGAGAGAAATGCATAGTGGAGAAGAACAATATCTTACGTCCTTGCATGAGACTCCACTTCCAAATTAGGGAAAAAAAGGAGAAAAAAAAATAGGACCACACACCAGGAGTACAGTTTGGAGTGGTGAGCAGATGCCCTGGCAGGGCAGAGGGATGTGGGCCAGCCCAGGTGCTTGGTGGTTTGGTGCTGGAGGAGGAAAGAGCTTGGGTGGTTTGAATTTTCCCTTGCCTCACTTTTGGTTTATAGCAGGCAGAGGTTGTTCCAGTCCTATACTCTAGATTGGGAGAATAAATGAGACTAAACCCAGGGATAAAGTACTGGCTTTTTTGTAGGTCACAGGCTACCTAAGAAACCCCACTCTCATTTAATTTTGCTGCCTAATTGGTTTGAGTGAGATGCTTCATACAACCAGAAACAAGCCATTTGTATTTGAGACTTTGGTAAACATAATGAAAATCATGCACCAGAACTGGGAGCCCGATGCTTTCGTGCAAAGGCTCTCATCTGACCCCCCTGGCAGGCCATTCCCAGGCCACTACTCAACAAAGGCAAAGTGAGAAGCCGCTGCCCAGCCACAACCAGGGTTGGGGTTCCTCCAGTGAGGCAAGCTCTCAGCCCCAGGGAGGCTCTTTCTGTACCTCCTAACACCCAAGTGGTCCCTAGTGTTCTTGCAGTGGCCAGAGAAGACCACCCTAGGCACTACTAATATACTCTAAATGCCCCAACCCTGCTTACTGCGTCAGGGCAGTGCACTTTCTTGCCATCACATGAAGCTGAGTGCTGTGCATGGGGAGTGGGTCCCGGATTGCTGAGGAAACACGCTGTCATCAGCCTGCAAATCCTTCCCACCAACACTTTTATATCCCAAGCCATGTTTTTATTTAGCATCAAGAATGAAACCCCCTCCCAGCCACCTTTCCCCACTGCAGAAGCCAAAGTTCAGCCAAAGGGCCATAAGATACAGCTACACAACAAAGGAAACACCACGAAGGAGTATGTTTGAGCAGCACAATAGTCGGTGAATACTCTCTAATTATGCCTACAAAAGAGACAAAAAGCACATACCAGCTGACACTTTGCTGCATCTCCACTCTGCTAACTGGTTGCAATTAATAAGATGGCGGCACTGAAGCTAGAAAGAACCCAAGCCAGAAAGGAACCTCACTGATTAATTAAAAACTAAGAAACGCACCCAGAAGAAAATCTCCCCTCACTCCTCCTACTCTGCAGCCAACCTTAGAAAAGCTTGCCAGAGAAGGGTCAGGAGAAATCTGAGAGGAAAGCAACCCCTAAAATTCAAAGCAATGCTTCAAATCTGGCCAGAGAACTCACAGGTTGTCCATCAACTTCATGCAAATCATAAAACCCAGTGGCAGGTGGCCAGTGATGGCCTGAAAATGAATAGCACATCCACGCTGTTAACATCATAGGAGACAACTTGCATAGATTTATGCTCTGCTAATGTTCATAAGGTGTTACAAAGCAGTGAGGATAGATAATACCTTTGATGAGCCAAGAGCTGGAGCAGGGTGGGACCTATGCCAAGAGTAGGAAGGATCCAAGAAGAGGCACACAGCCAGCATAACTTCCCAGCTTCAGCAAAACCCTTGCCCTGAGAGAAGTAAACCTTTGGCCGGGAGCTGGGATACAGAGGGGGATGAGCAGCATTAGCTCAACTCTGATCCTTATCAGGTCCTTTACTGAATCAAACCCCAAAAGAACCATAAACCAGAAAGGAACGTAACATAAATGGGATTGAACTGCCACACAAATTGTCTCCAAGAAAATATTAGGGTCTGATCCAAGGCTCAACAGTCAGTGGTCATCTTTTCACTGTTTCTAACAGCCTTTGGATCTGATCACTGTATAATATATCTTGTTCATTTCTTGCCAACATAGAAAGCTATAAAAAAGCCAAGAGAAATCCATTAGTTTTAAACAACAATAGATCAATAATGCTCACCAACTTCACAGCTGTTGTGGAGACTAGTAGTATTTTCAGTGCATTAAAAGACATAAATCCTGTTTTAACCACAAAGTACTATTAGTAAAAATACTTGGACATCAGAAATAATTTGCCTTTGTATAACTCTAGCCTCTTTCAGCTCAAACGTTAAGGTCCCAACCTCCTTAGTGTATCAGATTCATACAGGAGTCATATGTATATATATATATGTGAATACATGTGTATAAAAATATACATATTACAAAAGAAACTAAAATCCTAACCAACTAGTCAAGGCTCTTTTGTATTAAAAGACAATGGCTTGATTTCCTCCACAATTTGCAGTAGTACAAATGCAGTTGCTAATCACCCACTTATTGAGTGAGCCCTGATTGCATATTGAGTGTATCTTATTGCCTGTCCTGGGATACCCATGTCATACAAATTTAGGCGCATGTGTGTGCACCCGGGGGCAGGAAGGCATCCAGATGGGAGCAGAGCTAAACAATGGTTTCATCTCCTGCCTCTTTTTTCTCTTTCACGCTGTTGGCACTGCCACACAGCCTCACAGCTCTGTGCTCTTTCTCATATCAGGCCTGGAGAGATGGAGAAGAGCAGTTTGGGGTGCAGTGGGAACACAAGTAGGGTAACAACCCATTGCTGGGTCACTTCAGCTCATGCAGCTTTTGCCATGCACAAAGAGGCTCTGCAAGGGGGACATACACTGTATGCATTGGCTGATGTAGACCTTAGATAAGTAAAACTAAAGGGTTACCAAGGTAAGCATTAATGCACCCATCTTTCCTAGTAGGATGGCCTTCACACCTTTGGCAGTGGGAGATCTCCAGGCTGGTGGGGCAGCAGATCTAGAGCATGGCACTACTGACTCGTTTGACCTGCAGCCTGAGGTGCAAGAGCTCTGGTTGCCATGGAAATGATGGACCAGCATCTTTTTTCTATATACTTGGGCTGGAAAAAAAACAAATTCTGACATAAGTGTTCATTTTTTCATAACTGAGTCAAAATTCATCCCCTGTATGGTTTGACTATGTGGTCCACTTTCACCCAGTACACACCACTTCAGCTTATCCCACCTAATTTATTAACAGAATTAGTGTAAAGATTTACACAATCTTTAGAAGACTTTCTGCCATAAACTTAATTTGCCTTCTGTGTCACTCATGGGAAATCAAGGACTGAGATAATCAATGAAGTTCACAGGAGTTCCTGAATCAAAAAAAGTCTTGAGAGAACAGAGTTTCTGTGTCAGGATGCACTTAGGTGTTAATTCAGGCAAATACATTATTTTCTTCAACCGTGCTAACCCACACACTTGGTGATAATAACCTTCATGTTAGATTACTTTGACCCATCACCACTGCTCAGGATTTGGAGAATGATAGATTCCAGTCCTGGCTTTTTGCCACATCAAATAAAATGAAAAAGCAATTTATACAGCCTCTTGGAGGAAAATGACAGCGCTCAAAGGAAAGGTGCTCAAGATATAATTTAATTTAGGTGTGAGGAGCTTCACACATCTCTCCTGGGTAAGTCAGTCAATGAAGTTTCCATCTCATCCATTAGATGGGTTAGACTATTTTAAGCTTTTTTTTTTAAACTCTTACAGAGCAGGCCAGGAGATAAGGTCAAAGATATTAATAAAGATGGTTAAAACAGCGTAACACCTAAAAAAATTTTGAGGTACCATCACCCAGAGGGAATCCATACCAGAGACCAGCCAAGATTTCCAAAGAGCTGAGAGGTGCTGTTGATGCAAGGGAGGTGGGTTCCTTCACCAGCCCCAGGATCTGCTCCCCTTTTGCTGTCTCTCCACTGGATGCCACTTCGTGCTTTCATAGCCTTCATTAGCTTGGTGTAGCCTTATCTCCCATAACTGTGGGATCTGGAAGCAGATGTGCACAGCCAGCATGAGGGGAACAGGCCAGAGCTGTATAAGAAAGTACCTGAAGCCAAGGTGAAGCAGTGACTATATATCTTGTATTCATATACGACACAAAGATATTGCTGTCAGCTGCAGGCTTTTATATACTAAAGCACTTCTGGTGGGCACATGGACAGTGGCCAATGCTGTGAACAGGAGAAAGGACACAAAATGCATGGGGTAAAACAACAACAAACACCACTAACATTTCTTTCGTCAGGGTTAGAACAGTAGAATACAAATAAAATGTATTTTGTTTGTATTTAGGTCCCCATCCACCATTCCTGCTCCCTCGTGCTGGCACCTCCAACAAAAATGCTGCCTTTCCTCAGTGTGAATTTCAGAATATACCTGCATCCTTACAGGGACCAGTGTCTTGACAAGGGGGAGAAAAGAAAGCATCCCAGCAAACCCTACATGTGATTACTGTTGCCAGAGGAGGCCCATGTAAAATGTTTGCCCAGCTAATAAATCTTTCCTTGAAAAACATGCCTCGAGAGTGCAGAAGCAAAACAGCAATTTGACCCTGTGGAGATCCTCCATGGCAGCAGGAGACAGTAAAACATGAGCTGCTACCTCATTCTTCACCTCTCCTTGTCTCCTCCACCCACAGGAGATGCTGCAGCTTCCCTGTATCTTGGGATATTGAGCCAAAGATAAGGTCTGCTCAGGGAGGATGAATAATTAATGGTAAGCACTTAGTGCAAACATTTCCGTCAGCTCTTGTGTTGGGTATTAATCAATCAGTTCCCTGATCTCTAATTGCCACGTTGGCTGGGTATTTCCCTCTTTGTATAAATGCAAGGCTAATGTCACTCTGGTCCCTACTTGTTGTGTTTTCACAACTGGAATCAAAAGAAACCCAACCTGCTCAGTGCAGATGAACTTAAGAAGAGGCAAGAAGGCAGCAAGGTTAGCTACCATCAGCTTATGTGTGAAGGACAGAAAGAAGAAACTTTGGGGAGGGAGAAAGAGGGATGTTATCCAAAGAGATTTAGGAAAAAGAGAGAAATGTGAGGAGTAGACAAAATGAGAAAGCACTTTTTAAAGTGGGGGAAAAGTGGTAACGTCACCAAGGTACCAGGAGTGCCTAAGAAAGCAGCCTCCCTTAGCTAAAAATGCTAAAAATTTTGAGAAAGATGCTTAGAGAATCAGAAAACCAGGAAGTATATGTAAAGCCTCTGCTGCAAAAGCATACTTGGGAGATTTGAGCATATGCTACCCAGCGATAAACACCCCTGAGCATGCAGTGAGTTAACTGAGGAGCCAACTACACCCAGACACTTAATTAACCAAACTCTGAACAAGCCACTTTGGGTGGAAAACAGAGCAGATCAGCCTAAATATGGCAGTAACTGACAAGCAACTTGCTATGAGAGACGGGGCACCGGATATCATGGGTCATTGCTGGGCTGGGGCTGCAGGCTTTTTGCCACAGGGCCCCTGTGACGACACTCTTCACCACGGGTTGGAAGGTAGCAGGACTGGCAGGTGAAAGGGGGAAGACGCTTGGGTGGTTTCTGCCCAGGACACTGCACTGCCAAGGCCCTGAAGTAGAAAAGCTTGCAGCTGGTTTTGAAAGCAACCAAGTGATAAAAGGCTTTCCGAAGCTCTGCATGATCAGAGCCTGAACTAGAGCGAGGTAAGTCTGGAGATCGCAGACTAATGTCGCTTCAGAATGAGGCAGCTCAATAGACAAAGGTCTAAAAGCACCGTCCCATGCCTCTGCTGGCACAAATGGGCTTTTCTCCTCATCTCACTCGGCCTTCAGCAACTTCCAGGTCTTCCAGTTGTATATTCAAGATAGCCTTTGCACTATCAGCCGCTGGCAAGGGCCAAAGGTCGAGCAGTTCTTCTGGCTGGTCCATGCCACACTGGGAAACCCAAACATAGTAAAGAAATAGGACATGAAGACTCATACCAAGCAAAAATTCATGTCCCTTGTTTGAATTTCAGGGCCATTATCTGACTGAATCAAATTGCAGTACAGTTTGGTTAGGCAATTAATTTCTCCACATGGACACAAAATAAGAAAGAAAACAATACTGATATCCTGGTTTTCAGGAGGCTTGAAGGTATTTGCTTGTTCTCCACCCCACTGGTTGGCGTTCAGTGCTTCAGCCATGAGCTCAGCTAACCCCGTGTGGCAGTACACTTCCCCCCCGCCATCCTGCCAGCAGAAAATGAAACTTCTCCAGGCAGGGAGAAGGGGAAGGAAAAAAACCCCAAACAACTAAACCCTGGAGGCTGCAGGTTGAAATTTGAACTGGCCAGTCAAGGCGTGCCAGGTACACTGAGGTGACCTTCTTGGCCAATAAGGATTAGATGACCACCGGTCAGATTCGACAGGGGTATAAATGGGGTCCTGCTGGAGGACATGTTGGAATCAGTCCTCGGAGAAGCAGGTCTGCTGTCGGGGACTCCCCCTTGGGTTGGGGCACCGCCCGAGGTAACTCCTCAAGGAAGGGAGCCCTCAGCTTTTACGTGAGTGATATGCGTGTTTTGAGTCATCACTTTTGAACCTTACAGATTCTGAAGTCGGCTGTGTAGTACTAATTCCCCTTACATCATTGAGCCTGTAGTTCACTACTGTTACCAGAGGTCTAACTAACTTTTCTACTGAAGAATAAATCTGAGCTTTAACACCTGTTGGATTTGAGTGTGCGTGCATCAGTAACACCTCGTGCTCTGGGGAAGTGTTACATTCTCACAAACATGATTTTCTCCTGTTTATATTCTTAGGAACAACCTAAAATTCTAAAAAGCTGATTTGCCGAGTGTCCAGAGGGACAAGAGCCTGCCTAGAGGTTTGCAGCATTCCTCAAAGACTCTGGTAATTTCCCTGGAGGTACTAACTAAACAAATTTGGCTTTTCATCTGCAGCCTCCAGTTGAATCTCCTTCAATGTGTAAACTTGGGAAAGCAGCCTCTAGTCTTATCTTCCTTGTTTTTCCAGAGCAGGCTCAGCTACACAGCAGAGTAAAGCCCTCTTTCAGAATTACCTGTCCTAAACCAAGAACTTGGCTTCAAAGCCTTCCTATTTCTGCAATGGAGGAGATTCTGACCATGTTGGCTTTAGAGTTGGGTCAACTTCTTTGAAGATTTGTCTTCAGCTTCCAGGCTTACCTGCACTTAATGATGCAATCTCTCCAAGGTGTAACAAGGACAAGATTTGGGTCAAACCCTTAAGCTCCTAAATGAAAGTCATTTAGGAGCCCATAATAAACTCCTGGAGAAGATCTCTAATTTTTTAAGAATTTTAAAGAAAAACCTCACAGGCTAATTAAGCCTTCCCTCCTGAGCTCTCTGACTTCCAATTTTTATCAGTCCCCGTGCTGGATTCCTCGCTGTGCGTGTTAATGGCCTCCTCATGAAAGTGTGCTTAATTCTCTTGACACTAATTCCAAAGCATTACTTTTGAGTTAAACGTACATACTGCAATAATGAAATGATCTACAAAATTTAAAAAAAAAAGGCAATCTAAAGAAAGCTTAGCTAATACAACAGGACAGGAGAAAATATAAACGTCTGTAATGGTTTCTGATCCTGGCAGTGTGAATGCTGCTGTAGTGATTTACAGTCCTGCTGTGAAGAGCGAGGACATGGTTACATCCCCATAGGTGAGCAACGCTGACAGCACAGCTGTGAAAAATCTTGGCTCCTGTCCGCAAGGCAAAGAAGGAATTCAGAGCATCTCAATAAACCCAAGTCATGTTTCTGACCAAATCATTAGGAAATATTAAGCTGAACGCATTTGCCTTCCTCCGCACACCAGCATTCCTCCCAGCACCAAGGCTAGCATGACAAGGCGGACACTGACCACGGCACTGTGCTTCTAGCAAGGTAACAAAGCCCTCTACCACCCTCGCAGTTAATAGCACTGATTCAGTGCTCACACTGCATGCACATCCCTTCTTCTTTTCTTGCCTCAGAGTCATTTGCACAGGCTTTTCAAGCAACAGCATCGCTTATTTTTTGTGCCCTCCTAATTTTGCTTTTAGATGAAAGGCTTGGCTGTGCTGTCAATCACACTTTCATTCATGTGGACCCGGTGAGGGAAACCTGCTGCATTTTAATAGGCTCAGGTAAATCTTCCGAAGGCTGAGGATTTTATCAACTTCTATGCTTTGTCTGCTCACTGATCTCATCCTTTCATCTCATCCCATTCATTCACTGGGAGGAGAACTTCAGCCTTCAAAACGCTCCTGCTCCCATCTTTCCCACAGCTCTGCCACTCTGCTGTTTTCTCTAATCTGATTTGGTTAGTGATATTGTTCACCTTGGATGTGTGGGCAAATCACAGCTTAATCTCAGCAGATAAAGGGAGGTTTGCCTGGTTCCCACCATCTCTGCCTTGTGCTTTTATCCAGGAGGAGGTTCAGAGAGGAGGTAATCAAAGCGCTCTCCTGAGTTGATTTTGCAGATTGAATCTAATTGTGCTCACACATGAATTAAATATCACCCCTTTCCCTAAGCACATCCTGTGCTCTGTTTGCCATGCGGGTGTGAGGAGCGAGCGCAGCCGATTACAGCCATGACTCACAGTTGGTTGCAAAGGGAAACGCCTCCTGGTCCTGCAAAACCTTTGCACGCAACTCCCTTTTGCATGCACAGTTGTTAATTGGCTTGCACTTACATGGTGGAGCACACATACAGGCACACGTGTGAACCAAGCCCTGGGAGCATAAGTAATCTTGTCACACATAGGTGCATGTTGTGCTTTGCTTTTAAAATGCACGTTCTCATAAATCAGTTGGTTTTTTTCATATTCTCTGAGGTGGGTTGATTCTAAGCATAATCCTAAAACCTGACAAACATATTTCATACTTCTCAAACACATGCTCAGAGCATTGTTGCATAAATCCCCCAGCAGCTTCCCAGTGCATATTTCCCTTATCCCCTCCCCAGTGCCTATATCTGGGACACTTGAGGGACGGGTGGAGGTAACAGGGTTTGCTCAACAAACATAATATCCATAGGGAAGAAAGATATGAACTGCAAATCAGGGGCTTTATCATTATAGAGATGGACCATAGCATTAAATGGGAAGAACTAGAAAACCTTGAGGAGTTGGGAAAAATTAAAGTGGAATGAAGCTCAATATTGTGGAGGGAAGGTCACGCATTTGGGGATTATCAAAACATTTACTCTGTTGGGTGTGCACAAAGCAAGTGCATGTTGGGGCGTGGTAACAAAAAGGAAAAGATGACAAGATTTTGGCAAGGGAGCTCTGCTGAACCACCATCAGCTCACAGCTATGCTGGAGGGAAATTTTCTCCTAAATGGTAGTAGGAAAAATATCTCCTACAGTGGGATCAGAGATGCCAATATTGGCATACAAGCAATTGGTGCTACATTTACCATATAGCAATGAGATTTCTGGGGTGTATTGCTTAGCTCTTACTGCTTCTGTGAGCTTGTCTGCCTTGTAAATTATCTCTCAGTGGAAAATTATGTCTGTTATTCCTGAGCAAGTGGGGAAAGGAGAGCTACATCATGAGACACTAAGAGAATCTGGCTGGGGGATTAGCTGTGAGGTTGGGTTTGATCACTTCCAAGCCTTCCTGGGCCAGCTAACTCACAGTGACCACCCCAAGCTCCTCTAATAGGTGCTTAGTCATACACAAATGTGAACATGGAAGCTCTCTTTAGAGTCTACACAGAAAAAGACAAGAAAAAAAAGGGGAAGGAGGGGTGGTGCAGTTTGATTTAGTCCAGCCCAATCAAGACAAGAGGTGAGTTCTGGGTACTTCCAGCCAAAAGGTTCTGAGGTGCAGCGAACGCGCTGCCAATCCGTACTAGCATATCAGCTAAAGAAAGGCAGAGGCTTTCACCAACACTGACTGGTTGTGCAGTCACTGGTCCTTTGAGTGTCCTTTGACTGCGGAGCCCACTTCTCCCCACAGCACACAGAGAAAGCTCATGGCAAAGACAAGAACAATCCTGCGTCCTGCATCACCCTCTGCCATCTACTGCCAACATTTCCCCAAAATTCTCTTGCAAATAACATTTTATTCCTATATAGGTTTACCTTGACATAGCTTGGCATTACTCAAGCAAAGATCATTTTTAAAAGTTAGCAGAAGAAAGGGACTCTGTTTTGCTCCCAAGCTGGGTATATTCTCAAAGACCTGTGAGCTAATTCAGCTGGGGAATATGAGGAGCTGCTCTGCTTCCTGGGGGATTTCCTCACTAGGTTTTCTTAATATCACCTCTTGGTTGTCGCTTCTTTTCTGTACACAAGCCCTTCTCCAAATTAACTTTCAGGTAGGTGAAGTTCCCAGCCAGATAATTTTGTGGTGAAATCACTGGATGTTGCAGGGTTCTATAGATCCCAGCAAGAGCAACGCGCATGTACAGCCCATCACTCATGGAAAAGTGAGACAGAATTAAGAAAAATCACCATAGAAAAATGAGACTGAATTAGCTGAAATTCACAGTAACAATCTATCACAAGTATATCATAAGGGACAGAGTTTCACATCTGAAAGGGCTTTTCAATCCACATCTGAAGGGTAGTATATAAATGCTACATGTTATTTAAGTTGGTCTTTCAAGTAGTGTAAAGTGGCAAGTCAGCCCCAGTATTAATCATGAGATAAATGTTAAGTCAACCCGAGTTCTTTTTGTTGGGTTTTTGAGCCTCCAGGGCCACGTTTGTGACCATTTTTCTTAAGTCATGAGGACTAAAGAAAAAAAGAAAATGCTTTTTTGATGAAAGCTGATATTCACAGAGAACTGAAGAATTCCCTACGCTGGGGTGTTTTGTAACCCCCAACACCATGAGACACACAGTAGAGGCTCACAACATCAAAACCACTACAAGACTGCGTCTCCACTTGCAGGCAGAGCCCTCTCACCTTAGACTGCTTCTTCCAGAAATGTTCTTCTGCAAGATCTCACGCCATTCCCTTTGAATGCTCACTAGTCAACCTTAGGTTTGTGTAGTATACCATGATAACCAAATACAGTGATTTTTTCTTTCTCCCCAGAAAGCAGCTTTTTAACAAGAGTATAATAAATTATTTACAAGATATAACAAAGCAAATTCATTCTTAGAGACACACTAAAACATACAGAAAAGGAACTCTTGGAGCATTGCGAGTGTTGGTATGAATCATCCTTCTCTCCAGCCATTTAATTACTCCAGGATTAGGAGTGCATAAGCTATGGTCTGCACTTTTATTAATGAAAACATCCATTATTATTCTTTTATGTGGGGCAGTGGAGTACCTGGAGGCCTTCTGCCGCTGAGCCCTTTATGCTTGCACTCAGGATAAGGAAAAAATATGCCCTCAAACACCTTTGGATCGTGACAGATTCGACTGCTAGTGATCCTGGTCTAATCACAAAGCAACTTTGAAATACTATACATTTAAAAAAAAAAAAATCAGTCCTGCAGGAAACTGGCTTTGGGCATATTCGAGTGATAGGGGTGAACATGTCTTGCTGAGAAACAGCACTTTGAAGTTGCTCCCAAATGGATAATGAACGATTAAAAGAACAAATGAGTTAAGCCAAGTAAAATGCATGGGTGTGCCCACAGCACCCTTCATCTCTGGAGCACACTGGCTTTGTAAGACTATTTCAAAAGGGAGGAAGCATCTCCATGCAAAGGAGCACTATATACCAGATCTGCACAGCACCTGACTGCTGACAGTGCTCAAAAAAGCCCATGTCAGCTTGCAATCAAAATGCTGCACTGCTTATCAAACTCAATGCCAGGTGGATGACATGCATCAGATATGTAGCCCTAGGTTAGGAGATGCATCGTGTTCGGGTAGGAAAAAGGCACCTAAAGACTCATCTCAGCCTCGTGGCTGCTATGTGGGAAGTATCACGATGTCTGGTACCTAGACACTTGCCTGATGGAAGAAAAGTTTAGTCGGAGCCCTGCTCCTGTCCCTTAACACTAAAACATGCTTTTCCAGGCGGTGCTGCAGAGCAGCAAACAGGCACACTTTCCAGTCCCCATCTAACCACTATTAATTCTCATCTCCCTTGCAAGGCTGTCACTGATGTGGTAATTGCTGTTGCGTCCTCCTTCCAGGCGGTGCATTGCGCACCCAGCTCTGTGCCTGCATGATGGCAGTGCCAGGAAGGCTTCTGGGCTTCTCCTTCCACCCCAAACAGCTAGGGCAAATCTATAGCTCATTCCCCTCAGGGCAATCAGGGAAGGGATTTCCACTTGGGAAAACCTCCCTGAGTTACACAGCTGCTGATGGGGCAATCTATGCAGCACCCTGAATAGATAATTAATTACACTGGAGAAAAGACAGACACTGCTCAGACATAGGGGCTTTTCCTTTTTAAAATCAAGGGGATTGTAGTTAAAAAACAAACAAACAAACAAAAAAGGAACTGACGACAGAAATGGTAAATAATGCCTGCTGAGCTCCTCTGAGCTGTGTGGATGACACCCAGGAGCGAAGAGATTCCTGAGTCACCTGCAGAAATGCCACACGAGAGAAAAGCACAGACAGGAACCAAAAGCAAAGATGTTTAGCCCAAGAGGAATTAGATGTAAGCTACAGGCACTCCAATCTGAAAAGCATCCCCCGAGAAAGGATACCAGTGGCTAAATCCTCTGTTTTCAATTTGACATCCCAACGTCCACATGAGAGCATGTCCAGGAAAACACCATGCTGAACTTAGAGCAACGGAGGAGCTGCAGAAGCCCACAAAATCCATTTTTTACCTCTGGACATTACTGTGCAACTGTGAGCAGCAGCAGGGGAGGTATAAGGAGATGGCATAACGCTTGTTTGCAGAACTTTTATTGCTAATTGATATTTCTGCAGAGGTCCCCAGACAGTCACAGGCAGCGCTGGTTGGCCAGGCCATGCAAAGCAGTCTAACGCTGCATCCTGTCTGGTACCCAAATGGGGGCCATATTTCTGACGGAGGCTCCAGCAAAGAAGTAATGGATATAAACATGCCTAAATGTGCTAAATCTAAGCAAAGGCACTTGTAGCCAATCTTTGTTCAAACAATATGATTGTCTTACAAATTGAATACTTCCTTCAATTTCCACATTTATTGCGAGATGAGCTAAATCACTCAGGGACTATCAAAGCATCTCATTTAAGAAATATCAACATGTACAAAGGAAAGCTTTCCTTTCAACCAGCAAGAACGGCTTCAGAAGCTCATGAAGGGCTTTTTCTTGTTTTGTTATTCTCTGCGTTTAGCTCATCCATCTAGGGAAGTAACAAGATGTGAAGACAAACTTTGCGATCGCAGAGGAACATTGCTAATGATTTCCCTTTCAACTGCCTGCTCAGCCTTACCTTTGCTAGAAAGGATTACCTGTTGCTGGCAAAAGGTGTCATCTCCACTCAGATTAATTGCACTCACATTAATTACCGGCAGGAACCAAGGCTAACTATGTGTAACATTATTTCAACACATTAAATCTAACAAGCTTTAAGTAGAGCTTGCTGTAATGGGACAGCACATGGTTCTTCCAGTTAGATACAGAATTGCTGACCCCATTATTCACACCCAAATAATCCTTTTAGTGTGACTCAAACCATAATGGTCTAGTTTTCAAGCCTTTTCTCTCTCATTATGTCTTCTCCCTTTATGTCTGCTTTTCCTCCTCTCCATCATGGTACCTCATGGCATGTTGCCCTGAGCTTTATTAGGTGACTTGTGGCAGCCCATTTCCCAGCTAAGAGACCTGCAGGAGCAACGCTCTGCTGAAATTGCGTCCCCTAAAATACGCTGCTGTCAGGATTATATTTCCCCACAGCACACAGCGAGTGCCTCAGACTTGATAAAACATTGTAGTGCCGCTGACTTTGATCAAGCCCCAGCAGCAGGGACAGGTTGAGGATCTGAGCCAGCCTTGACAGTCCTGCTGAAGATTTTGCTGATGCAATGAGGACAACAAACCTCTCCAGCTACCAAAGTGTCCAAGCAAATTCGTGTATGCTGTGCTGGTTGCAGCCTTCAGCTGACACACATAAGCCTTAGGGAGGAAGAGCCGGTGCCATGCCAAGAGGAAAGTGACCACAATTTGGTCTCTGAGGTTTCCTAATGCTGGAGTTGAGGTTAGCACTACCTACACCATCAGTAAATTTTTACTTGATTCACCCACTTGATTAGCTATGAAAGAACATGACAAGGGGAGATAAGAAATCTAAGAGAACCTGTACGTTAAACATTTCACTCTATCCATAGCCAATCTTGACACTGCAGCGATGCTGCAAGAGTTCATTTGCTACCAGCCCAAGGGAGCGCACTGAGCCAAAGCCCTGCAGGAGATACTCCCCTTCCCAGTGAGGCTCAACCCAGAGATCAGAGGAGCAGAGACGAGGAATCTGCTTGCCTCGCCTCCAGCTGCGCTCTGCTTTGAGAGGCACAGCACCACTGAGCCCAGCCAAAGCTCTTTACAGGCTAAACCAGCAGTCCTGAGCCTAGAAGCAATGCTGACAGAGCAGTTTAAAAGGACTTTTTCCACTAGAGCTGAGCTTGATGCTTGGTAGGACAAAACCGAGAGCTGAGTTCATGGCAGGCAGAATATCTTGCAAACAGGGAGCTTGTAAACTTAAATGATTTCTCATATATCCACAAGGCAAGACATGAGGATTAGACCAAACAGCTTGGCATTTTCTCTCCCTCATCTTTTTCTATCTTAATGACTCATTAACTTGCAGTGCCAGAAGTACAGCTGGCCTTTGTCAGACACCCTGTGGGGACCCTGCCTCTGGCCACATCCCGGCCAGCCTCACCATCAGGAGCTGAGCACAACATGACTGCACGGCTGCTCTGCAGAGGCACAGACTCCAAACACAACCACAGGGCATTGCCACTCATGGTTCTGAGCAAAACCCATTCACACACAGCTCCTCCTGGGACCAGTCCTGGAGAGTACTTAATAAATCAAAGGGCCAAGCCTGCCATCTTTATGCAGGGCTTACTAAGGCAAAGCTCTCTTACATACCATATGTGCTGAAAGGTCTGGGGTGTCTCACAAGTACAACCCATCCCAAGCCCCCAGGAGAAGATATCCGTGGGGCTGAAGGAAGCTGGCAAGATCTGCTCCACACCCCCCATGATCCCATGCAAGCCTCTTCCCTTGGGCTGCCACCAGAAGTCCAAAAAAACCCAAACCCTACAACGCCCAACCCAGCATAACTCAGCTGCTTTGTGATGTCCATGTAGCCCCATTACAAAAGGTTTTGTCAACACAGGGGTAAGCAGCAAAAAGGTTAAATTAGTTCAGTTCATACATATTTTAGTACCACGACCTGCATTATCAAGCTCAGGCTCAAAATATTTGTAATGGCACAATTAGCCTCAGGCACATTATCTCACTAGTATCAGCAACTGTATGTATTTATTTACAAATGACACAGGGGGGAATTAAATGTTGCCATCACTGTTGTCAGGGAAACAATCTACTTCTAAATTTTTAATTTTTTAATTTAAAATGTTGTATTCTAAACAGGGATAGTCATTAAAATTGTATGAGGAAAACGGGGGAGAAAAACCCTGGTGGATCTACCTATGGTGGAATTGATGTACACTGTAATTACAGCAGGTTACGGACGCAAAAAACATAGCTTTCATGTGAGACCATGGTTATGAATGTTTCTGCACATTACTTACAATTACTGTTGCTTAAGAAGGAGAAAATAATCTATTCTGCATATGTAAATCCTTGGCAAAAATTGCAGATTGGAATACATCATTTACTTTGTGTACTGCAATTTTTATGTAAATACTAGGATCATCACCATAAAAATGGTTGCTCAGTAGAGACAGATTTATAGGGATATAAATGGTAATTCGTGTAGTTGAGTTTAATAACTAATATCCTAATTGAGTACTTTCATGGAATTGGTGGTACTGGGAACGTGCTCTCCTTGAGCAAATACCTTCTAAAGCCTCCGCGGTAGAGATGGACTATCAGATCTGTTGGGAAAATTGCTGCAATATCTTCTGTAGAAGAAAAGCCAGGCAACAGTAAGAGGAAACAGCACATTTTGAATAACATAAAGAGAGATTGCCAGTCTCCAGCCTTACAAACCTTAGAATTACTTGTAATCAGTGTTTCACCAAGGAGGAAACAATATATGTAAGTCTTTTTAGAGCCCAATCCTCCAAAAACCTGAAAGCCCAAAGATTTACTATCCTCTGCAAATCCAAACTCACTCCCTCGTTCCCTGTCTTACCCTGCCCATCTCCCTGTTACATCACATTCGCATTTTGCTTTTTAAACTACTGTGTTATTTGTGTGGCCAGAAAATGATGCTGTGTTCCCAGTCTGTACCTGAGTGGTGTGGGGAACAAGCCAAATTGCTGTGCCGAGCTGGGAGCAGGGGTGGGCAGTGCTTGTCCCAGGGCTGCCTGCACCCTTGGGGTCCTCCTCGCCATCTGGTGGCGGCTCTCGCTCCCACCCCACGCACTGCAGGGAAGGAGCATTTGGTGATGGAGTCAGACGGAAAGCTCATTTTTTTTACTCCTTGGCCTATTTGCATTACCTGAGCTAATAGCTGGCGAGGAAGGGCTCTCCGGGGTACACCGCACATCTGCAGAAATCCTGGCTTTGATTTCTCAAACATGCAAACCATCTGTCGACAGCTCCAGCTCTGGGAGCAGGGCCGGCGGGATGCCTTGGAGCCCTCCTCCCCTCTCGTGTCCTGGCGTGGCCCTCTAGAGCGTCCACGTGTCCTTACCGAGAGGATTGCTTGCACTCGTCCCTGCGGTCCCACATACCTGCGGCCACACAGCTGGACTGGCTGTTGGGGGAAAACGTGCCTGGAGCTGGGAGATTTGCTGGACACCTCGGCCAAACCCAACAGCCCTCCCACAGGCAGCCACTCCAGACCAGTCTGTCCAGTCTGCTCCAGCCCCCGTGGTACTATGGGTACCACATGCACCATCCCACCGCAGCTGCACTGAGATTAGAAACCTGGAGGAATTTTTTATAATTAAAAGTTGTTTTTGCCCCAAGGCCTGTTAACATGGGATGCATCTCTAATTACTGCTGGTTTCCACTCCCAGGCCCTTTATTTGTTTTCCTTTACAGCTGTGAAGTTGTTTGGTTTTCTCCCAAGTCTATCCCCTAATAAAAGACCTAATAACACCAGCTCTTGGACATTTTTGTGGCAGGGTTAGTAAGTCACAGCGCTAGCTGTGGTTCTGTAGATTTAACCCCTTGGTGTCAACAGGTTCCCAGCTTCAGTGACTTCCATTTGATACAAATTGGAAAATCCTTGACATTTTACACCAAGGGGTTAATTTGCAAAGGGATGAGAGTTCAGTTTCAGTTACAAGCTTAGGTTTAATAATAAGGGAATGAAAAATTTAGGTTACCTAGAGACCAGCCAGAGTGTAAAATTGTCCTTGAAGTTGCATTTCTATGTGAAGGTGAAAACAGGGGGTTTTGAACATCATAAAGCTAGAGGAACAGAGAGGAAATAAAAAAACAAATGGGTACTTCAGCTTGCTTTTTTTTTTTTCCCCTCACATCTCTGGCAATATGTAAGGGGACAGTAAGCAAATTACACCAAGGGAGTGAAAAGGGATCAACACAATGCGTGCATTTAATCTCCAGAACAACTGCAACTGAAACGTGATTTACCTTAAAAAGGGCTTGGGCAAAGGAACCAGAGGAACTGAATGTCATTGGAAACCCACAGAGAAACCACAGAGCAGCTCCTTTGCCACGACCTGTGGGAAGTCGTAGGAAGTAACCAGTGAGTCCTGAGCTTCATCAGGCAGGTTAACCTGCGAAGGGGTGTTAGACTTGGCTCTTGAGGTGCCCAAGTGGCGCCAGCACCTTTCTTGGTCCCGTTCTGCCTCTACCATCCTGTCACCGCTGGTTTCCTATGTTTTGAATGGGCACCTACACAGGAAGGAAAGTTTCCACCTGAACAGTGAATAATGGCCAAAGTGCAGACAAATCACAGGCTCACAAAACAAACTTGTTATTCTAAGTTCAGCATACCTCCAAGGAGAGAGATACTGTCCATGAAATTTCCAGCAGAGAGCTCCGTGAAGCCTTAGTAACCACGGTCCAACCCCTCCTACGTGAAAAATAAATCACTCAACCCAAGAAAGTCCTGTTCTCACTGATTTTCCAGAACATCATCGAGGCAGTCTCATTTACCAGCCTTGTCAAGTTATTGCTGGAAAGGTAATACAACAGCCTTCATAATGGGATAGCAAAAATTATTACATGCCTTTTGTCCTGCAATGTGCAGGATGGCAGATGGGTGTTCGTAAAGCAGCCAAAACTTGACCTGTAAAATCTCATCCCGAATTTAAAGGCCAGACTACCCCGTATGACTTTCAAATGTCACCCTTGATTTAATTCACTGTCCTGGTTTCAGCTGGGATAGAGTTAACTGTCTTCCTAGTTGTCCTGGTTTCAGCTGGGATAGAGTTAACTGTCTTCCTAGTAGCTGGTGCAGTGCTATGTTTTGAGTTCAGTATGTGAAGAATGTTGATAACACACTGATGTTTTCAGTTGTTGCTCAGTAGTGTTTAGACTCTAGTCAAGGATTTTTCAGCTTTTCATGCCCAGCCAGGGCACCTGACCCAAACTGGCCAATGGTGTATTCCATACCATGTGACGTCCCATCTAGTTTAGGAACTGGGAAGGGGGGGGGCAGGGATTCGCCGCTCAGGGACTGGCTGGGTGTCGGTCGGCGGGTGGTGAGCAATTGCCCTGCGCATCATTTGTACATTTCAATCCTTTTATTACTACTGCTGTCATTTTATTAGTGTTATCATTATCATTATTAGTTTCTTCTTTTCTGTTCTATTAAACTGTTCTTATCTTAACCCAGGAGTTTTACTTCTTTTCCTGATTTTCTCCCCCATCCCACTGGGTGGGGGGGGAGTGAGTGAGCGGCTGCATGGTGCTTAGTTGCTGGCTGGGGTTAAACCACGACACTAGTAGCTGGTACCGTGCTATGTTTTGAGTTCAGTATGCAAAGAATGTTGATAACACTGATGTTTTCAGTTGTTGCTCAGTAGTGTTTAGAATATAGTCAAGAATTTTTCAGCTTCTCATGCCCAGCCAGGGCACAAGAAGTTGGCACAGGACACAACCAAGGCACCTGACCCAAACTGGTCAACGGTGTATTCCATATCATGTGACGTCCCATCTAATATAGGAACTGGGAAGTGGGGGCGGGGAATCACCGCTCGGGGACTGGCTGGGTGTCTGTCAGCAGGTGGTGAGCAATTGCCCTGCACATCATTTGTACATTCCAATTCTTTTATTACTACTGTTGTCATTTTATTAGTGTTATCATTATTAGTTTCTTCTTTTCTGTTCTATTAAAGCGTTCTTATCTCAACCCATGAGTTTTACTTCTTTTTCCGGATTTTCTCCCCCATCCCACTGGGTGGGTGGGGAGTGAGTGAGCGGCTGCATGGTGCTTAGTTGCTGGCTGGGGTTAAACCACGACATTCACACAGAATGACATACATGTAGTTAATGCACCCTAACAGAGACCTATTTAAGACTGGGAAGCTCTCAGTATTTCTCACTGACACACTAAAACCTTGCTCCACCACTACAAAGAGAATGGGGGAAGTGAAATCCTCTTGCATATGAGATAAGCTGTGCTGAAGGATGCTCTGATTTGCTGGTGGAGTTGCCACATTTGAGCAATTCTGGTTCCATTCAGTAGATAATGCTATGCAAATGTTATTGTTACCACAGATTAAAAAATCTGTGATATATGTTTTTAGAACAAGCACTTAGTTGTGTTTTCTTTGTTTTGGTTTTCTTGCAATTTTTTGGGCATACTTCCATTCTCCATTGCCTTTCCTAACAACACCCAGTGCTACTCACACAATGGATAAAGCCAAGGTCCAGCATATAATTAAGATGTTAAGAGGTAACTTCATCTGGACACATAAACCCGAGCACCTGCTTATGAAAGCAGGTGCCAGAATCAACACGCACAGGCAGCTTGGAAGCTTGTCCAAGACTCTGATTTCACACGCTGTTGAGCAAACTTTTCCTGTCACAGCACAGAGGGTGTCCACCGTACCTCCTGGAAGCACTTGCTTCCCAGAACTGGCAATTTCTTTTATCCACACTGCACTAATGAACACTCTGAAGCTCAAAACTGGACATATTAGAATACAGGACAAACTGAGATATGTATCTAATTGCTTACACAGTCTTATGCTAACCTTTCAAGAGGGCTGTATTGCCCCTACATTGTCCAGCACTCTTCCCCTGTTGCTCAGCTACTAAAATGATGAAAATTAGAGATGGTTATGGATGGAAATGTTCCATGTCTTGTTTTGTCAGTAGTAGTACATTACCTTGCCTCCTGTTGAACTCAATTGAACAACAGTGATTTGATATGCAGATGGTTTCAGTTTCGGAATAAAAGACAACCATGATGCAGAAGTCCTGAAAACACACTGAGATTTCCCAGGTCACACAACAGTAATAATCCCTTTCCCCCCATGCCGCCCCACACCCCTTTTTGAGATTCTGATTTAATTCACAATACCAAAAACATTGATTTTTTCAGAATGTGACTAAAACCTGGTTTTAATCTGTGATCTCTGATCCATATCTTAAGGAAAAACAGATTATCACAGATGTAACCCCTGTCTCAAGGTAACATTAAAACAGGTTAACATGAAGAAAATACTGTTGGGCAAGGATGGTGACAAAAGCCAGAGTCCCACAAAGACCTCCTGACCTAAACAGGAGGTATCATTAAGTAGAAGGCTCCCTCTCCTTGAACACATTGTTTGAAGAAAGGCTCATGTCAAATGTTAATTACAATGGAAAAGAATATAGGAATGATCATGAAAAAGTACAATAATGCTCCAAAAAGCTGTAGCATGTGAGACCTTTGAAGGCTCAGAAGTTCAAAATATGTAAAAAGATCAAAAACTCATGTTCCACTTTGCTAGATCAGAAGATGACGAGGTAACTACATCTTTTCAAATAATAAAGGGTTTTCTTTTTCTTCAACTCTTCCCAGCACATTCTTCTAAACTGTCTGTAAAACAAGAAAACAGAAAGGAAATAAGCGAAAACTTAAGAAGAATGAGAACAAGCCATTCACACAAACCTGAGAAGACAGAAGAAGCCATCAAAAGAAACCAAGAAGGACTTTGAAAGTCTGTAGACTTTTTTTCTTAGACCTATTTCTTTTTCTAAGACCGACTGCTTAAAAACAACAACAAAAATGCTGCTGAAACTCTGTGTGAGTGCACAAGCTGTGCTATGGGGAGCTGACACTTCAGCTGTCAGCATAACATTGGAGAAAAATGTCAGTGTTTATAAAGAAAATAAAGTTATAAAGAAGAAAACAGAAACAGGGCTTCCCATGTTGTCACTAGCATTTTTTGCTGAGACACGAGGCTAAAGCCTCTAGTCCAAAATCTTGCCTCCATTTTATCAAACATTAATGTGATCCCTTAATAAGGCTTCCCCACACTTCCACTCCTTTCAAAACTATTTTAAAACTCAATCTAGAGAAGAAAAAAACCCCAATATCTTTTGTGATCTGGTATTTTCGTCCAGTTGGACAAGCGCTTTTACTGATTTAAAGACAGCAGACAGCATGGCATCACGGAAGTTTATCTATTTCCCACAAAAAGCATTTTCAGGTCACAGCTCACTTTCCCTACATCTTTTTTTTTTTTTTTCCCGATCAACTTCATCGTTATTGTACCCCCAAAAAAAGTGCATCTTCAACTGCATTCTGGTCTGCAACCAAATATAACAAAACACTCTTTTAAAATAATAAAACAGTAAAAAAAAACCGGGGTGGGCAGGATCCAGTATATCAAAAATTCACTTCATAGGTCTGCCAAGAAAATATATCCAGACTTCAACCCTTTAACTGGATCTCAGGGCCTAGGTAACTCCATAGATCTTAATTGCTCAGGAAGACTTTCCTGCAAAGGAACATCTTTTATGTCCCTTGATGAGGTTGGAAGCCAACCAATTTTTGCTCTTCAGCTTATCAAATGTTTTTTGTTTTTTTCCCCAGGATATAATGAAACACAGAGAAAACAAACCCAGGGGTGGACATAAGAATCTTGCTAAGTCAAAAAAACCCAAATAATTTCTTCCAATTTTTGGGCTTCAGTGAGACAGCATATTCAGAGGAAAAGCACTTTGAGTTATAGGAGTGGAGGGTCAAGACCAACAAGAAGCTTTTCCCAAAGGTTTTTTGCATCTTGATTAAGTTGTCATGCAGAAAAATAGCCTAGCACCATCTCCAGTGTGCCTTTTGGCCTTTTTTGTGCAACCCTATTGATGAAAAATTGCTGTAGGGTCAGCAAGGATATAAGCCAAGTGGTTTGGTGACTTAAATGGAGGCACAACTTCAGTTGCATAGGTAAGAACCTCAGTATAGTAAAGCACTTAAATACACACTTCGCTTGAAATACAAATAGTCCTGATACAGAAGTTAAGGTTTCACTTAAGGACTTCGCTGATACAAAGCCCATAAGCCCAATTACAGAGGCAGTGCTGTTGGAACATCTTGAAAATGGCTAATAATTTTGACATGCATCTCAGCTTCTACTGAAAACTTCATAAGAAGTCTGGGTTTAAAGACTGTAGGTTATAAAGAGCCATCATATTTTTTACTGATGAAATTATTAAAAGATGCCTCTTAGTCTAGCCTGAGCTTGTAGTCATTGATTAAACTCTGGATACCATTGAAGGATAGATAAGAAGGTAGGAAAAGCTGGTAGCCTGCGGTTGTAGTCCTAATTGCATGCTTACACTTGCATTTCTGTAGCTTTTAACTTGATGACATTTTAAATTGAGTGATTAATCGGCCTTTACTTTGTTATTTGCAATGTACGCATTTAACACCGCAGGCCAGATAAACTAGCCAACATAAATTAGCCACCGTATTGGCAGGTTTATACCACTAGAGCATCTGGTTCTCCCTGAATTAATTTGTACTGTAGACAGGAACCGACTACAAGTCTTCTTTTAAATTCATGTGAAAAATACAAATATTCATATTTTTCACTCAACTCTCTTGTCTAGTTGTGTTTTCCTTAAAACAGGTTCTCCAAATCCAAAGTGACATGAAGCATGGGACTTACGTCTGGGAGTCCAGCACACTCAACCCTTCTGTCAGACTAGCATTTGCTGTGCAGCACGATGGAGTTTTGCTTGTCAGGCTCTGCACTGCTTGCCATGAGAAAGCGCTTGGTACAACTGGTGGTTTTTCAGGTAGGACACCTGCAGAAACTGGGTTTGTGCAGCAGATAAAGCAGCTTGCCATTTCTTGGCCTACCATGTCCTTTCACAGAAGTGGCACGCAGGAAATGATGCTCTACAGTTACATAAAATTCATTTTTTAAAACTCTGAAGCATTAATTCTTTATCATACTGCATTACAATGAGGTAGGAGGGGGAGCGGGCCAAGGGAGATGGAGAAACAGGAAAGACTCTTTGGTTTTGAAGTGAGATTTAGGGTCAAATATGAAAATCAGCAATACCATGCCCAATTTCTGCCTCTGAAACACTCATACAGGCACATCAGGGTAATACAGTCAAGTAAAGTTACCAATCTTCCATTAATGTGTGCAGCAACATCAAACTCCAGTTATTCAGCTCACTGTAGGAACCCAGCAAGCACCCAACCTCCACTTTCTGATCGGGGAAAAACAAGCAAAGCCAAATGGCAGGGTGAAGAAGGAAGGGAGGACACTGCCGCCTGGTCAGGGGGATGATATGTGCACAGAAAGGCCCCAGAGAAATCAGAGAGGTGCAATACAGACATAGGGCATAGTAAAGATCACGAGGTCGGGTCCCTGTTGGTGATGAGGCACAGGCAAGGTTAGCGCTCCAGTGCAGAAGTGGACGATGGAGACGGGGAACAGCTGGGACATGGTGGAAAACCAGTTTGGGAATCAACAGATTTGCCTGGAATGCTTAGCTTCAAAACCTGGCTCCCAACTGAAGGTATTAAGATGCCTAAGTCAGACATATCCAAGGACATTAAAGTCTACCCTGCTGATAATAGGGCTCTGATGATTTAGAAATTTTACCCTAACTTTTGTTTTCAATGAAATGAATCAAAGTAATAAACATACTCTCAAAATTTAAACGATCCATTCTAATAATTTCTTTTCTTTTTTCTTTTCTTTTTTTTTTTTTTTTTATTAGAAATGCTTATTGTAGCAGGCGAGGCTTAGTAATGGAACCCAATTATCTTTATACATCATATTAAATGTAAAACATTACTGTTCCTTTAATTTAGGTCATGAGATATAAATGTCACCAGTGTTGTTACTTTAGGTTTTAATAATAATTTTCTACAACATGAAATAGTTTGATTACCAAGACCTACCAGTGGTCAGTGATGGCAATGCACAAATAATATTTCACACTCCTAACAAATGGCACACAAAACTTACCTTTCATTATGCTTTTTAATAACTGGAAGTTGTTCAGTTCTGTTTTTTGTACAACCAATTATACATAAACATGTACAAGTACTCAATTCCAGTCACAGTGTATATATATTTTTGGATCCACAGCAATATAAAATGAGTTCTACCTGTATATACATGTGCAAGTCTGAATGAGTCCTGAGTAATTTTAAAGTACTATCAGTCAAATCCTGTAAATTTTAATCGATACAAATAAAACCCAGGTTTTACAGTGTTATGCTATTGTGAAGAAGCTGTTTTTCAAAAAAAGAAATATAGCACTTTGCATTTAGCTTTATGCATAGCTATGAGCTCCGTACAGTGCACAGTATCCACTTACAGTCTGGGTAATTAGAAAATCTGAAAAGATGCTGACCACATTCTTCGGTAACTATTGCTTCCTCTGCTTCTTAATTAACGGTGAGTGATTTGTTCTGCTTCAAAACAACCAAGTGTGGAAGACTTTTACAGGGTTTAAATTGTATTCTTTCTGCTGCATATATTTTTGTAAACATTCAAGTTACCCAGGCCCTTTAATTCTTCTGAAGAAAACTATACAATTATACAATCAAGCAGTTAAAATGTGTGTCTGGGAAGAAAAAAAGAAACAACAGCGGAGTATGAGCATTACCTTGAACACCACAGTATGCTATAAGGAAACAAAAGAGGAAGTGTTCTTTAAGGAACAGCTTAGACAGAAACCAAAAGGCTGCTCAGAAACTCTCTGTCAGCATGACATGCTGCCATGGTAAACACGAGATGCTCTCGCACCACCAGACAAAGTGTCTGAGCAAACAGGAAGGAAGCATTCCCGCTAAGGAGCAGATCCAAACTCAGCACAAGAGTCAGAATCTTTGTACAGTATTAACAGAGCAACTTACACAAAGATGTTTGTATAGCCCATGCCAGGAAAATGCAGGTACTAATATGAGAGCTGGTAAAGGACACAGGCTAGCGTCGGGGCACAGCTGTCTTTAACTGGAGTTGTTTTGATGCAACTTCCCAGGTATGGAGGAAGATAGCTTTTTTCTTCCCCCCATTTCTCTTGCACCACCGAAGTGAAGGCACCACTCCAACTGTGCTCCTCTGGCAGAAGGGTCCTGGCCCAAAAGTTAGCTGGTCCCATGGCTGCTATAGTCAAAAACGCCTTTCCTGAAGAAGGGTGAGAATTCGCAGATGGTGTGTTTTGACAGAGTTAGCCCCACTTTATCAATGTGCAGTGGAGACGATGGAGATTTCAGCATTGCAGAGAAAAAGCTCCTGAGGTATTTCTGTGGAAAGAAATGCAAAATGTCATAAGGTTTACTTGATCAAATTGATTACAACCACCTTGAAGAATTACGTGAACAGCAGTATAGAAAAAAAGAAACAAGATCTCCATGGACTGTGAAAAGTCCCTTTAATAACCGTCAGCATTTAAATCCATCCACAAAACAGGTCTACTGAAATGTCTGTATTAAGCTCAGGAATAGCAGAGAAGAAGCATTTTCCTCTTTCTTCCCCTGTCAAGCTTAGTAACTGTTTGACTCTGTGCTTGTGAGATGCTCGCTGGTTTATTCTGCAGTCGTGTAATGCTTTCTGCTAATCATGACCTGCTAATACTGCCTTCTAGCATTACCACACACTATAGCAGGTGCAAACCTCCAATCTATTCCACAGGAATTTCACTACATATGGACACAAAAGGACTTCAGAAATCTTTCCCTCATAAAGTCTCCACAATCCTTGCATCAAAAAGGATTTGTTTTGATCAAAGCCATCTGCACAAAGATTGCACGACTTTCATATTACCTTAGAACCCACCAGCATCTTTTCACTGAGTTGTCTTCTAAATTTCTTTCTTTTTTTTTTGTAAGTCTAATAAGAAGCATTCCCCTTCCCAAAAGTTAATATTCACCAACTGCTGTGTGACTTGCATCCATTTGTATCTATAGAAATTGTGACAGATGTACATTAACACAAAGTTAGTTTTCACAAACCTGATGGGGTTTCTTTCACATATGGGTTGAATTATTACAAACATTTAGCATGATTTATTAAGTCATATTTATAACTTCTGAATGAAACACAGTAGGTAAAACATTGATCAGACCGGTGCTAAAGAAGTACCCAATGTCTCCCAAATAGCTGTAAGGGACATCTCATCTGGAGCACAGGGATAAACTCCTTTGCTCTCCTACAGTCTGACCACAGAAAAAGATAACTCAAGAAATTATTCACAAATCTCCGATGCAGTGGGAAACACACCTGCAAGACAGAACAGTACAATCTCCTCTGAAGACCACAAGGTTTAGTTATTTGAATGCAGCAGCTTTTGGGTCATGGAAGTGGTTCCATGTTAGCGAAGCAGCCCTAATTATTCACTCTCTTCTCAAGGAGAATTCCTCCATAGTATAACAACCTGTTACCTATTTAAGTGCCTTGGAAACCAGCTGTATGAGTATCACAGAAAGCAGGATAACAAAAAACAACAACAAAAAAAGCAGCTGACACATAAGCTATTCTCTTGGCAGGATTGGTGAATTTTCTGTTTTATTCAGATCTCCCACAGGTTGTATTAATGTTCATGAAAAAAAAATTCATTACAAAAATGCCTTCAAGATGAATTCAGACAGACTAAGGGGTAAAGTGAGCTACAGATATCATATCAACATTTGTCATAATTAGTTCACAAAGTAGGGCCCTTTAAAAAAGTCCCAATCCAGTAATGCCTGAAGGATGAATGTGGTAGAAAATCAAATGTAAAACATGGCATCCTGTTAAGAGTTTTAGCACTGTGCTGAAAAGTTACTGCAGTAATTCCAGTTTATGGCTACCAAAGGCTCAAAGGTACCAAAATTTCTCGCGAGAGACATTACAAGAACTATTGTGTTCACCTTGGTATGTAGGGCCAGATAATTGACAGTCATGCCTTTCCTGTAGAGCCATTATTCATTGTTTTGGCACGATAGCTCTAATGGTAGAGCAAAAAATCCCTCTGCTATAAGCATATACTTATCTGACAGGGAAAAGCTAGGGACAGCAGGTATACTTACTTTCCCAGATCTGCACACAGGAGTTACTCAGTGAGTATCACAGATTCTTTGAACATGAAAAAGATCCTTGGGAAAATGGCAACAAGCAGACCCTACCAGATTATGATGGAATTCATTTTGTATGAAGGTTTCCAGCCATATGGCTTGGCATTATGTGGTCTTCAACAACCACCTCTGAGCGAATTAGCCCTCTTGTAAATCCCATATCTGTATTTGCCCTTGTTTGCAATGCTGATGTGTTAGCATAGCACAGAGCTGATGTGCCCTTGACACAAAGAAGCTGTTGCTTCAACAAAATAAAGGTTGCTCTGCCCAGATATGCTGGCTAGGAGTTAAGTCCTGTAGTGAGGGAAACAGTGATTGATAGCAGAAGTGTTTGCTCACACCACAAGCATATGCCTCGATTAAAGAGCTGTGACTAGGCAGTAAGGGGGAAGGTTGCTCTGTCCTGTGGGCTGCAACGTGGATGCCAAAGTGGAAGAAAGTGGTAGGAGAAAAGGAAGAGTGCTCCTTGCCAGTGTATGGAAAGATACTTCCCAAATTCAGATGGGATAGGGTCACAGCAAGCTGGGAGAGGGGCAGAAGCACATCAACACCAAAGTGCCAGAGATGATGGAAAGAAACCTTCCTTAGAGATTCAGAAGGGACTTGACATGGACTTTGTTGCAACCCAGGAGGCCACTGCAAGCTGCTGGAGTGGGAGCAAGGCTAGACGAAAGGATCTCCTCTGTCAGGACTCGGTAGGCAGGGGGAAGAGTTGTTTTCAAAGCTTTTATATTAAATCCATTTCCAGCAGCAGATACAATTTTTCTCTCTTTACAGAATAGTGTTATTTGTGCTGAGTTAAAACTAGGTAGGAAACATGCTGGTATACTTTGATGTGTTCCTTCAAAAAAAATTTCTTAGTGGAGTCTAAGGGTGACTTCATCATAGAAACATGTCCAAATTTTATACAAATCAGTGCTGTGACTGCCTACCAGCACTTCACTGATAGCATCTAAATCATTGTCCCTAGTATGCAAAGCACTACATTATAGCAATCTTACTTCTGCTAGGTTTTGCATGATTACCTTGGAAAGAAAAAACTAGGTGACTAATACAAATATTCCAAAAGACTTGGTTTTCTTACTTGTTTTTGTTTCTCAGCCTTTCAAAACTCTAGCCATTTGTTCTGGATTTAGTCTGGTAATCAGTGTTCTTCCAAATGCACTTAGGAATTTCATTTCACTAATAGCATTAAACCCGCTATGTTGCTGGTTTGGTGGAAAATATCCTAATTGTAAATTTGTAAATGTCTCAGTGTGAGGGCATAGGACCCTGGCACTGTAACAGGGATGTAATATGGGTAACTAACACATCAATGGTGTTGGTTGCTCAGTCTAAACACACATTCAGGAACACCAGTTTAGAGAATGGAAGTACTCTTCACATGGACAAAACACTTAAGATAGAAAGCCAGGTTAAAAAAAAAAAAAGTACAAAAAGCAGTGGTTTTGCCCTCTTGGCACACATTACAACCTTCGTAGCCTTTAACTTAAAATTATGACAGCTGTACCTGCAAGTTTTCACTTCGCATTCCAAGTGTTTGCAAATGAAACAAGACTGGAGAAAGTCTTGTGAGGCCCAAAGGTTTTTCTTTTCTTATTAGTTTGAGTAGATTTCCCTCCCTTTTAATTATGTGAATAGCAAAATTGCAACCACTTTAAAAGCTTATTAAAAATCATTTTAATAGGGTTCACCTTTTTAGCAGTAGGCCAGCATTCATCTCGAGCTCAATCCATCAGCACAGCGAAGTCATTTTAATGATTTTTGCACTACTTCATGATGTGGGGACCTCATAATTTTATACATTTTAATATAAATCCATAACTTAATTTAAAGTTATTAAAGTTATTACAATCAAAAAGCTTTCTGGAATGTGAAAGTGTTCTTATCATCCTTTAAATTGTGGCATATTAAAGAGGAATTCAGTTCAATGACATTGTTCTCATAATCCATTACAAACAGGGACAGCCTCAGAGACCAATAGCAGAGCTTAGCAAGAATTGGATTTTTTCATTAAACTTTGGTGTGTTTAAAAACTCATCAACACTGGTACTTCCAGAAAGTGAAGAAACTTTGAGCTTTCTCTTTCCTACTGCTGTTCCTAGCAATTTCCTCAAAAAAGTCAGCGTTTTAAATTCTTTAAATACAAGACTATACAATTAGCATTATAAATATCACCTGCTAATATCTGATGGAGCTGAAAGCACCAAAAGCTTTAATAAGATAAACCTTAGAAGGCTTTGGGGATTTTTGAAACAATACCTCCCTTTCAACACCTACACATCACTGTGACAGTCAAAAGTTTTACCGCAAGGTCACAGAAGGTCATTGGTGGCAGAGGCAGAACTAATTAACTTGCTCATCTAACTTCTAGTATTGGCTCCTCTCTCCCTTTAATATAGATGTTAGTTTCTCTCAGCACCAATCACATAATTATTCTGTTGACTAGTGTTAAGTATCGCAAGCTTTAAATCAAATCTTGATTTGAATTATTCATAGAGCAAAGCATACGCAGGTATCAACAGCTGTTTTCTATAGGATAGGAATCTGATTACAAAAAAAAGACAGATTGAAGCATATTACCTGACTCCGAAAAGCCACATTATGCTGCAATGACGTATTTGCAAGGCAAGATCCTCCTGAGGAAGACTCTAGCCCAAAACAAGCAGACAGGAACATGCTTCACTTCTAATCTGTGATCACAAAAATAAGGATCTGCTTAGAAGACAACGCATGCAGAGGGAGCCTGCTGTAATGCAGAAATGGGAGTGCATCTCCTGCCTTTGTCTCCTAGAAAGAAATTTCTGGGCATATGCAAAGGAAAACGAACATTTGGGAATCCTTTCCCACATTAACCAACTTTCTCTATTTTGGACCTCGCCATTGGTGTCTTGAAGAGAAAAAAATGAATTCGAAATATGAATCACTGCAGAAATGCCAGCTATTGTCACTACCTACAGTCTCTACTGACAAAAAAAAATTCGGCTTAAATGGCACTGACAGGCGATTGTGTCCCAAGGAGACTTCAGGCTGGTGAAGGGCCATGTCTGGGGTGATGCTATATAGAGTCTGACGAGAAGAGATTGTACATCTTCCCAAGAAAAATAGGATTCAAAATTCTCATTGGATCTGCTTCTTCCTTGTGTTTTTTTCCTTACTGGCAAAAGTCAAAGGGAATTAACATGCTGTATGGGGAGGTAAGCTGGGTTTGCAGCCTGTGATACCACTGGGAGAGCACAGAAGACAGGAACTGTTAGGAAGACGGCTGCAAGCTAAGCCAGCTCTGCCTCACCTGGGACACACACCACATCTCAAACATCACACAGGACTGGATTATCCGGGTCAGGTGTGGAGGACAACAAAAGCCACTAGCCACAACATAAGAACTGAGTTCCAAGGGATCAGGTTCTCTCATGCCAAATATCCCAACATTACACAGCAAGAGGTATTCACGTTGTCCAAACCAAGGTGTTTTGTCCAGGCAGTGGTCCCAACAGGCTCCTCTTGTGGTCTGCAAGGATAGCTCAGCACTCCATGTCACGATTTGGTTCACCACAGTTAAGCTTCTGCCCTGTGCCTGCCACTAAAACCATCTCCCCTTCCCTTGGGACCACCTGAGGCTAAACTGGCTAACTAGGAGTGAATAACTGCCAGCATAATGTTCTGATAGGTCTCTAAAAGTAGTTTCAGATCCATTTCTGGATTTATTAAATTTGAGCAAGCAGGGAAAGAATTGGTAGATAGCAAGAATATAAAATACAAGGTGGCATTGCTTTGGAGTACAGCAGCTCAAAAGGATGGGGGACTGTACACAGATTATGACTAATATCTTCACCTCCAGCCATTCAAGACTAGGACCAACTCTCTGCTCACCAAATATAACTAGCACAGAAACATTTTGGTCTTCTGTGGGGTTTTCTTTTTCTTTTTCTATTTTATAAAGCAAACATGAGGCTTCATTTCTTTTCCCCAACACCTTGACATATATTGCAAGATATCATAAAGCAGATCTGAGTAAAATATGTGAGCAGGACAGCATGTGATATTCAATATCTCAAGTGATATTTCAGGCCCTTCAGGAAGTACCTCTGGATCTGTACACATTTATCTCCTTCATGCACACACCCTTAGGTCATTACGTGCAGCTGTGATTTCATAGTGATGAGAAAAAGACTTATTGCCTGGGAGACTACCTGGTGCCTGAAGGATCTTATTTCTGTGAGAAATTTGGAGAGAAAGCTTCTAAAATTAAGACATGATCACATGGGCCAATGTCTTTTGCAGAAAGACCAGGATGGCTAGGTTCTCCTTACAAAAGGCTACAGTATTAGACATTGCCAAAGTTGCACAAAGCTTCCTTGATGAGTCAGAGGTAACAAACGCCTCCAGAACGCACACAACTTGTGTGAGCACAAAGAGATTTTTCAGGAGAATAAAGACAAATTCACATGTTTGAAAATTACAAGTCACCACTGTTTTAGTCTTAATATTAAAGAGGGGAGTTATTTGCTTCACATTGGCAGACATTAATTAGGCTTAAGGCCAGATTAACTGGCTTCACATTACATAAACCAAGAATAAAGAATTAACTCATTTTAATCAAACCCTTCCTGTTCACTTTAACTAGGCCTAATCAGAAGCAAGGCTGTTTACAGCTAATGCCTAGTAGTCACTGAATAAATAAATAAATAAAATAAAGAACTTCCCAATCAGTATCACCTTATCCTGTGTTTGTACGTCTTATATGTATACAATACAACTCCACCCCACACACCACCAATTTCCATCCAAAACAAATTCAACATACAGCCATGCAAAACGCACATCACCAGCTCTCCCAACATTAAACTTCCAGCTGTCTCACCAACAGACTTTGCCTGCGCAAACGTCCTCTTACCGATGGAGGAAAGCAAGCCTGGCACCGCAGGAACCAGTACTGCTGGGGATGCAGCAGCCGGGCACAGCCTCAGGGGGAGCAGAGTGTTTGCTGCAGGGTTGAGCTGCCTGTGCTGTGGGCTGGTTATGTCTCCTAAGAAACCAGGATTTACAGGTTTCCCTTAGTACAAATAATACAAGTATGGCAAATTACACTAAGTTGTTTTTTTTTATTTGCTAACAAACATCTTGCCAATTTGACTGTGATATACATATGCAAACTGTTGAGAGACTGAACTTGTTTGCTAAGGAGCTAGATAGGAGGAGATGAGGTTGAAAGCTCCTACCAAAAATGTAATGTAACTCTTTTGTTAGTAAACAGATTCACCTATATAGCTTTCAAATGTTAACATGGCTGTAAATGCTGGATCTACAAAACAGAATTTTACTTTGATAGCAAAGAATTTAGCCTTCGCTTTTGTTGGAGCTACAAAACTGAACTATGGAGACTTGTGTTCTTGCCAGTGCAGTGGCACTAGCACTGCAGCAGTCTGTGTTGGTGGTGGACTTAACCTGAAGCAGAGAGTGAAGCAGCAATACCATACATACCACTCCCTTGGGCATGCTTAGAGGTACCTAAATGACTTTGGAACTAAGTGGGTAAGAGTCAAGCTCTTTAAGCAGCTAAATTCCATTAAAAAAAACAGGACTTACATTTTTAGCCCCTTGGGAAATCTCCCTATGTTTTTTATGCACAGTGTAATGCAGATTCCTTGAATCAGGGTTAGTTTCCTCCACAGCTATACAGGTGAAAACAGATTTTACCACTACACCTCCAGAAGTGTTTGAGTGCCATTAAAATTTAATTTTACCCAGGGTGGTACTGAAATTTATTTGGATTCATACACCTTTTTGAATTTTCATAATGTACAAGCATTCTGAGAGATGCCAGTTATGATTCAAGGTGAAATTGCTCTCCTAGGTTTTCAAAATCCAATCTATTCATTACAGCTATTTAGAGCATTTTTCTGTGCAAGTCTAATGGCATGAGCACATTATGTTGAATTACTATTACGCCACATCAATTGAATTAACTTCTGAAGTCAGTCTACATCCCAAATTACAATCTTATTCTGCTTGAAATTCATTTAAAAACCACAGGACTTAATATTTCTTACAACGCCTGAATGCTAAAAGCTTATATTCATTGCCTTTAAGTAGCTCCAATGAAAACTGAATTGTAGGCTGGCAGGGAGAAAAAAAAAAAAAAAAAGGCAGCAAGGGCTATGATTTACAGGTGCTCTATCAGTGTGAGTTTTCTTTTGGAAGTGAACAGCCATATTAAAAAAGATCAAAACAGACCTGACTAGTGAAGGAAACCAATCTTTTCTCCAGTGCACAAGTCAAAACAAGTCCTGTCAAAATCTGTTCAGAAAGAACAACAACAGGATTGAACTTACCACACATCCCTGGGCCAGCAGTGACAGCGTGTCATCTGCTGGAGTGGCCCTGGCAGACAGCTACCAAAGCTCTTGACATGCATCACCCTCTACTTCCTTTGGTGAAATCAGATGCTGGAGGATGACTGATATGCTTGCTTTGAAAAGAGATAGCGCCAAGTTCAACCCAGCATCCTTGGTCAAGCACTCCCTTTATTCATCTGCTCACATCTGAATGTGGAGAGTCATTATCGGAGACCGATAAAGGTACACAACTTCAAAACTTGATTTGTAGGAGGATGTTGGGAAATTTATTCTGACCTGACAGCAAAACACATTAGGATGTGGAGCTAAACTGGAGTTCAAACTATATGCTGTCACATATTCTGAACCTACTAAATCATGACAAACATATCTCCTTATTTTCTGATACTCTGAAATCTCTAAAAAGGAAAAAAAAAAAAAAGGCCTCCAAATTGCACATCCTAGTTAATTCTTTGGTTGTAACGGAGATAAACATTTTATCACAAAAGATTCAGTTTTTGAGGTAGGGATCTGAAGTTATACAGCTAAAGAAAGAAATGCCAAAATTATTGTAAAGTACTATGTATATTATGTAAAGTTACCTCTAGCAAACGCTGCAAAACAGGGTTTCAGACCTGATCTTGAATAAGGCACTGAGTTTGAGAAAATGAGATCAAGGGACTGCTTATGCTTACTGTTCCTTTTGCATCCAGTAGCCTGTTGGACCAGAGCTTAAAATTAACTCATCCAGAAAACAACCCCAGGCTTTCACTCCTTCTAAATGACCATCTTTATTCTTATAATACCAATAGATTATAATGTCTTGCATTTGCTGTGGGCCTGGCTGAGAGCCTACAGTATTTAATCAAAGTAACATTTTATTGGTATGGGATCAACTGTTGATATATGCAAAGTCCTAATTTCTACTTATTTGTATCTAGTGACTGTAATCAATACGTAAAATTAATTTTATTTATTCACTTTTTGAAGCCAACATGCCTCACATGAGAAGCAGCACCATCCAAAAAAAGATAAAATGCTTCACTGCTGAGAGCTGCTACAACTCCTCTTTGAGGGCTGCCACTTCAAAGAAGAAAAGCCAGGTGCCTTGGGCAGCCCCAATGATGCACTGAAGGCTCGGAATATGACATGTGAAATTGCTCTCAGATGGCTAACTGCAAAAGTCTTACTATCTGCAGGCAAGGCAAGACTTTACTGTTGTTGAAAAGCAACTATTTTTGTTCTAAAATTTTTTAAACGGTTACTAGAGGTTACGAAAAGCACTTGGTGCAGACTAACTATACCTAATCTAGAAAATGCTCCGTGACATGGATTTCATATAATTGATATTCACAATATGGCCCAACCACACACGTTCTTATCTTGTCTTTGTGGATGCATCTATACTCTCCTTCTGTGCTCCCACTGCATCCCTATTCCTCTAGTGGGAAATTAAAACCATCGGTCCTAGATGCTGCATTCTGTAGTTCAGACTATGGGTATGAAACAATCTTCTCTAGGATTATCAAACACTGACATTAAGAGTGGTTTGCTTTTGCACATGTGCATTCATGTCTGTAACAAAAGGAAAAGCTTCCTTTTATTATTCAATGATTATCAAATGTATTCTGAATGCTTTCTGAAGTCCATCTCACTGAGATGCTTCTAAGAACAGTATTTACAACCGCACTGTCAGAGGCAAACATTCAATCTGCAAGAGCCAGACTGGTGAGCAGCTGGCTTTAAAGCTCCTCTTAAAAAGCTTTGGTATTAGGGTGTTGTTGTAAGCTGATACTGGAGTCTAATAATTTCCCTTTAATAACCATTTTGAACTGACACAGAATGAGTAGCTTTGAAAGGTCTTTGTGACTAGTATCAATCAGGAAAGAATCAAACAGAAATAGTAACTCTGACCCCACTTGACTGGGTTTTTGCAACGGAAACATCAATTCACCTGTAACTAGCATGAAGCAGGTTGTCTCAGTGAAACATGTTAATGGATGGGGCTGTGAAACAAAGGCTGGTGGGATGTACTTATGAAGTTCATACTGAATATTCAGATGATGAATCATCTGAAGTCTCATTAAAATGTTTCTGCCCTCACGACTTAAAGGAAAATCTCAAGAAATGAGGTCGCAGACAGACTCAAACATTCTGTTTGCCCAAATTTGTCGACAAATATTTTGAGATTTTTTTCTCAGATGTTTCTTTTGCTGGTTGCCACTGAGGTGTGTCGTGGTTTAACCCCAGCCAGCAACTAAGCACCATGCAGCCACTCACTCACTCCCCACCCACCCAGTGGGATGGGGAAGAAAATCGGGAGAAGAAGCAAAACCCATGAGTTGAGATAAGAATGGTTTAATAGAACAGAAAAGAAGAAACTAATAATGATAATGATAACACTAATAAAATTACAACAGTAGTAATAAAAGGATTGGAACGTACAAATGATGCGCAGGCAATTGCTCACCACCTGCCGACCGACAGCCAGCTAGTCCCCGAGCGGCGATCCCCTGCCCCCACTCTCCCCAGTTTATACACTAGATGGGACGTCACATGGTACGGAATACCCCCTTGGCCAGTTTGGGTCAGCTGCCCTGGCTCTGTCCTGTGCCAACTTCTTGTGCCCCTCCAGCTTTCTCGCTGGCTGGGCTTGAGAAGCTGAAAAATCCTTGACTTTAGACTAAACGCTACTGAGCAACAACTGAAAACATCAGTGTTATCAACATTCTTCTCATACTGAACTCAGAAACAGAGCACTGTACCAGCTACTAGGAAGACAATTAACTCTATCCCAGCTGAAACCAGGACAAGATGTTAATTCTGAAACTAGTAATACATTTAAACAACAAGAATGAATTCAAGTTCAAGGAAAGGTGCTATTTTCATTATTTCATGTTTTTCTTATGAACCAGATTCTTGGAGCCATGCAAAACCAGCAGAATCTCACTTCTAAAGGGGAAACTTGGAATGACTAGCTTTAGAGCCCTATTAAAAAAACTAAAACAAAACAAACCCCCCAGAACTAGAAATTATCAACTTCAAAGGAACTCAAGTGAGAATACAAACTAAAAACACAACAAAGCATTTGGCTTCTAAGTTAAAGAATCTTATTTTGGAAGCTTAATTTTGACTGTAGGGAACAGCAATATTTCAGTCAGTTCAGTGTCTATGATGCTTTCCCCAGCCAGTTTTACAGATTTGAGAGCAAAATTGAATAATGCAGTTCATACAAGATTTATTTCTGCCTCTTGCATTAACACCTACCATTGAAAACCTCATCAGCAGACATCAGGAAGTGAGGAGGTTAAGGATAATTGTATTATCAATTTTAAATAAATTGAGCATGTCTACCTTTTAAAGATGTTCAAAGTACCAAGAAAAAAGAAGAGCATAAACAATGCCAGGAAGATATACGTGCTCCTGCAAAACTTGATGTAGGCTCACCTTACCATACTGTTACAGGCTGACTTTCTTTCATTCCTTGAGTTCTGTGAGTGGCAGCAAAAGGAAACACACGACTCCTACCGACCGTTGAGCTGTCTGTCGGTGCCTCCCCAGTTGGGGATTTTGCTTGTTCCCTTTGCTGTCCACAAACAACCCGAGGAAATGCAGCAGTGCAAACAGGGAATGGGAAACAGGGAACAGAGACAAGGAGACAGGCTGAGGCTTGGTGGAGTTTTTGATTTCCTTTACGCAACAATCTGTTGGGATTTTCTCAGCATAACAATTGTTTTTTCCTAAGCACATTGGTGACAGCAAGAGCAGAAAAGCAAGCCTAGTGGGCCATGACTGCAAGGCTTCTGACCAATGAGTCAAGAAACGTGACTCAATCTGCTGTGTCAGCTTAGATAGTTACTCCTGCCCAGTTTTTCTGGCTGCACAATGGGAAAATGGGGCTAATAATCTTCATTACTACAACAAAGCATGAGTCTAAGAGAAGAATGAAAATAATCAGGGGAACGATATGATACAGAAAAGCAGCATCCAAAGAAACTGGGATTTCAGGAAAACTTCTTTTTACTGTCATCCACAGATCTAGCAACTCACCAAGGAATAAAAGATATTTTGCAGTTAAAACCGGAACAGATACATTCACTGAATCAGTATCTCTTGTGATACGTGTTTCCTTCACAAAGTTTTTGCTTAAAAAATAAAAAAAGGAATATACATCATCTGATTTCATTTTAAAAAAGGATGCTATATTCTTATCTACTGATTTCTAATTGCATGAAAGGATAGATACACACTAACTTCTATTCATTAACTTTAATCAAAAGAATTCTTGGCTGTTTCATTTAAGGCGGAATTAATCAAGCAAGGTTGGCTCTGAAATTACAGTCTTTAGACTGCGGAACAATTAATTTCAAGTTTTGCCCTGCAACAGGTCCCTGATGAAATACTAAATTAATAGATTGCAATAGGGCATTTTGGATAGGTAATTTTAAATATAATTTAGGTGTTTCTCTTAACATGTATATGCAAAACCTTTGTGTAAACTTGCATGTTATTTTTCCAAACCTCTATGGAAATATAAGATATTGCTCAAAAGACTTTATATTATATGAACAAACACCAAAACAAAAGTGTTTATATTGCAACTACATATCACACCAGAGATCAAAGACTTCTCCTCACACAAAAATAGTACACATAATGTACTTTCCTACCAACAAGGTACTGTGAAGCTTTTGGTTGTTAAGCACTTGTAGCAGCTATGATAAATAAAAGAACCTAATGTTTTACATAAATTTGCATTTATTGTGATTTTAAGTCACAATCCTCATAATCTGGGGCTCTCTGGAGCCTTCTACTCCAAGTAATTTCATCTCCATTATGATGAAATATGCTGACTTCTAATCTCAACCTGAAGTAAGGTAACTCTACATGACAATCTTAAAACAAAGCAAACCCTACAGCCAACCCCCCTGACTCTAGTTGCCTTGAAAGGTACCACAAACCGCCCTGCTGTCCTCAGCAGTTCTGCTGTGGCAAGAATCCGAGAGGTGATGCATAGGAAAAAACAAACTCTTCCTAAACTGTCCTGCAAAGGATGTTTTGGACAAATCTTTTTATAATAAGGCACAAGGAAAATTTCCCTGACTAAAGCCAAAGTGAGTCAAATAAAACAACAGTTTAGAAATCTGCACTAAAACCAGCTCTCTGATTGTTGTACATTTAGTTAATTGGAAGAGTAGTTTTGCTCCTACAATGACTCCCAGTCTATCTGCTTCATTTTCCCCGATCAGACTGAGAGCTGCAATTTAGTTTGACGTAAAGGAAAGACCCTGCAAGGCCATTTCAGTAACAAACTGCTAATTCCAGCAAATAATCTAGTCAGGCTGTCTGACTGAAACGACAGCTTAAGTTGTCTTATCCCTCACACAGGTGTACACTGGAAGTTTGAATGTTAATTTGTTATGTGCATACTTAAAAAAGAAAAAACAGTAAATTAAAAAAAGAAACTGCTGTTGCTCAGAGATGACCTGTGGAAAGCACTAGACTAGCCAAAGCTGTGCTATCCCACTTCAATCCAAAAAGTTCAGGAAAAACAACATGAAGTCACAGCCTATTCAAGATGTATAAATACCTAATGTAAAAACTGGAAGAGCAGAGTAATTTCTTTGTCATCCACCACTGGGGTGACAGCTCTACTAATGGTCTTACAATATAGCATATTTGTTCAGTATCAGACTGATATTTGCCAGGCTGTCATCTATTTTTAGTCAATAAAGTCAGCTCAGACATTGGATAAGAATATACATTTTTGTTGGCGTGGAAGCTGTGCCTTCCTTTTTCTAAAAATGCTGTATTAGCTCATTAGCTCTTGACTAACCAGGTGGAACAACCAAATAAGCTTTTATACCATACTACAGCTATAACAACACATCACCTGCGAGGCTTGAAAGAGACTGCAAAGGGTTTTCAGCAAATCAAGGTACAGGATCAGGTATGAAAGCCAATTGAATACAAGCCATGTTTCTGCTTGTTACCAAGGTCCAATGCCCTCACCGTTTACCTGTCAAATTCCCACGAGAAATGCACTATGGTCAAAAGGCCAGGAAACCTCATTCCTTACAGAAGCAATCCACCCGTTTACTACTTTCTGATTAGCCCACTGAAGTGTGCTCAAGGTTCATACCAGATTGAAAGCCACAAGGCTGTAACAGCCAGTATTTTAAATAGAACTGGTGCCTGTGCCATCTTCCACTATCTCAGTTTCTCTGCCTG
The DNA here is from genome assembly GCF_964188355.1 of Buteo buteo. NCBI lineage: Eukaryota > Metazoa > Chordata > Aves > Accipitriformes > Accipitridae > Buteo > Buteo buteo. Next base: position 17,453,098 of record NC_134179.1, read on the forward strand.
CCAAATACTTTCCCAGTATAACTCAAGATGTGCTTTGAGCCTTCAGAGCATTACATGATTTTGGAAACCATCACTACTTAGGTGGTTTCTCTTACTCTTCACCAAGGAGGCTGCAGCTACGTTAGCTGAAACTCTCCAGCCGTTGGCAAAGCCAGAGCAAACCACTGCAAAATTGATAGTGAAAACAAAATACCATGATTAGAGATCCAGACATAAGGGGGTTTTGATCAGCTTGTTGCATCAAATTCCTCATGGCAAGGATGGTAACATTTGCTTGGCTCCTTGTCCTCTTTATCTAACTTTCCCTTAGCCACAGGGGATCTTCAGTTTGTCCAACACTGAGTGGTCAGGATTATTGAGTGGCATGGCCAAGTGCGCTATCTGGCATATGGCAAAACATATTCACACGAACAGTGGTCATATATTATTATTATCATCTTCGGAAAATATAAGGTAATAAATTTTTAATGACTTAATTTAGTTAAAATAGATACAATTTAATTTTAAGCTAAAAGCTGGCTATATAGAGAGCTATAAGCACCATATGACCATGATCAAAGCATCACTGTACACAGCAGTTTTAACATTTAGAAACATTACAATAAAATGTGTAAGTAAATCAATGAAAGGTCAGAAAGATTAAGGGATTAAATTTCTTACTGGTACAAAAATATGCAAATTGACTACTAGACTGGAATGTGGCCATGCCTTTATGCCCTCTATAGAGGACATGAAACAAACAAAAAAATAGATTACGTTTTGTGCTACATGTAAGACAGCCTCACATCAAAAGTCAGCAGGAGGATGTTTTATTGGTGGATCAAAGAAAAGGTGAAGTATGTTGAAAAAAATCTAAAACATGCAAGAAAAGATTCCAGTTGGAAGCAATCTACTTTTATATTAATTTCTCTAAACCTCTACTTAATGCTACTTTGGCTCTACAAAAAATATACTTCTTAATGACTGCATGATCAGGTAATCCCCATGAGGCTACAATATAGTTGCGGGGTATATGGTTTAGTCTTTGTTCACGCCTCTTCTTCTTTCCCAAAACCCTACCTCCTGCCCCTGGGCTGCAACAACGCATGTGTTAACATCTAAAGACCTAATGTGTGATAGGAGTCAAAATCATGCCATCCACATGGCACTGTAGAACAAGCAAAAAAACCCAAACCCTCATAAACTCAATAATCTTGCCCACAATAAAATTAATTTCTAAAATTAATTGAAAAAAAAAATACAGAAAGCTGGGCTACAAAATAAAGCTCAAAGATGCCTAAATATCGCTTTCCTTCTGTCATGAGATATTTAGATATAGTAGCTATGATAAAATAGTAAATCTTCAGCTAACAAATTGCATTTAAAGTAGCAATTTTTTCTTTTAATCTTGTCATGCACAGAGACCATCTGTCTACAGTGAACACTTACCTCACCCACAACCTTTCCCCCTTAAATAAATGTACCTCCTATGAATATCTCTGAAGAGATGCTTTTTTTCCTAGACTAAGATTAACTTTTTTTAAGGCACGTTTCATTACTTTGCAATCTATTGCTGCCATCTCCTGTGTTAAATGAGGCAGCAAGTAACTTGATACTCACAAGCAGGCTATTTAACTTTGACCATATGGGAATGGTTTCTCTTGGTCAAGCACAGAGTACTCCACCTAAATACACCACAGAAGCCTGTTAAAAAGTTGGCATTACCTCTAAGTGACTCCGCCGTTCTGCAATCACTCGTTCATCCTTGTTTCCAAAGAGCTTCTTTGGAGGGAATTCTAAAGTGGCGAGCTGGAAGACATTAAAGGATGAATTGGCATGAGAAGCGACAAGCTCAAATGAGAAAAATCTCTTTAAACTACGAAGCAACTGGGAAGAAGAAAATGCCAAATATTCATGAGCTACACTATATGCTATTAGTAGAAATGTCTAATGTGATATTTGCTGACGTTATTACAATCTGGTCTGTAGTACTGCTAAGATAACAATGCATTTTGTCATGAATGAGAGACAGAAAGCAAATTTAGGAATTACACTGCCACCATTTGCCCACATAAAGATTACAAAGTTGCAAACTGAATCTGATGTGATAGCACCAACTAAAAAGTAAGAAAGACCTCTTCACGAATTCTGTGTATCTTAAAAGACTGCATTCAGTCTCTTAAAAAACTGTGGTCTCCTATCGTACTGTCGTGTAATTTGTCTTTTCTTATGTTGTATCATAAATGTAAGATCATTGGATCTAAGAACTATCACTGAAGTTATAGTCTGAAAGATGGTATTGCTGGACTCCAGCTGACACCTGAGGGACCTTTTGTTGTGCCTTGAACTACGACTTCTTCCTTCACAGCAGGGACAGACTAAGACCGTGTACATCCGCTGTGATGGCAGCTAAGATGATGGGAAGTGGGACTTCTTGAGCTGTAACTCAAGTGAAGCTCAATCACGTTCAAATGTGTGTCCACACTGGAAGCTCACAGCTTTAATTTCTGAAGAGAATCCACATAAGCAGGCAAAATCCCATTTATCACACTGAAAATGAAAACAAGGCAGCAGCACAACTCCTAAAAACAACTATTCAGATTTGTTGTTTTACGAGTTCTTCCACAGAGGTGTTCAAAGCTCATTTCTTCTTCATCTTCTTATTTCTTTTTCATCCTGTAGGAAGTGTGGCAAGCTAAAGTGGTAAGGGAGAGAGTGAGGGAACTGTCTTCCTTTCTTGTACACCTACAAATAAAATGCTTGAACAAATTCCAGCCAGCTATATCTGGAAAACGCACAAAAGACTCAACAGTTGGTAACAAGTACCAATGAACTTGGTCTGCTAAGCCACTGCTGCTCGGAATGATGCACAAGAAAGCAAGTCCTCTCCACATAGTTTACGCTTGAAGGCACATCAAAACCGTCTTCCTAGCTCACACTGTACGAGACAGAAATATGCAACCACCCATTGGCATTGCTGGAGTTGTTTTGGAGGCGAAAGCCCTGTGTAAAAATGCCTCCTGCATGAATTCCCCTGGCTATTTGATGATATTGAACTAATAAACATGATGCATTATTTTCTAGTATATCAGCACATACAGGACTGTAGAGAATTTATGGCTGGTTACAAGGAGCAGCATTATACTGCATTAAAGGAGGAGCTTCATTATTAACATTGCATGTAAACACCTTTAAAAAACAGAGGAATTCTGCAATACAAATAATTTATTCCCATTCTCTTGTTCAACTCTAACTTGGATAATTTTAAAGAAACGCCTAGACATCTTCAAATGAGTGACATAAAGTGATGTGGGACATCAGAGAAGATGGAAGAGATATCTGCTCTGCATCATTCTCACCAGTATGCCCCAATTATATTCCTCAAATTTCTCCAATCATATTCTTCTTGGTGCACCTGCTTCTTCACGTTGGCAGGACAAGCAGTACACAACGAAACAATACCCTATAATTATGTCCTTGGGACTTACTTTCACTGCATTACTCACTGCTTAACCTATACAGGATTGTAAGTGCTAATATTTTCAAGGACTTCAAAATCCCACCCCTGCAGAAATTACATTTTATTAAATGGCATTGCATCATGCCACTGCCAGAAACAATCGAGGTAAAACTACTACCACCACATTCCCCTCCTGGCCCTAGGGAGATTTTTATATTTATTTGCTAATAAATACTTTCATCATAGAATTTCAAAATAGTGTCTGCTAAAAACAATTTGCACAAATAAAAAAACCTACTGCTACAACGTCCTCAAACATACTCTGTAGAGTCAAAGCCAGGTATTATAGCTAAAATCAGGAATGATTTATTTCTCTAAATTAAGTTTGATTTTAACAGGCATTTGGGGACTGATTCTACAAAACTTTGGGATGGGCAAGTTGTTTTCCTAATCTGTTAGCTTTCTGGATACATCTTAGGAGAAAAACAGTTAAATTTTCTAAAGTCAGTAGGTTTTGCTAAACTCATTCAAACCAAAGTAGCTACTCACATTCATTTTAACATTTCTAAACTCCCAAATCACTATGCTGCACAAATCTTTGAAACGAAGCCAACAAAAGTCCACTATTACAGTCATGAATTTAATATGCAAGAGAAAGGCCTCAGACAGTAAATTCGGCTCTGAAATGTTCAAAGTCACAACACATACCTAAATGAAAATCATAATTCCATTGCTGGTCAAGACCTGGGTCTAAATACTTTGGACTTCAAGAACTATAATAAAAACCTCCATCCAGATCAGAAACCAGTGCCAAACTATACTTGGTACACATATATACGTTAGTTACATTTGCAATACACATATGTGTGTACAGAATATACCTGTGCATACATATAAGTAACTTGGAAGGATTTTGCATCCTGCAAAGGGTATGTTACAAAGGACTCATCGTCTACTGCAGTCACCATCTCTAGAGGGCTGGATGCAGAAGGCGCACAACCTCAGCCATGCTGGAACATTTCTGTGTCCCACGGTTTTCCAAAGCTCCTCTGGCTCCTCTTTTAGCCAAATGATTGTCAGATGTCCATCTCACAAATAAAAACCAGATACCATTTCGGTCACACAACAGATGACCACCCAACTACATGACAGAAAAACCTTCAGCCGCAGATTTCCTAATCACTTCAGCAACTCTCAGAAGCCCTGAATTATTCCAGTACATTCTACTCCACTGCATGCCAAAAGTCTAATGCCCACCAAAAATGAGACAGACAGTCAAAACTCTTCAGGCTTGAGTTTCAGGCTGTCCGAACGCTCTCGCAGACATCACAGCACCGGTTTCCACCCCGTTCACAGTCAGAAAATTATCTTTGCAACATGAGAACTAGAACTATTCATACAGCAATATGAATTATGCAGTCATCTATGTGACCATGTAATTTCACTGTAATAGGAAGCTGGGCCATTGTAGTATATTTATATAAAAATACAGTATTAATACATTTAGCACAGGTGGTGTGCTTATGTATATAACACCATTGATCTCTGTCACTCTGACTTACAAAGTTACTCCTATAGTACGGGGGAAAAATACGTTGGTGCAAGAGTTCCACAAATATGCAGAGTGACAATAAAATGTTCTCATCTTGTCATAATTTTGGTTTATAAAAAAAGAAAAGAAAAAAAGCCCAGCAATACAATTTGTCATTACACTGAAGTAATGACAAATGTTACAATAATGGGCTATAAAGACCCTCTGTCCTGATGTATCATTTGACATACAGACTCCGAATGTAATTGTGTGCAATTCAGAAATGCAACAATTCAAGTTGAGGTTTATTTAAAATACCTCACTCATTTAAGCCAAATTGCAGTAACAAATATTTCAATAAATTTATTAAATTTTGTTATTAGTAGTGCTAAAATGCCTGTAAGAAACTGCACAGTAACTTCAGATGAGATTACCACTGCTACAGGTTAATGCACACAGCACTGTATATGACTGAACTACATTTGTTCTGTCACTTAAATACGCAAGAGATCTGCAGGTGTAGATTTTGCATCAAGATGTTTGCCTTCGCTCAAACACAGAGTATTTCACACTATCCAGATTCAGGAGTATAAATTTTTCTTTTAGAATTAAATGGCTGTGTACCCTCTGGCTCAAATTAATTCTTCAAGGGTCACACCTTGACTACGAGACGAACATTTTGCAGCAATACAAGGCATAACAGTGGGACTCTACAGGTACCAAAGTAAATTATTCTACCTCCCTGAAATTTCTGAAGCATGCCCCTCCTCTCCCTGTTCCCCTTGCTGCAGTGGCAGTGAAAGCATTTGGCAGTCAGGTTTTTTCGGCAGGGATGTTTTGTCATTTTCTAGGGCTGCTGATGAGGTGATGTGTTTTCTGTCAGGGGAAATTAAGAGGCATATTCCCCAGCCTGACAGGAAGAGAGAGCTTGAATGATTTCCTGAGAAGCTTCTATATGTAGAGTGCAAGATTTCTAATTTTTATTTTGGCTCCAGAAGCATTTCCCTACTACACTTAATTATCGCATTGCTGCAACACAAATTCCATTATATACATAGGAGTGTGCACATGCATGCATACACATACCATGGGCAAGGCTGGGACTGCTCTTGGACCCAAAATGCGAAGCCAGATAATATTTTAACACAGTACAGAGACACCTCAACACTGCATATCAGCACTCCTAATGTCTTTTAGACATTAAACTTTTTATGGTTAATGATGTTTATCCTATCTGGCAATCATTGCTAGGCAGTAGCAGTCTTAGGGAGAGGCAAACAGTCATTTGCAATTTACTCCCTAATTTCTTTATAATAAATAAAGCTTATGTTTTATTTCTGGGTCTTGTATTACTTGGGGGCATGTTATTTGTCTGTCTATTACCTACCATCATACAGTATTTGTGATATTAGTATGATCAAGTTTAGACAATACTAGGTCCAGTCCTCGAGGGGAAGGTGCTTCATACACAGCAAGTTATTATTCTAGTAAATTCTAAACAGCTTAATGGATTCCTATACTTCTCTCACATTTCAGCCAGGAGACTAGTTCTAACAAGGTTATTGGCAAGCAGTTAATGCTGCTAAGAGAGGAGAGCAGAACAGTAAGTGACTCTTCTTTTAGTCACCTATTTTATTTTACATACAACTCTTTGACCTTAAGATTCACCTACTTCTGGAAACAGCATATACCTAACATCATCTATATGGAAGCATAGTCTTTTAAAGTGAAACCATACATCTTCATAGCCTTCAACTACTGAGCACCAGAAGACATGAGAATTTGGAAATTGGCCTTTTGGAAGCCAAGAGAGTGCAAATGAAGGCTCCAATACCACAAAAGGCTCTGCCTGAGACAGGGTGCACTCTCATTTCAGGACCTTTAGAAAACAAAGCTGTCAGGATTTGAAGGGTATCCTTTAATTTCTATTATATTCAGCTGGAGACTCTTCACTGACATTAATTGAAGTTTGCTAGGGACCTGCTGGATTTAATTCAGTTCAGGGGTTTTATGGTACAGTGGAACATAACATGATAATAAAACATCTTGTACAGTACTTTGCAGATGATATTTCAATATATAGTAAAATACCACATAATACAGTCATGTAGGCTTGTCACTTCTGAAGCGTAAAATTGTTCAAAGTGTTATGCTCCTTAAACATTAAAAAAGTGCTATTTTCCAACATCAAGCAAAAATCTACAGGATTGAAATGTCTCATTATTTCTGGTGTGTAAAATCTATGTTTTAGTGCCTACAATACGGTAAAAGTTGTTTTGTTTTTTTTTTAAGAAGAAAAACAGGACAGACATTGATGGAGGCTGAGTCATCTTTAATCTTTCATCCCAAATTCTCTTTGTACTTCAATGTTTTGATATATTTAAATGGGGGGGAAAGGGGGAAAAGAAAATTAAGGAAATGACAACTATTAAGTTAAAAAGTCAGTCTTCTTTAACTCTCATGTTACTTTTACAACTCTGAATTTTCTCATTTTTCAAAGGACTTGTCTGACTTTTGATCCTTTGTACCAGAAATCTCTATCACAGATGAGAAAAATCAAAGAGAAGAATGTGGCACAGTTTTGCAGCCGGTGTGGCTGCACCTGACTTGATTTTGCAGTGAGTAATGAAAGAAAAAAACTGTCCTACTTTTAGTTTTTGAAGTTTAAACAAAGCAACTTAAGCCTCAGCTTCTCAAGACGTACTAAGACTCCCAGCCTCTAAAGAAATTGGACAAAAGCTGTATTCTTAACTAGGACCTTGCACTAAATATTTAGGGATTTGACAAAAAAAGGTAAAAAAAAAAAAAGCTGAACATCTATATTTTTACTAGTATTTTGTCTGAAATAAACCACCTATTCTACAAAATTTCATAACACAGCCTTAGGCAAAGGGAAAAAGTTAACACTTAACGAACAGATTAAAGGCTACTTTATAAATTCTGCAAAAAAAAAAAAGTAATATCTAATAGAGATCCAAGATAAATCATTTGAATATATACTATCCCTCAAAAAGAAACCAACAAAATAACTTAAAAACCACCTAAGTCACATTTTCAGGTGGATAGCTCAAATATTTAAAGTTCAAATGATGTTTTCCCAAATATGAGTGAATAAAACTCTAAACTTATTCTCCTTTAAAAGAATAACAACATAGTCCTCCATGTTGTAAACCCTACAGTGCTTCCCCCTTATGTATGCTATAGGTAAGTGATGCCCTCAGAGGACAGGAAGATTAGAGATATTTTCCATTATTAACTGATCAAGGAGAGGGAATATCCAGGGATTATATTCCAGATATTCACCTACTTTTCCTCTTCCATTTCTAATATTCTCTCTTTACTTCTTTTTTCATCACTTCCAACATGTTCTCCCACACTTTCCAGCTTCCCAGCTTCTCTCTATTTTATTGCTATGCTTCCCCCCTGCCCATGACCTACCTAATTCTTTTTCTTACTCCACTGTCCATTTGCCATATTAAATTTCCTGTTCCCACACCATCCTCCCTACTATCTGTCAGAAGGGGAGAGGAATTTGATATTCTCAGAGGCAGGATATCCAAGAAACTAAGGATCAGCCAAAGCTCTGAGGTAGCCCCATGTCAACCTTCTAATGTAGTGAACTCCTTGGAGAAGACTGAACAGCTTTTAAATAGCAACAAAAGCAACAATTTATTATAACAAACAAACAAAGATAATTAACCTCCTAAACCAAAGAAAACCCGAGTGACTAGGAAACAGAACTGGAAAAAGGTTGTACGCAACCTTCCTCCTACATACAGGGTCCCTGCAGAGGAGTCCCTGCAGAAGGTCCCTGATACCAGCCTAATACAGTCAGTCCTTCACTGGCTTTGAGGGAAGCAGACTGCTCCAGCCCCTTTGTTCCCCAGGTTGTTGCAGTGTTTCTGAGACCCAAGGAGCTGCTCTAGACTCATCCCTGCTGTGTCTCAGCTCCTCCATCAGAGCTGCACGCTTCCAGCTTTCTGTTGTTGTCTCTCCTTGCTGCTACAGGCTGCAGTGCCTAGATCTCACTCAAACATGCACAAAGGAATGAGCCTCTCCCTCCTTCCTTAAGGGAGTCTACTCTAAAAAATCCTAGATAAATCGGTCAGCAAATATCTCCTTTCTGACAAATACAAGAGGGACCATATTGCAGAGTGATGCACTGGAGTTTTGTTTGGGGGATGGGGGGTGGGGGGGGGGGGGGGGGGGTGTTTTTTTTTCTGGTATCTCCTGAACACAATTTATGCCACAACTTAGTTTCCCATCCCTTTACAGCATAGTCTTTTCTCAAAGAGGAAGCTGTTTTGCCCCACATACATGACAATACTCTTTTCTTCCTGCTCTCCATTCATTTTGCATTGTGCCAAAGGTTCACCTGCCCACAGAACTGGTTTAACCTTTGCATTTCTGGCTGGCAGGAGCAACTCCTGGTTTGCATGTTGCTTTTTGCCTGGCCCCTAGCGCAAGCAGGCTGGTGAGCCAGGTCTACTTTATCCCCTCCAGAACGCACCAGCACAGAGTGTATTGGAGAGCCTGCTACGGTTAACCTGCTCAGCAAGCAATTCTGCAAGTTCCTTGCTGCACTCAGACTGGCTACAATTCCTTGCCTTTTTCCTACTTATCTCTGGTGCATCACCCATACATAAATAGGTACCTCCTCTATATCATTCCGCTGCAATACTGGCACTAAGACGTGCCAAGAAGTACAAGCACTTATGTCTCCTCCCATAAATATATGCAGTTCTGTTGTGAGTCCCCTCAATGTCTGGATGCTGCGACTAACCCCCACAGATTACCTTCTCTGGATTCACCAATACATAAGCATCTTCTCAGGATGCACAAGTTTTCACAGCTCTGCTGTCTCTAATTCTAGGTAACTCTCTTTGAACTTCTAAGAACTTCCTGGCATGCTTGCCAGTTACCTTCCTCAAAGACAGGTATAACTGTTTCTCCAAAGAACATTTCAACTTCATCTGTAACTGAAGAGGGATAAGAACACAAAAAAAGAACTGTGAACCTCCCTGAAACCTCCCTCTGATGATGCAAAACTACCAAGTAGGATTGGACACCAAAGATTTCTCTTTTGCATTTCACTAACTGTGTCTCACTGTCTTTGAATTATGCCCACCTGCCTATCAAACAATCATCTGTTATTATCAAAGAGGTTTGAGAGTTCTCATATCCAAGTTTCTGCTTTAAACAAGCAGGCTGACCTAGACTCAATATGCATTTTTGGAACTATGGTGAGATGTGGAAGCCACTATTTATCACATTATTTTAACTCCATTTAGTCTGCCCCCTGCTATTGAGAAAAATCAAATTAACTGCAGCCAAAGAAGTTACCTTACATTACAGGGGTGTTTTTCTTTTCCTTCAAGCAATTTCTAGACTAGTCAGAATAATAACGTACCAAAATAGAGCCATAAACGATGGTCAATATAATACTTGACAAATTACTTCATCGTTTTGTTCATTACAAGCAGTACAATAGCATTTAAATACAGAATAACTATAAAAATGAGCAACAGAATATATCAGAGTTCATGCTAACCTTTTGCAGTTCTATAAAATTATGCAGCTTTGGGATTTTTAATCTCTTATGAAAACCAGAAACTAACACAGCCAGGGCATCTTTCTAAATATAAACAACCACCTGCACACCTCAAGATTATCAACCAAGGAAAGAGGGACAAAAATTGGCCCAAATAGCGAGGAAAATATATTAAGTTTTCTATGCAGGCTGTAGAAAGGCAGAATAAGATGGTGCAGAAACAGCATACACCAACCCAAAAGATATAATTATCTCACATGTAAACCAGTCAAAACCAAATAAAAAATAATTAAATACGATTCATAGATGTGGAAAATAAGCATGAAAAAATTGTAACATACCATGTCCTTGCAACCTTAATTTTGGTCCCTTGTTCTTCTATTCCTTGCCCCAAGACAGAATTCTCTGGGGGAAAAATATCACTACTGCATGGTAGACCATGCTCTAAGATAAAGGTACGTGCTGACCTACAGAGTCTATGGACAAGTTCAACACATACTCTCTATGTTTTTAGCTCATGGTTTTGCAAACTAAACATTAATTTTTTTTCACGTAGTCTCAGTTCGTGGTGCTTGGTTATTTCTTTAAAGAAACGGCAACAACTCCTGGGTTTGCAAGGTCATGTCTTCAAAGCTCAACACATTAATCAATCTTCATCAATGCGTGGCTTAAATCCTACTTCTCAAAAACAAGGTAAAAAAGGAGTTTTCTGGTGCTCTCTGTGGGGTTTTTTTCCTTTCAAAAATGATTTGGGATTTGACTCATTATGTTCCAGCTGGGATTTCTAGCAAGGTTAAGGAAGTGTCCCTGCAATAGTACAAGGTAGGCCACGCAGCAGACACCATCTTCGCTGTGGCTGCATACAGCCTTGCCCCACCCCGCACTGCATTCCTGCCGATGCCATGTTGGCTATCAGGCCACTTCAATTGCACACCAAGAAGTCACAATACCATTTGACTTAAGCAACAGAAATAGGTTCAGAGAGGAGAGTTCACCCAGCAGTTTTAACAGCTCTTCCCAAAAAGATATGCTTGTTGCATATGAGCTCATCTCAGTGACATCTGGCAGCATTTATGAAACATCCCTGTCTTGTGTGGCCAACTGATGCCATAAATTTCAGTCACCCTTGCTTTTGAGAAATGCTAATAATGAAACCTCATCAAAGAGCAGCAATAATTTCTACTGCTGACTAGATTGGTGCCTTTCCAACTACTCAAAATTAATGGTAGATCTCAGGGTCTTAAAGAACAGCTGTCACAGAGAAATACAGCTGCAAACAAATACACAGTATGCCCCTAAGTTTGATTTGTTACAGATATAAAGCAGCAACTCTCACAACAAACTGGACTGATTACAAGGAGAAGTTAGCTAGACTTCTGCATCATTTCAAGTGATAAAACCAGAGAAAATGCAGTGCAAGTACGCAAATGGGAAGCTTAAAAGAAACTATTTAGTCCCCCCCTCCAACAGTAAGTGATTGATAGTCACATTGGTTATACATAAATTTTCACTTATGTCTAGTCTTACAGACATTATAGAACTAGCTGCTTCATCACAGGATTAAAAACTAGCTGTAAACCTCGTACAAATTCAGGATTTTCCTCCCACTATCACTGTTGTCACTAGGTAATGCTTAAAATGACAGATAACTAATTAAGTGTAATAAACTTAAAAGATACATTTTCAGAAGCAAAGTATTTTGAATCTGCAGGACTGAAAAAGCAACTATGGGGACCAGAAAGATCACTGTTACTATCATTTTCACAGGCAATACCCTATTTAGTACTGCTCTTGAGATCCTGGACTCACAGTGGCAGGTGAGAATAGATACTTGTTTCCAAGTATAATAAAATTTCTTGATCAAGCACTTGAAGATAAAAGCTTAGAAAGGAAACCCCATGTATATACCACATATACATGGAAAACTCAAAGACACACTTGATTAAAATGCCATGGTATCGAAGTCAACATCTTTATTCAGGGCAGTGGAGAAAACAAGGATGTGTTTAACTATTGCAAGTATTTGGGTTTGGATTACATGTCAGTAATTTCATAATTACTGTCTGTTAGATGCTTTCTAGAAGGCTACAATATTTCTGTCCCCAACAAGCACTACATCACTGAGTCTGTGTATAAGTGATGCTGCTCCACCTACGCAAGTTTTAGAAACCTGGGAAAGCTAAAAGACTACACAATTTTTTTAATTTTTTTTTTTTTTTTTTTTTTTTTTACAGCATCCTTACAATGAGTTATAGCACATAAGAGCCTTCAGGTACAATCAGAATGGAAATTATGCTACTCTATATATGTAAATAAAACCCTGAAATACAGTAGTTTGCAATTACTTTAACAATACTGGTACTATTCAAATATTGAACTGAACTTAAAAGTAAAGGTATTCTTATTCATCCGCTGATTTAAAAATAAAAATAAAATTGGAGTTAGAATTGAATGCATAGTGAGTAATTTATGGATTTAAAATACCGCTAAAGCTTTGCTATAATTTTTTCCCCAAAAGACATAACAAGACTAGGACATTCAGCGTTCAGATGCAGTTTGAAAGAAATTCAAAGTATTTCATAGAAAATATAGAGTGTACACTCAGACAGCCTCAGAGTGCCTGCACTGCACAACACAAATCATTAAAGTATCATTAAAGTATCATTAATACCCAGTAGTACCTACAACTAAGTATGATAGAAAATAATAGATTTAATACAGAAGAAACTGGCCAAATAGAACTGTAGCTTTGATTTTTCTTATCATTCGCAGCATCATAACCATTTATAGACAACGATGAATTAATTGAATGTTTTAACACTGGCTCACGAAGTTTGGCACCCATGAAAAGTGTGCTTTTTCATCTCACTTGCACTCACATCACCAACATTCCCATAACAAATTTTGTTCTTCAGATGTGGTCAGACAGCTTGCCCTCCAGATTATTATTCCTGGTTTTGGTTCTGAAATACACCCTACAGTAAACTGGACAACATCCTCCACTTTCAATCTTCTCCTCCTGACATTTTTAATTCTATAGCTGCAGCTCAATATTTTTCCTGAGAGCCACTGCTTCTTTATGTTTATTTTCATATTAAACCACAAGAGATTGTATTTTATTGGTTTTTGTCATGCAGGGATGTCTAATAAATTTTACTGCTTGGGCTTTCTTGCTTTGGGCTCTGCAGTGGGATAGACAATTCTCTCTTGTAAGATGGAGCCTTCTGTATGTTCTGTGTTGCAGAGACAGATGGTAAAAGACCCTTCCAGATTTTTTTCTTTTTAAGGTACTTCCATTACAGCAGTCAAGAAAATATCCTGAAAGCCTTACAGGAAGATCTCACTGTGAATACAAAACCAAAGGCTTTTAGAAACTCATTTAGAAACTATACTATTGGCTGCACAGGTTTGAGAAATTTGTTTTCTTCTTTTCTTCTAAAGTCAACCCATTTTTAATTAAGAAACACAATATTATTTTCACCATATCGAGTCTGAAAGCTCATTAGCAGGAACATGATAAAGTAATACTTATAAGAGACCCTTAGATTGAAAAGTGTGTCTTGTAGATTGTAACAATGCTAACTATAAGGTTGGTTTTGGTGGTGGTTTTTTTTATTTGGTTTTTTTTTTAAAGCAAATTCACCATCTAACTGACCTAACTTACATTAAAAATGGGAATATTTACAATGGAACACTGCAGCTACGATTAGTGGCTCTCAATGTTTTAATAGTAATTGGCCTCTCTTGGATGGACCCTAGACCTGACTTGTCACCTCTCCTTACCGGCTGATCCCTGACTGTCAACCAGACTGGTTACTGTCACCGTCCTGGCCCTGCTCAGGTACTGCTGGACTGTGCCCTGGCCACCGAGGTCCCTGCCACTATCTGTGCTGCAGCCAACCTCAGCTCCCAGCTTGGCTTCCCTTGTGGAACAGCCCCAACCTTGCTGCTCCCTGGCAGCTGTGTAAGATCCTCCAGTGGGAAGTTCAGCACAGGAAACTCACCTCAGATGCTTTGAAATGCCATGTGAAGGCACTGATCTCTCTACAGTAAATGCAAATGAGGCCTATGAAGCATGGTTCCTTGTCTCTGATTCCACCTTTACAGCCCGACAATTGTTGTCAAACACAGAGGCAGAAGACTGTTTTTCAGGAGCTTTTCTTTCTTGCAGACTACATCAATCTTACCTGAATGGGTAAGATTCCCATCAGTCAACAGTCATCTGGATCTCAATCTCGTTTAGAGAAGAAGTCACTCATTGGCTTAATACAGCAGTGCCAAAATAAACAGCTAAATATTCTTACTGTACTGCAAAATCTGCAACCTGTATTTTCCTGTTAATTCTCCCAGTGGTTCCAAATGAACTGAGACAGGACAACTCTGTAATATCCTGCTCAAAAGCTGCCATGTGAAGCTCAAGAAAAGCTTGGTATAATCCTCCAGATTAGGCAGGGGATGAAGTTTATCATATCAGCCTCACATCTGCAGATGTGTCAGTAATACCATCTATATGTGTAAGGAAAAAATGCAACAGGCAGCACAGTTGGAACCAGACAGTTTTTGCTAGTATCTGTGCAATTTGGTCAAAATTAACCTGGGTATTTTCACAAAAACTAGAGTTATAGCTGGGTCATCGTATCCTAAATCAATTGAAACCAAAGGATTTTCCTTGAAAAATCTACTTAATCAAGCAGCATATCCCTGACCAATACAGTAAGAACAAGTTGTTCTTCACAAAACCCTTAGAAGAGAGTGAGACTGTCAATAACAGCTAAGGATTAATGGAGAACAAGTCTTAAAGCCCTCCAAAGCAAGACAATAATTGAAAAAAAGAAAGAAGGAGCAAAAACTCCAATCCTCCCCTCTGTCTTTTGCTAAGCAGGAAGAAAATACAGACACAGGGTTGCAGCCTAAGGTGTTCCCCAAGCCTACAGACAGGCAGAAGCAGCTAAGAAATGGCTGAATCTCAGTGAGTACCTAAACCTCAAGTTACATTGTCTAGGAATTGTTCTTCTCAGAGGCATTCCTCTCTCACAGATAATTATCCATCTGAAAATATTTTACTGATAAAGCAACATGAATATTTTTTATATCATGCAAATTCACTAGATAACTGAGCAGAGCCTTGAAAATCAGATTACCAAATTATCAAAGCAATTTTTCTGTCAAATGGTTCATGAATTAGGAGACGAAGGACTCACCCCTCTCCAATGCTTCTTTTTTCAATTTCTGCATTACTAACATATAAGACTTTTGCTCAGCACAGTGAATGAAACCTGGCACTGGATGCCTGCCTGTAGGTTAATCTTGTCTCGTGCTGAATTTATCAGAAGACCTATAAAGCTAATGGTATTTTTTCAGAGAACCGTTTGGAAACTCACACGTTTCATTAGGTGCTCAGGACAGACAAAAAAACCCCAACCCAGGTCTCATCATTGACCAAAACACAGGAGGAAGGGGAAGGATCAGAGATAGAGAGAAACTGTATTTCTGCAGAATCCCCTGTACTAAGCCAAGAAAACTTTGCTGCACAAATCTAGCACCCAGAACAACAATATTCACAAATTAATCCCAAAGCCGGGCTTTCATAAGGTTCTTACACATTCAGATTCAGTTTTATGACAAGAAATTCACACACTAAATTCATTTTCCCAGTAGAAATAGATTGGAAATTGCGTATTATGCTGGAAGCAAATACGCCAGGGGGGTTGCTGAGCCTCAGATGCTCCAGTCCTGGTTAGCAACTATGAATTCAGAGGGACTACAAAGAATAAATACACTTCCCTGTAATCAAACTTGCACTGAACTACATGATATGGTTAGCAGCAATGTTTTTCATACTTTACTTATGGGAACAAATTCTCCTGTTCGTTTGGAGACTGATGTACTGAGCAAAGTCCTAAAATTTCTTTTTAAATAGCAGCAGCCAAAATTCTCGTGTTCCAGAAAGAAAGGCCAGATGAAGCATTTAAGGATCTACCTCTTAAATCACTTCTGTAGCTAGTGGCAAACTAAAGCTGATATGGAAGTACTATGTATATAAATCTGCAGGCTTTCAAAATGCTCTGAACATAATATAATTAGGAATGGGAGCTGAAAACGTGTATGTGACAAAATATGCTTCTTGTGTATGTACTTCCTGGCTGTTATATGTGACAAGAATATGAATGTTAAAATTATCTATACCATAATTACTGTAATTTGTACTGAATAAAGGTGAAGGCTATAATCACGTGCTTGTATAATAGTACTATAAGGTATTATTTGAAGGTATATATCTATTATAAGGTATTATTCTAAAAATTATTACTTTATTTTTCTTTCAATATTTATGGAAAGATACATTACTAAGGCTAGCAAAGTTCCAGGCTAGAAAGTAAAAATTAAGGTCATTAGTTTAGGATTTATATTTCAAAAACTATTTTCTAAATGCTTTTCTATATACTTACAATTCTGCCAGAGGTATTATTTTAACACATTATGGCATTTGCTATTTACAAGCACATCAATGTTGCAAATGATTTTCATTTTAATCTGTGCCCAAATATAAAGTTTCTGCGAAAAAAAAAAAGCTTTTAGAGTGTTTATGCATTCTTGGTGTTCATCCTAAGGTTGTAATATTAAATTTGTTACTCTTACTGTGTTTTTCCATTCTATAAAAAACAAAGATACAGTACATATTTTGATCATTTAAAAAAAAATATCCAAATTTGCTAGTTAATATCCAGAAACATCCTTCCAG
Source organism: Buteo buteo (assembly GCF_964188355.1). Lineage (NCBI taxonomy): Eukaryota > Metazoa > Chordata > Aves > Accipitriformes > Accipitridae > Buteo > Buteo buteo. The sequence goes on from NC_134179.1 coordinate 17,470,361, forward strand.
TCCAGGCAGAACACATCAACAAATTTATTTCTTCACGGGATCAAATTTTCAAATACAGAAATAAATCTTAAAATATTGTCATAGACAATGCTTACTAAGGGTCACAGAGTTCCTAGAGGCTGAAAGAACCTGAATTAAGAATCCATATACAGACAAACCTAAACGTTCTAAAATAATGACGGTACAAATCTTGCTACAAATGCTATTTTCATGCTCATTACTGTATGAGCTACACCCTGCTCTCTGTAGTACACGTAACCCATGATTTTAAATTGCTTCTTGGTCACAAAAGTTTCTAAACATCAATCTCAACAATCAATGAATTTGTAAATGCCTTGGGACTTCGGTCACCGTAGGATCAAGGCTTTGGCATAATCATTACAAGTTTCAGAACAAACTAATTTTAAATATCGTCTTAAAAGTTTTTAGTTACAGTTACTTACAGCTATAGGGCTTTACACTACTTAAAATTGAACACTCGAAGGATCCAAATGTCCAGAATTTTGCATTCAATGTGAGCATACTACCTAAATCTTATATATTAAGTAAGTATACAGTTACCGATGCCAGTAAATGAGAAAATCCAATGGTAAAACCCACAGAGCTTCAGGCCGGCCAGCTCCGATGCAACAAGCTTTTGACTTCTGCTGCCAAAACAGCTCCTAAGCTCCAGGTTCTCACCAGTTACACGGCAACTGGCTCGCCAGCCCTGTAAGCCAAGTACCTCAAAGTTATTGCTTCCTCTCCCTTTTCCCTTTCAAAGTAATCCCAGGAGATTAATATAAGTTTTTCATTTACTGAAATGCTACAGCCTGAACAGTTACAAACCAGAATCAGAGCAGCCAGATAGCCAAGATCCCAGCTGAAATGCTGCCCTAACTGCTCTGGACGAGTCTGCTGCCTTACCACTCTGTTCCTGGTTTAATTTCTCTATTTGCATTCTTCCTTAGGAGAGAGAACTCTGCAAGTATGATAAGACTTTTAAAAATAATTTAATAATTACATAAATACACAGAAATTGCCTAATTATCCTTGAGACTATCTGGGGGGGGGGGGGGGGGGGGGGGGGGGTGGAGAATAAAAAGCCCTAACCCCCCACCAACCATGTCTTGAAAGTTAGTCAAAAATTGCATTTCTCTGTCAGTAATCCTGGAGAGAATCTCTTCCAGAATCCAAGAATGCTCTCCTCAAATTAATGGCTTCACCTCAAACTCATCCCCTCACCATTACCTGTACCAGCACTTAGTGTTGAAGATTTCTTCCACTTATTACTTATCAAGAGCACCACATGTATGGACCACTTAAAAAGAAAATGGAGATCTGAAAATGGAGATCCTTCCCTAGCAGTCACCCAAAAGAGGAGTATGGAGACAAAAGGCAAGAACAGAGAGATCAGTCAGTGATGGTTACATGAACAGTTCATGCCTCTTTATTCATCGTCACAGAGCTGAATTACTCCTAACCAACAAGTAGTACTAGAAAAGAGTCTAAAAGAATTTAAGAAAGGATTACAAAACTGGTGTCCTATTTTAATAGCAAACATATACATATTACATTGGGTGGTTGTGGGCAGTATGGATGAATGAGGCAGGAGCTGGCTTCGCCAAGATACAAAACATTTCTTGTCTCTTCTCTGAGATGTAAAATACTTCTAGTAAAAAATGGACAGACTACTTTTGAGTTTTGAAAAATCTGAAATATTTAAAAATATTTTAAAAATAAACTTGCAACAAATGTTTTGAATTCAATATATTTTCAAAAACATTCACATACTATTTCTGAAAAACTTCAAAAATATTTTCTGCTCTTTGAGTTTCTTGCAATTCTTACAGGTCTACAAAGCAGAAAGCAGCTTGTTAACTCCTCCAGTTGACAAGAGCCTTGAGTTCAGTCAGAATGATACTCTGTCAAACAAAGAGATTTCTGATAATAAGAGGATATTATCTTCAGAAATAAAAAGGAATATATAACTCACTGACACTACCAATGAGAGCCTTTCCTCCAGAACACTACACTAAAAAAAAAAAAAACAAACCATACAGGATTTCTTCCTAACAGTTATAAAATACAGTCTTCACTGTCCAATACTTAATGTACCTGAAAAACCCTGCCATCCAAGCAACAGTCTCTAATCCTAACCTCTGAGATTCATGACATTGATGTGTTACTGCAATATATTGTGCACACTCATTTCCCTGGTGGGAATAACAGATGGGAGTAGAGGCAGATCACATGGTAACTTTAGCTTGAAGGTTTAAGTTTACATAGATGTTCCTGCTGTTTCAGATATGGATATTATGCATCCAATCAGTCACGTAAGACGACAAAAATCAGACCAGCAAAAGGGGAAGCTGGTTCAATTACGACCTAAAATTCTTTAAAAATTATAAATGGTCCTTTTGTGCTTTAGACTGTGAAAGATAGAAATATATATTTATATACAGACCTCCATACATCAAATACACATACACAAATTATAACATTCTGTTAAATAAGCTAGAATTCAATAGCTTTGGCACTCCTACAGAAATCTTGCCTACACACCTAAGTCCTTACCTCCATGAATGAATCTATAAACGCAAGCACACCTTTTAGCTTCGCTTTGGCAGCTCTTCATGGACTTACTAATATTTTAAGTCAAGAATCACTATTAGTAATAAAAAGGCCTTAAGAGTAGGTGTTCCCCTTAACACCATGTAGAGAATTTTATACACAAAGAAGGACATTTCAATTTCAAGAAGATTGACAGGCAACTCCATAAGCAGAGCTTACAGTGAAAGCCCCACAAAACCTGGCCTAGATACCTGGAGGCAAGTAGGAATCAAGGACATCCACATGCATGAGGGACTTCATAAACTTTGGATTCAGGTAGGGAAAGACAAATAGACAACTCTGTTCTCCTTGGAAAGAGGGAAGAGCCAAGAAAGTGGTAAGAAGAGGAGAGCACTGACCATCACAACAGTGCGTCTCTTGAACTTGCTGAACTAACAGAGATGGGAGAGCAAGTTTTCCCTCACAACAAGACAGGGATCAGGAAGGGAAGGTTTTCTGCAGAAAACAGCACCCCGATAATATTTCAAAACCATTAACTGATAGGAAAAGATGAAGGAGGAGGAAAAAAAGGAGAATCTTACTCTGAAAGTTCTCACTTCTCTATTACAGAGTCCCTTTGCTCCTGTTTCTGACTAATGACAAACAAAAAGTATATTCATTACAGAGACTACTGCAACTGAAAGCCAAGAATGGTCTTAATTAAAATTCCAAAAATAATAAGACAGTCATTAACTATCTAGCAGCATAAGAAAGCTGAAGCTGCGCAAATTACAATCATGCAGACCTAAAAAAATAGGCACTGATAAATGCTTGGTACTTATCTGCCACTGGCACAATCTCACCCTGCTGCAGCTTCTTCAGTCTTTCAAAATTTGCATGTGACACATTTCAATTAGATATTCAGTTGTCAGGAGCCACTTAATTACACTAGAAAAAATGTGCAGGTATATAAAATATATGACATATTGTAAGACTGGAAGACATTAGATAGTTTCTGCTTCTGAAAAAGATACTTTTTTTTAAAAAAAAAAAACCTTCTTAATAAATCAGTTTGCCAATACATTCCTTCAGGAACTCAATGGCAGCAACACGAAATGCAAGATCAGCAAATTATTAAAATACTGATGTAGTAACTCAGAGCTGAGCAACTAATGAGCTGTAAAGTTCTCTTCTAAAAGCAGGACACTCATACATTAAACACGTCCACAGTATTTTCGCTGTTCATTACAAATACTTATTTAGTGTTGCAAGGTGAACTATGCAAAATAAAATTCAACTCTGATGGATTCTGACAACATTGCTTTGAAGGATCAAGTTTCTTTGGAATAGTATACAGTAACTAAGGACGCAACTTTGCCAAGTTTGGTATTAAAATGCATTTTAGCATCATGGTGAATTCCAAATTAGGTCAATAACAGATGAGCGGAAGCAGACAGATGATTGTCAATTTACCAAACAAACGGAACTCCCACTCACATTGCAAAACTTACCCAAAATTACCACAAATTAAGGCTATGTTAAATAAAGGCAAAAACATGGGAAGCTATCGATCATTCACATATGTAACATTGATAATGAAATTCCTTCAAAGAAAACAAACACCAAATCTTTACTACAGCACACAATATTATGTGTTTAATCCATCACAATGTGCTCTTCCCCTGGGATAAACAAGGACACAGAAGTTTGTAGAAATGCTGATGAGTAGACGAAACCAACCGCCTGTTAGCTAGGTTTCTTCTGCCCACAAACTTGCCATTCCTCTGTGGTGCCCTAAGTCTCAAAGCAGGAGTGGACACAACACAACAGTCTGTACTATGTAAAATAGAGAAGACAACATCAGTGCTGCAAGGGTTTTCAAAACAGGTATTTAAGTGACAGTACGTATCTAAAAGCAATGGATGACATGATCAAATGCTTATGTCACTTCTCCTGAACTTTAGTGTACTCAGCAAAGATATGCATACTTGAACCTCACTTATAATTCATTGAAGGTTGTTTTGATGTGGAGGCTCAATAAAGGCTGGAAGAAGATACTACTAAAGCTACAGATCTATTGTTTCAGAAAGTAACATGACTAAACATTTCTTTCAGGTATATTAGCAGCCAAAACACAGTTACTATACTTCTCCAAAGAGTATCATATTTTAAGAAAAGTTTTATTGGCAAACTTGTAAGACTCGGTATTTGCCCTGACTTACAAAAACTGTTGAGAAGGGACAGATAACTTAATAAAACATACTATAATGCGTTTCCTATGTAGAAATTAGAAATTTATTCATCTGAATAGTGAAAACAGTAATTCCATTAATGTACTAGATGTGAATCTCAATAAGTTTACCTAAGACACAGACATATGGCAACACAGAAGTGTCAGTAAGAAACAAACTGGCACATTAAACTAGAGAATGTATTGACCTTGCAAGCATGACCACAAACAGAAGGAAGAAGCTAAAAAGAAAAGCAGCAAAAGAAAATTGCCTATATAAGACACCTATACAGTGAGTAGTGTAGAGAATGGAAAAATATAGATAATATCCACAGGAAAAACATAAATAATGAACTATTAATTACAACAAAAACAACTTCAGCTGGGAAGACTCCAAGATGAAGAAAACTATGTACCTTTGCTCTAGGCTGGGATGTTTTCTCAGTTGTATGCTCTTGGATGCTGGACTTTATTTTGACCTAGTAATACCACTCCTATGTTCTCATGGTTCTTCAAAACAAACAAACAAAAAACCAAAAAACCTCCCTCCTGTAACACCAAAAAAGCCTGAATTTGTACTGTGAATCACAAATGCTTGTTCAAAAAGGTGACGTTAATATGCAGCTGCACACAGGACATTTTAATAGTGGCTTTAAGAACATCAGATTCCTCCTGAATCTGATTACTGCATACAAGAAAGAAGTTGATCTCTCTCTGACATAACTGTAAAAGCCAAATTCAATAGTTCCTCAATGTATTGTCAGGACCGATAACGGACTCTGAACACATTTTCCTAAATGGGGAAGATCAGTCTGCAGAGGCATTCAGGTGGCTTTTCTATTTCAACCAAATGACTGCCTAGCTGTTTTCTCAGGAGTTAGATGCAATTACAATATTACTGTTGACAGACTATAACTTTAACATCCAAGAGGAAATGGCAATTCATTCAAATAAAAAATACGATACTGATGTTCATTCACAAGTAATATTTTTAAAAGTATTTGTGGAAAGAGAACATTTCAATTTTCCATTCAAAACTAATTTTTACCTTTAAAGATTTTCTGACACTCAGAAAAGATGACCTAATTTTATTTTTCTTTTTTTTCCTCTTACTCCTTTTTTTTCTTTAAACTTTTCCTTAGATATTTGGTGCATGGTAGTTTCAATTTTTGGTTTTCTTACTGTTTTGGAATAGGAATGATCTCAACTCCCAGAATCTCCACAAAACACAGATCTACATATTTTACTCTTTAAAACTCAAGAACATTCCATACTCGATTACTTTTTATCTTAAAGAATACATCAATGAAGACCAAGAAGGCATTTGCAAACTATTGCATCTCTCTCTCTCTTCAACATTTTTTAAAAATATATTGCTCATGAATATATGGACCAGGCTTCTTTACTTGTGCTAACTCTCAAATCACGATCACTTCCATTGCTTGAATGATATATTTTTTTCTAATATCCAAGGGAACAAGAAGAAAGGAAGCAAAATGTTAAAAGTTAGATGTGGAGACCAAGAACTGTAATTCTACAAATGCCCACTCCAATGAACTAAAGCTCTGTCAGGCACAGTTCCTCATATCCTGAATGCCCAGAGTCTCTGAGGTGGTCAGAAAGATCAATTTTCCATTTTGCAGAAACCTGGAAGCCACTATTACAAAAGGGTATCTGTGGAACAACACTGCTCTTTTAAATGAGGAGTTGTCAGGATGACATGATCTGACTGCAAGTATCTTGCAATGAACAAAACAGCAGCCTCCAGGGAATGCCGCCAGGCAGTAGTAAAGGGAATTAATGGCTAGAAGCAACACACAGAGTCAGTTTCATTGCAACATCCATCCTGTATCTAGCAGCCTTGGAGCTTAAAACTGCTGAACGGCTTGCCAATCTTACTAGAAGCATATGGCTGAGAGGAATCATAGAATAGTTTGGGTTGGAAGGGACCTTTAAAGGTCACCTCGTCCAACCCCCCTGCAATGAGCAGGGACATCTTCAATGAGATCAGGTTGCTCAGAGCCCAGTCCAACCTGACCTGGAATGTTTCCAGGGATGGGGCATCTACCACCTCTCTGGGCAACCTGTGCCAGTGTTTCACCACCCTCATTGTAAAAAATTTCTTCCTTATATCTAGTCAAAACCTACCCTCTTTTAGTTTAAAACCATTACCCCTTGTCCTGTCACAACAGGCCATGCTAAAAAGTTTGTCCCCAGTTTTCTTATGAGCCCCCTTTAGGTATTGAAAGGCTGCACTAAGGTCTCCCTGGAGCCTTCTCTTCTCCAGGCTGAATAGCCCTAACTCTCTTAGGCTTTCTTCATAGGAGAGGTGTTCCATCCCCCTGACCGTTTTTGTGGCCCTCCTCTGGAGTCGCTCCAACAGGTCCATGTCTTTCCTGTACCGAGGGCTCCAGAGCTGGATTCAGTACTCCAGGTGGAGTCTCACCAGAGTGGAGTAGAGGGGCAGAATCGCCTCCCTCGACTTGCAGGCCTTGCTTCTTTTGATGCGGCTCAGAATACGAACGGTCTTCCGGGCTGCGAGCGCACATTGTCGGCTCACATCCAGCTTTTTACCCACCAGTACCCCCAAGTCCTTCTCGGCAGGGCTGCTCTCAATCCCTTCATCCCCCGAGCCTGTATTTGATACCGAGGGTTGCCCCAACTCAGAGGCAGGAGCCTGCACTTGGCCTTGTTGAACCTCATGAGGTTCACGTGGGCCCACTTCTCGAGCTTGTCCAGGTCGCTCTGGATGGCGTCCCAACACTCAGGCGCGTCAACTGCAGCACACAGCTTGGTGCCATCTGCAGACTTGCTGAGGGTGCGCTCGATCCCGCTGTCCATGTCATTGATGAAGATATTGAACAGTACTGGTCCCAATACAGACCTCTGAGGGACACCACTTGTCTCCGATCTCCATCTGGACATTGAGCTGTTGACTACTACCGTCTGGGTGCAACCATCCAACTAATTTCTCTTCCACCAAACAGTCCACCCATCAAATCCATATCTCTCCAATTTAGAGAGAAGAATGTTGTGGGGGACTGTGCCAAAAGCCTTACAGAAGCCCAGATAGACTACATCTGCAGCTCTTCCCTTGTCCACTGATGTAGTCACTTCATCATGGAAGGCCACTAGTTGGTCAGGCAAGACTTGCCCTTGATGAAGCCATGCTGGCTGTCTTGAATAACCTCCCTTTTTCAGTAAATATCTTTCAAAAAACTTATTCTCCAGTCTCTACCTCCACTCTTTTTTACAAAAGAAGTTTCACCAAAACTTACCTCTGGGTACTTCAGTTTTAAAGTTTTATGCATTTCTCGAAAACGACTGTACCGCCTGAATACTGTCCATGTCTCATCCAGGACTGTTATCTATATCGGACAAAATAAAAAGAAACGGAAGTAAAACTATATGACACACAACACTAAAAACCATGAAGTATACAAGGCTAACAGATTAAAATGGGCAATTCTTAGTTCTCTTAACACCATTAACTTTTATAGGTTTATTTAATTTTTCTTTCATTACAGTGACAGAACTGTATTTAATAAGGAGCACTGATTGCAAAGCAAAAAAACCTGAATGCATTTATTCCTTATTCTGGAGTGGTTTGACAAGGCTGTAAACACATTAAAATATCCCCAATCCCCAATCATTCCTTGGTGCAGCTATGCAGCTCTCAGCATTACAGTCAGTGGGTGTTCCATTAATGAATGGGTATCATCCAGCACAAGTGTAGTATAGCTTCTCTATACATTCACAGAAATGTATATTCTCATACACACACACGTATACATAGATATACACAATTAATAAATACGCTTTTTTCAGACACACAGAGTTCATTACCATAGAATGGGATTCCAATTTGTAGGGTAAAAAATTACACATGCCAGCTTACAGTAGAATATTCCTTTAAAACACTCTTGGTACGTGTCATCAATATGTTGATGAACATCCCATTTATACAGGAAGTTTCTTAAAATCAACAGAATTACTCCTGTGAATAAAGCACACAGCAACAGGAGCGAAGGGGGAGGGCAAGCCAACCTTACCATCAGTCATTCACACAACCCTCACTGGAACTGAGAAACCAACAAGAATTTCAGGGAAGGAAAATTTTTCCACTGTCTAAAATCAGATGAAATTAAAGACATTTGTAACTGGGTCATAAAAGTGCTGTGACTGGAGCCTATGAAGTCTTTCTGTAGCTCTGGTGATCCAAGGCTACCAAGAAGCAGTGCTGTGGGGAGAGGTAGGCATTGTTCTACACCCACTACTAGAGCCAGAGAAAGCCAAGTAGCATTGCTTAAACCTGAAAAGACCATTGCTTTTTTTAATCTAACAGGCCTAATATGTGATATTACCTCCACCTAGCTATGATTTTATGCACAAAGATCAACAATAAGCATTTTCACAAGACACATTTCACAAAGACACAGGCTTTTTAGTCTTAAAGTGACTCCTAAAATTAACAAGTTAGTTCCCTCACTACTGAACGCATCCAAAAGTTATGGAGGTAAAGAAAGTTGCAATGGAGCAGGATAACTGAGTAGGAGAAAAACAAACCAGGGCAACAAAGCCAGAGGAAACCAGCATCCAAGCACTGTTGTTGACAACTGCTACCTCATGCTTGCAACAAACTGTCCTGGTTTCAGCTGGGATAGAGTTAACTGTCTTCCTAGTAGCTGGTACAGTGCTATGTTTTGAGTTCAGTATGCTAAGAATGTTGATAACACTGATGTTTTCAGTTGTTGCTCAGTAGCGTTTAGAGTAAAGTCAAGGATTTTTCAGCTTCTCGTGCCCAGCCAGGGCACAAGAAGTTGGCACAGGACACAACCAGGGCACCTGACCCAAACTGGCCAACAGGGTATTCCATACCATGGGACGTCCCATCTAGTTTAGGAACTGGGAAGGGGGGGGCAGGGAATCACCGCTCGGGGACTGGTGGGGTGTCGGTCGGCGGGTGGTGAGCAACTGCCCTGCGCATCATTTGTATATTCCAATCCTTTTATTACTACTGCTGTCATTTTATTAGTGTTATCATTATCATTATTAGTTTCTTCTTTTCTGTTCTATTAAACCATTCTTATCTCAACTCATGGGTTTTGCTTCTTCTCCTGATTTTCTCCCCCATCCCACTGGGTGGGTGGGGAGTGAGTGAGCGGCTGCGTGGTGCTTAGTTGCTGGCTGGGGTTAAACCATGACACAAACTCATCTCTGGTCCACCCTTCCCCATCCCAGCTGCCTTTGCTGCTCTATACAGAACAGGGAAACTAGGGGAAGTGTTTTGGAAACAAAAAATTACTGTGTGTCTTACGACATCAGGAATCAGGGTTTGGGGTGGTCTTTTTCCTATTTTTACCTCTATTTTTAACTAAAAGACGTAAGTAAACGAAACTGGCCTTCTCAAAACTTTTCACAAACATTACAACATAGGTTCTTCTAGCACATCTCCACAATGCAAATTGATTATTTCTAATAAAATTCATCTTTCATGTCACCAATAAGCTTGACTGCTACTAGGACGCCTGCATGATGGACTATGTTCCCTCAACATATTGTTAACAGTGTCTCAAACTTAATAAATCAGGTGAATGGATCTAACATGCATAGGCAGGTTTAACTAAAAAACCTATTCAGGAACATGCATGTTACACTGAACTTAATTAACCAATCAACTATTTTGTTATAGTTTGTATAATTTGTTATAATTTGAATAATTGCTTTAAAGGGCTTTGTGATTTCACAGTAAACATTAGAGTGCAGTGGCTAATCATAAAATAAAGATGTTACTCATTCTTGCTTTCTTTCTGCTTTAACTCTATATTTTAATATTTCTGAGTCATGAAATTTTGCTGTGATAATTTCTTTGTACATGATCTTTATTCAAAAGTGGCGTCTTTTTTTCCCCTATGGTTTTCACAGAAGCATGCCTTTAGGGGAACAACCTAGCACAAAACATCCAGGACTCTTCCAGCTGCACAGCCTGAGGAAGAGCATGTATGTCAGCTTGCCAATGATGTTGCTGGCTGTGCATCTGACAGCTGTCTAGGTGATAGGGTGGTACCAAACTTACCCAAATCAAATTGCCTGCAGCCAATTATTTACCAGCTTTCTTCTACAAAGTTTAATAAACAACTTGTTGGAGACAGACAGGAAAGAAAACACCAAAGCCATATATCTGTGCTGCCTAAGAACTGCAGGATTTTCTCTAGAGCTTTCTCTGGTGGCTTGGCTTGATGTGACTCAGTCACCATCATCCTCTTTGTTTACCTTCCTAATTCTTGTAATGAGACTAGCAGGTAATGCATTACAAAATGTTATTCTTACTGCTGATATTATTAGAAAATGAATTTCAAAGCTAAACAAAATCTTAACCGGTCCCCAAAACTCGGCAATAATGTTATTAGGACAGAAAGGTTCAAACTCTGCTTACATAAAGAGGAGAATCACAGCACACCTGGCATAGCAATAGCATTTCTAGAACAGAGCCTTTTATTCCTATGGCTGATACAACCAGTTTGGGCTGGGATTCTTTTCCCCTATTTAAAAAAGCTGTATGACAGACTATATACTCTGTAAGTATGGGACAGGGACATATGCAGATCTTTTGAACAATAACAAGTAAAGTAAATTTGAAAAGCCCTTTACTTTTTACTTGCAATTTGCTGATATAGTAGTTAAAAATATTTTCTTAATAACAAAAAAAAATATACGGTTGAGTAAATCTGTAAAACAGATTTTCAAAATATTCTTATCTGGGCACTTACATGATCTTTGACTTGCCTCAGAATTGTGGGTTGGTTTGTTTTGGGAGGTTTGGGGGGGGTGTTGTTTTTTTTTTGTTTTTTTTTCATTCAAGTGCACCATTTCCAATGTAAAACTTATAAATTTGAATGGAGATACTACAGTCCTGTCTCCTTATCTTTTCTTCTCACAATGACGGACAGAAAATAACCTAACAGACATTTCCAATTGATTCCACTGTAAAGCACATCACAGAACTTATTCCCCTTCTGCCCCATACAAATAGAAATAATACCATAGGGCAGAGAAAAAAAAAAATATTCCACCTCATTCTGAAGCTATTAGAAAGAACAAAAAATGCCCACCTTACTTATCTTGGCTGGTTAAACTGTCCACATTCATTATGAAAATTCACATTCCTACCAACGGACCTTGTTGAAACTGTTCCTCACGCTGTCTATGAATATAGCATCTGAAAAGCTAAAAGTTGCCTAAAAATTGCTTGTAACCTTTTTTAATTTATTATTGAGGGTATTAATCTGATAGAGTTGAGGGAAGATTGGGCTTTTTCTTTTTTCTAATTTAGATGGATATGGGGCATGCATCATTTTCTTTAAGAACTACGTATCAATGAGCACTGCTTCTGCTTTACTCCAATTCTGCAATAGTTCACTGAGCTCAGAAAGAAACTTGGACATTCTGAGCAGACCCACCACAGCATTTGCCTGAACAGAACTGCGGCTGGACCTGGAGAAAAGCACTGCATTGGGGTGCACCTGCCTGGATCTCTCTCCTATAGAGAACTCATCAGGGATGACTGAAAGGCTTTGAAACAGAAGAAAAAGCCAGTTCTGAAAGAATATCAAACAGGATAAATAAGAGAACTCGGAACAACGAGGGAAAGCTGAATAAAAATGAGAAGGCATATCTACACCTTTCCCTCTTGTCAGAGGATCCCCTGGATGGCTGTGCTTGATTCCAGGCTTTGCTTCCATCACCAGCTCTCAGGAGACACTGCATGCCTTTACGTGAGCTGGAGTTCCCCCTTCCCTGCTGCCTCACTGCTCCTGCTGCTGTCCATATGTACTGCCTGCAACTGCCAGCACTGTCTGTAACAGACACCAACAGTCTTATGGATGCAAAAGCTCTTCCCACACGCTGTTTCTAGCACAGCCCTGTCTGAATATTCCACATATCAAGACAACATGAAAGGAAGAGAACACAAGAATAGTTTTCTGGTACTATAATTCAGCTGTAACACAAATATGTTTAGACCTGATTAAGTTACTACTGTTTCATCACGTCTTTAAAGACAACATATAAAACTGTCACTCAAATGTAAGTTTTTCTATAAATGTATCTATTCATACTGAATACTTAATGGCAGACCAACTCAAACAGCTCCGTGACATCTCTTTCTGCAAAAGGAGAAGGTGCTATCTTAACTCTAATGAAGTATGGGTTTGTTCCTATTTTTGAACTCTCTCCAGTAGGTTCTCATGGGAGTCACTCAACACCTTAAAGTAGGATCTGTATCCAGTGGAAGAACCTGAGCGGACAGACCATCTTGCGGGCCCATTCCCAAATGTTATATATGTCTAGATGGACAAGATGCTGAACCTGCACTAAAATAAAAGATTTTAGGATGGTATGTTATAGTTGAAAGACTTATGAACTAACTGTGATGCTGCCAAGAAAAGTGGAACTCACTCACTCTCTTTTGGCATATAAAGGAAATAATCTTTACTATTGTATGTCACAAAAAGAAATTTATATATTTGTTATATAGAGAAATTTGTTATATTGGTTCTTCTATAGAGCAATATGCCAGAATTTAACTACAAATACAATGACTAGAAACATCTGCTGAAGAAAATACTTCTGAGATACCTAGGATTCAAAGGTTTACAATTCAACTCAATCATCCCTTGTCCCTTTGTCAGATTTCAAAGTCCTGTTACATGCAAATAGGTCAGCTATCCATTTTCCCAAGAATAAGAGGAACCTTGGTGAAGAAAACTTATTTGGGAGCTGGCAAAGGAAATGAGATTAACAATGCCCCACCCCTTCCAAGACTGACACATATTCTGGTATGAGATTACCTGAACATAAACTTGAACAAATTCAAGTAAGGCTGAAATAAGGAATTATTTCAACAACTGACATTGTATCCTGACCCATCAAGAAGGGATGAAATAAACAGGTACACGTTCTCTCCTCCCTGCCCTGTCTTCCTACTTTCCCGATTTTTAAGGCAAAAAAATCACTATACCATGTATTCTGATTTCCTATAGAATAAAAGTAACAGCAGCTGAAGATTAATACAGATCAAATTAAAGCTGGGAGCTCTGCAGGGGAAAGGTTTAAAATAGAAAAGTTTGTGGAACATCCGTGGATTGTAGCATGGAGCCAAATCCTGACCACAGCAAAAGCAGCCCACTGTGACATACAGAGACCTGGAGGCAAAGGAAAAAGCATAAACAGTTGATCGATTTGTGTAAGGGAATGACTGTAAGAAACATCCCAAAGACAGCCGAACTAAGGACCATAGGAACTTCAATAAAAGTGCTCTAAGGAAGTTGACAGCAATTGAATACAATTATTAAAGTGATAGCCCCTTCCCTACCCCATATGTCATCCATTTCGTTGCTCTGAACTTCATCAAAGCAGCTATTTAAGCAGCAGTATCTTTTAGAGGCAGACCTAGAAATGGCACAGGAGAGAGAGAAAAGACAGTACTGGCAAGTATGACAGAAGAGAATAGCCATTCCATATACACCACTCTTAGCCAGAGCATCTGCTCATTCCATGCCATTGCTGAGGTTAGGTTGCAAGCCTTGCTTCTCATAGAAACAAAATACAAGCAACAGAACTTCTGGAGCCTAGTTTCATATGCATTTTTATCTCTCCTCTATATATCCTCCTGTTGTTTCCTGTTTACAAATCTACCCCTTTCCAACATTTTTTCTTCTATCACAGTTCCTTCCAGGTAAGTCCAAGTCTTCCTGCACATACTCTTTAACTGTTCCTTCATCCTAAGGTCTTGCAGCTGCTTACATGGGTCCTAGGGATGAAGGGATAATACTTGGAAAAGAAATCTACCAACCCACTAGAAAGAGAAAATACCTTTTTACTGTATTTACCTTCACTAACCGTTACCCCGTTTAGTAAATCCCGTGTGCTGAAAATAGTTGGTGGCTAGAACAGTCCTTGGGGAAGTTTTGTATGCACTTATTATTCTCTCACCAGCTCTATGGCTCTGGGCTTTCGCTGGCTCCAGGAAATTCAAAGTTCAAAAGGTAAAAGGAAGTATTCCACCCACAAATTGTGCAATATGTTTCGAGATGAAAATTTAATTAGCTCAGAGCTAAGGTTACCCATTTTAATAAAAGGCTTTCTAAAAGAGAATGTGCGCATAGTTCAAAAATGGTCCTGCACACTGTGAGGGTAGGTCACTCCTCCAACTTAACACGAGCTAGCAAAGCATCTGGCAGTACATTCAGTGAAGAAGGCTGCCAATTCTGTCTCTGATGCCATGTACATCAGTTATGCTACATGTCCACATGCACTCAGAGCACATTTCCAATTAGACTTCACATCTTGCTTTGAAAAAACACTGGCTTAGTACCAGAGGAAACATAATGAATATGCATTTTTTCCAGCATTTCTACACAGGAGATCAACTGAAGGGAGAGGAAGCAGATAACACTTTGGAGAAGCAAGACCTTGGAAAAGCAGGGTGGGAAGAATCTGAACAACAAAGAGAACCCAAAAACAATCAAGCCTTTATTGTGGATATGTGCAAAATACTTTAATTATGCTTTCATTAGTACAGGTAAATATTGCAAGTCTAATCATTTTCTATACCTGACACTTGCATCTAAATAATGGGCTTTCCTATAACCAATATGCATTTAATCCTCATCTCAGCAACACTTTCAACTGAATTATTTGATACTGGATCTGGAACTGCTTACCCAAGAGTTTGACCACCGACCTCCTGTGTACAATAGATCTACTTGGAAAACACCTGTCTTTGTAGTGTCCTGTATTGTGCATGCCTTCTCACAGCCTCTCTTTTTTAACAGTATTGAGGCCACTTAGACAACAGAAAGAGACAGAACCAAAAATTGCACTTAGTGGAACAAAAACTACATTTCATTGGGGTTAGTAAGGTGATTTCTGGAATCTACAGATTCTCAGATGCATTTCCAGCTGCTGTTTCCATCTTTGCTAACTGTGATGCTGTCACAGTGAACACCGACAGCTGGACAGAGCAAACTAGAACTATTTGGTTTTAAACAAAAGGCATTTTTCTATTATTATTGCTACTATGATGCTATTGTTGTACAAATGCAAGCAACATATGTACAGAGACCCCAAACATTAAGGAGAAGCAACTGAAAAGCACCTACCTTTATTTCAAACTCATAGTGTTCATCCTTTCCCTGCCCACACAGGACATAGCGTGGAATACTAATTTTAATTGGGTCCTTCAGGTCGTCTGGATTTGCTCTCAGTGAACGACAGACCATCCGCTTTCATGTGCATACCAAATAGGGAGAACAAAGGAAAACCAAAATCACTACATAAGGAAAAAAAGAAAATAACTTCACTAAAAATGAGAAAATGTTCTTGGCCAGAAGAGCAGGGAAAGAGAGCATGGAGGAGGCAGAAATTATTTCTAAAATGAAGGAATTCTTTGAAAACAAAGTGGATCTTGTTTTATAAGCAAACCCTAGCATTTTGTTAATGCATGAAAAAAATTAAGGTGAAGTGTCTGCAAAAATACCGCTTTTTCTTTGAAATGGCATTTTCAGCTTAGATATCAAACCCAAGGGAAAGCAGAAGACTTTCTATTAACCCTCCCTGAAAAAAAAAATAAATAAAAATGAATCAAGCCTTAACAGTCAGCCATATTTTTTTAATGTCTTTATATAACAAACCTGTTTATAGTATCATGCAAAGCTGCCAGGGATCTAGGTAGTTCAGAAAGCTCTTACACTTTAAAAATCCAAACTTATTTTATAATTAAATAACGTATAGATAACATAGCAATCCACTGTCAGAACAGTTTCCTACTGTTTTCTTTAAATGATATCTAATTAACAGAAAACTCAACTATGATGAATTTGCATGGTCTGGACAAGAAGATCTAAAAAGGTATTTGTAATGAGGGCACATTCCTCTGACAGCCAGATGGAATCTGTAACTCTGAAGTTATAACAAAAATAAAATACTTTTGCAGCTGAAAACATTAATGCTTTGCAGTGACTGTGTCCCAAAGTTGCATATGCGTTACAGTGAATAAGTACAGAAACTGCCTTTTAGGAAATCCTCCACTTTCTCAGTTGAACATATTTGGTCTGAAAACCTTAATGAACTTGTACTTAAAAAATAATAGCACCATGACAAATATAAGTTAATGATAGCAAAAAAGATTGAAAACCTATCACTTTAAAGTTATGACCATGTTATTTATTTGTATTTAGTGATGCTATCCATCGCTTATATAGAAACTGTATGCTCAGCATTCATTTTAAATCCCTTAGCAACTACCACAAGACATGTTGCTTGGTCAAAATTCTTCAGTCTTGACCAACACTACCCCCACACGTGAACGTGGCTCGTGCTTCTGCTCATTGACACTTGGTCTCTCTGTAGCAACTCCTTGGTGACTCCTAGTACACATGATACTGTGTAGGAGCTGGAGGAAAGTTTGAAACTCATTCATAAATGCCTCTCTGAATGCTGTTTGCTACAGACAGCTTTCTGGCATCCTCAGCTGGCTATTGATAAGGGGAGGCTGTTATTTCGTTACTAGTCAATTTTAAATGCCAATGTCATTTCCCTTAATGTTAACATTAAAAGTAGTGAAAAAGAAAATACAAAGAAAGTGAATTTTAGTTCCAGTTAAATGACTTTATCTAGGTGTTTTCCATAAACTTCTTTTTTTAGTGAAAATACAAAAAAAGATTGCATTGGAATGGAAAAAATACTTTTAGTGACTTCTGTTTACACATTTTCTCCACTCCATTTTGTCCTTCTTTCACTTCTGGCTTTTCAGCTAGAACTCATTTCTGGAGCATAGAAATGTAAGCAATTCTTTCCTTGGGGGAAAGAGGAGTTCATTACCTTGACAACAATATCATCTGTTTTAAAACAACAATAAAACCATAAAGTCACTCTTAAAGCCACCTCTGTCAACACGTAATTTATTGGCAGTCATTTTCAGAGAACTATTACAAACAGCTAATAGTCAGAGAGGAAAATAATCTCAAACACAAAGTGCTGGGAAAAACACACCCTAATACATTAAATAATGCTTCAACAGTCATAAACATGGATCATTATGTTTCATTTACAGTAGAATAAAAGATATTGCTGTGAAGTCATTTTTTCATAAAAGTGCAGAACATTCATCAAGTTAGATTTAAAAACAAACACAAAAGAGGACAACCATGTTATCTGGAACACAACATGCACACACATTTAACTTTGGGGTATAATCTGAAAAGGAATTATTTGCAGAAATTGCTGTCATTTAACAGCCGTGATTAAGGCAGTCCTTCCAGATAGTGTCATTCAATGTTAACTTTCATCAAGGCTCAGAAGAAATGCCTTGGTGATGCCAATGAGGGAGCCAGTCTTGAACGGGACTGACACAAGGTTATGCTCCAACTCATAACTACTCTGTCTACCCCATGTTCTGCGAGATATTCCTGTATACCTTTTCTGTTAAAACCAAAAACCATACCTCAAAATAACATGACACATTTTGCTCATCTTTGGACTTCCTTAAGGCAGTAGAAAGTTTTGTTATGATAAAAACCCCTGTAATTCTCTATCCAAACCAGCATTCATCCTTCCAGACACAACTTCCCATCCAATACAAGTTATTTCTTTTTAAATCCCACGTGAATTACAGTATCCTGTCTTAACATATGGTAAGAACAAATGGGAAATGTTCTTATACTAGTAGAGAGACTGAAGTCTAACTCTGTCTAGTAGAAGATTGCACCTCTACTGGCAATATGCTTACAGAATTTAGAATTTCAGATTAGATACCACTGTTTTTTCTGCCAAGGACCATCTTCCTCAAACAAGGCAGATGGCACATTCAAGCAACAGGATTCAAAAGGTATCCAGCTCCCCTTACAAGGGAAGAAACAAAAGATAGGAGACAACAGCTTATTTATTATTTGAACATCTGACAGGGGTAACAGGTAAAGAATAACCTTGTACTAAACTAAAGGCAAGCCTCAACTAATGGAAATCTTTTACTAATGTTCAATAGTTCCATTATTTCTTGGACTGTAATATTAAAGAGACTGTAAGAGATGGAGTTGGTGATGCTGTGAGATTACATTAGGAAGCGAGCAGGAAAAAGGGGCACATTACATGCAGATAACTCTAGGGATAAATCTACTCCATCTGTCAGGCAATATCCCCAGTTGCCAACCATCCATTTAACAGCATGAGGAACATGTAGACAGATGATAAAACCCAAGACATTTGCCTTACCACAGGTATAGTAGCATGCCCAAAGGTCGAAATGCTATTTTAAAGCACAACCAATGTCTGTTTACACCCTTTAAGCAGATTCATTTTCACATCTTCCTTAAACGCTCACATCAAGGGAATATAAAGACTTGTTCTATTCTGGGGAAGTACAAGCTAACTATTTAGACAAAATAAACAGGAATGACTTAACAAAGCCATGCATGGCTTCCCTGCAAGAAAAGGGGGGCAGGGGAAAAAATCTAAAAAGAATATTGGATGTTCTCTGCATTTTTCTTGTTCTGTTTCACTACTTCCACATAGCCTAACCTCTCTTGGCTCTAGGCAAAGGGAGCAAATGCAGGGAAAAAGATATGGCAAATCCATCAATTCCTGGTAACTCAGCCAACACACACTTAGAATAAGCCAAACACAACTCCTTTTGCACTTGTGGCAAACTTTAATGCAAGAGTGCAATAATCCTTCATGCAAAACTCCGAAGCAGAAGAGAATTGTAAATGCTATTCTTCCTAAAATTGTAAGTATAAAAGCTATAAACATCATTAGCATTAAGAGCATACAGTGAATGTACCATAGGAACCTAAACACACCTTACAGGTCAGACAAAAAAGATATTGCAGATGTTTTGGAAAACTGACATCAAGGGCATGAAACAGATGAGAAGCATGAAGAACAAAGATACTCAGAGAGATTTACGAAAAGGCAATCCAGAAGGAATGGAGAAGACATTAATGAAGACAGACAGGAGATGGAGGGAGCCAGAAACAACAGCCAAAATGGAAATCAGAAGACACAGTTGTAATTATAGTTTTGATCCACCTACTACATAAGATAGAAACATTTAATTTCCTCACTTTCCCAAGGAAATTTATGTACAGCATATTAGAGACCCACAAAAAGGAAGCACTCAAGTAATAATGATTTTTATTAAGATGTGTGCACATACTCTACGGTATTCCTTACAGGCTTAAAGGACTCTTTTGCCTATTGATTAAAAAAAAAAAAAAAAAAAAAAAAAAAAAGGATTTTATCAATATTCATTAGCCTCTTATTTTGAATGTATCTAAACGTATTTGGATTTCAACACCTAGTCAGATGCATAATTAGCCAAATGGCTTCTTCACTTGAACTGAATGTTAATTTCCAGATTTCTGAAGGGATATGCAAACTGCTTTGACGAACTGATGGGATGACTGTCAGTTGAGTATTTACTTCTTTTTCACAGTATTTAGAAAAACCAATTCCTGAATCAGATCCAACCTTGCTCCTTCTAGAAAACACAAGCAAAATTTTTGTGAAATTCTCTTTGTCTGGCAAAACTACACATCGGATATCACTCAAACTGTACAACTGAAGGATGTCAAATTGTGATCGCTGGCATGAAGCATCCAAAGAGTTAGGTGCAGGATAAAAGACATTATTTTCCCTTAAGAGACCTATATGAGTATTTGTAAGAACTAGAGATCTATACACAGCCTGCTTAGCACAGTCCATTTTCACTGTGGTATACAGCACTACATGAATGTCACCTAACAAAGGTTTAATACTTCCCATATTTTCATGGAGTAAGTAAACTAGATCAGCTAATACAGTTCTGAATTTACAGGACAATTGTACTCCATTTGAAAAAACTAAGTCATTTACTTCTGATGTCCAGTCAACTGAAATCTGCATCAGATCATCTTTCAAGAGCTGGTGATTTAAATAAACAGCATCATCTATTGTAGAAATCAAAATGCTCATTATGTCATGGCAAATTCTTTGAGTGAAGTGTTTGTTATAGGTAAATATTGTGAGTAAACCATCTTCAGCAGAACACAGAAGACTAATACTCTGTCCAGCAAAGCCAACTTGAATCTCCTTTATCGTGATGATGGGAACCTCATGAAACATTGCCAAGGAACTCTGGAAGTTGTCTTGTTCGACTGAAGAAACAACAACATACAGAACGGAGCTGAACAAAAGCAAGCAAGCAGGTTCCGGATCAGTTTTTTTGCAATTGCCAACAGCAAGCCAATATATACCTTTCAACTCCTCCATTCTAATACAAATTTGAGGCAAGGCGCAACTCAAAAATTCCAGCACTTTTTCCAGAGAACAGACCTGAAGCTTCAAAAAAACATCAGGAAAATGCACAAATTTCTGTCTTAACACAAGACTGTTTTCTAGCTCTTCGTTTTCACAACAGCATGCAAATCCTTCAGAGGGCTTTCTCACACAGGCATCGGAGATTTCTGTGCTTACACACGTTGTGATAGTCTCTTGCAGAGGGGATTCAGGCTGAATGACAATTTCACTATGAGCTTTGGAATCATCAGTAGAGTGGGATATGTCTTGATTCATATCTGACTTGAAGAATACATTTACTTGCAAGTTTCTTATAAATGGCAGATTTTTTATTAATGATACCGCTTGTGCACGTATCTTGCTTCTGTCACACAAACCTCTCAACTCCTTAATTTGTTTAGAAACCACTGTACTGTTGAGCAGCTGACTAGTGGTATCTTCGTAAAGGCAGGAAAGCTTACTGAAAAGATATCCCAAACCATAAGTGTGTTTTGGTCTCACATCAAAACGAGAAGCTATTGACTTAAAAGAAATCAAATCAGAGGCTTTTTGTGTTGGAAGCTGAGAATTACTAGACTGGTCTCCGATTGTCAGGTGCGCTGTCTTAAATGGGCTGTTTTCCTTACAAGTTATTATTTCAGAATGCACATTAGACTGAGAAAAGAGAAGGCATGATATGCTCTTAAAGCCAGGCTGCTCATTAGCACCCATTAAGGATCCTACAGGAGACAGCTGTTTCAAGTGGGAACAATCAGATTCAGTTCTTGAGCTGTCACAATCTGGAGAAGTAATTATTTTATCGTCAAAATGATGGAAATTTTCAACCTTGCAGAGCGAATAAGCCACATTATTTAAGTCATGACTTTGTAAAGAAGTAGATAAGACATTCTGATAAGGAACGTTCTTACTCTTTGAAGTATTAATATTTTTAGAGTGAATTAAACTACTTTCAATGTCACAATGACAAGAAAAGCTCTCCTGTTCTGAATTACCCCTTTCATTCTCAAATGCTTTCTCTGATGTAAAAGGGAAGGACATTCTTCCAGAACTGGAAAAGAAATCCCACATCTCTGTATATTCCTTCTGTCTTTTATGGTCTCTTACTCCTGCGTTTTCTCCACATAACTCAGAACCACAACTGCCATCTTTAGACATAAATGGAAAGCCATAATGTGGCTGCCCCTGTTGACTTTTCTGTTAGGAATTTCAAAAGAAGAAAATAGAAACATCTTTATAAAACCTTCCAATTTGAACATTTCTTAAATTGAGGATTGATTTTGATTAGGTTTGTAAAATCATTCAAAATTGGTAAAATCATTGTATCATCTCTCAAAATTAGAGAAAGAAAAATCCAACAGAAGTGATTGAAGTCTGATTCAGGAATGGTTGATCTTTCCAGCCCACCACTGATTTTATTTGTACAGTATCCATTTCACTTGGTTTATATTTGCTTTACTCAAAACCACAGGAACATCAAAGAGCGACGCAGGAATTTATATGCCCTTTAGTCTCCACATGTGCACAAAAAAGTAATCCTATACTATCCAAGATAGCGCAAAAAGTCCAACACAGTTTCAAAATAACAGTGTAAAAGTCCAAAAAACTCCAGATAAGAGGTGTTGCAGCCCTCCTACTATTAAGGTTTAATTCCATAAAGGTATTTAGGATTTATTCATCAAGATAAGTAATTAACCATGTTTCAAGCAAAAGTTAGGCAACCAAATATGGCGGGAGGGGTCTAAGCCTCAGGTTAAAAATACATGTATGAATCTTTCATGACATAAACAAATTTGCCTGATGCTACTTGCTAATATTATAGACACCCTTACAGTAGTTCATTGTGAGTCAAAAATGTGAAGTGGTATTCTGAATTCAGACCATCTGTCCTTATTAAATGCTTTTATCCTCTAAAAATCAGGAAAGAGATACTGTTCCAAATTAAGAATCATAACAAAACAAGGAAGAAAGATCCACAATAACACCACACCTTTCAAATAAGGAAAAAGTTATGCCCAATCTGAAAAAGATCACTTTAATTCCAGCTGGCAAAATGCATTGCTGTCTCCATTAGCCATTAATCTTGCTGTGAATTCAAAATTCTAATTATGCAGCTAAACATTAAGAAATTTAATTACAGGGCATGCCATAATTTAAGACAACCATTTCATTCTGACAAATTATGACCTACCTCATACTTCAGCTTGCGTTGAACAGTGCCATTATTAAGCCTCTCGTTATCCTAAGAACGAAAAAGGTACAGGTGATAATTAGAGTGCCTTGCTTGTGTAAGTTCATTTAAAAGTATTCATAGGAAGAGACATTCTTTTTAATAGCCAAAAATAACTATTTTCTTATTGATATTTATTAAGCCACTGGCTTAGAAGTCAATCAACCCAGTCTCCGGATTAATTAGATCACCAGTTTTTAAATGAGCATTTGTTTGCAAGCATAAACAATTACTGTTCTTCTCGATGTAATTTTATCAATGTATTTTACAGACATAAAATGAAGATTTTTATTTGATCTGCAAGCTTCCTATTGCCATTTACACACTCTTCCCTGCAAAAAAATGGAAAACAGCCAATGGAAAAAAAAGATGATCAAAATCTAAAACTGATATCCCTGATCTACTGTTTACTTTTTTGGTAAATTAAAATTAAGTAAACATAGGAAAACATGAAAATTATTGAACAACAAAACTAAATCAGTGGTTACACGTGGTACATTGAAGGTCAGGATTTCCTACCCATCTCTGCCCACCTTTAAACTTTCTGTAGACCAGGACAGGCTAACATTGTTATCCTCTGCTTTATGATGAATATTCTGGAGCCTTCTCTGCACTTCTTGTTCAATAAAGGCATTTATCCTTTCAGTGGGGGAAAAAAAAAATAAGTAGTATATTCTTAGGTAAAAGTCGAGACAGGCTAAAAGGCTCTTTGAAACACTTGTAAACCCTAAGTACTGCACAGCTCTTTATTGGCAGGTATAACATTACACCAGTATTATCCCTCCTTAAGGAACATGGACTTTTGAGCAAGTATTCCTTTAACAGCCACTAGTTAACAATTTGTTATCAGAATTAGACAATTTAATTGACCACAGGTTAAGCCACTGCTATGCGTACAGCTCTACATACAAGTGGCAGTGAAGGTAAGGAAGATGAAGAAGAAATAGAAGGCTGGGGTTGCATCTTTACTTACTTAATAGTTTGCTTTTATCACTTTTGTGATATCGGCAACTTGGGCTAACAAAGGTTTAGTCTTCAAACAGAAGGAATGTTCCAAGAGTTGATGCTAACAACTGCATGTGTAGGTGTAAAAGGAACAGATATGAAATAAATTTTAAGTGATACCAGGCAGCTGCCTTGTTAAAAAAGGCTTAACACAATTTCATTTACATTGCTGCTTTAAGTGTATATAAAGCAATGCCATATAGATAAGTAACTGTAAACACAAAAACAATTTAAATACATTGTAGCCTACAGTTTGCCAACCCTCTATTCCAAAACAAACTGCACAGGAGCAACAGATTAGTCTGTTGGTTATTTAATGTAAAATACATAAAATTAATTTTACTTCCAGACTAGTATTTAAGTAAAATTACAGTATTTAATTAAAATCTAACTCAGGCAGTACAATCTTCCAAAATATTTCTTTTCTAAAGCTATTGTTTGCACTCCTACCAAAACATTGCATAAATGCAGGTTACCTACCTATCATCAACTAGTGGAGCAGCGGGTGGCTGTGGCTTTGTTGGGCTGGTAGGGGAAGTAGTATGGTAGAGTCTCTCTTCTAATGTTCCATGATTTCCTTTCTGACCTCCATCACCCTCGTATATTTTTTGCTTCAGCTGCTGAATTTCCTGGTCCAGGCTACAAAGAGATCTTAAAATGTAATTTGCTTTCTTTTAGAGTTGATTCCCATAGTTTGTATGGCAAGTACTGTACTTACACTCAATACTTGTATATAAGGTTGTGGGTATTAATATTTATGAAGATATAAAAATCATAATTGTTCTTTAAGAATATTTAGATAGGAAAAGAGGTAGCTCAAAACCACAGTGCAACAGCAGTATTAAGTTAAATAAAACAACTTCAACAACTTCCAATACAAAAGGTATCTAACTCAGCACATTAGATATCAATTCATAAGACTTAGCCTATCTATTAGGATCACTTGAATAAACTTTCCTCATTACAGACCTCTATCAATGACCTCAGCTATTAGCTTCCAGTGTGAAGTAAAAGAATAAATGGAGAGGAAAAATTAAAAACTCAAAATACAGCACTAAGCCAAAAAAACAAAGACAACCTAAAACAATGATGTGGCAAAACATACCTATAAGAAAATCTTTAAATTGTATACTATACATATAAATCTTATTTTCTAGTTATTCCTTTTGTCTGTATATGTATTTTGTAAAATTTACATACAAAATAAAACATCTAGTATTTATTTTATATATACCTAATAAATCAACTTTTGAAGTGGAAACCTCCTCATTTTTTTTAACAAATAAATTTCTTACCAGATTTATGCACAGAATAGAATATGTAAAATTGGATACTGTATTTTTGACTGAAAATGCCTGAGGCATCTAGTTTAAAATAAGAAGCACTTCTTGCAATATTTATCACCTAGTCAAATTAAACTACATTATAACAAAGTTATCTGTAGAACACACTTTTCACTTGTAATGTAGCTGAGATTATATTAGTAACATAGTAATAATCTTCCCCATTTCCATTACAACTTTTATCTCTAAAGGTAATTGTTTTTCTAGAGTTTACCTGAAAATTAAACAAAAGAAAAGAAGTTCCCGCAAAAGGAGGGGAAACTATGTAAAGTTGGGATTCTACCACTTATCCTACGGTTGTATATATCTAAATTGAAGTACAATGCTACAACTACTTTATTCCACCCTGGAGGTCAAACCAGAAAATTAAAGAGATGATGAATGCTGAGGCTTAGGCTGGAGTAAAGCAGGCTGAATTGTTACTTCATTTTTAGAGTACTTTTTGCAGCACTGCCAGAAGCCATCTGTTTCTTTTTATTAGCAGCAAAACAATTTTGCATCCTGAGGAAAAGTGGATGGAAAATGGCTGATGGATATAGGAGAGTGTTTGCATCTATGGAAAATCATTTTAACCACAAAAATCAGAATTACATTAAAGGAACAAAGCTTATCTCTTGATCTGTAAACATCCTACTATCAAAAGATATCACTTTCTATAGCTATAAACTTATCCAGCCGTGTGATGCATCCACCAGTAAGTACACTAAAGTGCACCTTGCCACTTGTCAGCAATACATCCCGTTGTCTCAAAGATGACTCTACAGTTGCTTTATGTTAATTCTATTGCCACAAACCTCTGCCAGTAAAGACAAAACATGTATGCATTATTCCAGTATAAGTTAACTTCAAATTATTGTTTTGGGTGTCATCCCTCTAAGCAAAAGAATTTGAGCTAACATCATTCAAACTGGAAAAAAACATTTTATCCAGTTATGATGGACTTAAGATTCATAGAGCATTTCAAATGAATATTGCATTTAAACATTTTCAGAGTTAACACTGATCTGAACCAGAGCACATCATCACATAATGGTTTCTAGATAAATAAGCAACATATACAATTCACATGTTTACTATAGCACCCAAGACATTGTGTACTGTGAAGTGTAAACTCAAACACAAGAGCAATAAGTAGCCCGAAGCATTTAACATACTATCATGTATCTTAAGATTTTCTTCTGCCTCAACATTCATAAAAACATTCCGAATTGAATTATTCAGGCCCCTGGGCAATTCACTGAAAGACTTCAAAGTTTTATTTAGTTTGTTCAAGAGGACTTCAAAGTAAACAAGAAAAAAAATCCAAGGGGCGGGGGGGGAGATACCTTTTCACTTTCTTGGTATCTTTTCCACACCTCAGTCTTCTAGCTGACAACGTATTTTTTCACTTATCACACAACTCGGCAATCTCTTGAGGGCTAACTAAGCTGTCTATTTTTGTGGAACCTCCAGTTCTTTATAGCTGACTTTAGTCAAGTGAGATGCTTAGTGTAGAAAACCAGATTTTATGTTCAGGACAATTATGAAAAATAATGGCAATATCCACAACAAAATGATAAATCAGTATTGAAACTGCTCGACTAAAAACACACAAAATGGGCTCTAAATGTTGAAAAAGTGACCTTTACACAGGGTATAGAAAGGAACTATTCTCTTCTGATAATGGTTTAACAGGAAGAGGATACAGAAGAGCTCTTCAATTTGGCTATAGGCAATTTTCTTTTTTTAGGTGGTTTTTCTAATCAAGCATCTGTTTGGAGAGCTTATGAAAGAAGAGTCAGGTAATTAGTGGAATATTAAAAAAACAAATGACAAATGCTACCTCAAGAAAAAACTCTTCATCGTTTCACCAATAATCACAGGTTTTAAAGCTCTAGCATTAGCAAATCAGACAACACATTTAAAATGGCAATTCTGCCCTTTTTTCCATACTGCATGGACTAAATGCATTAATCCCAGTGGATTTTTGCTCAGGCCAAAAATAAAACAAAAGATTCTTTCCTCTTCTTCCCCATAGAAAGGTCCTCCCTTACCTGAATCACTTTTCTCTGAGCTTCCCATACTTAGACTGAATGTACACTACCAGATATTATAACTGATGACATTGCTTCTGTACCTAAAAGGGTTTGTCATCACATAGAGCTGTATTAAAGCCTCTGTATATTTTCCAATAAGCTTAAAAACCACCATCAAATTTTACAGGGATATATGGCTAGTCTATTTTATGTAGCCCTGAAACCAATAACAAAAATTTAAATATTACACCTGTTTGAATATCAGAAGTGTTCAATACATCATCAGTTGAGAGAGACAGTTGGCAGTCTACCATAACTATCAGTCTCCAAATCTTGAACAAACATCTAGCTTTAAAGAAACAAAAAGTTATACATTAATATTTTAAGAGAAAAAAGTTGTTAGATGGTACATGTTTTCGTAAGGGCAGAACGTAAGGTTGGCTGAGCTTTCTAAATAGGTAAAATAATCTATTTAAGTACTGTGATGGCTAATGCAAATACTATACTGCTGAGAATGGGATAAGCATTTGAACACAATAAAAATTAATGAGTGAGCAAGAATCCTTTAAAACAAAACTATAGACTTTCAATTCTGGGTAAATTACTTGAAACTCCTGAAGAAACTCAAATACTGGGACACAGAACAAGTCACTCTCTCAACATCCAAGGTATAAAATTATTCACTTTTTGTGGATAGGTTCTAATAAATGGAAGCTACCACAACACTTACCGTTCTCGGTCTTGTTCAAGGGCTTTCTGCTCAGCTTCTAGACTAGCCTGCAGACCTGCCTGTTCGCTGCAGCTGTTGTTCAAGGTGGCAAGCTTCTGTTTCTGCTCTTCAATTTCAAAGTCTATTGTTGAACGACGTTGCAAAGCAGAGTGCCTCCTTTCTAACTTAGCAACAGCTTGCTCCAGTGCCTCTCTCTGCTGTTTTTCCCTTGATTCAAGTATTTCTTTTTCCTTTTTCCGAACCTTTTCTTCCTGACGAGCTACATTGGCTGTGAATTCAAAGGTTTCTTGAAGCTGCTGCAGTTGATTTGTGCTAGCTCTATACTGCGCAAGCTGCTCCTCTTTTTCTTCTATTTCTTTCTCTATTTGATAGAGAGTATTATCTAACCCTAACAAGCCCCTATCAAGGACTTCAGAAGCTCTTTGTTTTTCTTCGAGCAGAGCTGGCAAATGATTACTCTTCAGATACTCAAGCTGGCGTACTTTAGATTGGAGCCTGTACTCCGCTGGCTTTATCTTGTCAACTTCCTCAGCCTTGAGTACGGCATCCACACAGTTTTCATCATCTCTCTTGACATTTAAATGTTCTTCATGTGCAAATTTTAATTGTTCCAGAGCTCTTTTTTCATCTGTTAGTTCCTTTTCTAGGTGATCCATTTGCTGAACTAAATCTTTTTCCAAAATAGTCAACTGTTGCAGCTGTTTCCTTTTAAACTCTATGAAATCATGCTGTGCTTTTTCTAACTCTTCACAGTTTTCATCACCTTCAGATCGGGCTTCTTTGACTTTCAAAAGAGATTCTCTAATATTCTCAAGATCTCTTTTCTCTTCTTCAACTCTTTGTACATCCCCTCTCTTCAGGAGTTCTATCATGACCTGCTTTTCTCGAAGCTGTTCTTCTAGATGAGCCACCAGCAACACCTGCTCCCTTTCTTGTTCTTCAAGTCTCTTTTTTTCTGATTCCAGCTTAATATACTGTTCATCTTTTTCCTTTTTAAGTTTTTCTAGTTCACGGAAAATTTGCATTTTCTCTGCTTTTTCATTATGATTAAGTTCTTGTAGTCGCTGCAACTCCTCTTTGACCCGGGCAAAAATTTCTTCCTGCTGCTTTTTCTTTTGAAGCTCTATCTCCTGTTGTTCCCGTAATCTCTCTTCTTCAAATTTTTCTTTTTCAGCCAGCAAATCCTTTAACCTGCTCTCAATGTGAACACTTCTCCGTTTCAGACTCTCCTCCTGTTTTCGAATTTGCAGCTGTACTATTTCTGTTTCTTTGCGCTGTGACTCTACTTCTTGCTGCATTCTTACAAGTTCTGCTTTGTCAGACCTTTGTTTTTCTTCCATCTCTTCTATTTGTTTCCTACAGTAAAAAATTACATGCAATAATTCAAACTTTTCTTTCTTGTTTTCCAAAAGACAACATATCCTTTAGAAGTTAAAAATGTTTGGACAAGGATTTTGCAGTATATGTAATGGTTTCTTTTTTTAATAGTTTTGGTTTGCCACAGGTTAAGATCCTGAATTGCTTCGAAGTGACTTCAATGCATGAGACGAATGGTAAAGAGATTTTTATAGTCTATTTCAACATATAAAGTTGTGGATATATGAAATTATAGGAAGACATGTTACATAGCATTTACATTAGAAAATTAGACTATTAGCTCTGTCAAATCCAATAAAAATATGGATAGAACACCAGTGCTCACAGTGAAGAGTAAAATATATATTTTTATGTATACATACATTCTCATATACACAACATGTATAAAAGGACTTGATTAGAAATTTGCCTCACCAAATTTAAGCCAACTGATTAATTAAAACAATGTCTTCTCTTTAGGTGAACCCAACTGAATTATTGATAAACAGGATTATAAGCTTAGAAACAGATGTATTTGAGAGAGAAATTACTTTAAGATAAATTATTATGTCCTGTGCAATGTCTCTTTTAAAGGTTCTAGTGGATTCCAAATGAGGACAGACTAAGACTTGAAGGTCACCATTATCCCCATAATGCTATCACCTGAATACATGTAGAGATAATCTGCAAGTCAATTGGTTATTTTGCAAAAAGTTAACATCAGATAAATTAAAGCACAAGCAAAACAACTAAAGCGCAATCTGAATTCAAATCCTATCAACATAACAAAGAGGATAAATACCAGTGATTCTGTTGCATCATTTTCTGAATAACATCTTCCAATGCTTCAGAGTTTCAGGGGTTTTCTGAGTTTACTTAGCTTAGTCCAAATACATTAACAGCTCTTTCAAAATGGAGCAAGCAGTCTAAAGCTGAGATGGCAGAAAGTGTCTTTCAGCTTATGAATCTAATCAATGCTGTGATCTGCAACAAGGTGAGAGCTATTACTTCTAAAAATCTTAGCAGGTATGATGAGCCAGAACAGTCAGCTCCATTTGCCAGCTGAGGTCAATACTTTCTTCTGCACTTCAAACTGATTTCTAAATAACGTCCTGATAAGTATGATTAGTATGCTCATACCAATGCTACAGTTATATTTAAGAGAAGCAGAGTTTATAGCATTAGTTGTCCTAATGAAGATTCACTCCAAAGGCAACTAAATCATAAAAGAAAGATCTGAATAAAGAATATAATTTGCCATCTTTTAGAACAACATAATGAAAGTTAAGAGCGAAAGTAATACATTTGTATGATCTACCATCCTTATACCTTTGTGTTTGGTGTCTCCCTTGCTAAAGATCACATTTAGCTACAATTCAGCTTGTCTGTTACTGATCAGTAAGAATGAGCAGTTCAAGAAAATAACCAAAATCTTCACAGAAGATAAAACAAGATAAAATTATTTATATCAGGAACCTCTGCTTGCTGAGTAACGACGTGATTCCAAATTAATCATTTCAATGAGTCTACAATGTGTATATATATTCACACACATGTACATAAAGACCACAGAGAATAATGTTACCTTTTACTTTCTAATTTTTCAAGCTCCTCTCGTTGTTGCCTCTCAAATTCTAGCCTGATTTTAAAACAAGAACACAGTAAAAAGGTTATTAATTCCTGAATATCACAAAAAATAGGAAGACATGATGCAATTCAGTGTCTGTTTAGAAGATTACAACAATAGTACAAATCAAAAGTTTTAAAAAACTACTTTCTACAATAGCAGAAAATATTTCCTTCATTAGGGTTACAAATTAGATATCATGCTGTCTGACCCAAATACAACAGAAAAGTAACTTAATTTCTGAAAAAAAAACCCCAAACTATCTAAAAAGTAAAGTTAAACAAGACAGATAAACTATTAGCATAGCCTCTGCAAGTTAACTACATGCGGACATGGCAATCAATACATAGAAATTGAATTTCTCTACCTTAGACAGATCGGTCCTTTTACAGGGAAAAGACTGCCATGGGAGGCAGAGGGAAACAGAGCAATCAATTAAGAAAGGAATTGATAGAAAAAACATTAGCCATACAGAAGATTTTTAAAGTCAACAACAGTTTTTTTTATTAGAGGTTAAATTGGTTAGATTAATAGAACAATCATCACATTACTATTCAAAAGTAAAATTTAAATTGTTCTTTCTAAACACATTTTTCAAATGCCAGTGATGTGGTTTATTAACTTGGCCACTTCTGAGAAGGGAAAGAGCTACAAAAGTATGCTACCACATGCTCGCAGTTCTTCCTTTTCCTCCAAAGGAAAAAAAAAAAACCTGAAACCCGAAATATTACCATGATGTAACCAGCAGGGCTGAAAAACCTCAAATTCCTGCAAAATGAAACACTCATGCACAGAACACAATCCAAACCCATTTATCTAAAATATTTTGAGGTCTTAATGTATTTAGTTTGATAAGGTTCTGAATAATTACAGGAGAGTATTTTATGTCATTTTTAATATCAGCTCTTATTACAGTTCCACAGAAGGCCTCTTATTTTAATTACCTTTGAATGATTTATGTTTTCTAAGGAAGTTTCTGAAAATAATATCTCTATGCTTTTTTAAATAAAAAAGGAAAATCTGAATTCAGATCCTATCAATATAATAAAGGGGATAGATATCAGTGATTCTGTTGCATCATTTTCTGAATAACATGTTCTAATGCTTCAGAGTTTCAGGGTTTTTCTGAGCTTACTTAACTTAGTCCAACTATATAAACACCTTCAGAAAGCTGTAGCGGGTCTGAAATAACTGGATATTTGTGTATTTGGTTGAATATAGAGAACCTATATGTGGACTAAAATATTCAACCAAATACACAAATATCCAGTTACTTCAGACCTGTTACACCTTAAGGAGCTTGCAGATTAGTGAGATAGGTTCATAAACACTGAAAAAAATTAAGACTGCAC
The DNA here is from genome assembly GCF_964188355.1 of Buteo buteo. Lineage (NCBI taxonomy): Eukaryota > Metazoa > Chordata > Aves > Accipitriformes > Accipitridae > Buteo > Buteo buteo. The sequence continues at coordinate 17,503,113 of NC_134179.1, forward strand.
CACAAGTTAACTTTAAGTATGTGAGGAACTGCAGTTTAAGATGTCATGACCACAGTTATATAACCAAGTTTTTTAAAAGTAGGTTATGTTTAATATTTCTTTCTAAAATCATACAAATGCCTATGACAAAAAGGAATTGCCCTTGGAAACATGCAAAAAATAGACCAATAATCTAAAGTTTACAAAGCAATTTAAACAAACTTTGATTCCTACGTGTTCAGGAAGTATCTTTAACCACTGCAATGGCAGAGAAAAACTAGTTTAACAAAATCAATTTTTCCCTATTTCTCACAAATTCATTCTAAAAAATGCCTTCTACAATGCCTAAGGGATTAGCAAATGTAGATTTTTATACACAACTCCAGATAACCAGAGACCTCATGTAAATATCTCACCAAGAGCCCCTTCACATTTGCATTAAAACTATGTCTAGGATGGGCACTATAGGATGGGCACAATCTCAATATTTCAGCACAAGAAGAGATGACAACAACTTAGTATTTTTAATATGATCACAATTTCTGTTGCAGCAACGCAAAATCCAGAAACTTATGCAAGAGAACAAAAAGCAATCTTAAGGGACCTTCAGAAAGCAAAAGCTTAATTCAATCGTTACCATGTGCCTTTTTTTTTTTTTTTTTTAAGCTATACCTCAATAAGCCCTTGCTTCGGCTATGGTCTGCTGCCTCTGGAATTCATAGATGTTAGTTATCACTTCTTACCTAGGGCTTGGCTAACAAATGGCACTATATTCATTACTTCAGCTGAAAATAATATAGACCCTGAGGAATACAGCTCTGGTCTGTGGAAATGCAGATGTCTGTTGAGCACTGTTAGACGTAGATCATCTTTGCTTAGACAGTTGGCAAAGATGATTTACAAGTATTCCCATGTGTCATGGTTTAACCCCAGCCAGCAACTAAGCACCACGCAACCACTCACTCACTTCCCTACCACCCAGTGGGATGGGGGAGAAAATTGGAAAGAAAAAGGTAAAACTCGTGGGTTGAGATAAAAACAGTTTAACAGAACAGAAAGGAAGAAACTAATAATGTTAATAACAACAATAATAAAATGACAATAATACTAAAAGGATTGGAATATACAAAACAAGTGATGCACAATGCAATTGCTCACCACTCACAGACCAATGCCCAGTTAGTTCCCGAGCAGCGATCCTTCCCCAGGCCAATTCGCCCCAGTTTGTATATTAGACATTATGTCACGTGGTATGGAATACCCTGTTGGCCAGTTTGGGTCAGCTGTCCTGGCTGTGTCCCCTCCCAGCTTCTCATGCCCCTCCAGCCTTCTTGCTGACTAGGCATGAGAAGCTGAAAAATCCTTGACTTAGTCTAAACACTACTTAGCAACAACTGAAAACATCAGTGTGTTATCAACATTCTTCTCACACTGAATCCAAAACATAGTACTATACCAGCTATTAGAAAGAAAATTAACTCTATCCCATCCAAAACCAGGACACTATGCTTCGTTAAGCCATAATGATATAAAATGTTTCACATCGGCTAACTTAATGTGCAAAGCTAGAGCAAAAATCTTTTGATATTTTGACTGTCCTATAAAACACATAATTTGGCAAACATATTTTAAATAAGCATAAAACAGTAAGTAGCTTTTGACTGAGATCTGATACAAGGAATATCAGCCATCACAGGAATCAGTCTGATATAAAAACTGGTCAGTGGTAAAAAGTCTGTGATTTTCTCTGTGAGGAATTGTCTCTAATACCTTTAACAGTGGTGTCACGACAATCAGTTTTACCTTACACTGAAATAAAAACTGGTCGTGTTCAAAAGGTTGCTCAGGAAAGAGGAATTAACTATGCAAAAGTGGTTCTTTCTTCAGTGAAAATGGCTATTTTCCAAAGCCAAATATGGATCATCATCAACACCCCATTCAACAGCTTCCAAATGCTACACCCAATTGTTTTAAAAAAGCACATTTAAAGCATTTTAGACAAGTAAATACCCCTATGAAGAGAAGGGCTAACACAGCCTGGTGTCTTGCTACTACATAAATTCTGTGGTGCCTAAGAAGGTCTGAGCTCCACTGAAGGCTCTCCTACCTAGGGGTTATTCACAGTGTCTCTATTCTCTCTCAAAGGTGCTCACACTGGAGCCTTTAGTTCTCCAGGGGTAATATTGATGCCTGCCTTCCTTTGCTGGCTGCCTATTTTCTCAATATATTTAGGAATTCACCATTTTTTAAGACCATTACCTCTGCAATATTTGCTTCAAACTGGTTATGGGCTCAAAGTTATTTCAGGAGAGGAGATAATCTGGGGAGGCAGGACAGGCAGTCAATGATTGCAGAAACCTTGTTTATTGAAGAAGCTAGTAAAAAAAAAAATCAGCATCACTGAAAAAATCACTGGCTATAACAAATCACCGCCAGTTTTACAAAGCACAGATGCAATACTGCTGTTCTCTGGTTTAGTCTACCCGTAATAAAAATCTTTTTCACATAACCTCTACTCCCTTTATTAATATGAGCACCACTGTGAATAGAAAAAAATATTAGCTTGAAATTAAAAAGAAAGAAACATAGAGATATTAAAGACTAGAATCCACTCTTTCTTCTTGCATAGATCTACCACAAAGGAACATAATCTGATCAGTGTTGAATTAAATAGACACTATTTTCCTCGAAAACATGGCATATCTAGTGATAAGAGCAGTGTTGATAAGCTGCAGAGAAAGGAAGTCAGTTCTACAAGCACAGTACTACAATACCTTAATTTATACAGCACAAAAGTGCTATCTGGTACTACATCTGTTAGGAAAGACTGAGTACTGGCAAGACTACAAAGATGTTACAATGCTGTTCAGTAGCCCAATTTATGAAATTAATTTAAAAAACAAAACAAAAACCCCCATGCTAAATCCATGACAAGACCAAGGTTTCTCATGAGTGATTTTAGAGTTACAGTATAATGTAGCTTACAAAAGGTCCACAAATTAAATCTTCAGCATAAATCTATGTGCAAAATTCTATTTTATCCAAAGCTTATTATCTGAAGCAGTGTTGCATGACATCAGATTAAAGACAAAGACTGGGAACAAGCAGAACAAAGAATTTTGCATGTTAAGCCAAAATTTTATGCAACTATCTTCACATATGGGAAATCAACAGCCAAACAAAACACACACACACACACCCCACAAAAGCCACACACAAAGACCACCCATCTGGAAACACAACTAAATATAACACTGATTTTCACATGGGAAAGATACAGATATAGTAGGCAAGATCCATCATTTATCTGCTTTCACAACAACTGAAGATAATACCCCACAGGCTCTTTTCCCATTGACTGCTAGATGCGAGATCTTACAAGCTGTTCATTGCAACCTACAGAAATTGCAAATTTAGCTACCAGTCTTTAGGTTATCAAAACTGAAACTGGAAGAAAGGTGGTCTTCAAAGTGCTAAATTAACAATAGGCAGAATGCCAGTCAGCTACAGAAGTCGCAAAAAAAAACCAAAAAACAGAGGACCAGCTACTGAATCCAGATGTACACTGCTGGTGGACAGTATAGCACCATTATGTTATGAGAAACTGACACTACAATCTATTGTAATAAAGGGTCATACCAAAGGACCACGTCCTACATTGTTCCTGATGGGGGGGAAAAAAAAAAAGTCCAAACCAAATTTAGCGTAGGGTATTCTTCTCCATCTGCACTTTTCGAGGAAGCAAGATGCTCACCCCCACCTAACGTCTTGGGTAAAATTACCCTGCCTTTGATATCTGGAGATCAGATTTATTGAATGTTTTACCCAGGCTGAACAGAGTCACCACTCAGAAGAATAACCACTGCAGCACTGTACTTGCTAAGCAGCATTCCTAGCTGGAAGTACAGAGCTCAAGCATTCTGCAAGCTGCCTAACTCTTTACAAATACAATGCCATTGGCTTTGAATTATTACTAAGGCCTAAATGCTTGGTGTCTGCTTTATTCAAAATGTATTCTTTTCTTTAACTTGCATTTACCCTGGCCACCTGTTCCCCCTAAAGCAACACTTTCTGCAGAATTATCTCCTTGGGACAAGCTCACCACAAGATCAGAAAAACCCCAGTGCTGTCACAAAGGAGGAGATGGAAAGAAAACAGTGTTAGCATCAACACAAATAAACTTAAAACGGTCATGGAACCCCAGAGTAAGCTCAAAAGCTGCTGTTGCCAAATTGCTGTCCATAAAGATGCATCAGTTATGGAAGATAACTTTCTTCTATGATTTTTAAGACCAGGGCTCAGTTAAGTGGCAGTGCAAACCTCAGAGCCTACCTTCTCTTTGCAGCAGTCATGAAAGCAGTAAAAACAGTCATATTTGAGGTTTGCTTTGTTAGGGGTTTTTTTTTTTGGTTGGTTGATTGGTAGGTTTTGGGTTTGGATACGCAACCATTGGGACCAGTACTGTTCAATATCTTCATCAATGACATGGACAGCGGGATCGAGCGCACCCTCAGCAAGTCTGCAGATGACACCAAGCTGTGTGCTGCAGTTGACGCGCCCGAGTGTTGGGACGCCATCCAGAGCAACCTGGACAAGCTCGAGAAGTGGGCCCACGTGAACCTCATGAGGTTCAACAAGGCCAAGTGCAGGCTCCTGCCTCTGAGTTGGGGCAACCCTCGGTATCAAATACAGGCTCGGGGGATGAAGGGATTGAGAGCAGCCCTGCCGAGAAGGACTTGGGGGTACTGGTGGGTAAAAAGCTGGATGTGAGCCGACAATGTGCGCTCGCAGCCCGGAAGACCGTTCGTATTCTGAGCCGCATCAAAAGAAGCAAGGCCTGCAAGTCGAGGGAGGCGATTCTGCCCCTCTACTCCACTCTGGTGAGACTCCACCTGGAGTACTGAATCCAGCTCTGGAGCCCTCGGTACAGGAAAGACATGGACCTGTTGGAGCGACTCCAGAGGAGGGCCACAAAAACGGTCAGGGGGATGGAACACCTCTCCTATGAAGAAAGCCTAAGAGAGTTAGGGCTATTCAGCCTGGAGAAGAGAAGGCTCCAGGGAGACCTTAGTGCAGCCTTTCAATACCTAAAGGGGGCTCATAAGAAAACTGGGGACAAACTTTTTAGCATGGCCTGTTGTGACAGGACAAGGGGTAATGGTTTTAAACTAAAAGAGGGTAGGTTTTGACTAGATATAAGGAAGAAATTTTTTACAATGAGGGTGGTGAAACACTGGCACAGGTTGCCCAGAGAGGTGGTAGATGCCCCATCCCTGGAAACATTCCAGGTCAGGTTGGACTGGGCTCTGAGCAACCTGATCTCATTGAAGATGTCCCTGCTCATTGCAGGGGGGTTGGACGAGGTGACCTTTAAAGGTCCCTTCCAACCCAAACTATTCTATGATTCTATGATTAAGTTTGCTATATTAACGGATACAGACGCATCTCCAAGCTTGCAGCTAAGATACGTTCCAGCAGTTTAGAAACAAAATGTTCATGTAAAGAACTTACTTGAGCCTAAGAGTTAATTTTCACCACATACAACTGCCCATGATAAAGAACACCTTTATGATATATAGGATTTCTTTAAATGTATGTATATATATACAAACACACACGAAAATAGAATCACACAAGTTTACTTTTTAGCCAACAAGATATTGAATTAAATTTAAAAAAGAAAATGAGCCCAAAAGACATTTCTAACATTCCTTGAACAATCTACCAGTAGAGTGAAAACATATGCTGCTACTGGCCTAGCACATATTAAAAGAGTACACATAAGCAGCACACTGCCGTTTTAATGAACAGAACCTCTTGGAGGAGTTTAATAAAAGTTAGAAGCTAAGTGTCAGATGAGAAAAACGGCAGTGTTTCTAAGAATTGCTGCACACATTGATAATTTAATTATATTATTCACACTGTTCAATTTCCAGGAAAGCAAGATGTTTGAAGAACTGATAAGGAAAAAAGAAGCTATATTCCACAGAACATATCAAGGGGGAAGAAGAATTTGCTGCAATCTACTCCATCTGAGACAAGCAAGTATCTCTCCAGACTTTCTCTCACTCTCTCTTTTGTTTTTTTTTTTTTTAAATAAGTTACAGGAAAAATCCTCTCTATAAGACACAATTTGGCATTATCTGAAGACAGTATGAACTTCTTGGGCAGGGAAATCATTCTTAAGTCCACCTTCAACTGCGCCTTGCCCATGCCATTATATTTTGCTGCAAATTTGAAAGAGTAAAAGTGAAGCAATGCTGAAAGTACCTGTCCTACTCTATGCTGACTACAAAGTCAAGGTCAGTACTGCGCAGTATAATGCAATTATTCATAACAATATTGTAGCAGAGTAACATTATTAGTTGGGGAAAAGCCCATGGTAGATGATCAATAACAAGAGGTAACAAACAACAGCCAGGAATTTTCCTCAGCCCACAGAAAATACAATACTAGCAACTATCACTAGAAGTTTTTAGATTGAACTATTTGAAAAGCTAAAGAAATAGCAAAACATACATAAACTTTTTTGACCTTCTCCTTCAGCTCTGTCTGAAAAAAAAGATGTAATTTATCAGTGTTATTACACATACTCACTGTATTTAAGACATTGTTTAACTTGAAGTTATTATTACCTGTCCAATCTTCCTAAATGCTAATGGAAAAAGAGCAACCCCACAGTAAAACCTGGGAGTAAAGCTGCACTATCCAAGCCTATAATTCAATTTACAGCCAATTTTTCAAAAGTGCATAGGTGGTTAAAGTGCCTCATCTCACACTCAATTCAAAACACAGGCACTAGTTATTGAAAAAAAAATTAGAACAAAACGCCATCAATTCTCCGTAAGTCACTTTAAGAACACTGGTAAAAACATTAAAAACAGCTTCACTACAATAAGCAGTCTATGTCATTCTAACTATATAATAAAACTGTTTTCCACATCCTAACTTGACCACCTACTAGGAGGTATATAGGTGAGAACATAAGACATACATTTCCCAGCTTTTTTATGATTGTATTGGTACTATAAGAACTCAAGAAATCTTAATTTTCAGTTTACAATGCATTTTTCTCAGGAAAAATAGTTAACTTGTATTTCTGAAGAAAGTATAAATGTAAAATTTGCCGTATCATTATTGTGCTGAACTGCCTTGGTTATAATGCAAATGTTGTCTCCCAGATTCCAGGTACTACAACTTCCTTTATGCTAGATCTATCAGTGTGGGTGTTCACTGGTGCAGTTACACTTGCGTTATTTGGGAGAAATCCCAGGTAAAAGCAAGTTTTAAGCAGGATGGAAAGCTCCTCAGTGTCCCTTCACCCCATTTTCTAGCATGGACTAGTTCAAATAACATTTCTGAAAAGTTCTGGCTTCATTCAGAAGCCCATTATTTAACAAGCATAACCTGAGAACAAAATATTTTCTACTATTATTGCCATTTGGAACATTCAAACCACTAAAATGAAGAATGGTTGGAATTTTAACAACCGCATTTTAGAATATACTCACCCTGGATTATAAAGCATAACTGCTGACAGGTTCTCACAAGATTTTGAAAGATCTGTCATAGACAAGCTGAAGGAAGACAGCAGTCCACTCTAACAACAGACCATAAAATAAACATATTAGACAAATACTGATGTACTTACAAACTTACATTGTTTCACTTGATGAAATATTAACTAAAGTATGTGAAGCAAATAATAATAAAAAAAAAATCATTCTACAACAATTGAGGTATGTCTATATTAGTAAGAAATTGTGAAAAGGTTTAAATTTACTAAACACTGATTTAATCTCACCTTTCTTTTCTCCCTTAGCTTAGCAGCTTCTTTGGGGTGGTTAAAACGAAACATATTGGTTCTTCCAAGTAATATAACAGCACCTGATGAGAAAAAACACACACCATTCACTGACAACATTCTGTACCTGAAAATGCCATGCAATTTTTCAGACATGTAATATGTAAGCAAAGACTTCCATTAACAAAGAACAATATGAAAATGTGTTTTGACAATTCAAGTGTATAACAATGCATGGTGACAGCTACATTAACTGATGTATATAGTTTATCCCTTCCTCTTCCTACTAAAAAAAAACAAAACAAAACAAAACCCAAAACAAAAACCGCACACATGTTCACACACACAAAGGTCAATCACGTTCATGCAGTTCAGTTAAAGAATAAATATAGGTAGAGGAAGCAGTGAAAGCAGATGCCCCAATTTGATCTATACACTCTTCAACAGTGCTACTTTGGAAGCCACCAGTAGGTACCAGATACAATGGGAACGTCCATAAATGTGACTAAGAACAAACTTGTCCATCCACTACCAATCGCATTCAGGTCTGAATCCACCTAACTGAAAGCTCCAGATCTCTATAATTTGTACTTTCACTTACCTTTTTCTTCTCTATGTGAAACAACACTGAAGTTTATCATCCCTCAAAATAGGATTATGAGACTTTTATACCCAATAGCTATTTTCTGAAGGAAGAACCTTGAATAACTCATATTGCTCAATGCACATCTATTATTGTATTTAATCACTTAAGGTACAGATCACAAATAATGAGATTCTGGGCAATTCTTATCATATTTTAAAGACAACAGCATCAAGATTAATAATTTCCTACTGGGAAGTATATTGTCAGTGATGTCTCACTACTGTCGTAACATGAAAGTCTTCCAAGTTAACTGTCACAGAATCAAGCATTTATCTGTCAGTCAGTATGAGGCATTCTTAAAGAGAAAAAAGGACTCCATTACACTCACAGTATGAAAAAACTGCACTTAGACTGTTCACTGCAAATAAATTCTTACCATCTGAGAATAAAATGCTGTCCTTAATAAGGAATGCTCCTGTTAAAATTAGCTTAATTAGGAATATCAACCCAAATAAGGTCATTCAGTCTTGGCAAATAAACAGCAAAAAGCACTACAGTCATGACATCACTTCTTGCTGTCTGCAAAACACCTCAATTTTGGACCATGTGAACAGTTTACCTCAGTCTAATCTTAAAAAGAATTACCTTTCATAAATCTGTACATAGGTTTGTATTGCAAAGTCATTTTGATACCACCTCTTATTTATATGATGACCTTTCCTTCAAGAAGTGTGCTGGGCATACTTTTTATGTAAGCATATTAAAAGGGTTCCCTGACGGTCATGACTGCTGTAGTGAAGAGGCTAAAACTGGTTTTAGTCTACCACTGCTTCATATGCTCACAGTAGTCCCAAACATTTATCTGTTCCACTCCTGCTCACTGCCTGGACGGAAATTTTGTGACAGTGAGAATTTCTATGAAATTCCTTCAGTTACTTTCAAATGAAGATAAAAATAATTATTTATAAACATTTTTGAACACTTTACTAGGTGGAAGCAACTTAAATAAATAAGTTAAAATTTCAGAATGAATATAGTTATAGATATGTGTTCCTAACTTCATGAATTTAAAAGAAAACAGGAGAAAGAAACTTAACAACAAGCACCTGACAGTCAAACCCAGATGGCAGATCATATGAACAACTCCTAGGTTTCTCTTTTAGTACTTCTCTGAATCCTATCATCATTTTTGTATTATTCTGTTACTAAGGAAAAAGTCTACAATCTTAACTCCCACTTGACAGAACTTCAATAAACATCAGCATCAAAAGCCTCTTTAGGAAAAAAAAAGTCTGGACAAAACCATGCAGTCAAATATTTCCTAAGTACCAGGTTCAATTGTCTGCTGTTGTACATTGCAGCTCTCCATCAGAATGCAAGTATGCAAAGTGCAGCATAAACATCATCATGGAAACATAAATGGATTTGCTATGGGTTTGCTTTCCTTTTATTTACTGTAAGCAACAATTCTTATTCTCCTTGAATGTTAAATGGCAAAGGAAAAAGGTTTGTCAAATACATTGATAGTACTAAAACCAACAACAACAACAAAAACTAAGCAAAAAAGACTTTATCATTTGTGGAGCTCTGATCTCACAATTTAACTGTTTGACTCCAAAACATAAATGACCAGAGAGCATGGCAGCGGGGGGAGGATTTTTATATATAAAAGAAGAATGCCTGTTGAACGTTATCAAGCATCTCTGACCTACACAGATCAATATTTTGGAACTATGCAAACAAGTGTAACTACAATTAAGATCTTACCAATTTCTAAAAGTCACTTCTTCACTTTCTATTTTTTTTTTTTTTATTAACAAACTATAAAAAACAAGCAGTGGGAGGTTAGTAAAGGGCTGGCAGTTTGGCCTAAAAACCTGAAAACTTGGTTTATGTTGTGGATACATTTAAGGTAAAGAACAAACTCTAATCGTGAATATTAATTCAGTTACCTCTAGAAATCCTACCATATGTTCTTAAGAATAAAAAATAAATAAGTTACATTTATACAAAAAGGCCACATTAGCCAGAATTCACAAATGCTGCAAGTAATCTGTAGAAGGAAGGTGGTAATTAATTATTATGCTTCTTTTTTTTCCAATCCATGACAGTCTAAAAACTTAACATATTTTCAAATGAACAGTTATTAATGATGAACGGAAACATTTAAATATATGAGCAGTTAATCAGCGTTACCTAAAGTGGATATTTAGGGAGGCTGGCACTTCATGCTGTGAGAGTAAATGCTAACACAGCTAGGATACACGGTTTGTGCACAAGTCATTAAACTAGTTATTTCATCAGCTTTGCCCACCTGATGTCACAGGTGCCATCTTTCTGTTAGACTCAGTCTGGTTACACAGGCTTAAGGTCAGCTTATGCAGCTGTTTTTTCACAATTTAGGAACAGAAAGAAACCCTTTCCCCTTCTTTTGAGTTGCGAATTTCATTAAACAGAAATCTGGGAGGAAAAAAAGTCATGTTTCCACTCTTCACAATACAAAAAATCAAGTTGCTACATATGCCTGGAAGAGGGAAATAGCATCCAAACTCCTACATTCTTCTGAGGCACATCAAACCTTTACTGCCTTTGAAATGCAATAGGATAAAGTAAAGATGAGTCATTGCAACTCAGTTCTTATTGTTTACAGTGTTATTTGCCATTAACATCAACGTTTCTTTTTGCTAACAATTTATCAACGGGATTTACCCAAACATAAAACAAAGGGGGCTGGAATTTTGCTTTTCCCCCCAGTATCTGTAACAGAAAAAAGCATATATATCTCTCATTTTCCATGAAGAAATAGACACTTTACAAAATCCATGTCCCCTCTCTACACCAAAACTCCTTACTTTCTGAAAGCAGACTTTTGAAGCACTTGTTTGAGTTCATTAAAGATGCAAGACTTTCCTTGTTCAACACTGCATTCTTCCTTTGTTAGAATAAGCTTACTCTGAAAGCTTCCTTCCAGGAATGTAAAATGAGATTGTTTTTCAGCAGCTGAGCTGTGTCACAGCCTCACTTCTAAACAGGTCTTCAGCTCATTGCTAAATGGGAAGATATTCTTGGGTGCTCCTGGAAGATAAAACATCCCAAACCTCCACTGCAGCACTCACGGGCTTGTTAGCCAGTCCTTTCCAGGCCAACACAATACACCTTTGTTCCCAGCTGTCCCAGCTGCTTTTTCATTTCCAGATTTTAAGGCTTTTAGATTAAAATTATAATTCTCTAAATTTCCTCCATGAGGGTTAGCCTCCCCCTTTTTGCCATTTCCCTACAGCTGCAGTGAACAGATACCCCAGCTGAATCTCCTGCTACACAAGAGGATTTGGCAACAGTGTTAAGTAGGACCAGCCTGAAGCTCAGGGACAGGGGTAGGGGTGTGTCTGACATTATTTTAGTCCTATAGAGTCCAATATTCTTTTTCTTAATATTACAGCAACCTAAGAAATTTGGCATGGAGTTCACTTTATGTATAAACATTGAACAAAATCAAAGGGTAACTATCAAATCATACTCAAGATTATGAAGTGGCTTAAATTAATAAAAAATTCTCTTTTCACCACATGGCAATTCTTTGACAGAACAAAAACTCTGTAGCTGTCCTCATGGTTTAGGGCTGTAGTTGAGAAGACATGGAATTAAAATTAATTAAACAATAACCCCTTTATATACGCACAGTGCTGTTGCCAGAAAGAAACAAAGATACCACATAAAAAATAACATTGTGCTGGGTAATACCTTGGTTTAGGTGTGTGGCCTCTGTAATCTGAATACCATTCACAGAACACTGTGCTCCATTCAGTGGTATTAGATTCACAGTACCATTGAGATTTTCAAAGATGCAATGCTCACTTTCCAAATCAAGGCCATGAAGAACTAAATACAAAGAAATGAAATAACACAATGAGTTTCTTAACAGCTAGTAAGATTAGCATACCGATATCAATTTATTAGGGACATATTGCACTACATAGTTGAGAGTATCTTTGCTCTTTATTCTGTACAATGTTTTTTTCCTTCCTTCATCCACCCTGCACACCTAAAATGTCAATGCTGTTTATCGTTTTGTTGTAGTGGAAAGAGAAGTGTGTTGAGTTGCTTGGGGTTTTTTGGTGTAATGTTATTTCCTCCTATGTTTTAGCACCAGATTAGTAAATGCTTCTTTCCTTCTGACAGCAACCAGGAAAGTAAAATTTACATATTTGTACAGACAATTTTGACCGGTTTCTGGGAAATAACAAAAGATTCTTGACCTTAAAGCAACCATGTTTAAATCTGAAAATACAGGATATAATCTGTGATTGCAGACTAACAAGGATGGCTGAAATAAGGTTCTTATGTTCTATTATATTCAGGCCTTTTATCAATTAGTTATGCTACTTTCTGTCTCTTCAACTGATGTATGATTATCTCTACCTGTATCGTTTAATACTACAAAGCAATGCAAGTTCGCTAGTTTTATGAAATTTACATAGAAATTTTAATCCAGGCATCTTTTGACAAATACATACTAAACTAAGTTATTTGACTCTCAATCTCTCACCTGAGAGTTAAAGGATGCAGTTTATTTAATGAAACTGCCTTCAGTCAACATATGTGGCAGGGCAGTCCAGGTCTGGCAGTTAGTTGCTTTCATAAGAAGTGAATAAGAAAATCAGTACAAGAATCCCACCTACTTTTTAGCAACTTCCAGAATTTTCTTCAACTCAAATCTAAAGTCCAAAGACTACTTTAGGTATAACAATATAAAAATACTGTCATTATACAAAGGTTAAGAGAATACCTATGCAGTAACTGTGACAGGTGCTGTATGAAAAAGGATGGGATTTTTACACAATGCTATTTCAAAAGAACCAAGAAATATATTAGTAACAAGTATATGGATATGAATAAATTTTAAGCCCACAAGCTATTCTAGAAGTCATGCTCCTTGAAGCAAATCCCATGTAATTCAGCTCTCAAATTTTCTAAAAGTTAAAATATGCAAGAACATACAGACAACAAACTGAAAAAGGGAAAAAAGGTATGAAGCTTTGTTCACTTATTGGGATGTTAGAAGGAGGAAAATCAGCTGAAGAAATAATGTAAACCAAAGCCAAATTCCATACCAATATCCTGTTCTGTCACAGCATCTTCTCTGCCAACATATGTTTGGCCCTCCTAATAAACAGAGAAACACGCATTATTTTCAGTTGAAATCTCCCTTCCTCCCTCACAAAGATATGTTATCCTTCCACTTTCTCAGAGTAACCTGAACAAAATATATGTTTAAACATACATGAAAAAAAAGCAGGTAGCATTTTCAGAATGCTTTCACAGTCATTATTATACAATATTATTAGCAAATTCAAGTTTTAACTGTCCTGTGTAGAACCATCTTTGTAATTCTGAGGCAATTAATGTAGATTAGGATTTCAAGTCAACCTTTACAATAAGGTGAATGAAAAACAAATATCCATGCGTACAAATTTCAAACATCTATCTCTGGTTAACCAGCTGACCCTCAGGATATACCTAAACAGTAAATTAACAGGTATTTTAATTGAATCAGTTGCAAACTCTTAAGAGCTTTTCTTACTCTAGCAGAGAAATGTAATGAGCTTTTCTTACTCTGGTGGATGAATGTAATGAGCACTACATTTAGACTGCAACTTAATATTACAGTTTGTCTACTGAAAAAAATCACAAGGTATATAAAGGCTATGAAAACACAGATGTGTATTTACCTTCAAGTGGTACAAGATGATACCAGTACTGAGTAGATCATCATCAATACCAATGAGATGAGGCAGTTCAGAATCTAACACCACTCCTATCCCTTCTTTCCTCAGAGCCAAGGTTTGTTCCTGTAAGGGACAGAAATCTATTTATGAGGACATGCAAGAAGTACCGCTCTTCCTTCTCTTTCTAAACCAAGTTTAATGTAACTTATTCTCTGTAATATCACCCCCAAAAAAGCAGGCTTTTTCGTTTGGTTTTTTTTTTTTTTTTTTTAATTTTTTTTTTTTTTTACATTTTCAATGCGACTGTTTTATTTCCATTAAGCATTCCAAGTTTGCTGTTCAGGAAATCTGTGAAGGTGTTATTTGAAAGAAACCAAACAAACAGGTGAATTATACCAGAGATAAGGAAGATCCATCAAGAACATAACAAAGCAATGCTGTCTAAAAGCAAGCTACATACCACCTTGCATGAATGTAAGGAGAACGTAAAACTCCTCAGAATTCAGTACAGCTAAGGAATAGAAAACTGAAAACTCTTTGACAATCCTTTAAATAAATTGAATCTTTCACAATAAAAACCCCACACATCTGAAAACTTGGTAAGCCTAAGCAGTTAAAACATCATCCAATATAAGGGAAGCACTGACAACAGTAAATAAATGTAGGAAATATTTGCAGGATATAATTCCAATTTTTCAAAATTCCTTAGGGCTACATTGTACGGCCACCTGTAGGATGAAGCATCATTCAGCAAGACTATGAGCGGGACACTTCAACTTTGGATAAAATATCATGTGATGTAGTACTGATTAGACAACCTATGCAATAAATAAGAAATTAATTATAGCTTTGAAATAAGTTTTAGTACTTCTGAAGATTATTTTTCAAGTTTAAACCAAATCCTATTGGCTTCTAGGCCTGGACAATAAAAGCAACAGAGACTTTGAACGTGTACACCCACCACCTTTCAAAATGAATGTGTTTTTCTAAGTAAAACAGCTAAGCCCTTATGAACCAAGGAAGACTGACAACCCAGGAAGGAGAGGCAATGTCAGCAAGTACCACTTCTGCATATTAAGGCGCACACATTTCTCCTGGTGCTAGTAAACATGGAAAGTAAGTTTTCTGACAGCATCGTGACTACTCCTTTTCCAAGTCATCAATATGCCTAATCTGAAGCCAAACAAGACACTACACTGTTTGTAAGAAAAAATAACAGATTGATTGTTATATGTATTTTTCCCTAGTACAGCAACCTGCAAATCTGAAGGAAGAAAACAGATGTAATATCTCATTTCCCTATACCACACAAAAAGTCATCAACATTGACACTGTTTAAAAAATTCTAAGTATGGATACACCTGGGCAAGGCGAGATGATACAATGTACAAAAGACACTCCAAAATAAAACCAGGGAAATCCCACTCTGGTCATCGATGAATTAAAAAGTTCTCCAGAATTCAGAAAGCAAGGAAGAAGCTGTGATTCATGTTGCCCTGCAGCTCTTTGACATTCAGACTGCATCCAGCTATTCGTTGGTATTATAAAAGTGTCACCTCATAAAACCAAAAAATACAGCTTAAATCATTGTTCAAGTGAAAAAGTAATTTCAGTCAAAGATACCTATCACACAAAGTATTTACTGAGTGGCATCTACTATTACACATAATCTATAATGTTCCCCTATGACAAGGCTGAAGACTTAAAACACTAAGGACTGGTGGCCATTTACACAACTGCTGGCACCTTTGGCCCAATGGAACTGATAAAATATTAAAAGCTGAACATTTTTTCACCAGCACAACAAAGCATTTACCAACATCCCTGACTGAGGAAACAATAGTCATCCCAGGAGGCAAAGAAATTATCACTAGGTGAGAAAAATATCTCACAAATAATTAAGAATAAAGAAAAAAATGTTTCTTCATTTTCCATTCTTTAATACTTAACACATTTTTTACTATATTCAGAAATAAAGCATGAATAATTGTTATTTAAAATTGACACATTGCTTATTTTTTCAGATCTAAAATTAAAGAACACAAATTAATTGAGTTTCTAAACCCTTATTTTGTAAATGGCTACCATTCACACACAGAATGTATCCTGTTGATGGAACCATTATAATAAATGCAGTGGACAGAAGCTGTGATTAACTATGATTTTTCTTTCTTCAATACTTGCTGTAAATTAGCTTTTATCTTCAGATACAATTTACTAAAAATCCTGAATCTTAATCAGGTATCTGGAATAACTGTTAAACTTTAATCATTTGGCTTAAAATTTAATTCCAGATTCAAAAGCTTTTGGAAGAACGACTCCAAATGCCAAACTGTGCCTTTTTGCCCCAAACCAAAATCACAGAAACCTCATGAACGATAGATCTTTACTACTTTCTCCCACAATGAAATAAAGAAGAGAAAAAGGCCAGAAAGAAGTAGCCAAATTACCCTTCTTTCATCCTTGATGGCATAGGAAGAATGTTTCTAATGGCATAGGAAGAATGTTTCTAAAGGAGGACAGACCTCTTTTGAAATAAATTGAAGGTATGTAAGCTATTATAAGGTAGAGAAATTATTAGGTTTGAGCCCCAATTTGATTCATTTTCATTTGTGCAACACAATTTTAAGCAGCAGTAAATCCCTAAGTCAAATGACAAGAGCAGGAAAGGTCACTGTCCCTATTAGAAAATTACTAATTCAGAAAATGTGCAAAAACCTCAAGGTACAGTTTAAGAAATCTGAATGTACTGCACGCATCTTAGCTTGAATTATCCTTGAACAGGAAAGTGTACACGTACTCACTCCATACTTAAGATGAGTTCATAAACTGTGGAATATAAAGAAAGCCAAGTATTATCCACAAAGGAGCACTCCAGTTAATATAAATGGCTACTGTGTGAGGAGAGAAAAAGGGGAGGAAAAAAAAATTATTTTCTTCTTTAGAAGCTGCTAGATCAAATGGGCTCATTCGAAGAGTAGAAACTCAGAAAATAATTCTGAGTCAGTACATAAGAAAACACTTTCTTGAGTCAAAGTTAAAACAAGGGGATTATATTGTATATTTAAAGGACGGTCTCTCTGAATTCAACTCTGACTCAGCAGTCAGAAATATCCTGATATAGTAAATTCATTAACACTTCTGTGAGAGGTACAACAACTACTGTGAAATCTTATCCCTTGTGCACTGATGTAGCAGCCTTCTTACTCCAGCTACAGGAGGCATTGCGTCCGCCGGTTCTTGTCCTCCTGGCAGACTTCAACCACCCCAACATCTGTTGGAAAAGTAGCATGATGAGCTGTAGGCAATCCAGGAGACTCCTGGAGTGCATCAAAGATAAATTCTTAAGCCAGGTAAAAGATAGTCCTACCAGAGGGGACGTGATACTGGACCTGATGGTCACCAACGCAAGTAAACTAATCAGTGACATCAAGATTGGAGGCAGCCTGGGCTGCAGCGATCACACACTGGTGGAGTTCACAGTCCTGAGGGATATGGGTCAGGCAAAGAGTAAAGTCAGGACCCTGAATTTCAGGAAAGCAAACTTCCAGTTGTTCAATAAGTTAGTCAATAGGACCCCCTGGGAAACTGCCCTCAGGGACAAGGGAGCAGAACAGAGCTGGCAGATCCAGGTGTAAGAAATCAGGAAAGGTAGGCAAAAGACCAGCATGGATGAGTCTATACCTGCTGGTCAAACTAAAACGCAAGAAGGAAGTGCACAGGTAGTGCAAGCAGGGACAGGTATCCTAGGAAGAGTATAGGGATGCTGCCCAGTTTTGTAGGAATGGGGTCAGGAAGGCCAAGGCATGCCTAGAGCTGAACTTGGCAAGGTATGCAAAAAATAAGGAGGGCTTCTATAGGTATGTCAGCCAGAAAAGGAAGGTCAAAAGAAAGTGTACCACCCAATGAACATGACTGACAAACTGGTAACAAAAGATGAGAAGGCGGCTGAGGTACTCAAAAACTTTTTTTCCCCTCAGTCTTCACTGGCAACCTCTCCTCCCACACCTCTCAAGTAGATGAACAACATGACAGGGACTGGGGGAACAAAGTCACTCCCACTGTAAGAAAAGATCAGGTTCATGACCACCTGGGGAACCTGAACATACATAAGTCCATGGGACCTGACAAGATGCATCCCAAAGTCCCAAGAGAACTGACTGATCTAGTTGCCAAGCTACTCTCCATGACATTTGAAAAGCCATGGCAGTCAGGTGAAGTCCCTGGTGACTGGAAAAAGGGAAACGTTGCAGCCATTTTTAAAAAGGGTAGAAAGGAGGAACCTGGGAACTACCAACCTGTCAGTCCCACCTCTGTGCCTGTCAAGATCATGGAACAGATCCCCCTGAAATTTATATTAAGGGACATGTAGGCCAGGAAGGTGGTTCAAGACAGCCAGCATGGCTTCATCAAGGGCAAGTCTTGCCTGACCAACTAGTGGCCTTCCATGATGAAGTGACTACATCAGTGGACAAGGGAAGAGCTGCAGATGTAGTCTATCTGGGCTTCTGTAAGGCTTTTGGCACAGTCCCCCACAACATTCTTCTCTCTAAATTGGAGAGATATGGATTTGATGGGTGGACTGTTTGGTGGAAGAGAAATTAGTTGGATGGTTGCACCCAGACGGTAGTAGTCAACAGCTCAATGTCCAGATGGAGATCGGAGACAAGTGGTGTCCCTCAGAGGTCTGTATTGGGACCAGTACTGTTCAATATCTTCATCAATGACATGGACAGCGGGATCGAGCGCACCCTCAGCAAGTCTGCAGATGGCACCAAGCTGTGTGCTGCAGTTGACGCGCCTGAGTGTTGGGACGCCATCCAGAGCGACCTGGACAAGCTCGAGAAGTGGGCCCACGTGAACCTCATGAGGTTCAACAAGGCCAAGTGCAGGCTCCTGCCTCTGAGTTGGGGCAACCCTCGGTATCAAATACAGGCTCGGGGGATGAAGGGATTGAGAGCAGCCCTGCCGAGAAGGACTTGGGGGTACTGGTGGGTAAAAAGCTGGATGTGAGCCGACAATGTGCGCTCGCAGCCCGGAAGACCGTTCGTATTCTGAGCCGCATCAAAAGAAGCAAGGCCTGCAAGTCGAGGGAGGCGATTCTGCCCCTCTACTCCACTCTGGTGAGACTCCACCTGGAGTACTGAATCCAGCTCTGGAGCCCTCGGTACAGGAAAGACATGGACCTGTTGGAGCGACTCCAGAGGAGGGCCACAAAAACGGTCAGGGGGATGGAACACCTCTCCTATGAAGAAAGCCTAAGAGAGTTAGGGCTATTCAGCCTGGAGAAGAGAAGGCTCCAGGGAGACCTTAGTGCAGCCTTTCAATACCTAAAGGGGGCTCATAAGAAAACTGGGGACAAACTTTTTAGCATGGCCTGTTGTGACAGGACAAGGGGTAATGGTTTTAAACTAAAAGAGGGTAGGTTTTGACTAGATATAAGGAAGAAATTTTTTACAATGAGGGTGGTGAAACACTGGCACAGGTTGCCCAGAGAGGTGGTAGATGCCCCATCCCTGGAAACATTCCAGGTCAGGTTGGACTGGGCTCTGAGCAACCTGATCTCATTGAAGATGTCCCTGCTCATTGCAGGGGGGTTGGACGAGGTGACCTTTAAAGGTCCCTTCCAACCCAAACTATTCTATGATTCTATGATTAAGTTTGCTATATTAACGGATACAGACGCATCTCCAAGCTTGCAGCTAAGATACGTTCCAGCAGTTTAGAAACAAAATGTTCATGTAAAGAACTTACTTGAGCCTAAGAGTTAATTTTCACCACATACAACTGCCCATGATAAAGAACACCTTTATGATATATAGGATTTCTTTAAATGTATGTATATATATACAAACACACACGAAAATAGAATCACACAAGTTTACTTTTTAGCCAACAAGATATTGAATTAAATTTAAAAAAGAAAATGAGCCCAAAAGACATTTCTAACATTCCTTGAACAATCTACCAGTAGAGTGAAAACATATGCTGCTACTGGCCTAGCACATATTAAAAGAGTACACATAAGCAGCACACTGCCGTTTTAATGAACAGAACCTCTTGGAGGAGTTTAATTTCTGTTACACTTTCAATGCAAAAACTCAATTCTTTTATTTAAATATTGAACAGTTAGCTGCTGGCACACAGTCCTGAGAATACACTGTGCAGACACTTTCAGTAAAACATGACATTACACTGGCTAAGTAAATTGTCCAGATGTCTATATTTAAATTATGCAAAAATGTGTAATGTCAAATTAAAGAAATTATGGGTGAAAATGTGCAACGGCAAAAGTCTTTGCATTAATATTTAACCAGACTATACTAGAGCAGATTCTTACGCTAACAGGTACTTTGCGTGCATTTCATTTCATTGAAAATATGCTATTATATCCCGAGTTCACAAAAATGTCTGAAGATACTCAGTGGCCCAGCACTAACATTAAGCCCTCTATAAAATACATAGATGTAAACTGTACACAAGGGAAGTGCTTAATTCTTAATTGGTTTTCCTCCAGTTATGTATTCAGTCCACTTTGTGTTCCCTTTAAATCACTATAAACAATTGTTTCATACCTACAGAAAAAAATATTCCATACCGCTCAGAATTCAAAGGCACCTAAAAATGTTCACTTCCAAACCCAGCAGATACATGGCATTAAAGAGGCTATGCAAACAGCAAGAATAAGAAATATGGATGAAGCAGCCTCAGCTGGTCACTCCATAATCAAGGTGGGTGAAAAACCCAGGACTTCATTCACTCAAGTCAGAAATTTATATATACTTCATCCCAGAATGGCAAAACATTAGATGACTTAATATTACAGTTCCATTGCAGAAGTTTTGGACAAATCCAAAGCTGAGGGTTGTACTACTGAATTACAACAAAAAAGATATACCTATACCAGGCAAACCCAGTTCATGCATGTGTGCTCTAAGAGGTCTACACTGATTGCATTTCCAGAGTTAACCCTTTCAAAAAAGAGAAAATGAGGCATAACTGCAGGGCAGGACCATGATGAATGTGTACAAAACCTGAGCGGAGGAATTCCCAAACAAGTAGTGCTCACTTGCTGTCTCTTATGCAAGGGAGTAGAAAAGAGAATTATTCAGCAGGAGTTCAAAACCAAAAAGCAACCCCTTGTTAAACTGAAGGACACTGCAGACATCAATAATTTACACAGATGCAAAAAATGAACTCAAGAAACGGTGAGAAAAGGAAAGGAAGTACTTGTGGACAAAGGCATAGGGTATCCATCACCTGTGGTTCCATAACTCCAACAACTGCAGACACAGAAAGCATGGGAAGTTTTCTGGGGAAGGATTGCTATCTGCTTGCCCTGTTTTATGGTCCAAAATCGAGTACTGTTGAATAAACCCTACTTCACCTACAGGGGTATTTAATCTGAACCAGTGTAGTTTTTCTTTAACAAGGGCACAAAGGACAAGAATATTTGAAGTTTGATTTAAAACCAGATTTCCTAGTGTCTTAAGGTATATTATCAGCAAATATACCTTACAAATTTGTGTTACCAATAAAAATTCTCAGTCCCTATTGACTGCTACTAATTTTTTTAAGTAAAAAATTCTTACAGCAATGAGTTCTTTAGATACTACGCATAAAAATCAACATAAGAAAATATTTCTTATTCACATTTACTGCTTTTTTGTTACAATGAATTGCTTTGACACCCTAACTAAATTATCCAATAATCAGGAACTCAGATCAACAAAATATTATCTTATTATTGTATGCATCATCTGTGCATTCTACGGAAGTCTAATTTATCTTCAGAGTTACAAAATTTTCCAAATATGTCATTGGAATATGTAATGCTTTTATTATTCCTGTATTAACCTGCATACAGTGGTACATTCATGCATTCATCTACATTAATCAAATACTCTTGTGAAATATGAAAGCTTTCAGTGCAAATGAAAAAAATACTGGTTTTCATCATGTTTCCCCCCGCCACCTTTTCCAACTGGGGAATTATTTTGCTTACTTATCTAAGACAGACAATCCTCCAGCGTGCAGTTCCTTTCTAATGTAAGCTTTAAAAATGTTGCTTGCAAATATATTAAATTCCATATGGCATTAATAAACAATAACTGTCTTCCATGAAAACGCCTCTAACTTTGATCTTGGACTTCAACTTGCACGCAATTCTGCATGACTCGTGTAATTACTAAAGCCTCAAGTCTGATGTGAAACCCACGAAGCATTTCTATTGCATATTCTTTGATGTTTGAGCAAATGCTTGCAAAACAGCAACCTGTTACTAAGTCAAAAGTCTACATAAGAGCTCTGACAAAAGCCAGTCTTGTAAACTCAACTATGCAACAAGTTCACCATCCTTGTATAAAACAGCTGTAGACCATGGCCCAGTTCCATCTCCACATTATTTCTTTTCCCTTCTGAATACAAATTTTCTAACTGTTATTTTCCACTCAAAGCTTATTCCCATTATTTGGGTGGTACAGTCCTAATGTTTGGAGAGATTTTTAATGGATTAAAAATAGCAGGATTTAAGAGGAATACACTGCAGACAGACTTCTGTTTGTTTCTATTTACAGAAATTATCTGAATAATTCTAGATATCATTCTTCTGAAAGAAAAGTGCTACATAAACAGATGGACGACAACTATGAATTTTCAAATGCATTACATGATAATTATTATATTTATAAAGAAGACACAGCCAATGAAGTTGCACTCAATATTAAGAGGCAAGCATACTAAAATTTTAGTAAAGTTGCCAGTAAGCCCTGCAAAACACAAGAAAGCTTACTTGATTAGTTCTGTAATTTAAACAAAATGTCAGGAATTTTACCTCTGCTTAAAACACCAGCCATGTTTCTCCTGCCTGAAGGGGAAGAGCTGAAAGTGACTTCCTATGTTGTGAAGTGCACTTCCCAAACACCATAATAAATCATTTTATAGATTACACTCAGGCTCTCATCTTACAAAATGTAAATTTTTTTCAAATATATGGTCTGAACTTACTAATAGTTCATACTTGTGTATTTAGCATCACTATTGACATTCAGCTGAAATAATTCTTTTCCTTCTCTAACATTTATTCATTGATATAGTCACTGACAGCAGTCATATCCAATCTCCTTATTGTGGTTATACCAGGCCAAACTCCAAGCATCCCCTTTCATATGAGCAGGCTCACCATACCCAGGCATTTAACACACCCCCTATCAAGGTCATCGTCCTTGACCTTGATGACTTATATGCCACATTGCCAATGTATATGCAATTTTACCAGCACCATGTACAACAGCACCCCAGTTATCCACTCACTGCACAAAACATCTACCTGATCCTTCCAAGATTCATTTGTCTTTCATGCAGGCGTACTATCTCATGACAGTAAAGTCTCCCCTTCCATGGTGTACTAAGTTCTTATTAGTCCCAATGATTTTGCACTGCAAACTATTTACCATCAATCACCCTTTTATTATTCTAATCCTTAGAGTCATCCCATCCTCTGCGAGATGCTCTGCTAGACAAATTACATCTCCCAGCTTTAATATCAGCAAACTTCACCAGTTAACACACCTAAAGAAATCATTAAACATGATCAAGACCAAAAATGAGCTCTAATGCCACCTCCCAAAAAACCCACTACTACCAACTTCCCTCCCAGTACAACCACTTCCATCACATACTCTGTACAACCATTTTTATTTTATTTAAATTCTAATCTCCACAATTCCCAAATAAAGAAATAGCTTCCTATGTGGTCCAAGGTCAAATGCTTTACCAGCATCCACAGAGATCAGAACCAGTCCTACAGCTGTTTCTAGCAGGGATCACTGAGGGACAGAACCACATGCAGCACACACTGAGCAGAGAAACCAGGACCAGCTAGCTCTAGAAACAAATCACAGACTATAAACAACATTATATATACTAATTAGATAGGAAATGACTATTTAAAAAACAACAGATTTACAGGGAAGAAGGTAGTTATGATTGTTCCAATTTTTGAAAGACGTATGGCAGAAATAAATATACTAGTTTAAATAAGTCTTCACAAGAAAAGCATTCCTTAAAATTAAAGTCTCCTCACTAGTCCAAGAAATATAAGCCATTCAGGAGGCACTATTTGTCAAGGTTTTGAGTCCCTCCATAATTTACTTCAGTATAATGAACATAGGTCAGAGTAGCAGTTCTGAATTTAACATTTGCATTTAGCTTTAAATGTTTAGTTCCACTAGGTAGTATTTTAGCAGACTATTTTTCTTTCATTTCATTTTGAGAATGGAGTTTATAACGACTTTTCAGGTAATTGACAAAGGTGGAACCACCTTACTTTTTCCCCAGAAATAATGTGCTAGGTTTTACTAGGTCAGTGACAGCAAATACAAGTTGTCACTTACGTGAAGTTTTTAATGCAAATTAAAGGACTATTAAAAGGTCAGAAACCGCAAAAAATATATTCCTTTTGATCTCCAGGCAAACATTTGAGGATGCTACAAAAAGACAGAATGAAGTGCCCTTTAAAAACTATCAGGTTTTGTATACCCAATGTATAAAATAATTGGTGCTTTAAGCTGGCACAAAAGGCATTAGCAACTGGTTGTACATCATGAAGAGACTGGGATTGTTGATACTCTTCTTTTGTAAAGCTAGTAAACTCAGTTGGGGAAACTAAACTTTTCTTAGCAACTATACACATCTTCCCTTAATTCAGATTCCAGTGAAATAAACCCTATCTAAACACAAACTCAAATTCTATCATTAACAGTATACAAGATATACATATGTAAATATAAATACAAAGAAAAACTGTATATATATACACACAGTATATTGTCAATTGACTTGAATTCTCTAAATTGCAGCATTTACAGTAAAACGACTGAAAGCCAGGAAAAGAGACACAGGAAATGCCCATGCCTTTTAATTACATTTAATGAAATTACAGTTTATTTCACAATTTTAACAATTAAATAAAAATGAACAAGGCATTGTCATTTGCAATAGTCCAATATAGTAATTTAAGTGATTTAAAGAACAGCATAAGGGGACACCAAATGCTTGAACTGTAATCGTAATAGAAGGACCTCAATTTTAATTAGAAACAGTAATGAATCATATGTATAGATGCCAAACTAGATCAAAGTGTCCATTAAAAAAAAAAGTAGGTCAAACAAAGAGGATAAACACACAAAAAAAGGAGAAAGGGCAAGATGACAAGAGTATAATTCCAAAAATATAGTCATAAGAAACAGGTATGATTTGTATCAAAGGGAATTGTCCTTTAAAAATTAAATAAAAACAACCTATACTGAGAAATCTATAAATCTGGCATCAGTCCCTAATACCAAGGCCAAAAGAAATATCTCCAATAAAAAAAATAATACTTAAATAATATTTCATAGCCAAGACAGACATTCCAAATATTGACATAACGGTAAAGTTCCCATTACTTTTTTTATAAGTTCAGCTAAAATTGAATGGAAAAAAAATCAGAAGGGAGCAATCTCTTGCACTGTATGTAATATAGACTACAGTATATTATGGCATTCTTGGCAGAGTGCAGTTTTGCCAGATTTGAGTATTTTTAAAATTTAGGGCCCATTTAGCCAATGAGAGTAAACTAGCACAGCTTTGCCAACTACTAACACAAAATAACGTTTCCTTTAAAGATACAAATCTGCTGTATCTTTAGGGAGAAAATGCAAAGCAATCCACCCAAACCTCAAGAAGCAGTCACTGACCTTTGCACTTTGCTGACTGATCTGAACCCTAACTTAGATAGCTGACATCTTTTTTGCATTCTCAGAAAACTCTCCAGTGAACTAGTTTTTGCCAGCTACTACACAACAATAAAGAAGTCATGTTTACCAAAGGAGGTATGACGTTTGTTATATTTACATATTGTAAAAAATGAGACAAGTTTTTCTCTTCAGTGGCAAAGCTTTACGTTATTTTTATAACCCTCCTGAGATTTGAAAACATTAGTGCACAAATGCTGCATATCATGGCAGCCTTGCCTCTCACCTGAATTCTCAGTAACTCTGGACAGGTACTACTGCACCTCAAAATTATAGATCCAGTGGAGGTAATTCATCCCGCTAGTAAATGAACTCAAAAGATTAATGCACTGATACGGAGTACAATGTAGCACTTTTCAATGACTTAGAATGACTGGCAAGTGAATATCACCAACCACAACAGAGGGAGGGCAAATCCACTCTTTCAATCCTAAGCCTTTGAGGCAGCCAAGACACTAAGAGTTCGTATTTTCAGAAGTTAAATAAGACCTCATAATGGGTCTAATTTTAACTATTTCAATAAAAAGCAGACTAGGTGTTTGAAATATTCATTTAAATGTTTCATTAATATGAACTGTCAGGAGCCTGTTAAAAATATCTTTTAAAAGTGTTGCCAACCAGGACTATGTGACATTGAAGTCAGCTTGAATTTAACATGTACAATGTCCTTTCTTAATGAAAACCAGTTGACAGGTGGATTAAGACCAAAAAGATCACTGGTAAACAAAAGCTTATGACCTCAGAATACTATTTGTTGAGTTCAGGACAAACTTAGATATTGCTTTACCAAAAGCAATCTACCACATTAAATATTTAAATATGTTTTTAAAAAAACAGAGAAAACCCTCAGATTTCCTGTCTAAAGCAGTTTATACTTGGACAAAACTACAGAGATTTAAACATAAATATAACCAAATTCTCTCCCAGGCATATTTCAATTAAGTGTCTTAATGAGTGTCTTATATTCAGCTAATCATTAGGTCTTAAGAGACTGGCAACTTTAAAGGAAAATGACCAAAAGAAAATTCCTCAGGAAGAAACCCTCTCAGATTGTCCTGGGTTAGGGATACAATAAGATACAATTTCCTTGGGTTAAAGGAATCTTTAACCTTAAAATCCTCTTTTACCTTTCTGCTATGGTCCCTACATATGATGCTAACTCGGAAACCAAGCAAGTTCCATCAGACCACAGCCTCTCTCCCTCCACATCTCAGAACTTCATGTTGGATTTTGGAGCCATCTCTCCATTGACTGAAAGCAGAGAAAGATATAATAAGAGACCACAAAGTGATCACATAATTAAAGACTGTGTAAATAGAGGTAAATGGCAGGGGGATGACTGTAATTCAGCTGGGCATTTTAAACATCTACATTTCAGCTGCCCAAAAGTGTGACTTTATATTTGCCACATTATCAGTTGCATTTCTGAATGAAAAAAGCTTTCTTTGCAAACATTAAGTTGGTATCTGTAACCAAAAAGCAAATGGATCTGTGCTTTCCTATAGGGTCCAATTAACAACTCAAATGAACACCAGAAAACTGAAACAATATGCTCCTCCTCTTTAATACAGATAATTCTTTGTTATGTGATAGTTACTCCGCCTGAGTATAAGATTTATTGTTTTCCCCAAAATTCAGAGTGTCCCTGCAGCATGTAGTCAGTAAATAAATGAATATTGCAGAGCAATTGCCGTATCAATATTCCAAACTCCAGTTTTCTCAGGGTTCCCATTAAAAAGCTGTCACCACAGAAGCTGCAGAACCACTAATGACAGGTAGATCCCACTGGAAAAAAAAAAAACAAACCCAAACAACTAAGGACACGTCATTCCTTCATGCAAAACATAATCCACAATTAGGTATCCTGATTTTTTTTTAAAAGCTTCTGGACAGCTTATCTTGTTCCTTAGAGCAATCAAGCTTCCCATGATGACTAGGGTACAGGATTTTGAATTGTTTTCCTTGATCAGAAATTATTCTTCAAAACAAAAATCCCCATATTCAACTGAAAAAACAGCAGAGGCTAGTCATTGCTTTTTCCGAAGATCCAAATAAGGTATTTTCTTGAGTCATGTCAGGACCCTTCCTGGCCTATTACCACCTTGCCAAACCCTTGTGCTGATCATGCCACTATCCAATCAAAATTAGAAGCCTGATACTGTAGCCTGAGCTCAGGAATGGAAAAGGAGGATGGTAAAAAGCTTCTAAGGGCAGGTAATAAACCAATTTCACTCCATAAGGCATCAGACTGCTTATTCATGTAATTAAGGTCTGAGCACCTTTGGACTGCTACAAAATATAAGTTGAAACACCATTCTCTATGTTTTGAAATGTAACCCATCTCCAGAGTTGTTTCCTTATGCTGTGTGAACACAGCCACAAAATGAGCACACGAGTGGAAATGAAAAACAGTTGAAAACAATAATAAACTTCCAACCTTTGACAATCAAAGATTTGGAGAAGTGCTCATTAAGGAAGATACTTTTCAACAGAAGTGTGCCATACAGAAAATCCAAGAATTTAATGAAACACATTCAGAACAAATCCTTCAGCAACAGTTTGTCTAGATGCTGCAAATCAGACTTTTAAAGAAATTAAATGTAAATATTTAACAAAAAGCTCTACAGAGTTGACATTTTGAAGATGATTAAGTCCTTAACTGGCCCATTGTGGATTAATTGGTCTTAATTACGTCTTTTGGATTTACCTAAGGGTAAAAAGTCCAGATGTAGAAACGCTGATATTCATGGATGAACTACTACTACGTCAGAAGCTGCCCAAAATCGCAAATCTTTTGCTGAAAAAGTTCCTGCAAAACAATGAGACTTCTTTCATACAGAAGGATGTTGTGCCGCGGAAAAGAAAAAATTAACTACCCCATAGCATTCTGTCTAAAGCCTGTGTTTTTAAGGTATTCTTAAGGCCAAATCCAGCTGAAAACAAATGGGAATTAGGCATCTAAAACACCTTCAAGCACAAACCGGAGTTTCAGTACCTAAAATAGGGATAACCTGAAACACTAGCACATTATCCTCCAGCAAATAAAAATGAACCTGCTCTCTCTTTAACAAGACTCTGTTGGATGAGTCAATCACCACTGACAAGATTTTTTATTTCCTTCTGGGAAGACTGGAGTGGAAAGAGAAGGATATTAAGTTACATTTCATTGTTAGGGCTTAGTATTCTCTATACTGTATGTCTCAATAACACCCTCATACTCAGAGGGGAAAATATATAAGTGTACCAGAAAAAAATATTCTGCATAATAAAGCCATCTTGTTATGGAACAACTGGAAAAACCTACACCAGTGTCAGAAAAATTATTTAGAAACAACACAAATATCTTCACAGAGCTTTTTGCATGGGTTAAACTACCCAGACTACACACTGAAGAGATGGAACAGATCCTTACTTCTGAATGCTGCATTGCCTCCTGGAAGACAGGCAGACATTTCATCAGCAGTTTTCCAGACAACCAGCATACACATAGTCATCCTGCCACTATTAGAAAATATTGGAAATTTATGCCAGCAAACATTAGAAATGCCAGCATTAGGAAAGTTATTGATACAGTGGTTTAGAATGTAAAAAGATTTCTCAAAGCATACTGTTACACAAAGAACTAAAAGAGGAACAAGGAACTTCCAATGCAAAGCATGAGAAAGTATTTACTGTATGGATGACAGGAAGAAGAGGTAGGAGACGAGAAAAAAGATTTCAAAAGATTGTGAAATTTGGTTTGGGCTTAGTAGTAATAATTCCTTAAAAGATGAAGGGAGAAGCAGAGCTGCGTATTTAGCTTGTCATGGTTTGGATGGGAACTGGTTACATGGACACAGTTCTTGCTCTGGAGGCTGGCTCCCTTACAAAATACTTAACGCAAAGAGATCAGCCAAAACAAAACACTGAGCAGCAGCTGAAAGAAATTCGATTGTGTCTAATTGTGATTGACAAGACAATTCGAGGGTAAAAATAAAAAATCTGTTACAAGAAAACAACTTTGAAATATTTGTGATTCCCATTAAAGTGACAGCCTACACATTAACTGGGAAAAGCTGTTTTGTTCCCTATTGTATCAGTGAAGCTGCTCCTCTTCTTACAGGGTGTCTGTTAAACAAGCTTTTTTTGTATTCTATAAAGCTGCATATACAACATCAAATTTCTTTCTGTCCTATGTTTTACTATGTTCAGCTTGACAAAGGTATGGTTTCTGGAATAACAAAATAAATTTTGAACCACCAGCCACAAAAGTAGTAGCTGCTATTTGGGAGGCAAGGGGAAGAGAGGAGGAAACATGGAACACACCATCAGTGAGGACGTGTACACTGTACAATCTGTGAACATACCAAAGCTACGTTTTGTACTATACTAGGACTCCAATAAAATGTTTTTGAAAATTAAAAATATCTTCTTCCTTTATAAGCAATAGAGTAATTATTTATATAATCATCAATTATGAAAGGGGATATCGATTCCCTCATGCATACGTATGTTAGATAAGGCACAAATTCCTACTACGTCTTCTCCTTCTAGTCAATGAGACAAAGAAATAACACCATCCTGCTGGCTGCCAGAGTCAGTTTCAGCACAATTAAAACAAAATGTTCAGTACAACTAAGACACTTTAGTCTTCTGAGAGTAAGAAACTTCTACTATAAAAAGCCAGAAAGAAAACCACAACTGAGAAGAAACTTCCTAATCAGATTTTTCCCCGTCTCCTAGAGCATTAGACCACACCACCCTCATCAATCAAGAAAAGCCATTAAAGAGTCTGCAACAACCAAGATCAGAAAACTGTAGTTTTGTTGTGAATGGCTTACTGTGAAAGTGCAGGTGCTCCAGCAGCAGCCCACACAGGCATCAATAGCTCTCTGAAATGAATGTCAATTAAAAAGGCAGACACAGAATGCAGAACTGCTTAAATGAGCAACTGCTAAGATACCGAAGCTAGAATGATGGAAAATTAATGATGCTATTCCTTTAAAGAATAAGTGAATTACAGGAGCAGTTCTTAGTCTCATAAGGTCAGCTTACCTTTTCCATTTTTCATTATTTCTCTTTCCCCCTCAGAACTGATAGCCACGTGCTCACTCCCGACACGCAGCTGTCTATTAATACACAGAAACCCTATTATTGTAGTGGCACCCCAAAGCACCACTATACTTAACGTGCTGCAAGTATTTCCATCAGAAGCCTTGGCAGATTCCAAGTAATTTTTCAGGAAATTTGGCCTTCATTCCTGGAGTTACAAGGACAAACTTAACAAGTTGAAATGCCTACTTCTTGACACTTCAGACCTTGTACAGACAGAACTACTACTGACATCTGAGAAAAATTCCCTGAATAGAACGGCAGGATTTGGCTAATTGTAAGTAGAGATGCCTGTTTGGCTGCTCAAGCTTCCTGGACACTAGTCTGTAAAATCCTATTTTCCAGTGGCTTAATAAAACTTAAACCATCCATGCTGCCATTTTCCATGCTGGAGCATCTGCTGCAGGCTAGTTTCTGCACCCACTAGCTTGGGTTTAAGGGAAAACTATTCTATTTCAAAAAAATGAGGAGCACAGAGCATTTTGCTATGTCTCCAGTGGAGCAGGCTTCACCTCTTCACAGCTCGCTATGTGTGACCACACTGAGCACACATTAGTCTCAAAGGAAATATAAGTCTATGTATTGCAACGCTGACATTCAGGGCAGAGAACAAGACTTTTCTTGCCCTTAGTGATCCTTCCTAGCAGGAGGTACTATACCTTCCAGTTAAGAGACAGCAACTCTGCCTTCAGTATTCTTCACACTGGTATCTAAAAGGTGGAAAGGGCCTGGCTGGAAGAGAAAGAAATATGCTATCTTAATTCATCCTCTTCTCCCATATGCATTACAACACAGTCTTTAATTACATGATCATATATTTTTCTACAGGACATGTGAATAATTCATTCCATAGACTGTACTCTGTAAATGAATCAAGAGAATGCAGTGAACTAGACTATTATCTACAGGACTCCTACCTCATTTGTTGCTAAAGCTGGATGATGAATGAGTCATGGAATTTTATAGGAAAAAACCCTAGTCTCATAGCTAATAGATTTATTCATTTTAAAAGCTATATAATTTTTTGTGTGTTTCTTGGGGGATGGGAGTCTTGAGAAGTGTCTCACTTGGAGAGTTCTGGTTTGTTTATTATTTATCTAGAAATTCATTTCCACTTCCGTAGAGATAAATCTAAAGTAATAGATTGCTTTCAATCTATTAGTCCGTTCCTTGGGGCCTACATGCAACCCTTGCTATTGAAAAAAACTGAAGAAAGGAGTAGGACCATGCATACTAGTAAGCAACAACTACCAAGGAGAAAAAACAGCCTTCAGGACTAGCAACACAACAGCAAAGTTTTTTGCAGACGAAGATGCATAGGCTTGGTTGCCAGCACGCTCTTGTCCCTCACAGCCCAGCTACTGAGGTATAGAGTGAATGAACCTGAAGAGACACAGAGCAGTCAGAAACTGGACCTGCCCTTTCCTTTGTTCAGGAATACAGCCTGATTGCAACAGCAGCAGATTTGTGCTGCCATCTGTGTTCAAGACATCTCTCAGTGAATTTCATTAAAAATACCACTTCTGTAGTTGGGAAGAACAAAGAACAAGCACACTACTCCAGCAGCACTTCTACCACAGTATGGCTGTATGAATCAAGGCTATGCTCAGTTACCAGTTAACACATTAAATCAGGTGCACAACAGTACCGTGTAGCCAAAGCTATCAGAATCATGCAGTAATCAACTCCTAAATATACTGTTAAAAACACCAGCAGAATAAAATGGTTCTAGTATTTCATATCCAATACAGATTGCCATTAAAAACAGTTCCTTTGTGAGGGACTCAAGATAAATTTATGTTTTTCACCTAAAATGTTGATGTTAGAATGCTTCTTTACTCTCCCATAACAAAGTTCAGTGAGAAATTTACATGCTGTCTTTTTTCCTCACTACTTTTCTACTGATCCTTTAGAAAAAATAGCTTTCAGGGTATATTTCTTCTTCTTCTTTATCCTAGAGGCTAAATCAGGAGATTCCACTGCTTTCAATTTAGCTCCCCTTCCTGCCACAAGAAAATTAATAGAAAAGCAGATCAAATGCCCAGGAGGAATTGTTGAACAAGTGGCATCTGAGCTGTAGAAAGGATTTCAAAAGCAACTCACTCTGTCTGACTCCCTCTCATTTGAAAACTGCCTACACGCCCTAGGGATGGATTAAAGCTAAGCATGGCCTGGATAATCTACAAATGCAGGGCCCCAGTTGTAAGAAGGACAACAGCGAAATACTTGGGAGTATGGTTATTCCTAGAAGCCAGAGGCCCTCTTCTGGAATGAACAGCCTGGGTCAACCAAACTATTCACCCCTGCCTTAATCCATGGTTGGTGAGCTCAGAAACAGCCGCCCCTGACCATGCTTCTCTGACGGTCTAGGTGGTTTCAAGTGGGAAAACCAGTTTAAAACTGAAATAAAAAACAATCAGTACCATTAGGCATCTCTTAGTTGCAACTTCCTAGTGGAAACTGAAAGTTAAAAGTGGTCAGTCCACCGCAGAGGCATCGCAAGCAGCTAAAAAGGCTGCAAGAGAAAAAGGAGGTTTCTTAATAAGATGAACACAGGTGGCAGACAGACTTGAATCAGACAACTATTTCTTTTGAAATCTACTTTTGACTGCTGCACACAGCATTCCCCAGGTGGCTGAGACCCTTTCAATAGTGTTTCTATTAGGAAAAGAGCTACAGTAGATCAGTAGCACCAGTTCCCAATTTAGTATTTTTTTCTTCCTCTGACAACAGCAAGCCAATGCTGAGAGTGGACAAAGCACTAAAAAAAAAAAATCACTGGTGAGTGAAGAGCAATGAGAGCTGCTCTTCTGAAGAAAAAGCAATGTATATCTCAGGACAAGCATATAACCCTTTAAAAAGTTTCTGTTTGTTTGCTTTTATAGAAAATTCTCTCTACTGTATTGCCTGTCTTCTCAGTTTGCATTGACCTAGGCATACTTACCAGACTGAAGCAAGGGGGATGATCAGGTAAAGCAATAATCATCATTTAACAATGGCATCCGTTCAGTAATATAGTATGAAAAATAATGGCTATTTAGGGTAAAAAAAATCATGTTTGTATAATCTCTGTCCAAACTGAAATTCCAAAGCAGAAATCTGTGGGCTGGCCAATAGCATAAAGATCCTGGGATGAAAATACATTAATTTTATCTTAATGACAAATAAAAAAAAAAAAAAAAAGGGGGGTGGGGGGGGAGATAATGTTCTGTTTTCATGTCCCTGATACTGAAGCAACCCCCAAAGAACAAAAAGTCCACCTGTAGAGGCTTTGGGGAAGGGAAGCTATGTGACATTTAGTAATGACAATTTGTCCCAACTTTAAATCTTCCAACCAGAATAGATGATTTTATGGACTACAACCACTGCCCATAACTGCTACATTTGGGAAATAAATAAATAATACACAAGGCCAGGTATCAGAAAAGAAACCCTAATAAAATGAGAGCTAAACTAGATATTACTTGTCATTGCTCAGGAGATAGGAGTTCTGGGTAAATACCGTACAAGGATTGAGAACAGCGAACACTCCCTTGTTGTCAGACAACTTCCTCAAAAAAAAAAAAAAAAAAAAAAATGGAAAAAGCCCAATAAACTTATTAAATTTTAATTTACTGAAATTCAATTATAAATCTACAGAAGTGATTAATGAAGAGAAAAATGTTAAAAGAAACAGTTATAAATAGAAGCTGCATATCATTGCCACTGGCTTTTCAGCTGCAAGATCCATTAAAACAGAAAGCAAATAGCAGAAGTAGCCTAGTGAAAGATCTGTAGGTCAAAAAGCCTGTTTGCTTTCTGAACTATATTACCCTGGTCAAATAAAAGATACCACCTCTCCCAGAAACTGTTCTTTTATATCCCTAAAATATCAGAGCTACAACAAAATCAAGAAAATAAATATGTTTTAAAGGCTCTGGCTAAAGTAATTTGTCAAACATTCTAGATAGTGATATGAAAGAGAGAGTTGAAAAATGTACTGACAAATAATTGCAATAATTTTGGATGTACATAATCACTTTACAGTGCATCTCACCTGTGAATTGCTGTTCAGAAGCATTTCTGTCAAAACAGTTATTTAGGTTCTTCGGGACTTGCTCCTAAACCAGCATTTTGGCATTCTCATAAATTTATTTTAGTAGATCCAAAGAGCAATGAAAGTCAAGATACTGCAAATCATTTTGCCTTAAAAATATCTGAATTAAATCTGAATTGAGCATACAGAGGAACCTGATTTTTGTATCTGCACTGACATCTAGTGCAAGAAACCAAAACCACATTTAAACAGGCTTCTAGAGAAAGAGAATCTATTACCATTCGTTGTATGATTTCTGACAGAGGTAAGCAAGAATAATTAACATCAGCCTTTTTAAAACATTCTTAGTAACTTGTCTTCTGCACAGCCTTCACAAGCCAGGTGAAGGGAATCCTATTAAGCATAATTTGTTAATATGAGACTTTTTAATGCAAATGTGCATTTCTCCTTTCCATACAAATTCAGTTTGATAAATGTACATATATTACATAATTGTTGGAGGGCAAACAATTGTTGAAAAAGCAAACATCCCTAGGAACAGAGTTGCTAGTCTATTTATTCTATCAACTTTTCTAAAGGAAAACAAATTCAGCAGTAACATCTGACAAATTCTTTCTGCCAGCTCCATAGATATGCAATCCTATTTTAATTTTGCAGTGATTTTTAAACGTTTCTTAAAAATTCAAGCAGAAGACAGCTTGTAGAAAGGAAACAAAAACTGGAAGCATGCAATGAGTGTTATCTAATACAGGTGACAAATAGCAGTTATAAAATAAGAAATAAAATTTGTTCAAATGAAAGTACAGATTTAAGTCACCCATTAAAAGTACAGTTATGCTTCAGAGCCAACAACAGACATTCTAACCAAAATGCAACACCAACATGTCTAACCAGCAACAATTTTACAAAAATGATTCACTTACTGAAATGTGAAAAAATCTTAGAAACAAGTGTGTTTCCTGCCAAACATACAAATAAACACATATGTCAAAGCTGAAAATGAACAGTTTAAATACAGTATCATGTATACATCGTTTTGCATATAAATGCACACCATTTGTAACTCCCTTTTTTTTCACTTACCTGTAAATACAACCTTTTTAGGACCTGTGTTCCAAAGACCTGTGTCCAGAAGTCTTAAAGAGTCACAGGTACTTTTTAAGGGCAGGATTAAAGCCTATGTTGGTGTCTTTTGTAAAAACTACTTAATATGCAATTTTCCAATACCCAATTTACCCAATGGTAAAATGATTAGGTTAATACAAATAATTACAAATATCAAGATGTATTTTTTGTTCATGAAATAATTTTATATCATTTATATATTTCTAAATCTAAAAAAAAAAAAAAAAACACACCAGCTATCATCAGTGACCTAAGACAACTACATTATACATTAGGTTCCTAATGTTCTAGTAATCTTAGTACGGAATAGGCACAAAACCCACAAAATCCTGTTGGTTACTAAAGGCATTGAATGGGGAAGCGTCAGAAGTACTGGGTTTTTGGACAAGAAGTGCATGCCATGGTTAATGGACTATCATCATTAGTAGTATTGCAATAAGTACGTTTTTAAAGTTCTACAGTTTGTTCTTCAGGAGCCCAAGAGCTTGCACAATTTCTCTACCCTACAGCCATCAAAAAGTGGATTTAGTAGACACAAGAATTTTATGTGAAAGTAGCAGGTGTTAATTGAGAGCACTTTTCACCTGAGGACTGAGGTTATTAAAACAAAGACATGAAAGAGTGAAGAAAAATGCTCATTGAAGGGATACTGGGGTAGAACACAAAACAAGTAAGAAGAGGAAAAGGAGACAAGCCAGTTAAGGTTAACAGGAAGTAACAAAAAGGCATAGAACAGGAAAATAGTGATGTATGCTAGGCCTTACAGGCAGAACTGAGATAATGGTGTTTAAATACCATTCAGCAACTGTGGTTTAAAAATTATCTGGAAATGCAAATAAATGTAGAATAATGCAGCATTTATATAGAACACAACAAACTGCTCTTGACAGAGCAACTGCTCTTCACTACAGTATACAAGCCAGCATGGAAAGGAAATGATTGAAATCAAAATATATTAGTTTCTGCCACCCTAATCAGCACCTAATTACTTTGAGGTTTGGTCTCCTAGTGTCTTTAGTGGGTATAGCCAAGATTCCTAAAGAAAGAAAATTCTCCTGTTTAGATGTCTACCAAAATAACTGTTTGGTATTAGTCTGTATTTATTCATCACGGCAAGTTAAGAGTATTTCATCTCCCCCCAAAATAGGCATGATACAAAAAAAAAGTTATAGATGTTAATGCTTGAAGATAGACATACAGTTTTCTTCCCCACATAGGAACAACCACTGATAAGGTATAAAAATGTACTACTAACCAGTACTCAACCAAAAGGCACAAAAAAGAAAAAGATCAAATAAACAAGTGTTCAATAACATATTTACACAACATGTGGTAAAGTGCTGCAGCAGAGTTAGTATTATTGAGGAAAGTGAGGATGTGTCACTAAATCCAACAGGACAGAATTAGTATTATTGAGGAAAGTGAAGGACGTGTCACTAAATCCAACAGGACAAACCCAGTTGAAGCAGTTACTAGTTGAACTATTGATCATGAGAATTAGACACACACACACAAAAAAAAAGACACCATCCTTTAATAGACTCTGTGAAGACAGATATCTCTGCATCTTTTGACATCAGTTGAGCTCTGCCACACAAAGCTAATGACATGATTAGAATCAAACAGGATAACAAAATAAAAGGTAACTCTAAATCTACTTAAAACTGGGGGGAAAAAAAAAGGCGCATCTAAATACCTTAATGCTAAGTACAAATGACATACATCAAAAAGGCAAAAGCTAAAAGTCAAAACAATTTCTACACAAACAGTAAAGGGGAAAAGAAATTTAAAAGCAAGTTGGGAAGAAAAAACAGCAGTGAATTATATAAAAGGAGTACACATTTTAAAAAGATTAATATAAAAGCTGCTAAAGGTTAGAGAAAGAAATTGGAACATGCACAAAAGATTACAAAAGTAAGATGCCAGAAAAAGAAAAAAGATCTCTAGGAAAATGACAACACAGAGTCAA
Source organism: Buteo buteo (assembly GCF_964188355.1). Classification (NCBI taxonomy): domain Eukaryota; kingdom Metazoa; phylum Chordata; class Aves; order Accipitriformes; family Accipitridae; genus Buteo; species Buteo buteo. The sequence continues at coordinate 17,541,224 of NC_134179.1, forward strand.
ATATAGCAGCCACATCAAAAGAAGTTTTGTACCAATTAAAGCCTCAAAGAAAGAGAATAGCGAAAGTTGGAGAGGTTACTCTAACATCTTAGAAAGCACCCAAAGAAATTACAGACTCCAGGACTGATCTTCAACAGAACAATACAAAAAGGACTAAGCTAAGGAAAAGAGCAAACAGTTTTCCTTCCCACCTCCTCTTCTTTTTGGGGATGTGTACAGAAGAACATTAACAGAAGGGGAAAAAAAAAAATCCATAGAAAGCTTCAATGAGAGTGAGATGAAAGCAAAATCCTAGAGTTGAGTAAATGCTGAGGTTGCAAGACACCTGAAGATAGAGAAGCAATGTAAAGCAGTGCTGTTCTGTAAAGTGCAATTTTTTTGACAGCTGGTGACATTTTAGGAAATAACCCAAAGCCTGTGGGCTTCAACTCTATCGCCTTGGTTTTCAATGCAGTTTTTTGGCCAATGCTGAAGCATAATTCCACATATTAAGTTTATTAAACATTAAAATATCCTCCCTTTGATTAAAAAGAGGAAGAGGGGACAAATTGTAATACTAGATTAATAAGGTTAGTGTCATGCTATATTATAGTGAGGAGGTCAAGGATGAAAACAAACATCACCGGTGGAAGCAATGCTTGTCACTTCAGACAGATTAACAACGCCAAGAAGCTGCCATGCTACACAATAAAGAATACTTCATATGGAGTCAGCACAAATTTAAAACCCCAAGGTCTGCAGTATCCTGATCTTTGCATAAGGAAAATGGAGAGATTTGGGCTTTAGGTGTGAGCTGACAGTAATTCAGACTCCAGAGGAACCCAGACAGTCGCCCTGCAAAAGGGCTTCTTCCAAATGCATGAAAGAGAGAGAGCATGCTATCAATACTACTATCACCCTTCCAAGGTATGTCCAATCTGACAACAGCATATATGAAGGATTATACAAGATGTTCACAGCTGATAATGGCATTCAGCCATAGAGACTCTGCACCAAATACAGAACTGACATTTATAGATAGGGTAGTTCAACATACTCAGTCTGAAGATGTACACTGTGATGGAAAACCTTACCTTCAGGTGAACTACATAGAGACAAACGTCAAAAGGCATGAAAGCTACAAGCAGAAATAAGGAAGAATACTGGGATGTACATGTCAGCTGCACATATGGCACTGTGCCATCTGAAATAACTGAATTTTAAGCTGCCAAATACTTTATTAAAAACTTGCCTTCACACGGTATTCTCTCTTCCTCAGTATTTTCTAGCTGGATAGTATTTTCCATTCTCTATGAATTATTTTCAAGGTAGCATTTAGACGTTGCTCATCTAACTTAAAAACAAGGTTCAAAATAACTGGCAAGGGTGAACAGTTTTGAGGACTATCTTCCCTGCAAAACCGTATGCATCACTTCTTTGTCAGGCCCGACAAAAGCACTGTATTCAGTAAAAGCTAGGTAACTTTTTCCAGCAGTATCTGTTAATCTAGTAGAAGACACCAGCATGCCCTACTAATCTGTCGTCTTGTATTTTAAAAGGCTTATACAAAATCCTTTCAATTATTTTGGATTTAAACATAAGCAGATTTTCTCATCAGCCTGTGAGAACAATTCAAAACCATGCGAACTCTGATATTTAGAACTTAGTATGAAAAAGCATAACTACATATAATAGAGTAGGAAATCCCATTCAGCTACTAGCAAGTGCCCTTGCATCTAACAGCCACGTATGAATAGGTAATAGGTAGCTGTTTACATGAATTTCCAAAATCAACTGCCTAAAAGATTTGGAGCAAAAGGTGTTGGGGACTGAAAAGCAAAAGGTTTTTAATTCTCCAAGCCTGCTGCAGGGCAGGAACTTAAAGGCAGCAACTATCTCAGTACTGCAAGCCCAGAGGGAGGCAAGAGGAAGCAGGTTTTAAACAAATACAAACGTGAAGTTCTAAGTACCTTAATGAAGAAAGTCTTGAAAGTTACTGAATTATGGCATGGATAAAGTTGCAGTTGTGACTGTACTGAGGTGGACACACAAAGACAGCCTCATTTCTCAAGGGGTGCAGAGACATTCTAGTTTTACAAATTAACAATGTGTACTGTCTGTGTGCAACAGGGGGTACATCAATAATAAAACAAAAAAGCCAGTGAACTTATAGGGAGTCTATTACAAGAAAAACCACTGCTTTCTATAGTTTAAAATCTGCTTTCATGACTCACCCCGGTGTGCTTCCAAAAAGCCCTTTTTAACTCATATGCTGGCAATGATTTCAGGAATCGTTAAACAAGAAGTGAATAAAAATATGGATAGCTTCAGTAAAACGGTGTAAAACAAAACAGTACAACCAAGAAATCTTTTGCAGATTTTCAGTTTTTCAAGGTCAAGAAAGTTTTATCAACTGCCTTTAACCCAAAAGTGAAATATAAGCCATGTTCATATACTCAAATATCAGCATATAAAAGTGCAAAGTACAGAAGCTGCACGATAACAAAAGCTCAGTACCAGAAAAGTAGATTACATCTTCTGTGTTTAAGTCCTTTATGTTCAGCTATTTAACAAACACAGCTTTCCCTTGTTTATATGAACTGTTCAGTTAACACCTCCTACAATTCTGTAATTTCTGTGCGAAAATCAGTGCATTTCCAACATAAAGCTTTAAAAACTGCCCCTACGCTATATCATGTTCACTTTCACAGTTGACCAAAATTGACAAATTCTCCACATGACGATGAACTCCCCAATCCAGACATGAGTAAAGAGAGGATTATTAAAGTTCTATGTAGGTATAGATGCTTCAAAATAACAAAATAACACAAAAATAATGTAAAATTGGACCCAAAACATCTCTGAGGAATATACGAATGCTAATTCCCAGTTCAGTATCTAGATAGACATTAAACAGTCCATTCTGTCATGCCATCTGCTATGCAGTTACCAACCCTGCTCTGTTCTCTATACTATTTGTGTTTTATTTTTATTTTTAAGCATGGAGCCATTCAACTTATTTGGAAGTCAGATAAAAGACACTGTGATGAACTTAAAAAAAAAAATTAAAGGAATCAAAAAGTGATACACAGAAAAACAAATCAACTATAAAAATCAAGTTTCAGATCAGTGATAAGGAGAATTAAAAAATTACTTCTAAATGCTTGCTTGAATTGCACTCCAAACAAGTTTATGTTCAGCATATACCACAAGTCACAAAAGCTTAAGCTTTCTTTTCAAAATTTTTATTTAACAAAACAGTTAAAACATTTGGCAAAAAAATGTTAGTCTACGTTATGGAAAAGAAACTGTGGGAATTATTCCTCTGTGTGTGTGTGTGCACGCGCACGTGCACACATGTGCTTGTATGCATGTATGCAGTCATAAAGTGGCCCATTAAAATATCACCTCAGACCATTACCTTAATCATGAGCCAAACATCAATATAAAATCTTACCAGTACAACTGGACAGCAGGAAAGCAAAGATACATGCAGAGAACACAAAAGTCTCAATCCATATGATGCAAAAAAAAGTATGGAAATCACTAAGGTGCCCTCTTGGATCGCTACTAAATCTACAAAAAGCAAGAGAGCACTGTGTGGATTTAACTGCTCCAGAAGTAGTCTGGAGTCACGTAAAGAGTGCAACACAGGCCAGTTTATGTGAATCAGCTGCAGAAATCCCTGTGCTTGGGACTCCAGCACACACTTAGGTCAGATGCATCTGTTTGGTTTGATGCAGACTTACTGGAGGACATTCAACTGCAGAAATTCCATTCAAAGTTGTTTTTCAAGTTTACAAGCCATTTCTGACCAAAACGTGAATTTGAAGGCCAATGCAAAAACCTGTATCCGCTATGCACCGCATTCACTGAGATACCCAATATAACATAAAAGGTGATTATTCACAAGTCTTGTTGATACAACACAAATACCAAGGGAATGAGGGATCCACTTGCCCCTGCCCCAGGTTTTCTTCATTTGCAACTTAATAAAAACATTCAGTAATTTAAAGATTTGTTAGAGATAAGCTGGTTCACACTGTGAGGTCACTACGATGAAGAAAAGAAAGGAGTTGTGCTAATTTTTATTAATATTATTTAAAATCTTATTCAAAAACACCACTCTGCCTGAATATTTACTCTTAAAAGCCCTTAAAAACTAATTATTTGGAATAAGCCAAAACAAGACTAAGAAAATTTTGTGTTAGTAAAAACAGTCAAAGAAGGTGACTTAGAACAGGAACTTCTTTTTTTCAAGGAAAAATGCTAAGGCTAGGTCAAATGCCAAATTAAAAATAAATTTATTTGCCTTACTTTCAGAATATCTTGAGTTTCATTCCACTTGTTTGTCCACTCTTTGGTCAGTTCTTGTACCTTTGAAAGAAAACAAATATTGGAAAAAAAATCACATCTCTTCTAAAGTCCTTGATAATACATTCTCAGAGAAGTGCTAAATATTTGTGCAATTCTTTGTGAAGTTTAATACTTCAACATATATAAGAGCACTGTTGCTCCTGCAATAAGTGCCCATACCTACAATACCTCTCAGAAAGGAAAAATCACAAAATTTTTATTTATAGTATAAAATGAAACAAAGGATAGGGAAAGCCCCTTCAAATAATGGCAGGCATTTTCAAAGAAATGGAATAATTCCATAAAGTGCTTCGTCAGTCCTACAAAGTCTACTGCCACAGATTGATCCCTTTGCTGTAACAAGGCAACAGCTCTTTTCCTACAGTGCAGTTAGGCATGTTCAGGCTAAAATACCCTCCAGAGGATGGCATGCAGAGGAAGAAGCAGACAGGCAGCCTTCAGGAGAGAATCAGAGCAGTTCGTTGCAACTTAGAAATCACACACTTGGTTGAAACCAGCACAGAAGTGAGAAGCTACTTGCAAATGCATTACAGACAGGGAGAGCACTGGGTACAGAATCATAGAATAATTCAGGTTGGAAGATCATCAAGTACAACTGCTAACCTAAAACTGACAAGTCCACCACCAAAACGCATCCCTAAGCACCACATCTACATGTCTTAAATACTTCCAGGGATGGTGACTCAACCAGTTCCCTGGGCAGCCAGTTCCAGTGCTTGATAGCCCTTTTGGTGAAGAAAATTTTCCTCATATCCAATCTAAACTTCCCCTGGCACAACTTGAGGCCATATCCTCTTGTCCTATCTCTTGTTACCTGGGAAAAGAGACGGACACCCACCTCGCTTCAGGACACCCAACTTCCTTCAGGTAGTTGTAGAGAGTGATAAGGTCTCCCCTCAGCCTCCTCTTCTCCAGACTAAAAAAACCCAGTTCCCTCAGCCATGCCTCATAAGTCTTGTTCTCTAGACCCTTCACCAGCTTTGTTGCCCTTCTCTGGACACACTCCAGCACCTCAATGCCTTTCTTGCAGTGAGGTGCCCAAAACCGAACACAGCATCTGACGTGCGGCCTCACCAGTGCCGAGTACAGGGGGACAATCACTTCCCTGCTCCTGCTGGCCACACTATTTCTGATACAGGCCAGGATGCTGTTGGCCTTCTTGGCCACCTGGGCACACTGTCAGCTCATATTCAGCCAGCTGTCGACTAACACCAGGCAGCTTTCCAGCCACTCTTCCCCAAGCCTGTAGCGCTGCATGGGGTTGTTGTGACCCAAGTGCAGGACCTAACACTTAGCCTTGTTGAACCTCATAAAATTAGCCTCGGCCTGTCCAGACCCCTCTGTAGAGCCTTCCTACCCTCAAGCAGATCAACACTCCTGCCCAGTTTGGTGTTGTCTGCAAACCTGCTGCGGGTGCACTCGATCCCCTCGTCCAGACCATTAATAAAGATATTAAACAGAACTGGACCCAATACTGAGCCCTGGGGAACACCACTTATGACCAGCTGCCAACTGGATTTAACTCCATTCACAACTCTTTGGGCCCAGCCATCTAGCCAGTTTTTTATCCAGCAAAGAGTATGCCCGTCCAAGCCACGAGCAGCCAGTTTCTCCAGGAGAATGCTGTGGGAAACAGTATCAAAGGCTTTACTAAAGTCCAGGTAAACAATATCCACAGACTTTCCCTCATTCACCCAGTGGGTCACCTTGTCATAGAAGGAGATCAGGTTAGTCAAGCAGGATCTGCCTTTCATAAACCCACGCTGACTGGGCTTGATCACCTGGTTGTCCTGTACGTGCCACGTGATGGCACTCAAGATGATCTGCTCCATAACCTTCTCCAGCACCAAGGCTAGACTGATAGAAGCTTAGGTTTTGTACTGCCTTTCATACTCATCCAGTTGTCCATCTCGTAAGTTAACTTTCATAACCTCTGTATTAGTAAAGTTTCTTCTCATTTCAGAGCCTTTCAGACTTTTTAGAAAGCAGTGCGTAGAGGGTGATTCAGGCAGACCCACCTCAAAGCTCTGGCTGACTTGGAATCATAATCACATCAAATAAAAATATACACACACACAAAAACTTTCATTTTTTAAATCGCCAGAATTCTGTGCAGGAATTAAATACATAGACTTTTAAAAACATACACAAACTTTTATTATTTGAATTCACTTCATCTGCAGAAAAGCTGGAAAAAAACCAACCCACAGCTATGTCCCTTTATTACTTCACATATAAAGCCACTGTAGAAAATAAGTCTTCAATGCAGTTCCTCCAATCATCTCCACATTTGCCACCTGCAGCCTACTTTCCTGGTTGTCTTTGCAGATCAGCTGCAAATTAATCAATGAGAACTAAAGAACCTTCTCTCATCTCCACCTGTATCTCAAGATTTCAACGAAGAAAAGTAAGCATATTTTTCAATGCATCATTATCATTCCTAGTGCTGCTAATCGGAATGTTAAAACAAGAAAATAATTGAAAAGATTAAAGAAAAACACGAAGAAGGTCTATTGTAAGTCTATTCACCATACCACAACAATTTTTATTCCTCAGAAACAATTTAAAAATTGTTCTTCTATAAGGACAAATCAACTCATTAAAGAAAGCCACCATATATTTGTCAGATAATTTAAATATGTCGATAAAGTCTTTAGATCTGTATGAACAAAGTAATTAATGCACTCATTCAATTATAAAAAAAGCTATAACCACTGTAATATCTACTAAGAATTTTCAGTAATTATGTCTATTGTAATTATCATGAATAGTAATCACATAACCTTCTAATGAGGCTGACAAAAGATAATAAAATATGCTCGATATACTCCCCACACAGAGGGACCAACACTTCTGAGCAGGACAAGCAGTGATTACTGTCAGAGCATGAATAACATACTCTAATTAGCATATAGTCAGCAGTTTATAGTACTCAGCTACTCTTAGATAAAAGCTTTTCATTTGTGCACAAAAATAAAAGCACACTACATGTACTAACAATATTATCATTCATCTCTGATTCAGCTAAAAACTTTTTAAAACCTAGTATGAATATGAAAAAAAATAATTTGCAACTGAAGGCTCATACTACATTTATACAGGTCCTACTTTAATTATTGAATACAACACAGTAACGATTCCTGCATATACTACAGGGTATGCAATCCTACCAAAAACTTGGTTTATAGAGAAGCCTGGAGTCTACTTTGCAGCTATGGTTCATACTAATACACACATTTCATCCATTTTTGTCACAATGTTTATTTTTAAAGTATCATTTCACTGAAAAGTATTTCAACATGTCTTTAAAATTGGTGTTACCAATGGGAATCCTGAAAAGCACAGACAGATACTGTACAAATTACTTAGGTCAAAACAGGATTCTCAAAGCAATGCATTTATTCTCTAATTGTAAAGGTCTAAGCATCACCAGTGTAAACCTTACAATTTAAACCAGCTAAGAAGCCCCTTATTTTTTAAAGGCATCATATCTACGTTTGATTGGCATCTTCTTGACTATATTCAGAACTAAATATTTGCTGCCATGTAGCTGAATGATTCCAAATACTTTCCTCTCTCCTCTTCCAAAGTCTGAGTAATACTATTTTTTTTAAAGCAGTTTGCAGTACCTTTAAAAACATGCAAATATATAGAAGAGAATTAACATAGAATGACAGAATAAAGAATGAAAGATTGTAAATTAGAGAAATGAGAGTATGATTATAACTATATTATTTTGGACCCTATGAGTATATCTAAACTGTCTGGGAATTTTACCCAGCCTCTACAGTGGGCTGGATTATTAAAACAACCTGCTATAAGGCACACTATGAAGTACACCTAGATCTTAGACCCCTCCAAAAAAGACAGCTAATTAGGCACTGACCATATTTGTACATACCAGATTTAAAGACTGAAATTTTCTGAAAACCTACCCCACAACACAAATTATTGATTACTTGAAAACATAAAAGTGTTGAACATTTTCCCCATAAATCTTTTACTCTATTTTCTATGCACTGTACGCTTTGTTACTGTGGTCACTGACTACTCTGATTTAGTGGCTTTTCTCTCTCTATTCTATTTACAAACATACTATTTTAAGTAAGGCAAGCTGGCCTGGGAACAAATATTTTCATTAAATAAAACCGTTATATAAATATCAAAGATATACTTTGTCCTTAGTTACAATGTTATCTAACATTAGTAGAGTAAGGAAATCACAAGTTCACACATAGGTGGGGTTTTTTTGAAAAAAGCACCAAGACAATGCTGTTTGGTGGGAGAAAATTTAGTTATCAAAAAAAAATAAATTCTGAAAATTACCAACACTCTTGCATCCAGATCCCCCCTTTCCTTTTTTTTTTTGTTTAAAAACTGTTTTATGAAATTATAACTCACCCTTGCTTCATTCTGCTGAAGCTTTTCTTCCATACTTAAAGCTGTTGGAGAATCCAAGAGTGCAATCTAAAATTGTAAAAAGTAAACATCAAGTTAAAAAAAGGGAAGAAAAAAGTAACAATTTCTGGTGGAATCAAATGCAATTGTTCAACTTTTTTAATTATTTAGGATGAAGTATTTTCAACTCTAACATTTTACCTTGAAATACTGTAAGCAGAATAATCAAAATCTTGTCAAAGCAGATATTTCAAATACAAATCATCGGTTTGAGTGTACTATTTTCATTCACTATGTATACACATGGTCACACACATCCAGACACTGAAACCACGCACAAGTTTATAACTGGTAATTCCTGATACATCTATCTTTACATTTCTGTTAAACATGAAAATCTATTATGCACCAATAGTTAACCATTTTGCTATAATACATATGTATATTGCTTATCTTTAATAAATATAACTAAGGTAGCTGGCCTTAGAAAAGGAAAACTGCTATACAACATGCACACACACAAGCAATACTTATTGTTATGTGACCTGCTACACTGAATCCAGCACTATATTTTGGTAACCAGTATTTTCAGTGATCTACAGAAGCATTTGCAATACAGTACTCTGGGAATATAAAGGAAAACCACAAAAGAAATTATACAGAGATTTATATTCTATTGTGCATACATAACACCACCTGCTGTTTTACCAACCATCACAAATTCAATTAACTGAAGCAAGTTTTCTATTGTCTCCCACACAGACATCTATCACATCCTATAACTGAACCAGATTTATTTTGTGGTATCCACTGTTTTACAGCTTGGAATTAGGTCAAAGCATTAGATCTTCAAAGGGGTCCAAGTTACATCTACTTTGCCAACTCTAAATCAAACCATATTTTGAAAATTAATTAATTTTCCCCTCCTAAAGAATATGGGAGAAACACAAGTATAATAGAGTAATTCAACCCCATGAAGAGTTTTCTAATTGTAAAAAAGCAGAGCTCACCACTTCAATCATCTACAATATCTATTACTGCTTCCAAGTGTGGTCCCATCTCCTTTTTCAGCAAATGTTTTATAGCATGAAATCTAGCTGAAGTACTAGCCTTCTATTAAAAAAAGTCTATGCTGAACTGACATTTCACATTGCATAGCCTATCTAAAATAAAATTAGATAGTTCTAGAAATAAATCTGAAGTATCATTTCAGATACTTGTAAATCACATTGGCTCAAGTATGAAATCTAGCAGTCCCAAGTGACATTATTTAGAAGAGAAAACTGGCCTGAGCCGATTGCATATTCCTTATTGTTAGCTTGGTTTCACCATCCTGGAAACAGAGAGGAAATTAAGCCTAACTGAGCTTATGCTGCAAATGTTTATAGTGGCTAATACTGATAAAAGAATAAGAAAGAGAATCATGCAAAAGGGAAGAAAACACATGTTTTCTTACATCACCACTGAAAATACTTTTACATATTTAGCATGTTACATGCTTTCTAATGTACTGTGTGGCCAAACACAAATAAAACATATTGTTCAAACCCTCCAATACTTCTACATTTTTATATTTATGCGTCTTAAATACTTTATACCTTCTACTTCTTTTAAGATACTAGATAAAGTAGCTCTTCAGGCCATCAGGCTAGACCCAGGAAATATGTGACTACTCAGTCTCCTTATGCTGTGGTGACTACCTGTTGCACAACACACTGCAATCAAGCTCTGATTATATTAAGAGAAAGCTAAAAGCTTTGGGATGACAATTTTTCCCCCCTTATGTTAAAAGGGGTAATCTACTGGCCATATGGAAACTGATTCAATCAGGAAAATAATATTCATTCATAGCCTCATAGAGCTTGTTTACTCAAATCAATATAATGAAAGATAATTATCTCATTACATTCTAGAAATAGATGTTACAACTCAAGGAAAATTATACATAAATTTTAAGTAAAGCTAACCTGATTCCCTTGAGCAAGCAGGGCTTTTAATCGGGCTATTTCAGCTCTCAGCTCACGGATCAGTTTGACATTAGGATCCTCATTAATAGTAGGCTTGTTGATGATGTTTTTGGCTCTATTTGCATAGCGAAGTGTACTTAAAGTTTCTCCATAATTGACATCAGCAGGTGAAATAGCTAAGGAGATGAAATCGGAAACAGTTTATCTAGCATCATATGTTTAATTTAGTAAAGTTAGTTTATATTTTAGAAGTCAGATAAACTTAAACGTGGATGAAGAGACAGAAATATATGATTAATCAGTATGGCTACCATTTGTTCCAATTATTCACCGAGCTCCATTGCTTTCATGTCACTATAACTTTGCTTAAGTAAACACTGTATTAGAATAGCATATTAGAATAACCAGGTCCAACAACCAAGCATTGTAAAAAAATCTTGCTGTCAATCTACTTAACTTTTACATTTCTCTGGTAAGCATAAACATCCTATATGAATACTTTTCAGGCTTTCTTGCAAACTTTTAACAAGAACAGTGGGAAAAACAGTGAGTATTTTATAAGTATCAATGTAATCATTGAATGGAAAAGTCATTTCAGGTAAAAACACAGTAGGTTCAGTCCAAGTTTTGAAGGGAAATTAAACATCATTCAAACAAAAAGCAGACATGAAAACCAAAACAAGAGAAGAGCTTCTATAATTTACAAACCTAGCCATTCTGCTGAGCTGCAGGCAGCCAGCAGCAAGCAGACCTGTTATCTATCTGATGCATCAAAAGAAACCAGTATTATTTTACAGGCAACTTAACCAGGAAAAACAATGGAGTTTAAGTGAAAGTGCTAATGCTATCCTTCATTTAATTTTCCTAACAATATACAAGATGGTCCCAATTAAAAAGACAATTACTGCATCGAAACAGATGAGCAAAAACACAGAAGAGAACACCATGCAGAAATGAGGGACCAGAAATCTTAATAATCCAACTGAACAAGAGACCCAGAGAATCAGACAATGAAAACACCTGAAAAAATAATCAAGTATCAAAAATATTTTGCCCTTCCTCATTCTCTCAACAGTAATAAATATTCTTTTTGTGGTAGAGACTCCCTGAATCCAGGTAGATGCACTTGGCAACAGACTATACTTCCCCTAGCTCACACTATCACTTCCCTACTTTATCTACTGTTTCCTCTCCACTACTCTATCATTCTCTTTCTGGAAGAATGTCATGATATGTTACAGAAATATGAAAATCAGAATTGGATGTATTTTTATAGGAGCCTTTCCTACAGTTTGAGATTATCTTCCTGCTTTTTTTTTTTTGTTTAGTTACAGAAAAGGCAGGCCAAACGTATCCAGACAACTTGTCAGGCTCTGTTAGGCAATTCAACTACATTACCAGCAGAGTTACTGTCAAAGAAAAGATCAACCCTCAGGGCTCTGCCTAGCAGAAGCATTGTTAATAGATGAGGAAGTAGCTGAAAAAGCAGCTGGGCACTGTAATCATTAATATAAGCACTGAAAGCTCATTGTGTTTCTAAAACTTCTCTTCCCAAACCCTCTGAAAAAAACCAAACCAAAACAAAAAAAAAAAAAAAAAAAAACAAACAAAAAAAACAAAACTACACAACAAAAAAACCAAGTTACTCAACCATGTAACTGAAAGAAAGCATCAAGAAGAAAGATGCCAGCACTGTGTTACTCAAACAGCCAGAAAAACAAAGCAGAGTCTGGTCCAAGATCCTATTTTGGTACTACTATGATCAACCTGAGGAAATAAAGTGGCATGGATTCCAAAAACATCCCAAAAATCATGCAACAAAGCAACTGCTGTCCAGAGTATCATATGGTAACAAAGTGACCGAAGAACCAGAATTTCATCCAATGCATTTTATTTCCTCAATTCTGCTCTCCCACCATTCCCAAGAGGGGACTGCATCAGTTAGACTGCATTTCATTTGAGCAGGAAAGAGTGAGAGAAATTTCAGAGCTGCTCTTCTCCTCACACCTTACAATCTCTGACATCCAAAATCCTCCCCTCCCCTTAAACGTCCTCCTGGCTTCACTTGGGGTTTTGGGGAATGGAATTCCCATTCCAGTTTGTTGAAAAACCTGCAATACATATGCCATCAGTAGGTTTTTAAACCAAGTGATTCTTACAGAGCTTCCTATGGGTAAAAAGGAAACTGTAAGAAAAGTTTGCAACATGGCTGATCATAAAGAATTTAATTTAGACAAAAAGTTAAAATGCTGTGTGCATTCAAAAAGTAGGTTAAATAAAAATGACAGTCTTATGCACTGAATGCCAGAAGAGACCAGGTTGTTTCTGTTACTAATGCAATTAAAAAACCCACAGTTTTGGAAAAGCAAACTGATTCACCCATCAGTAGTGACTACATGCACAAAGCTGGAATTTTTTTATTTTTTTTTTACTGGGGATCAAAGTCTGCAACCTGGGGAGGAGAGGCATAAGGGGAGAGAAGTACAAGACTATCTAGGTCCAGGTTTGAGCCTTTACCATGAGTAACAGAGCTGTCTGAATGCAGATGAATCTCAAGAATAAACAGGAACTATTACGTGAAGTTTAACTGGTCAGATAAGCTAATCATTACACTGTACATGTGTCAAAGAAACACAGCAGTGAGGTAGATGTCAGAGCAAATGCAAGCAATTAGACGCATACATTTGGATGATCCTTACTTATGCAAACAAATGTCTAATGACTGTACATATACAATCTGGATACCTTGTTACATTTGTGACCAAGTACTCAGCCAGTGATATATACACCCAAATAGATAATCTGCAGATGAAAACTGCTATTGTTTATGACATTACTAAACAACTAGACTGTCCCCATATACACAATGAGACCCTATATAGTTCTACTGCTGGAAGAGATGTTCTGCAGAGTGTAGGCAAAGGCAGAGTGTTACTAGAAAACTCAGAAAGAAAGAGATCATTAATATGTGTAAACAATGTTCTCCCTTAACAAAGCATCTGGAATCTAAATATTTACAGCCACTCCTATTAAGCATACACTGTTCACGATGCAAGAAAGTAATTTAAAGACACTTACTGGCAATCATTATAGTTTTAGAGTTTCCTCCTAGGCTATCTTTTAACAGCCAAGTCAACACAGAGTCCCTGTAAGGCACAAATACTTGTTTCTTCTTTGAAAGAGGATTTGTTGCATCCTGAGATAGATCAGCTGTGATGTGGAGGTAGGAAAAAAAAGCAATTATATATTTTCATTCATTTTCAAAAAAGGTATGCATTAGGCCACGATTTGTATAAGTAAAAATGAACAGAAGTAAATAAACAGAAAGGTATTCAATGACTAAAAAAAATCCAAAACAGACAAGCACAAAAATCAGAGACATACCTAAGGCAGAAATTACATTTCCCAGAGTAACTAGAGATTTGTTAATATTTCCTCCTTCCTTTAATCTAACCCCTGTGGCACCGGTGGCATCTGCTCTCTCACTTCCAGCAAGATCTACCAAATGAATCTTGCTAACAGTTTCACAAGGCATTTCGGAATCAAATTTAGCCTACAGAAAAAAAAAAAAACACACAAAGAAAAGTATGTTAAGCTACAAAATTCTGAAATTTTGCTGAATACAACTTAGAGGCCTTTTTCATGTCATGATTGAATTTAACTTGTTTACAATAGCAGAGCTTCAGAAGACAGATGTATTAGAGGTGTCACAGAAAGGCATTTGATCATTAATTGCTGCATAACTCCCAAGCAAGTAGTTACCACTTTAAATTGTAATATTTGCAACTTTCTAGCCACTTATGCACATGCACTGACAACTGTGAATTGGTATTTACAAGATGCACAGTGAACACGTGCTGTATTTATTTTATTAAGCTTTCAACATTTATATTTATATTTAGCTTTCAACAAGTTATAGCATACACAGACACATTTACACTCAATTTCTCCCCCTGCCTCCATGTTAAAGTAAGTAGCAATTGCAATTTCATTCTACTATTTTAACTGAGGCTTATTCTCAATTTTTATCTTAATTCATATAAATCAACTCAGATTGCCTTGTTTCAAAATTTCTTCTACTTTTACCGTACAACAGTAGAAACATTTTGCTGCCTGCCTCTCATCCTCTTCTGAAAGCTTTGTTATGAGCAATTATCATTAGTGAACAGCTGGTGCATGAGATTTTGTGTGTGTGTGTGGTTTTGGGGGGAGGCATGCAAAGTTCTGTCATGAGAGCGAACCACCTCTATGCTACCTTCTCTTCATCTAGCAGGTTATCCGTGGACTGCCTAAAAAGCCCCCCAAAAACAATGAAGAGCAGGAGTCATTAGAAAAGGACTTTACTGCATATAAACAAAAAGATCATTACAGTCTGAGAAAACATGTTAAATCCCTCCATTATTCCATCAGTAAATCAAGGAATATAAATAGGTTTCCAACACTAACAGAGGAAGAGTCAGCAAGAAAACACTCAGAAAACATTTCTACACTCTACGATTTGGGCCATGGAGACAGGTTTTTTGTAAACTTTGGATAACATTAGAGCATAAAAGGTAGCCCATGTTCACCTCTGGCTGAAGTCTCACACAACATGCTCCTCACCCACTCCTGTCACAGGAGCATCGTGAAACACACTGGCAATAGTAACTCTTATTCAGCCTGAGCTCCCAATAATTATCTCCTCAAAATCTATTAAACATCATTTTAAGTAATCACACTACACTGTAAATTTTAAAGATTATAATCACTGATAAACTTATTTATAATTCTCAAAACAGTATTTTCACACTTTTAACTTTCCTCATCACAAAACAACAACATAGTCATTATCTACCCATACTTACTTATTTGACAACCTTATTTTTTAATTATCATGTGAATTATTGAATGTAAATACATATTAAGACAGGCAGTTTGGTTTTGTTACCTGAGTGAAGTTGATTGTGAAAATGGCGTGCGACCTGCTACTGACATCATTCATTCCAGTTGCAGCCGTTGTTCTATTTATATTTCCTGCATCCATAAGTTCCTCTACATCAGTATAATTTTGCACTAAATGTTTAGACAAATCTAAAGAAAAGCAGAGTATTACAGTATGCTCATACTTGCACTTGAAAAAGATTCAAATTACCCTCACTGCTGCAAAGTATTGCTGCAATTAGTGTTTATTGTGATACTTGTTTATCACTTAAGGAAAGGAATGAGGCCTCATGTGAACAATGGAGAACTTACACATTTACAGTAAATTAAGAAAAAAAAATGCAATCTTACTAAAGTTTTTAGTGCAATAACATAAGCATAATCCCTCAAAAGACATGAACCTTCCCTGGCAGAGGACAAATTAAGACAATTAGATCCTAATAGGTTCTTTCCACCTAAACATTAAAGATTTACAAATTATAGTCAACAAATTCTTAAAACCAATTGTATCTCTTAACATTACTTAAAATTGTGTTATAAATTTACAGATAAAAACTGTGTATGTATAATAATCTTAGAATTGGGAAAGTGCATGGGGATACAAAATGAAAGGCTATACTCCTTTAATGCTTTTATATCAAAGAAAAGAACTGTATCCATCATCATTTATATTTTAAGAGATAAAAATGCCCTATGCAATTAGAGATGACATTTTAGAATATATAAAGGTAGTAAAGTATGCAGTGCAAAACACTGGAAGTTGTTTTACCCTCAACATATGGCCCTTCTTTTGGATGTTCTCGTATTCGTAAATTAGTTTTTGATGACTTCCGTCTGAGAAGATCTCTCACACGTTCATTATAAATTTCCAGATAACTGAAAGAAAAAGATTAGAAAACCACTGACTGATTCAAGAGTCTTTAAAAAAAGGAAAGCCATGTTAACACTGTGTTTGAAAGCAAGATGCCTGGAGAAGCAAATGGATCCAAAGTTGGCTTAAGATAGTAATGACTACAGCATACTTGTACCATAAGGAAAAAAGTAATAAGCAAGTAGAAAGGAAGCAGACATTAGCAAGATCAAGATCTCCTAATGTCAGCCTGAAATAAAGGCTAAAAATAAGGAAGATGCTGTCCAGTAGGAAAGACATTTTCTATCATCTAAATAAACCAAAACGCACAGCTGTTGGACTGAAGTTAGAAGCATTGTGCATTTTGACTACAACTGCCAACAAAAATCAATTACAGGACTGAGGCCAAGCATGGAATGTTATTTGAAAAACACACACTTTTCTCAGAGATAAAGTGAAACAGGGTGGTTGTAACTGAAACAAGTTTGATAACCAGCAAGTTATGGACACACCAAGACCTACCTGACTTCTGTTCGAAAGGATGCCTCATTCCGCTTTGTTTTTTCACTTATTTTGCTGAATAATCCTTCACAAATTCGAGGTATTAAACCTGCATCACCCTGCAATAACAACAGTTGTTATTTCCAAGGCTATATACACAATATATTTTGAAAAATAAACCCCAAGATCACTAGTTGAGAGTTCCAACATCCAGAAAAAGGAAAAGAAAAAAAAATAATCAAATCTTTTCAACAAATACTCTCTTGCCCTTTATTTAACTGCAGTTACCTTGCCACTTTAATCCTTGTGTGTGTGTTGGGATGTATATACTAGCTCCATTTCTTTGCTATTGGGATATATTTTGCCCCTCTCATTTAGTTCAAATAATCCCAACTGCTTAAGGCAGAAACTGGCTCCTCAGAGCAACATATGAACTGCCTTATCTCAATACTATTTCTTCTAACTTCTTCCACCTCATCTCACTAAATGGGACAAGAGCCATATATAGGCATCCATGAGCCATTCTCATTCAAAACCCCAATCCCCAGCTCACAGTCCTTCCTGTCTTGAAAGATTCAGCAGGTCCTCTGGATAAATTGGTATGCAATAACCATGTTAAAACTACATTCACTGTATCCTACAATGCAGCCAAATTAAATTTTATATTTAACTTCTGAATGCTTGACTCTGCCGTTAAAGAGTTTTTATGCATAAAGTGCTCAGTCGGTTTAATAAAGCTAACTGAAAGAACATATTCCTTCTCACAGATCAGACTACATAGCTTACTAGCAGGGCTGCAACTATCCATTACAGGGTCCTTGCCACTTCACCTAACACAGCAGCCAGCAGCAGCAGGATGTCATCTTCTCGGTTAAGCTGGCACTTGAGAATTGAGCTTCATCCCAGTGAGGCTGCTGCTCCACCACCAACGTCAAACATGTGTCTGACTGTGAGGCAGCAGCTAATGCTGCCAAGATATCCAGACTTAGCATGCAGCTCTCCCCTTCCCATTGCTCCAGGGAGACCCCTTTCCGGCCAAACAGCAAGGCAGCAAGTCAAAGCCAGGGTTTTCCCCAGCAGCAGAGGAACAGGAGAGTGCCACGCAGCTCTGGTCTCAGCTGACAAGAGGCTCCTTGCTCCCAGCTGCCCCATTCCCACTGAGTCTGATTAGGTAGATGCCCAACTACCTGCTGAGCACACCTCCTCCCCACTGCTTCAGAAAGACAGCAGCTAACGCTCCTTCAGAACTGAAATGAGTGAATGAAGCTCCAAGGAATAAAGGGAGAGGACATATACATACAGATGAGCTTTGGGCTCAGAGCTGCAAAACTCTGAAGTAGCTTACAAAACAGACTGTCAGCTACAATTTGCCTCCAGTCCAAAAACGCATAAGAGATTTGATGAGATGGACTAATTCTAATTCTATGCACCACTAAGGCAAGAAATGTTCTTGCTTAGAGTTAGGGGCCATGTAATTATGCAGGAGGCAAATTAGGACAAACCAGACCAAACATCCCACGGGAGCATAGCCCATGCACTCCAGGCACCCAAGAGTTTGCCTGGTGAGATTCTACAGATA
The DNA here is from genome assembly GCF_964188355.1 of Buteo buteo. Lineage (NCBI taxonomy): Eukaryota > Metazoa > Chordata > Aves > Accipitriformes > Accipitridae > Buteo > Buteo buteo. Next base: position 17,559,795 of record NC_134179.1, read on the forward strand.
CCTGGGCGCAGGAAAAGTCAAAGACAGGGTTTTCCCGTGCACCAGACTCTGGCAGGGTGAGTGCTTCATGGGCAAAGACTTCTCTTCTATTTGGACCCCCACATAAAATCTGACCCCTTTTGCCCAAGCTTATTCCAGTCTGCTCCCATGCTGGTCCCCTCTGTCCTTATTCTTCAGTTTCCCCTTGCATTCTCTGTTCAAGCAATCTTCTTCCAGGTGCCATCTCTGAGCTTCGCTTCCTCTTTCCTTTGCCCAGATATAATTCCCAATTCACCATCCAGTCTCTTTTTTTTTTTTTAATCATACTCTATCCCTCCATTTTGCCCTCTTCCAGCTTCTTCCTCCTCTTAATCAGAGCCTTTCTGTCCTTCTTAAACCAGGCTTCATTCTTTGAATAATAATCTATTCTCTCCTTCTATCATACCTAGTGCTTCACCTGACCGCATCTTGGCTTAAAAAAAAAAAAAAAACACGAACCTAGATAAAGGGAGAAACTTGCAGCTTAATTAGGCTTTTTCTAAGACAGTTGCCTTTGGTAACAGAGGAGCAAGCAGCCCTTCCCAATATGTATCAATCTCTACCTCCAGATAAAGTTTCAGGGTTCAGCGTTGGAAATTCCCACACACTTTGTTTTTCTTCTTTTTTAAACACAGGAAGAGGAAAAAGACTTTTCTTTCATCTCATGCTTGGAAAGACCTGAACAGTTTTAATTAAAGCTTAAGGAAAGAACATGAAAGATCCATCACAAAGTTTTAGGCAAGTCATTAGTGTCTGACAATTTAACAACTGCAAAGAGAGTCTTAAAATAGGAAATAATAGCTCTAATTGAGTAACTTCAACCATAGCAATACAGCGATGAGAAAGGAAGAACACATAGTTCCCAGTGTATTTTATCAGTAAAATGTACTTCTTACAGAATGTACACTCTTTATTAGAAACTATATTTAAACATTTTCTCCCTTTTCACCCCCTACAGCTCCAAGGCAGGATCAACTACATCTTTGACAGTTCTTTTTTTTCTGGGTTACAGAGCTTCCAGTCATGGAAATCTGTAGAACCAAAATAGGTAGTTCACTCCAGAGCTGAATTTTCTTATTAAAAGCCTGTTGTCCTTCTATGCTATCTAACCAGAAAACTCCTCATTGCAATGTAAATGTACTGTTTCTTACCCATCTACTTTGGATACAGGGAACAAATTATTCCCTTCTTTACTGCAGCAGCCTTTCACGTCTTGGAAGACTTTTGTTCCTCCACAGTCTTCCTTTCTCTGCGTACGCAAGTCTGACTTTCCTGATAGATCATGTTTTATAGATCTCTGATCATTTCAGTTCCTCTGCTCAAGACTTATTCTAACTGGTCCACATACTTCTTGAAATGACTGCTGCACACAGTATTGCAGAAGCAGCTTTCCAGAGCCAAGAACAGCAGATATTGAAAGCAAAATGAGAATAGAATACATACTTTTTAAGGAGAAGTAGGGAAAAAAGAAAATTTATTTTCAATTCAAGTTTTCTTATAGCACTGTAGTCTCTCTGACAGGGCCATCAATTTTCAAGCATTTAACTTGGCGGTTGAGTATATTTTATACACACTCTGTATAAAGCCAGATTAAAGTATTTATGTATCATGGCAAGAAGATTAGACCCTTATTATTGAATAGTGTCAAACAAACTTCAGCACCTATTCATTTGCAAGATGTCTTGATGATTATGGTCATTACATATAGTGAGGCAGTCTCATAAAAATGTCACTTTTATAAATTTCTGAAATAGAAATCCACATCTAGGTCATAAGATCTTTTCTGGTTACAAAAGTCTATTCTGCTTACCATACTGAAGTTAAATATAAAGCTACTTACTCTGTGACAACTGAAAGAAAAAGATTTACAGCCAATTTACTCTCCTAAGCTAAGGGAGGTGCAAAGTGGCCAATCTTGCTACATTTCAAAAGAGCTATCTATCTAAGGAAGAACAAGTGGCAATATCCTCCTTTTCAATTCTGCTGGGAGAAAACATGATGTGTTTTTTTTACCCAAGGATTAAAGAATGAAACCTGTAGAGGCTGCCTGGCAAACAGGCTTCATCAGCCAGCCCTTTTAAACTGCTCCACTCCCAACAGTTTAGTGGGTTCTTTCTGTCCTTGGAAAGTCATGGAGGCAACTGCAAGAAACTACTCCCATCCTTTACTCACAAACTGCCAAATACTCCTCCTATCACACCTTCTTCTAGGGTCTTCACTGAAGTGCTCAACAGGACTTAATCCTTAAAATGAAAGTTATTGTGTCATCTCATAATGGTTTGCTGAAACTTACATTTAACTACTCTCATCCCCCTCCTCACTTGATAGCCTTCTCTAAACAGGGGTCAAGGACCTACTTTAATCTTCTGACCCTTTAAAAGAGGTCTAAAAACCAGATCTCTTCAGAAAGAGCTGATCATCCATGTTCTCAAATCAGTATCTTCTTTTTTTATCTCAAGTTCGGCATAGAAAATCAGTGGTAGCATTTGAGATATTTAGTTTTGTTACTGAACAAAAATTATTGCTTTTTATCCAACATAACAAAGCATCACTTAAAGACACTTATTCCAAATGTAAATATCTACCTATAAAAGAAGCAGCTTCTAAAACCTCTGATTACTACTAGAAGGTATGATACATGGGGAGTCAGTAGCATACAGACAGGATCAGTAATAATAATTCCATAAAAACATGCTCTTGCAATATCACAATTTCAATGCATTGCTACGGATTTAAAAAAACACCTGTTTAGTTGATGTGGGGCCAGTGGTGGACATTGTCTACCTGGATTTCTCTGAGGCTGTCAATACAGTTTCCCACAGCCTCCTCCTAGAGAAACTGATGCATTACAGTCTAGACAAGTGGTCTGTGCAGTGGGTGGGGTACTGGCTGACAGGCCACACCCAGAGGGTTGTGTTAAATGGCTCCTTTTCAAACTGGCAGCCTGTCACAAGTGGGGTCCCCCGTGGATCGATATTGGGCCCAATGCTGTTTAATGTCTTCGTAAGTGACCTGAATGATGGGATCAAGCGTACCCTGACGAAGTTTGACAACAATACCAAACTAAGTGGGGAAGTGGACACCCTGCAGGAAGACCTGGGTAGGCTGGAAGAGTGGACTAACAAAAACCTTATGAAGTTCAACAAAGACAAATGTATGGTCTTGCACCCAGGAAAACATAAGCCAGGAGTGCAGCACAGACTGGGATCTACCTGGCTGGGGAGCAGCTCTGTGGAAAGGGACCTGGGGGTCCTGGTGGACAACAAGCTTAATATGAGTGAACATGTGCTGTGGCAGCAAAGCAAGCCAGCAGGATGCTGGGTTGCATCAACAAGGGCATCACCAGCAGACATAATCATTATCCCACTCTACTCTGCACTTGTCAGGCCACACCTGGAATACTGTGTTCAGTTTTGGTTGCGACTATACAAAAAAGATGTGGACAGGCTGGACAGGGTCTAGAGAAGGGCCAGAAAGATGATCAAAGGACTGGGAAACCTGCCATATGAGGAAAGGCTGAGAGAACTGGGTTTGTTCAGCCTTGAGAAAAGAAGGCTTAGGGGAGACCTTATCACCATGTTCCAGTATTTAAAGGGTGGCTACAAAGAAGACAGAGACTCCCTTTTTACAAGGAGTCACACGGAATAGAAGAGGCGTAATGTGTACAAGTTACTCCTGGGGAGATTCCAACTGGACACGAGAGGACAATTTTTCACAATGAGAACAATCAGTCTTTGGAATAATCTCCCCGGGGAAGTGGTGGATTCTCCAATGTTGGACATTATGGACACGTTCGACAAAAAAAAGGACATTTTTAAGATTCAGCTGGACAAGGTGCTGGGCCATGTTTTCTAGACAGTGCTTTTGCCAAGAAAGGTTGGACTAGATGATCCTTGAGGTCCTTACAACCTGGTATTCTATGATTCTGTGAAAATACAACATACCGCATTTCCCATCATGGTGTAGGACTTCCCAGATCCGGTCTGTCCGTATGCAAAAACACAAGCATTATAACCTTCAAAAGCAGATTTAAGCACATCTGTACCAAGATTTTTGAAAACCTAAAAAGAAAGAAAGTTTTTTAAGACAACAGAAGCTTGGGGAAAAAAGTTGTCATCAGCCATCAGTCCAGCAAGGCAAATACTAAACAATAAACTACCACAATATAAGCTATTGGCATCAACCAATGATATTTACTATAGGACAGGAAATTAGTACTTCAAATAAAACACTAAATTTTACTACCATATTTAATTTACAGCACTGCATCAGTATATTTTCTACGTTTTCTGTCAGAGATCTACTTGACATGTAGAAGAACAAAAAACACTACCTTCCTTCTATAGCTCCAATTTCTTTCAGCAATCTCAGATACTTCATTCACTTCTCCTTATTGTTAATACCTACTTACTTTTTGTATCTTTGCCAACTCTCCATGTTCTGCAAATATCCAGCCCCTGCTCACAAGGAAATGTTTCAGTAATCCTGTCAATTTCTTGGTTTGTGTTTTTGGAGGGTTTTGTTTGTTTAGTGTTTTGCTTTAACCAAGTGTAAGAAAATGACCCATTATTTTCTCCATATTTCCTCCCTAACTGGCTTTTACATACCAATACTTTTTAGGCTGGCAAACACAGAAACATGTTTTCTATATGGTAAGTGACCCTCTTCCATCAGCTAGCCCCTTCTCTTTTGCCCTCAACATTTACTAACTGATCACAATCCCTCCTCCACATCCCATAATACGGGAGTCTGTTCTCACTTAACTTCAGCTCTCACCAGATGCCTTCAATCACCTTCCTTTGCAATACTGGCTCCAGTATCCCTCCCAGATTCCTGACCTTTCATTATCATTACACCTAATTTCCATCCATACACCCACTGGCCAAGGAATGCAGATTTCTCTCAACAAAAATATTAATGTGGGTCTCCCAAAGCAGACATTTTCAAAAATCTCATACATGCTTCACATAATTTGGCTACTAGTCTGCAGTATATGTGATTTAAATTAACTAAGGCGTAAAAGTCATTATTAATAGCGAATGGCACACACACAGTATAACCATGCTACTCTTCCCTTGAAGGAGTGTTGGGTAATTTCTTTGATCATTAACGCTCAGTTGCAAGCATGCCTTTGGAATACTTAACTCGACCTTCCCTTGAGCAAAGGAGTTGCAATGCTGTAATCAGTTATACTTCTCAAAGAGGAAGAGTATAAAGATCAGCCAAAGCACAATTTCCCTTTTGCTTGCCATTTGAAAAGTAGCATCTTAGTTGAATTCTCCGTCCTGAGTAACTGCTCCTTTATTTTTTCCCCAATTTTCCCTTTCTCTATGTCCAAGTTTTTACCTCACTATCTGGACCAAGTCTTTATGCACTACAGTTTTGACCGCATTTTCCCTTTTAAAAATTTGTCTATATCTTGCAAAGTGATTTGAGGTAGTACATAGGACAGTTACAGTCAGTGTTGTCTGAACACAGAGGCTTAACACACAGTTTAGAAGAAAAGACATTGTTAGGATGGGACTTTGTCAGAACCAAACAGCTGGGACACTGGTTTGTCACAAAAGGGCTGTAAACATCAAAATTCTATTTGTTTCTCTTCCAGGAATACAACCTAAGTAGCTTGATGGTAAATTGCCACTCCCGCTCTAATTTTTGAATACTAAAGCATATTTTGCCTCTACAAGGCATATTAATGGGGAATGTAGTATTAGACAGACTTCCATTTATTATTTTTCTGCCTTTCAAATGGAAAAATGTAACAATTGTGAACAAAGCACACTAGGCAACTGCATTACCAACAATCAAGATCAATTTTATTCCATGGCGAGATGAACGTGAATGAAAGATGCCCTTCTATGCCACTGGTGCAGTAAACATGAAATTCTGCAACTTGATAAGAGCTTAACTACAAAGCCTTCCAATTAAATATGAAGTGAATAACACAAGCAAAACAATAGCTTGTGCAGCATTTGTTTAGAAATTGCATTCCCATGGTTTGAAAACTTTTGTTTTCAATGTGCTGTACACATTGTCATTAAAACAACACTTGACACAGGGACAACGATATTTTTGTGGCCAGAGAAGTTAGCATTCTTGTCAGTAAAGGATGAAGGAGGCAGTCTGGGGTTGTGGGACACACCGTAATAGCGGAATATTGAACATGGACATCTAAGCCATGTTTAGGATTTATTGTTAGCATCCTATTACTATGAACCATAAAGCTCACAGCTTTAAAAAAAAAAAAAAAAAAAAACAACATTGCTCAAGGCTGCTGCAGCAATCCCTATATGGGCATTTTAATTTATTATTTTTCTGTAAGCTCCTGACATGGGCAAATTACGCTGATCTTACCTCAACCTGATCCACTCTGAAACAGAGGCAAAATGGCACCAATAAGGAAAAACTTCAAATAAGGAAAACTAATTTATCACTTGTATGTGGAAATTGGACATCAACATAGGATACAACTTGGACATCCATTTATATTAATTCAGGTTTCCTTTGCAAATGGCTATTTTAACAAGAATTAACTTCATTATTTCACAGCACATTCAGATTCTGGAAGAAAACCTGCATTTTAACAGCAACAGCCTAACAACACAATGGACTCTCTTCCTGGGATTCCTCTAATGAGATCTTGTCTAACACAGCTTTCCAGAATTATCTCAAGTCAGGTAAAGAAACAGCTACCTAAAGGATCCAAGAATTAAATATCCATAAACCTAAGCTACAATCAGTGCTTAAGAAGAATTTATGTAACTACTTTTATAGTACATTTTGCAGACTTTTCCAAATATGCATAGATACATCATTAACACTGTTTTAGAGAGATGTACTTATCTATATCAGGAAGAACTGAGAATATGGCAATCAGTTATGACTGAGAATTACACGCATTTTCACGAAACTAAGTAATATTAAACTGAGACCCTAATCAATTTGTATGAGCAAACTTAAGGCAATCATTTTTGTGTCTGCAGAACCACAAGCAAAATGTCAAGCTTCAGTTAGAATCGCAGCAGAAAAATACATGATCAAAGCTGCTTTAATTAAAATAAATAAATAAATATCTGCATGCTCAACTTAAAGCATTTGCTGAAGTTCTAGTAAAGCCATATGGCCTGAATCACCTGCTTAAAAAAAAAAAATCCACTAGAAACTAGGGTTCCAATCATTGTGCTCAAATACACTACTACTTGAATTTGCCACAGTGCTAAATTAATTAGGGTATTTCTACATCAACGCCCAAATAAATGTATACTGCTTGATATTTCAGAGAATATAGCAAAAACTGTGTTACTTAAAAGAACATCATCAAGAAATAACAATCCAGAAAGTTTAAGAACATACATGATCAAATACTTGGATTAAGCACTAACTAATAAATCAGTGAAATAAAAAAGCTTTCAGAAAAAAACAGGACCTACTGCTTACACTGATGGTTAAATAGAAATTTCAAGTATAAATTCTCTATCAAACAATTATAGTCGTATACATAATGACAAAGCTTGTCCTTCTCATATATATTTAAAATTGGCTTCAACTTATTGTTTCTTATTATTAGTTTTAATTCTGAGGCTTTTTAAGATTAGACATACCGGTATCCCTGATTTGGGGGTTACAGAACAGATGAGGTACATACCAAACAGGTATGTATCCAACTGGCTTACAGTGTATTCAGCAAACCCTTGCATTATTTTAAGGGGAAAGAAATACTCTCACTTGAAGCTTAGAGGATCCCAAGTTCCACAAAATCAAAAAAGAAGATAGCAATCACAAAATACTTGAATTTCACTTAATAAATTTATTTGATAATGTGGAATAGCAAAAAGGTTCAATGTTCACATGAAATGTGAGGTCAGGGAGGGTCTATCTGTTCATCTAAATAATGTCTATAGCTCTGAGTTGGATTTTCTGTTCTGAGTGTGCAGGAAGAAAGGCAATTTTGTCCTTTCCTAAGCTGAATACTCAAGGGAGGAGAAAGAAGAATCTTCTTCAGTGTGTACCAAGAATTTTGGAAAAAAATAAAACAAACAAACAAAAAAACACTTCAACCACATAAGAAGAATGTTTCTGTCTAAGTGAATTAAAGATATACACTTGTTTCTCAAAAGTGATTTTTTTCAAAAAAGCTTTTCAAAAACAAAGTTAGTGCTCAGAGAAATTTTCTAACTTGACCTTACAAGACAAATCAGACAAGAACTAGAAAGAAGGCATTTAGCCTGCTATATTAGGAAACACAGCACTTAATGTTAGATAAGTTAAAAAAAGAAAACAAAACAAAATTCAAATTTTCGGGTACCTAGGGAATTTCTAAATTACACAAGAAGCACTTTCAATGAAAAGAAGTTTCAAAGAATGCTTTCAAGCCAAAGAAAAGGGAAAGGAAAAAAATCATTAACATTCAGAAATCCTACCATTTCTTGACAAACAAAGCTGGGACTTTTACTGTCTGCTGAAAAATAGGAAAAATCATAGGTAAATGTCTTAGTTCTTTCTCGTCCTGTGTCTCCAGTACCACCCTCTGGTACCTATTTAAAAAAAAAAAAGAAACAGCTGGTACAATACATCCTGATGAAGTAATTAAAAACATTTTACAATAAATAATCAGAAAGCAAATTTAACATAAGGCTATACACATTTAGAAATTTATAATGACAGGTTAGCCTATTATTCCAACAACAGTGAAAAAATTAGAACAGATATACCCTTCTGCAAGAAAGATAAGTCACGTTACAAGACAGCACAGCAGGAATTATTTGGATTTTACCTTACTGCTCCTAAAACCACAGTACATTTTTGTCACGATACTTACATTCAGTTAAAATTGGTCCTGTACATGAAATTCAGATTATAATAAGGGATTATCCTACCCATATAATTAACAGCAGCCAGAGAGACCTTTGCACTGTAAGCAGCATTTCAGTGGGGAGTCATAATTAAAATGGTGTTACATACCTGCTGCTTAAGGCTATCATCATGCTCAAGACATGACAGCTAGCACTATACTTCAGCAACATTCACTGCTATCTGAATCAGTCTAAACAAACTACGCACTGAAATTCCTTTTCCTATATTTGTCATTGGATACTATCTTGAAAAAAACTATTTGCTGTGCATGATTTCTCTTGCCAAGAGAAATGTTAAAATATACCATCAGAATATTATAGCAAGTGATGGGTACTCTGGGTTTGGTTCATTTTCATGGGAGTTCCAGAAGACTACTTCTACAGATGAAACAAAGGTTTAATAGCTACCAGGCACATACCTCTCTTCTATTGTTGGCTTTCATCTTCCAGCTAAGTAATTACCAGAGTGATAAACCTTAGAAAAACCTGAGATACAGCCTATAGAATGGTTTTCAGAAAACCAGGATGCAGCAAGTTAACAGTTTAACCTGTTTCCCCAAAGGATTACTTCAACACTGCATTTTAAAACCTAAGGGCTGTCCTCCATAGTGCAGCGAGGACCACTGTTTTGTCCAGTCATATTGTGGCAGCTGTTCAGTTAGGACTTCCTTTTTTAAATTGTTTTTACTCACCTTTAAGTTTGTGATTGTCGTTTTATTTTTTTCCATTGAAATAATAAACTTTGCATTAAGGTCTTTTTCCCTGAAAAAAAAAAACAAGACTTGAATATGTTAGATAAAACATATCACAATCATCCAGTCGTATTTCCACTCAACAGGTTGCTTGCCACAGTCAATTATCAAGTGAATTAATTTGTATTTCATTTTTTAATTGTTGTGACCAACATTTATTTATTGCTATCTTTGAAGTGCTTGGGCTTGCCTCCAAATCCCTTCACCTAGGAACAGAGCAGCAGCTTGGGGAAACCTGCTTCAGAAGTTTGACTCTGCAAGTCAATTAAGTGGTTTGTTCTTAATTTGAAGTACTCTGATCCAAAGCCCAGTGAAGTCAATTATGTGGCTCTAAGGAACCACAAACCAGAATGTTACAAGATAAGCCCCAGCCTCTTACCACCATCCTGGTAGTAGCAGTTCCCATTTACCCATACAGCCATAGTAACAACGACTAAATATTTAAACCACAAAACCCCAGTACCTTAAAATTCTTAGAAATGAGGTACCCAACATATTTTTTTAGCTGTGATACATCACGGCAGTGCAGGAGAGAGGCTCTGCTACCAAGGGAGCGTTACACAGGTTTGTTGTTTCCCAGAGCACAATGATTCCAGAAGAAAAAAGTCCAGTTCTGCAGCAGTGTTTTCATGCACCTGCTTCTATTTCACATTAGCTGTTTCTGACTGTTTTCAAAACTATCATAAAAATTGTTAGTTTAGTGTCCAAAATCATCACGTATCAACCTGCTTGACAGAGATAGGATTTCATTATATTTAGTCAATAAAAGTAATACAGGCTGCTCTTGAATGACAACCTTGAGCATAACACCTCCTGTGTTATTAAAAACATGCACATAAAAAAAAAGAACCAGAAGAGGAAAACTGCTATATACACCATACAAAACATCACTCCCCAAATGCTAACAGACACACCTGTTCCAAAACCATCTGTTAAGTCACCTGACAAACTGGTGTGCTCAACTGATGCAAAGAAAAGCAGAGGGCTTTAAAGCAATGAAGTGCCGCTTTACCATATTGCATGGTATCACAGCAATTACTGGATATCCACTTGCACCAACCAAAAATGAAAAAGAGAAACTTCTTCCTTCGAGTAAGAGGAGACTCAAGTTCAGGATTTTAGTGGGACATTTCCTTCCTTGTGGTGCACTGTATCACTGAAGTCTATGTTCCTCAGCTGACTGTGCAGCTACCCCCTATTCACATTCAGTTTTCCAGTAGAAATTCTAAGGAAAAGCAAAACCCATTTTAAATTCTACATTAATGAATAAAGATTAGGCAAAGAAAAGTGCTTATTTAAATATCAATGCATTAAGTTATTTTCTAAGCTAATAAAATACACAATGGTAATAATTACAGTATTAATTATACAACTAAATTTAGATCTACCATAGAAAAATACTAGAGGCATGCCTTAAAAGATGCCTCTTAGTCATTTCCATGTCATCCTTAGTAGCTTTCACTAGGTCTACACTTAAGAGACTGAAAAACTAAAATACAGCTACAGGTAATAAACAGGAAAACAGAGAAGAAGTTTCCAATGGCATTTTTTAGTAGGAAATAAATTTTGGCATCGCAGTAATGCAGCCTGTGGATAGCTACCATTCATCCTCCTTCCTCAACAGTCTCTACCTGTCTGTAACTATTTACTCAGTGAAGGTGTAATAAGTAATGTGGCCCAATTAAATGGTCTATCTTACTATTAAAATTTGTTTCAAATATAATTTGTAACCTGCTCCTCTAGGAAGTTTAGAAGGACTCTAGGCAGGAAGAGGTTTGGGCCAGAATTACTGCATTTTTGTCTGGATTTTTTCATGCTTCAGGTGTACGAGGGGAAATAATAAAACATGTTGGTGCTTTCTTTCCCAGACCTAGCCAGCTCTCCATATTACAAAACATAAAGCTATTCAGTAATGGAAAATTGATACAAAGTCTAACACCCATATATGAATTACACAAAATTCCAAGAAGCCTACAGTCATTAATTTTTTGTGGTAACACTGATAATAATATTACTAAATATTATTAAAGAATTAGGATTTCAAAGTAAAAAAAAAAAGGCCTTGTAAAGCACTAGCCAATAAAAAAATCATAAATAGAATTTTGCATTTTTGTGGGGGAAGGAATAGGGAGAGGACAACCTGAAACAGAAATACTATTAGAATCAATAAGTCAACCTGAGATAAGTGAAAAGAATTAACAGGAATCAAATGCTAAAGCTTCATTTTAATATGAGACAGCCAAGTATAATTTATTGTACACATAAAGAGTTTGAGAGGATCCCATAAAAAACAATTGCTTGCATGATGCCAGTTATTTCCAGGCACTCATTTAATGCTGTTCAGCAGAGGCTGAGTCCCTTTCAAAAAGTTCTGATTGCAAGTTCCACCTTAATTAAAGCTTCTGGCTGTAAACAGTTGTATTGCAGTGTTGGGTACCCTTCTGAGAACCTTCAGGGCTAGGAGAACCCTACTGCAACCAGCTACTCCTCCAGCATCCATAGGAACCACTAGGCCTACCTCAGCCCAGAGACAAGCCCCAGCCACTAACCAAAGACTCTGCTTCCACAAATCCCACCCCCCTCATCACAAAGCAGCATAAAGGGGCCAGCTGACAAAACTAGTGCACAATTAACGCTTTGATGATTTAAGAAAGCTTCCTTCCCCCCAAGCCCCATCTGCTCACACAGCAGTGCCTAGGGCCAGCCTCCCGGCTGTTCTTGCTGTTTGTAGGGTTCAGTTATAGGGAACTTAGTTATTGGGCCTAAAAGTAGCTCATGGTCACAAGAGCATTCCAGACACCTTTAGAAGGCCTTGAACAGAATAAACAAGAAGATAGAAAAAGAAAGATCCCAATTAGAAAAACACAGGTGCACATTCCACGATAAAGGGAACTTGGCACAAACAACCTCAATTCAGGGGCTTATCTCGACCAATTGGACTAAGACAAGTCTTGCATGCTCTAATTAATATGGCCAATTATGTCCTGTGTTTATGCACGTGTACAGAGCGGGTATAACTAACTTTATCTTACGGTTGTGCGCGTGGACAGTACCAATGTAACCAATCACCGTTTATGTTTGTGTGCATGGACACCAAATGCTTGCATGCAGCAACCAATCAGAGTTTCTAAACAACTTAGAGAATTGTATAAAAATGATCAGCTAAGCTCAATAAATGGGCGACTTTAATCATCATATTGGTGGTCTGTCGTCCGGGCCTCGCGGAAATAAAAGCTAAACCCTACAGCTGCTGTTTCATACACCACGTGGAGTTCCAGGATCACAAGGGAAGGACGCTTATAACCCGTGATCCTGTAACCCCTAACCAAACTACAAAGCGATCAAGCAGGCAAGTTTCTAGGCACAGACACCAGAAAATACATCAGTGCAGTGCTGTTATTAACTCTCTACTATTGCGAAATTCAGCTAGTCATCAAGCAATTAATTGCAATGAGGACAGAGGAAAGAAAAGAAAAAAGGGAAAAAAAAATCTGAAAAACTACTTCAAATAATACTGGCACTTTATTTAATATAAACAATATCAATATTTGTACCAAGATACACTTCAAAGAACTAATATACTTGTCCTGTAATGGGATCATTTGATAAATGGCTTACTTCAGCAAAGTTTTAATAATTTCTCTTCATCACAAGGGGCATCTGGGTTATGAAGAACTGCCCCAAACTGAAGATGATTCAGCAGCTATATCAAAACACAGCAGCTTCATGGAAGAAGCTCCAACATAGATAACTCTGTCAAGTTTCTTTCTCTCCTTCCCTTATATTCCCTGCTTATTTTCAGGGCAAGGACCAGAGCAGTTTTTGCACCTCCATGGGCATCTAGTCAAAATCATACTACAGGTAGCCAAATATTAGCAGCATCTCCAGATTTCAAGGCAACTTTCAATGACCCCTGTTCATTATGTCACTTACCCAGTCCTCCACAGGACTTTCTGAAGATCCTCCCACAGAAAGAAGGAAGAAGAGCATGGAAAAGCACTGTTACCTCAAATATAAATCAACAAGGGAAGCTTTAGAAAAATCCCTATTACAGACAAGCAAAATGTGTTTGGTCTTTTTCCAAGTTCATCTTTAAGTTCCTTCCTTTAAGGTCCTTCAATGGAAGGCTCAGTTATTTAAACAGTGACTTTTTATTAATCTATTCTGTATTATTCAGACACTAGAGCATTTATTATAGCTTACCCCATTAGAAAATCATGATACTATGTTTTCCATTAAATCCATGGAATCAGTTGTGATTACCATAATACCTGTCAAACATGACTCCAAAAAGAGAACAGAAAGAACAAGACACATTTCATTTGGGAGTGGGAAGGGAAAACCAAAAAAGACAGAACAGAAAGTGCAATCAGTTTTCCCAACCAGTGTTTCAAAAGACCACTTCAGCAAACCTCCAAAGCTGCACAGACAAGGACACAAGCACCACTCTAACAACCTGCAGAGCACCTCTGTGTCAAAATAGAAAGAGGGTCACTCTTGGAAATTCACTTAACTGTAGACATCTAATGGAACATCTATTGGAAAAGGATTATACTGAAGAGCAGATGTGAGATTTTGTTTTTCAACTACTCAAAAACGTAGACCGAGCACTTGTAAAAGCAACTCAACCATGCTCAATGGCTTTTCTTTTCAGCAAAGTGCCTGCTACTTCTTATGTTCACATTTTAGACACAATGTTATGGATTTCCTGTTTTATCACCCTGCTTGTTCATCACCCAGGTGTATTTCTGGGGTCACAAAGTGAAAGCATGAGGGTTTCTTAATGACTGGGAGAATTCAAGGTAGATTTAACTGAAAAACAAGCACAAAGTGTGTCACAGAAAGAACTTGGCATCTTCTTGTAGCTTGGTAACATACTAACTGTACATCTGCCCTGGTGTCCATTGAATTACACAGACCAAAAACACTTTCCTTTATCCGAGTAACTCTTAAAAGAGGAACATTCAATTCAACTGTATGCTTTAAAAAGTCAAACAAAAACCCTCCTTCACAAATTCTTTGTTACTTTCTGTAACTACAGGAAAAGTAAAGTTGGTGCAATGTGAAATATCACACAATTTCTCTTTCCTATCCAGAGGTTTTTGTTTGGTTTTGTGGTTTTGACTTTTTAACTTCTTCAATGCTTATCAAATCATTTTGTAGAAAGTACTTTTTTTTAAATGTGATTCCATATCTAGGTACAGTTAAAAACGTAAATCTGGTGCCCTGTATATAAAACATCTTCACTACCCTTTGGGTTAAAGTAATTTTTTCCATAAACATCAATAACAGGTAGTTTCAATATAATGGTGGCTGAGACCTAAAACCAGAACAAGTCAAGCAATCTGACTTAATCACAAGATTCTGGGAATCCACTGTGGCTTGAGTCACCAGTACTACATGATTACACTGTTGTCGTGGTTTAACCCCAGCCAAAACCAGGACAACTGTATAAAAGTCACAGTTGTCTCCATAGCAGGGCAATAGCCCAGCATATCCTGAGCTCAGTGACCCCATGCTGTTGACTGATATGGCTACAAGCCCATAATTAAATGACTGAAGCCACGTTTACACTAATATGGTCTAAAAGTTAACAACTACACCTTGTACATCAAGCAGCACAACTGCAATCAGATGTCCTTTGGACTCTGAGGAGAGGTTCCTAGGTGGATCCCCTGAGAGCTGGTAAGTGCTGCAGCCTCCCCCTCATTCAGGAGAGCTCTGCAGACTCTTTTACAGCTGCCAGTTTTCTCTGAAAAACACATCTTCATTACCTTCAAGACCTCTACCAAGCTGTCCAATCTGGCTGACGTCAGCCAACAGATTCAAAAGCTGCTAGATGAGACCAGACTGGCTGACAGACAGGCTGTACCATCTCTCAAGTTTCTCAAGAAGCCAGACAAGAAAACAGCAGAAAAAATTCCTGGGGACTGAACTTAAAAGAAACAGCTTTCCATGGATATGATTGCAATTATGTCTCAGTAAGAGAAAGAAACTGTGCACATACTTGGTACTTTAAAAGAGTTTTTTCATAAAGCACATTTTGTGTGGGCATAAGGTTTTCTGTGATCAACGTAATCTTAATAATTTGCTAGTGCAGGCTTATAACGATACCCACGTTCCCTTTTGTGATACCAGTTTTATAAAAAGCATTGGCAAACTTGGCAAATAATTAAATGAGAGAGTTCTGCTGCTCCCAGAACTTTCTTCATAGTGCAGCTGAAACCAGAATAATAAACCCAGTGACAGAGAATGCAGAAACAGGGAATCTTGTACCTCTCATGAAACGGAAACATTCCCTAAGTTTATATACTAGTACAGACATATCAGTTCTTATATGAAGGACAAACAAAATTAAATGCCTTTAGCCATAAGAATAAATTTTACCAACAACACTGAAAGGCAGTAGTTTAATCTATAGCAGCAAGGCTCTCCTGGAAAATGAACGTACAGGTATCCTTGTGCTGTCTTCTGTCAAATGATATCTAGCTTTTGGAGGGAAACTATGCACGGTCATGGTAACACATACAGACTGGTCACAAAATTAAACCATGCACCTGACCTGCTTTTTAAATTTGTATTTTTAATAGTATTATAGGTAGACTTCACCATCCCATAACTCAGATTGGATCTGGTGGGTAGGCACATAAGCAAATTTTTAAATCATCAGCAACACCTAATTTAAAAAAAAAAAAGTTACTGTATCCACACATGCCATGGTCAATGATTGCATAATAACCTGAAAAATATTTAATCTTCAATTAGCAGACTACCTCGACAGCAACCTTCCTGCTTTGCCTGCATAGATGGAGCATCAGAGCAGGCTCAGTAATGGTCTTACCAGTAGGAACTAGTCCTGCATAGCTAAGTTTCAAGATAACCATGTGTGAACCCCCTCTTACACATTTCCAATGACATGCCTTCACGAAAATGTAGCACATGCCCATCTTTGGCAGAAGCAACATAAAATATAACATCAGACACAACCAAGTTGATTTGAATGACATCCTGGAATTTTGTTGTAACTATCATGAGCCTATAAAGTTTCTCTATGACTCCTGGATTTTATTCCACGTGATATTTTGCTTTTAATATCTTGTATCTTCTGATTTGTTCTTTTAATCCTGCTATCCCAAGTCATAAAGACAGTATTGACTTAACCTCTTGCGTACAGCAGAGCATGATTCAAAGAAATCGGTTTCCCTGCAGTGCCCTTGTATTTTGGGGCAGGAGGTCCTCAAATTAGAAATTCAGAAAAAAAAAATATGTGCCTGACCTCACAGATCTATCAGCCCCTCAAGTAATCCATAAGGCTGCTGTTCTGTCATTTTTCTCCTCTACTGAGAAACATACAAGCAATCTGGACTGAACAACAATTACTTCAGTTGTCTAAGTACAAACATCTTTCAAATATATAAGTATAGAGGAAAAATGATGGGTGTACTCCAGGTTTCTGTATCTCACTATTGCTTTGTATTTATAGTATAAACTCTTTGGAGAAGAGTCTTCATAAAGCCAATATTTGAAGCATCTGAGTCCTCAACAATAAGAACTTCAGCCCATCAGCAATTAAGACGTCAAGTGCCACATACACCCTCCTTCTGTTAGATAACTCTGAAAAACCCTCTCTCAATAAATAACTCCGGCTTTGTATTCATAGCTCCTGCAAAACAGAGGACTTTGCTCTTCAATTCAGTCAGCTGTTCTTACCAACAATACCTGCCTTTCAGATACTCAGACTTCTAAGAGTCTTCAAGTCCAAGAGCTCAGTTAGGTTAAAACAGCTGAGTGCTAATCCCATTTATTTCAAAACTAGTCTTAATTTCAAATAAACAAAGCCTGAGAAACCAACAGACTCACCTTTCTCTCACTTCATTTCATCCTGAAAGCTACAATATAGACACTCATTACCTTTTTCTCTGCTGGTCTCAGGGAGCTCTCAACGAAAAGCAGAGTTTGAAAGTATTTTATTGTTCATCATTTTAGTGCTATAACATGCATAGGTAACCTGGCAATGTGTTTGATAATACTGAAATAAATTAACTAGGAAACACTATTCTAAAACTAGGGGTTTAAGTTCAAAACGCTTACAATTGCAAAGTTTTGGGGAGTAGAAATTGTAAATGAGGCCAGTTTAATTATGTTGCTCCTTAAGTGCCCATGCTGGCACTGTGCTCCAGCCCCGCTGGTACTAGAAGGTCTTTGTTCTTCAATGCTAGGGAGGGGGACAGATGAAACAAGGTAGCGATTGTGACAAATCCCACAGGCTTGAAAAACTTCTGAAGCATTTGCATTAAAGCACTAAAAAGGGCAGAAAAATAAGCACATGTAAACAGAGGCTATATGTGGGCTTCCCAAGCTCTGATGGTTTGTGCAAGATTAAGTGTCAGTCCCAGCCATTAACCAGTATTTTGCTGAAACTCCTTAGAGTTCCTTCTGCAGCAGTCAAGTCTGCTCCAGTTTTGCTGCTCATCAACACAAGAGTAAAGCTCTGCTCTTGGGACTCTCCCTCCCTGATACATCTTGCTTGATACATGAAAACAGCAAGATCCCATTTTAAAGACTGCATACCCTGTTTATTCTCTCTCCTGTGTAAAAAGCTGTACAAAAAACACTGCAGAGGAGGTTGGAGATAGAACAGCAAGTGCAGGAGCTACTTAAAAGTCACCCAGGTCTAGCCTCACCTTCCCATTCAAGCAAGATCGTTTACCGTAATGACTTTCTTCAAAGGAATGAGCTCTTCTCAGCTGCCTGGGCTTTCATTCCCCTCGGGAGACTCTTCCACAACCTGCACTATCTCATTAGCAGTAATTCCTTAGATACTGTTTAAGCTGATCCATTACGAGCTTCATTCCATTACTCCCAAGATATTATGAAAGAGCCATAACTAAATATTTAATTCCTCTTTTCAACATTTAAGCCTGCAAATATTTCTAGATTTGCATCTCCTAATCTATTCCGGTAGCCATAACACATAGAGTAGACATGTGGCTCAGTATTTTGTGAATCAATGATTCCCATCATTTTTGTTAATCTTTTCCAACATACTTCAGATAATGAGGTTCCAGAAACAAGACTTTACAAGATATTGACCCAAGGGCTTGCTGGGGGAAGCACCAACCACAGCATCAGTGTTTGGCTCTGCAATATATTTGCAGACAAGAACTGCACTGTGATTGTAGCATACTCCTATGTTCAAATTCATTGCTTCTAAGCGGAAGAACTTCAAAGATTAACCACAGAGGAAAAGGGCATAGAAAGAAGTGGAAAACAAGCAACTAATGTTCAAAGACCACATACTTCAGCACAGGTGAGAAACTCTAGAGAAAAAAAACACCAGACGGTGCTGGCATTCTCTATTGCTTGTACCCCCGAGTTTCAGCTTGCTTCAGCGCTGTTGACATTTGCTATTGTGAAAAAGCCTAAGGAGAGTCCAACAAGTTTTACTAGAATATCCTGACCTGTGGCATCCAAATTCCCAGCCAACTATCATCCTTGGTGTTGGCTTCTCTATTTGGCTTTAACTTCTCATTTTAGCAAAGGCCATACTCTCATTAGACCCCACTCCTTAACACAGCTGTCCAACATGGCATTTTACCACTCCTTAGGAAACACACATGGCTAGACCATTTGCAACTTAAATACTTCAGGAAAGCAACTGTTCTGCTTCACATTTGCAATGTTCTCCATAAACTACTGAGTCAAATAACTTTGGCATTTTTCCCCCCACCTCATGGCTGCTGCTTCTTCCATTCCTACATAACCAGGCCTGAACTATTTAATTACTACTAATTACCTTATGCCAAAAAAAACTTAGAACTTAAAAACCAACCATCTCCTGTGCTACTATATTGATTATAAGATTTCCATCATGTATTACTTATTCTTGCCACTGACAACTAACACTTTTCTGTAACCCCACTGGGGTCCTCTCTATTTTTTTTTTCTTTTCTCATCCTTACAAGTTGGAGTCAATGCTCTGCTGTGAGCAAGCTGTCACTTCTACTTCATTTGCTTCAACAGCAAGTTCTCCAGCCTTTCCTCAGCTTTTAAATGGTCTGCTTGCAGCCTTATAACACAGCTTACTACATCCTTTTCTCAAATATATGATCAGTGTAGATACCATTTAGAGGAGCCTCACAATACATAGCACCTCTGTTTCCTAGCAAACACTGCTAGCTCAATTGCATCTCCATTCCAGAACTACAGATAGCAATAACGATAGCCATAAACTACCATCACTGAGACTTTTATAATCTTTGAGGGCATTTCTACATAATTACAAATGTTTATGTCACAATTTATTGTTGGTACCCGTGCTCAAAGAACACACGTTCTCACCACATTTAACAAGCAGAGCCCTCCCTAGCGCTGGTCAGGTACCATCAAAACCAGGGACCAACAGCCCCTTCAGAACAGACACACCTGTGTGTCCTACCCACCTCCCCTTTCCTCTCTTCCAAAGTCCTACACCTTAAACACATGGCCATACAACAATCATTTCATTTCACCTATAGGAAAACACGGACCAGATTCTACACTTCTTTCCTCACAACTGAACAAGCACTAGATTTTTCTTGTCTCTCATGTCTGGCAGCCTCACTGTGCTGAGCTGCCAAGTCGAATAAAGCAGCCAACTGCTCTTAACCTTACCCGAGAACCTGGCCATACCCACTGGGTATCGCCAAGCCATTGCCAGCCATAACCCACCTGTTATGCACATCTTCACTCAGGTCAGGTAGAAGGTAGTGATTATTAAAGAGAGACGACATGTACATTGTCACACTGATGCTCACTCTTCTGGTCCTCTCTGTACTACAGGGCCTGTCCTGAGAAGGTGTGCATGACCATACTGTAGAATAAAACTCTTCCTACTGTTCGCTCCTTTTGAAGATGTGAGAGATAATAAATAGAAAATAAAACCATTTCTTAATGTACCTTACAAAACTAAAAACACTTCTAATTTCAGACTTCAGATTCTCTTAGTATCAACTTTACATGATCCAAGAACTCAGATCAGAGTCTACACCTTTATGCACTGGTCCAAATGCTAACAACAGAAGTAGCACTTTGATGAAGGTCCTTATATACACATATATGCACAGCTTACTTCCAGAGAGAGAAGTGTATCTACTCTGAACACTATTCCAAAAAGAAAAACCTGCTGGAGGTCATTAAATGGGTTCAAAGTTTTGGACACAAAATATGGCAAGGTGAAAAAGTCACATTCAGAACAGTTAGGTTATCTTGCCAACTCAGCATCAACATAGGTTTTTATTGGATTCAGACTCACCCACAGATAAAGGCAAAGGCAAGAGAGGTACACTCGCCCCAGGCACACCAGAGCCTCACCTATCCTTACAGATCTTTCAACTTCTTTTTATAGTAGAGAAATGATACATGATTATAAATCTAATCACAAGCACCATATTTAAAACGGAAGTTCAAAGAGTTAACATAAGAAATAGCAAACTCAGCTTGCTGATAAATGGCTTATCCTCATTGGTACTGTAGTTCAGAAAGTGACAGTATTTGCAACACTTGGCCGTATTTAAGCTCTGAGTTATGTTTCTGCTATCACTCTGGACACCTCTTAAGAGCAACAACCAATAATCAATGCTCAGAAACAGACACAGCAAAAATTTCACCATACACTTCAGAGACAAATACAATATTTAACTATGGGTGTCCTTGCTTGTAGTTACTCCATCTTTTCTTACTCTGTGTTACACTGTTGTTATACACATTTTGTCAAAACACTCTATCTTTATAAATTCATGAAAATGAAAAATATACACAGTAACCTATATTTTAGAGACAGCAACTCATTATAAGACACCAATTCATTCCCCTCTTCTCCCTGCACTGGAAATTCTATAATATATTCTCCATGTATGTCTTTTGATTCTCTTCTCAATTCTAAAAGCATGGATAGTTAATTATAACTTTCATACTCCCATTAAGCTCCTACCTAAATCACTTGTAAACATTCAGAATGGAAACTAAGATTTCAGCTGGCTCTTCAGTGTTTACTTGTTTATCTCTTTTTGCTGCTACAAAAACACTCTAGTCACATGTTCCTTGTAAAATGAAACAGCTTATTTTATATCTCTGTCCTTTGCATTGCTATGTTAATTTGAGCTGTTGAAAACTCCGTTATTGATACTAAGGCTTGGATTGTGCAAGCAGTTATTTTTAAAGATAATATCATGTTGTTCCTAAATTTCCCAAGGTACTCTGACTCCTGCTCTGCAGGCAGAGGAGTTTTTTAGACTTACAAGCATAACTGAGAGGTGTAATAATGTAAAACCAAGAGGGCCAGGCTTGCATCTAAAGAATAATAGTGCAGAATGTATTTGTGGATTGAAGTATCGGCATCAGCATGGCTTTTAATCCAAACAAATCCCAGAGTCACGTAAAAGTCTTGTCTAAGCAATAAAACATATTTTCTCTGTCTCCCCACCATCAATATAAAAGCTGCTAATCTTCATGTGGTAATTGTGAATGACTGTATAACCACGTAGAGCACTATAGCCACTGACACGTATTTCTGCCATCCCCATCAGTCACTCCTGTTTGGAGAGCAAACCCAAGAAGTGTGTGCATGCAGGGTTAAAAATTGATCATTTAAAAATTAAATCAAATTGGAATTTCTATTTCATTATATTGGAAATAAGAACAGAGCTGTGGAAAAGTCTACACACATCATTTAAATAAACATCTAAAAACACCGAGAGCACTGGATAAGCACAGGGAAGAACTTACTGCAGTACAAAGCCACATTCTGATGCTAGATGCATCATCTGCGGGAAAGGACAGCATATGACCCTTGTTTAGTTTGTTCAACCAGTTAAATAAAATAATTAGTTTATGCAAATGCAAGAAAGAGATGGAAAAAGGTTAAAAATCAGAAAAAGCTTGTTTTCCTCTACTACTTCATGAATTAAAAGCCAAATAGAACAGAGCTATCAGATGTAAAAAACTGAGGGGCACAAGATTTATTATCTGAAAGATCAAGTTGATATTTCCTTTATTAAATATCAAAAAAAAAATTCTTATTTAGCATACTTCAGATGGTTTTAGCTCACAAAAAAAAGTATAAAAGTGGTTTTCCTGAACACTAATTGAATTCTAGTTTTCATGCAGAGAAAACGTGACATAAAATGGAAGAAAAGATTACCCCCTCATTCTTCTTAAAAGACTCTGAACAGATGAACATAAAGCAATGTATTTATTTGAATTGTGCAGATGCAGTGCATAATACAAAACAGAGAGCCAGAATTAGGTTGGGCTTAACAGGACCCCAAATATCTCACACTGTGCAGAAGACAGTGACTAGTAACCAGTAACCCAAAGTCATCTGTTCAGTAAGTGAACAGAAAAGTGCCTCAAAGGATTACACTTCTCTGTAATCCCATAATTTTGCCCAGGAAACAGCCATTCTGAGGAACGACAGGATCTTGATGAGAAACTGCATTTTGTGGGACCTGATATGGGATTCTCCAGTGAAGTCTTCCAAATTGTAAGACAATAAATGAATGCTTCTAGTGACTTTTGGAAAATGAACCTTAGAAATAATGGTGACCAAAACCATTAACTTGCCAGCGGAAAATACATCAACCACCCAACTTCACCTCCCTGCAGATTTCTACGCAATGAAGAAAACCTAGTCCCCTGCCAGCTGGCAGGTTTTCAGGCACTTTACAGAAACATTAAAATATAAGCACAGACTGAAAGGCTGTCATTGCAGTTCAGTACTGAATGAGGGAAACCAAAGGATAGATGGAGACTCACCAAGTAACTGAACTTTCTAAGCTCTCACTCACAACTGGTTTCAAAGCAGTACCTGTAAAGCCATTAGACATTATTTTTGTTATGTTATCCAGAGATATAGTCAAAAATCTCTATTGTAACCGCTGTGTAACGCATTTTGGGATGTTAACTACTTTAAGAAGAATGGTTGAGGGCTTTGACAACAGCACTGAAATGCACAAATTCCTTCCAGGTCAAGTCAGAGAACGAGAAGATTAAAAATAAATCACAGCAGAAAAAAAAGAAAAAAAAAAGAAAAAAAAACCCTAAAGTTTGTCATCTAAGCAATGGAACAGCAAGTAATCCTTAAACAACAACCCCCTCCTGATCGCATGATTCATTCCAAGAGCCACATTCATGACTTATTACACAATTAGCAGTGCTATGACACCACACAGTGCAACTGCTCCATAATGCAGGAGTCTTACCAATAACCATTCATTAACTCTGTCTTCTCTAATTAAAAATGACTCATGAAGTAAGCTGCATTATATGATTAAGCTTCGAACAAACCAACGCAAATTTAGAGACACATACAAAATTAAACTTAACTCTATACAGTATCACATTAAAGATTTTGAAAATAAGTGCCACAGAATGAACCCCTGATTGGAAAGTTCCTTTGAATAGGCAGAAAGGCCCTTCTTCCGTAAAACACTGCAACAACCCATAAAGGGGAAGGGAGCACAGCTGGGAGAAGACATGTACAAGGGAAGCCAATATAAGCAAAACATGATTACTACTCCTGGCTTATGGTTCACCATACATTCACTATTGCAATAGGAAAAGCTATTGGATCCTCTAAGGCTTAGGACCTCAGTTTTACAACATACAGCACGAGTTCAGCACTGACTGAAGGAGAGGAACACCATCGACCCCAGCACCGCTCCTGGGCTGCAGTACTGGGTGCCACACTGAACAGCAATCACGCCTCTGAAAAAAATCAAGACTTAAAGCAACATCCCATGACACTGAATCCAGCTTCCTGATAGTGTTTTATAAACATCAAGCACCATCCCATAAACAGCAAGGTTTTAACAACTTGAACTGGAAGGCTCTTCACAGTTTGCTTATTTCCATAGTCAGACACTTAACAGTTTTCAGCATAAGTTTATTCACAGCCTACTCATTGCCACTCAGTATGCTGTGTCAAAGACAACGTTGATCACACCAGGCCTCTACCTGCCCTGCTCTTAGGCTCGTTCTTTTCCATCATATCACAATTTTCATCATTTTCTAGGTATGCTTTGATCAAGCCCCATCCAAGTTGTCCTCCCATTTGCGTTCTAGACACAAGGTCCAGTGTCATCGTCTGTAATATTCTTTTGCCACAACACTTGCAAACTTCTACTCACAATTTATCAGTTGGTGTTTCCACTGCCTATCACAATTACCAGCCCTTTTCCCTTCTGCCATATGCTTCCCATTTCCCTCTCTCTTCTGTCTCTTAGCAGGTCACAGTTCTAGTCTGCAAACAAAACCTCTGTGCTACCAAAACACTACAAAGAACAAGTCTTATCAATACTTTAAAAACCTAAGCTACCTGTTGTCAGAGATTCTCGAAGGAAAAGTGTATATACAGAATCATTATAAAAATTTAAAAGAACCATATGTTAAACTCCGGGGGAGGGGGAGGAAGCAGGAGGGTGTAACAAGATTATTCACTAACCCTGACCTCTAACCACTTGGCTCCATCAAACTGCCTAAACTACTTGAAATAAATCTGCAATATTTTCCCCTTCCAACCTTCATCAACTTTATTTTCATAAGGTTTGTTTTTCCCCCACTGAAAACAACAAGATATCAACTGACTTTCAGAACTTGGCAAATTTTTTTTTAAATACTTGAATCAGATCAAGTGAAAGGAAGGGTGGGAGCCTGATTGGCTGTCTATGCTTTTAAAACACTTTTCTTTTTAACTGGCTACATCATTCCAGAACAAGGGAAGGAGTACTGCCAGTAGAATCTGATCATTTTCTACATATGGTTCTCAAATTATTTCATTAAAAGTTAACTCTATCATGCACCTGCTTCACCAAAGAAAACATTATTTATTTCCTTGATACATCTCAGGAAGTGGGTAATAAACTCTTGTCAATACAGTAAACGGGGCAGACTGCCTCTTTTATACTTTCATCTTAAGTAGCCAGCTAATAACTTTTACCATAGCGGCTCCTCCACAAAAGCTGCTGTTACAAATTAAGTAAACAACCATCTCTCTCTTGCTTTCAAGTAGGTAGAAGGGGTTGCAGTTTCTAGATGAAGTAGCTTGCTTTCACATTTTAGAAGCCTGGCTGTACACCCTTGGCAGGCCCATGCCTCTCAATAGTTTCCTACCTTCACCGAAGTAACCTTTTCCTCATTATAAAAGGATCAGACAAAGCAACGCTCAAGACCATGAATGACTGAACTTTCCAGGAAAGGCCCCACACCTTCCAGCACAACAGGGGAGCTACTCCACAGACTGCGGGGAGGAGAGGCGCTCCCAGCAGTTGCTCCTGCAGCGCCGAGCCGCTCAGCGGAGTGCCAAGCGCCCCCTGAAGTCCCAGGCGGAGCTCCCCCTCAGCCTCCACCCCTCTAATGGCTGTCACCGCCTGCACAGGTGGGACACGGAATGTCACGCACCCCCCGCCAGCGGCGACGGCGGCTCAGAGGCTGCACCCCTGCGCCTGGGACGGCGCAGCACCTCGGGAACGGGGCGCAGGAAAGGCCAGGGCGGCCCCGCCACCGGGCCGCACTCACCTGCGGTTCATGGGCCGCACTCGCACGGCCACCTTCACCGAAGCCATGGCTCATCCCCGCCGGGCCGCTCGGGCTCGGGCCCGCACCTGCTCCAGCCGCCGGCCCGGCCTGGCCTGGCCTGGCCTGGCCCTCGCCGCCGACCCGCGCCCCGTCCGCCTGCCCGCCCGCCCGCCGGGGCCGAGCGCAGACCGCCCCACGGCCTAGGCCATGTCGCTGTGGCAACCCCCGCCCGCCCCCCGTAGCGTCTTTCCCCGGCGGGCGGCTATGGGGGCAGCGCAGGGACAAACAACGCGCAAGGCGCTAACCCTGCCGGCCCCGGCCCCGCCCGCGGCCCCGCCCTCGGCCCCAGCGGGGCGGGGTGGGGCGGGAGAGCAGGAAGAAGAGGAAGAGGAAGAAGAGGAAGAGGAAGAAGGCCGGGAAGGAGGGCCTCTGAGGACGGGAGTAGCGACAGTTACCATCGGCGAGTGGGGCTTCTCCACAGGGCTGTCCCCGGAGGTGTGTGTGTGTATGTATATTGGGGGGGGGAGGGTATATGCCTATACATACATATGTATACGTATATACACACACACCTCCCCCATAAATATATATCTGCCCGTTACATATAGGGAGAGATATATATAGGGTTGTAGGTAAGGGTGTCTATGTAAGTACACACTCGTATATACCCCTGTATACACCCCATATATATCTCTCCCTATATATACACACCTGTATATATAAACACCCCTATATATATACACACACCTATATATACCTATATTGGGGGGAGAGAAATTTCTATATAAATATATATAAGTATGTCCATATATATCTATATGTACCTTCATACATATCCATATATATCTATATATCTTTTTTGCCCTTGGTTATATATATACACATATGTACATATGTGTTTAAGAGAAGGTGTTAAAACAAAGCTGCATGCGCAATCCCTGCTGCACTTGGCCATGCAGCCACCGGTGAGATGCTGGTGAGGCCAGGCTCCCATCGTGCCAGTACCACGGGTCTGGGGACAGGACCCAGACCCAGCACCCCACCGCGTCTCACTGCCTGGGGGGACGGGCTCAGCAGAGCATGGACACAGACGGCACTGTCTCAGCAAAGGAAGGAAATGTTTCCAGGAAATAGAAATGGTTAAGCAGTGGGCATCACAAACAAATAATAATATTTATGTATATAACATGATAAATCTGGGTTATTATTTTTTTACTGCTTATAATAGGGCACACAGCAGCAATCCCAATAGGTATCAGCACTTTTGCATATACAAGAAAAAGCTGATTGTGGTCAACTTGGAGAAAAGTGGAAGAAAAAAAAGGTAAATTCAAAGAAACATTAAGGTGTGATGTATGATGAAAAGCCATGCCGTCATCTACATTTGCAGAAGCCCAGCCTGGGAGTCCATGCGGGATGCCAGGGATGTCGCGAGGCTGGGCAGCGTGGGCACTGGGGCTGAGCCTCCATCCCAGGGGATGCATCCTGCACAGGGAGCTGGAGACCTCGCACCAAACCTACACCAAAGCTGGCGGCAGGGCTCCCTCAGGGAGCACCGCCACCCCCACTGCCTTGGAGGCAGACACCAGAGAAGCAGCTGGAGCCTGGACCAGCCTGAGGCAGGATCCCTCACACCATCCTTAAGTAATAAGAAACCCTAACGATGTCTCAGAAACGGCCACACCGCTGGTGCCACAGGAGGGGATAATCATTCCACCGGCAATAGCATGGCATGTCCTCCCCTGGGGAGCAGCCGGCCGCAGCAGGATATCTGGCTCTTAAGGAATAACTGTGAAGAAGGCAACATAAAAAAGCAGGATAAGTAATATTATCATAAATAATAAGTATTTTTGTTTGTTTGGAGTGTCAGTGCCTGTGAACTACACCCAGGATGGAGACACCATTTAAAATGCTGTACGAACATAGTTGCATTCAAGTCATTAAGGTCTTACTGGCTTGACAAGCCAAAAAAACCCAGTTGCCAAGACACACAAGAGCCAAATACCCCATCTTTAGCGGTGACTCCTACTGACAACTTACCGTCTCCAAAAAGGGGAAGGAATGAGGAACGGGAGGTGACAGTAAAAACATGAGCTGACGAGCAATTAGCATCCGTGGCAATTGGGATCATGTAGATGAATGAGATGAGCTGGGAAAAGGAGGAGAGCAGAGAAGGAAAAGTGAGAGACAGAAGGACCCCATGTTTACACCCCAGAGGTGTAGGGGAAGTGCTAGGAGGAGGGTCAGAGGAACAGAGCCAGGACAGAAGAGGTTTGGAGGATGACTGACTGCTGGAGGTGGTCAAAGGGGGTGGGATGGAAGCTCACTAGACATGGAAACACAGCTGAAAACCAGGGCAAAAAGAGATGCCACGGGGTGGAGAAAGGAGAGGATGAAGAAAGAAGCCAGAAAAGTGATGTCCCTGGCAGGGCATCAGATCAGCCGACAGATAAGGTGACGTTTGAAGAGAGAGGTCAGGTCCAAGGAGTGGTTTCATAGCAAAAGGGAATCTATTATGTGTTCAAATTTGCTTGAGAAAGAGAAGAGGAGGGATGAGAACAAGAGGGGTCCAGGGCAAGGGGTTAGAAAGTCACTGGTGCAGCAGCTTAAAAGAGAAGAGAGGAAGAAATACAGGGTCAGTAATAGGAAAGAAGGCGGAAGAAACAATATATGGAGAGAGAGAGAGAAGGGCACATTGTTGGAGACCCAGCAGGCTTTCAACAGCCAGATGGGATCCCTGGCCTGAGAGTTAGAGATGAAAAACAGTTTTGAAGGTTTGGAGATGGAAAAAAAAGTAGTGGATTCATTACATGGATTTTTCCTGAGGTTTTCAGTGATGTGAGAGGACAAGCATGGGGAAAAGATGCAAGGAGGGAGCCAGAGTTTGTGGTGCTGAGATAAACTCCAAGGGTAAAAAAAAGAGTCGGGACAAGTGTCAGCACCAGTGTCAGTATCATGGACCAGATGTCACAGGAGCACTAAAAAAGAAGGGAAGGGAGCAACTGTGCTGTGCCAGAGAGAAAGAACTGGGGCATTGGGAAATCACGGAAGGAGCAATATTTGCTTAAAAATCAGCCGAGGACCGGGTCACTCTGGTGATCGTGGGAGCTGACACACTGCAGCAGCCAAACGTGCAGGCGGGGGGAGCCCCAGCAAGGCATCAGGCAAATTGATTAAAACGTATTGAAAGCTTTAAGGAGGACCTGGGAGACGTGTGACAAGCCCACAGGGAATAGCACAAACACATTAGACAGATAAGAATAAGCTAAAAAGTGTATAAGAAAAAAATAGACATGTACAGGCATGCATAATAGGATAAAAGAATAAAAAGCAGTGGTAAAAAGTACAATTAAATGTAATGATTTTCAGCACCAGTTAGGGGTCCTAGAAAAGCCAACCAATATATAGCCTAATTTGTAGAGCATCTACTAACCACTCTCAGACAGTCATGCTTCCCCTCTCTCTGATTAGCAAAGTTATTGAAGAAATACATCTAGTTCAGTAAGTATGTCTCTGCATGCTGTGTTTTGAGACATCCAGCCATTAGGCGATACAATGAGCTTCTCCACCCGCACAGATCCTCCCGAGAAATGGAAAACACTTTTCTACTTCCACAGTAAGTGCCCATTGCAGATGGGAGCTGGCCCAGCTAACACACCCACAGCACGTCCGGCATGAAGCAGCAAAACATCCCCAGGCTCTCCCATCCTCCTGCAATTCTCAGTGCCTTGCTATTTCAGAAAGTCTTCTGTGCTTTCTTCTTGCTCCTAATTGACCTCTAGCAAGGGACCTGCTCATTCAGAAACACCTTCAGGCACATACCATCATTTCCCAGGGTTGCAAAACAGGTCCCAAGCTCAGGAGATGACAGGCTGGACCCTACTAATAATGAGTGGTGCAAAGTCTTTCATTCAGGCCCTTCCGATGCACGCTTCCCTGTGACGATGAGCGGTTGCCTTTCCATGCATTCATATGCAAATAGCCTGGAAGGGCAGGAATTAACAACTCAGTCAATGGTTACACCTTACCTGCTATAATCCTCTTTTCTCATCGCAGTTCAAAATATGTTTCCAAGAAGACGACATCAACCAGGACCTCTACCTGAGTGTGCTAAGATACCCTTCCTGTTGGCAGACAATGGAGGGGACAGACGGGCATCTCCCCATCCCACAGGACTCACCATCAGGCCAGAGCTCATCATCAGCCCTGGTTTGATTTGCTGATTAGCAAATCAGCATTTGCTAATTTGATGCAGAAAGCTCAACACTTGCTGCTAAAGAGATTAAGAGGGTCTTCCAAGGCCAATATTTGGGAGAAGGTATTATCTTGTCACACATCGATCCATCAGGAAAGTTATCCTTCTCTCAATTCCTGGGAATATTTTGGGGAAAACACTTGCTCAGCATCATCCTCCAGCCTGCCTCTGCAGGGCTTTTCACACCTGATGTGTAACACACAGTGAGATGTCATTTCTGCTGTCCCTGCTGAGACATGTTGTGAAGTCCTTTATCTCAGCCAAGGGAATCATCCTCCTCCTCAGGCTGCTCTGGTTTTCCAATTTGTCAAAATCATGAGGAATAAACAGCATTGACCATTCCCAGCAGCACACAAACATGGTCCTTTTAATCCATACACACAGTTTGCTTTCCTGAGCTCATTCCCAAGCCAAGTTTCAGGTCTATATTCATACCCACTTTGCACGAAATGCAGCTGTACATCTCTGGTTTGAACTCACACTTGTATTGAGATGGAGGAGCTTGCTGTGGATAACCTCGAGGGGACGAGTACCCCTCTGCTAGCCCTGGCAAGTGCTGGGGCTTCACTACAGCTTCCAGATGGAAGGTCCAAACGGAGCCACCTGATGGCTGAAAAATAAAGGATGTCACTGTATTAACAATTAAACCAAGTGCTGCGTGAATTCACACTAAACAAGGAGAATTATCCAATTTCCAGCAGGTCTCAGCATGCAGTTTCAAGTAAGTAAGCATCAAGCTGTCAGCTTGAAATTTTCCTTGGGAGCTGTGCAGTTTTAATGAGCTACCACCAGTGCTGGGTTTTGGTATTTCCTCCTTTGCTCTTTTCTGCAGTTGACTTTTTCTTTTTAATGAAATGCCATGGACATTGAGCCAGTCCACCTGCCAGGGGGGTGCTGGCCGCTCAGGTGGGAGTAACGAATTTGGGGAAGCCAAGGAGTGTCACCTGGAGCTGGCACTGCCAGCACCGTCCTCAGCAGCGGCTTGGGGAGAGCAGCAACAGCAACTGCAGAAGACATCGCAGGACTTAGTGCCTCTGACAGCAGCAGCAGCAACCACTGCTGTGCCAGGCTGTGTGCCAGCACTCTGCTTGCCACAATTTGGGAAATTAGCTCAAACTAAATAGCAGCGGATCCGTTTCCCTTGCGTCTTTGTCATCTGCATCCAGCCCTCTTGTTGACCTTCACAGTTATAATGGTGATAATATAAACCCGAATGTGACCATTCCTCCCATGCTTGGCAGAGAGACCATCAGCAGCTCATCCGGCAGCTGGATGTCATGGTCGGTGAATGCTGCCCATCTTTCCAGGTGCATCCCTTCCTGGAGAGCCCTGTGCCCATCACAAACGCTTTGAGGCTGCATCACAAGAGGTTTGTACAGGAGATGGTGGACACAGACAGCGCACATGCAGGGATCCTCCAAATTCCTGGCCAGAGGATAAATGATATAGCTGGGTTGAAGGGTGTCCTCACTGGTACCCCCTTACACAGACGTTGGTTTGAGCCAAGAGGGAGGGTGCAGAGGGTTTACAGCTATACTGGCTCTTGCACTGGAAGGGGGAAGCAGACACAGCTCCTTGCCCTGCCACAGAAGGACCCAAGAAGCTGCTGGCAGTGCAGCTGTGGCGGGATGGGAAAACACCAAAGTCCACACTAAAAGTTTCCTATGGTCTGCTGGACCACACAAAAGAAGAAGCAGTTTGTAAATAGCCTTTGAGTTTAATCATCTAGGGGAATCAATCAAGCAAAGATCCAAACCGCTGGGTACACATCATCGTTTTCAAGTTGTTGTGTTAGGCTTGATCCAGAACTGAACCAGAACAGCTTCAGCCAAAACTTAGTTAGAACTGAACCACAGAGTCACCGGCCTGACTCTCTGCTGCTTTGATCTACTGCTAATTGCTGAACTAGTTCTTCTGTGAGCTGATTTTCCTTTCGCTGTGCTTTCCACCTCCGTTTAGTTTCAAAGCATTTTAAACATACTTCATGTGGGATGGTATATACAACAGAGAAACAAATATACTGCTTATATTCATGTATATATATTCTATAGGAGACAACTTTCTCCTTTGACACAAAATTGTCACCTTGAACTCTAACCGTGAAAACACAGCCACTTAATTTCTATTTTAAAATATTAATGGGTGATGGCTTTGCACAACAGAAGTTTGCCCTACACAGAAACTTTTCTTATTACGAAGAGCACTCATGAGTTTCACAGAGTATGCTCTAGCATTCTTAGAAATGAGGTTGTTTTTGTCCCCTTCTCCTGCTTCACTTTCAGTTAAGGAGTGTGACAAGGAGAAGTATGGTACAGAGAAGTGGAAGTGAAGAATAAGTGGTTGTAGTTGACATTTAATTTCTGCACAGTTGGAAAGAGAAATGAGATTGTCTGTTGTTCAACTCATTATTTTCCCCAACCATCCAAGAACATAGCAATTTGTTGTTTCTTTATTAAATATAATAGGGAGATGTTCTGATAATTTTTCCTTATAGAGTTCTTATTACTTACAATTCATGGATGGTGGCAGCCTCTGAGCTCTCTCATTTGCTCTGTTTTCTGGTGTATCGTTCAATTAACATAGAGGCAATCTGTTATGTCCAAAAGGTAATATGACAAGGATTGATAAGCAAGCAGAAAGATCTAATAATGTTTAATGAATTATCGCAGTGCCATGTTTGGAGATGTTCTCTCGGCAGCACCCTGGCATTTACACAACACATCAACATGTCACTACTCGGGATCAAGAATAGCCATATATTTCCAGGCTATGTCAGGGTCAAGTTCCTGGGTATGCCAGCGTAGTTTTATCCATGAGGCCAAGGAAATCTCTCACATACAGCACTGCCATTTACTCCTGCCTTTTTAAAACACAGGCAGTGCGTTCCCCCTTACTCCTCACTCTGGGACGCCTTTTATCACCTTTATTGGCATTAAAGATGGAGGAGGTTTGGGGCTGCAAAGTGTCTTCCAGAGAAGTCCTTTCCAGACTTTTCAGTGAGACATGAGATTGAGCACCTACCTGTTGCCATCTCGCATCCCCAGCCACGCCGCACTTCAATGAGCCCCAGTGCCAGAGGGACCCAAGATTTTAGCAGCGAGAACCACTTCTTCACTCTGCACCCAGAGAAGCAAAACAGATGATGCTGATGCTGACATCCTCACCAAGAAAGAGATGAAGGCTGTGAAAGGCATCTGTCTGGCATGTTAAACCCAGGAGCTCAGCTATTGTTGCTGTCAAGGTATCTGGGTTTAGGGCAGGAAAGTGTCCTTCAGGTATCTACCTTGGAGGACATCAGGCTGCAGAGCAAGGCTGTGAGTTGCGTGAAAGAAATTAGAACACAAGAGAAGCCTTCCTGGAGGCCAGAGAAGGTTTGGTTGATGGCATACAGGAAAGGAATAATAATTAACCTTTCTTTCTGTATTTCCAATGTTTTTTCTGTTCCTTCTCATGGCAGAAAGTCCCTTTTCCTTTGGCTAGAGAGGTTCGGGGTGTGAATTAGTGAGTGATTTATACTGTGTGTTTAGGGTGCCTGATAATGAATGACCACTTGAGGCTGGACACTGGAAGGTTGTGGGCACAAAAAGTATCGCTGTGTGTATTTTACACTTAGTTTGTTCCCTGATCTTTAGCAGTTACTGGATTTCCAATGGAAATGAAGGTTAGTGTTATAGCCAAGCTCAGAATAAAATAAGAACCTGGGAAAACATAAATTGATGCAAAGCCAAAGGTAAAACACTGAAAATCATTGAGAAATTTTGTACTGACTTCAGTGCAATTTGATCAATATCTACAGGGAAAAGCAGACAAATATATTCTTGGAATAATGTTCCCTGAGAAAACAGGATTTGGATAAGCCAAATTTGGAGAGAAAAAAGAGATTACTCTGAGTTAGTATAGAGCATATTTATGTCCTAATACATTGCTTCTACAGGAAATCTTGTTGTATTTAACATTAGGATTAGGATCAGCGGAAAAATAGACTGGAGTACGGGTCAGCCTTCTTAATAAGATAAGACTTTATCTGTAATCCCCAGGGAAAAAGATGGTGTAGGTCTGAGCTGCTGAATATGGTAATATCCATAAGAGAACTATTTTAGGAGGTACTTGAAAGGCGGCACACACATCTTCAAAGGATCTACAGATTCCTCTCAACTGGAATGAAATATTTAGGCAGCCTGGAAAGCCATTTTCCTGATACTTGCTTGCGAAAATAAATATAACCTTCTTTCTAGTAAGCCAAGTCTACCACCCAGCGTGTCAGTGTGCGAGTCCTGCTGAGAATTTCAAGGGGCAAAAGAGACAGCAAGAAAAGAAACAGCAAACAGAAGCAAGGGTGCAATGAGAGAGTGCTGCCTGAGGCAGGCGGGTGCTTGCTGAAGGAAGGAGCCCATGGGAAGCATTGGTGCAAAGAGGATAACTGACTGATTAATACAAGCTGTGTTTCTGCACAAGGTGGACAAGGGAGGATTCAACCCATCAGGGGAACATCATGAGAAGCCCACTGCTTCTACCTATCCCTGCAGTTCCTGCCTATCCCCTGGAGATCTATTGAACTAACTCCACTTCTCTTGTCCAAAAGATAAAATTAAGCTTCATCATTGGCTTCAAAGGCTCGTTTTGCCTGAATAAGGAGTTAAGAACTGCAGGACTTGGCCTCTTTTGAAAGGCAGCTGGATGGGTAGAGTTGGTGTGCTCTCCAAAATCGCCATCAGTGTTGCTGAAGCTGCAGAGCAGCCTCCAGGTAGAGGGCATCCCTTTACAGCATGCCAGGATACCAAGCCCATGAAACACACTCTCAAACAAGGCCCTTAGCAGATGGCTTTAGACAACTCCCTTCATTCAGTGATGCAAAATATACTGTCCATGAGCAGAAAAGGGATGCTCAGACAAGGCCATTGAACAGCTCACCCCCCCAAAAAAAACAGATTTGGGGAGTGGTGTATATTTAAAAAAGCATTTGGGGGAGAATTTAGCAAGAAACTAAACAGCATCAGAAAGATTTTTTTTCTTCCAAGTTGCCGGTGTTACCTGGTCCTAGTTCCTTTTGGAAATGACCCTTACTAATAAGAAATTACTCGTTTATTATTAAATAATCTTTCAACTTGCAACATTCTTTTTTAATAATATGTGCAAAGGCCATTAGGCAATGCTTACTGCAATTTACACTCAAATCAAGCCAAGCCAAGTTATTTTAATAAAACTACAGCTTGTCATTCTTAATTCATTGTGTTTCTTCAGTGAGATAAAATTAGATTAGGATCAGACAAACCAGAACAAGAAAAACAGGTTTTAAGTGTCAGTAACTGCATATAGAAGATGTATTTTAACACAAATAAAAAGCATGCATGTCCCAAACAAATGCATAACCTATTCTCCCTCTAGTGGCCACTGCTCCTCCTTAAAAAAAAAACAACCCTGGCATGGAGCTAAAGCATATCATGCTGGAAAAAGAAGGAAGAGTGAAGAAGACCTGAAACAGCTTTCCATTTCAAATATCTACTCTTCTGCTTAGCAATTTCTGACTAACAGATCTAATGTAGCTGGGAAAAGGCGGCACACTGAGATCTTGCATATCCTCCTGCATGAGCTACATGGAGAATCATCTGTTTTAAAACCACAGTCGAAATGGTTTCGTTGGAGAGGGGCCAGCTGCCTTTCAATTGCTGAATTACTGATCCAGCAAAAAAGCACAAAACCCATTTCTCATCTGCCATATAAAGATTACATTAAAAAGTCACCACTCTTCACTAGAGTTCAAAATAGAAGAAACACTAAGATGATACAAATGTGGTTTTGCTAAGGATTTCAACTGATACATTTTCCTATATTGGATATGTGGTATAACCAGTATTGCAATTATTTAAAGTAATAGAACTTTCTTATTGGCAAGAAGTTGTGCATATAAACACATAAAACACTAATACAGTAATTCTCTGATACTTGACTGCATTAAAAAAACTGATAGCATTTATGTTGGCTGTGAGAAGTATCGTTGCTCCTATAATGATGATGGGATATAGCTGTACACATATTTTCAGACGACAAGCACTGCTGGAGAGATTTTATGTTTCCCCTCCTTGCCTTGGCTTAAATATGGTAATATTATTATTGGCAATAACAAATTATATTGCCATATAAAATGTCTGGAGTATCCACTCAGTCAAGCCAGAAAGCCCATGGTAGCAGATACGCTGCAACATAGCTCCTTCTGTGCCAGGAATCTGCAGCCTGAATAGAGAAGATGATAGGTAAAATAGCATGGGAAGAAAGAAGGGAAAGGAGATGCACGGGGTCACACAAGAAGCCAATGAGCACCTAAGAACAGAGGTTTTATGAACAGAGGTTTTATGAACCATATGCTCACAGCCCAACACCTGAGTCACATGGAAAGGGCACAGCCAGAGCTCAGTGTATGTTGTGTTAGAAAACCAAGGAACAGCCCCCTGCATCCCCCATCTAATCCTTCCACTGCTTAAAAAGAAGCAAAAGACTAACAATATAAAGTCATACATGCATTTTTATCTCATATACCTCTCCAATCTGGCATGCCACAGAGAAACGGGCCCTGCCTCTAAACAAAACCCAACGTGCTCGTGTATGAAATTGAGTCTAGTAAGTCAATAAAGTCCTGAAATTTAAGTCAGTGCAATTTTAAGGTGTATTTACCATTCAAAGGCTGAAATGAAACAGTTCATAACAATGTTTAGTCAGAAGACACATTGCTAATCCCACACAGAAAAGCAGTGGTAATCAGTATGTTCCTGCACACTGATAGCAAAGAAGCAGCAGCCCTGGACAGTGAAGGTTCTTGCAGGCTAAATACAGATCACAGTTTTCAGCCATGATGTTTGTAATGTAGCCCTGAATCGCCTGTCAACTAACAGAGTCCCCAAAGATGTCCCTTTGACTAAGAGTAACTTGCTTGGTCACTCATCACAGACATCTTCCAGGTGTCTACCCACCACCAAGCTAGTGCAAGGTCAGTGTTCATCTTGCTGAGGAAAGGCATCTTCCTAAAGGCAGGGCAGTAGGCACTTGCCATCAGAGAAGCAGCTGTATCCATTAGATTTGTTTCACAGGGCTGTAGGTCTTCCAGGGAACCATCTCGCTTCTCACTTTCTCCCTGAATCCATGTAGAGGAGGCCTCTAACGCAAAGGCAAACACAGTGCTTTGGGGCTCTCTTTTGTTCTGCTTTGTCCTCTCTCAGAAGCTCCCCTCCGATGAATGAGATCTGCCTCTTTAATCTCCCCATTTTCACATCCCATCAGCTGGAAAGGTCAAAACGACAGGCATGTTTACCAAGGCTCCTTCCTTCAGAAGCCAGGCAATACCTTTCACAAGATTGGTTTTGCTTCTCTCAAGAGATATTTACCAGAGGTTAGTGCACTTTTTTCTTCAGAGATGATTGCTATCAGCACTGGAAGAGCTTCCCAAGATTGCTAAAAGGAAATATCATATCATAGTATCTAATTTCTAAAGCGATGGTACAAAACAGCCTCTCCGCATGCAAACCCAGAGCAGCGCTCAGGAGTTCTGCATCACTTTCCATCGTGGGAAATATTTAGTATTACTACAAATTTAAACATTTCTCAAGAAGTGCTATTTGAATAATTAAGAACAAGATATAGATTTGCTGCTTTCAGGATGAGTGCAACTGAAGACATAT
This sequence comes from Buteo buteo, assembly GCF_964188355.1. Lineage (NCBI taxonomy): Eukaryota > Metazoa > Chordata > Aves > Accipitriformes > Accipitridae > Buteo > Buteo buteo. The sequence goes on from NC_134179.1 coordinate 17,597,896, forward strand.
AAACAGCAGTTCAGCTGTCAGAAGACAAGCAAGCTTCCCAGGGTGATGGGTACTGTTAACGGCAAGGAGACGTGCCGCTGCTGCTGACGCCTACGTCCTTATCCCCAGCATTGTTTCAGCTGAGTTATACTTTCCACTGAGCATTTATAAAACACATATGGAGTCATTTTAGAAGACCCATACACACAAAGATTGTTTTTCTTGAAGATTAAAGAACAGAAGGACTAAAAGCAGGCTCAGACTTTCATTATAATCAGGCTTCTGCCTTGCAAGAAGTCTCCTGGATGACAGTCCAGGAGAGTTCAAGGGCACTGAGATTTTCCCTGCTATTTCATGGGGTTTTTTCCAAGGCAATTTTCCCTGCCTTGGAAATTCCAGCCTAATGACAAGCCATCAGTCAGAGTGAAAAATAGCTGTTGCTTGAAAATAAAAGAAAAATTTATTCTCACCTTCTCTGAAGTCTTTGCTGTAGTTCACTATATTCCTATTACACACATTTAAACAAACTATTCTGAAGGACTGGTAAAGACCAAAGAAGCAGAATCATAAAACTTTACAAGATTTCATTACCCTTACTAGGAACTGATGCTAATCCCTTGAAAGGCAGCAGGACAACATAAAGTGCCCTGTATGGGACAAACCTTTAAGAAGCTCTACCATTTTATGTATGCACAAATATGAACCTTATGTCTTTCTCACTGAGCCAACACTAGAAGATATTGCACAAAAGAAACAAAAATAAAAGCCCTCAAATTTAGGTAAAATCCTGACTACTGCATCCCCACCCTTGGGACTTACCAAAGGTCCTGTCTTAATTCTGCTCACAGGCAACCTATCTAGAAAAGCCCCATCTTAATTTACCAAGTTCTTTCTTTGCCTTTTGCAGTAAAAATATGCGCATCCTTCTGCTTATTAACTAACAACAACACTCCATGGGCCCTGATCCTAGCAGAGGCAAGTCACCTAAGTTATAATCTCCTTACCTAAAAAGCAAACAGCGCAAATAGTTTACACATGAGTACAATATCCCATAAAACTGTATTCTACGGGGTAGAGGAGGTTTTTCAGAGCTCTAATGTGATGCTGTTGTTGGCTTAAGCTTTTCTAATGTTCCACATTTCTACAAAACCATTAGCCAAATGACCTTCTGAAATTTCTGACAGCCTGTGCAGGCATTCATGTTTGCAAATGATAGAGATCTCGTATCTGCAAAGCATGGGATTAACGCTGCCCTGTATCCCTATCATCAAGCTGGCATCCCTATACTTTCATTACCGTTTCCTGGCAACAAAGCGCCGAGGCACTTTCATGAATGCTAACAATCCATACTCATCCTGCCAGCAAGACCTTTCCAGAGAGCCCTGCCAAAATGAATGAGAGGATCAGTGGTATCTGCTTCTGCAATAGACTCAGATACAAAATCTTTTTTTTTCTCCACAGGGGAAGCATTATTAACGTGATTTTTTAATCTAAAAATCACTCCTATTTTTCTTTCTAGGCATTTATTTTTGAAGTCATACCATATTATTTCACCCCAAAATATAACAATCCCATTTCTGTTCTTATTGCATAGAAGCAGCCTGATTTATCAGTTTGTTTTTATCAGCTGGGCAGCTTGATGGTTGGGGGGTTTTTTTTCCAGTTTACAGGATCGATGTGTGGTAATATGACAAATCTAATACTGGGCATATATATATTTTTTTATTTTGAAAAGGAAAATAATTACTGTTTCCATTTTTTAAGCAGAGAGATTGTTTCATTAATACCAAGACTAAAAGAGAAAGAGCCACCTCATGAAGACGGTATGCTTTCTTCTATTTGAGTGATATGACTCTGAGCCTTCTTAGCAGTAAACTAAGGCAGAAGTAACTAATGGCAGAAAAGCAGGAAAAGGAGATGCTTTTTGTATCTTACACTGCTGTGAATGCACAAGGAGAGAGGATTGCTCCCTCCAAGACCAAGTCCTGCTTGATGTTCAAGCAGGCAAGGGTTGAGAAAGACAATGCAGAAAGAGCAGCTCTCACAAGTGTTCTCAAATAAAAAAAAATTTGCCCTTCTTTTCCCCTCCTCCCCATGGTCAGCCGCTGTTTTGGAGGCTCTGAACTGAAATGGGAAGGGAAGGGAAGGGAAGGGAAGGGAAGGGAAGGGAAGGGAAGGGAAGGGAAGGGAAGGGAAGGGAAGGGAAGGGAAGGGAAAGGGCAGGATCCTCCCACACCACTGCGGTGCTACCCTGGGGGGCTGGATGCCACACTCCTGCCTTTCTACTGTGCTGGGGATTTTCCTGTCCACCAGAAGCTTTTCTCAGCTGCACTTGTCATCTGAAACAGTACCAACTAGCAAGCACCTTTTTCAGTCTAGAGGAAACATGGACTGGTTAAAAAAATCCAACCAAATAGCCAAAAATAATTCTGCTGAATTAGGATTAGGACAGGTTTTGAAGTATAAGGGAAGAGAGAGTTCTTGGTTACAGAGAATTTCCACCAGGAGGCTTCCCTCTCTCATTTCCATTATGTTGGTTATATCAGATTATAAAGGGTATCTACAGCTCTCTGATGAACATCTCATTTGACCCTCACCCCTTACAACCTCCCTCCCCAGCCTTGGTGAGGCTTTAGATAATGTTGCAATGCTCATTTAACAAATGAACGGACCCTTACGCACTGTGCCTACCTTCCCCAAGGGCTTGCTAACACTGAAATGCTGTCAGCTTCAGAGCATGTGGATACAGAGAAGATATATCACATGGTCTTATCATGAAGAAAAGCCACTGTAATGACAAAGAATCAATACTCAGGTTTGTACTGATGCTGCCAATATTATTAATACTTTATTGTCCTAAGTCAAAATTTGTTTGACTTGAAAAAGATCTGAGTGTACCCTGGAACAGTTGATTTTCTGTGCTTTTCCTTCTGGCAGCTGGCTCTGGCTTGAAGTCAGGACAAAGAAATCTTTTGGATCATTAACATCTATGACCATCTGCATAGCAAGTTTTGCCCCCCAACAATTGTTTTCTTGGGTAAAACTGTCCAGGTAGTGAGAAAGTGAATAATGTGTTTCAATCACACTTAGCAGATCTAAAGGGTTAGCTGCCCCTTTCTGTAATATACAGCTCTGACTATGTTAGCCTAAAATGAGTTTAAGATAGATTCCCTAAGGAAACAGTTCATGGCATATAATCTGGCTTCTGAGCAGTATTACTTAGGGTGACAGCATCCGCATCTGACTCGCTCAAATGCTGTGGCTGTTGAACAAAGTCAGCACGGGGACATTCCCTATGTATAAGCAGATGTCCCACAAAAAAAATAACATTTTCAAAGAACTCACTAAAGAAGGGAAATACAACCCCTGACATGTGACCTGTGACACAATCCACGGCTGTGGTCATTTATACACACTCGTGATCTTAGTACGCAGGGGCAAGAGGTGACACCGTTATGGCCATGACGGACCAGGGAATGTCACACAGGGTGCAGAGACGTGAGCACTGAGCACTGAGGAATGATATTCATCCTCTCCTTATTGACAGGCCCACTTAGGCTAAAGGGCAGGTTACTCCCTCCCCAGGGCATGGATTTCTCCCTTGGAGTATCGCCTGAAATTGAGAGTTCAAAGTCTGCTGAAGTCCAAAGGGGCAATGACAGCCCCAAGCCTTGTCTGCTGCTTAGCTATAAAGAGCAGGCATGGATGCAGCACGATGAAGTCCAAACGCAACCAATTAGCTGACTCTCCCTCAGACATGCTTTGGTTGCCAGTTCCCACTCACAGTCCCCGTTTTCAGGAGATTAGAGGCCAATTTGCCAGAGCTGAGAAGCTGCAGGCTGCCCCTCGTAGGGCTGTCTGCAGAGCAGCAGCCGGTGCTTGGATAGAGACTGAAGCAGAGGGAGTCTTTACTGGGAACACCCAAATCCAGTACAGAACAGGTTCAGAAATAAGTTTGTATCTTTACTTGATATTAATAATATTGCACAGGACAGACTATAGACATTTCCTCTCTTTTACAGAAAATAAATTTTCAACAACCAAGTATCAATTTGTTGTTCCTTGTGAATGATTAACACTGCTTTATTCCTAACGCAGTGTTAGGAAGGACTAAATATTCACAGTGACCGATGGATTAGTTAAAACCTAGACAAAAAACCCTCAAACTCCAAAATAGTTTGCAATCAGCAAACAGAAAGAGACTACACCTACTCTACATTGTTTAGCTGAGATTTATATAATGTGGAAAAGGTAGTATTATATTTCTAACACTTAGTTGCAGGTTTGGGAAAGGGGAGTCTAGAAAGAGGCACTGTATTTTAAGTGCCCATTTTAAGCATCCCAATAGATGCATCTTCACTGACAAATTCATACAATCTGGCTCTGCCCCGCTGGTCCTGCCCCATGCTCTCAGATGGAGGAGAGGTGGGGAGATCACTTTTCTCATCTGCTTTACAGTTGCACTTCTCTGTGCATTCTTAGATGGTTTCCATACCTACCTGAATTAAGCAGGGGAGGGAAGAGCAGTGAAATGCTGCCATCCAAGTACCTGAGTGGTACTCACCATCAGTGGTTTTGCAGAAGCCATCCTTCTGAGCTTTTGTCACCTTGATGCTGTTGTTACACGAGCTAGCTAAATTACTGTTAGAGCAGAAATGCCTCCCTGTGCTGGAAATCACACCATCGGCAGCGACGCAGACTTACCTTCAGACAGCAACCACAAGATCACATTTTCACATTTATCTGGAAAACAATTAACCTCAAAGTAATGAAGTTGTATTGGTTGAATGGGATTCTCCAGGATAAACTATCACTTCACACAGTATTAAGGAGGCAGGAGTATGGGAAGACTTCATAGTTCCTCTGTCTTGCAAGAAAAGAACAAAATACCTTTTTTAATAAAACTTTTCAGTGCTTGAAAATGTTCCAAGGGTTTTATCCATTTTATGGAGAAGAAAAACCTTTGATAAAAATGTAATATAGTTTATAAAAATATTCTTAAACAAGAGTTTTTGTCACTACTAGTTTTATCCTGAAAAATTGCAACCAGCTGTATGTGAAATAATTGCCTTTCAGGTTGAAAACAGGAAATTTTTATTTGATTTAGGATGTTGACTGCTAATATCATATAGCCTTACTTTATAACCAGAAGTGTGGTGGAAAGAATTGTCTTAATCCACCTGCGCACTTAATTTTAAGCCAGCAGATTCATACATTCATATATCCAAGCACCTGTTCTCATTTCACTCTTTGGAGGTGAGAAATTTATTCATTTGGAGGTAAGATCTCATCTCACGCAGCAGAGATTTATTTTTACATTACTGAAGGCAAGACAGTGTAAATCATAGTTGGAACAGAGTCTTTTAGAAAGCCAACATGCACAGAGCTGCTCCGCATGGAATTCTGATGGAGAGGAGATTGAAGCCGCGTTTGATGTTGTTCTTGACCTACACTATTTGTTGATGTAGGGGTTTTTTTAAGGGGATGGCACAGGAGAACCCTAACACTTGGAAGGGGCTCTACCACACTGGGGCTAAATGAGAAATAAGCACTGAAAGGTCCTCTGACTCCCAGCATGGCTGCAAACATAAGGCAGCACAACACATGCAGTCTTTTCCACAGCCAGCCAAGCTTTAGGATCACTAAAAGAATTTATAGCCAGCTCGAGTCTACCAGATATGGTGAATTTACAGCCAACTCAAGTACCAGAAATGGTATGATTTACCATCAGCTCCCCAGTGCCTGCTGTGACTGAGAACTAAATGATTTAAATCAATAAATGTTTGAAGGAATGAGACAATCAAAATAACTCATGAGCTTTATTAGTATCCATATAGGGCACTGGCAGAGCTTCAACACAAGCCCAGGCAGAACTTGTTAAAGGGGCTTACTACTGCTGTTTGCCCAAACTGCAGTAATTATTAACCATAAGACTAGTAATGAACAAGCTTATTTATGGCTTCATAGCTTGATGCTGGCATGGGTCTTAGCAATTTCAAGGCTCAGCTGGCTTGAGAAAGAAGTGTTTGGAAATCTAAGAGCTTCTTTATAGGATCTTATTGCTCATGGAGCCCCACACTTGATGCTGATGGCAACCTGCCAGTAAGTCCTGTGGAAACCCTCAGCTGGGCAGACCTTCCTCCTCAGGTAGGATTGGTGTAATCAACCCTCTGATTTTCAGGTCCTCCTTCTGGGCAAACCTGTCTCTGTTTCCCTATCAATCTCTGTTTTCAAGGGCAGGTTTGCCCTTCCATCCAGGACATGGCCTATTGCCTCCCCATCAGGGCAGGAGGGTCCTCAGCTCCACAGTGGTGCCACCAGTTATCTGAGACCACCATGCTCACCCACTGCCCTGGCTTCCAGCCCAGCAATGCTGCTTAAAGCATGCTGAGCTTCCTACTCACCCCTGCCACAGTTTACCTGGACTGTTGCAAACATCACCTCTAGCCTCCTATTTCCCAGCTGCTTTGAGCTCAGATACACATAACATTCCCAGCACCCATCTCCATCTTCAGCAGACCTTCAGGTGTCTGTAGCTTGCATCAGGGCCCCTAGCGCATCCCTTCCAGGTGTCTGGCTGCCCTTCTGTCGCCATTTCCCTGTCAACAGACAGTGATGCCTTCTCCAGCTGGTTTACCAAACGCTGTTGGCTTCAGGATCACCCAGGCTTATTCCTCTAGCGGGTCATGCTCTGCAGCCAGTTCCTAGTTTCCTAGCTCTGCTCTGGACAGGGCTTCATGCCTTCCGAGAGCCCATCCCTCTTGCACCCAGTGCCTCCTGTGAGCATGTTGCACAGAGCACTGCTCCACTTCTTTTCCCACCTTGGCAGCCAGGACACCTCTGGTGTGCTGAGAACTTGTGCCCTGGGGAAATGCTGCAAGAGCTGCAGCTAAAACAGCTTTGTGTTGATGTGGCTAAAGATGTTCACAATGAGGGACTGGCAGTTTGTGAGGATTAAAAAGAAAAAAGCAATGGAAACAACCAGGCAATTTTATACAACTAAGCAGGTAACTCTTGATTTCATTATGCTGCCATGTATCACATGTATTAGGACTGAAAAGTATTCAATTTAAAACTCTCAATGTAAGTCACATCACTTAGTATGCTGATTCCAGTAAAACTAAAAAAAATTAACCCAGACTGAAAGAAAAAGGGAAGGAATGCACGTGTTCTTGCACAATAATAAATCAAACCAGTGTGCTGCTATTCTTCCCAGTGAAGAGTTACAGTGTGGACAGATAACACTACCACCAGGCAATACTAATAAAGGACAACGCCAGTACCCTGAACTAATTTGGAACCATCTTTATGAAATTAAAAACGCTACCCATATTTCATCTTTTTCATTGTATTAGCACACCCAAACTAATTGGAAATCACCATGATGATAAATATAGCAAATGTGAGGAGTCCTCTGTTAAGGGCAGTGTTCAGCATACTTGCAATTTCAGATGATCTTTTGCCCCAAGGGATTGAAGTAGCAGTGTAACATCAGAGACACCAGGCCCTACAGCAGCAGCTAGCCTGAGAGGGAACAGGCTCCCTCCTAAAGGAAAGGTCAGTCTAGAAGCTGAGTGCAACCATAGAGCAAACTGAACCAAGGGGCTGCTAAGGGTTTGGCATGTTCTCTGGGGCACAGACCCTTCCTTTCTGTAGCTCTGGGGTTTTGGGGGCGGGGGGTGGGCAGGGAGGTGGTCTGTTACTGGATTCCAAAAGCCCTGATGTTAACTGAAACTTCTAGGTATTAATAGAGCAGTGATAGTTGCTGTCATCTGGTGAGCACTAAAATTGAAGAAACCGAGCTGAGATGGGAAAGGGACTAATTCATTAGTGAACTCAGATGGCTTCTGTTGAACAAGTTTGTCGTGTGACCTGTTGAGTCCCCCTCCCAGTTCTAGTGTTTTTAAAATTTTTTTCCTAGCATACTTGATAAAGCATCAAGATGAAATATACTCATTTCACAGTTTATGCTGGATATAACTAATTAACTATAAATGTCAAGTATCTAAAGTTTAATTCTGGTTCACTTAATAATGGTAAATTCTTTTTTTAAACAATGCAACTGTTTTCTGTTGCCATAAACTAGAAGTACATCCAAAGAATGAAGTGCTGTGCTGTTTTTTCCTGTGGACTTGGTAAGGGAGAAAAGTGATTTGATCAAGAGAACAAGCAAACAGTTGTATTAATCATGATAGAACTATTTTCCTCTGAAACAATAGTAATAAATAATTGGTTGGGATGGTGTACTCTTCCCTTGGTTGGTGAAGCTCACTTGACTAAATTACATCATCTACCTGAAAGGTTTGTCATGCAGTGTATTTAACAATTAAAAGTATAAATGGCCAATAATAAATGTCAGAGGAATGTGTGGAGGGGTTTTTTTTGGTTTAGATCAACCAGTAATACATTCAAGCATCTTTTTAGAGATTATGAAACAGCCTTATTAAAGGAACTGCAGTACATTTCTTCCCTTTCACATGGTGCTTTTGCTTGCCTCTCTCCCTACCACTGGGTATTTTAGTCCCCCAAAGTGAGTCAGCTGGGTCCTCTTCCTGAGTGGTTACAGTTAATTCAGGTCATTCAAATGATGCTTTTCCAAGTGCTTTGCCATGCAATTGCCAATACTAAATTTCTTCTGCCATCACATTGTCCATTCACTCTGCTTTGTTAGTTTGCAGAGATCGTGTATCCTGAGCCTGCGAACAATAATCTGTAAATCACGGCAGCCTCCTCAGCTCCTTCTGGCAATTTACACTGGTGGATGGCAGTCAGTAGAACTGCCCTGCAACCACTGATTTATAGGACACAATTCCTTCTCTTTTGCACCTTCCAATTGAATATAGATCCCTAAGCTGTTCATCCTTCAAAGGACCTTTTCTGTCTTACATGTGAGGTTTCATGCATATTGACTTTGCAAGTGCTCACAACACCACTGCCATACATTTGTACTTGTTAGGGAATTGATGCATTTCCTGTCATTTTGTTCATTGTCTCTGCCCATTTTCCAATGGGCAGTTCTTGACACAGCAGAACACATCAGTCAAAGGGTAGAACCACAACACTGAAGACCAATCCAGCCATATCTCAAAGCATTCACACTCGTGTTTCTTCCCAGCATGTGATTTTGATTACACACACGCACTGGTGAGATGAAAATATTTCTATATTGATAAATTAGAGTAACATAACTTTAACAATTTCACAATCTTCATACAGCAAGATAACAACTGTGAAAAGTGTGAAGCATCATTATGTGTATGTGGACCCAATCAACGCTGTGAGGTCTGCACGATGTTGTGAGCTTTCATGATACACAGCTCTTGATTATTGTTCTGCTTTAGTTCAGAGAATTGCACTGAATTTAGAAAAGGAAAATGAAGGAAAAAACCCTCTATTTTTATTATAGGTTTCATAACAACAGCAATAATAATGAAATGCTAGGTTTCCTTGACCTTGAGCAACGGGCAGGAAGGGGGAAGAGCAGTGGCTACAAAGGTATTTTCAAGAACCCTGTGCTCTCTGCTTTGTTTTTCCAACACTGCTTGACAATCTCTGATGAAGCAGCTACCTGTTGAAGCTGGAAGTACGTTTCCAGCCCATTATATTGGTGATGAATTACAATTGCTTACCAAGCTGCTATGGACATTCTTGCTAAGAAACTCGAAATAATTTTTACAATTCTTCAAGCTTTCAGGGACTTTTAAACAAATGACAATTTTAGTGAGTATCAGAGCACTCTACCTCTCTGTTTGGGGATTAAGAAAACAAAAGTAACTCAAATAAACCTTGAGGAGAAGTGAGGGAAAGCCAACCTGAGGAATGAATGTCACTTCTATTGAACTGGCAGGCAGAGTGTGAAATCCCGTCTGAGGAACAAGACACAGCTTTTCCGCTTTATTGCATTCAAACTCTGCAAGAATAAATCAGCTGTGCTTAAAGTGACTCTGACCAAGTATGAGTGTGGCATGCTCCACTGGAAGAATTATAGAAGCCATGAATTCTTCCTTTCTTCGTGTCAGGTTGAGGTTTTTCATGTGTTTGTTTTCTTTAGAGTGTCTTCTCTATGAACAGTTTAAGGACTTTGTTTTAAAAATCATTTATATGTCAGTATTTTTGATTCTACGCGACAAATTCTCTTAGCTATGTTGACTCAGTAAGTAGTTTTGAACATTGTTACTAAATTATTAAATTACATGAACTATACTGCTGATCAACACATAAAATACCACAGTGAGCCCTTCTGAAAAAGTGTTTTAATGTATTGTTAATGCTTGCATTTCAAAGTTATGCTTCTTCTTAACTACTTCTATGACAATAAATGAAGAAAAAGAAATAGGACCCTAAAACTTTACCCAAACTGCTGCCTATCACTTGAATTTGTGGCATGTATACATTGCATACAGCATCGTACTGGCACACCGTTTCCCATACCATGCAATGCTATAAGCAACTGAAGAAGACATTGTTCTCTTCCACCAGTAAATAACATCTCAATCAACAGCTTTTTTTTCTTTTATATTCAACTCACTTAAATCCATGTTGTTTATTATAGGCTTCCTAAATACCAGATTTTCTTTTTACTCAAGCAAACTCTAGAATATGGAAGTAACAGGTTTTTTCCTGAAATGTAACTGAACCAAGAAGTCTTTACCTAGCATTCCTGGTACAAAGAGATGAACTGTCCAAACATAATTTATGGTTTAAGTAAGAGCTATCTTATTGTTTCCCCCCCTGCAAAGAACTTCTTTTTGATATGCAACCAGGTTAAACCTTCACAGCTTGGAATTGTTTCTGAAAAAGCCCGCAGAATTATTCATATAAATGAAGGGATGCAGCCTGCAAAATTATTCCAAAAATTCAAAGGCTCAGTCTCTGCTCTGTTTATTTATCCTGAGCTACTGCTAGCACAGGGATTTCCAAATTATGTTCAAGAAGTTACATGCTCAGATATATTGCCTTTTCAATACTGAAACTAAACCCAAATGTTAGCTAATTAATGTCTACAGGCATTTTCAAGCTACTACTTCTCTTCATTCTCCACAAGCTGCTATGAAGTGTTAACGGTGAAGACATAAACATCACAGCTAACTTTACTTATTGCTCTTTTGGAACAAAGCAGAGGTAAAACCTGGGGCAGGGAATCCCCACTTCGGTCAGTTTCAAGCCTTGCTGTGATTTCCGCGGAGGCCCAGCTACAACCCTCTCTCACCCTGGGACTAATCCAAAGACAGACCGAGCTTCCGAGGCGTTTCTGGGGGCTTCACCAGGCCGCGGACCGAGCACGACACTTCTCCGGCCTGGGCGGAGGCGCCGGGCGAGACCCACTGGGGCAGCAGGGGCTCCAGGCCCTGAGGCCGCCGCGGGACCAGGCACGCCTGCAGGTTGCTTAGCCTCTGTGGTGAGGCCCGGGAGCA